>NC_091015.1:95101503-96360503 GCF_041296385.1 Aphelocoma coerulescens | reverse complement strand
TTACCCCAAACTTCCAGCCTTCGTGTTTCCTAATTGGAACTCGATTCAGCCAAATGCTGAATCTTAGGCTGTGCCTTGGGCTAGGGTTAGGGTTAGGGTTATGCCTAGGGTTAGGGTTCAGAAAACCACAAGGCCCAGAGCTCCATGGACACTGACAGTGAGAAAGGCATGCCCAGGAGAGCACAACATTCCCCCAAAACTTTAGCCTTCGTTTTTCCTAATCGGAACTCACCTCAGCCCAATGCTGAATGTTAGGCTGCGGCTAGGGTTAGGGTTAGGGTTACGCCTAGGGTTAGGGTTCAGAAAACCACAAAGCCCTGAGCTCCAGGGACAATGACAATGAGAAAGGCATGCCCAGGGGAGCGCAGCACTGTCCTAATATTACAGCTTTCCTATTTGCCCCATTGGAACTCACCTCAGCCCAATGCTGTTAATTAGCCTGAACCTAGTACTAGGGTTAGGGTTCCACCTAGGGTTAAGGTTAAGAAAACGAAAAGGCTTACAGCTATAGGGACACTGACAGCAAGAAAGGCATGCCTAGGGGACAGCATCTTTTCCCCAACCTTACAGCCTTCATGTTTTCCGAATCGGAACTCGCCTCAGCCCAATGCTGTATCTTAGGCTGCGCCTTGGGCTAGGTTTAGGGTTCGGGTTATGCCTAGGGTTAGGGTTCAGAAGACCACAAGGCCCAGATCTCCAGGGACAATGACAATGAGAGAGGCATGCCCAGGGGAGCACAATATTATCCCAAAACTTTAGCCTTCATTTTTCCTAATCGGAACTCGCCTCAGCCCAATGCTTAATCTTAGGCTGTTCCTCAGGTTAGGAGTAGGGTTAGGGTTTCACCTAGGGTTAGGGTTAAGAAAACCACAAGGCCAGATCTCCAGGGACATTGGCAGTGAGAAACGCACGCCAAGGGGAGGACCGCATTGTCCCAAACTTGTAGCCTTCATGTTTTCCTAACCGGAACTCATCTCAGCCCAATGTTCTGTCTTTGGCTGCACCTAGGGTTAGGGTTAGGGTTACGCCTAGGGTTAGGGTTCAGAAAACCACAAAGCCCTGAGCTCCAGGGACGCTGACAATGAGAAAGGCATGCCAAGGGGATTGCATCTTTACCCCAACCTTGCAGTTGTCATGTTTTATAAATTGGAACTCACCTCAGCCCAATGCTCTATCTTAGGCTGTGCCTTGGGCTAGGGTTAGGGTTAGGGTTATGCCTAGGGTTAGGGTTCAGAAAAACACAAGGCCCAGAGCTCCAGGGACAATGACAATGAGAGAGGCATGCCCAGGGGAGCAGAACATTATCCCAAACTTCCAGCCTTCGTGTTTCCTAATTGGAACTCGCCCCAGCCCAATGCTGAATCTTAGGCTGTGCCTTGGGCTAGGGTTAGGGTTAGGGTTATGCCTAGGGTTAGGGTTCAGAAAACCACAAGTCCCAGAGCTCCATGGACACTGACAGTGAGAAAGGCATGCCCAGGAGAGCACAACATTCCCCCAAAACTTTAGCCTTCGTTTTTCCTAATCGGAACTCACCTCAGCCCAATGCTGAATGTTAGGCTGCGGCTAGGGTTAGGGTTAGGGTTCCGCCTAGGGTTAGGGTTCTGAAAACCACAAGGCCCGGAGCTCCAGGGACAATGACAATGAGAAAGGCATGCCCAGGGGAGCACAACATTATCCCAAATTTCCAGCCTTCGTGTTTCCTAATTGGAACTCGCCTCAGCCCAATGCTTAATCTTAGGCTGTTCCTCGGGTTAGGAATAGGGTTAGGGTTCCGCCTAGGGTTAGGGTTCAGAAAACCACAAGGCCCGGAGCTCCAGGGACAATGACAATGAGAAAGGCATGCCCAGGGGAGCACAACATTACCCCAAACTTCCAGCCTTCGTGTTTCCTAATTGGAACTCGATTCAGCCAAATGCTGAATCTTAGGCTGTGCCTTGGGCTAGGGTTAGGGTTAGGGTTATGCCTAGGGTTAGGGTTCAGAAAACCACAAGGCCCAGAGCTCCATGGACACTGACAGTGAGAAAGGCATGCCCAGGAGAGCACAACATTCCCCCAAAACTTTAGCCTTCATTTTTCCTAATCGGAACTCACCTCAGCCCAATGCTGAATGTTAGGCTGCGGCTAGGGTTAGGGTTAGGGTTACGCCTAGGGTTAGGGTTCAGAAAACCACAAAGCCCTGAGCTCCAGGGACAATGACAATGAGAAAGGCAGGCCCAGGGGAGCACAGCATTACCCCAAAATTTTAGCCTTCCTATTTCCTAATCGGAAATCACCTCAGCCCAATGCTCTTTCTTTGGCTGTGCTTTGGGCTAGGGTTAGGGTTAGGGTTTCGCCTAGGGTTAGGGTTCAGAAAAACACAAGGCCCAGAGCTCCAGGGACATTGACTATGAGAAAGGCATGCCAAGGGGAGGACCGCATTGTCCCAAACTTGTAGCCTTCATGTTTTCCTAACCGGAACTCATCTCAGCCCAATGATCTGTCTTTGGCTGCACCTAGGGTTAGGGTTAGGGTTACACCTAGGGTTAGGGTTCAGAAAACCACAAGGCCCTGAGCTTCAGAGACAATGACAATGAGAAAGGCATGCCCAGGGGAGCGCAGCACTGTCCTAATATTACAGCTTTCCTATTTGCCCCATTGGAACTCACCTCAGCCCAATGCTGTTAATTAGCCTGAACCTAGTACTAGGGTTAGGGTTCCACCTAGGGTTAAGGTTAAGAAAACGAAAAGGCTTACAGCTATAGGGACACTGACAGCAAGAAAGGCATGCCTAGGGGACAGCATCTTTTCCCCAACCTTACAGCCTTCATGTTTTCCGAATCGGAACTCGCCTCAGCCCAATGCTGTATCTTAGGCTGCGCCTTGGGCTAGGTTTAGGGTTCGGGTTATGCCTAGGGTTAGGGTTCAGAAGACCACAAGGCCCAGATCTCCAGGGACAATGACAATGAGAGAGGCATGCCCAGGGGAGCACAATATTATCCCAAAACTTTAGCCTTCATTTTTCCTAATCGGAACTCGCCTCAGCCCAATGCTTAATCTTAGGCTGTTCCTCAGGTTAGGAGTAGGGTTAGGGTTTCACCTAGGGTTAGGGTTAAGAAAACCACAAGGCCAGATCTCCAGGGACATTGGCAGTGAGAAACGCACGCCAAGGGGAGGACCGCATTGTCCCAAACTTGTAGCCTTCATGTTTTCCTAACCGGAACTCATCTCAGCCCAATGTTCTGTCTTTGGCTGCACCTAGGGTTAGGGTTAGGGTTACGCCTAGGGTTAGGGTTCAGAAAACCACAAAGCCCTGAGCTCCAGGGACAATGACAATGAGAAAGGCAGGCCCAGGGGAGCACAGCATTACCCCAAAATTTTAGCCTTCCTATTTCCTAATCGGAAATCACCTCAGCCCAATGCTCTTTCTTTGGCTGTGCTTTGGGCTAGGGTTAGGGTTAGGGTTTCGCCTAGGGTTAGGGTTCAGAAAAACACAAGGCCCAGAGCTCCAGGGACATTGACTATGAGAAAGGCACGCCAAGGGGAGGACCGCATTGTCCCAAACTTGTAGCCTTCATGTTTTCCTAACCGGAACTCATCTCAGCCCAATGTTCTGTCTTTGGCTGCACCTAGGGTTAGGGTTAGGGTTCCGCCTAGGGTTAGGGTTCAGAAAACCACAAGGCCCAGAGCTCCAGGGACAATGACAATGAGAGAGGCATGCCCAGGGGAGCAGAACATTATCCCAAACTTCCAGCCTTCGTGTTTCCTAATTGGAACTCGCCCCAGCCCAATGCTGAATCTTAGGCTGTGCCTTGGGCTAGGGTTAGGGTTAGGGTTATGCCTAGGGTTAGGGTTCAGAAAACCACAAGGCCCAGAGCTCCATGGACACTGACAGTGAGAAAGGCATGCCCAGGAGAGCACAACATTCCCCCAAAACTTTAGCCTTCGTTTTTCCTAATCGGAACTCACCTCAGCCCAATGCTGAATGTTAGGCTGCGGCTAGGGTTAGGGTTAGGGTTCCGCCTAGGGTTAGGGTTCTGAAAACCACAAGGCCCGGAGCTCCAGGGACAATGACAATGAGAAAGGCATGCCCAGGGGAGCACAAATTATCCCAAATTTCCAGCCTTCGTGTTTCCTAATTGGAACTCGCCTCAGCCCAATGCTTAATCTTAGGCTGTTCCTCGGGTTAGGAATAGGGTTAGGGTTCCACCTAGGGTTAGGGTTCAGAAAACCACAAGGCCCGGAGCTCCAGGGACAATGACAATGAGAAAGGCATGCCCAGGGGAGCACAACATTACCCCAAACTTCCAGCCTTCGTGTTTCCTAATTGGAACTCGATTCAGCCAAATGCTGAATCTTAGGCTGTGCCTTGGGCTAGGGTTAGGGTTAGGGTTATGCCTAGGGTTAGGGTTCAGAAAACCACAAGGCCCAGAGCTCCATGGACACTGACAGTGAGAAAGGCATGCCCAGGAGAGCACAACATTCCCCCAAAATTTTAGCCTTCGTTTTTCCTAATCGGAACTCACCTCAGCCCAATGCTGAATGTTAGGCTGCGGCTAGGGTTTGGGTTAGGGTTACGCCTAGGGTTAGGGTTCAGAAAACCACAAAGCCCTGAGCTCCAGGGACAATGACAATGAGAAAGGCAGGCCCAGGGGAGCACAGCATTACCCCAAAATTTTAGCCTTCCTATTTCCTAATCGGAAATCACCTCAGCCCAATGCTCTTTCTTTGGCTGTGCTTTGGGCTAGGGTTAGGGTTAGGGTTTCGCCTAGGGTTAGGGTTCAGAAAAACACAAGGCCCAGAGCTCCAGGGACATTGACTATGAGAAAGGCACGCCAAGGGGAGGACCGCATTGTCCCAAACTTGTAGCCTTCATGTTTTCCTAACCGGAACTCATCTCAGCCCAATGTTCTGTCTTTGGCTGCACCTAGGCTTAGGGTTAGGGTTCCGCCTAGGGTTAGGGTTCAGAAAACCACAAGGCCCAGAGCTCCAGGGACAATGACAATGAGAGAGGCATGCCCAGGGGAGCAGAACATTATCCCAAACTTCCAGCCTTCGTGTTTCCTAATTGGAACTCGCCCCAGCCCAATACTGAATCTTAGGCTGTGCCTTGGGCTAGGGTTAGGGTTAGGGTTATGCCTAGGGTTAGGGTTCAGAAAACCACAAGGCCCAGAGCTCCATGGACACTGACAGTGAGAAAGGCATGCCCAGGAGAGCACAACATTCCCCCAAAACTTTAGCCTTCGTTTTTCCTAATCGGAACTCACCTCAGCCCAATGCTGAATGTTAGGCTGCGGCTAGGGTTAGGGTTAGGGTTACGCCTAGGGTTAGGGTTCAGAAAACCACAAAGCCCTGAGCTCCAGGGACAATGACAATGAGAAAGGCAGGCCCAGGGGAGCACAGCATTACCCCAAAATTTTAGCCTTCCTATTTCCTAATCGTAAATCACCTCAGCCCAATGCTCTTTCTTTGGCTGTGCTTTGGGCTAGGGTTAGGGTTAGGGTTTCGCCTAGGGTTAGGGTTCAGAAAAACACAAGGCCCAGAGCTCCAGGGACATTGACTATGAGAAAGGCATGCCAAGGGGAGGACCGCATTGTCCCAAACTTGTAGCCTTCATGTTTTCCTAACCGGAACTCATCTCAGCCCAATGATCTGTCTTTGGCTGCACCTAGGGTTAGGGTTAGGGTTACACCTAGGGTTAGGGTTCAGAAAACCACAAGGCCCTGAGCTTCAGAGACAATGACAATGAGAAAGGCATGCCCAGGGGAGCGCAGCACTGTCCTAATATTACAGCTTTCCTATTTGCCCCATTGGAACTCACCTCAGCCCAATGCTGTTAATTAGCCTGAACCTAGTACTAGGGTTAGGGTTCCACCTAGGGTTAAGGTTAAGAAAACGAAAAGGCTTACAGCTATAGGGACACTGACAGCAAGAAAGGCATGCCTAGGGGACAGCATCTTTTCCCCAACCTTACAGCCTTCATGTTTTCCGAATCGGAACTCGCCTCAGCCCAATGCTGTATCTTAGGCTGCGCCTTGGGCTAGGTTTAGGGTTCGGGTTATGCCTAGGGTTAGGGTTCAGAAGACCACAAGGCCCAGATCTCCAGGGACAATGACAATGAGAGAGGCATGCCCAGGGGAGCACAATATTATCCCAAAACTTTAGCCTTCATTTTTCCTAATCGGAACTCGCCTCAGCCCAATGCTTAATCTTAGGCTGTTCCTCAGGTTAGGAGTAGGGTTAGGGTTTCACCTAGGGTTAGGGTTAAGAAAACCACAAGGCCAGATCTCCAGGGACATTGGCAGTGAGAAACGCACGCCAAGGGGAGGACCGCATTGTCCCAAACTTGTAGCCTTCATGTTTTCCTAACCGGAACTCATCTCAGCCCAATGTTCTGTCTTTGGCTGCACCTAGGGTTAGGGTTAGGGTTACGCCTAGGGTTAGGGTTCAGAAAACCACAAAGCCCTGAGCTCCAGGGACGCTGACAATGAGAAAGGCATGCCAAGGGGATTGCATCTTTACCCCAACCTTGCAGTTGTCATGTTTTATAAATTGGAACTCACCTCAGCCCAATGCTCTATCTTAGGCTGTGCCTTGGGCTAGGGTTAGGGTTAGGGTTATGCCTAGGGTTAGGGTTCCGAAAACCACAAGGCCCAGAGCTCCAGGGACAATGACAATGAGAGAGGCATGCCCAGGGGAGCAGAACATTATCCCAAACTTCCAGCCTTCGTGTTTCCTAATTGGAACTCGCCCCAGCCCAATGCTGAATCTTAGGCTGTGCCTTGGGCTAGGGTTAGGGTTAGGGTTATGCCTAGGGTTAGGGTTCAGAAAACCACAAGTCCCAGAGCTCCATGGACACTGACAGTGAGAAAGGCATGCCCAGGAGAGCACAACATTCCCCCAAAACTTTAGCCTTCGTTTTTCCTAATCGGAACTCACCTCAGCCCAATGCTGAATGTTAGGCTGCGGCTAGGGTTAGGGTTAGGGTTCCGCCTAGGGTTAGGGTTCTGAAAACCACAAGGCCCGGAGCTCCAGGGACAATGACAATGAGAAAGGCATGCCCAGGGGAGCACAACATTATCCCAAATTTCCAGCCTTCGTGTTTCCTAATTGGAACTCGCCTCAGCCCAATGCTTAATCTTAGGCTGTTCCTCGGGTTAGGAATAGGGTTAGGGTTCCGCCTAGGGTTAGGGTTCAGAAAACCACAAGGCCCGGAGCTCCAGGGACAATGACAATGAGAAAGGCATGCCCAGGGGAGCACAACATTACCCCAAACTTCCAGCCTTCGTGTTTCCTAATTGGAACTCGATTCAGCCAAATGCTGAATCTTAGGCTGTGCCTTGGGCTAGGGTTAGGGTTAGGGTTATGCCTAGGGTTAGGGTTCAGAAAACCACAAGGCCCAGAGCTCCATGGACACTGACAGTGAGAAAGGCATGCCCAGGAGAGCACAACATTCCCCCAAAACTTTAGCCTTCGTTTTTCCTAATCGGAACTCACCTCAGCCCAATGCTGAATGTTAGGCTGCGGCTAGGGTTAGGGTTAGGGTTACGCCTAGGGTTAGGGTTCAGAAAACCACAAAGCCCTGAGCTCCAGGGACAATGACAATGAGAAAGGCAGGCCCAGGGGAGCACAGCATTACCCCAAAATTTTAGCCTTCCTATTTCCTAATCGGAAATCACCTCAGCCCAATGCTCTTTCTTTGGCTGTGCTTTGGGCTAGGGTTAGGGTTAGGGTTTCGCCTAGGGTTAGGGTTCAGAAAAACACAAGGCCCAGAGCTCCAGGGACATTGACTATGAGAAAGGCATGCCAAGGGGAGGACCGCATTGTCCCAAACTTGTAGCCTTCATGTTTTCCTAACCGGAACTCATCTCAGCCCAATGATCTGTCTTTGGCTGCACCTAGGGTTAGGGTTAGGGTTACGCCTAGGGTTAGGGTTCAGAAAACCACAAAGCCCTGAGCTCCAGGGACAATGACAATGAGAAAGGCAGGCCCAGGGGAGCACAGCATTACCCCAAAATTTTAGCCTTCGTATTTCCTAATCGGAAATCACCTCAGCCCAATGCTCTTTCTTTGGCTGTGCTTTGGGCTAGGGTTAGGGTTAGGGTTACGCCTAGGGTTAGGGTTCAGAAAAACACAAGGCCCAGAGCTCCAGGGACATTGACTATGAGAAAGGCACGCCAAGGGGAGGACCGCATTGTCCCAAACTTGTAGCCTTCATGTTTTCCTAACCGGAACTCATCTCAGCCCAATGATCTGTCTTTGGCTGCACCTAGGGTTAGGGTTAGGGTTACACCTAGGGTTAGGGTTCAGAAAACCACAAGGCCCTGAGCTTCAGAGACAATGACAATGAGAAAGGCATGCCCAGGGGAGCGCAGCACTGTCCTAATATTACAGCTTTCCTATTTGCCCCATTGGAACTCACCTCAGCCCAATGCTGTTAATTAGCCTGAACCTAGTACTAGGGTTAGGGTTCCACCTAGGGTTAAGGTTAAGAAAACGAAAAGGCTTACAGCTATAGGGACACTGACAGCAAGAAAGGCATGCCTAGGGGACAGCATCTTTTCCCCAACCTTACAGCCTTCATGTTTTCCGAATCGGAACTCGCCTCAGCCCAATGCTGTATCTTAGGCTGCGCCTTGGGCTAGGTTTAGGGTTCGGGTTATGCCTAGGGTTAGGGTTCAGAAGACCACAAGGCCCAGATCTCCAGGGACAATGACAATGAGAGAGGCATGCCCAGGGGAGCACAATATTATCCCAAAACTTTAGCCTTCATTTTTCCTAATCGGAACTCGCCTCAGCCCAATGCTTAATCTTAGGCTGTTCCTCAGGTTAGGAGTAGGGTTAGGGTTTCACCTAGGGTTAGGGTTAAGAAAACCACAAGGCCAGATCTCCAGGGACATTGGCAGTGAGAAACGCACGCCAAGGGGAGGACCGCATTGTCCCAAACTTGTAGCCTTCATGTTTTCCTAACCGGAACTCATCTCAGCCCAATGTTCTGTCTTTGGCTGCACCTAGGGTTAGGGTTAGGGTTACGCCTAGGGTTAGGGTTCAGAAAACCACAAAGCCCTGAGCTCCAGGGACAATGACAATGAGAAAGGCAGGCCCAGGGGAGCACAGCATTACCCCAAAATTTTAGCCTTCCTATTTCCTAATCGGAAATCACCTCAGCCCAATGCTCTTTCTTTGGCTGTGCTTTGGGCTAGGGTTAGGGTTAGGGTTTCGCCTAGGGTTAGGGTTCAGAAAAACACAAGGCCCAGAGCTCCAGGGACATTGACTATGAGAAAGGCACGCCAAGGGGAGGACCGCATTGTCCCAAACTTGTAGCCTTCATGTTTTCCTAACCGGAACTCATCTCAGCCCAATGTTCTGTCTTTGGCTGCACCTAGGCTTAGGGTTAGGGTTCCGCCTAGGGTTAGGGTTCAGAAAACCACAAGGCCCAGAGCTCCAGGGACAATGACAATGAGAGAGGCATGCCCAGGGGAGCAGAACATTATCCCAAACTTCCAGCCTTCGTGTTTCCTAATTGGAACTCGCCCCAGCCCAATGCTGAATCTTAGGCTGTGCCTTGGGCTAGGGTTAGGGTTAGGGTTATGCCTAGGGTTAGGGTTCAGAAAACCACAAGGCCCAGAGCTCCATGGACACTGACAATGAGAAAGGCATGCCCAGGAGAGCACAACATTCCCCCAAAACTTTAGCCTTCGTTTTTCCTAATCGGAACTCACCTCAGCCCAATGCTGAATGTTAGGCTGCGGCTAGGGTTAGGGTTAGGGTTCCGCCTAGGGTTAGGGTTCTGAAAACCACAAGGCCCGGAGCTCCAGGGACAATGACAATGAGAAAGGCATGCCCAGGGGAGCACAAATTATCCCAAATTTCCAGCCTTCGTGTTTCCTAATTGGAACTCGCCTCAGCCCGATGCTTAATCTTAGGCTGTTCCTCGGGTTAGGAATAGGGTTAGGGTTCCGCCTAGGGTTAGGGTTCAGAAAACCACAAGGCCCGGAGCTCCAGGGACAATGACAATGAGAAAGGCATGCCCAGGGGAGCACAACATTACCCCAAACTTCCAGCCTTCGTGTTTCCTAATTGGAACTCGATTCAGCCAAATGCTGAATCTTAGGCTGTGCCTTGGGCTAGGGTTAGGGTTAGGGTTATGCCTAGGGTTAGGGTTCAGAAAACCACAAGGCCCAGAGCTCCATGGACACTGACAGTGAGAAAGGCATGCCCAGGAGAGCACAACATTCCCCCAAAATTTTAGCCTTCGTTTTTCCTAATCGGAACTCACCTCAGCCCAATGCTGAATGTTAGGCTGCGGCTAGGGTTTGGGTTAGGGTTACGCCTAGGGTTAGGGTTCAGAAAACCACAAAGCCCTGAGCTCCAGGGACAATGACAATGAGAAAGGCAGGCCCAGGGGAGCACAGCATTACCCCAAAATTTTAGCCTTCCTATTTCCTAATCGGAAATCACCTCAGCCCAATGCTCTTTCTTTGGCTGTGCTTTGGGCTAGGGTTAGGGTTAGGGTTTCGCCTAGGGTTAGGGTTCAGAAAAACACAAGGCCCAGAGCTCCAGGGACATTGACTATGAGAAAGGCATGCCAAGGGGAGGACCGCATTGTCCCAAACTTGTAGCCTTCATGTTTTCCTAACCGGAACTCATCTCAGCCCAATGTTCTGTCTTTGGCTGCACCTAGGCTTAGGGTTAGGGTTCCGCCTAGGGTTAGGGTTCAGAAAACCACAAGGCCCAGAGCTCCAGGGACAATGACAATGAGAGAGGCATGCCCAGGGGAGCAGAACATTATCCCAAACTTCCAGCCTTCGTGTTTCCTAATTGGAACTCGCCCCAGCCCAATACTGAATCTTAGGCTGTGCCTTGGGCTAGGGTTAGGGTTAGGGTTATGCCTAGGGTTAGGGTTCAGAAAACCACAAGGCCCAGAGCTCCATGGACACTGACAGTGAGAAAGGCATGCCCAGGAGAGCACAACATTCCCCCAAAACTTTAGCCTTCGTTTTTCCTAATCGGAACTCACCTCAGCCCAATGCTGAATGTTAGGCTGCGGCTAGGGTTAGGGTTAGGGTTACGCCTAGGGTTAGGGTTCAGAAAACCACAAAGCCCTGAGCTCCAGGGACAATGACAATGAGAAAGGCAGGCCCAGGGGAGCACAGCATTACCCCAAAATTTTAGCCTTCCTATTTCCTAATCGGAAATCACCTCAGCCCAATGCTCTTTCTTTGGCTGTGCTTTGGGCTAGGGTTAGGGTTAGGGTTTCGCCTAGGGTTAGGGTTCAGAAAAACACAAGGCCCAGAGCTCCAGGGACATTGACTATGAGAAAGGCATGCCAAGGGGAGGACCGCATTGTCCCAAACTTGTAGCCTTCATGTTTTCCTAACCGGAACTCATCTCAGCCCAATGATCTGTCTTTGGCTGCACCTAGGGTTAGGGTTAGGGTTACACCTAGGGTTAGGGTTCAGAAAACCACAAGGCCCTGAGCTTCAGAGACAATGACAATGAGAAAGGCATGCCCAGGGGAGCGCAGCACTGTCCTAATATTACAGCTTTCCTATTTGCCCCATTGGAACTCACCTCAGCCCAATGCTGTTAATTAGCCTGAACCTAGTACTAGGGTTAGGGTTCCACCTAGGGTTAAGGTTAAGAAAACGAAAAGGCTTACAGCTATAGGGACACTGACAGCAAGAAAGGCATGCCTAGGGGACAGCATCTTTTCCCCAACCTTACAGCCTTCATGTTTTCCGAATCGGAACTCGCCTCAGCCCAATGCTGTATCTTAGGCTGCGCCTTGGGCTAGGTTTAGGGTTCGGGTTATGCCTAGGGTTAGGGTTCAGAAGACCACAAGGCCCAGATCTCCAGGGACAATGACAATGAGAGAGGCATGCCCAGGGGAGCACAATATTATCCCAAAACTTTAGCCTTCATTTTTCCTAATCGGAACTCGCCTCAGCCCAATGCTTAATCTTAGGCTGTTCCTCAGGTTAGGAGTAGGGTTAGGGTTTCACCTAGGGTTAGGGTTAAGAAAACCACAAGGCCAGATCTCCAGGGACATTGGCAGTGAGAAACGCACGCCAAGGGGAGGACCGCATTGTCCCAAACTTGTAGCCTTCATGTTTTCCTAACCGGAACTCATCTCAGCCCAATGTTCTGTCTTTGGCTGCACCTAGGGTTAGGGTTAGGGTTACGCCTAGGGTTAGGGTTCAGAAAACCACAAAGCCCTGAGCTCCAGGGACGCTGACAATGAGAAAGGCATGCCAAGGGGATTGCATCTTTACCCCAACCTTGCAGTTGTCATGTTTTATAAATTGGAACTCACCTCAGCCCAATGCTCTATCTTAGGCTGTGCCTTGGGCTAGGGTTAGGGTTAGGGTTATGCCTAGGGTTAGGGTTCCGAAAACCACAAGGCCCAGAGCTCCAGGGACAATGACAATGAGAGAGGCATGCCCAGGGGAGCAGAACATTATCCCAAACTTCCAGCCTTCGTGTTTCCTAATTGGAACTCGCCCCAGCCCAATGCTGAATCTTAGGCTGTGCCTTGGGCTAGGGTTAGGGTTAGGGTTATGCCTAGGGTTAGGGTTCAGAAAACCACAAGTCCCAGAGCTCCATGGACACTGACAGTGAGAAAGGCATGCCCAGGAGAGCACAACATTCCCCCAAAACTTTAGCCTTCGTTTTTCCTAATCGGAACTCACCTCAGCCCAATGCTGAATGTTAGGCTGCGGCTAGGGTTAGGGTTAGGGTTCCGCCTAGGGTTAGGGTTCTGAAAACCACAAGGCCCGGAGCTCCAGGGACAATGACAATGAGAAAGGCATGCCCAGGGGAGCACAACATTATCCCAAATTTCCAGCCTTCGTGTTTCCTAATTGGAACTCGCCTCAGCCCAATGCTTAATCTTAGGCTGTTCCTCGGGTTAGGAATAGGGTTAGGGTTCCGCCTAGGGTTAGGGTTCAGAAAACCACAAGGCCCGGAGCTCCAGGGACAATGACAATGAGAAAGGCATGCCCAGGGGAGCACAACATTACCCCAAACTTCCAGCCTTCGTGTTTCCTAATTGGAACTCGATTCAGCCAAATGCTGAATCTTAGGCTGTGCCTTGGGCTAGGGTTAGGGTTAGGGTTATGCCTAGGGTTAGGGTTCAGAAAACCACAAGGCCCAGAGCTCCATGGACACTGACAGTGAGAAAGGCATGCCCAGGAGAGCACAACATTCCCCCAAAACTTTAGCCTTCGTTTTTCCTAATCGGAACTCACCTCAGCCCAATGCTGAATGTTAGGCTGCGGCTAGGGTTAGGGTTAGGGTTACGCCTAGGGTTAGGGTTCAGAAAACCACAAAGCCCTGAGCTCCAGGGACAATGACAATGAGAAAGGCAGGCCCAGGGGAGCACAGCATTACCCCAAAATTTTAGCCTTCCTATTTCCTAATCGGAAATCACCTCAGCCCAATGCTCTTTCTTTGGCTGTGCTTTGGGCTAGGGTTAGGGTTAGGGTTTCGCCTAGGGTTAGGGTTCAGAAAAACACAAGGCCCAGAGCTCCAGGGACATTGACTATGAGAAAGGCATGCCAAGGGGAGGACCGCATTGTCCCAAACTTGTAGCCTTCATGTTTTCCTAACCGGAACTCATCTCAGCCCAATGATCTGTCTTTGGCTGCACCTAGGGTTAGGGTTAGGGTTACGCCTAGGGTTAGGGTTCAGAAAACCACAAAGCCCTGAGCTCCAGGGACAATGACAATGAGAAAGGCAGGCCCAGGGGAGCACAGCATTACCCCAAAATTTTAGCCTTCGTATTTCCTAATCGGAAATCACCTCAGCCCAATGCTCTTTCTTTGGCTGTGCTTTGGGCTAGGGTTAGGGTTACGCCTAGGGTTAGGGTTCAGAAAAACACAAGGCCCAGAGCTCCAGGGACATTGACTATGAGAAAGGCACGCCAAGGGGAGGACCGCATTGTCCCAAACTTGTAGCCTTCATGTTTTCCTAACCGGAACTCATCTCAGCCCAATGATCTGTCTTTGGCTGCACCTAGGGTTAGGGTTAGGGTTACACCTAGGGTTAGGGTTCAGAAAACCACAAGGCCCTGAGCTTCAGAGACAATGACAATGAGAAAGGCATGCCCAGGGGAGCGCAGCACTGTCCTAATATTACAGCTTTCCTATTTGCCCCATTGGAACTCACCTCAGCCCAATGCTGTTAATTAGCCTGAACCTAGTACTAGGGTTAGGGTTCCACCTAGGGTTAAGGTTAAGAAAACGAAAAGGCTTACAGCTATAGGGACACTGACAGCAAGAAAGGCATGCCTAGGGGACAGCATCTTTTCCCCAACCTTACAGCCTTCATGTTTTCCGAATCGGAACTCGCCTCAGCCCAATGCTGTATCTTAGGCTGCGCCTTGGGCTAGGTTTAGGGTTCGGGTTATGCCTAGGGTTAGGGTTCAGAAGACCACAAGGCCCAGATCTCCAGGGACAATGACAATGAGAGAGGCATGCCCAGGGGAGCACAATATTATCCCAAAACTTTAGCCTTCATTTTTCCTAATCGGAACTCGCCTCAGCCCAATGCTTAATCTTAGGCTGTTCCTCAGGTTAGGAGTAGGGTTAGGGTTTCACCTAGGGTTAGGGTTAAGAAAACCACAAGGCCAGATCTCCAGGGACATTGGCAGTGAGAAACGCACGCCAAGGGGAGGACCGCATTGTCCCAAACTTGTAGCCTTCATGTTTTCCTAACCGGAACTCATCTCAGCCCAATGTTCTGTCTTTGGCTGCACCTAGGGTTAGGGTTAGGGTTACGCCTAGGGTTAGGGTTCAGAAAACCACAAAGCCCTGAGCTCCAGGGACAATGACAATGAGAAAGGCAGGCCCAGGGGAGCACAGCATTACCCCAAAATTTTAGCCTTCCTATTTCCTAATCGGAAATCACCTCAGCCCAATGCTCTTTCTTTGGCTGTGCTTTGGGCTAGGGTTAGGGTTAGGGTTTCGCCTAGGGTTAGGGTTCAGAAAAACACAAGGCCCAGAGCTCCAGGGACATTGACTATGAGAAAGGCACGCCAAGGGGAGGACCGCATTGTCCCAAACTTGTAGCCTTCATGTTTTCCTAACCGGAACTCATCTCAGCCCAATGTTCTGTCTTTGGCTGCACCTAGGCTTAGGGTTAGGGTTCCGCCTAGGGTTAGGGTTCAGAAAACCACAAGGCCCAGAGCTCCAGGGACAATGACAATGAGAGAGGCATGCCCAGGGGAGCAGAACATTATCCCAAACTTTCAGCCTTCGTGTTTCCTAATTGGAACTCGCCCCAGCCCAATGCTGAATCTTAGGCTGTGCCTTGGGCTAGGGTTAGGGTTAGGGTTATGCCTAGGGTTAGGGTTCAGAAAACCACAAGGCCCAGAGCTCCATGGACACTGACAGTGAGAAAGGCATGCCCAGGAGAGCACAACATTCCCCCAAAACTTTAGCCTTCGTTTTTCCTAATCGGAACTCACCTCAGCCCAATGCTGAATGTTAGGCTGCGGCTAGGGTTAGGGTTAGGGTTCCGCCTAGGGTTAGGGTTCTGAAAACCACAAGGCCCGGAGCTCCAGGGACAATGACAATGAGAAAGGCATGCCCAGGGGAGCACAAATTATCCCAAATTTCCAGCCTTCGTGTTTCCTAATTGGAACTCGCCTCAGCCCAATGCTTAATCTTAGGCTGTTCCTCGGGTTAGGAATAGGGTTAGGGTTCCGCCTAGGGTTAGGGTTCAGAAAACCACAAGGCCCGGAGCTCCAGGGACAATGACAATGAGAAAGGCATGCCCAGGGGAGCACAACATTACCCCAAACTTCCAGCCTTCGTGTTTCCTAATTGGAACTCGATTCAGCCAAATGCTGAATCTTAGGCTGTGCCTTGGGCTAGGGTTAGGGTTAGGGTTATGCCTAGGGTTAGGGTTCAGAAAACCACAAGGCCCAGAGCTCCATGGACACTGACAGTGAGAAAGGCATGCCCAGGAGAGCACAACATTCCCCCAAAATTTTAGCCTTCGTTTTTCCTAATCGGAACTCACCTCAGCCCAATGCTGAATGTTAGGCTGCGGCTAGGGTTAGGGTTAGGGTTACGCCTAGGGTTAGGGTTCAGAAAACCACAAAGCCCTGAGCTCCAGGGACAATGACAATGAGAAAGGCAGGCCCAGGGGAGCACAGCATTACCCCAAAATTTTAGCCTTCGTATTTCCTAATCGGAAATCACCTCAGCCCAATGCTCTTTCTTTGGCTGTGCTTTGGGCTAGGGTTAGGGTTAGGGTTTCGCCTAGGGTTAGGGTTCAGAAAAACACAAGGCCCAGAGCTCCAGGGACATTGACTATGAGAAAGGCATGCCAAGGGGAGGACCGCATTGTCCCAAACTTGTAGCCTTCATGTTTTCCTAACCGGAACTCATCTCAGCCCAATGTTCTGTCTTTGGCTGCACCTAGGCTTAGGGTTAGGGTTCCGCCTAGGGTTAGGGTTCAGAAAACCACAAGGCCCAGAGCTCCAGGGACAATGACAATGAGAGAGGCATGCCCAGGGGAGCAGAACATTATCCCAAACTTCCAGCCTTCGTGTTTCCTAATTGGAACTCGCCCCAGCCCAATACTGAATCTTAGGCTGTGCCTTGGGCTAGGGTTAGGGTTAGGGTTATGCCTAGGGTTAGGGTTCAGAAAACCACAAGGCCCAGAGCTCCATGGACACTGACAGTGAGAAAGGCATGCCCAGGAGAGCACAACATTCCCCCAAAACTTTAGCCTTCGTTTTTCCTAATCGGAACTCACCTCAGCCCAATGCTGAATGTTAGGCTGCGGCTAGGGTTAGGGTTAGGGTTACGCCTAGGGTTAGGGTTCAGAAAACCACAAAGCCCTGAGCTCCAGGGACAATGACAATGAGAAAGGCAGGCCCAGGGGAGCACAGCATTACCCCAAAATTTTAGCCTTCCTATTTCCTAATCGGAAATCACCTCAGCCCAATGCTCTTTCTTTGGCTGTGCTTTGGGCTAGGGTTAGGGTTAGGGTTTCGCCTAGGGTTAGGGTTCAGAAAAACACAAGGCCCAGAGCTCCAGGGACATTGACTATGAGAAAGGCATGCCAAGGGGAGGACCGCATTGTCCCAAACTTGTAGCCTTCATGTTTTCCTAACCGGAACTCATCTCAGCCCAATGATCTGTCTTTGGCTGCACCTAGGGTTAGGGTTAGGGTTACACCTAGGGTTAGGGTTCAGAAAACCACAAGGCCCTGAGCTTCAGAGACAATGACAATGAGAAAGGCATGCCCAGGGGAGCGCAGCACTGTCCTAATATTACAGCTTTCCTATTTGCCCCATTGGAACTCACCTCAGCCCAATGCTGTTAATTAGCCTGAACCTAGTACTAGGGTTAGGGTTCCACCTAGGGTTAAGGTTAAGAAAACGAAAAGGCTTACAGCTATAGGGACACTGACAGCAAGAAAGGCATGCCTAGGGGACAGCATCTTTTCCCCAACCTTACAGCCTTCATGTTTTCCGAATCGGAACTCGCCTCAGCCCAATGCTGTATCTTAGGCTGCGCCTTGGGCTAGGTTTAGGGTTCGGGTTATGCCTAGGGTTAGGGTTCAGAAGACCACAAGGCCCAGATCTCCAGGGACAATGACAATGAGAGAGGCATGCCCAGGGGAGCACAATATTATCCCAAAACTTTAGCCTTCATTTTTCCTAATCGGAACTCGCCTCAGCCCAATGCTTAATCTTAGGCTGTTCCTCAGGTTAGGAGTAGGGTTAGGGTTTCACCTAGGGTTAGGGTTAAGAAAACCACAAGGCCAGATCTCCAGGGACATTGGCAGTGAGAAACGCACGCCAAGGGGAGGACCGCATTGTCCCAAACTTGTAGCCTTCATGTTTTCCTAACCGGAACTCATCTCAGCCCAATGTTCTGTCTTTGGCTGCACCTAGGGTTAGGGTTAGGGTTACGCCTAGGGTTAGGGTTCAGAAAACCACAAAGCCCTGAGCTCCAGGGACGCTGACAATGAGAAAGGCATGCCAAGGGGATTGCATCTTTACCCCAACCTTGCAGTTGTCATGTTTTATAAATTGGAACTCACCTCAGCCCAATGCTCTATCTTAGGCTGTGCCTTGGGCTAGGGTTAGGGTTAGGGTTATGCCTAGGGTTAGGGTTCCGAAAACCACAAGGCCCAGAGCTCCAGGGACAATGACAATGAGAGAGGCATGCCCAGGGGAGCAGAACATTATCCCAAACTTCCAGCCTTCGTGTTTCCTAATTGGAACTCGCCCCAGCCCAATGCTGAATCTTAGGCTGTGCCTTGGGCTAGGGTTAGGGTTAGGGTTATGCCTAGGGTTAGGGTTCAGAAAACCACAAGTCCCAGAGCTCCATGGACACTGACAGTGAGAAAGGCATGCCCAGGAGAGCACAACATTCCCCCAAAACTTTAGCCTTCGTTTTTCCTAATCGGAACTCACCTCAGCCCAATGCTGAATGTTAGGCTGCGGCTAGGGTTAGGGTTAGGGTTCCGCCTAGGGTTAGGGTTCTGAAAACCACAAGGCCCGGAGCTCCAGGGACAATGACAATGAGAAAGGCATGCCCAGGGGAGCACAACATTATCCCAAATTTCCAGCCTTCGTGTTTCCTAATTGGAACTCGCCTCAGCCCAATGCTTAATCTTAGGCTGTTCCTCGGGTTAGGAATAGGGTTAGGGTTCCGCCTAGGGTTAGGGTTCAGAAAACCACAAGGCCCGGAGCTCCAGGGACAATGACAATGAGAAAGGCATGCCCAGGGGAGCACAACATTACCCCAAACTTCCAGCCTTCGTGTTTCCTAATT
This sequence comes from Aphelocoma coerulescens, assembly GCF_041296385.1. NCBI lineage: Eukaryota > Metazoa > Chordata > Aves > Passeriformes > Corvidae > Aphelocoma > Aphelocoma coerulescens. Next base: position 96,341,727 of record NC_091015.1, on the reverse strand, counting down.
GGAACTCGATTCAGCCAAATGCTGAATCTTAGGCTGTGCCTTGGGCTAGGGTTAGGGTTAGGGTTATGCCTAGGGTTAGGGTTCAGAAAACCACAAGGCCCAGAGCTCCATGGACACTGACAGTGAGAAAGGCATGCCCAGGAGAGCACAACATTCCCCCAAAACTTTAGCCTTCGTTTTTCCTAATCGGAACTCACCTCAGCCCAATGCTGAATGTTAGGCTGCGGCTAGGGTTAGGGTTAGGGTTACGCCTAGGGTTAGGGTTCAGAAAACCACAAAGCCCTGAGCTCCAGGGACAATGACAATGAGAAAGGCAGGCCCAGGGGAGCACAGCATTACCCCAAAATTTTAGCCTTCCTATTTCCTAATCGGAAATCACCTCAGCCCAATGCTCTTTCTTTGGCTGTGCTTTGGGCTAGGGTTAGGGTTAGGGTTTCGCCTAGGGTTAGGGTTCAGAAAAACACAAGGCCCAGAGCTCCAGGGACATTGACTATGAGAAAGGCATGCCAAGGGGAGGACCGCATTGTCCCAAACTTGTAGCCTTCATGTTTTCCTAACCGGAACTCATCTCAGCCCAATGTTCTGTCTTTGGCTGCACCTAGGCTTAGGGTTAGGGTTCCGCCTAGGGTTAGGGTTCAGAAAACCACAAGGCCCAGAGCTCCAGGGACAATGACAATGAGAGAGGCATGCCCAGGGGAGCAGAACATTATCCCAAACTTCCAGCCTTCGTGTTTCCTAATTGGAACTCGCCCCAGCCCAATACTGAATCTTAGGCTGTGCCTTGGGCTAGGGTTAGGGTTAGGGTTATGCCTAGGGTTAGGGTTCAGAAAACCACAAGGCCCAGAGCTCCATGGACACTGACAGTGAGAAAGGCATGCCCAGGAGAGCACAACATTCCCCCAAAACTTTAGCCTTCGTTTTCCCTAATCGGAACTCACCTCAGCCCAATGCTGAATGTTAGGCTGCGGCTAGGGTTAGGGTTAGGGTTCCGCCTAGGGTTAGGGTTCTGAAAACCACAAGGCCCGGAGCTCCAGGGACAATGACAATGAGAAAGGCATGCCCAGGGGAGCACAACATTACCCCAAACTTCCAGCCTTCGTGTTTCCTAATTGGAACTCGATTCAGCCAAATGCTGAATCTTAGGCTGTGCCTTGGGCTAGGGTTAGGGTTAGGGTTATGCCTAGGGTTAGGGTTCAGAAAACCACAAGGCCCAGAGCTCCATGGACACTGACAGTGAGAAAGGCATGCCCAGGAGAGCACAACATTCCCCCAAAACTTTAGCCTTCGTTTTTCCTAATCGGAACTCACCTCAGCCCAATGCTGAATGTTAGGCTGCGGCTAGGGTTAGGGTTAGGGTTACGCCTAGGGTTAGGGTTCAGAAAACCACAAAGCCCTGAGCTCCAGGGACAATGACAATGAGAAAGGCATGCCCAGGGGAGCGCAGCACTGTCCTAATATTACAGCTTTCCTATTTGCCCCATTGGAACTCACCTCAGCCCAATGCTGTTAATTAGCCTGAACCTAGTACTAGGGTTAGGGTTCCACCTAGGGTTAAGGTTAAGAAAACGAAAAGGCTTACAGCTATAGGGACACTGACAGCAAGAAAGGCATGCCTAGGGGACAGCATCTTTTCCCCAACCTTACAGCCTTCATGTTTTCCGAATCGGAACTCGCCTCAGCCCAATGCTGTATCTTAGGCTGCGCCTTGGGCTAGGTTTAGGGTTCGGGTTATGCCTAGGGTTAGGGTTCAGAAGACCACAAGGCCCAGATCTCCAGGGACAATGACAATGAGAGAGGCATGCCCAGGGGAGCACAATATTATCCCAAAACTTTAGCCTTCATTTTTCCTAATCGGAACTCGCCTCAGCCCAATGCTTAATCTTAGGCTGTTCCTCAGGTTAGGAGTAGGGTTAGGGTTTCACCTAGGGTTAGGGTTAAGAAAACCACAAGGCCAGATCTCCAGGGACATTGGCAGTGAGAAACGCACGCCAAGGGGAGGACCGCATTGTCCCAAACTTGTAGCCTTCATGTTTTCCTAACCGGAACTCATCTCAGCCCAATGTTCTGTCTTTGGCTGCACCTAGGGTTAGGGTTAGGGTTACGCCTAGGGTTAGGGTTCAGAAAACCACAAAGCCCTGAGCTCCAGGGACGCTGACAATGAGAAAGGCATGCCAAGGGGATTGCATCTTTACCCCAACCTTGCAGTTGTCATGTTTTATAAATTGGAACTCACCTCAGCCCAATGCTCTATCTTAGGCTGTGCCTTGGGCTAGGGTTAGGGTTAGGGTTATGCCTAGGGTTAGGGTTCCGAAAACCACAAGGCCCAGAGCTCCAGGGACAATGACAATGAGAGAGGCATGCCCAGGGGAGCAGAACATTATCCCAAACTTCCAGCCTTCGTGTTTCCTAATTGGAACTCGCCCCAGCCCAATGCTGAATCTTAGGCTGTGCCTTGGGCTAGGGTTAGGGTTAGGGTTACGCCTAGGGTTAGGGTTCAGAAAACCACAAGGCCCAGAGCTCCATGGACACTGACAGTGAGAAAGGCATGCCCAGGAGAGCACAACATTCCCCCAAAACTTTAGCCTTCGTTTTTCCTAATCGGAACTCACCTCAGCCCAATGCTGAATGTTAGGCTGCGGCTAGGGTTAGGGTTAGGGTTCCGCCTAGGGTTAGGGTTCTGAAAACCACAAGGCCCGGAGCTCCAGGGACAATGACAATGAGAAAGGCATGCCCAGGGGAGCACAACATTATCCCAAATTTCCAGCCTTCGTGTTTCCTAATTGGAACTCGCCTCAGCCCAATGCTTAATCTTAGGCTGTTCCTCGGGTTAGGAATAGGGTTAGGGTTCCGCCTAGGGTTAGGGTTCAGAAAACCACAAGGCCCGGAGCTCCAGGGACAATGACAATGAGAAAGGCATGCCCAGGGGAGCACAACATTACCCCAAACTTCCAGCCTTCGTGTTTCCTAATTGGAACTCGATTCAGCCAAATGCTGAATCTTAGGCTGTGCCTTGGGCTAGGGTTAGGGTTAGGGTTATGCCTAGGGTTAGGGTTCAGAAAACCACAAGGCCCAGAGCTCCATGGACACTGACAGTGAGAAAGGCATGCCCAGGAGAGCACAACATTCCCCCAAAACTTTAGCCTTCGTTTTTCCTAATCGGAACTCACCTCAGCCCAATGCTGAATGTTAGGCTGCGGCTAGGGTTAGGGTTAGGGTTACGCCTAGGGTTAGGGTTCAGAAAACCACAAAGCCCTGAGCTCCAGGGACAATGACAATGAGAAAGGCATGCCCAGGGGAGCGCAGCACTGTCCTAATATTACAGCTTTCCTATTTGCCCCATTGGAACTCACCTCAGCCCAATGCTGTTAATTAGCCTGAACCTAGTACTAGGGTTAGGGTTCCACCTAGGGTTAAGGTTAAGAAAACGAAAAGGCTTACAGCTATAGGGACACTGACAGCAAGAAAGGCATGCCTAGGGGACAGCATCTTTTCCCCAACCTTACAGCCTTCATGTTTTCCGAATCGGAACTCGCCTCAGCCCAATGCTGTATCTTAGGCTGCGCCTTGGGCTAGGTTTAGGGTTCGGGTTATGCCTAGGGTTAGGGTTCAGAAGACCACAAGGCCCAGATCTCCAGGGACAATGACAATGAGAGAGGCATGCCCAGGGGAGCACAATATTATCCCAAAACTTTAGCCTTCATTTTTCCTAATCGGAACTCGCCTCAGCCCAATGCTTAATCTTAGGCTGTTCCTCAGGTTAGGAGTAGGGTTAGGGTTTCACCTAGGGTTAGGGTTAAGAAAACCACAAGGCCAGATCTCCAGGGACATTGGCAGTGAGAAACGCACGCCAAGGGGAGGACCGCATTGTCCCAAACTTGTAGCCTTCATGTTTTCCTAACCGGAACTCATCTCAGCCCAATGTTCTGTCTTTGGCTGCACCTAGGGTTAGGGTTAGGGTTACGCCTAGGGTTAGGGTTCAGAAAACCACAAAGCCCTGAGCTCCAGGGACGCTGACAATGAGAAAGGCATGCCAAGGGGATTGCATCTTTACCCCAACCTTGCAGTTGTCATGTTTTATAAATTGGAACTCACCTCAGCCCAATGCTCTATCTTAGGCTGTGCCTTGGGCTAGGGTTAGGGTTAGGGTTATGCCTAGGGTTAGGGTTCAGAAAACCACAAGGCCCAGAGCTCCAGGGACAATGACAATGAGAGAGGCATGCCCAGGGGAGCAGAACATTATCCCAAACTTCCAGCCTTCGTGTTTCCTAATTGGAACTCGCCCCAGCCCAATGCTGAATCTTAGGCTGTGCCTTGGGCTAGGGTTAGGGTTAGGGTTATGCCTAGGGTTAGGGTTCAGAAAACCACAAGGCCCAGAGCTCCATGGACACTGACAGTGAGAAAGGCATGCCCAGGAGAGCACAACATTCCCCCAAAACTTTAGCCTTCGTTTTTCCTAATCGGAACTCACCTCAGCCCAATGCTGAATGTTAGGCTGCGGCTAGGGTTAGGGTTAGGGTTCCGCCTAGGGTTAGGGTTCTGAAAACCACAAGGCCCGGAGCTCCAGGGACAATGACAATGAGAAAGGCATGCCCAGGGGAGCACAACATTATCCCAAATTTCCAGCCTTCGTTTTTCCTAATTGGAACTCGCCTCAGCCCAATGCTTAATCTTAGGCTGTTCCTCGGGTTAGGAATAGGGTTAGGGTTCCGCCTAGGGTTAGGGTTCAGAAAACCACAAGGCCCGGAGCTCCAGGGACAATGACAATGAGAAAGGCATGCCCAGGGGAGCACAACATTACCCCAAACTTCCAGCCTTCGTGTTTCCTAATTGGAACTCGATTCAGCCAAATGCTGAATCTTAGGCTGTGCCTTGGGCTAGGGTTAGGGTTAGGGTTATGCCTAGGGTTAGGGTTCAGAAAACCACAAGGCCCAGAGCTCCATGGACACTGACAGTGAGAAAGGCATGCCCAGGAGAGCACAACATTCCCCCAAAACTTTAGCCTTCATTTTTCCTAATCGGAACTCACCTCAGCCCAATGCTGAATGTTAGGCTGCGGCTAGGGTTAGGGTTAGGGTTACGCCTAGGGTTAGGGTTCAGAAAACCACAAAGCCCTGAGCTCCAGGGACAATGACAATGAGAAAGGCAGGCCCAGGGGAGCACAGCATTACCCCAAAATTTTAGCCTTCGTATTTCCTAATCGTAAATCACCTCAGCCCAATGCTCTTTCTTTGGCTGTGCTTTGGGCTAGGGTTAGGGTTAGGGTTTCGCCTAGGGTTAGGGTTCAGAAAAACACAAGGCCCAGAGCTCCAGGGACATTGACTATGAGAAAGGCATGCCAAGGGGAGGACCGCATTGTCCCAAACTTGTAGCCTTCATGTTTTCCTAACCGGAACTCATCTCAGCCCAATGATCTGTCTTTGGCTGCACCTAGGGTTAGGGTTAGGGTTACACCTAGGGTTAGGGTTCAGAAAACCACAAGGCCCTGAGCTTCAGAGACAATGACAATGAGAAAGGCATGCCCAGGGGAGCGCAGCACTGTCCTAATATTACAGCTTTCCTATTTGCCCCATTGGAACTCACCTCAGCCCAATGCTGTTAATTAGCCTGAACCTAGTACTAGGGTTAGGGTTCCACCTAGGGTTAAGGTTAAGAAAACGAAAAGGCTTACAGCTATAGGGACACTGACAGCAAGAAAGGCATGCCTAGGGGACAGCATCTTTTCCCCAACCTTACAGCCTTCATGTTTTCCGAATCGGAACTCGCCTCAGCCCAATGCTGTATCTTAGGCTGCGCCTTGGGCTAGGTTTAGGGTTCGGGTTATGCCTAGGGTTAGGGTTCAGAAGACCACAAGGCCCAGATCTCCAGGGACAATGACAATGAGAGAGGCATGCCCAGGGGAGCACAATATTATCCCAAAACTTTAGCCTTCATTTTTCCTAATCGGAACTCGCCTCAGCCCAATGCTTAATCTTAGGCTGTTCCTCAGGTTAGGAGTAGGGTTAGGGTTTCACCTAGGGTTAGGGTTAAGAAAACCACAAGGCCAGATCTCCAGGGACATTGGCAGTGAGAAACGCACGCCAAGGGGAGGACCGCATTGTCCCAAACTTGTAGCCTTCATGTTTTCCTAACCGGAACTCATCTCAGCCCAATGTTCTGTCTTTGGCTGCACCTAGGGTTAGGGTTAGGGTTACGCCTAGGGTTAGGGTTCAGAAAACCACAAAGCCCTGAGCTCCAGGGACGCTGACAATGAGAAAGGCATGCCAAGGGGATTGCATCTTTACCCCAACCTTGCAGTTGTCATGTTTTATAAATTGGAACTCACCTCAGCCCAATGCTCTATCTTAGGCTGTGCCTTGGGCTAGGGTTAGGGTTAGGGTTATGCCTAGGGTTAGGGTTCAGAAAACCACAAGGCCCAGAGCTCCAGGGACAATGACAATGAGAGAGGCATGCCCAGGGGAGCAGAACATTATCCCAAACTTCCAGCCTTCGTGTTTCCTAATTGGAACTCGCCCCAGCCCAATGCTGAATCTTAGGCTGTGCCTTGGGCTAGGGTTAGGGTTAGGGTTATGCCTAGGGTTAGGGTTCAGAAAACCACAAGGCCCAGAGCTCCATGGACACTGACAGTGAGAAAGGCATGCCCAGGAGAGCACAACATTCCCCCAAAACTTTAGCCTTCGTTTTTCCTAATCGGAACTCACCTCAGCCCAATGCTGAATGTTAGGCTGCGGCTAGGGTTAGGGTTAGGGTTCCGCCTAGGGTTAGGGTTCTGAAAACCACAAGGCCCGGAGCTCCAGGGACAATGACAATGAGAAAGGCATGCCCAGGGGAGCACAACATTATCCCAAATTTCCAGCCTTCGTTTTTCCTAATTGGAACTCGCCTCAGCCCAATGCTTAATCTTAGGCTGTTCCTCGGGTTAGGAATAGGGTTAGGGTTCCGCCTAGGGTTAGGGTTCAGAAAACCACAAGGCCCGGAGCTCCAGGGACAATGACAATGAGAAAGGCATGCCCAGGGGAGCACAACATTACCCCAAACTTCCAGCCTTCGTGTTTCCTAATTGGAACTCGATTCAGCCAAATGCTGAATCTTAGGCTGTGCCTTGGGCTAGGGTTAGGGTTAGGGTTATGCCTAGGGTTAGGGTTCAGAAAACCACAAGGCCCAGAGCTCCATGGACACTGACAGTGAGAAAGGCATGCCCAGGAGAGCACAACATTCCCCCAAAACTTTAGCCTTCATTTTTCCTAATCGGAACTCACCTCAGCCCAATGCTGAATGTTAGGCTGCGGCTAGGGTTAGGGTTAGGGTTACGCCTAGGGTTAGGGTTCAGAAAACCACAAAGCCCTGAGCTCCAGGGACAATGACAATGAGAAAGGCAGGCCCAGGGGAGCACAGCATTACCCCAAAATTTTAGCCTTCGTATTTCCTAATCGGAAATCACCTCAGCCCAATGCTCTTTCTTTGGCTGTGCTTTGGGCTAGGGTTAGGGTTAGGGTTAGGGTTTCGCCTAGGGTTAGGGTTCAGAAAAACACAAGGCCCAGAGCTCCAGGGACATTGACTATGAGAAAGGCATGCCAAGGGGAGGACCGCATTGTCCCAAACTTGTAGCCTTCATGTTTTCCTAACCGGAACTCATCTCAGCCCAATGATCTGTCTTTGGCTGCACCTAGGGTTAGGGTTAGGGTTACACCTAGGGTTAGGGTTCAGAAAACCACAAGGCCCTGAGCTTCAGAGACAATGACAATGAGAAAGGCATGCCCAGGGGAGCGCAGCACTGTCCTAATATTACAGCTTTCCTATTTGCCCCATTGGAACTCACCTCAGCCCAATGCTGTTAATTAGCCTGAACCTAGTACTAGGGTTAGGGTTCCACCTAGGGTTAAGGTTAAGAAAACGAAAAGGCTTACAGCTATAGGGACACTGACAGCAAGAAAGGCATGCCTAGGGGACAGCATCTTTTCCCCAACCTTACAGCCTTCATGTTTTCCGAATCGGAACTCGCCTCAGCCCAATGCTGTATCTTAGGCTGCGCCTTGGGCTAGGTTTAGGGTTCGGGTTATGCCTAGGGTTAGGGTTCAGAAGACCACAAGGCCCAGATCTCCAGGGACAATGACAATGAGAGAGGCATGCCCAGGGGAGCACAATATTATCCCAAAACTTTAGCCTTCATTTTTCCTAATCGGAACTCGCCTCAGCCCAATGCTTAATCTTAGGCTGTTCCTCAGGTTAGGAGTAGGGTTAGGGTTTCACCTAGGGTTAGGGTTAAGAAAACCACAAGGCCAGATCTCCAGGGACATTGGCAGTGAGAAACGCACGCCAAGGGGAGGACCGCATTGTCCCAAACTTGTAGCCTTCATGTTTTCCTAACCGGAACTCATCTCAGCCCAATGTTCTGTCTTTGGCTGCACCTAGGGTTAGGGTTAGGGTTACGCCTAGGGTTAGGGTTCAGAAAACCACAAAGCCCTGAGCTCCAGGGACGCTGACAATGAGAAAGGCATGCCAAGGGGATTGCATCTTTACCCCAACCTTGCAGTTGTCATGTTTTATAAATTGGAACTCACCTCAGCCCAATGCTCTATCTTAGGCTGTGCCTTGGGCTAGGGTTAGGGTTAGGGTTATGCCTAGGGTTAGGGTTCCGAAAACCACAAGGCCCAGAGCTCCAGGGACAATGACAATGAGAGAGGCATGCCCAGGGGAGCAGAACATTATCCCAAACTTCCAGCCTTCGTGTTTCCTAATTGGAACTCGCCCCAGCCCAATGCTGAATCTTAGGCTGTGCCTTGGGCTAGGGTTAGGGTTAGGGTTATGCCTAGGGTTAGGGTTCAGAAAACCACAAGGCCCAGAGCTCCATGGACACTGACAGTGAGAAAGGCATGCCCAGGAGAGCACAACATTCCCCCAAAACTTTAGCCTTCGTTTTTCCTAATCGGAACTCACCTCAGCCCAATGCTGAATGTTAGGCTGCGGCTAGGGTTAGGGTTAGGGTTCCGCCTAGGGTTAGGGTTCTGAAAACCACAAGGCCCGGAGCTCCAGGGACAATGACAATGAGAAAGGCATGCCCAGGGGAGCACAACATTATCCCAAATTTCCAGCCTTCGTGTTTCCTAATTGGAACTCGCCTCAGCCCAATGCTTAATCTTAGGCTGTTCCTCGGGTTAGGAATAGGGTTAGGGTTCCGCCTAGGGTTAGGGTTCAGAAAACCACAAGGCCCGGAGCTCCAGGGACAATGACAATGAGAAAGGCATGCCCAGGGGAGCACAACATTACCCCAAACTTCCAGCCTTCGTGTTTCCTAATTGGAACTCGATTCAGCCAAATGCTGAATCTTAGGCTGTGCGTTGGGCTAGGGTTAGGGTTAGGGTTATGCCTAGGGTTAGGGTTCAGAAAACCACAAGGCCCAGAGCTCCATGGACACTGACAGTGAGAAAGGCATGCCCAGGAGAGCACAACATTCCCCCAAAACTTTAGCCTTCGTTTTTCCTAATCGGAACTCACCTCAGCCCAATGCTGAATGTTAGGCTGCGGCTAGGGTTAGGGTTAGGGTTACGCCTAGGGTTAGGGTTCAGAAAACCACAAAGCCCTGAGCTCCAGGGACAATGACAATGAGAAAGGCATGCCCAGGGGAGCGCAGCACTGTCCTAATATTACAGCTTTCCTATTTGCCCCATTGGAACTCACCTCAGCCCAATGCTGTTAATTAGCCTGAACCTAGTACTAGGGTTAGGGTTCCACCTAGGGTTAAGGTTAAGAAAACGAAAAGGCTTACAGCTATAGGGACACTGACAGCAAGAAAGGCATGCCTAGGGGACAGCATCTTTTCCCCAACCTTACAGCCTTCATGTTTTCCGAATCGGAACTCGCCTCAGCCCAATGCTGTATCTTAGGCTGCGCCTTGGGCTAGGTTTAGGGTTCGGGTTATGCCTAGGGTTAGGGTTCAGAAGACCACAAGGCCCAGATCTCCAGGGACAATGACAATGAGAGAGGCATGCCCAGGGGAGCACAATATTATCCCAAAACTTTAGCCTTCATTTTTCCTAATCGGAACTCGCCTCAGCCCAATGCTTAATCTTAGGCTGTTCCTCAGGTTAGGAGTAGGGTTAGGGTTTCACCTAGGGTTAGGGTTAAGAAAACCACAAGGCCAGATCTCCAGGGACATTGGCAGTGAGAAACGCACGCCAAGGGGAGGACCGCATTGTCCCAAACTTGTAGCCTTCATGTTTTCCTAACCGGAACTCATCTCAGCCCAATGTTCTGTCTTTGGCTGCACCTAGGGTTAGGGTTAGGGTTACGCCTAGGGTTAGGGTTCAGAAAACCACAAAGCCCTGAGCTCCAGGGACGCTGACAATGAGAAAGGCATGCCAAGGGGATTGCATCTTTACCCCAACCTTGCAGTTGTCATATTTTATAAATTGGAACTCACCTCAGCCCAATGCTCTATCTTAGGCTGTGCCTTGGGCTAGGGTTAGGGTTAGGGTTATGCCTAGGGTTAGGGTTCCGAAAACCACAAGGCCCAGAGCTCCAGGGACAATGACAATGAGAGAGGCATGCCCAGGGGAGCAGAACATTATCCCAAACTTCCAGCCTTCGTGTTTCCTAATTGGAACTCGCCCCAGCCCAATGCTGAATCTTAGGCTGTGCCTTGGGCTAGGGTTAGGGTTAGGGTTATGCCTAGGGTTAGGGTTCAGAAAACCACAAGTCCCAGAGCTCCATGGACACTGACAGTGAGAAAGGCATGCCCAGGAGAGCACAACATTCCCCCAAAACTTTAGCCTTCGTTTTTCCTAATCGGAACTCACCTCAGCCCAATGCTGAATGTTAGGCTGCGGCTAGGGTTAGGGTTAGGGTTCCGCCTAGGGTTAGGGTTCTGAAAACCACAAGGCCCGGAGCTCCAGGGACAATGACAATGAGAAAGGCATGCCCAGGGGAGCACAACATTATCCCAAATTTCCAGCCTTCGTGTTTCCTAATTGGAACTCGCCTCAGCCCAATGCTTAATCTTAGGCTGTTCCTCGGGTTAGGAATAGGGTTAGGGTTCCGCCTAGGGTTAGGGTTCAGAAAACCACAAGGCCCGGAGCTCCAGGGACAATGACAATGAGAAAGGCATGCCCAGGGGAGCACAACATTACCCCAAACTTCCAGCCTTCGTGTTTCCTAATTGGAACTCGATTCAGCCAAATGCTGAATCTTAGGCTGTGCCTTGGGCTAGGGTTAGGGTTAGGGTTATGCCTAGGGTTAGGGTTCAGAAAACCACAAGGCCCAGAGCTCCATGGACACTGACAGTGAGAAAGGCATGCCCAGGAGAGCACAACATTCCCCCAAAACTTTAGCCTTCGTTTTTCCTAATCGGAACTCACCTCAGCCCAATGCTGAATGTTAGGCTGCGGCTAGGGTTAGGGTTAGGGTTCCGCCTAGGGTTAGGGTTCTGAAAACCACAAGGCCCGGAGCTCCAGGGACAATGACAATGAGAAAGGCATGCCCAGGGGAGCACAACATTATCCCAAATTTCCAGCCTTCGTGTTTCCTAATTGGAACTCGCCTCAGCCCAATGCTTAATCTTAGGCTGTTCCTCGGGTTAGGAATAGGGTTAGGGTTCCGCCTAGGGTTAGGGTTCAGAAAACCACAAGGCCCGGAGCTCCAGGGACAATGACAATGAGAAAGGCATGCCCAGGGGAGCACAACATTACCCCAAACTTCCAGCCTTCGTGTTTCCTAATTGGAACTCGATTCAGCCAAATGCTGAATCTTAGGCTGTGCCTTGGGCTAGGGTTAGGGTTAGGGTTATGCCTAGGGTTAGGGTTCAGAAAACCACAAGGCCCAGAGCTCCATGGACACTGACAGTGAGAAAGGCATGCCCAGGAGAGCACAACATTCCCCCAAAACTTTAGCCTTCGTTTTTCCTAATCGGAACTCACCTCAGCCCAATGCTGAATGTTAGGCTGCGGCTAGGGTTAGGGTTAGGGTTCCGCCTAGGGTTAGGGTTCTGAAAACCACAAGGCCCGGAGCTCCAGGGACAATGACAATGAGAAAGGCATGCCCAGGGGAGCACAACATTATCCCAAATTTCCAGCCTTCGTGTTTCCTAATTGGAACTCGCCTCAGCCCAATGCTTAATCTTAGGCTGTTCCTCGGGTTAGGAATAGGGTTAGGGTTCCGCCTAGGGTTAGGGTTCAGAAAACCACAAGGCCCGGAGCTCCAGGGACAATGACAATGAGAAAGGCATGCCCAGGGGAGCACAACATTACCCCAAACTTCCAGCCTTCGTGTTTCCTAATTGGAACTCGATTCAGCCAAATGCTGAATCTTAGGCTGTGCCTTGGGCTAGGGTTAGGGTTAGGGTTATGCCTAGGGTTAGGGTTCAGAAAACCACAAGGCCCAGAGCTCCATGGACACTGACAGTGAGAAAGGCATGCCCAGGAGAGCACAACATTCCCCCAAAACTTTAGCCTTCGTTTTTCCTAATCGGAACTCACCTCAGCCCAATGCTGAATGTTAGGCTGCGGCTAGGGTTAGGGTTAGGGTTCCGCCTAGGGTTAGGGTTCTGAAAACCACAAGGCCCGGAGCTCCAGGGACAATGACAATGAGAAAGGCATGCCCAGGGGAGCACAACATTATCCCAAATTTCCAGCCTTCGTGTTTCCTAATTGGAACTCGCCTCAGCCCAATGCTTAATCTTAGGCTGTTCCTCGGGTTAGGAATAGGGTTAGGGTTCCGCCTAGGGTTAGGGTTCAGAAAACCACAAGGCCCGGAGCTCCAGGGACAATGACAATGAGAAAGGCATGCCCAGGGGAGCACAACATTACCCCAAACTTCCAGCCTTCGTGTTTCCTAATTGGAACTCGATTCAGCCAAATGCTGAATCTTAGGCTGTGCCTTGGGCTAGGGTTAGGGTTAGGGTTATGCCTAGGGTTAGGGTTCAGAAAACCACAAGGCCCAGAGCTCCATGGACACTGACAGTGAGAAAGGCATGCCCAGGAGAGCACAACATTCCCCCAAAACTTTAGCCTTCGTTTTTCCTAATCGGAACTCACCTCAGCCCAATGCTGAATGTTAGGCTGCGGCTAGGGTTAGGGTTAGGGTTACGCCTAGGGTTAGGGTTCAGAAAACCACAAAGCCCTGAGCTCCAGGGACAATGACAATGAGAAAGGCATGCCCAGGGGAGCGCAGCACTGTCCTAATATTACAGCTTTCCTATTTGCCCCATTGGAACTCACCTCAGCCCAATGCTGTTAATTAGCCTGAACCTAGTACTAGGGTTAGGGTTCCACCTAGGGTTAAGGTTAAGAAAACGAAAAGGCTTACAGCTATAGGGACACTGACAGCAAGAAAGGCATGCCTAGGGGACAGCATCTTTTCCCCAACCTTACAGCCTTCATGTTTTCCGAATCGGAACTCGCCTCAGCCCAATGCTGTATCTTAGGCTGCGCCTTGGGCTAGGTTTAGGGTTCGGGTTATGCCTAGGGTTAGGGTTCAGAAGACCACAAGGCCCAGATCTCCAGGGACAATGACAATGAGAGAGGCATGCCCAGGGGAGCACAATATTATCCCAAAACTTTAGCCTTCATTTTTCCTAATCGGAACTCGCCTCAGCCCAATGCTTAATCTTAGGCTGTTCCTCAGGTTAGGAGTAGGGTTAGGGTTTCACCTAGGGTTAGGGTTAAGAAAACCACAAGGCCAGATCTCCAGGGACATTGGCAGTGAGAAACGCACGCCAAGGGGAGGACCGCATTGTCCCAAACTTGTAGCCTTCATGTTTTCCTAACCGGAACTCATCTCAGCCCAATGTTCTGTCTTTGGCTGCACCTAGGGTTAGGGTTAGGGTTACGCCTAGGGTTAGGGTTCAGAAAACCACAAAGCCCTGAGCTCCAGGGACGCTGACAATGAGAAAGGCATGCCAAGGGGATTGCATCTTTACCCCAACCTTGCAGTTGTCATGTTTTATAAATTGGAACTCACCTCAGCCCAATGCTCTATCTTAGGCTGTGCCTTGGGCTAGGGTTAGGGTTAGGGTTATGCCTAGGGTTAGGGTTCCGAAAACCACAAGGCCCAGAGCTCCAGGGACAATGACAATGAGAGAGGCATGCCCAGGGGAGCAGAACATTATCCCAAACTTCCAGCCTTCGTGTTTCCTAATTGGAACTCGCCCCAGCCCAATGCTGAATCTTAGGCTGTGCCTTGGGCTAGGGTTAGGGTTAGGGTTATGCCTAGGGTTAGGGTTCAGAAAACCACAAGGCCCAGAGCTCCATGGACACTGACAGTGAGAAAGGCATGCCCAGGAGAGCACAACATTCCCCCAAAACTTTAGCCTTCGTTTTTCCTAATCGGAACTCACCTCAGCCCAATGCTGAATGTTAGGCTGCGGCTAGGGTTAGGGTTAGGGTTCCGCCTAGGGTTAGGGTTCTGAAAACCACAAGGCCCGGAGCTCCAGGGACAATGACAATGAGAAAGGCATGCCCAGGGGAGCACAACATTATCCCAAATTTCCAGCCTTCGTGTTTCCTAATTGGAACTCGCCTCAGCCCAATGCTTAATCTTAGGCTGTTCCTCGGGTTAGGAATAGGGTTAGGGTTCCGCCTAGGGTTAGGGTTCAGAAAACCACAAGGCCCGGAGCTCCAGGGACAATGACAATGAGAAAGGCATGCCCAGGGGAGCACAACATTACCCCAAACTTCCAGCCTTCGTGTTTCCTAATTGGAACTCGATTCAGCCAAATGCTGAATCTTAGGCTGTGCCTTGGGCTAGGGTTAGGGTTAGGGTTATGCCTAGGGTTAGGGTTCAGAAAACCACAAGGCCCAGAGCTCCATGGACACTGACAGTGAGAAAGGCATGCCCAGGAGAGCACAACATTCCCCCAAAACTTTAGCCTTCGTTTTTCCTAATCGGAACTCACCTCAGCCCAATGCTGAATGTTAGGCTGCGGCTAGGGTTAGGGTTAGGGTTACGCCTAGGGTTAGGGTTCAGAAAACCACAAAGCCCTGAGCTCCAGGGACAATGACAATGAGAAAGGCATGCCCAGGGGAGCGCAGCACTGTCCTAATATTACAGCTTTCCTATTTGCCCCATTGGAACTCACCTCAGCCCAATGCTGTTAATTAGCCTGAACCTAGTACTAGGGTTAGGGTTCCACCTAGGGTTAAGGTTAAGAAAACGAAAAGGCTTACAGCTATAGGGACACTGACAGCAAGAAAGGCATGCCTAGGGGACAGCATCTTTTCCCCAACCTTACAGCCTTCATGTTTTCCGAATCGGAACTCACCTCAGCCCAATGCTGTATCTTAGGCTGCGCCTTGGGCTAGGTTTAGGGTTCGGGTTATGCCTAGGGTTAGGGTTCAGAAGACCACAAGGCCCAGATCTCCAGGGACAATGACAATGAGAGAGGCATGCCCAGGGGAGCACAATATTATCCCAAAACTTTAGCCTTCATTTTTCCTAATCGGAACTCGCCTCAGCCCAATGCTTAATCTTAGGCTGTTCCTCAGGTTAGGAGTAGGGTTAGGGTTTCACCTAGGGTTAGGGTTAAGAAAACCACAAGGCCAGATCTCCAGGGACATTGGCAGTGAGAAACGCACGCCAAGGGGAGGACCGCATTGTCCCAAACTTGTAGCCTTCATGTTTTCCTAACCGGAACTCATCTCAGCCCAATGTTCTGTCTTTGGCTGCACCTAGGGTTAGGGTTAGGGTTACGCCTAGGGTTAGGGTTCAGAAAACCACAAAGCCCTGAGCTCCAGGGACGCTGACAATGAGAAAGGCATGCCAAGGGGATTGCATCTTTACCCCAACCTTGCAGTTGTCATGTTTTATAAATTGGAACTCACCTCAGCCCAATGCTCTATCTTAGGCTGTGCCTTGGGCTAGGGTTAGGGTTAGGGTTATGCCTAGGGTTAGGGTTCCGAAAACCACAAGGCCCAGAGCTCCAGGGACAATGACAATGAGAGAGGCATGCCCAGGGGAGCAGAACATTATCCCAAACTTCCAGCCTTCGTGTTTCCTAATTGGAACTCGCCCCAGCCCAATGCTGAATCTTAGGCTGTGCCTTGGGCTAGGGTTAGGGTTAGGGTTATGCCTAGGGTTAGGGTTCAGAAAACCACAAGGCCCAGAGCTCCATGGACACTGACAGTGAGAAAGGCATGCCCAGGAGAGCACAACATTCCCCCAAAACTTTAGCCTTCGTTTTTCCTAATCGGAACTCACCTCAGCCCAATGCTGAATGTTAGGCTGCGGCTAGGGTTAGGGTTAGGGTTCCGCCTAGGGTTAGGGTTCTGAAAACCACAAGGCCCGGAGCTCCAGGGACAATGACAATGAGAAAGGCATGCCCAGGGGAGCACAACATTATCCCAAATTTCCAGCCTTCGTGTTTCCTAATTGGAACTCGCCTCAGCCCAATGCTTAATCTTAGGCTGTTCCTCGGGTTAGGAATAGGGTTAGGGTTCCGCCTAGGGTTAGGGTTCAGAAAACCACAAGGCCCGGAGCTCCAGGGACAATGACAATGAGAAAGGCATGCCCAGGGGAGCACAACATTACCCCAAACTTCCAGCCTTCGTGTTTCCTAATTGGAACTCGATTCAGCCAAATGCTGAATCTTAGGCTGTGCCTTGGGCTAGGGTTAGGGTTAGGGTTATGCCTAGGGTTAGGGTTCAGAAAACCACAAGGCCCAGAGCTCCATGGACACTGACAGTGAGAAAGGCATGCCCAGGAGAGCACAACATTCCCCCAAAACTTTAGCCTTCGTTTTTCCTAATCGGAACTCACCTCAGCCCAATGCTGAATGTTAGGCTGCGGCTAGGGTTAGGGTTAGGGTTACGCCTAGGGTTAGGGTTCAGAAAACCACAAAGCCCTGAGCTCCAGGGACAATGACAATGAGAAAGGCATGCCCAGGGGAGCGCAGCACTGTCCTAATATTACAGCTTTCCTATTTGCCCCATTGGAACTCACCTCAGCCCAATGCTGTTAATTAGCCTGAACCTAGTACTAGGGTTAGGGTTCCACCTAGGGTTAAGGTTAAGAAAACGAAAAGGCTTACAGCTATAGGGACACTGACAGCAAGAAAGGCATGCCTAGGGGACAGCATCTTTTCCCCAACCTTACAGCCTTCATGTTTTCCGAATCGGAACTCGCCTCAGCCCAATGCTGTATCTTAGGCTGCGCCTTGGGCTAGGTTTAGGGTTCGGGTTATGCCTAGGGTTAGGGTTCAGAAGACCACAAGGCCCAGATCTCCAGGGACAATGACAATGAGAGAGGCATGCCCAGGGGAGCACAATATTATCCCAAAACTTTAGCCTTCATTTTTCCTAATCGGAACTCGCCTCAGCCCAATGCTTAATCTTAGGCTGTTCCTCAGGTTAGGAGTAGGGTTAGGGTTTCACCTAGGGTTAGGGTTAAGAAAACCACAAGGCCAGATCTCCAGGGACATTGGCAGTGAGAAACGCACGCCAAGGGGAGGACCGCATTGTCCCAAACTTGTAGCCTTCATGTTTTCCTAACCGGAACTCATCTCAGCCCAATGTTCTGTCTTTGGCTGCACCTAGGGTTAGGGTTAGGGTTACGCCTAGGGTTAGGGTTCAGAAAACCACAAAGCCCTGAGCTCCAGGGACGCTGACAATGAGAAAGGCATGCCAAGGGGATTGCATCTTTACCCCAACCTTGCAGTTGTCATGTTTTATAAATTGGAACTCACCTCAGCCCAATGCTCTATCTTAGGCTGTGCCTTGGGCTAGGGTTAGGGTTAGGGTTATGCCTAGGGTTAGGGTTCCGAAAACCACAAGGCCCAGAGCTCCAGGGACAATGACAATGAGAGAGGCATGCCCAGGGGAGCAGAACATTATCCCAAACTTCCAGCCTTCGTGTTTCCTAATTGGAACTCGCCCCAGCCCAATGCTGAATCTTAGGCTGTGCCTTGGGCTAGGGTTAGGGTTAGGGTTATGCCTAGGGTTAGGGTTCAGAAAACCACAAGGCCCAGAGCTCCATGGACACTGACAGTGAGAAAGGCATGCCCAGGAGAGCACAACATTCCCCCAAAACTTTAGCCTTCGTTTTTCCTAATCGGAACTCACCTCAGCCCAATGCTGAATGTTAGGCTGCGGCTAGGGTTAGGGTTAGGGTTACGCCTAGGGTTAGGGTTCAGAAAACCACAAAGCCCTGAGCTCCAGGGACAATGACAATGAGAAAGGCATGCCCAGGGGAGCGCAGCACTGTCCTAATATTACAGCTTTCCTATTTGCCCCATTGGAACTCACCTCAGCCCAATGCTGTTAATTAGCCTGAACCTAGTACTAGGGTTAGGGTTCCACCTAGGGTTAAGGTTAAGAAAACGAAAAGGCTTACAGCTATAGGGACACTGACAGCAAGAAAGGCATGCCTAGGGGACAGCATCTTTTCCCCAACCTTACAGCCTTCATGTTTTCCGAATCGGAACTCGCCTCAGCCCAATGCTGTATCTTAGGCTGCGCCTTGGGCTAGGTTTAGGGTTCGGGTTATGCCTAGGGTTAGGGTTCAGAAGACCACAAGGCCCAGATCTCCAGGGACAATGACAATGAGAGAGGCATGCCCAGGGGAGCACAATATTATCCCAAAACTTTAGCCTTCATTTTTCCTAATCGGAACTCGCCTCAGCCCAATGCTTAATCTTAGGCTGTTCCTCAGGTTAGGAGTAGGGTTAGGGTTTCACCTAGGGTTAGGGTTAAGAAAACCACAAGGCCAGATCTCCAGGGACATTGGCAGTGAGAAACGCACGCCAAGGGGAGGACCGCATTGTCCCAAACTTGTAGCCTTCATGTTTTCCTAACCGGAACTCATCTCAGCCCAATGTTCTGTCTTTGGCTGCACCTAGGGTTAGGGTTAGGGTTACGCCTAGGGTTAGGGTTCAGAAAACCACAAAGCCCTGAGCTCCAGGGACGCTGACAATGAGAAAGGCATGCCAAGGGGATTGCATCTTTACCCCAACCTTGCAGTTGTCATGTTTTATAAATTGGAACTCACCTCAGCCCAATGCTCTATCTTAGGCTGTGCCTTGGGCTAGGGTTAGGGTTAGGGTTATGCCTAGGGTTAGGGTTCCGAAAACCACAAGGCCCAGAGCTCCAGGGACAATGACAATGAGAGAGGCATGCCCAGGGGAGCAGAACATTATCCCAAACTTCCAGCCTTCGTGTTTCCTAATTGGAACTCGCCCCAGCCCAATGCTGAATCTTAGGCTGTGCCTTGGGCTAGGGTTAGGGTTAGGGTTATGCCTAGGGTTAGGGTTCAGAAAACCACAAGGCCCAGAGCTCCATGGACACTGACAGTGAGAAAGGCATGCCCAGGAGAGCACAACATTCCCCCAAAACTTTAGCCTTCGTTTTTCCTAATCGGAACTCACCTCAGCCCAATGCTGAATGTTAGGCTGCGGCTAGGGTTAGGGTTAGGGTTCCGCCTAGGGTTAGGGTTCTGAAAACCACAAGGCCCGGAGCTCCAGGGACAATGACAATGAGAAAGGCATGCCCAGGGGAGCACAACATTATCCCAAATTTCCAGCCTTCGTGTTTCCTAATTGGAACTCGCCTCAGCCCAATGCTTAATCTTAGGCTGTTCCTCGGGTTAGGAATAGGGTTAGGGTTCCGCCTAGGGTTAGGGTTCAGAAAACCACAAGGCCCGGAGCTCCAGGGACAATGACAATGAGAAAGGCATGCCCAGGGGAGCACAACATTACCCCAAACTTCCAGCCTTCGTGTTTCCTAATTGGAACTCGATTCAGCCAAATGCTGAATCTTAGGCTGTGCCTTGGGCTAGGGTTAGGGTTAGGGTTATGCCTAGGGTTAGGGTTCAGAAAACCACAAGGCCCAGAGCTCCATGGACACTGACAGTGAGAAAGGCATGCCCAGGAGAGCACAACATTCCCCCAAAACTTTAGCCTTCGTTTTTCCTAATCGGAACTCACCTCAGCCCAATGCTGAATGTTAGGCTGCGGCTAGGGTTAGGGTTAGGGTTACGCCTAGGGTTAGGGTTCAGAAAACCACAAAGCCCTGAGCTCCAGGGACAATGACAATGAGAAAGGCATGCCCAGGGGAGCGCAGCACTGTCCTAATATTACAGCTTTCCTATTTGCCCCATTGGAACTCACCTCAGCCCAATGCTGTTAATTAGCCTGAACCTAGTACTAGGGTTAGGGTTCCACCTAGGGTTAAGGTTAAGAAAACGAAAAGGCTTACAGCTATAGGGACACTGACAGCAAGAAAGGCATGCCTAGGGGACAGCATCTTTTCCCCAACCTTACAGCCTTCATGTTTTCCGAATCGGAACTCGCCTCAGCCCAATGCTGTATCTTAGGCTGCGCCTTGGGCTAGGTTTAGGGTTCGGGTTATGCCTAGGGTTAGGGTTCAGAAGACCACAAGGCCCAGATCTCCAGGGACAATGACAATGAGAGAGGCATGCCCAGGGGAGCACAATATTATCCCAAAACTTTAGCCTTCATTTTTCCTAATCGGAACTCGCCTCAGCCCAATGCTTAATCTTAGGCTGTTCCTCAGGTTAGGAGTAGGGTTAGGGTTTCACCTAGGGTTAGGGTTAAGAAAACCACAAGGCCAGATCTCCAGGGACATTGGCAGTGAGAAACGCACGCCAAGGGGAGGACCGCATTGTCCCAAACTTGTAGCCTTCATGTTTTCCTAACCGGAACTCATCTCAGCCCAATGTTCTGTCTTTGGCTGCACCTAGGGTTAGGGTTAGGGTTACGCCTAGGGTTAGGGTTCAGAAAACCACAAAGCCCTGAGCTCCAGGGACGCTGACAATGAGAAAGGCATGCCAAGGGGATTGCATCTTTACCCCAACCTTGCAGTTGTCATGTTTTATAAATTGGAACTCACCTCAGCCCAATGCTCTATCTTAGGCTGTGCCTTGGGCTAGGGTTAGGGTTAGGGTTATGCCTAGGGTTAGGGTTCCGAAAACCACAAGGCCCAGAGCTCCAGGGACAATGACAATGAGAGAGGCATGCCCAGGGGAGCAGAACATTATCCCAAACTTCCAGCCTTCGTGTTTCCTAATTGGAACTCGCCCCAGCCCAATGCTGAATCTTAGGCTGTGCCTTGGGCTAGGGTTAGGGTTAGGGTTATGCCTAGGGTTAGGGTTCAGAAAACCACAAGGCCCAGAGCTCCATGGACACTGACAGTGAGAAAGGCATGCCCAGGAGAGCACAACATTCCCCCAAAACTTTAGCCTTCGTTTTTCCTAATCGGAACTCACCTCAGCCCAATGCTGAATGTTAGGCTGCGGCTAGGGTTAGGGTTAGGGTTCCGCCTAGGGTTAGGGTTCTGAAAACCACAAGGCCCGGAGCTCCAGGGACAATGACAATGAGAAAGGCATGCCCAGGGGAGCACAACATTATCCCAAATTTCCAGCCTTCGTGTTTCCTAATTGGAACTCGCCTCAGCCCAATGCTTAATCTTAGGCTGTTCCTCGGGTTAGGAATAGGGTTAGGGTTCCGCCTAGGGTTAGGGTTCAGAAAACCACAAGGCCCGGAGCTCCAGGGACAATGACAATGAGAAAGGCATGCCCAGGGGAGCACAACATTACCCCAAACTTCCAGCCTTCGTGTTTCCTAATTGGAACTCGATTCAGCCAAATGCTGAATCTTAGGCTGTGCCTTGGGCTAGGGTTAGGGTTAGGGTTATGCCTAGGGTTAGGGTTCAGAAAACCACAAGGCCCAGAGCTCCATGGACACTGACAGTGAGAAAGGCATGCCCAGGAGAGCACAACATTCCCCCAAAACTTTAGCCTTCGTTTTTCCTAATCGGAACTCACCTCAGCCCAATGCTGAATGTTAGGCTGCGGCTAGGGTTAGGGTTAGGGTTACGCCTAGGGTTAGGGTTCAGAAAACCACAAAGCCCTGAGCTCCAGGGACAATGACAATGAGAAAGGCATGCCCAGGGGAGCGCAGCACTGTCCTAATATTACAGCTTTCCTATTTGCCCCATTGGAACTCACCTCAGCCCAATGCTGTTAATTAGCCTGAACCTAGTACTAGGGTTAGGGTTCCACCTAGGGTTAAGGTTAAGAAAACGAAAAGGCTTACAGCTATAGGGACACTGACAGCAAGAAAGGCATGCCTAGGGGACAGCATCTTTTCCCCAACCTTACAGCCTTCATGTTTTCCGAATCGGAACTCGCCTCAGCCCAATGCTGTATCTTAGGCTGCGCCTTGGGCTAGGTTTAGGGTTCGGGTTATGCCTAGGGTTAGGGTTCAGAAGACCACAAGGCCCAGATCTCCAGGGACAATGACAATGAGAGAGGCATGCCCAGGGGAGCACAATATTATCCCAAAACTTTAGCCTTCATTTTTCCTAATCGGAACTCGCCTCAGCCCAATGCTTAATCTTAGGCTGTTCCTCAGGTTAGGAGTAGGGTTAGGGTTTCACCTAGGGTTAGGGTTAAGAAAACCACAAGGCCAGATCTCCAGGGACATTGGCAGTGAGAAACGCACGCCAAGGGGAGGACCGCATTGTCCCAAACTTGTAGCCTTCATGTTTTCCTAACCGGAACTCATCTCAGCCCAATGTTCTGTCTTTGGCTGCACCTAGGGTTAGGGTTAGGGTTACGCCTAGGGTTAGGGTTCAGAAAACCACAAAGCCCTGAGCTCCAGGGACGCTGACAATGAGAAAGGCATGCCAAGGGGATTGCATCTTTACCCCAACCTTGCAGTTGTCATGTTTTATAAATTGGAACTCACCTCAGCCCAATGCTCTATCTTAGGCTGTGCCTTGGGCTAGGGTTAGGGTTAGGGTTATGCCTAGGGTTAGGGTTCAGAAAACCACAAGGCCCAGAGCTCCAGGGACAATGACAATGAGAGAGGCGTGCCCAGGGGAGCAGAACATTATCCCAAACTTCCAGCCTTCGTGTTTCCTAATTGGAACTCGCCCCAGCCCAATGCTGAATCTTAGGCTGTGCCTTGGGCTAGGGTTAGGGTTAGGGTTATGCCTAGGGTTAGGGTTCAGAAAACCACAAGGCCCAGAGCTCCATGGACACTGACAGTGAGAAAGGCATGCCCAGGAGAGCACAACATTCCCCCAAAACTTTAGCCTTCGTTTTTCCTAATCGGAACTCACCTCAGCCCAATGCTGAATGTTAGGCTGCGGCTAGGGTTAGGGTTAGGGTTCCGCCTAGGGTTAGGGTTCTGAAAACCACAAGGCCCGGAGCTCCAGGGACAATGACAATGAGAAAGGCATGCCCAGGGGAGCACAACATTATCCCAAATTTCCAGCCTTCGTTTTTCCTAATTGGAACTCGCCTCAGCCCAATGCTTAATCTTAGGCTGTTCCTCGGGTTAGGAATAGGGTTAGGGTTCCGCCTAGGGTTAGGGTTCAGAAAACCACAAGGCCCGGAGCTCCAGGGACAATGACAATGAGAAAGGCATGCCCAGGGGAGCACAACATTACCCCAAACTTCCAGCCTTCGTGTTTCCTAATTGGAACTCGATTCAGCCAAATGCTGAATCTTAGGCTGTGCCTTGGGCTAGGGTTAGGGTTAGGGTTATGCCTAGGGTTAGGGTTCAGAAAACCACAAGGCCCAGAGCTCCATGGACACTGACAGTGAGAAAGGCATGCCCAGGAGAGCACAACATTCCCCCAAAACTTTAGCCTTCATTTTTCCTAATCGGAACTCACCTCAGCCCAATGCTGAATGTTAGGCTGCGGCTAGGGTTAGGGTTAGGGTTACGCCTAGGGTTAGGGTTCAGAAAACCACAAAGCCCTGAGCTCCAGGGACAATGACAATGAGAAAGGCATGCCCAGGGGAGCGCAGCACTGTCCTAATATTACAGCTTTCCTATTTGCCCCATTGGAACTCACCTCAGCCCAATGCTGTTAATTAGCCTGAACCTAGTACTAGGGTTAGGGTTCCACCTAGGGTTAAGGTTAAGAAAACGAAAAGGCTTACAGCTATAGGGACACTGACAGCAAGAAAGGCATGCCTAGGGGACAGCATCTTTTCCCCAACCTTACAGCCTTCATGTTTTCCGAATCGGAACTCGCCTCAGCCCAATGCTGTATCTTAGGCTGCGCCTTGGGCTAGGTTTAGGGTTCGGGTTATGCCTAGGGTTAGGGTTCAGAAGACCACAAGGCCCAGATCTCCAGGGACAATGACAATGAGAGAGGCATGCCCAGGGGAGCACAATATTATCCCAAAACTTTAGCCTTCATTTTTCCTAATCGGAACTCGCCTCAGCCCAATGCTTAATCTTAGGCTGTTCTTCAGGTTAGGAGTAGGGTTAGGGTTTCACCTAGGGTTAGGGTTAAGAAAACCACAAGGCCAGATCTCCAGGGACATTGGCAGTGAGAAACGCACGCCAAGGGGAGGACCGCATTGTCCCAAACTTGTAGCCTTCATGTTTTCCTAACCGGAACTCATCTCAGCCCAATGTTCTGTCTTTGGCTGCACCTAGGGTTAGGGTTAGGGTTACGCCTAGGGTTAGGGTTCAGAAAACCACAAAGCCCTGAGCTCCAGGGACGCTGACAATGAGAAAGGCATGCCAAGGGGATTGCATCTTTACCCCAACCTTGCAGTTGTCATGTTTTATAAATTGGAACTCACCTCAGCCCAATGCTCTATCTTAGGCTGTGCCTTGGGCTAGGGTTAGGGTTAGGGTTATGCCTAGGGTTAGGGTTCTGAAAACCACAAGGCCCAGAGCTCCAGGGACAATGACAATGAGAGAGGCATGCCCAGGGGAGCAGAACATTATCCCAAACTTCCAGCCTTCGTGTTTCCTAATTGGAACTCGCCCCAGCCCAATGCTGAATCTTAGGCTGTGCCTTGGGCTAGGGTTAGGGTTAGGGTTATGCCTAGGGTTAGGGTTCAGAAAACCACAAGGCCCAGAGCTCCATGGACACTGACAGTGAGAAAGGCATGCCCAGGAGAGCACAACATTCCCCCAAAACTTTAGCCTTCGTTTTTCCTAATCGGAACTCACCTCAGCCCAATGCTGAATGTTAGGCTGCGGTTAGGGTTAGGGTTCCGCCTAGGGTTAGGGTTCTGAAAACCACAAGGCCCGGAGCTCCAGGGACAATGACAATGAGAAAGGCATGCCCAGGGGAGCACAACATTATCCCAAATTTCCAGCCTTCGTGTTTCCTAATTGGAACTCGCCTCAGCCCAATGCTTAATCTTAGGCTGTTCCTCGGGTTAGGAATAGGGTTAGGGTTCCGCCTAGGGTTAGGGTTCAGAAAACCACAAGGCCCGGAGCTCCAGGGACAATGACAATGAGAAAGGCATGCCCAGGGGAGCACAACATTACCCCAAACTTCCAGCCTTCGTGTTTCCTAATTGGAACTCGATTCAGCCAAATGCTGAATCTTAGGCTGTGCCTTGGGCTAGGGTTAGGGTTAGGGTTATGCCTAGGGTTAGGGTTCAGAAAACCACAAGGCCCAGAGCTCCATGGACACTGACAGTGAGAAAGGCATGCCCAGGAGAGCACAACATTCCCCCAAAACTTTAGCCTTCGTTTTTCCTAATCGGAACTCACCTCAGCCCAATGCTGAATGTTAGGCTGCGGCTAGGGTTAGGGTTAGGGTTACGCCTAGGGTTAGGGTTCAGAAAACCACAAAGCCCTGAGCTCCAGGGACAATGACAATGAGAAAGGCATGCCCAGGGGAGCGCAGCACTGTCCTAATATTACAGCTTTCCTATTTGCCCCATTGGAACTCACCTCAGCCCAATGCTGTTAATTAGCCTGAACCTAGTACTAGGGTTAGGGTTCCACCTAGGGTTAAGGTTAAGAAAACGAAAAGGCTTACAGCTATAGGGACACTGACAGCAAGAAAGGCATGCCTAGGGGACAGCATCTTTTCCCCAACCTTACAGCCTTCATGTTTTCCGAATCGGAACTCGCCTCAGCCCAATGCTGTATCTTAGGCTGCGCCTTGGGCTAGGTTTAGGGTTCGGGTTATGCCTAGGGTTAGGGTTCAGAAGACCACAAGGCCCAGATCTCCAGGGACAATGACAATGAGAGAGGCATGCCCAGGGGAGCACAATATTATCCCAAAACTTTAGCCTTCATTTTTCCTAATCGGAACTCGCCTCAGCCCAATGCTTAATCTTAGGCTGTTCTTCAGGTTAGGAGTAGGGTTAGGGTTTCACCTAGGGTTAGGGTTAAGAAAACCACAAGGCCAGATCTCCAGGGACATTGGCAGTGAGAAACGCACGCCAAGGGGAGGACCGCATTGTCCCAAACTTGTAGCCTTCATGTTTTCCTAACCGGAACTCATCTCAGCCCAATGTTCTGTCTTTGGCTGCACCTAGGGTTAGGGTTAGGGTTACGCCTAGGGTTAGGGTTCAGAAAACCACAAAGCCCTGAGCTCCAGGGACGCTGACAATGAGAAAGGCATGCCAAGGGGATTGCATCTTTACCCCAACCTTGCAGTTGTCATGTTTTATAAATTGGAACTCACCTCAGCCCAATGCTCTATCTTAGGCTGTGCCTTGGGCTAGGGTTAGGGTTAGGGTTATGCCTAGGGTTAGGGTTCCGAAAACCACAAGGCCCAGAGCTCCAGGGACAATGACAATGAGAGAGGCATGCCCAGGGGAGCAGAACATTATCCCAAACTTCCAGCCTTCGTGTTTCCTAATTGGAACTCGCCCCAGCCCAATGCTGAATCTTAGGCTGTGCCTTGGGCTAGGGTTAGGGTTAGGGTTATGCCTAGGGTTAGGGTTCAGAAAACCACAAGGCCCAGAGCTCCATGGACACTGACAGTGAGAAAGGCATGCCCAGGAGAGCACAACATTCCCCCAAAACTTTAGCCTTCGTTTTTCCTAATCGGAACTCACCTCAGCCCAATGCTGAATGTTAGGCTGCGGTTAGGGTTAGGGTTAGGGTTCCGCCTAGGGTTAGGGTTCTGAAAACCACAAGGCCCGGAGCTCCAGGGACAATGACAATGAGAAAGGCATGCCCAGGGGAGCACAACATTATCCCAAATTTCCAGCCTTCGTGTTTCCTAATTGGAACTCGCCTCAGCCCAATGCTTAATCTTAGGCTGTTCCTTGGGTTAGGAATAGGGTTAGGGTTCCGCCTAGGGTTAGGGTTCAGAAAACCACAAGGCCCGGAGCTCCAGGGACAATGACAATGAGAAAGGCATGCCCAGGGGAGCACAACATTACCCCAAACTTCCAGCCTTCGTGTTTCCTAATTGGAACTCGATTCAGCCAAATGCTGAATCTTAGGCTGTGCCTTGGGCTAGGGTTAGGGTTAGGGTTATGCCTAGGGTTAGGGTTCAGAAAACCACAAGGCCCAGAGCTCCATGGACACTGACAGTGAGAAAGGCATGCCCAGGAGAGCACAACATTCCCCCAAAACTTTAGCCTTCGTTTTTCCTAATCGGAACTCACCTCAGCCCAATGCTGAATGTTAGGCTGCGGCTAGGGTTAGGGTTAGGGTTACGCCTAGGGTTAGGGTTCAGAAAACCACAAAGCCCTGAGCTCCAGGGACAATGACAATGAGAAAGGCATGCCCAGGGGAGCGCAGCACTGTCCTAATATTACAGCTTTCCTATTTGCCCCATTGGAACTCACCTCAGCCCAATGCTGTTAATTAGCCTGAACCTAGTACTAGGGTTAGGGTTCCACCTAGGGTTAAGGTTAAGAAAACGAAAAGGCTTACAGCTATAGGGACACTGACAGCAAGAAAGGCATGCCTAGGGGACAGCATCTTTTCCCCAACCTTACAGCCTTCATGTTTTCCGAATCGGAACTCGCCTCAGCCCAATGCTGTATCTTAGGCTGCGCCTTGGGCTAGGTTTAGGGTTCGGGTTATGCCTAGGGTTAGGGTTCAGAAGACCACAAGGCCCAGATCTCCAGGGACAATGACAATGAGAGAGGCATGCCCAGGGGAGCACAATATTATCCCAAAACTTTAGCCTTCATTTTTCCTAATCGGAACTCGCCTCAGCCCAATGCTTAATCTTAGGCTGTTCCTCAGGTTAGGAGTAGGGTTAGGGTTTCACCTAGGGTTAGGGTTAAGAAAACCACAAGGCCAGATCTCCAGGGACATTGGCAGTGAGAAACGCACGCCAAGGGGAGGACCGCATTGTCCCAAACTTGTAGCCTTCATGTTTTCCTAACCGGAACTCATCTCAGCCCAATGTTCTGTCTTTGGCTGCACCTAGGGTTAGGGTTAGGGTTACGCCTAGGGTTAGGGTTCAGAAAACCACAAAGCCCTGAGCTCCAGGGACGCTGACAATGAGAAAGGCATGCCAAGGGGATTGCATCTTTACCCCAACCTTGCAGTTGTCATGTTTTATAAATTGGAACTCACCTCAGCCCAATGCTCTATCTTAGGCTGTGCCTTGGGCTAGGGTTAGGGTTAGGGTTATGCCTAGG
Source organism: Aphelocoma coerulescens (assembly GCF_041296385.1). Lineage (NCBI taxonomy): Eukaryota > Metazoa > Chordata > Aves > Passeriformes > Corvidae > Aphelocoma > Aphelocoma coerulescens. The sequence continues at coordinate 96,313,404 of NC_091015.1, read as the reverse complement.
GTTAGGGTTCCGAAAACCACAAGGCCCAGAGCTCCAGGGACAATGACAATGAGAGAGGCATGCCCAGGGGAGCAGAACATTATCCCAAACTTCCAGCCTTCGTGTTTCCTAATTGGAACTCGCCCCAGCCCAATGCTGAATCTTAGGCTGTGCCTTGGGCTAGGGTTAGGGTTAGGGTTATGCCTAGGGTTAGGGTTCAGAAAACCACAAGGCCCAGAGCTCCATGGACACTGACAGTGAGAAAGGCATGCCCAGGGGAGCGCAGCACTGTCCTAATATTACAGCTTTCCTATTTGCCCCATTGGAACTCACCTCAGCCCAATGCTGTTAATTAGCCTGAACCTAGTACTAGGGTTAGGGTTCCACCTAGCGTTAAGGTTAAGAAAACGAAAAGGCTTACAGCTATAGGGACACTGACAGCAAGAAAGGCATGCCTAGGGGACAGCATCTTTTCCCCAACCTTACAGCCTTCATGTTTTCCGAATCGGAACTCGCCTCAGCCCAATGCTGTATCTTAGGCTGCGCCTTGGGCTAGGTTTAGGGTTCGGGTTATGCCTAGGGTTAGGGTTCAGAAGACCACAAGGCCCAGATCTCCAGGGACAATGACAATGAGAGAGGCATGCCCAGGGGAGCACAATATTATCCCAAAACTTTAGCCTTCATTTTTCCTAATCGGAACTCGCCTCAGCCCAATGCTTAATCTTAGGCTGTTCCTCAGGTTAGGAGTAGGGTTAGGGTTTCACCTAGGGTTAGGGTTAAGAAAACCACAAGGCCAGATCTCCAGGGACATTGGCAGTGAGAAACGCACGCCAAGGGGAGGACCGCATTGTCCCAAACTTGTAGCCTTCATGTTTTCCTAACCGGAACTCATCTCAGCCCAATGTTCTGTCTTTGGCTGCACCTAGGGTTAGGGTTAGGGTTACGCCTAGGGTTAGGGTTCAGAAAACCACAAAGCCCTGAGCTCCAGGGACGCTGACAATGAGAAAGGCATGCCAAGGGGATTGCATCTTTACCCCAACCTTGCAGTTGTCATGTTTTATAAATTGGAACTCACCTCAGCCCAATGCTCTATCTTAGGCTGTGCCTTGGGCTAGGGTTAGGGTTAGGGTTATGCCTAGGGTTAGGGTTCCGAAAACCACAAGGCCCAGAGCTCCAGGGACAATGACAATGAGAGAGGCATGCCCAGGGGAGCAGAACATTATCCCAAACTTCCAGCCTTCGTGTTTCCTAATTGGAACTCGCCCCAGCCCAATGCTGAATCTTAGGCTGTGCCTTGGGCTAGGGTTAGGGTTAGGGTTATGCCTAGGGTTAGGGTTCAGAAAACCACAAGGCCCAGAGCTCCATGGACACTGACAGTGAGAAAGGCATGCCCAGGAGAGCACAACATTCCCCCAAAACTTTAGCCTTCGTTTTTCCTAATCGGAACTCACCTCAGCCCAATGCTGAATGTTAGGCTGCGGCTAGGGTTAGGGTTAGGGTTCCGCCTAGGGTTAGGGTTCTGAAAACCACAAGGCCCGGAGCACCAGGGACAATGACAATGAGAAAGGCATGCCCAGGGGAGCACAACATTATCCCAAATTTCCAGCCTTCGTGTTTCCTAATTGGAACTCGCCTCAGCCCAATGCTTAATCTTAGGCTGTTCCTCGGGTTAGGAATAGGGTTAGGGTTCCGCCTAGGGTTAGGGTTCAGAAAACCACAAGGCCCGGAGCTCCAGGGACAATGACAATGAGAAAGGCATGCCCAGGGGAGCACAACATTACCCCAAACTTCCAGCCTTCGTGTTTCCTAATTGGAACTCGATTCAGCCAAATGCTGAATCTTAGGCTGTGCCTTGGGCTAGGGTTAGGGTTAGGGTTATGCCTAGGGTTAGGGTTCAGAAAACCACAAGGCCCAGAGCTCCATGGACACTGACAGTGAGAAAGGCATGCCCAGGAGAGCACAACATTCCCCCAAAACTTTAGCCTTCGTTTTTCCTAATCGGAACTCACCTCAGCCCAATGCTGAATGTTAGGCTGCGGCTAGGGTTAGGGTTAGGGTTACGCCTAGGGTTAGGGTTCAGAAAACCACAAAGCCCTGAGCTCCAGGGACAATGACAATGAGAAAGGCATGCCCAGGGGAGCGCAGCACTGTCCTAATATTACAGCTTTCCTATTTGCCCCATTGGAACTCACCTCAGCCCAATGCTGTTAATTAGCCTGAACCTAGTACTAGGGTTAGGGTTCCACCTAGGGTTAAGGTTAAGAAAACGAAAAGGCTTACAGCTATAGGGACACTGACAGCAAGAAAGGCATGCCTAGGGGACAGCATCTTTTCCCCAACCTTACAGCCTTCATGTTTTCCGAATCGGAACTCGCCTCAGCCCAATGCTGTATCTTAGGCTGCGCCTTGGGCTAGGTTTAGGGTTCGGGTTATGCCTAGGGTTAGGGTTCAGAAGACCACAAGGCCCAGATCTCCAGGGACAATGACAATGAGAGAGGCATGCCCAGGGGAGCACAATATTATCCCAAAACTTTAGCCTTCATTTTTCCTAATCGGAACTCGCCTCAGCCCAATGCTTAATCTTAGGCTGTTCTTCAGGTTAGGAGTAGGGTTAGGGTTTCACCTAGGGTTAGGGTTAAGAAAACCACAAGGCCAGATCTCCAGGGACATTGGCAGTGAGAAACGCACGCCAAGGGGAGGACCGCATTGTCCCAAACTTGTAGCCTTCATGTTTTCCTAACCGGAACTCATCTCAGCCCAATGTTCTGTCTTTGGCTGCACCTAGGGTTAGGGTTACGCCTAGGGTTAGGGTTCAGAAAACCACAAAGCCCTGAGCTCCAGGGACGCTGACAATGAGAAAGGCATGCCAAGGGGATTGCATCTTTACCCCAACCTTGCAGTTGTCATGTTTTATAAATTGGAACTCACCTCAGCCCAATGCTCTATCTTAGGCTGTGCCTTGGGCTAGGGTTAGGGTTAGGGTTATGCCTAGGGTTAGGGTTCCGAAAACCACAAGGCCCAGAGCTCCAGGGACAATGACAATGAGAGAGGCATGCCCAGGGGAGCAGAACATTATCCCAAACTTCCAGCCTTCGTGTTTCCTAATTGGAACTCGCCCCAGCCCAATGCTGAATCTTAGGCTGTGCCTTGGGCTAGGGTTAGGGTTAGGGTTATGCCTAGGGTTAGGGTTCAGAAAACCACAAGGCCCAGAGCTCCATGGACACTGACAGTGAGAAAGGCATGCCCAGGAGAGCACAACATTCCCCCAAAATTTTAGCCTTCGTTTTTCCTAATCGGAACTCACCTCAGCCCAATGCTGAATGTTAGGCTGCGGTTAGGGTTAGGGTTAGGGTTCCGCCTAGGGTTAGGGTTCTGAAAACCACAAGGCCCGGAGCTCCAGGGACAATGACAATGAGAAAGGCATGCCCAGGGGAGCACAACATTATCCCAAATTTCCAGCCTTCGTGTTTCCTAATTGGAACTCGCCTCAGCCCAATGCTTAATCTTAGGCTGTTCCTCGGGTTAGGAATAGGGTTAGGGTTCCGCCTAGGGTTAGGGTTCAGAAAACCACAAGGCCCGGAGCTCCAGGGACAATGACAATGAGAAAGGCATGCCCAGGGGAGCACAACATTACCCCAAACTTCCAGCCTTCGTGTTTCCTAATTGGAACTCGATTCAGCCAAATGCTGAATCTTAGGCTGTGCCTTGGGCTAGGGTTAGGGTTAGGGTTATGCCTAGGGTTAGGGTTCAGAAAACCACAAGGCCCAGAGCTCCATGGACACTGACAGTGAGAAAGGCATGCCCAGGAGAGCACAACATTCCCCCAAAACTTTAGCCTTCGTTTTTCCTAATCGGAACTCACCTCAGCCCAATGCTGAATGTTAGGCTGCGGCTAGGGTTAGGGTTAGGGTTACGCCTAGGGTTAGGGTTCAGAAAACCACAAAGCCCTGAGCTCCAGGGACAATGACAATGAGAAAGGCATGCCCAGGGGAGCGCAGCACTGTCCTAATATTACAGCTTTCCTATTTGCCCCATTGGAACTCACCTCAGCCCAATGCTGTTAATTAGCCTGAACCTAGTACTAGGGTTAGGGTTCCACCTAGGGTTAAGGTTAAGAAAACGAAAAGGCTTACAGCTATAGGGACACTGACAGCAAGAAAGGCATGCCTAGGGGACAGCATCTTTTCCCCAACCTTACAGCCTTCATGTTTTCCGAATCGGAACTCGCCTCAGCCCAATGCTGTATCTTAGGCTGCGCCTTGGGCTAGGTTTAGGGTTCGGGTTATGCCTAGGGTTAGGGTTCAGAAGACCACAAGGCCCAGATCTCCAGGGACAATGACAATGAGAGAGGCATGCCCAGGGGAGCACAATATTATCCCAAAACTTTAGCCTTCATTTTTCCTAATCGGAACTCGCCTCAGCCCAATGCTTAATCTTAGGCTGTTCCTCAGGTTAGGAGTAGGGTTAGGGTTTCACCTAGGGTTAGGGTTAAGAAAACCACAAGGCCAGATCTCCAGGGACATTGGCAGTGAGAAACGCACGCCAAGGGGAGGACCGCATTGTCCCAAACTTGTAGCCTTCATGTTTTCCTAACCGGAACTCATCTCAGCCCAATGTTCTGTCTTTGGCTGCACCTAGGGTTAGGGTTAGGGTTACGCCTAGGGTTAGGGTTCAGAAAACCACAAAGCCCTGAGCTCCAGGGACGCTGACAATGAGAAAGGCATGCCAAGGGGATTGCATCTTTACCCCAACCTTGCAGTTGTCATGTTTTATAAATTGGAACTCACCTCAGCCCAATGCTCTATCTTAGGCTGTGCCTTGGGCTAGGGTTAGGGTTAGGGTTATGCCTAGGGTTAGGGTTCCGAAAACCACAAGGCCCAGAGCTCCAGGGACAATGACAATGAGAGAGGCATGCCCAGGGGAGCAGAACATTATCCCAAACTTCCAGCCTTCGTGTTTCCTAATTGGAACTCGCCCCAGCCCAATGCTGAATCTTAGGCTGTGCCTTGGGCTAGGGTTAGGGTTAGGGTTATGCCTAGGGTTAGGGTTCAGAAAACCACAAGGCCCAGAGCTCCATGGACACTGACAGTGAGAAAGGCATGCCCAGGAGAGCACAACATTCCCCCAAAACTTTAGCCTTCGTTTTTCCTAATCGGAACTCACCTCAGCCCAATGCTGAATGTTAGGCTGCGGCTAGGGTTAGGGTTAGGGTTCCGCCTAGGGTTAGGGTTCTGAAAACCACAAGGCCCGGAGCTCCAGGGACAATGACAATGAGAAAGGCATGCCCAGGGGAGCACAACATTATCCCAAATTTCCAGCCTTCGTGTTTCCTAATTGGAACTCGCCTCAGCCCAATGCTTAATCTTAGGCTGTTCCTCGGGTTAGGAATAGGGTTAGGGTTCCGCCTAGGGTTAGGGTTCAGAAAACCACAAGGCCCGGAGCTCCAGGGACAATGACAATGAGAAAGGCATGCCCAGGGGAGCACAACATTACCCCAAACTTCCAGCCTTCGTGTTTCCTAATTGGAACTCGATTCAGCCAAATGCTGAATCTTAGGCTGTGCCTTGGGCTAGGGTTAGGGTTAGGGTTATGCCTAGGGTTAGGGTTCAGAAAACCACAAGGCCCAGAGCTCCATGGACACTGACAGTGAGAAAGGCATGCCCAGGAGAGCACAACATTCCCCCAAAACTTTAGCCTTCGTTTTTCCTAATCGGAACTCACCTCAGCCCAATGCTGAATGTTAGGCTGCGGCTAGGGTTAGGGTTAGGGTTACGCCTAGGGTTAGGGTTCAGAAAACCACAAAGCCCTGAGCTCCAGGGACAATGACAATGAGAAAGGCATGCCCAGGGGAGCGCAGCACTGTCCTAATATTACAGCTTTCCTATTTGCCCCATTGGAACTCACCTCAGCCCAATGCTGTTAATTAGCCTGAACCTAGTACTAGGGTTAGGGTTCCACCTAGGGTTAAGGTTAAGAAAACGAAAAGGCTTACAGCTATAGGGACACTGACAGCAAGAAAGGCATGCCTAGGGGACAGCATCTTTTCCCCAACCTTACAGCCTTCATGTTTTCCGAATCGGAACTCGCCTCAGCCCAATGCTGTATCTTAGGCTGCGCCTTGGGCTAGGTTTAGGGTTCGGGTTATGCCTAGGGTTAGGGTTCAGAAGACCACAAGGCCCAGATCTCCAGGGACAATGACAATGAGAGAGGCATGCCCAGGGGAGCACAATATTATCCCAAAACTTTAGCCTTCATTTTTCCTAATCGGAACTCGCCTCAGCCCAATGCTTAATCTTAGGCTGTTCCTCAGGTTAGGAGTAGGGTTAGGGTTTCACCTAGGGTTAGGGTTAAGAAAACCACAAGGCCAGATCTCCAGGGACATTGGCAGTGAGAAACGCACGCCAAGGGGAGGACCGCATTGTCCCAAACTTGTAGCCTTCATGTTTTCCTAACCGGAACTCATCTCAGCCCAATGTTCTGTCTTTGGCTGCACCTAGGGTTAGGGTTAGGGTTACGCCTAGGGTTAGGGTTCAGAAAACCACAAAGCCCTGAGCTCCAGGGACGCTGACAATGAGAAAGGCATGCCAAGGGGATTGCATCTTTACCCCAACCTTGCAGTTGTCATGTTTTATAAATTGGAACTCACCTCAGCCCAATGCTCTATCTTAGGCTGTGCCTTGGGCTAGGGTTAGGGTTAGGGTTATGCCTAGGGTTAGGGTTCCGAAAACCACAAGGCCCAGAGCTCCAGGGACAATGACAATGAGAGAGGCATGCCCAGGGGAGCAGAACATTATCCCAAACTTCCAGCCTTCGTGTTTCCTAATTGGAACTCGCCCCAGCCCAATGCTGAATCTTAGGCTGTGCCTTGGGCTAGGGTTAGGGTTAGGGTTATGCCTAGGGTTAGGGTTCAGAAAACCACAAGGCCCAGAGCTCCATGGACACTGACAGTGAGAAAGGCATGCCCAGGAGAGCACAACATTCCCCCAAAACTTTAGCCTTCGTTTTTCCTAATCGGAACTCACCTCAGCCCAATGCTGAATGTTAGGCTGCGGCTAGGGTTAGGGTTAGGGTTCCGCCTAGGGTTAGGGTTCTGAAAACCACAAGGCCCGGAGCTCCAGGGACAATGACAATGAGAAAGGCATGCCCAGGGGAGCACAACATTATCCCAAATTTCCAGCCTTCGTTTTTCCTAATTGGAACTCGCCTCAGCCCAATGCTTAATCTTAGGCTGTTCCTCGGGTTAGGAATAGGGTTAGGGTTCCGCCTAGGGTTAGGGTTCAGAAAACCACAAGGCCCGGAGCTCCAGGGACAATGACAATGAGAAAGGCATGCCCAGGGGAGCACAACATTACCCCAAACTTCCAGCCTTCGTGTTTCCTAATTGGAACTCGATTCAGCCAAATGCTGAATCTTAGGCTGTGCCTTGGGCTAGGGTTAGGGTTAGGGTTATGCCTAGGGTTAGGGTTCAGAAAACCACAAGGCCCAGAGCTCCATGGACACTGACAGTGAGAAAGGCATGCCCAGGAGAGCACAACATTCCCCCAAAACTTTAGCCTTCATTTTTCCTAATCGGAACTCACCTCAGCCCAATGCTGAATGTTAGGCTGCGGCTAGGGTTAGGGTTAGGGTTACGCCTAGGGTTAGGGTTCAGAAAACCACAAAGCCCTGAGCTCCAGGGACAATGACAATGAGAAAGGCAGGCCCAGGGGAGCACAGCATTACCCCAAAATTTTAGCCTTCGTATTTCCTAATCGTAAATCACCTCAGCCCAATGCTCTTTCTTTGGCTGTGCTTTGGGCTAGGGTTAGGGTTAGGGTTTCGCCTAGGGTTAGGGTTCAGAAAAACACAAGGCCCAGAGCTCCAGGGACATTGACTATGAGAAAGGCATGCCAAGGGGAGGACCGCATTGTCCCAAACTTGTAGCCTTCATGTTTTCCTAACCGGAACTCATCTCAGCCCAATGATCTGTCTTTGGCTGCACCTAGGGTTAGGGTGAGGGTTACACCTACGGTTAGGGTTCAGAAAACCACAAGGCCCTGAGCTTCAGAGACAATGACAATGAGAAAGGCATGCCCAGGGGAGCGCAGCACTGTCCTAATATTACAGCTTTCCTATTTGCCCCATTGGAACTCACCTCAGCCCAATGCTGTTAATTAGCCTGAACCTAGTACTAGGGTTAGGGTTCCACCTAGGGTTAAGGTTAAGAAAACGAAAAGGCTTACAGCTATAGGGACACTGACAGCAAGAAAGGCATGCCTAGGGGACAGCATCTTTTCCCCAACCTTACAGCCTTCATGTTTTCCGAATCGGAACTCGCCTCAGCCCAATGCTGTATCTTAGGCTGCGCCTTGGGCTAGGTTTAGGGTTCGGGTTATGCCTAGGGTTAGGGTTCAGAAGACCACAAGGCCCAGATCTCCAGGGACAATGACAATGAGAGAGGCATGCCCAGGGGAGCACAATATTATCCCAAAACTTTAGCCTTCATTTTTCCTAATCGGAACTCGCCTCAGCCCAATGCTTAATCTTAGGCTGTTCCTCAGGTTAGGAGTAGGGTTAGGGTTTCACCTAGGGTTAGGGTTAAGAAAACCACAAGGCCAGATCTCCAGGGACATTGGCAGTGAGAAACGCACGCCAAGGGGAGGACCGCATTGTCCCAAACTTGTAGCCTTCATGTTTTCCTAACCGGAACTCATCTCAGCCCAATGTTCTGTCTTTGGCTGCACCTAGGGTTAGGGTTAGGGTTACGCCTAGGGTTAGGGTTCAGAAAACCACAAAGCCCTGAGCTCCAGGGACGCTGACAATGAGAAAGGCATGCCAAGGGGATTGCATCTTTACCCCAACCTTGCAGTTGTCATGTTTTATAAATTGGAACTCACCTCAGCCCAATGCTCTATCTTAGGCTGTGCCTTGGGCTAGGGTTAGGGTTTAGGGTTATGCCTAGGGTTAGGGTTCAGAAAACCACAAGGCCCAGAGCTCCAGGGACAATGACAATGAGAGAGGCATGCCCAGGGGAGCAGAACATTATCCCAAACTTCCAGCCTTCGTGTTTCCTAATTGGAACTCGCCCCAGCCCAATGCTGAATCTTAGGCTGTGCCTTGGGCTAGGGTTAGGGTTAGGGTTATGCCTAGGGTTAGGGTTCAGAAAACCACAAGGCCCAGAGCTCCATGGACACTGACAGTGAGAAAGGCATGCCCAGGAGAGCACAACATTCCCCCAAAACTTTAGCCTTCGTTTTTCCTAATCGGAACTCACCTCAGCCCAATGCTGAATGTTAGGCTGCGGCTAGGGTTAGGGTTAGGGTTCCGCCTAGGGTTAGGGTTCTGAAAACCACAAGGCCCGGAGCTCCAGGGACAATGACAATGAGAAAGGCATGCCCAGGGGAGCACAACATTATCCCAAATTTCCAGCCTTCGTTTTTCCTAATTGGAACTCGCCTCAGCCCAATGCTTAATCTTAGGCTGTTCCTCGGGTTAGGAATAGGGTTAGGGTTCCGCCTAGGGTTAGGGTTCAGAAAACCACAAGGCCCGGAGCTCCAGGGACAATGACAATGAGAAAGGCATGCCCAGGGGAGCACAACATTACCCCAAACTTCCAGCCTTCGTGTTTCCTAATTGGAACTCGATTCAGCCAAATGCTGAATCTTAGGCTGTGCCTTGGGCTAGGGTTAGGGTTAGGGTTATGCCTAGGGTTAGGGTTCAGAAAACCACAAGGCCCAGAGCTCCATGGACACTGACAGTGAGAAAGGCATGCCCAGGAGAGCACAACATTCCCCCAAAACTTTAGCCTTCATTTTTCCTAATCGGAACTCACCTCAGCCCAATGCTGAATGTTAGGCTGCGGCTAGGGTTAGGGTTAGGGTTACGCCTAGGGTTAGGGTTCAGAAAACCACAAAGCCCTGAGCTCCAGGGACAATGACAATGAGAAAGGCAGGCCCAGGGGAGCACAGCATTACCCCAAAATTTTAGCCTTCGTATTTCCTAATCGGAAATCACCTCAGCCCAATGCTCTTTCTTTGGCTGTGCTTTGGGCTAGGGTTAGGGTTAGGGTTAGGGTTTCGCCTAGGGTTAGGGTTCAGAAAAACACAAGGCCCAGAGCTCCAGGGACATTGACTATGAGAAAGGCATGCCAAGGGGAGGACCGCATTGTCCCAAACTTGTAGCCTTCATGTTTTCCTAACCGGAACTCATCTCAGCCCAATGATCTGTCTTTGGCTGCACCTAGGGTTAGGGTTAGGGTTACACCTAGGGTTAGGGTTCAGAAAACCACAAGGCCCTGAGCTTCAGAGACAATGACAATGAGAAAGGCATGCCCAGGGGAGCGCAGCACTGTCCTAATATTACAGCTTTCCTATTTGCCCCATTGGAACTCACCTCAGCCCAATGCTGTTAATTAGCCTGAACCTAGTACTAGGGTTAGGGTTCCACCTAGGGTTAAGGTTAAGAAAACGAAAAGGCTTACAGCTATAGGGACACTGACAGCAAGAAAGGCATGCCTAGGGGACAGCATCTTTTCCCCAACCTTACAGCCTTCATGTTTTCCGAATCGGAACTCGCCTCAGCCCAATGCTGTATCTTAGGCTGCGCCTTGGGCTAGGTTTAGGGTTCGGGTTATGCCTAGGGTTAGGGTTCAGAAGACCACAAGGCCCAGATCTCCAGGGACAATGACAATGAGAGAGGCATGCCCAGGGGAGCACAATATTATCCCAAAACTTTAGCCTTCATTTTTCCTAATCGGAACTCGCCTCAGCCCAATGCTTAATCTTAGGCTGTTCCTCAGGTTAGGAGTAGGGTTAGGGTTTCACCTAGGGTTAGGGTTAAGAAAACCACAAGGCCAGATCTCCAGGGACATTGGCAGTGAGAAACGCACGCCAAGGGGAGGACCGCATTGTCCCAAACTTGTAGCCTTCATGTTTTCCTAACCGGAACTCATCTCAGCCCAATGTTCTGTCTTTGGCTGCACCTAGGGTTAGGGTTAGGGTTACGCCTAGGGTTAGGGTTCAGAAAACCACAAAGCCCTGAGCTCCAGGGACGCTGACAATGAGAAAGGCATGCCAAGGGGATTGCATCTTTACCCCAACCTTGCAGTTGTCATGTTTTATAAATTGGAACTCACCTCAGCCCAATGCTCTATCTTAGGCTGTGCCTTGGGCTAGGGTTAGGGTTAGGGTTATGCCTAGGGTTAGGGTTCCGAAAACCACAAGGCCCAGAGCTCCAGGGACAATGACAATGAGAGAGGCATGCCCAGGGGAGCAGAACATTATCCCAAACTTCCAGCCTTCGTGTTTCCTAATTGGAACTCGCCCCAGCCCAATGCTGAATCTTAGGCTGTGCCTTGGGCTAGGGTTAGGGTTAGGGTTATGCCTAGGGTTAGGGTTCAGAAAACCACAAGGCCCAGAGCTCCATGGACACTGACAGTGAGAAAGGCATGCCCAGGAGAGCACAACATTCCCCCAAAACTTTAGCCTTCGTTTTTCCTAATCGGAACTCACCTCAGCCCAATGCTGAATGTTAGGCTGCGGCTAGGGTTAGGGTTAGGGTTCCGCCTAGGGTTAGGGTTCTGAAAACCACAAGGCCCGGAGCTCCAGGGACAATGACAATGAGAAAGGCATGCCCAGGGGAGCACAACATTATCCCAAATTTCCAGCCTTCGTGTTTCCTAATTGGAACTCGCCTCAGCCCAATGCTTAATCTTAGGCTGTTCCTCGGGTTAGGAATAGGGTTAGGGTTCCGCCTAGGGTTAGGGTTCAGAAAACCACAAGGCCCGGAGCTCCAGGGACAATGACAATGAGAAAGGCATGCCCAGGGGAGCACAACATTACCCCAAACTTCCAGCCTTCGTGTTTCCTAATTGGAACTCGATTCAGCCAAATGCTGAATCTTAGGCTGTGCCTTGGGCTAGGGTTAGGGTTAGGGTTATGCCTAGGGTTAGGGTTCAGAAAACCACAAGGCCCAGAGCTCCATGGACACTGACAGTGAGAAAGGCATGCCCAGGAGAGCACAACATTCCCCCAAAACTTTAGCCTTCGTTTTTCCTAATCGGAACTCACCTCAGCCCAATGCTGAATGTTAGGCTGCGGCTAGGGTTAGGGTTAGGGTTACGCCTAGGGTTAGGGTTCAGAAAACCACAAAGCCCTGAGCTCCAGGGACAATGACAATGAGAAAGGCATGCCCAGGGGAGCGCAGCACTGTCCTAATATTACAGCTTTCCTATTTGCCCCATTGGAACTCACCTCAGCCCAATGCTGTTAATTAGCCTGAACCTAGTACTAGGGTTAGGGTTCCACCTAGGGTTAAGGTTAAGAAAACGAAAAGGCTTACAGCTATAGGGACACTGACAGCAAGAAAGGCATGCCTAGGGGACAGCATCTTTTCCCCAACCTTACAGCCTTCATGTTTTCCGAATCGGAACTCGCCTCAGCCCAATGCTGTATCTTAGGCTGCGCCTTGGGCTAGGTTTAGGGTTCGGGTTATGCCTAGGGTTAGGGTTCAGAAGACCACAAGGCCCAGATCTCCAGGGACAATGACAATGAGAGAGGCATGCCCAGGGGAGCACAATATTATCCCAAAACTTTAGCCTTCATTTTTCCTAATCGGAACTCGCCTCAGCCCAATGCTTAATCTTAGGCTGTTCCTCAGGTTAGGAGTAGGGTTAGGGTTTCACCTAGGGTTAGGGTTAAGAAAACCACAAGGCCAGATCTCCAGGGACATTGGCAGTGAGAAACGCACGCCAAGGGGAGGACCGCATTGTCCCAAACTTGTAGCCTTCATGTTTTCCTAACCGGAACTCATCTCAGCCCAATGTTCTGTCTTTGGCTGCACCTAGGGTTAGGGTTAGGGTTACGCCTAGGGTTAGGGTTCAGAAAACCACAAAGCCCTGAGCTCCAGGGACGCTGACAATGAGAAAGGCATGCCAAGGGGATTGCATCTTTACCCCAACCTTGCAGTTGTCATGTTTTATAAATTGGAACTCACCTCAGCCCAATGCTCTATCTTAGGCTGTGCCTTGGGCTAGGGTTAGGGTTAGGGTTATGCCTAGGGTTAGGGTTCCGAAAACCACAAGGCCCAGAGCTCCAGGGACAATGACAATGAGAGAGGCATGCCCAGGGGAGCAGAACATTATCCCAAACTTCCAGCCTTCGTGTTTCCTAATTGGAACTCGCCCCAGCCCAATGCTGAATCTTAGGCTGTGCCTTGGGCTAGGGTTAGGGTTAGGGTTATGCCTAGGGTTAGGGTTCAGAAAACCACAAGGCCCAGAGCTCCATGGACACTGACAGTGAGAAAGGCATGCCCAGGAGAGCACAACATTCCCCCAAAACTTTAGCCTTCGTTTTTCCTAATCGGAACTCACCTCAGCCCAATGCTGAATGTTAGGCTGCGGCTAGGGTTAGGGTTAGGGTTCCGCCTAGGGTTAGGGTTCTGAAAACCACAAGGCCCGGAGCTCCAGGGACAATGACAATGAGAAAGGCATGCCCAGGGGAGCACAACATTATCCCAAATTTCCAGCCTTCGTGTTTCCTAATTGGAACTCGCCTCAGCCCAATGCTTAATCTTAGGCTGTTCCTCGGGTTAGGAATAGGGTTAGGGTTCCGCCTAGGGTTAGGGTTCAGAAAACCACAAGGCCCGGAGCTCCAGGGACAATGACAATGAGAAAGGCATGCCCAGGGGAGCACAACATTACCCCAAACTTCCAGCCTTCGTGTTTCCTAATTGGAACTCGATTCAGCCAAATGCTGAATCTTAGGCTGTGCCTTGGGCTAGGGTTAGGGTTAGGGTTATGCCTAGGGTTAGGGTTCAGAAAACCACAAGGCCCAGAGCTCCATGGACACTGACAGTGAGAAAGGCATGCCCAGGAGAGCACAACATTCCCCCAAAACTTTAGCCTTCGTTTTTCCTAATCGGAACTCACCTCAGCCCAATGCTGAATGTTAGGCTGCGGCTAGGGTTAGGGTTAGGGTTACGCCTAGGGTTAGGGTTCAGAAAACCACAAAGCCCTGAGCTCCAGGGACAATGACAATGAGAAAGGCATGCCCAGGGGAGCGCAGCACTGTCCTAATATTACAGCTTTCCTATTTGCCCCATTGGAACTCACCTCAGCCCAATGCTGTTAAGTAGCCTGAACCTAGTACTAGGGTTAGGGTTCCACCTAGGGTTAAGGTTAAGAAAACGAAAAGGCTTACAGCTATAGGGACACTGACAGCAAGAAAGGCATGCCTAGGGGACAGCATCTTTTCCCCAACCTTACAGCCTTCATGTTTTCCGAATCGGAACTCGCCTCAGCCCAATGCTGTATCTTAGGCTGCGCCTTGGGCTAGGTTTAGGGTTCGGGTTATGCCTAGGGTTAGGGTTCAGAAGACCACAAGGCCCAGATCTCCAGGGACAATGACAATGAGAGAGGCATGCCCAGGGGAGCACAATATTATCCCAAAACTTTAGCCTTCATTTTTCCTAATCGGAACTCGCCTCAGCCCAATGCTTAATCTTAGGCTGTTCCTCAGGTTAGGAGTAGGGTTAGGGTTTCACCTAGGGTTAGGGTTAAGAAAACCACAAGGCCAGATCTCCAGGGACATTGGCAGTGAGAAACGCACGCCAAGGGGAGGACCGCATTGTCCCAAACTTGTAGCCTTCATGTTTTCCTAACCGGAACTCATCTCAGCCCAATGTTCTGTCTTTGGCTGCACCTAGGGTTAGGGTTAGGGTTACGCCTAGGGTTAGGGTTCAGAAAACCACAAAGCCCTGAGCTCCAGGGACGCTGACAATGAGAAAGGCATGCCAAGGGGATTGCATCTTTACCCCAACCTTGCAGTTGTCATGTTTTATAAATTGGAACTCACCTCAGCCCAATGCTCTATCTTAGGCTGTGCCTTGGGCTAGGGTTAGGGTTAGGGTTATGCCTAGGGTTAGGGTTCAGAAAACCACAAGGCCCAGAGCTCCAGGGACAATGACAATGAGAGAGGCATGCCCAGGGGAGCAGAACATTATCCCAAACTTCCAGCCTTCGTGTTTCCTAATTGGAACTCGCCCCAGCCCAATGCTGAATCTTAGGCTGTGCCTTGGGCTAGGGTTAGGGTTAGGGTTATGCCTAGGGTTAGGGTTCAGAAAACCACAAGGCCCAGAGCTCCATGGACACTGACAGTGAGAAAGGCATGCCCAGGAGAGCACAACATTCCCCCAAAACTTTAGCCTTCGTTTTTCCTAATCGGAACTCACCTCAGCCCAATGCTGAATGTTAGGCTGCGGCTAGGGTTAGGGTTAGGGTTCCGCCTAGGGTTAGGGTTCTGAAAACCACAAGGCCCGGAGCTCCAGGGACAATGACAATGAGAAAGGCATGCCCAGGGGAGCACAACATTATCCCAAATTTCCAGCCTTCGTTTTTCCTAATTGGAACTCGCCTCAGCCCAATGCTTAATCTTAGGCTGTTCCTCGGGTTAGGAATAGGGTTAGGGTTCCGCCTAGGGTTAGGGTTCAGAAAACCACAAGGCCCGGAGCTCCAGGGACAATGACAATGAGAAAGGCATGCCCAGGGGAGCACAACATTACCCCAAACTTCCAGCCTTCGTGTTTCCTAATTGGAACTCGATTCAGCCAAATGCTGAATCTTAGGCTGTGCCTTGGGCTAGGGTTAGGGTTAGGGTTATGCCTAGGGTTAGGGTTCAGAAAACCACAAGGCCCAGAGCTCCATGGACACTGACAGTGAGAAAGGCATGCCCAGGAGAGCACAACATTCCCCCAAAACTTTAGCCTTCATTTTTCCTAATCGGAACTCACCTCAGCCCAATGCTGAATGTTAGGCTGCGGCTAGGGTTAGGGTTAGGGTTACGCCTAGGGTTAGGGTTCAGAAAACCACAAAGCCCTGAGCTCCAGGGACAATGACAATGAGAAAGGCAGGCCCAGGGGAGCACAGCATTACCCCAAAATTTTAGCCTTCGTATTTCCTAATCGTAAATCACCTCAGCCCAATGCTCTTTCTTTGGCTGTGCTTTGGGCTAGGGTTAGGGTTAGGGTTTCGCCTAGGGTTAGGGTTCAGAAAAACACAAGGCCCAGAGCTCCAGGGACATTGACTATGAGAAAGGCATGCCAAGGGGAGGACCGCATTGTCCCAAACTTGTAGCCTTCATGTTTTCCTAACCGGAACTCATCTCAGCCCAATGATCTGTCTTTGGCTGCACCTAGGGTTAGGGTTAGGGTTATGCCTAGGGTTAGGGTTCAGAAAACCACAAGGCCCTGAGCTTCAGAGACAATGACAATGAGAAAGGCATGCCCAGGGGAGCGCAGCACTGTCCTAATATTACAGCTTTCCTATTTGCCCCATTGGAACTCACCTCAGCCCAATGCTGTTAATTAGCCTGAACCTAGTACTAGGGTTAGGGTTCCACCTAGGGTTAAGGTTAAGAAAACGAAAAGGCTTACAGCTATAGGGACACTGACAGCAAGAAAGGCATGCCTAGGGGACAGCATCTTTTCCCCAACCTTACAGCCTTCATGTTTTCCGAATCGGAACTCGCCTCAGCCCAATGCTGTATCTTAGGCTGCGCCTTGGGCTAGGTTTAGGGTTCGGGTTATGCCTAGGGTTAGGGTTCAGAAGACCACAAGGCCCAGATCTCCAGGGACAATGACAATGAGAGAGGCATGCCCAGGGGAGCACAATATTATCCCAAAACTTTAGCCTTCATTTTTCCTAATCGGAACTCGCCTCAGCCCAATGCTTAATCTTAGGCTGTTCCTCAGGTTAGGAGTAGGGTTAGGGTTTCACCTAGGGTTAGGGTTAAGAAAACCACAAGGCCAGATCTCCAGGGACATTGGCAGTGAGAAACGCACGCCAAGGGGAGGACCGCATTGTCCCAAACTTGTAGCCTTCATGTTTTCCTAACCGGAACTCATCTCAGCCCAATGTTCTGTCTTTGGCTGCACCTAGGGTTAGGGTTAGGGTTACGCCTAGGGTTAGGGTTCAGAAAACCACAAAGCCCTGAGCTCCAGGGACGCTGACAATGAGAAAGGCATGCCAAGGGGATTGCATCTTTACCCCAACCTTGCAGTTGTCATGTTTTATAAATTGGAACTCACCTCAGCCCAATGCTCTATCTTAGGCTGTGCCTTGGGCTAGGGTTAGGGTTAGGGTTATGCCTAGGGTTAGGGTTCCGAAAACCACAAGGCCCAGAGCTCCAGGGACAATGACAATGAGAGAGGCATGCCCAGGGGAGCAGAACATTATCCCAAACTTCCAGCCTTCGTGTTTCCTAATTGGAACTCGCCCCAGCCCAATGCTGAATCTTAGGCTGTGCCTTGGGCTAGGGTTAGGGTTAGGGTTATGCCTAGGGTTAGGGTTCAGAAAACCACAAGTCCCAGAGCTCCATGGACACTGACAGTGAGAAAGGCATGCCCAGGAGAGCACAACATTCCCCCAAAACTTTAGCCTTCGTTTTTCCTAATCGGAACTCACCTCAGCCCAATGCTGAATGTTAGGCTGCGGCTAGGGTTAGGGTTAGGGTTCCGCCTAGGGTTAGGGTTCTGAAAACCACAAGGCCCGGAGCTCCAGGGACAATGACAATGAGAAAGGCATGCCCAGGGGAGCACAACATTATCCCAAATTTCCAGCCTTCGTGTTTCCTAATTGGAACTCGCCTCAGCCCAATGCTTAATCTTAGGCTGTTCCTCGGGTTAGGAATAGGGTTAGGGTTCCGCCTAGGGTTAGGGTTCAGAAAACCACAAGGCCCGGAGCTCCAGGGACAATGACAATGAGAAAGGCATGCCCAGGGGAGCACAACATTACCCCAAACTTCCAGCCTTCGTGTTTCCTAATTGGAACTCGATTCAGCCAAATGCTGAATCTTAGGCTGTGCCTTGGGCTAGGGTTAGGGTTAGGGTTATGCCTAGGGTTAGGGTTCAGAAAACCACAAGGCCCAGAGCTCCATGGACACTGACAGTGAGAAAGGCATGCCCAGGAGAGCACAACATTCCCCCAAAACTTTAGCCTTCATTTTTCCTAATCGGAACTCACCTCAGCCCAATGCTGAATGTTAGGCTGCGGCTAGGGTTAGGGTTAGGGTTACGCCTAGGGTTAGGGTTCAGAAAACCACAAAGCCCTGAGCTCCAGGGACAATGACAATGAGAAAGGCAGGCCCAGGGGAGCACAGCATTACCCCAAAATTTTAGCCTTCCTATTTCCTAATCGGAAATCACCTCAGCCCAATGCTCTTTCTTTGGCTGTGCTTTGGGCTAGGGTTAGGGTTAGGGTTTCGCCTAGGGTTAGGGTTCAGAAAAACACAAGGCCCAGAGCTCCAGGGACATTGACTATGAGAAAGGCATGCCAAGGGGAGGACCGCATTGTCCCAAACTTGTAGCCTTCATGTTTTCCTAACCGGAACTCATCTCAGCCCAATGATCTGTCTTTGGCTGCACCTAGGGTTAGGGTTAGGGTTACGCCTAGGGTTAGGGTTCAGAAAACCACAAAGCCCTGAGCTCCAGGGACAATGACAATGAGAAAGGCAGGCCCAGGGGAGCACAGCATTACCCCAAAATTTTAGCCTTCCTATTTCCTAATCGGAAATCACCTCAGCCCAATGCTCTTTCTTTGGCTGTGCTTTGGGCTAGGGTTAGGGTTAGGGTTTCGCCTAGGGTTAGGGTTCAGAAAAACACAAGGCCCAGAGCTCCAGGGACATTGACTATGAGAAAGGCACGCCAAGGGGAGGACCGCATTGTCCCAAACTTGTAGCCTTCATGTTTTCCTAACCGGAACTCATCTCAGCCCAATGTTCTGTCTTTGGCTGCACCTAGGCTTAGGGTTAGGGTTCCGCCTAGGGTTAGGGTTCAGAAAACCACAAGGCCCAGAGCTCCAGGGACAATGACAATGAGAGAGGCATGCCCAGGGGAGCAGAACATTATCCCAAACTTCCAGCCTTCGTGTTTCCTAATTGGAACTCGCCCCAGCCCAATGCTGAATCTTAGGCTGTGCCTTGGGCTAGGGTTAGGGTTAGGGTTATGCCTAGGGTTAGGGTTCAGAAAACCACAAGGCCCAGAGCTCCATGGACACTGACAGTGAGAAAGGCATGCCCAGGAGAGCACAATATTCCCCCAAAACTTTAGCCTTCGTTTTTCCTAATCGGAACTCACCTCAGCCCAATGCTGAATGTTAGGCTGCGGCTAGGGTTAGGGTTAGGGTTCCGCCTAGGGTTAGGGTTCTGAAAACCACAAGGCCCGGAGCTCCAGGGACAATGACAATGAGAAAGGCATGCCCAGGGGAGCACAACATTATCCCAAATTTCCAGCCTTCGTTTTTCCTAATTGGAACTCGCCTCAGCCCAATGCTTAATCTTAGGCTGTTCCTCGGGTTAGGAATAGGGTTAGGGTTCCGCCTAGGGTTAGGGTTCAGAAAACCACAAGGCCCGGAGCTCCAGGGACAATGACAATGAGAAAGGCATGCCCAGGGGAGCACAACATTACCCCAAACTTCCAGCCTTCGTGTTTCCTAATTGGAACTCGATTCAGCCAAATGCTGAATCTTAGGCTGTGCCTTGGGCTAGGGTTAGGGTTAGGGTTATGCCTAGGGTTAGGGTTCAGAAAACCACAAGGCCCAGAGCTCCATGGACACTGACAGTGAGAAAGGCATGCCCAGGAGAGCACAACATTCCCCCAAAACTTTAGCCTTCGTTTTTCCTAATCGGAACTCACCTCAGCCCAATGCTGAATGTTAGGCTGCGGCTAGGGTTAGGGTTAGGGTTACGCCTAGGGTTAGGGTTCAGAAAACCACAAAGCCCTGAGCTCCAGGGACAATGACAATGAGAAAGGCAGGCCCAGGGGAGCACAGCATTACCCCAAAATTTTAGCCTTCGTATTTCCTAATCGTAAATCACCTCAGCCCAATGCTCTTTCTTTGGCTGTGCTTTGGGCTAGGGTTAGGGTTAGGGTTACGCCTAGGGTTAGGGTTCAGAAAAACACAAGGCCCAGAGCTCCAGGGACATTGACTATGAGAAAGGCACGCCAAGGGGAGGACCGCATTGTCCCAAACTTGTAGCCTTCATGTTTTCCTAACCGGAACTCATCTCAGCCCAATGATCTGTCTTTGGCTGCACCTAGGGTTAGGGTTAGGGTTACACCTAGGGTTAGGGTTCAGAAAACCACAAGGCCCTGAGCTTCAGAGACAATGACAATGAGAAAGGCATGCCCAGGGGAGCGCAGCACTGTCCTAATATTACAGCTTTCCTATTTGCCCCATTGGAACTCACCTCAGCCCAATGCTGTTAATTAGCCTGAACCTAGTACTAGGGTTAGGGTTCCACCTAGGGTTAAGGTTAAGAAAACGAAAAGGCTTACAGCTATAGGGACACTGACAGCAAGAAAGGCATGCCTAGGGGACAGCATCTTTTCCCCAACCTTACAGCCTTCATGTTTTCCGAATCGGAACTCGCCTCAGCCCAATGCTGTATCTTAGGCTGCGCCTTGGGCTAGGTTTAGGGTTCGGGTTATGCCTAGGGTTAGGGTTCAGAAGACCACAAGGCCCAGATCTCCAGGGACAATGACAATGAGAGAGGCATGCCCAGGGG
This sequence comes from Aphelocoma coerulescens, assembly GCF_041296385.1. Classification (NCBI taxonomy): domain Eukaryota; kingdom Metazoa; phylum Chordata; class Aves; order Passeriformes; family Corvidae; genus Aphelocoma; species Aphelocoma coerulescens. The sequence goes on along the minus strand of NC_091015.1, from coordinate 96,292,888 downwards.
AGCACAATATTATCCCAAAACTTTAGCCTTCATTTTTCCTAATCGGAACTCGCCTCAGCCCAATGCTTAATCTTAGGCTGTTCCTCAGGTTAGGAGTAGGGTTAGGGTTTCACCTAGGGTTAGGGTTAAGAAAACCACAAGGCCAGATCTCCAGGGACATTGGCAGTGAGAAACGCACGCCAAGGGGAGGACCGCATTGTCCCAAACTTGTAGCCTTCATGTTTTCCTAACCGGAACTCATCTCAGCCCAATGTTCTGTCTTTGGCTGCACCTAGGGTTAGGGTTAGAGTTCCGCCTAGGGTTAGGGTTCAGAAAACCACAAGGCCCAGAGCTCCAGGGACACTGAAAGTGAGAAAGGCATGCCAAGGGGATCGCATTTTTACCCCAACCTTGCAGCCGTCATGTTTTATTAATTGGAACTCACCTCAACCCTATGCTGGATGTTAGGCTTTGGCTAGGGTTAGGGTGAGGGTTAGGGCTACACCTAGGTTTAGGGTTTAGAAAACCACAAGGCCAAGAGCTCCAGAGACACTGACAGTGAGAAAGGCATGCCAAGGGGATTGCATCTTTACCCCAACCTTGCAGATTTCATGTTTTCCTAATCGGAACTCGCCTCAGCCCAATGCTGGATGTTAGGCTGTGCCTTGGGCTAGGGTTAGGGTTAGGGTTCCGCCTAGGGTTAGGGTTCAGAAAACCACAAGGCCCGGAGCTCTAGAGATACTGACAGTGAGAAAGGCATGCCCAGGAGAGCACAACATTACCCCAAAACTTTAGCCTTTGTTTTTCCTAATCGGAACTCACCTCAGCCCAATGCTGAATGTTACGCTGCGGCTAGGGTTAGGGTTAGGGTTTCACCTAAGGTTAAGGTTAAGAAAGCGGAAAGGATTACAGCTATAGGGACACTGACAGCAAGAAAGGCATGCCTAGGGGACAGCATCTTTTCCCCAACCTTGCAGTTGTCATGTTTTATTAATTGGAATTCACCTCAGCCCAATGCTGAATCTTCGGCTGTGCCTCGGTCTCGGTTAGGGTTAGATTTTCGCCTAGGGTTAGGGTTCAGAAAACCACAAGGCCCAGAGCTCCAGGGATGCTGACAATGAGAAAGGCACGCCAAGAGGAGGAGAGCATTGTCCCAAACTTGTAGCCTTCAGGTTTTCCGAACCGGAACTCATCTCAGCCCAATGTTCTGTCTTTGGCTGCACCTCGGGTTAGGGTTATGCCTAGGGTTAGGGTTCAGAAAACCACAAGGCCCAGAGCTCCAGAGACACTGACAGTGAGAAAGGCATGCCTAGGGGATCGCATCTTTACCCCAAACTTGTCGCCGTCATGTTTTATTTATTGGAACTCATCTCAGTCCAATGCTGAATGTTAGGCTGCGGCTAGGGTTAGGGTTAGGGCTACACCTAGGGTTAGGGTTCAGAAAACCACAAGGCCCGGAGCTCCAGGGACAATGACAATGAGAAAGGCATGCCCAGGGGAGCCCGGCACTGTCCTAATATTACAGCTTTCCTATTTGCCCCATTGGAACTCGCCTCAGCCCAATGCTGTTAATTTGCCTGAACCTAGTACTAGGTTTAGGGTTCCACCTAGGGTTAAGTTTAAGAAAATGAAAAGGCTTAGAGCTATAGGGACACTGAGAGCAAGAATGGTATGCATAGGGGACAGCATCATTTCCCAACCATTACAGCCTTCATGTTTTCCTAATCGGAACTTGCCTCAGCCCAATGCTTTTTCTTAGGCTGTTCCTCGGGTTAGGGATAGGGTTAGGGTTACGCCTAGGGTTAGGGTTCAGAAAACCACAAGGCCCGGAGCTCCAGGGACACTGACAGTGAGAAAGGCGTGCCCAGGGGAGCACAACATTATCCCAAACTTCCAGCCTTCGTGTTTCCTAATTGGAACTCGCCTCAGCCCAATGCTTAATCTTAGGCTGTTCCTCGGGTTAGGAATAGGGTTAGGGTTCCGCCTAGGGTTAGGGTTCAGAAAACCACAAGGCCCGGAGCTCCAGGGACAATGACAATGAGAAAGGCATGCCCTGGGGAGCGCGGCACTGTCCTAATATTACAGCTTTCCTATTTGCCCCATTGGAACTCACCTCAGCCCATTGCTGTTAATTAGCCTGAGCCTAGTAGTAAGGTTAGGGTTCCACCTAAGGTTAAGGTTAAGAAAACAGAAAGGCTTAGAGCTATAGGGACACTGACAGCAAGAAAGGCATGCCTAGGGGACAGCATCTTTTCCCCAACCTTGCAGTTGTCATGTTTTATTAATTGGAATTCACCTCAGCCCAATGCTGAATCTTCGGCTGTGCCTCGGTCTAGGTTTAGGGTTAGATTTTCGCCTAGGGTTAGGGTTCAGAAAACCACAAGGCCCAGAGCTCCAGGGATGCTGACAATGAGAAAGGCACGCCAAGGGGAGGACCGCATTGTCCCAAACTTGTAGCCTTTAGGTTTTCCGAACCGGAACTCATCTCAGCCCACTGCTCTTTCTTAGGCTGTTCCTCGGGTTAGGGTTATGCCTAGGGTTAGGGTTCAGAAAACCACAAGGCCCAGAGCTCCAGGGACAATGACAATGAGAAAGGCAGGCCCAGGGGAGCACAGCATTACCCCAAAATTTTAGCCTTCCTATTTCCTAATCGGAAATCACCTCAGCCCAATGCTCTTTCTTTGGCTGTGCTTTGGGCTAGGGTTAGGGTTAGGGTTTCGCCTAGGGTTAGGGTTCAGAAAAACACAAGGCCCAGAGCTCCATGGACACTGACAGTGAGAAAGGCATGCCCAGGAGAGCACAACATTACCCCAAAAGTTTAGCCTTCGTTTTTCCTAATTGGAACTCACCTCAGCCCAATGCTGAATGTTAGGCTGCGGCTAGGGTTAGGGTTAGGGTTCCGCCTAGGGTTAGGGTTCAGAAAACCACAAGGCCCAGAGCTCCAGGGACAATGACAATGAGAAAGGCATGCCCAGGGGAGCACAACATTACCCCAAACTTTAGCCTTCGTTTTTCCTAATCGGAACTCACCTCAGCCCAATGCTGAATGTTAGGCTGCGGCTAGGGTTAGGGTTAGGGTTCCGCCTAGGGTTAGGGTTCTGAAAACCACAAGGCCCGGAGCTCCAGGGACAATGACAATGAGAAAGGCATGCCCAGGGGAGCACAACATTATCCCAAATTTCCAGCCTTCGTTTTTCCTAATTGGAACTCGCCTCAGCCCAATGCTTAATCTTAGGCTGTTCCTTGGGTTAGGAATAGGGTTAGGGTTCCGCCTAGGGTTAGGGTTCAGAAAACCACAAAGCCCTGAGCTCCAGGGACAATGACAATGAGAAAGGCAGGCCCAGGGGAGCACAGCATTACCCCAAAATTTTAGCCTTCCTATTTCCTAATCGGAAATCACCTCAGCCCAATGCTCTTTCTTTGGCTGTGCTTTGGGCTAGGGTTAGGGTTTCGCCTAGGGTTAGGGTTCAGAAAAACACAAGGCCCAGTGCTCCAGGGACATTGACTATGAGAAAGGCACGCCAAGGGGAGGACCGCATTGTCCCAAACTTGTAGCCTTCATGTTTTCCCAACCGGAACTCATCTCAGCCCAATGTTCTGTCTTTGGCTGCACCTAGGCTTAGGGTTAGGGTTCCGCCTAGGGTTAGGGTTCAGAAAACCACAAGGCCCAGAGCTCCAGGGACAATGACAATGAGAGAGGCATGCCCAGGGGAGCAGAACATTATCCCAAACTTCCAGCCTTCGTGTTTCCTAATTGGAACTCGCCCCAGCCCAATGCTGAATCTTAGGCTGTGCCTTGGGCTAGGGTTAGGGTTAGGGTTATGCCTAGGGTTAGGGTTCAGAAAACCACAAGGCCCAGAGCTCCATGGACACTGACAGTGAGAAAGGCATGCCCAGGAGAGCACAACATTACCCCAAAACTTTAGCCTTCGTTTTTCCTAATCAGAACTCACCTCAGCCCAATGCTGAATGTTAGGCTGCGGCTAGGGTTACGGTTAGGGTTCCGCCTAGGGTTAGGGTTCAGAAAACCACAAGGCCCGGAGCTCCAGGGACAATGACAATGAGAAAGGCATGCCCAGGGGAGCACAACATTACCCCAAACTTCCAGTCTTCGTGTTTCCTAATTGGAACTCGATTCAGCCAAATGCTGAATCTTAGGCTGTGCCTTGGGCTAGGGTTAGGGTTAGGGTTATGCCTAGGGTTAGGGTTCAGAAAACCACAAGGCCCAGATCTCCATGGACACTGACAGTGAGAAAGGCATGCCCAGGAGAGCACAACATTCCCCCAAAACTTTAGCCTTCGTTTTTCCTAATCGGAACTCACCTCAGCCCCATGCTGAATGTTAGGCTGCGGCTAGGGTTAGGGTTAGGGTTACGCCTAGGGTTAGGGTTCAGAAAACCACAAAGCTCTGAGCTCCAGGGACAATGACAATGAGAAAGGCAGGCCCAGGGGAGCACAGCATTACCCCAAAATTTTAGCCTTCGTATTTCCTAATCGTAAATCACCTCAGCCCAATGCTCTTTCTTTGGCTGTGCTTTGGGCTAGGGTTAGGGTTAGGGTTTCGCCTAGGGTTAGGGTTCAGAAAAACACAAGGCCCAGAGCTCCAGGGACATTGACTATGAGAAAGGCATGCCAAGGGGAGGACCGCATTGTCCCAAACTTGTAGCCTTCATGTTTTCCTAACCGGAACTCATCTCAGCCCAATGATCTGTCTTTGGCTGCACCTAGGGTTAGGGTGAGGGTTACACCTACGGTTAGGGTTCAGAAAACCACAAGGCCCTGAGCTTCAGGGACAATGACAATGAGAAAGGCATGCAAAGGGGAGCGCAGCACTGTCCTAATATTACAGCTTTCCTATTTGCCCCATTGGAACTCACCTCAGCCCAATGCTGTTAATTAGCCTGAACCTAGTACTAGGGTTAGGGTTCCACCTAGGGTTAAGGTTAAGAAAACGAAAAGGCTTACAGCTATAGGGACACTGACAGCAAGAAAGGCATGCCTAGGGGACAGCATCTTTTCCCCAACCTTACAGCCTTCATGTTTTCCGAATCGGAACTCGCCTCAGCCCAATGCTGTATCTTAGGCTGCGCCTTGGGCTAGGTTTAGGGTTCGGGTTATGCCTAGGGTTAGGGTTCAGAAGACCACAAGGCCCAGATCTCCAGGGACAATGACAATGAGAGAGGCATGCCCAGGGGAGCACAATATTATCCCAAAACTTTAGCCTTCATTTTTCCTAATCGGAACTCGCCTCAGCCCAATGCTTAATCTTAGGCTGTTCCTCAGGTTAGGAGTAGGGTTAGGGTTTCACCTAGGGTTAGGGTTCAGAAAACCACAAGGCCAGATCTCCAGGGACATTGGCAGTGAGAAACGCACGCCAAGGGGAGGACCGCATTGTCCCAAACTTGTAGCCTTCATGTTTTCCTAACCGGAACTCATCTCAGCCCAATGTTCTGTCTTTGGCTGCACCTAGGCTTAGGGTTAGGGTTACACCTAGGGTTAGGGTTGAGAAAACCACAAGGCCCGGAGATCCAGAGACACTGACAGTGAGAAAGGCATGCCAAGGGGATCGCATTTTTACCCCAACCTTGCAGCCGTCATGTTTTATTAATTGGAACTCACCTCAGCCCAATGCTGAATGTTAGGCTGCGGCTAGGGTTAGGGTGAGGGTTAGGGCGACACCTAGGGTTAGGGTTCAGAAAACCACAAGGCCCAGAGCTCCAGAGACACTGACAGTGAGAAAGGCATGCCCAGGAGAGCAAACATTACCCCAAAATTTTAGCCTTCGTTTTTCCTAACCGGAACTCATCTCAGCCCAATGTTCTGTCTTTGGCTGCACCTAGGGTTAGGGTTAGAGTTCCGCCTAGGGTTAGGGTTCAGAAAACCACAAGGCCCAGAGCTCCAGGGACACTGAAAGTGAGAAAGGCATGCCAAGGGGATCGCATTTTTATCCCAACCTTGCAGCCGTCATGTTTTATTAATTGGAACTCACCTCAACCCTATGCTGGATGTTAGGCTGTGGCTAGGGTTAGGGTGAGGGTTAGGGCTACACCTAGGTTTAGGGTTTAGAAAACCACAAGGCCAAGAGCTCCAGAGACACTGACAGTGAGAAAGGCATGCCAAGGGGATTGCATCTTTACCCCAACCTTGCAGATTTCGTGTTTTCCTAATCGGAACTTGCCTCAGCCCAATGCTGGATGTTAGGCTGTGCCTTGGGCTAGGGTTAGGGTTAGGGTTCCGCCTAGGGTTAGGGTTCAGAAAACCACAAGGCCCGGAGCTCCAGGGACAATGACAATGAGAAAGGCATGCAAAGGGCTAGCGCAGCACGGTCCTAATATTACAACTTTCCTATTTGCCCCTTTGGAACTCACCTCAGCCCAATGCTGTTAATTAGCCTGAACCTAGTACTAGGGTTAGGGTTCCACCTAGGGTTAAGGTTAAGAAAACGAAAAGGCTTAGAGCTATAGGGACACTGACAGCAAGAAAGGCATGCCTAGGGGACAGCATCTTTTCCCCAACCTTACAGCGTTCATGTTTTCCGAATCGGAACTCGCCTCAGCCGATTGCTCTATCTTAGGCTGTGCCTTGGGCTAGGGTTAGGGTTCGGGTTATGCCCAGGGTTAGGGTTCAGAAAACCACAAGGCCCGGAGCTCCAGGGACAATGACAATGAGAGAGGCATGCCCAGGGGAGCACAACATTACCCAAACTTCCAGCCTTCGTGTTTCCTAATTGGAACTCGCCCCAGCCCAATGCTGAATCTTAGGCTGTTCCTCGGGTTAGGGCTATGTTTAGGGTTATGCATAGGGTTAGGGTTCAGAAAACCACAAGGCCCAGTGCTCCAGGGACACTGACAGTGAGAAAGGCATGCCTAAGGGATCGCATCCTTACCCACACCTTGCAGCCGTCATGTTTTATTAATTGGAACTCACCTCAGCCCTATGCTGAATGTTAGGCTGTGGCTAGGGTTAGGGCTACATCTAGGGTTAGGGTTGAGAAAACCACAAGGCCAAGAGCTCCAGAGACACTGAAAGTGGGAAAGGCATGACAAGGGGATTGCATCTTTACCCCAACCTTGCAGATTTCGTGTTTTCCTAATCGGAACTCGCCTCAGCCCAATGCTGAATCTTAGGCTGTGCCTTGGGCTAGGGTTAGGGTTAGGGTTATGCCTAGGGTTAGGGTTCAGAAAACCACAAGGCCCGGAGCTCTAGAGACACTGACAGTGAGAAAGGCATGCCCAGGAGAGCACAACATTCCCCCAAAACTTTAGCCTTCGTTTTTCCTAATCGGAACTCACCTCAGCCCAATGCTGAATGTTACGCTGCGGCTAGGGTTAGGGTTAGGGTTTCACCTAACGTTAAGGTTAAGAAAACGGAAAGGATTACAGCTATAGGGACACTGACAGCAAGAAAGGCATGCCTAGGGGACAGCATCTTTTCCCCAACCTTGCAGTTGTCATGTTTTATTAATTGGAATTCACCTCAGCCCAATGCTGAATCTTCGGCTGTGCCTCGGTCTCGGTTAGGGTTAGATTTTCGCCTAGGGTTAGGGTTCAGAAAACCACAAGGCCCAGAGCTCCAGGGATGCTGACAATGAGAAAGGCACGCCAAGAGGAGGAGAGCATTGTCCCAAACTTGTAGCCTTCAGGTTTTCCGAACCGGAACTCATCTCCGCCCAATGTTCTGTCTTTGGCTGCACCTCGGGTTAGGGTTATGCCTAGGGTTAGGGTTCAGAAAACCACAAGGCCCAGAGCTCCAGAGACACTGACAGTGAGAAAGGCATGCCTAGGGGATCGCATCTTTACCCCAAACTTGTCGCCGTCATGTTTTATTTATTGGAACTCATCTCAGTCCAATGCTGAATGTTAGGCTGCGGCTAGGGTTAGGGTTAGGGCTACACCTAGGGTTAGGGTTCAGAAAACCACAAGGCCCGGAGCTCCAGGGACAATGACAATGGAAAGGCATGCCCAGGGGAGCCCGGCACTGTCGTAATATTACAGCTTTCCTATTTGCCCCATTGGAACTCGCCTCAGCCCAATGCTGTTAATTTGCCTGAACCTAGTACTAGGGTTAGGGTTCCACCTAGGGTTAAGGTTAAGAAAATGAAAAGGCTTAGAGCTATAGGGACACTGAGAGCAAGAATGGTATGCATAGGGGGCAGCATCATTTCCCAACCATTACAGCCTTCATGTTTTCCTAATCGGAACTTGCCTCAGCCCAATGCTTTTTCTTAGGCTGTTCCTCGGGTTAGGGATAGGGTTAGGGTTACGCCTAGGGTTAGGGTTCTGAAAACCACAAGGCCCGGAGCTCCAGGGACACTGACAATGAGAAAGGCGTGCCCAGGGGAGCACAACATTATCCCAAACTTCCAGCCTTCGTGTTTCCTAATTGGAACTCGCCTCAGCCCAATGCTTAATCTTAGGCTGTTCCTCGGGTTAGGGATAGGGTTAGGGTTACGCCTAGGGTTAGGGTTCAGAAAACCACAAGGCCCGGAGCTCCAGGGACAATGACAATGAGAAAGGCATGCCCTGGGGAGCGCGGCACTGTCCTAATATTACAGCTTTCCTATTTGCCCCATTGGAACTCACCTCAGCCCATTGCTGTTAATTAGCCTGAGCCTAGTAGTAAGGTTAGGGTTCCACCTAAGGTTAAGGTTAAGAAAAGAGAAAGGCTTAGAGCTATAGGGACACTGACAGCAAGAAAAGCATGCCTAGGGGACAGCATCTTTTCCCCAACCTTGCAGTTGTCATGTTTTATTAATTGGAATTCACCTCAGCCCAATGCTGAATCTTCGGCTGTGCCTCGGTCTAGGTTTAGGGTTAGATTTTCGCCTAGGGTTAGGGTTCAGAAAACCACAAGGCCCAGAGCTCCAGGGATGCTGACAATGAGAAAGGCACGCCAAGGGGAGGACCGCATTGTCCCAAACTTGTAGCCTTTAGGTTTTCCGAACCGGAACTCATCTCAGCCCACTGCTCTTTCTTAGGCTGTTCCTCGGGTTAGGGTTATGCCTAGGGTTAGGGTTCAGAAAACCACAAGGCCCAGAGCTCCAGAGACACTGACAGTGAGAAAAGCATGCCTAGGGGATCGCATCTTTACCCCAACCTTGTAGCCGTCATGTTTTATTTATTGGAACTCATCTCAGTCCAATGCTGAATGTTAGGCTGCAGCTAGGATTAGGGTTAGGGTTAGGGTTTCGCCTAGGGTTAGGGTTCAGAAAACCACAAGGCCCGGAGCTCCAGAGACACTGACAGTGAGAAAGGCATGCCCAGGGGAGCCCGGCACTGTCCTAATATTACAGCTTTCCTGTTTGCCCCATTGGAACTCGCCTCAGCCCAATGCTGTTAATTTGCCTGAACCTAGTACTAGGGTTAGGGTTCCACCTAGGGTTAAGGTTAAGAAAATGAAAAGGCTTAGAGCTATAGGGACACTGAGAGCAAGAATGGTATGCATAGGGGACAGCATCATTTCCCAACCATTACAGCCTTCATGTTTTCCTAATCGGAACTTGCCTCAGCCCAATGCTTTTTCTTAGGCTGTTCCTCGGGTTAGGAATAGGGTTAGGGTTACGCCTAGGGTTAGGGTTCAGAAAACCACAAGGCCCGGAGCTCCAGGGACAATGACAATGAGAAAGGCATGCCCTGGGGAGCGCGGCACTGTCCTAATATTACAGCTTTCCTATTTGCCACATTGGAACTCACCTCAGCCCGCTGCTGTTATTAAGCCTGAGCCTCGTAGTAAGGTTAGGGTTCCACCTAAGGTTAAGGTTAAGAAAACAGAAAGGCTTAGACCTATAGGGACACTGACAGCAAGAAAGGCATGCCTAGGGGACAGCATCTTTTCCCCAACCTTGCAGTTGTCATGTTTTATTAATTGGAACTCACCTCAGCCCAATGCTGAATCTTCGGCTGTGCCTCGGTCTAGGTTTAGGGTTAGATTTTCGCCTAGGGTTAGGGTTCAGAAAACCACAAGGCCCAGAGCTCCAGGGACGCTGACAATGAGAAATGAATGCCCTGGGGAGAACGACAATTTTGCGAACTTAAAGGTCTTCTGTTTTGCTGATTGCAAGTCACCTCAGCCCAATGATATTTCTTAGGCTGCCCCTAGGGTAGTTTTAGGGCTACACCTAGTTTTAGGGTTAGGAATACCACAAGGCCTGGAGCTCCAGAGACACTGTCAGTGATAAAGGCAAGCCATGGGGAGCCATACCCTGACTTTGCCACCTTTGAGTTTTCCTAATCAGAATTCTCCTCAGCCCAATGCTCTTCCTTATGCTTTGCCTATGGTTAGGGTTAGGGTTTGGGTTAAGGTTCAGAAAACCAGAAGGCCCTGTGCTCCCGGGACACTGACCATGAGAAAGGCATGCCCAGGGGAACGCGGCACTGTCCCAACATTACAGCTTTCGTTTTTTGCTGATTGGACCTCACCACATGCCAATGTTGATTTTCAGGCTGCTTCAATCTTAGGTTTAGGGTTACTCCCAGAGTTAGTGTTCAGAAAACCATAAATCCCAGAGGTCCAGGGACTGTGACAATGAGAAAGTTATGCCCAGGGGAGCATGGCATTACCCCACACTTACCAATTTTGTGTTTTCCTGATTGGAACTCGTCCCAACCCGGTGTTATTTCTTAGCCTGCACCTAGGGTTAGGGTTCGGGTTACGCCTAGGGTTAGGGTTCAAAAAACCACAAGGTCCAGAGCTCCAGGGACTGTGACAATGGGAAAGGCATTCGAAGGTGAGCGCAGCATTAACCTATCCTTACAGGTTTCGTGTTTTGCTAATTGGAACTTGCCTCCGCCCACTGCTCCTTCTTAGGCTGCGCTTAGGTTTAGGGTTACGCCTAGGGTTAGGGTTCAGAAAACCACAAGGCCCAGAGCTCCGTGGACACTGACAATGAGAAAGGCATGACCAGGGGAATTCGGCACTGTCCCAACATTACTGCTTTCCTCTTTTCCTGTTTGGAACTCATCTCAGCCCAATTCTGAGTCTCAGGCTGCGTCAAAGTTTAGGGTTAGGGTTGGTGTTGCACTTTGTGTTAGGGTTCAGAAAACTATAAAGCACAGGGCTCTACGTGCACTTAGAATGTAAACAGCATGCCAAGGGCAGTGTGGCACTGTCCGACGTTGCATCTTTCGTGTTTGCCTGATACGAACTTTTTTCAGCCCAGTGTTTTTTCTTAGGCTCCACCTTTGATTTGGGTTAGTATTAGGGTTAAGCCTGGGTTTACAGTTCAGAAAACCCCAAAGCGGAGAGCTCTGGTTATACTGAGAATAAGAAAGGCATGCCAAGGGAGTGCGGTACTGTCCCAGCCTTGCTCATTTCTGTTCTTTGGTCTTGGCATTCGCATCAGCCCAGTGCCATGTTTCCGGCTCCACCTATGATTAGGTCTATGTTTAGGTTTACGCCTAGGGTTAGGGTTCAGAAAACCACAAAGCCCAGTGCTCCAGGGACACTGTCAGTGTGAAATGCATGCCATGGGGAGCGTGACACTGCCCTGTATTGCTTTCCCATTTTTTTTTTCTTGGCACTTGCCTCAGCCCAATTCTAGATTTCCTGGTCTGCCTAGGATGAGGGTTAGGGTTAGGGTCAGGATTAGGGTTAGGGTTGCGGTTAGGGTTAGATTTAGCTTTAGGTTTACAATCAGTCTCTTTTCGGGTTAGGGGCTAGGGTTTCGGTTGGGGTTCTTTTTAGGTCAAGGTCTGGGTTAGGGTTTGGGTAATGTCAGTGACCTGTATTTTAGAATTTATGAAATAAACTATTTCATGATTTTCTTTTAGTACTGTTTTTCAAAGTTGCCGAGAATGTTACCACACCTCGAATGTGGTCCTGACTTACACCTCACACTGCTGGTTGATGAATATAAGATAAAATAACACCTCCAGTCTCTGAACATTCAGAAATCACAAGGTTAGCATCTCCAAGCTGGAGACTGCACCCCCAGGACTGTTAGCTGCCTGTCTCGCACAAAGCCTTGCACCAAAGGGTGGGGGGTGGAGAGGCTCTGGTTGTCTTGGAAAGGCCCCTGGTCAGAAGTGCAGTGACTGCCCATCCTCCACTGTGCAGAGGAGCCCACCTGAGGGGTCCTCACCTGTGGCAGGTGGAAACCTTCTCTACAGCAGAAGGGGGTGACATGGCCCATCACAGGGGCCCCCCTCAAAGGGGGTCCCCAGACCCTGCACCAGAGCCCCAGAGATGATGCAACAGATCCTCAGTGTTGCAGGGGACAGTGTGTAAAGCTAGCCCCTGCATGGGAGAACTGTGGGCATTCCCACCTGGCCCACAGCATATGTTAATCCACATGATTCTTCACTCGTCGGTGTGTGGCGGCACAGCCACAGCGTCAACAGGGGACCTTCACCACCAGAAGACTAGATGGAGGGGAGCAACGAGATGTCATTAGGATCCTCACATGGGGGTTATGCTTACCTAACCCCTGTAAACTGTCTCTTTCCCGCCACCCACCAATGCACATTTCATTTTCTATTTTGTTTTTTTCTTTTCTCTTTATTTCTCTGACCTTATCTACTAAAAAATAAAACATACCAAATTTTTGGCATAAAAATTTAAACTCGTTTCGTTTTAATCTGGTTTCCAGGAATATTTGTTACCCTAAACCGAAACCTAACCTTAAAGCTAAACTTAAAACAGAATGCAACCCTAATGAGAACCCTAAACGCAACTCAAACTGAACCAAAAATTTAACCAGAACCCTAATACAAAACCTAAACCAAAAGGCAACCCCTTTAAAGAACTAAACTTTAATCTTAAACCTAACCCTAACCCTGACCCTGAAACTGAGACTGACCCGGACCCTGAACCAGACCCTGACCGTAACCCTAACCCTAAATGTAACCCCAAGCCCTAACCCAAACCCTAACCAAAAATGAACCAAAACCTAAGCCTAAACGTAAGCCTAAGGCAATGCCTAAGCCTAACGCTAAACTAAACCTAAAAAGTAACCCTAACACAAACCAAAACACTAACTTTAAACCAAACCAAGCCCTTAACCTCATTCCAAACTTAACCTTAAAATTAATATAAACCTAACCATAACACTAACACTGACCCTTACACTAAAGGCGGCAAACCTAAACATAACCCTAACCCTAACCCAAACCCTAAACCTAACACTGCTCCTAAAGTCAATGCTTAAACTTACCTAACCCTAAAAAAAATTTAAACCTAAATCTAATCCTAAAACTAATGCTAACACTAACCCTAACCCTAATGCAAACCCTAACCCTTGCCCTAACATGCACCCTGAACAAAACCTAACTCTAACACTTAATCTTAACTCTAGCCTCAACTGAAACCCAAACCCTAACCCGAACCTTTAACCTAACCCTAACTCTTAACCGAACGCTAATTCCTAACTTTAACACTAACCCAAAACAAAACCCTAACCCTAAACTCAAATCCTTACCCTTACACCAAACCGTAATCCTAACCCTAACCCTAGTCCCTGTATCCCCCCGTACCGGTCCCTCCTGTACTCCCACAATTCTGCCACGGATTGGGAGCAGCCCCCAATATCTGCAGTCTTGGGTTTATGGAAACGACCCCCACCCTTCCCCTACTCCAGAACTACTCCCAGTATGCTGAGGACTGTAGGAAAGGGGCACCCCACATTGGGACATTTCTGGGTCAGCTCTAGGCAGAAACGTGAGGGGAAAACTGTCTGGCACTGGGCTTTGGGCCTCGAAGCTGCCAAATCCAGGCCTCACAGGGAGCTGCAGGGTGGCACGGCCCTGGCTGTTTCCCAGAGAGGGCTGGCTTTGCACAGGGAGCTACAGCCTGTGGGGAACGAATCCCTGCTGGCCTCCTGCCATGCTCCAGGCCGTGAATGTCACATGCACACCTAAGGATTCGGAGTAGGTGTTACATACCACAGCTGTGGAAGGCAGAGAGACATGAGTGACCACAGAAGTTGCTCTGGCGCTATCTGCATGCTGTCCCTGCTGCTTCTCCTCCAGCCTCCAAGGGGGCAGTTACTCCCAGCCACCTGCTTCTGCAGCCAAGAGCCCACTGGGACACTGTGGCAGCTCCTGGAAGCCAGGGGCCGTTGTGACATGGCAGGGTTGCACGTAATCCACGGTCCCTTGTGACCCTGTGACTCCCAGGAGACCCTTTGTGACACTATTGAACTATATGGAATCCTGGCTCCACTGTGACACCACAGAACCTCAGGGAACCCTGGAGATGGTGGTGATGCTATGGAAGCTGATGGAACCCTGGGGACCACTGTGACACCATGGAAGCTCAGGTAGCCCTGGAGATCGTGGGGACACTAGGGAAGGTGGGGACCAGTGTGATGCTGTGAACCTGGTGGAACCGAGGGGCCATAGTGACACTGTGGGGCCTTTCTGAAGCAAAGAGACCCTGGTGGGAACCCACGTGATGATCAATCCTGGCAGGAACCCGCTCCAGGTGGGCTCCTCTTTCCCAGCTTCCACAGGTGTGCCCTGATGTCCCCACCCACCCCCTCACTGGTGGACAAGATTTGGGATATTCTGAAGCCATATTCTGGGTGAATTAGGCTGGTTCAGGGACGGCAAAGGGACAATTTGAGAGGCTTTCTCGGGTGTCCCTGTTTTGCCTCCCACCCCATATCTCCTCTGTCTATTGGTATTCCCTGACTTATTGAGCAGGACACTTCAGGAGACTTGTCTTTTGTTTTGCTCTTAACAGATTTATAAAGTTTATCCCAGCGTGGAAATGACTGAACAAAAAAAAAAAAAAAAAAGCATTAGAAAAAGAAAGAATACATTCAGGAAAAAATAGTTTGAAGAAGCATGGAAGAGCTGTGAACTGTTGTCAGCACCCATGGCTGCTGGAAGGTGCCCACAGATCTCGGTGTGAAGGTGCACAGCTGATCTGTTAAGAGGAATGAGCAGAAGACAGAGACAGAGCAAGTCCCACAGTCTCAGGGATCCTCAGGAACATTTGGATTTTTTTTCAAAGCCTCTGCCACAGTCCTGGCTTGCATGCAAATGATTAACCTTTCCAGTGCTGTTTATCACCTTACACTTTACCTTTTTGTTGTCTGCATAGCCCAAAAGCTGTTTAGATGTAAGGTTTGTATCACTGTGTTTTGGCAGTGCATAGCACAGTGTTGCTACAATACAATAACTGGTTGATATATTCATTTTTACATAGCATAAAATCCTACTGTAAACTTACATAAAGTTCTGGTTTGTTCTGGAAAGTTCTAAGACCAATAGAAAGGAAAAAGAAGATTCCTGACAGTTTCCTAAGAGATAAAATAGCTACAGATTTTAGACATACAACAGTGATCTACCTAGACTTTTTCTTACGAAGTACATTTAAGACTGAATCTGATTATTTATTTCTACTTTTATCTTTGCATCTTGGTTGTTTATTATGCTCTCTTTTGTGTGTAAGCTATCTAAAATTTCAAGTCTTTTAGCAGCTTGATTACTGGAACATTAATTCAGGAATGCAAGAATACATTCAACTGATTGAATAAGCAATGAATTTGTTATTGAGTTTTTACATCTGAAAACAGACTGAAAAGATAGAGAATAAAGAGATGCTATGGAGGTTTGATTACTCTCTGCAGTTCATTATGTGTGGGGGTACATTTGGAGAGGTTTTTTTTGGGGTGGGGTTTGGGTTTTGTCTGGTTGGTTTTTTAAATAATAGTCTTACTGAAAGTTCCACAAAAAAATCCAAATGCATATTTGGTTTACAGCCAGAAGATGTTAATAGTCCTGATTAAATTTTTACATCCGTTTTATGCTAGTAGAATCCCAAATTACTTAAAGAGAGTTAGTGACTACATGCTATCACAGTGGAAAGCAGACTCGGGTTCAAGATACATTTTGTTGCTTGAATAAGGAATATATTAGTGATGAAAATTATTTAAAAGAACTTCTGTTCAGTACTATTACCCATGCCATCTGCAGTCCATCCCTCTCTCTATATCTTAAGTGACCATTTTAAATCTTCTTCAAGTCTTCTGTAGCTATTTCCCACCCCATACACTTTTAATAAAAATATTAAATGCTTTCTGAGCAGCAGCTTATTTTTGCTGCACTGTTATATTTAGTCCACAACAGATTTTCCTCGGATATTTTTTCTTTCCTAATGTAGAATATCACCTTATACAAATACATGGCCTGATGTTGTTTCCTGCGAATGGATAAAAAGATAGCAAGGAGACCGAAGACATCCACGAGGAGTTGCACACATGACATCACTTCTTTGGAATTCCTAACCACGGGTTGGATTCCAGGTGAAATACCTTAGTCATCACAAATAACACTAAATAGTTACATGTGGGTGACTGAAAACCCAAAGTGAATTACATTCTTAATGAAAATTTTATCAGCCTTGGGAGCCCTCAGTATAAATTTTTCTACTGCATTTAATCATTTTTGTCTTAACTAAAGCAGAACTGCAACAGACAGTCAAAACATAGTCACTTCTCGTTACTTTGAGCAAGGCAACACAGAACTGCATTCACTTAAGTGGATTTTCCCTCATTTTATACCAGTGTAATTGTGAACAGAAAATGTTGCTGACATTAGAGGGAGTTAATTGTAACTCAGAGTGAAACGCAATCTCAATTTGATTCACACATGAGGAAAGAATTTTTGACCAAGAGAAAGCAGAGCTCATACTAGAATTGCAGGTCCTTGATGGATCCTGGAGCCAGGAAAAAAAATATAGATAAACTCTACTTTTTCTCTTCTTAAATGGCACTCCAATTTTGAGCACAAAAAGAAAACTAGTATATTAGATATGTCATTTATTTCCTCCACTGAAATAAAGCTATAGTAACTTGGGTTAAACAAGGAAGTCATTCACATGCATAAAACCATACAGAACAGAATGGAGTTGGCCCCTTTCAAATAGGTAATTGGCATCAGGAAATGAATAGATTTAGAAATGTTTGTGTATGAATTCTTGTGATATCACAGCAATTCAGGAAAACCATCTGATCTTTTTAAGGGTATTTCTTTGAAATTTGACACCTGTAAAGGATTACCAAGGCACATCATAAGGGGATTTTTCATATTATGTTTAATTCCCTCCGAATTTTACATTGAAAGTCTGGGATAATGGAACCTTGGAAAGTCCATGGAACTAAAATATAATCCAAATGAGGACCACTTGGGATTTCTGAACCCATTATGCAGAAACTATCTTCCTCTCTTTTTAGCATGACACCAGCATTCTAGTTACCTACCCAGAAACTGCAACCCAGGATGTGTATATAGGCCATACTCTTTTGCATGTTAGCTCTGTTGCACTTTAATTTGGTGAAGCTCTTTCTACTTTC
The DNA here is from genome assembly GCF_041296385.1 of Aphelocoma coerulescens. Classification (NCBI taxonomy): domain Eukaryota; kingdom Metazoa; phylum Chordata; class Aves; order Passeriformes; family Corvidae; genus Aphelocoma; species Aphelocoma coerulescens. Next base: position 96,275,613 of record NC_091015.1, on the reverse strand, counting down.
CTTGATCTTTCCTGCCAAATAAGTATTTTATAGTGTCTGTGGAAATAAAATGAACTGTTTTTGAGAAGGTGACTTTTGAAAGGATAACTTTTACCTCTTTAACAGCGTATTTTTTTTGCCAGCAGATTCCAGATTCCAAAATGCAGGATTAAAAGTATAGGCTAGAAGATTTTAATCACAGGCAATCAGTCATTATTTTTTTTTCATAAACAGCATGAGAACCATCTAAATGTTAATAAACTCTTACTTCCACAAACACTACTGGAAAGCTGTTCTAAACCCTCACTGTTGTGATGATTAGAAGCTTATTTCTGACTTGCTGTGTACTTGTTTATAGGCTTTTTCTTTTCCTTGTGAAAGTCACCCTTTGTTTTTCTTCTTTCCAATTTTGGAATGCAGACCTGTCCTCTTAATGTTAGTATCAGATACTATACACATGTATCTATTTAATAAAAATGTTTGTATTTAATATATTATTATATTTAATATTTTTATTTATTTTAAAATTATTTATAATTATTATATTATTTTTAACTTCTGATCTTAAAATTTGGCGCAAAATATTATTGTTATTAGTCAGTAAATACACGTCCCTCCACAGAAAATCAGGTTATATGAGACAACTTTCCATCTTTCAAAGCACCTATTCTTACTGTATACTCCTCTCTCTGTAATAATGTGTAGCGGGTTGGGTTTGTAACCAGGCGGAAACACCAATTTAGTGTAGTGGTTTGGTCTAAAATACTCATTACTGTTTATCTTCTGTGAGATAAGAATTAGGAGAAATGCAAAGCAGGCACCAAATTTGAAAGAATATATAGTTTAATAACAGACCTAAAAGAAGGAAGAAAAAAAAATCATACCACACCTTCAGAACTCTTCTCCTCCCCCCACCTTTCTCCCTTCTCCCACTGACAATGTAACAAGACAACTCTTGAGATTTTCAGTCTGTTTATCGCTTCCATGATAACCTTGTTCAGTCCATTTAGGAAGAGGAGTCTCTCTTGTCCATGCTATGAAAACATTATCACAAGGAGACAGCCGCCCACTTCCAAATAACTTTGTTCAGTCCATTTAGGAAGAGGAGTCTCTCTGCTCGCATGCGAGTCCCTTCCCCCAACTTGCAGCTTTTCCCACAACTGCTTTTGAGGGTCCACTCTTGAAGGTTTTTGTATTTTAAGGCTTTTGTATTTTAAGGTTGAGCCATTCAGAAACAAAAGTTCTCTTCACCCATCTCTGGGAGCATTTCATCTCTAAGAACAGAGGCCCTTCTCCTTCCCTGGGAGCAAAGGGTCTTCCTCATCTTCATCTCTAGGACTATCTCTGGGAGCATCTTTAGGAACTGAGGTTTTCTCCTTTCCCATTTGGAGCAAAAGTCCTCATTGCTTCCATCTCTCCATGTCCAAACTTCTCATGAAATTACAGCTGCGTCAGCATCTGCCTATCTCAGCACAGGTGCTTTTGCTAACAAGCACAAATTGAACACTCCACCCCCCATATCTTCATGAAATTACAGCGGGTACTCTGATATACCATAGCTTCACAACAGAATTTCAGCTTTAAGCATCTCCTCTTTCTCTTCCCTCAGGTTTTCAGCTCTTCACAGCACTAAAAGGATTAATCTCACCTAGGCCTTGCAGCTGGAATGTTGCTTATCACTGTCGGTCACATGACCTCTGCCGGACAGCGGTGCAGCTTCAGCTCAATCTTGGCTGCAGTGGAGAGGGGGGGAGCCGGGTCGCTCCGGCTGCCCACAGCAGGGCTGTGGGGGGGTTCCGCAGGTGGAACAGGGCCCATCGGCTCCAGGATGGCCATGGCCCAGCCTGGCCTGGCCTGAGCAGGGCCTTGGCCAGGCCCGCTGGCCCCCACACGGGGCCCACAGCCACCTGTCCCAGCACCGGAAACAAGACAGAGAGCTCTGCCTCGGAGTTTCCTATTCTTAAGTGTGCATCACAGAGGCAGTCACAACTTTAAGTGGCTTAAAGAATTGTCCATATACAAATTGGCCAGCTGATAGGTTCTGTGAGGTCATAGAGGAGCTGTGAGCTTCCCTTTGCAAGAACATCACTTCCAGGACTATGCTTGCTAACCCATGACATAATGATACTATAAAACATCAGAGAAAGAAACACTCCTATTTTTGTACAAGACCATAAATTAAAACTTTAACATTCTATATCATGAGTAATATCAGTACTGGTCACCTGCCACCAAACTTTTACCTACTTTATAATTCTTGAAACAACTGACATTTCTTTACTCTGAGTTACATAATTTACTCAATGTCCCAGCTCTGGTTGTGTGGGTGTGACTGCCAGAGTGGCTCCTGGATGATCGGACAGGGAAGTTTCTTTAACACTCTGTGAGCGACTGAAATGTTGATGGTGAATGACAAAAAAATTGGCCATTTTCAGAGACAGCAGCATCCTTGGCTGGGGCCAGGTTTAAACCTCCTGGCCAAAGGGGACAAGGAGAGGTTTTGGGTATGTGATCGCAAAATCTCTGATCTGCATAAGGCAGAGGGGGTGAACACCCACCACCAGAGACTACCAGCTGGGTTTTGAACCAGATAGGAAACAAACCTGCAGGGTGGGTCTTGAAAGAGCAGTGCTTTTTATCATGCCAATACTCCCTTACACAGCTGTCTCAGTTGTAAAACTCCCCTCTGGGCAGATACTGAGACATCCACACACAGGCCTGAGGATGTTATTCCTTTCTGAGGGGGCATAACTGGTTTAACTATGCTGATGGGAGAGGCAGCTCTCATGTCATTAAAATGTGTCATAAACCATCAAAGACCCCTTAAGGGCCCCCACACTGATTTTTGGGGCATGTGTGCATGATCCACAGTGTTGCAACAGTGTAAAACTAACCCCCCAAGGGATTTACCTGCGTGTTCCCACATAAACCTAAGTGTATATTAACCCATTGATCTTTTTGTTTTCCAAGCTTTCCCCCACTCCCAACAGATCAAGATTATGACCACCACTTTGACCAATTGACATCTGAATTGCAAGAAGAAAGTCTTGTTATGAGATCCACAGATGGTGATATCTTTCTACTCTTATCATTTGTTTTTCTTTCTTCTCCTTATACATTTTCTTCAGTGTTATTTTTATGCCTTTGTATTGCTATATTACTATATAAAAATAACTATAAAACCAATCATTCAGTTCCATTTCTCTCTAACTTGTCCCAATGGATCTATTAACAAGAACCTAAATTACTCTTACCCTCAGGGGCAGGTCCCCTAACACACTCTTGTCCCCCTTCTGGTTATTAGCTAACTTTGTTGTTAGATATTTGGTATGACATCTGATATTTTGCTATGATATGTTAGAACTTACACTTAAAAATGAATCATTGAATGCTGAGGTACAATATTTCCTCCTGAATCTTAGCACCAATTATGAAAAATACATTTCAAAGGTAGTGAAGAGGTAGAGGGATGACATTTAAACACTTATTATTTTTAAGCCTTGAAGCAAATGCATATTGAATCAGTGATCTTATAACACTTGCATCTTTTTTGTTCCTGTTTAATGATGATATTTAACCCAAAATTTTGTAGACCGATGCCTCTTAACTTCAAACATTAAGATAATAAATAGCAAGATTACGCACTAAAATAAATTAAATTTTAAAAATAGTAGATGCAATGTACTAAGTATTAATTTAAACAGGCTTTTCCTACAGTACAAAGAATGATATTTTTAATATATTCAGATAAAATTCTGAAATATTGAACTCTTATTTTCTCATTTATCCTTTGTTATATATGTTTCACAATTTAATGTCCAAGGGGTCTTGAGGGTTAATGATGTCATAAAGGTGCAGCATATAAAATTAAAGGGGCTGGTAAATCGATAAGATATACAGTGGAAAATTAGGGAATGTGCAAAGCCAGCCTTATGCAGTATTACAAATGGGGAAAATCTGGCACTGGATAGACAAACTTTCATTGGAGCCTATCTTATATACTCTCTGGTCCTCTCTGAAAAATTCTTGGCTAATGAGCCTTTGGCACCATCTTAACAAGTACAAAGAGTCCATTTAGTGTAATGAAAGTGTTTATTGCTATGGATAGGCCCCAAGATGTAAGAGCACCTTACATAAAGAAGTTTTAATTTCTGGCATATAGAAAAAATTGGAATGAGATGAAGAAGAAAGAAACTGCATCCAGAAAGCTGCTTCCACTTCAGAAATTGAGGTAAACTAGAGTATCAGGGTCAAAATGGAAACCAGACAGATATTTGTTCCTCAAGCACATCCTAGAGATTACACTCCAAAACATTGCAAATAGAGGTGTTCACCAAGGAAGGTGATAGGGCCAAGGAAGTGGATATGCAGCAACTTGAAAGGTGTATCACCTTGGATGTTTAAAAGTTATCAGATTGTATCATATCACATGGAAGATAGCAGAAGACATCAGATTTAATTGTTCACTACCGCTTTAAAATGAAAAGAAGTTAAATGTGAGTGAGCTCTGTCAAAAGACTTGAGTGGTTGAATCTTACTTGTATGCCAGAACTTAACAGTCTCCTAACATGAGACGCTTTTATAACTAAGAAAGGCAAGAGCCTTGTTAGTGGGTTCTGAAGAAAAGCTTAAACACTTCTTGAATGATATATGTCACTTTCAGTAATATTTTTTACATACTCACACTTAGGCATATACATATGGACCATTTTAAAATCTCTGTTAGTCCACAGGATTTTAATAAGCTTCAGAATCTGTAAAGTTCCCCAAAAATACTTTGTCATACAGTAAATTGTGAAAATAAATCATAAAGTTTGAGCTAATGCCTCTAGTCACATTAGTGTTGAATGAACAACAAGGCAAAGTCTTCATGATTTCATGAAAGCTTCCCAGACTTGTTCTAGGCTAAGAAGGACACATGAAACAGATTTGGTATTACTGTAGAAAATAAAATCAGATTAAGGTTTTCCAGGGTGAGAAAAGGGGCTTCATTTCAGTATCACAAACACGAGCACATGGGTTTTTTTGTATGAATGTGTTCTTATTTTAATCCAAATGGAACCACTTTTAGAAAAAGTATGCCTATAACAGAAGTACGTTTTGTTTGGTTTGAAAAGAGTATTACAAACAATAAATGCAAAAAGGTATTTTTTGCATATTTTTATATCAAAGTTATCATGTAGAAATTGTGTTCTTGTGAAAACAGCACAGCTGCCCATTAAATGTTCACCAGGTTACCACCTCTCTTAAGAGTTATCAACTGAAGTTTTTTTAGCTCACTTCTAAAATATTGTACCAATTGGTGTAGTAAGTCTAAAATTCTTACATAACTACTCAGAAACTTTAGAAAAAAGGTTTTCCCCCTTATATCATTTGAAGAAACTGTGTTTTCTATCAGTTTTACTCAATCCTTTCAACATTTTGTCAGCATCCTGATCCTGTAACAGATATGGAATCAACATGGTTAATATTTCTTCATCCTTAATCAATGAATTTCAGACTTTCACCTGAAAACATCTGCCCCTATCAATATTTACTCTCTCTTTTGCAAATCATTATTTTCTCCAAACAAAGTTTTGGTTTCTCTGTTTCAAAAAAGAACAAGTTATTTAGGTTAAAAAAACCCTCTTTGGAGTGGAGGCAACATCCAATATCTAAGAAAGATAAGAAGGTTTTCTGGTTGAGATGTAAAAACAAAAAAAGATAAAAATATAATTTTTTATTAACATCAAGAAAACTGTGAAATATTATCCATTTGTTTCAATATTAAAAAATTTGTTTCCACCTATTCAGTAGTTTTCACTCAAATCCGTCATCACAACAGGGAACAAGAAACACTGACTCAGATGGTGACCCAGTTCTTTCCTTTTAAGCTATCAGGTTTGGACTCCTCCCTTTTTCATCATAGTTATTGGTCAAAAGAAACTATTTATAATATTCAGATTTTAATATATCATTGTACTTCAGAAATTATTTATCTAGACACACTAGCAGAGGATAAATTCATATGAAGTTTACTGATTTCAGAAGACTTTTCTAAATACATAACTAATGTAGACTGCTACTTTAAATTTTAGAGAAAACGTCTGGATAATTTTGTTGTAGTGGGAGATATAGTAAATCTGGGGCAAGGCCATGATCTTCCTTCTCAGACATATAAAACTGGGTCATATGTGCCTGGAGTTAATGTATGAAAATAATAGACTTTATAGAAAACTCAAATGTTGATGAAAGTTACTTGGTATAACTTTGGTACTTCATTTGTAGCAAAAAATCTAAAATGTGATGTCAAAGAATACAATTTTTTCCTGACTAGTCCCTTCTTTTTAATGACATATCGTGTTGTAATGAGATGTGTCAGAGATACAGAAAAATGGGTGTGTTTCAAACACGATAAAATATAAACAAAATAAAGTCAAGAAAACACATTGCTTATTCACATTTTTTTTTCTGAAGCTTATCGTTTTTTAGTTATATTATTTCAGCATGTCAGATAAGTATCTGTGATACTTTATGCTGAAAATTTGATTTTTGAAAATGCAGAAGCAACTGGAAATGTAGACCTACAGAATATGAGTGGAGCTTGTGATCCTAAGACATTTACTTTTCCTTGAAATCTCTGTAGGTTCCAGGGAGCATATTTTCAAAATGCCTAAGGCTCAGGTACTTACTGTTCTTGTGAGACTGAGCTGGTACCTGAAAAACTGGGTGCAACCTTACACTATTTAACTGAAGAAGGAGCAGATACAGAATTTCTGGAAATGGAAATTACTGCTGAGAAAATTGCCCTGCAGACAAACCAACATGCATGCTGCAATAGTTCTATAACAACACACGAAAGTGTCAATATAGTTAGTATAACTACTAACAAGTAGTTAAAAAAATGCTAACTATTCTTTGGCTAGTATGAAGGAAGATGGAAGAGCCCACAGTGTAAAAGAAATATTTTGCAGCAGAACACTTTTCTCTCTCGTAGTATATTAATGTTTATATTTGTTTCCTCCTGCTTTCTGTTGCTTTTGTGCCCTTAACTCTTGCTTCTTCTGGCCTATCCTTTTAGAGGTAAATAATTTGCTTAGGAAAAAGTGATGCAGCATGAATAATATTTTGCTCAAACTATGATATGTCAGATGTTTTGCATTTTGTACTTCAATTAGTAGAAAAAAACAACCCTCAACAGGGTACAAGACCTCACTGGTTCAAAGCTTTACTAGGTTCGAAGAAAGGGAAAAAGTTCTTAGAAATGTACCTGTGACAAATTACAAAATTATTTCCAGTTAGTCCATTATCCTTCCATATTAAGAAAAGAACATGCATTATTGTTTAAAAATTATAAAGGGTTGTACAGTGAAAATCAGAATAGTGAAATTCTAACTAAAATTTAAAAATAACTTCATCGATAGATTTTAACGTCAGTTTTTATAAAATGCAAGACAGATAAATGACTTGTTTGCTTTTTAATGTTTCATTGTTATTTTACTTTTACTGTCACTAACACTTTCTCTTTTTTAATAAGAGTGAAAAGTTTAAGGATATAGCTTCAGCTGCTTCAAAAAATACTGCATACAAAGTGAAATAAATCCTGGCCTTCCAAGATCACACCAGCCCGGAAAACAAATTCTTGTTATTTTCACTGGGGTTAAGAATGAGTTGCTTTCACAGGTGTCTTGGGGTTACTTTATGATGTGTATCCCATATTGCTGCCCTATGCCCAGGAATTAATTAATCCCATGAAGTGAGCTGTGGGATTTCCTGTGTGACAGTGGGGAAAACATGAGGAAGAGGAGATGCTTAAAAGCTGAAATTCTGCTGTAAAGCTATGGTGGTGATAGACTATGATATATCAGAGTAGCCATTGTAATTTCATGAAAACATGGGGGGTGGAGTGTTCAACTTGTACTTGTGAGCAAAAGCACCTGTGCTGGAATAAGCAAATGCTGAAGCAGATGTAATTTGATGAGAAGTTTGAACAGGGAGAGATGGAAGTGATGAGGACCCTTTTGCTCCAAATCAGAAGGAGAAAGACCTATGCTCCTAGAGATGCTCCCAGAGATAGTCCTAGAGATGATGAGGACCCTTTTTCTCCCAGGAAGGGGGAGGGCCTCTATTCTTAGAGATGAAGATGCTCCCAGAGATGGGTGAAGAGAACCTTTGTTTTTGAATAGCTCAACCTTAAAATGGTACCCCAGTAGCTCAAGATTGGACCCTCGAAAGCAGGTGTGGGAAAAGCTGTAAGTTGGGGGAAAGTACTCTCACATGCAAGCAGAGAACCAACCCGGGCGGCTGTCTCATTGTGATACTAAAGCCATGAGAGAACTGTTTCTTGTGGCGATGTCTCCATAGCATGAGCAAGAGAGACTCCTCTCCCTAAGGGAACTGAACAAGGTTATTATGGAAGTGGTAAACAGACTGAGCATCTCAAGGGTTGTCTTTTTACAGTGGGAGATAGGGGAAAGGTGGGGGGAGGAGAAGCGTTCTGAAGGTGTGGTCTGATTTTTTTTTCCTTTCTTTTCGGTCTGGTAATAAACTTCTTTATATTCTTTTAAGTTTCGTGCCTGCTTTGCTTTCTCCTAATTCTTATCTCACAGAAAGAAAATAAGTAATGAGTATTTTGTACCAAACCACTACAACAGGTATACAAGGAATTAAAAGTCTCTGATGCGTCAACAATAATTTGCTTTGGTGAGGAAAGAGTGTTTTCCATTTTTCCATAATTTATTTTAACCAGAAACAATGTTGCTCCCTTTTCTTCTAAAGCAGGCCTTTTTGAAAGGTATATCAGGGATCCCACCAGTTAATTTCCTGAAGAAAATTTTACATTACTCTGATCTTGCAGCTCAATCTAGGCTCCAGTTTTGACTTTTCAGTGACTTATTTGAAAGTATGTTGAATTAAATCTGAGGTGTGATATTTGCTAGAACTTCTGGTGTTACAAAGTTGTTTTTCCACTTTCATACATTACAGAATAATATATTACAAAATCATTCATAAGGCATGGCATTATAAAACCTTGTGAAAGTATATCACATATAGATAAATAGATGAAGTTGTTTTAGGAAAAATTCAATAACATTTGTTACAAGTGCACTTACAACCACGTATGTTTACATGCAGATAGAAACAGACAAGCTCTTAAATGTAATCCTGTCATAAATAAATCAATTCTGCTTTCATAATTCCAGTGACCTTTTACAGTTTTATCCCAGTATTTTGTTACACAAAACTCTGCTTTTGATCCTTTTCCAATCATATGAAATAAAAAATTTCAAGTTTCATGGAACATTCATATAATTCTCCACTTATATTGTTGATTCATTGATCACCTTCTTACAACGTTACAATGTCCTTTTCTCTAGAGAAAAATATACACATTTCAAAGCAGTGGAGGAACATGCAAGATTTCTTCAGCTGTAGTTTTTGGTGAGAGATGGTGTATTACAAGAAATAGCTTCTAGCAATGACAGCAACATGAAAAATATTTCTACACTAATGAGGAAGGGAAATTAGGGAAAGGGCAAGTTTACAGTTATTTATATGTTAGTTCTGTGTGCCACTTTTCTAATCAATATTTCTATTTATGTTACACAGTGAATTATTATCAAAGAAATCATTGGCATGACACCTGGGAAAAGTGTCATTCAAGACACATCTGTCAAGAGCTGGCTTTTCAGATGGTGTATTACATCAACAATATTCATCTGTAGTAGACAACTGTGTTTCATATTATTGCCTATAGCTGCACAACAAAAATTTATAGGGATTTTTCCCCCTCTACCTGACTAAATTATCTGTGATGAAAGATGGTACAACGAAGCAAGAGACAAAACTGTCACTGACTGTCATGGAGTACCCTGGCTTTTTCATATTTCTGCCAAAATAAGGATTTTTTTTTCAGACTCAAAGCAGAGCAAGGGTATACCCAATGCCAAGTGAATTCTTTTTATCAGCTCAGTGCATCCAGACACAAATTACAACTGGCCTTCACAGTCCCCAGGCTCTTAGTCTCTAGTTCACTTTCTTTTGGTATTGTACTTCCTGAAAGTTATATTATTTGCCCATGATAGCTCCAGGTCTCAATGGACTTAAATGATAAAGGACTTATTATTTCATGCAGCTATTTTATAGAAACGATTCTCAATAACCTCTTACAAATTGTGAAAGAACTCTTCCAGAGTAGATTCAATAACTCTTCTAGAAGTTTTTTTAGAATTCAGTGTAGAAACAGCAATACTCTACCACCATATTTACACATTGCTACTGGAGTGGTATAAAGCTGTTGCTGAGGTATGTCTAAAAGAGTCTAGTATTTTAATTTTTTTTTACTCTGATGTAATTTTTGAACAAACTAAGAATAAAAAACAAACTAACACTATGGGGAATTTTAAGAGAGAATTGGGTTGTGAGCTGTAAAAGCTGCCTACAGAGGCACATGGCAGCACAAAGGAGCACATGGCGGAACACAGAGGCTTGTCTCCACTGGATCCTGGAGGAAGGAGGTGTCCTGTGGCAGATCCCCAAAGAGAGGAGCCTGCCGGGAGCTGACGGATTGGTGAACAGCGAGTGACCACCCCATAAAGGGATATTGAGAAAATGTGTTGCTGATGTGGCAACTCGGGATAGGTCATGCCATATAAGGAAATACTGTGCCTTGGAAAAGTGTATAAAACCAGCTTATTCCTTTGAATAAAGGATTCAGATTCCCTGCTGGTCTGGGTTTGTGATTCAATCGCTGACAAATCACTTGAACTTTAATTCTAAATGGAATCATATCTAGAAGGATTAATTTAGATTCTCATGTTCAAATTTTCATGAAAGTGCTTAGAAACTCGTGTCTAAGGTAGCCGATTTTTGTAAACAACTGCTGAATCTTGGAAGCTTTAGGAAATAATTTTTTTATCTGTGCTAATATTATATTCAAACAAGTTCACTTGCTTATTTAAATTAGTAAATTAACCTTCTGTATCTCCATAAAATAAAATACCTACAGCATCAGGTGTATACACAAATTCCTAACTACTATATATATTCAAAACAACCTAGCACTGGATTCATAAATTTCTTACTAATTAATCCAATTTATCAAAATTTGTTACTTTTATAAAGTGAGAAAATATTCACTGTCTCCCAGTAGGCAAAATTTACAGAGTTGGAGCATTGGGTACCGTTAATACTCAGTACCAATCATCTATTTTCCCCATCTACAGGAATGCAAGTTTGTCACTGTAGTGTTATTTGTGTAGGTGATGGCCTGAGGCTCTGTCTCCAGGGTGGTGGTTTCTGAAGCAGAGTTGTCAGCCACATCTCTTACTATGTAAGCCAAGGAATGGCAACCGTTTGAATCTTTGATTCAAATATCTAACTAAACATGCACTGTCAGCACAAAATAATTAGTACTAAAAAAAATCAAATTTTTCTATCTTCTAAGTTGGTTACAATGTGCTTTTATACTTTTCAGACGTGTTCCTTTCCATAGGACCTTCTCCTATTGTTTGAAGATGATATTTATATTCTCATCTGTATGTGTGTGTGCAGGAGAGTGAGCAAGCAAGCAAGAAACACCAGGATAAGGAGAGACAGCATGTATTTTTTGTGTCATTTTATGGTATAATAAGAAAACTTGCTTTCCTAATGTATTCAACCCCCTAAATACCCTTGTCAGCAATTAAAAATGCTTTCTAACTGCCTTTGAGTCATAGCACACTTGACAAGTTTGGCAGATTCCTTGTCAGTTTGCTGAACCTGATAGGAGAGCAGGTAGTCCCAAGCTTACAGAGCTCTATTTTTATAACTCCCAGAGTACCTTTTTCCAAGAAAGTTCAGTTTTAAGAGCTTGAACACCTGGTCCTTTAAAGTCTTCCATCGCATGTAATTATTTATAAATACTCAAAACCACAGTGCATAAATCATAGTTAGTGTATCAGTGAAAGAGATTAAAAAAAATGCCCTAAATGTACAAATAGGTGCAGTGAATAAGTCCTTGAAGAAAACTCTCTTTCACTCATCAATAGACTGAATTGGAACAACAACACTTTCAAAATACACATTTTTATGCAATAAAATAGAGATTTGTTTTGCATGTAAGCTACGATTAATTAAAATTCAGGGGTTGAAAACAATTATCCTGCTCTGAGATTTCCTGCAAGACAGAAATATTTGTTGACCCAAGATTAGAACAGCAAACCCATGAAGTAAATTAATAACCCAAATAATTTAAGATTCGTAAGATTTCTGGTGGGAGTTTTAAACAAAGATCTATTACATCTGTTTGACATTCACACTGCTGATCTCTTTGTTCTTAGAAAAGCATGTACTTTTCCTGAGAACCAGCAAATAGCTGTTATTAATAGGCTGAAAAAAAAGGTAAATTGGATAGTTAACTCCCCAGCCTAGAAAGTGGTGCTATTGCAAGTTAACGTAAGCAGAAAAAGGACTGTTGTATTCTACCTGCTTTCAGGGTATACTGAGAGTAGCAGCATTAAGTCATAGCAAACCGAGGGCAGTGTTTGGACAGAATAATAGGAGCAGAACTACTCTTGATTTCTTTTTGTGGCAGGAATTGTTTAGACTGAAACGGGTCTCTGAAAGAAACTCTTTGCTAGCTACTTTCAAGAAAGGATGGAACTTTGATTGCTATCTATGGACAGAAAATTTGTGTCTGTGATCTTATCACTTTCCTAGCTATTGCACACAGCTACAGAGAGGTCTGTATTCTTATTTACCTCCCTACACCTTCAAACGACGGAGCATGAAGACCAGCAATGGCCAGAAAATAGGCCATAAGGGACAGTTTTTGTCTCTGTGAATTGCCTTAGACCTAGAGAGGATCAACACCATCAATATTCCAGGCCACCCAGGCCTGGAGGTAGCCTAGGGAAGAGAGACAGGGCAGAGTACTGAAGATGAAGCTCATGGAGTCTTATATCAGCTTTCTCAGCATAAGGAATGAGTTTATAAATAGCAGAGGCAGGTAAAATGCAGACTGCATGACTTCACAAGGACAGCAAGCACCCAGGTCCAGCAAATACCCTTTATAGCTCAATGTGAATCATACAGAAAAATCCAAATACACACCTCAGAAGGGTTGTGGGGGCAGTATCTTTAGCGGGGGGGGGGGGGGGGTTCTGAGTGCAGGGGAGCCGGCTGGAGTCACGATACGAACACTGATACGACTGAGCATCGTGCTCCCTTTATTGTTTACTTACACTCACACATCTACTTTACAAAGATTCATGCCCTATTCCCATGGGACAGCCTCTAAGCAGCGGGGGAGCCGACCAGTGTGTAGCTTTGCCAAGGATTTTCAAGGCTGCCTGCTGCCAGGTGTCTTTCAAGCCTGTCTGCAGCCTGAGGCCCCTTCAGGGGTTCTTCCCTAGCAACCCTGGGGTGCTCATACTGCCCAGAATGTCCTGGGGTATCGTATGCCCCTGTTCCACAAGGAATCCCTCTACACATCCCCCGTTTTCTTTTTGGGCAACCCAGACCTGGTCGATGATCTTTTGCAGCCCCGCTTTAAAGCAAGAAAAAATGCACCCAAATACTATTAAGCCTAATATAACTACAAATAGCAATCGACAGCCTTCTACTACCAAGGTACGTAGCCATTCAGTGATACCCAGACCCTTAAGCCAATCTCCAAGAGGGTCATCTCTCTCCCAAAGGTTGTGTAGGCCCTTCTGGAGGTCAGAGAGGTGCTTGTGAATTGAGACAGTGTGGTCAGAAAGATTCATACAGCACATACCCTGGAAATCTTCACAGCCGTGGCTGTGGGCTAGTAGTAGAAAATCAATGGCTGCCCGATTTTGTAATACTGCATGCCTAACACTAGTAACATCTGCACTTAGCTCGTCGAGCATCTGTGAAATTATGTTTAGCTCATCCCTTGCCCGGCAAGCAAGTTTATGTAAAATTGCGTGAGCCCTGGCTGCTGAAGCACCAGGTAAAAACATAGATGCTAGCCAAATTATACCACGACTCCAAAAGATGGGCTCTTCATTCTTTTTACATTCGAGCTCATGGATTGAACTCCGCACCCTGGTTTTAGTGCAGTGGGTGGTATTTAAGAGTTGATACAGGCTTGGATGGAACAGGGTGAGTTTCCCTAAGTAGCACGGTCCTCCATGTGGGCTGGCAGGAACCCCATTCCACACGCGGTCCCTGCATATTAAGAACGTACCACTGGGGAGGTGTTTTGGGGCTTGACCTGTGAGGTTGATTCGGTGGTACATTGCTTTGGACTTGTAATTTCTCAGAAACCAGTCTGCAAGAGGGTCAACAAGCACCCAAAGGTGCTTATTAACATTTAATTGACTGGTAGTGGGAGGCTCGAATGTCATGTGACCATCCCCAGTTTGGTTTGTGGAACCCAGTAGATCTAACTCTTCTGGTGTCCTCATGGTGACATTGATGCTTTTCAGGCACGCTGCTGCACAGGCTTGAGTCCGATCAGCCCTGAACAATTGCCATTGTTTGTGGCATTCCCTATCAGGGAGCTATTGTCTAGCATCCCTCAGAAGTCTTGCGGGTTAAAATATGGGACCTCGATTAAACAGGTGCAAAATGGGTCCCCTGGTGATGCCAAGCTCAGACACATGGAGTCTTGCCCTGTTAACTCAGCTAGGGTGACCCACATGTTTTGTCTCTTTTGGATTGCTGTCAACATTGTGTGGGACCTGGTTAGGATGCTTACGAGAAGCAAACCTCTCAGAATGTTTTCCGGTCCAGCGCTTCTTTGTCGCTTCCCAGTGCTCAAGGGCCACCACATGCTGCCACGGGACACGAACCTGTGTGCTACTCTCTCACACTAACACTGTCACACTCCATACTTCCTTCACTTGATCTAAATGGGTGGACAGCTGATCGAAGATGTCCGCCAATGCCCTTGTCTCAAGACAGTCAAAAAACAATTCCCCACTCTGTGTCTGGTGCTATACCCAAGAATTTACGCAACTCCCTTTCTTGATTTTGCCTTTGATCATGGTCTGCACAAGGCGGGCATGTATACCACCCACTTTCTAATGTTAGCTCCCAGAGCAGGAACTGTGAAGGGTTTAACAACAATTGTGCGATGCTGATGCAATCATTAGGACACAGGACATCTGGCAATGGGTCAGTCCTCACTGCCAGGGCTGATGAAGGAAATGTCTGCACCTCCCCTCGCAGAAGTGAGGGGCTGTAGGCACTGTGCCCGGTTCTCCTGACAGGAACATAGGAGTTCTGGTGGCTATCTTGACCGGTGGGTCCATGGGATGCCATGGTGCTGATGGTGTGGTTTAACAAGCCTTAGACTCCAGCACGTCCTGATGTGTAGACAATTCAGCAAGCTTCTTGATTATTTCATGCATCATCTCTCGGTGGTTCTCCTCCTCTTGGGGCTGACCCCTTGGCTGGCTCTGTCTCTGTGGGCGACAAAGCTGTAGAGGCTGCTTCGCTGTCGGATGATGATCCGCTGTCCGGCAGAGGGGGGTGGCGTGCCACCGCTTTTGGCCGGGAGCTAGGACCACTTGCTTCTCCTCTGCTCGCCTGTGCCCCACCTCCTGGGTCGGGAGCCTGCGCTTCCACCTTTGCAGCCATTTCTCCCTCAGACTTCAGAGGGGTAACTTTCTTCCCCGCCAAGTCGAGCAACTCCCGCAGTGAGCATATGGGTGCTACTGTTCCCTTAATCGTTCTGCCTGTAGTCAGCCCAAAGAATCGTGCAACCCTGGACTCTGCCCTGGTCTCTGGCCGCCGCTCTGTAAGACCCCCTTCACCTTCCTGCCTGGAGCCGCCACCCCCTAAAGCTTCCATGGCCGCCACAGCCACTGTCCTCTCTGCTTTCATCTCTGCGAGAGTGTTAGTCACGGCTCTCCAAGTTAATCCGAGATCTTTAGCTTCTTTCCTGTCTTTTCCACCCTCAATCGTGGACAGCCACAGTTTGTTCCCAACTTCCTACCACGCTTTGGTCGAAAACAAAAGCGAAGTGTATTTCAAAAATCCATGTTCCCAGGCCCACATAATGAGGGCATTAAGATCTCAATCCTTTACAGTCTCGCCTCTCTTAGAGGGGATACTGACTAGGAGGCGAGTTCCACCCTTATACTCCATAGCTTCTTACCTGCGGGGGCACGCTCGGCCACACGAGCTCCAGTCTCTGGCGTCACTCCGCTTTGAGACCCTTCCCACATCCGGCTCCCACAGGCTCCAGCACCAATACGATGATTCAGAGTCTTACCGCATTTAAGCGAACCTGCATGTAAGCGCAAAAATCACTTGGGTCCCTGCTCTGGGCGCCAGGTTTAGTGAGGGGGGTTCTGAGTGCAGGGGAGCCGGCTGGAGTCACGATACGAACACTGATACAATTTGAGCATCATGCTCCCTTTATTGTTTACTTACACTCACACATATCTACTTTACAAAGATTCATGCCCTATTCCCACGGGACAGCCTTTAAGCAGCGGGGGAGCCGACCAGTGTGTAACTTTGCCAAGGATTTTCAAGGCTGCCTGCTGCCAGGTGTCTTTCAAGCCTGTCTGCAGCCTGAGGCCCCTTCAGGGGTTCTTCCCCAGCAACCCTGGGGTGCCCAGACTGCCCAGAATGTCCTGGGGTATCATATGCCCCTGTTCCACGAGGAATCCCTCTACAAGTATCTAAAAGTCACTTTTGTAAGTGGAGGAATTCAGTTCTATTCATCATATCCAGAGCACTTTCTTTGGGCCTAGGACCTTGAAAGGCTTTGGATTCTTTTAAATGCATATCCTATCATTTTGAGACTCAAAAACTGAGGTTTGGCAGCCTACCTGAAATTAAGGAAATTTACTGTTGTCAGCAACAGCCACAGTGAAATAATCATCTACCCCATTCTCCATTTTCATTATTATCACCAGAATACGGTGTTGCTATAATTTTTTTCTGTTAAAAACCTTATTCTGCAAGGCAAATAAAATCTACATTAAAACTTTTTTTTTATATCTACCATATGGTTTACTCAGTCAGAAACGCTTATCAGAAACTTGGCAAAAATAGGACGTATTTATATGTTTTTATGTTGCCTAAATAGCTAAGAAAGGTTATCAGATTTTCAAAATTAAATCCTACCAGAATGAAATATCTAAAAGTTTTTTTGATATTTTGTGACTTTTATTAACACAGCTTTTGCATCTCAAAATGCTCATTATCCAAGTAATATCATATAAGATACATTTGTAGTGAATAGGAGGTTTCTATCAAGTCTCTTCCAGTTTTTTAGGTCCTTTCCATTATATTTAAGAGAACTATTTATTTTCCTTTTAAAAAAACCCAAAAGAATTATTCATTTTCATCATCAATTTCTCACTGGATTTCATGTAACATTTTGCTTTAACTTTTACCCATTTTCAAAACAAGGACTTACTTCTAAGATAACTGTCCAATTCTCCCACCAACATTTATATCTAGACAGTCTTTCAAGACCCCTGATGCCTATATAACTGAACAGCAGGTAAAGTTTATGGATGAAATTGTTGAAGGAAAAAGCCATAAACAACTATGTGCATTATTCCAGTGTACTCCTCCAAGACAAATTTTCAGCACTTTCACAAGCTGTCAATAGGTCTCTGAAAACACACTGCTTTAAATCTAAACACAGCGAATCCTCCAGATGGTATCTACTGAATTTTGTAGATTAGAATCTACTATATTAGAGGTATAAATTCCATGTTTTGAAACTTCTTTTTTCTTTTGTCAGATATGGTTGTTGAATGCAGTCATAAAATTATCTAGTGCTATTTCTTCCATTAATTAGTCAATACATTGTGTGAGTTTTCCTGAAGAATGTAAACTGAAATGCAGGTGATCCTAATGACAATATTTAGGCATAAGAGTGCATCACCAATATTTATTTTTTTTAGCTATAACATTGTTTTGTTTCACAGAGCTTGTTACACCTGTAAGAAAATAGCTTGAATACACACACTAAATGAAAAAATAACATGGCCATTAGTAAGACATGGCCCATGGTCCAGTTGATTCTACATGTAAGAGTTAACCTTGAACTTCATAGCAAATAAAATATAGTATATATATAAATTGTGCAATAAAAGAAGATTACTCAGTCACTCTTTTTGGAAGATTTTAGAACAAACTGTTCTTGATTTGGAAAGAGAGAAGAGAGCCAAATTACCTTTCCCTCTTATGTTTCCTAGTTTAGGGTCAAATGCTGACATTAAATGATTAATCAAATTTTGTTGGTTGGTAATTAAATTTAGTTGCTTATAACTTAAGAACTTCATGACAGCAAGGTAAAACCAACTTACCTTTCCAACAGAGATAAAACAACTATTAACGAAATCAGGGAACATGCATGAAAATCCATTTTCTTTGCTCCATGCTCTCCAAACCCAGAGCTATAGCTAAGAGATTTTCTGGGTCAAGGTCTCTGGTTTTCAGGAGCTTCTCTAGACCAGTATCCAAGTAGGGTGTGAAGACTCACCCATGTTTACAATAGAAGATGATACAAAGAATTGACCTAACTAGTACTATCTCCAGCTTCCCTTACTTCCTTGTCCCTATCACTAACCATAGCCTGCAGAATTAAGCCCATCATGAGGATCATCTTTCTGAACACCCTTGGGAACACTTCCTACCCTGTTATCCATGCCTGCCACTAAACCCATCAATGAGATATCTAACTTCAGTATTCTCCACTACATCCTGCATTACACTGATTTTTATTGGCTACCATAGCATTCCCCAGTCCGAGTGTCACCACCACTGGCCAATCATTCTTTGGGGCAGAATAGCAGATATAAACATCAATTACAGATAAGGATTCAGATGATAATGGCTGAAACTCTGGAATTTCCAAGTACTGCAAGGATAATTTCAGCCTGTCATGGGTTAACAAGCATAATCCCAGAAGTGATTTTCTTGCAAAGAGTTGCTTACAGCTTCCTCTATGACCTGACAGAACCTATTAACTGGCTAGTTTGAATACTGACAATTTTTTAAGCCACTTAGAATTTTGACCGCCTCTGTGGTCCACATTTAAGAATGGACAAACCCTGGGAAGCTCCCTCTCTTGCTTCCGGCTGGGGGATAGGTAACTGGGCTGGGCCCTGGCGGGTCCAGGCCAGGACCTGCTTGGCCGGGCCCGGGTCAGGACACAGCCATCCTGGAGCCATGAGACCCTGTTCCACCCGCGGCCCTACCCCACCTCTTTGCTATGTGCAGACAGCGCAGCCCAGCTTCCCCCTCTCCCGTGCGGCTGAAGATTCAGCTGAAGCTGCTCCGCTGCCCGGCAAAGATCATGTGACCAACAGTGATAAGCAAAATTCCAGCTGCAAGGCCTGGGTGAGATTAACCCTTTTAGTGCTGTAAGTGTCTTCCAGAACAGATGGAGCCTGCAGACATCAAGTAAAGAAAGAACAGCTGAAATCCTGAGGGAGGAGAAAGAGGAGATGCTTAAAGCTGAAATTCTGTTGTAAAGCTATGGTGGTGATAGACTATGATATATCAGAGTACCCGTTGTAATTTCATGAAAGCATGGGGGTTGAGAAGTTTGAACAGGGAGAGATGGAACCGATGAGGATTCTCGCTCCAATCGGAAGGAGAAAGACCTCTCTTCTTAGAGATATTCCCAGAAATAATCTTAGAGATGAAGACCCTTTTCTCCCAGGAAGGGAGGAGAGCCTCTATTCTTAGAGATGGAAATGCTCCCAGAGATGGGTGAAGAGAACCTTTGTTTTTGAATAGCTCAATCTTAAAATGGTACCCCAGTAGCTCAAGATTGGACCCTCGAAAGCAGGTGTGGGAAAAGCTGTAAGTTGGGGGAAAGGACTCTCACATGCAAGCAGAGAACCAACCCGGGCGGCTGTCTTATTGTGATACTAAAGCCATGAGAGAATTTCTTGTGGAGATGTCTCCATAGCATGAGCAAGAGAGACTCCTCTCCCTAAGTGAACTGAACAAGGTTATTATGGAAGTGGTAAACAGACTGAGCATCTCAAGGGTTGTCTTTTTACAGTGGGAGATAGGGGAAAGGTGGGGGGAGGAGAAGAGTTCTGAAGGTGTGGTCTGATATTTTTTTTTTCCTTTCTTTTCGGTCTGGTAATAAACTTCTTTATATTCTTTTAAGTTTCGTGCCTGCTTTGCTTTCTCCTAATTCTTATCTCACAGAAGGTAAATAGTAATGAGTATTTTGTACCAAACCACTACACAGCCCCATGCATTCCTCTTATCTCTCCTTCCAACAGTAAGGATTTCAGAGGGTATATGTACATCTTGAACCATAAGAGCAGTGCAGGTAAAGTATGGTACATGTATTGGATAGAACTCCATGTTTGTTCCAAAACACACAGGGAACCAAGAGTAGAGGACAATAAAAATGCTCAGAAAAAAAAAATTTGCAATTTGTATAAATGTTTTGTAATGAGATCTAGCTGAAAATGTTACATTTATTATAAAATGTGCTACTGTGCCCAGCTCCACTTTTACGTACATAAATGGTCCACAAAACCCTGTCATTGGGTATGCATGCTCTTTTGATTAGTGATGTTTCTACGATGAAAAGCAAGAGAACATTGATTTCCAGACAAAAACACATAAATATGGATGTTTTTAACAAGTACTTGCTGTAAAATTATCCTTATTTTCTTCTTTCATAGGTTTGCAGAAAGGTCTATTCTTTAACTGGAGTTGGGAAAAAAACTTTTACTTCATGCTTGTTTTCTAATAATCCTTATGCTACATGCAGGTTTCAAAAAATTTAGCTCTACACATCTCAGGGCTACTGCCTGCTTTAGAGAACTTACCTTTGAAATACTTTTGAATATAAAACCTCTCCTAGGAATGTTCTACTGTGGATGCTAAAAAGCAGGACCAGAGGAATTTTCCAGCTGCTGAAGCATTTTGTGACGTTGCCCTGTTTCTCAGCTAAAGCATGAAAAACAGGGAAAGACTGTTTTGTAAATTATCTGCAGCTGCAAGGCTGTTGTGAGAACAGTGGAATTGTTTTCAGTCTTGTGAGAATAATATTTTTAAATGGGTGGTTATACTGCTCAGCCACTCACTTTGGTGGGTGGCTAGCCAAGGGGCCAATCATGTAATTTCTCTTTTGCGATCCATGCTATAAAAAGATGGGTTTTTGGCATTAAAGGGTGTTGGCTTTGACCATATTTCTCTGATCTGAAGTCGTGTAGTTTCTTGCCATCCCTGCGAGCAACAGCGACATCTGGTGACCCCGCGATGTGTACTGCAACCACAGCTTCTCAGAAGGTACGTGCCAGACCACCACTGGGCCCCTTCCCCGCTCTGGGGAACTATAGATTGAGACATGGAGCATAAATCCTCAAAAAAAAGTATGATACTTTCCGCATTCCAGTCTGTGATACAGACCACAGGAGCTGATATAAGTGATGGGGATTTTTCGGCTCAGGGGAGGATGCAGCAGTGGTCATACTTCCCGATACTGGTCTCTCTCGGGGAACAGATCTTGGCAGTTTTGCATAAGATACTGCAATGGCTTGATGTGCAGCAGGAAGTGTCGCAACAGCTCATAGAGGCTGGGTCCCCGCCAGACACGGTGCCGGCCAGTCTGGCCGAGCAGTTGACTGTGGGGCTGGTGGGCATGCTGCTGGAGCCAGGACCAGACAAGCCACTGGCTCCGGGCTTGTCCGCCGAGCTACGGGCAGCACCAGCTGTTCCGGCCACACATCAGACTGTGGAGCTGGCGGGAGCGCAGCTGGGATCGGCTGCACTGCCGGGGCCAGTCGAGCTGCCGGAGATGGGCTCATCTGCAGAGACAAGCACAAGGCTGGAGGCTTTGGTGCCTGCGCTAGCTGCCTCAGCCACTGTTCCAGCCCCTGTTGCTTCACCCCCCGAGGCCCTGGCTGCCACTCTTCCAGCCTCCACTGCTCCACTCTCTGCTGCCTTAGCCACTGTTCCAGCCTCTGTGACTCCACCCCCTGCTGCTCCAGCCACTGCTGGAATCCCAGCCTCCATCGATACCCCGCCTGCTGGCTCAGACTCGGTATGCCAGTCTCCTGGGAGACTATCCAGCACACCCTCGGACGAGATAAGCTCTGTTGCTATGGAGATGCCTGTCCCGCGACTAGACTCTGTGAAGGCGCTCAAGAGACCACAGTGTGCAGCACGGCAAGCCCACAGTTATCCTTGAACCTTCCCAGATTGTGAAGTGACTGTCCATCCTATAAATCCGAGACAGTTCTGAGAACAGTTTAAGGGGTGTGCATTGCAGGCTGGGGACTGGGAGTTACTAGAAATTGGGTTGCCAGCTAGGATAATGGTACTTGACCAACCTGCTACTTTGCCTCAGAATACAAAAAAGGGGGAACAAAGCGATGTAACAATGCAGCAAAATAGTGATGATACAGATGGGATTGTCCAGGTTTTTCCGGTGCAGAAAGCTCTGCCTAACTCTGGTCAGACTGACAAACATGAGTGTTTCGCTTGGAAGGTGATTCAGGATTTGCAAACTAAGGTTGCTCAGTATGGATTAAGTTCTCCTGAGATCATGCAGATTATTAAGTGTGTTGAATACTTATCTGCTCTCTCCATATGATATTAGGCATCAGACGTTATTTCAACCTGTACAATATTCAGTTTTTGAAGCCAATTGGAGAAGGATGGCTGAGAAGGCTGTAGCTGGGAATATGCAACTGCCTCAAACTTGTCCCAGGCGTCTAATTCCTGTGGATGCTTTTATGGGACTCAATATCATTGGGACCCTGATGTTCAGGCTACCTGGCATCCTCACATTCTGAAACAGATTCAAAAGGTTGGCATGGCAGCTCTCATAAAGAGCTTAGATACAGCTGCTCCTAAGATGAGATATGTAAAAATATCTCAGGGGCAGAAAGAAAA
Organism: Aphelocoma coerulescens; assembly: GCF_041296385.1. NCBI lineage: Eukaryota > Metazoa > Chordata > Aves > Passeriformes > Corvidae > Aphelocoma > Aphelocoma coerulescens. The sequence continues at coordinate 96,252,801 of NC_091015.1, read as the reverse complement.
CCTTTTATCTTTTGTGGAAAAGCTTGCTGCTGCCTTGAAAAAACAGATTGAAGACAAAGCCGTGAGACAGCTGTTGTGCAGACAGCTAGCGAGAGATAATGCTAATGATGAGTGCAGAAGGATCATAGATGCCCTGCCTGGAGAACCCACAATAACACAAATGGTTGACACCTGTGCTAAAGTAAGATCAAGAGAGCATAAATCTGCTTTAGCAGCAGTTCTAAGACCTCTTTGATTAAATTCTGGTGGATCAAAAAAGAGACCTAAGGTTGAGAGCATGCAGAAACAGCTTAAACGAAGGAAGAGAAGCAAGGAGAACAGGCAAGTTGTTCAATGTAAAAGATGTGGTAGGCCAGGTCATTCTTCAGACTACTGCCAGTAGTCTATCATGCTAATGGTCAACCTCTGATACGTTTAGGGAAATTGACCAGGAACACAAAGGGGAGTCAAATATTTCCTCAGGGCATAGCTCCTCTGAGACAGGCCTACTCAGCCAGCTTAGAGTCGGCACCCAGGGATTGGCCAGCGTGGATGTGCACGCCGTTGCAACTGTCAACTTAGAACATTGAAGAAAAAATGCCATGGCTTTTCAGTGGTTTTCTCAGGTTCCTTTGAATTTGGTCACTGATTCTGCCTGTGTAGCAGACATAACTCTATGCTTAGGTTGTTCACTTTTGAAGGAAGTGAATAATGAGGCTCTGTCTTTATTATTGAAAGCTTTGTGGTGTGCAATTCAAGCTCGAGTGCATCCATATTACATTTTGCATATTTGAAGCCACACTAATTTGCCAGGTTTCATAACAGAAGGCAATTTTAGGGCTGACAGGTTAGCTAACCCTGCCTGGGTAGCACCCCAGCCTGATAAAATTGTACAAGCCAAAGCATCACACAATTTCTTCCATCAAAGCACATACACCCTGCACAAGCAGTTTCACTTACCGCCATCTGAGGCTCGGGACATTATCAGTGCTTGTGCTGACTGTCACGGGCTCGCTGCACCTCTGCTATTAGGGGTAATAGCCCAGAGGCATACAAGCCTTGCAGCTCTGGCAGGTAGATGTAATGCATATTCCTGAATTTGGCAGATTTAAGTATGTGCACATGTCTATTGACATGTTCTCCTCAGCTATGTGGGCATCTGCTCATACTGGGGAGAAAGGCCACGATGTCATCACCCATTGGAAACTGCTTTTGCGATTTTGGGTGTGCCTTCTTCTGTGAAAACTGATAATGGTCCCGCCTATGTCTCTCAGAAGACGTGGCAGTTTCTGTATCTATGGGGTGTAGACCATACCTTTGGGTATTCCACATTCTCCTACTGGACAAGCCATTGTTGAATGCGCTCATGGCACTTTGAAGCATGTTCTGGAGAAACAAAAAGGGGGAATGCATGGAGAAAACCCACAGAGCCGATTAGAAAAAGCGTTATATACAATTAATCATCTTACAGTGCAACCAAATTCAAACAATCCTGTTATTTTGAATCTTTTTCTCTCATTACAGTCTGCAGGCAAGATGCACTTGCCTCGAGCAAAAGTCTGGGTATGGGACCTCCTCACTGAGAAGTGGGAAGGCCCCGCATGAGCTCACTGCTTGGGGTTGTGGGTATGCTTGTGTTACCACAGATACTGGGGTGTGATCGCTACCTGCAAGATGCATTCAGCCTGACCTGTGGCACCAGTAGCAGAACAGGCAACCTCCAAGGCAACCTTCAAATGATGACCAGAATGCAGATCATCCATCGAATGATCCCTCTGATGATGACCAAGATGTCAACCATCAGCCTGGTCCTTCTACAAGCAGAGACTGAATTTCAGAGACTGAATTTTATGTTATGGAGTCAGAATGTTATGCAGAATGTTAGAGCTCTTAAGGCTATGTAGAATTAAGCTGATGTAGAACTCTAATAGTTGATATCAAGTTGGGTTTGCTTGATGCATTTCCCTTGGCACCACTGGAGGATCTGTCTGCCTGTTTTAAATTGGTATCTGATTTAGATTCAGTTTGGTAACTGGATACTACCAAACATACCCTTTATGCTGTGTTTGTTCCCCTTGCTGCAAGGGATCCCGCAGAGGATTACAAACGTGACTTTTTTGGTCTCAGACAAAAAGGGGGAACTGTGGATGCTAAAAAGCAGGACCAGAGGAATTTTCCAGCTGCTGAAGCATTTTGTGACGTTGCCCTGTTTCTCAGCTAAAGCATGAAAAACAGGGAAAGACTGTTTTGTAAACTATCTGCAGCTGCAAGGCTGTTGTGAGAACAGTGGAATTGTTTTCAGTCTTGTGAGAATAATATTTTTAAATGGGTGGTTATACTGCTCAGCCACTCACTTTGGAGGGTGGCTAGCCAAGGGGCCAATCATGTAATTTCTCTTTTACAATCCATGCTATAAAAAGATGGGTTTTTGGCATTAAAGGGTGTCAGGTTTTTGCGTGCTAGCTCAAAGAGAGCCCGGAGGTCTAGCCGCAACCTGACTGCACTATGGCAGGCACAGACACACACAGAAGCGCAGGCAGACGCGGGTGCGGTCCTCACCTGAGGGAGCCGTCTCTGAACAGGGTGTGAAGGCACGCAGGCAGAGGCAAAGAAGGGAGAGAGAGTGGACTCTCCATGTAATTTCTACGCAGAAGGTTTATTGAGGTGAGGCAAAGAGGGGAGGAGATGGAGAGCCAAGGATCTGACAAGGGTCCAGGGATTTTATAGTGGGGTTAGGAAAGACAGGGATAAGGGATACAGCAAATGGGATACTTGACAGGAGGCAGGGTTGATTGCAAGGGAACCAATGGAAATAACACAAAGGAGGGATTTAGGGAAGGAACCAATGGGGCATCAAGAAACAAAGAACTTTCTAGAACTAATTCATATTAAACTTGGGAAATGAATATACGCAACCTCATGCATAAAGCAAGGAGGGAAAAACATTACCCAATCAGGGGAAAACATGCAAACAGTAGAACAAAGGAATCATGGGTTCTCACCATGACTCTAAAGTTACATGCTAAACTTGGGTTGCTGACCACCACAGCTGGTTGTCTGAGTTCTCCTCAGGAGACAGTGTCTGGAGCTACCTGCACCGCCACAAAAGGGTCAGCTTCAACCATATTTCTCTGATCTGAAGTAATGTCATTTCTCGCTGTCCCTGCGTGCAACAGCGACATTCCACCCACTATTATCTTCTTTCACTGAGTTCTTCTGTCTTTTTTTTAAAGTGTTATTGAAGGGAAAATACTTGTTTCTTATATATTTCTCTTGCAGGAAGGGATGCCTAGAAGTACATTAGTGTCAATAGTGCTAATTAACATTATATTAATTTATCCTACATTTGCATACACATTTTAAATTAATTTCAATACACTTGACTTTACATGTAGCTTCCAAAGGATCTCAGCAATTCAAAAGTCTAGTAAGATTTTGCTTTTAAATTTAGAGGACTCTTTTTTTGGCAAAAATAACAAGATGCATCTGATTTATTTACTTTAGATTTCAAATTGTCTTCCTTTCTATCCCCTTTTCCTCATTCTCTGTCTGTTTCTTATTTTAATTGCTCCTGTGGCTTGTGGCTACATGTCAGATATAGGAAATCACTGTAAGACTTTTAAGACACTGTGCTGGTTTTAAAAATCAGTGGGGAAATTAAGACTCAAGGCTCCCCCTCTTGATAGTGGAGGAAAAATATACAAAGAGAGATTATAAGTTGGAATCACAATTTACTGAAGAAATTGCAATAAACGCAATTGTATTAAAAAAAAAAAAAGGTTTTACAAAAGAGAGAATGGGTTGCTCTCTGCTGAGTTCAGCTACTACCAGTCCACTGTGCTGGGGAGTGTAAGGGGGGTGGTCCTGGAAGAACAGGAGCAGGGTCTGGTGGGGAGGAGCAGATAGGATCTGCAGGTGCCTTTGCTGGAGCAAGCGGGGCAAAAAAAAATGGTGCACGTCTGATCGGGTGCCCTAGCTTGTCTTGATGAAAAATCATCCCCCCAGCTGTGATGTGGGTGATATTGAATAGCCAGCACTAAAAAAGTCCACTCCCTCTCTTCTTAATTGTGACAAACACTCTGCATGGCAATATGAAGAACATCCCACATTAGGGTTCTGAGATGAAGAAAGGAGCACAGTACTCCTCTGGGGACATCTAAGTGTCCTGGGAGAGCTTTTGGACAATTTAGGAAGTGATTTTGGACTGGGAATATGCATTTAGGACCCCCTGCTACTTGGCACCTACTGCAAATTGCAATTCTAATGTAGTATGAAATCCCAGCACTGGGAAAATACTGTGCTGAATAACTGCTGTGCAGTAATGATACAGACACAAAACACAGCCACTGGGCTAGTTCTGCCAAAAGCTAAGGGGTTCAGTGCAGAATACTGCATCTTTAAAACATCACACTGTGAGTCCAGCTTCTGGGTCTGCAATGTGGTTCTTTGCATAACAGGGAGGAATATTTGCAGGTGTCAAACGGGATGAAGGAACTAAACGGGGAGTCAGTTAAATACCTAGAGGAAAAACTGGCTTGAGGAATATGCAAAATGTGTTCAAAAGCATAAGAACATTACCTTAGGCTGCAAAAAGGCACTTACCTCAGATGAGGTTTCATGATTCTGAGCTCTTAGGTTTCAATATATGCCCCTCTCTGTGCACTCTAGACACAGCAGGGAAATTAGATCATTTCCTAAGCAGCTTCATAGTTAACACGAAGTTAACAGTAAACATCTGTTAGTAACAGATCCGAGGTCTAGTCTTCTTCTTTAGGGTATTTGAACCTATTACATTTTAATATTACTTTTTTGTTATATAAGTGATAACATCTTAATCCAGGAACATGGGACACGACTAAGGGACTTCCCTGTAGGTACAAAAATGCTGTTAGCGAGGATTTTCTTGCTATTTTCTAAGTCCGTGAGAGACTTTTCTCTCTCACAGAAGAGGTAGCAGGGAATGTAAACAACCAAGACACCTGCAACCTTGAAAAGTCTTGTTTATGGTATAGTGGAAAAATATTTTGACAATGGATGTTTTAGGATTTTAGCCAATCACCCCCAAGGGGTGGCTGGTCCTTTGTCCAATTAGACTATGAAGAAAAAAGTCTATAAAAGAGTTTGTAAAATAATTAAATAAATCAATCTTGCTGCACAATTCCTGCCTGCTGGATCTTCTCCTCCTCCTCCTCCCTATGGCTGTGGGACATGGTGCTATACCGTAGGAACCAGGCCTGCGGTAATATTTGGTGCTGCCCGACGTGATCTGCACTCTCTGACGTGTCCTGCTGCTGCGAGCCAAGCCGAATTCCTCTAGAGGTACGCTGTTCCCCTTTGCCCCCCGGGACCGGGAGGTCCGACAGAACTGAGAAATGGCAAACAGCGGCTCATAAACCGAAGATGCGATGCTGGTCTGGAGAGGTGTGTTTAGCATATTGCGCACCTCCATTCCTGAAAACTCAGTTGGGGAATTATTAGACTGGGCTGCTTTAAAAGGGATTTCCATGGACAGAGATAGTGCCCTGGACTTTGCCTTATGGCAGGAACTCGGATGCGCTGTCCGACAGGTGCTCCCGACTGGGGACTCAGCAGCGTTAGAATTATACAAAACCTGGCGTTCATTATTTTTCCTGCTGACAGACCTTGACTGTAACAGCAGGGCTGGCTCGCCTATCTCGGTGATGAGTGACGGAGGAATGTCCAAGGGGGGCCCCGTTGACTGGGCTTCCGGGGCAAATGATGGTGGATTCGGAAAACCCCCCCCGGCTCCACAGGCAGAGCCTGTGCCGGCTCACCCTGCACAATTGCAGGACTCCACAGCCCCCAGGAACCCCGCGCCGCCAGAGGCGGGGGGGTCAGAGCAGCGAGAGGGCACACAGCCTGCCTTGCTGTTCGGCTGGGCGGCGGCCACAGCTTATCCAGGGCCGCAGATCAGCGGCTTAGCCACTTGGATGCCGAGAGAGGCTCCTAGCTCGGTTCCGTATGGACCTGGATCTAACTTCTTAGCCGGTGTAGCCCCGGGCGTGCCTGCCCCGGGACTCCCTGGCTGTGCTCCGCTGCCCTCCCTGGTGCTGGACTGTTCTGCGCAGTCGCAGAACCGAGCCATCGACCTCTTAATGCAACATCTGCCTTTGCTGATGGAGCTGCCAAACCTATCCCGAAGGATGGAGGAACTCCTCAGCCTGTTAGAGTAGCGAATGCCTGAGCCTGCGCCGGCCGCGCCATCAGCACCGCCTGCGCCCTCCCCGCCGTCCGCGGGAGACGCGGCTCCGAGCCGAGAAACAGCGCGGCTGGCGGCGAACCTGGAAGCGGCTCAGCCGTGGGAAAACCCAGCAGCGGCGGCGGCTGCGGAGACGCGGACAGAGACGGTGGCTGCGGAGCAGCGGGCAGGGGTGGCAGCGCCCGGCACGACCTCTGAGAACGGGCCAGCGGCGGCAGCACCAGGCGCAGCTGGGGGGCGCGAAACAGCAGCGGCAGCGGCGACCGCGCCGAACGCAGCTGCTGTGCCAGAGGCGGTGGTGCCGAGAGCAGCTGTAGTCTGTCCTGTCTGCTCTGCCTCTAGCGAACTTAGCCAAAGTGCCCCTCCACGTACATTTCTGTTCACTTCCAGCACCCCCAAGTTGCCTTTGCCCGATGATTCCTCATCAGGCAGTGAGGCAGATGAGGTGCTGGCCCCAGGTCGTCAGGCGGCTGTAGCCGCGCGGCGAAGGAAAAGGCTGCGCCGGTCTCACCCCTGGACCTTTCAGGACTGCACAGTAACAGTGCGTCCGACGCATTACAATCGCTTCTTACAGTCCCTTAAGATGCGAGCATTGGAGGAGGGTGACTGGAGGTTGTTAGAAGTCCTTGGACTGCCAAATGGATCTGAGGATTCTGGGGGTAACCAGGGAGCTGTTACACTCCATCCACAGGCTGTGCCAGAAGTTCAGGATGGTAGTGCTTCCCCTAAAGGGGAGATCCAAGCTTTCCCAGTGTATAAGGCTCTCCCAGATTCAGGGGAGCATGACAAGCATGAGGTAATTGCTTGGAAAGTTGCCCAGGACCTCCAATCCAAGGTGGCACAATATGGGCTAGGTTCTGCTGAGGTTATGCAGATAATAAGGGTGATAAATACAGATTTGCTTGCTCCATTTGATATCAGACACTTAGGTCAAATTCTATTTCAACCTGTACAATTTACAGTTTTTGAGAAAACCTGGAGAAAGCTGGCTGGCAAGGCTGCATTAGCAAATATGCAGCTCCCTGCTGCTGATCCTAGACAGACAGCAGGAGTGGATGCTTTGATGGGGGCTGGTCCCTTCTCTGATCCCAGCCTACAGGCGCAGCTGGGGGGCGCGAAACAGCAGCGGCAGCGGCGACCGCGCCGAACGCAGCTGCTGTGCCAGAGGCGGTGGTGCCGAGAGCAGCTGTAGTCTGTCCTGTCTGCTCTGCCTCTAGCGAACTTAGCCAAAGTGCCCCTCCACGTACATTTCTGTTCACTTCCAGCACCCCCAAGTTGCCTTTGCCCGATGATTCCTCATCAGGCAGTGAGGCAGATGAGGTGCTGGCCCCAGGTCGTCAGGCGGCTGTAGCCGCGCGGCGAAGGAAAAGGCTGCGCCGGTCTCACCCCTGGACCTTTCAGGACTGCACAGTAACAGTGCGTCCGACGCATTACAATCGCTTCTTACAGTCCCTTAAGATGCGAGCATTGGAGGAGGGTGACTGGAGGTTGTTAGAAGTCCTTGGACTGCCAAATGGATCTGAGGATTCTGGGGGTAACCAGGGAGCTGTTACACTCCATCCACAGGCTGTGCCAGAAGTTCAGGATGGTAGTGCTTCCCCTAAAGGGGAGATCCAAGCTTTCCCAGTGTATAAGGCTCTCCCAGATTCAGGGGAGCATGACAAGCATGAGGTAATTGCTTGGAAAGTTGCCCAGGACCTCCAATCCAAGGTGGCACAATATGGGCTAGGTTCTGCTGAGGTTATGCAGATAATAAGGGTGATAAATACAGATTTGCTTGCTCCATTTGATATCAGACACTTAGGTCAAATTCTATTTCAACCTGTACAATTTACAGTTTTTGAGAAAACCTGGAGAAAGCTGGCTGGCAAGGCTGCATTAGCAAATATGCAGCTCCCTGCTGCTGATCCTAGACAGACAGCAGGAGTGGATGCTTTGATGGGGGCTGGTCCCTTCTCTGATCCCAGCCTACAGGCGCAGCTGGGGGGCGCGAAACAGCAGCGGCAGCGGCGACCGCGCCGAACGCAGCTGCTGTGCCAGAGGCGGTGGTGCCGAGAGCAGCTGTAGTCTGTCCTGTCTGCTCTGCCTCTAGCGAACTTAGCCAAAGTGCCCCTCCACGTACATTTCTGTTCACTTCCAGCACCCCCAAGTTGCCTTTGCCCGATGATTCCTCATCAGGCAGTGAGGCAGATGAGGTGCTGGCCCCAGGTCGTCAGGCGGCTGTAGCCGCGCGGCGAAGGAAAAGGCTGCGCCGGTCTCACCCCTGGACCTTTCAGGACTGCACAGTAACAGTGCGTCCGACGCATTACAATCGCTTCTTACAGTCCCTTAAGATGCGAGCATTGGAGGAGGGTGACTGGAGGTTGTTAGAAGTCCTTGGACTGCCAAATGGATCTGAGGATTCTGGGGGTAACCAGGGAGCTGTTACACTCCATCCACAGGCTGTGCCAGAAGTTCAGGATGGTAGTGCTTCCCCTAAAGGGGAGATCCAAGCTTTCCCAGTGTATAAGGCTCTCCCAGATTCAGGGGAGCATGACAAGCATGAGGTAATTGCTTGGAAAGTTGCCCAGGACCTCCAATCCAAGGTGGCACAATATGGGCTAGGTTCTGCTGAGGTTATGCAGATAATAAGGGTGATAAATACAGATTTGCTTGCTCCATTTGATATCAGACACTTAGGTCAAATTCTATTTCAACCTGTACAATTTACAGTTTTTGAGAAAACCTGGAGAAAGCTGGCTGGCAAGGCTGCATTAGCAAATATGCAGCTCCCTGCTGCTGATCCTAGACAGACAGCAGGAGTGGATGCTTTGATGGGGGCTGGTCCCTTCTCTGATCCCAGCCTACAGGCGCAGCTGGGGGGCGCGAAACAGCAGCGGCAGCGGCGACCGCGCCGAACGCAGCTGCTGTGCCAGAGGCGGTGGTGCCGAGAGCAGCTGTAGTCTGTCCTGTCTGCTCTGCCTCTAGCGAACTTAGCCAAAGTGCCCCTCCACGTACATTTCTGTTCACTTCCAGCACCCCCAAGTTGCCTTTGCCCGATGATTCCTCATCAGGCAGTGAGGCAGATGAGGTGCTGGCCCCAGGTCGTCAGGCGGCTGTAGCCGCGCGGCGAAGGAAAAGGCTGCGCCGGTCTCACCCCTGGACCTTTCAGGACTGCACAGTAACAGTGCGTCCGACGCATTACAATCGCTTCTTACAGTCCCTTAAGATGCGAGCATTGGAGGAGGGTGACTGGAGGTTGTTAGAAGTCCTTGGACTGCCAAATGGATCTGAGGATTCTGGGGGTAACCAGGGAGCTGTTACACTCCATCCACAGGCTGTGCCAGAAGTTCAGGATGGTAGTGCTTCCCCTAAAGGGGAGATCCAAGCTTTCCCAGTGTATAAGGCTCTCCCAGATTCAGGGGAGCATGACAAGCATGAGGTAATTGCTTGGAAAGTTGCCCAGGACCTCCAATCCAAGGTGGCACAATATGGGCTAGGTTCTGCTGAGGTTATGCAGATAATAAGGGTGATAAATACAGATTTGCTTGCTCCATTTGATATCAGACACTTAGGTCAAATTCTATTTCAACCTGTACAATTTACAGTTTTTGAGAAAACCTGGAGAAAGCTGGCTGGCAAGGCTGCATTAGCAAATATGCAGCTCCCTGCTGCTGATCCTAGACAGACAGCAGGAGTGGATGCTTTGATGGGGGCTGGTCCCTTCTCTGATCCCAGCCTACAGGGTACCTTGCCCTCTAGCATCCTGCAGCAAGCTCAACAGGTCGGCATGGCTGCCCTGTTGAAAACCATAGAGTTGTCTGCGCCCAGAAAGCGATATACTGAAATAGTTCAAGGCAAATCAGAGTCATTCCTCTCTTTTGTAGAGAAAGTCGCTGCTTCTCTCGAGAAGCAGGTTGAAGATGACGGGTTAAGACAGATGTTGTTAAGGCAGTTAGTGAGAGATAATGCAAACGAGGAGTGCAGAAAAATCATAGATGCCTTACCAGGGGACCCTGAGGTAACAGACATGGTCGAGGCCTGTGCTAAGGTGGGATCTGGGAACCAGAAAAGGTCTGCTTTGGCTGCTTTCCTGCAGCCTGTTCACGCATCTTCTGGTCGTGAACCAAAGCCACCAAAACAGGTGAAGAAACGGAAGCGGCCTAAGCCGAGCCAAAAAGAAAACACACCGATCCCCCAGTGCAAGAGGTGTGGCAGGCCAGGCCATTGTACGGGCTACTGTAGATCCCGGACTCATGCCGATGGTCGGCCTTTGTCGGGAAACTTCTGTTGGGGTGCAAGGAGGGGGAATTGCTCTCTGATGCAGTCACTCCCCCAGAGAGTGGCACAGGTACAGGCACAGGCCTACCCAGCCACCCTAGAGACAGCACCCACGGATCAGACGGGTTTGACGTCCATACCGCAGCCGCAGTCGTCTTAGACTCTAGCGGTATTTATAAGGTTCCCTTGGATGCATATGGACCCTTAGCCCAGGGATCCAGTGCGATGCTGGTGGGAAAACCTGATGTTGCCCATCAAGGAATCTTAGTGCACTCTGGAGTTATTGATGCTGACTTTAAAGGTCAGATTTGCCCTATGGTCTCCATGCAAAAACCCCCTGTAACTATTCCTGAAAAGACCTGCCTTGCTAAATTAGTGCAAAACCTGGGGAAAACCTGATGTTGCCCATCAAGGAATCTTAGTGCACTCTGGAGTTATTGATGCTGACTTTAAAGGTCAGATTTGCCCTATGGTCTCCATGCAAAAACCCCCTGTAACTATTCCTGAAAAGACCTGCCTTGCTAAATTAGTGCCTTTTAAGTCTTATGTCCCCAGGGTAGAACAAACTCAGGAAGATAACGGCAGTGGATCTACGGGACTTCCGCAGGCCTTCTGGACTGCAGACATCTCTGACCAAAGGCCACAGATGACATGTACTCTGGTCCTGCCAAGCGCCCAACCACCCCAGATTCAGCTTCGAGGTTTGATTGATACGGGTGCTGATGTAACTGTCATCTCCTTCTCTGCATGGCCTCCCTCATGGCCTTTAGCCCCAGTGGGATCGGCCATCGCAGGATTAGGAGGAACCACACAGAGCTATTTAAGCAAACAGCCTGTGGTGGTGAAGGACTCAGAGGGGCACCCAGCTATGATTAGGCCTTATGTTGCTACCACTTCCTATAATCTTTGGGGACGGGATGTGTTGGCAGCTTGGGGCGTACGGATTGGGACAAATTTTTAGTAGGGGTCACTGTGTGTAAGAGTGCACAGTATCCTACGCTGCCTTTGAGGTGGTTGATTAACACACCAATCCGAGTCAGACTCTGCTCAGTTAGTTGAATTAAGGGCTGTTACCATGGCTTTTCAGCGATTCTCACAGGAACCTTTGAATTTGGTTACTGACTCTGCTTATGTAGCAGATATCACCCAACGCTTAGATTGTTCCCTTCTGAAGGAGGTGAACAATGCGGCTCTGTTTTCGCTGTTGCAAACCTTGTGGTCTGCAATTCAGGCTCGAGTGCATCCATATTACATTCTGCACATTCGAAGCCACACCAATTTACCAGGTTTTCTAACGGAAGGCAATGCCAGGGCTGACATGCTGGCCAGTCCTGCATGGGTAGGGCCTCAGCCTGACAGAACTGCACAAGCCAAGGCATCGCACGGTTTCTTCCATCAAAGTGCACATACCCTGCAGAAGCAGTTTCATTTGACGCCAAGCGAGGCGCGCGACATTGTCAGCGCTTGTGCGGACTGTCATGGACTCGCTGTGCCTTTGCCAGCGGGGGTAAACCCCAGAGGGCTAAAAGCCTTGCAGATTTGGCAAACGGATGTAACTCACATCCCAGAATTTGGTCGGCTGAAATATGTGCACGTGTCTATTGACACTTTCTTCTCGGCTATGTGGGCTACTGCTCACACTGGAGAGAAGGGCTGTGATGTCATTGCCCATTGGAAATTGGCTTTCTCAGTCCTGGGCGTGCCAGCTTCTGTGAAAACCAATAATGGTCCTGCCTATGCCTCGGAGAAGATGCGGCAGTTTTTACACCTATGGGGTGTAGACCATACCTTTGGTATCCCACATTCTCCTACTGGCCAAGCCATTGTTGAACGCGCTCATGGTACCTTGAAGCGTGTTTTGGGCAAGCAGAAAAGGGGAATGCATGGAGAAACCCCACAGAGCCAACTAGAAAAAGCTTTGTATACAATTAATCACCTTACAGTACCACAAAATTCAAATAATCCTGTTATTCTGAATCATTTTCTCTCATTGCAGTCTGCAGGCGAAGACAACTGCCCCGGGCAAAAGTCTGGGTGCGGAATTTACTCACTAACCAGTGGGAAGGCCCTCCTGAGCTTATCGTTTGGGGTCGTGGGTATGCTTGCGTTTCCACAGATACTGGTGGCTACCTTCAAAATGCGTTCGCCCTGACCTACGGCACCAGAGGCAGAACAGGCAACCTCCAAATGATGACCAGAACTCCAATCATCCAAATGGCGACCAGAATGTAGATCATCAGCCTAATGACTCTTCTGATGATGACCAGGATGTCAACCATCAGGCAGATGGTCCTTCTACAAGCAGAGACTGGGATGGTCCTTCCACAAGCAGAGACTGAACTTTAAATTTCTTGTTATGGAGTCAGATAGTTAAAGCCTTAAGGACATATTTAGAATTAATAACTGATGTAGATTTCTATTTAGGATTAATAGTAGAGTTGTTATCTTCTAAAACAAAAAGGGGGAATTGTAGGTACAAAAATGCTGTTAGCGAGGATTTTCTTGTTATTTTCTAAGTCCGTGAGAGACTTTTCTCTCTCACAGAAGAGGTAGCAGGGAATGTAAACAACCAAGACACCTGCAACCTTGAAAAGTCTTGTTTATGGTATAGTGGAAAAATATTTTGACAATGGATGTTTTAGGATTTTAGCCAATCACCCCCAAGGGGTGGCTGGTCCTTTGTCCAATTAGACTATGAAGAAAAAAGTCTATAAAAGAGTTTGTAAAATAATTAAATAAATCAATCTTGCTGCACAATTCCTGCCTGCTGGATCTTCTCCTCCTCCTCCTCCCTATGGCTGTGGGACACGGTGCTATACTGTAGGAACCAGGCCTGTGGTAATACTTCCCTAGGGTTGTTTATACACAGGCAGGGAGGATATTCCTCAGGAAGGTAGAAGAATTGCAAAGTAGAAAGAAGTGAATTAGATTCCCTCCTGCTAATGAGTTCTCAAGCCACAGTGTTGGATAAAACAGAACTATCATTTATCACAGGCAAAGTCAAGCTCAATAGAGTCAGAGCTGTGAGAAGGCACACAGGTTTGGAACCTGCAGGTAGGTAATCTTACTGTGTGAATCTCAGTCATGTTTGAGGAAGAATGAATCATTTAGGTGAAAACAACACTGTTTCTGGGCATGAAGGGGAGCATACCTTTAGGTAAGTGGGAAATATACCCAGCATTTAACTTGAAGCAAGAGGATACCTATCTGCACAGCGAAATAGGGAATAAATGCAGCCATCAGATCTCTACGATGACAGTAGCAGGGAAATGCAGCCATATTTAAGGGATTGAGTAAGAAACTTGCAGGTATCCTCGTCTCTTTGCTAGAAACTAGCTCCGGTATAAAACCAGGCTTGGTTTGCAGCATCTAGAACAGATACAAATGGAAAAAGGATTCTTCCAAGGGAAAGAGGGATTCTCTTATCAGGGCATGACCAGTGCATGACAGGATGCACAGGGAAAGCTATCAGCAAAAGCTTTGGTGCGTCTAGATTTTAGATATATCAATGGATAAACAACTGACAAATATTTCTGGGCAACTTGTACATAAAACATTGCTGAAATTAGAGTTATAGATATGAGAAAATGGTACTGTGTCACTGATCATGGATTCTGATAGATTTGACTTAAATGTAATGTGCATGGAAGAGTCAGGCTCTCACAACACAGGCTTTTAAGTTGTTCTGCATGTACAGGGTGGTCTTTCTCTTGGAACACAGGACATTTGGTAGGTGCCTGGAGCAATCAAACTATCAAGTACCTATTCTACAAGGGAAAAAAATCTGACAGGCAAACCCAAACAGATGCAGCTCCATTATGGAGCTGTATAATTAATAATCACATCATGGATTTAAGAGAATTAATTGTATTTCCAGAGCAAAGCCATTGCAGCTGAAAGATGTGACAAAAACTGTAGAATAGAAACTTTGTGATTCATACTTCACATAATTTCCATCTTCAACCAAGATGGGTGAGTAATAAGACAACTCAGGAGAAATTAATTATGATTCAAAAACTCAGATTACAGCAAGATTGTTCATTAAAATTCAGACCACAGACATATTTCTAACTTAGCATATCTGCTCCCCATGGGTACTGAAGTACCTATCTCTCCTGGGGTCAGGTTAGAAGTTTTTTTTTTATTCCTTAGCCATCTCCTTAATGCCCAAAGACGCTGTGTCTTTAGGATGGACCTGGGGGGTGGGGCCATGGGACTCGGGTGTGGGTCAGTTGAACAGCTCAGCCCAACAGCTCAGGGCTCCAATGATCTCAGTGGGGCTCGGGAGGGAGTGCGCTGGGAGCATTGTGCTGCTCTTTGGCTTTTTTTGTTGCCACTAGCTGGAAAATGGTTGTGTTGGGTTTTTTTTCCATTCCCTCCCCCTTGCCTCACTGCCTTCCTTCCCTTCTCTCTGGTCCGGGGAGCCTGTGGGGTGTCCCCGGCAGGCCCACGGGGAGTTGTTGAGGGAGGGGACGCATAGGTCCGCCAGCTTCGCCTGCGTTAAGGAGGACCAGCACCGGCAGGCCCGTGGGGTGGCCCTGGCTGGTCTGAGCCCCGAGGAACATGGAACAGTTTCACCTGCCGTGGGAAGTAGGACCGGGGCCCGAGGCTCAACAGGTTTTTTTTGTCTGCCCAACTCCGGGCTGTTGCGTGGACCTCTCCTTCCACTTCTCTTCCTGGAGATTGGGGGAGCCCAGTTGCCAGCCTGTGAGTTTGTTCCCTCTCTGGGCATTTGTTGTATTTTGAGTTTTGTTTTTCCTGTTCTACCCTGTTCTGTGTTAATAAAGAGTTTGGGTTTTTTTCCACTTTCACCTGCTCTTACCAATTTGTCTCATTGGTGGAGGAAAAGGGGAAGCCCTTTTCCCTTTGGAGGAAGCACTTCCTCCTAAAATTTTGTCTCCAAAAACCATGACACTATAATGACTTCTTGACTACCCCAAAGCTTGTATTTTTTTTTCTCATTCTTGTTAGGTATGAGAATCCCAAAAGGGATTCAGGAGAGTTTTTCCTCCTTCCCTCCCTGTCTTGCCTTGCCTTGCCTTGCCTTGCCTGCCCACCTGCCTGCCTTCCTTCCTGGTTGCTCACATACCTTGCTGTAGGAAAAATGTGGAGTTTCTCTTGTAATAGTTCAGATGCTTGACAATATTCATTTCTCCTGCTGAACATATGATTCCGGCACACCTCAACGACATCTTCAGCCATAAACAGTCTCCCATGTAGTCCTGAACACTGGGAACTGACTCACCACTTGGAGAGAGAATGAGTTTTCATCTACAATTTAGAGGGGAAGTAGGAAGTGAGTAATAAATACAGGATCAAAGTGTAGTCCTCTTGAAGTCACGTTTCTATTCACTATTATTGACTTCCATATTGCGAAAATATGTATTTCCACTGTCTCTAAATCAGGAAGATGACACTTCTAATTTAACAGTGTGAGCCAAACAACACTAAAATCAGTGGAAGTTTCTCCAAACACTTCAGCGGGCTTTGGATGCAGTGATAATATGCATTACTGAGGTGAAGGGTAAAAACTCTTGAGATCATAGACCAATTAAAAGAGATAAAAAAATTTATTTTCCATTGTGTTGATGGTCCCACATCTGCTTTCAAAGAATAAACAAGTACATGTATATATAGTGTGTGTTACATCATATATTTCAAATGAATTGTTAATTACTCAGAATTTTTGCTTAGTTACTGTGATTGCTATTTAATATTTTGCTTCTCCTCACTTAATTGGTGATTTAATCACAAGACAATTTGTGTTATGAACTATGAACATTACAACTGAGTAAAAAACCCCAAACTATCAGTCTGTTGGTTTTAGCTATAAACAGCATGGCCACTTATGTATTAAAAATTAATAAACTGGTTACAGCAGATACCTGAGTTATTAGAAATACTAGCACTTTCTTACATTTACACAAACCAAGAATTATTTACCAAAGTTGTCTGTAAATATTAACTAATAAAATACATATTTGAAAATTTCCATTCTCTTCTGATTCAGTTTATGAAAAGGAAAAAAGGGCTAAATTCATCAAATAAATTATTAATTGACAGCTATTTGCTAAGCTCTGTTAATTAAGCAGTAGGTTAATTACAGAAAAGAATTATATGTGAGAGGACAACTAGGGAATCCTGCTTGTGAATTAAGTGTCCTGGGATTGAACTGAAGAAGTGTTTTCTCCTTCTCTCACCAACTGAGAGATGCTGTTAATTATTCCATGTATTGCACACTGTAAGAATTCAAAATCCAATAAAATGCCAAGGAAAAGTCTTTCCATTAGATTAATTTACTTTTCAATTAACGGTAGGCTGGGAATCCATGCAGTACCTAATCACTATTCTTATTATCTATTTGTAGTTTCCTTTAAGGAGTAATTTTTCTTCCCTAAATCAATTAACAGTTAAGCCATTGCACCCATAAGGTACATGCAGGTCATTCTAAATAAATGGGACAATGACTTAAAATACAGGATCAATATTCACTTTTGAAATCCTTATCAAATCTCAGTACCCTGTGCGCCTTTCAAACTGTCAAGGCCAGAGTTTTAGACAAGATTCCCAAAGGGATGCAGACAATTACGAGTTCAAAAAGCTTAAGATGTTTTGTAACCTCACTTACAGTTCTTTTTATCTGCAGAAAGAAAAGTGAGCAGGTAAATATAATAGATGAAGGTATACCTATCCTTCAGATAAGGGTTACACCTCAAAAAATAACTGTTAAGAGGTTAATGCCTGATATTGTTAGCAGCATTTATCAACAAAAACCTAACTGTGGCCTCTACTGTTACATAAGCAGATTTATATATTTTAACAGACAATATTCACTGTGTGCACAAGTTTTAGGGGATATTTTCTTTCCATTATCTTTTCTTCAAATGAAAGACCTTGTCCATTTTGACTCTTTAATCCTGATATACTCTTAAATAAGAAAAGTTATGCTTGGTTTTACTAGTGTGGCTAAGTCCAGTAAGTGGAGTACAGGCATAACCTACTGACAATCTTGTCTGTAAGCAATCATGACTTTATTTAGTTTAGAATTCTTTCTATAGGAATTATGAGAATTGTGTAGAATATTTAAAATATAAAAACATCAGTAATAAATACAATGTCATAATTTTTCTCTAATTTATCTTCCTGTTGGTGGATTACATGGGAATTTGTTTCATCCTCTGATTGGCTAGTGCATACACACTTTTCTTTGCTGCTACTCCTAGCCACAAATTCCCTAATTCCATGAGAAATTACTTTTATTAGCCTTCAACCTCATGTTATTGAACTTTGACCTGACAAAGTTTTCTGGCTTCTGCTATTGCAACCATTGCAGTTATCTGGTTAATCAGTATAAATAGACTGATTTTTCATGCTTCTCAAATCTTTCAGTATCAGAAATGGCACCAGTGTTCTTATATTTTTGTACATGTCTCTTTGAAGAAAATATTAAATTTACTTTCAGGACTGAGACTTAAGGAATGCCATGATTAAATGACCCTCTGATGCCATACTTCAGTATAAAGACATGTAAAATCACATTTTTCTGAGTAATACACTGGGTTTTTTTGCAAATGGTTGGTTCAGCAGCATTGATAAACTTCTTACTAAGGTACTCTCCTCTACACCAATTCTGAATTTTAAAATGCTGGGCTGAGATAACTCTGAATGTTACAGCAGGATTTCTATCTGCATCTACACGCATGGTCCACTCTTATTGTTGCTTCCAGTTACTTATTGAACTTCCAGTTCACAGTCTATCATCAGAAATAGTCTTTCTTCACCTGTAATTCCCAGTAACTAATTTTTACTGAATGATGAGCTCAAAGGCTTGTTTGGTTCAGCAACAGATGCAAGCAGAAAGCTGAATTCCCTCCAGCACTGTTTGGTACAGGGCTACTCTGAGTGCTCACTTGAAATAGAATGGAATGTTGTCAAATATGTTTATGAGCAGTGCTGCCATGGATGAATGAATGCAATGACAATTGTAATGAAAATAGATGCTGATATTTACATGCATTTAAAATAAATTTAACTGATCAGAAAGGATTATATATTGTAGTCATTAATCTTAATTTAAAGATAATTAAAGGATATTGAGATCCCAGGTAACAGCCACAAGACCTTTATTAATTAATCTCATCAGTAGCCCTCATGCATACTGAGTGATAACTTTCTCTTCGACTCCATTTTGTCTCAGTCCAACGGTGGCTTAAACTTGATATTGCACTGCATGCCTACATTACACAAATGAAAACCCAAACCAACTGCTGTGGGGTTTAGGATGATTCTGCACATGGACTGTTTTTTTTTCTTTATTTGCTGAAAACTACTATTCTGGTCTGCTGGCATATGAAATTGTAGCAGGTTCAGTTTGTAAACAGGGCGGAAACACCAATTAAGTGTAAGTGGTTTGGTTCAAAATATCTATTACTCACTTATTTTCCTTCTGTGAGATAAGAATTAGGAGAAAGCAAAGTGGGCACAAAACTTAAACAGTTGCAGTACAAAGAAAGAGTTTTATTACTAATAGAATTAAAAGTAAAGAGAAATAACAAGAAATTAAAGCAAACCCCCTCCCCCCCCCAGCACTTTCCTCCTTTTACCGAACTCACACAAAAGGTAATAGAACATGGGGTTTTAGTCAGTGTTGCAGTTCTTGATAAGTCTTTTTCATATGCTTAAGGAAAAAAATGGTTTTCTTCAGCTGCACATGGTTCCCAAACTGCCACCAACAGCAGACCCACACAGAAAGAAACAATCTGCTGTGGTGTAAAACATCTCTCCCATGAAAAATCTCACAGTTCCTTCACACTGCCAAACATAGGCTATCACATGGTGTTATTAATCTTTTTAAGCATGAGTTATTTTGGCCTGAACACAAAGGCTTTCTTCGCCAGAAGTCTCTAAAAGGCCTCTCAATGCTTCTGTGTAGCCTGGCATAGACACTCTTCAAAATTTTCACGGGCCACACGTGAATTTTTCATCCCCCCATGTACTTCAAATGGATTAAAGAGACAAACAGTTTGTGATATTACAGTTTCTTACCACGGCATGCAAGAAGTTTTTTTAAGCTACACGCGGGAAATGTGGCACCGCCCTCTTTTCTCCCATCGCCATTTTCAGCTCCGTCTCACATGACTCAGTTTCTCTTTCTCTCTGACTCTGAAGCCGCCACGTTGAAGAGTGTCCTTGTTCAGGCTTTATGGTGGAGAAAGCCTCGCTCCCTTCGTGCTGCTGGCTGCATGGTGTCTTCTTCAGTTCAGCACAAAGTGTGCTGGATGCAGACAGGAGGCTCCGCTGGCTGCCGTTGGCTCTGCTGGCTCTGCATGGAGAGGAGAGGATAAGGACCTGCTGGTCCCAGGAAGCTGCACCGGATGGGTTTAGCTGTGTGGCAGTCCATGGCTGGTTTTAGCTGCCTGGGCTCTGGGACAGTTCCCCCCCAGTGATCCAGGGTCCGTGCTGTGGCGTTGGGAAAGGGGGGGGGGCAGGGGCCACAGCCCAGCCCTGTGGGGCCCGGAGGCTCAGAGGCACCCCCACCTTCTGGCAGGCGAGCTGGAACGAAAGGCAATTCCCGCCTTTCCGCGCGGTTTAAATATGTAAATTGTGAGAAGCGTCATTAATCTAAAAGACTGTCCATCAACTCAGGTTCAACTCTCCGGAGGAAAAGTTGCTGAAAAAATTGGCTGAAAGCTGGCTGGAAAGAAAGCAAGACAGGCTTCCCTTCGCTCCTGCTCTCCTGCCACAGCTGAATGCAGAAAGCCATCTCTATCTCCTTGTGTCCTTGAAAACACGAAAACAAACTGCAAAACTGCTTTGAAAGTTTTGGTCGGGTTTTTTTCTCTTCATAGGCTCAGTTTAAAGGCATAGGAAGGCACAAAATTAATTTCTGGGCATAGGGCAGCGATATCGGATACACATCATAAAGTCACCCCAAGACAGACACAGAGGTCAGGGAGCTTCAGTAACTCCTGCTCAGAACTCATACAGGTGGATTTGAATCATTCACCTCAAATCTATTATCTTAATTTTCTCATCTGCATGGTCTGTTCAATTATCATTTTGATTCTCTCCAAATATCTAGATATTGGAGCTCCCTGTACACTCCTCAAATCAATAGTAAATACTATTAGCTTCTTTCTCTACTGCCAAGTATTTGAAAAACGTTTTCATTTTGTAACCCTTCACATCTGTTTCTTGATGCAACAACATTTTATTTCAAGAAGTGAGGGAATGGGAGAGAAAGAGAGGCTGCATATTTCAGAGACTTACCTTTTTAGAAGAGGCCACTGAAGATCTCTAACCGAGAAAGAGGGGTATGAGCTATACAATGCATGCCCTTGTTTCATGAACTGTAATGGTTCTGTTACCACTGGAGCTTACACAGTGGTCAGACAGATGAGCTTTAATGCAATGAAGTAGTGAAATCAGTATTATGTCTTAATGAAAGTGTAAAAAGTGAAAAGAAAACAGTGTAGAAAGAGGCTCCTGGGATCCTGGGAGGCTCCACAGGATAATTTTTGTCTTCCTTTAATATTACTCATCTGAATTGAAGCCAATGCTTTGGTAGTTCAGAACTAGAGCTCTTGGTCTCTACTGGTTAGGATTTTCATGGATATGCTCTGATTCCAGTCAAGTCTGGCAGCATCTGCTCATACGTTTTGATGTGCAGTGCTGGTATGCGTTAAACAAAAGGCTAAACAATTCTTGTTTCAATATTGCCTCAGTCCTTCTGCTGCTGTAAGCACCTTTTGTATTCTCACTTATCCAAAGTGATTCTTTCTTCTGGCAAACTTCCTTGGCTGGAAAGTGAGCTACTTAGTAGATACAATTCCATTAAGGTAATACTGATTGAAACTATATTGGGAAAAATCAAAAACAGATTCTGACACATTTTCTCTGCTAGTCCATAGACTACAACAGTACTTGCACTCTAGCATTACTTAATTTCCAAAATCTTACTAGAAGCTAGATTCGGTTTGTAGGATCATTCAAAAGGGATGAGAAAACCAAGGAATACTGGCAGCTGTAGTCATGCCCTGGTTGAGTCTGTCTGTCACTTACAACTCGACATTCAATGCAGTTTGGATCAACTGCTTGTTTTCTAGTGTTCATATGCTCTCTGTAGGCCTCCTTTGAATCTGCATATGCAAATTCTCTTGCCATCTGTTTCTGATCTTCTGGCATGGGAGTTAAGTTTTGTTGCTCCAGCTCATTTTATCCTGTGTTCCATCTTATTGGGAAGGCAATGAAAGAAGACAAACTACTATGCAGATATAAGATCCCAATCAAATTTTAATTGAAAAAAGAAAATTTGATCCAAACTATATATTTGACTCAAAGTTTTGTGGGTCACAGATTTTTTTCAGTCTCCCAATCCTTTGAGCCTCAGAATTTTTATTTCTTGTGAGTCGCTAAAGTCATCTGCCATGAGTAGATGAATTTTGCTTCTTATGCTCTTCAACAATGAGTTTGAAGAAACCTTCATTTATTATTCAAAATTAGGCATTAAATATCAATTCTATAATTTCCTCACTTTTTTTCCAGAACCATGCTGTAGAGGGATGGAACATAGTTGATGGACAGGCTTTTAGACCAATCACTTCTCATGATTTTACATATTTAATGACAGCACAGGCACGGCAAATTTCTCTTCTTTGTTCCAGTTTCCCACAGAGGGGTCGCTGGGCTGGGCTGGAGCCCCTTCCCCCCTCCCTTCCCCCGGTGCAGCAGCATGGATCCCCGGATTGCTGCGGGGAAAACCACCCTGGAGCCGCAGGCAGCTAAAACAGCCATGGACTGCTGCACAGCTAAAACCACCTGGCGCAGCTTCTGGGGACCGGCAGGGTTTTCCTTCCTCCTCC
Source organism: Aphelocoma coerulescens (assembly GCF_041296385.1). NCBI lineage: Eukaryota > Metazoa > Chordata > Aves > Passeriformes > Corvidae > Aphelocoma > Aphelocoma coerulescens. The sequence goes on along the minus strand of NC_091015.1, from coordinate 96,230,481 downwards.
ACGTGACTCCACGCAGACCCGGCAGAAGCTGGCAGAGCTCTCTGCAGCCAACACAGCTTTTATTGAACTGAAGAGGACACCATGCAGCCAACAGCATAAAGAGAGAGAGAGAGGCTTTCTCCACCTTGAAGAAAATCAACTTTTCAACATGGCGGCTCCAAGGTCAGAGAGATGGAGAAAGTAAGTCACGTGGGCCGAAGGTAAAGATAGAGGCGGGAAAAGAGGGTGGGAGCGCACGAAGCTTAAAAATGCTTTCTGCAGGCTGTGGTAAAAAACTGTAATATCACAAACTGCATGTCTCTTTTGAATCCATTTTTGAAGTACATAGGGAGATGAGAAATTCATGTGCAGCTTATGAAGATGTGAGAAGTGCCTATGCCAGGCTATAAAGAAGCAGTGAAAAGCTTCTAGAGATTTTGTGAAGAAGAAAGCCTTTGTTTTCAAGCCAGAATAACCCATCTTTAAAAAAGACTAAAACCCTATGTCTATTGGGCCCATGTCTGCAGCATAAATAGACTGTGAGATTTTCATGGGAGAAATGTTTTTTCACCTCAGCAGAGTTGTTTACGGGCATGACTGTTGTAGGTAACAGCTTGGAAAACACGTTAAGCAGAAAAAACTTTTTCCTTAAATATTGGAAAGACTTTTAAGAACTGTAACACTGACCAAATCCCATGTATTGTTATCCTTTGTGTTAGTTGGGTAAAAAGAGGGGAGTGCTGGAAGAGAGGGGAGTTTAGCTTTAATTTCTTACTATTTCTTTTTACCTTTAATTCTGTTAGCAATAAACTTTCTTTATATTGTAATTGGCAAGTGTGTGCCTGTTTTGCTTTGCAGTCCTCCAGTTTTCATCAATATTCTTTATTTCCCCTTATGCAAAATAACAGATTTCGTGGGGCTTGGCACCTAGCCAGCTTAAACCACAACCCATGCCATTGCAAAGAATTTAAAGAAAAATTATAACTAAAAAAAATTATAAATGTTTTTAATGCAAGTTCCTGGTTTTAATTCTTAAACAGCTCTATGAATTAAAAATTTCAATATTGAAAATTTTGATACCAAAAAAATATATGCATTTATACAACATTCAAAAAAAAAGAGAGGGAAAATGCTAGCATCCATTGAGGTTGCTGATCTCAGTGAAGTAATACTGAAAATTATTGTGTTTACTATTTGATGGTGAGTAATGAGCTTCATTTGCCGTCCTCATTCTATTCATTCCCCTCACTGATTAAAGGAAAGCAGGACTGAGAAACCACAACTGTGAAGTCCTTGCACTTTCCAAGCCTGTGGTGAGAACAGGGCTGTTGTACAAGAGCAAGTTTTATGTTCTGCTTGCAGATAATTTTTCCAAAACCTAGAAACATAGCTATATATCAATTGTTGATTCCAACTTCTTTCTAGATTGATAATACATGTGTTTTTATATAAATACATATATATACACATGCATATATGCATATAAGTGTTTTTAAGTGTGTGGGTATCTATGCGAATGCATCTCTGTGTGTGAATATTTATTACTCTTCTTAATAGTATATACGGAGTCCAGCTCTGGAAAACTGACTGAATTCCCTTCTGACACATGCATTACTGACAGAATGGTCAGTTATTTCCAGCATGGAGTCTTAATTGCCAGTATGTGAGCTGGAAAGGACCCAGGCTTATTAGCAGTTTCCAGGTTCAGTTTGCATATAATTTGCTAGCAAAGAAGGTACATCACTGTAGCTCACACTGTCATTCTGAAAGTTCTAGAGTTCTTTCTTCTGGTCCGATCTATATTAGTTGTGCTGACCATTATGCAGAACAATTTTGAATCCCACTGTTACAGAGTCTTCCCTGTCAAATCATGAGGAGACTATTAACACCTCTCTGCTGGAAGCACATAAAATAATCATGAGAGCTGTTTATGTTAATTCAGACTAACTCAGGCCTCTTTTTTGTTTCAGAATAATTACTGGTTCAAAATATCAGCATGTGTTAAGAAATCCGGATTAATTTATAAGAGCTGAATGACAATATTTCCAATGGCTTATTAAACACTAATTAGATTTAAAATGGTGTGACTCTACACACACTTGTGTGCATCAACAAGTTTAAACATCTGTTTTATAAGTAATGTAGGTTGCAAGATTACAAAGTTTAATACCACCAGGGGATATCTTACCATATTTGATAACAAGTGACACATTCCCGTCTGTGTTTTTCCAGAACCGACATAAAAGATTTAGTTCTCTTTTTTAAATTAAACAGTTAGCTTAAACAATATGGGGCTCCACTCATCTGACTACACTTTAACCCTTTTAAATAACAGGATTTCCTTAAATGTCTGCCTGAGAACTAAGACAAGTTATAGTTCCCCAGTAAAATATAAGACAAGAAAGCATAATGCAAGAGAAAAAAAATTATTTTAATATTAAAAATTCTGGGATTAAAATTTGAGTCGTTTCTTCCTGCGTCAGCAGAGCAAGTCAACAAAAAATAAATGGAGAAAGGAGAAACAGAGCAACAAAACCAGAATTCAAAAATAATACTAGTAAATCTGCTGGAATGCACAGCATTAATGGAAAGTGATAAACTTGAATAATTCCGACTACAAATCTAAGTGTGTAGCACCTGAAAAGGTTATCTGTTAGCTTAGCACCTAGAGCATACACTATATTACAAAACCAGAGTTCAAGACAAAGATGGCACTGCAGACATTGCACAGTGCAGTATGTTCTGGACTGACGTTGTAGGGCAATCCTAGTTAACTGCAGATGCAATGAAAAGTCAAGCAAGCAGGAACCTTCTGAAAGTATACATATTTGCTTAACTCTTTTACAAGGTTGTTCAAACCCACAAATATTGTCTCCATAACTGCAAATATATGCTCATGACCAGAACACTGACCCTTTCTTCACAGCTCACGTGAATTTAGCAGATTGGGTGCAAGGTCCAGGTTCTATTTGTGTCTCATTCCCTTGGGTTATTTTAAAGGCAGAACTATATTCTAGCTCTGCTTTGTTGATAAAATCTGATGAGAAATCTTCACTTTTTAAAAAAAATAATGATGGTTTTGACATTTCTGCAGGACCAGGGCTTACACCAATCTTATCTGAGCTACCTCTCCCATATCACAAGTTTTGTTCAATGTTTAATCTACTTATTTCAGTTTCCAGTATATACTATTTTTTGCACCTGTTTATCAACTTTCTTTTTTTAAATTTTGTTTTTTTTACATGTGAAGTGGTAACACATTAGCCACTTCCTGCAGAAGTGTGGGCTACTGTAGCTGTCTGATGATGAGAAATCTCATCAGCTCTCTTCCTGTGGTGGCTGGTGAGCCAGTGGTACAAGAGACAAAGATAGTCCGCTGGTCAGACAGTCCCTGGTATCAGAAATCCTTCCCAGGTTAGGGTGAACAGAAAAGGCTTCGCCCAGCATGCATTGTTCTGCTACGTTAATATACTCCAGTTCCGTTTTCCGGGTTGGCCCGTGGCCCATTCTCACTCTTGCTACCTTATATGTCTCATGCCCTAGAAAGTTCCCCACTCCCTGTTCCCTCCATTGGCCGTTGCCCCTTGCCACTCCCCCAGAGTTTCCCTATTGGCTCCCATTCCCTAGTCCTGCCTATGTACCACCCCCGTGCCCTTAGATCATTGGTCTCTGATGCTCGCCCTGCTCCTGTACTTAAACCTGGACCCTCCATTGTCTTTTGTCTTCGTCACTGGATCCCTTCAAGGTGTGGCTGCAATAAACCTCCATCCATGGAACTCTACACAGAGGCCCTTCCCAGCTCTTTGCCATTGACTCATATTACTGGAGCTATCCATATATGTGTGTACGTACGCATGTGTGAGCATGTGCTGATCCTGCTGAGCAGCTTCTATAAGGAGACGATTTTGGAAGGTCTCGGCATTGCTCCAGCACTGCAAAGCTGTGTGTGGAAAGCTACATCCTCCCAAATATCAACCCATATGAAAAATATCAACCTCATATGAAAAGCAGATACACACTAATTTGCAATGTTACACTTATCAAATGAAAGTGCACTGTGTACGCTGTTCTAAGTACATGTTTCCTCCCACAGCTGAATAGAGAACGACTGGTGACAGGAGATTTGAAAGTATACTATTCTGAGAGTGCAATTCTAGGGAAAAAAAACAACGTTCAAATACTTTTGCCACTAATCTGCTGTGTAAGTATATGTTACTCAAATTAGACTTGTATTTGGTTTTGTTTTTTTTTTTTTTTTATAGCCTCTACTTGCTGATAGTCACCAATAGGAACAAGCAACATATATGCCCAAGTCTGTATTTGGTCTGACATTCACTGATGTATAGCCCAGCATTTTCTGCTCAAACTTTTAGGAATAAATATTAGATTTATTTAGGTTTATGTGAGTTTTGTCATTACATTTCCTAAGTCAAGAGTTTGCCCTTAAAGATTTCAGCAGTGCACAAAGCTAAGGGGTAAGTTATGGTACAGTGTGAATGAAATCTTGGTTCTGCTGAAGTCTGTTGGAATTTTGCCCATGACTTCAAGAAAAACAACAGGTGTTTTTTATAAACAGAAGTGGTCTGCTGTTCTGCATTTCAGTTTGGCATGATATAGCTGTAGAATTTACATATATTTAAATAAAACTTTGTATTTCATTCATAATTTAGCTGCTTTGTCTCAAACTCAGCTGCATCCACCAAAAAAATTTCCTATCATGACTTAAGTGGCATTTAAGGCTTGAAGTGTCCCACCAATTTATACAATTACAGTTTTATTCTAACCATGCTGGATACAAGTCACCTCAGTTTTAATAATCTGTGTGTTTTAGTTCACTTACTCCACTATCATATCATCCAATGTGTATTCTATGATACCTTGTAGGTAGCTGTCTTCACTGGAGCTAGACTAGCTTACCTAAGGTCATTGAAGTATGTTGTTATACTCTAATTGATTCTCTCTGGTTCCATAATTGTTCCTATGAGATCTGTGGGGTACAGGACCCCACTGAGGCCTACACTAAACCTGGATGTGATATAAGACAGCATTACATATATGTTAGCTTAGCTAAAACACATCGAATTTAGGGTGTATAGGTCCCTCAGAGTGTCTTGTAGTATCTGATCACTTACTGAGTCAGACAGACACCTAGAGATAAGAGAAATTTTTACCATCTAAAAAAGTATTGACTGAATTCAAAGTTGTAAAAAAGAGTTTAGATGGACTCTATCCAATGTCATGTGACTGTTGGACTGTTGGATACATATGCTACCAGGTATCCTAAAAACAGATATATCACTTTTTCAAGCCATAGTCATGAACTGCCTTGGAGAGGTAGTACTGTTTTCCATCAAAGTTGTTCAGGTGTATACTTGGGTTTTTGACTGCTTAAAATTTTTATTTCTAATTTTTCTACATGTCCTTAGGATTATAGTATATTTGGTTCCATTTTCCATCCATTGATACTACAGAGCATTGTGACTGCCAAATTATTCCTTTCTACTACACACTTCCTCTAAATATTTCATCACAAGTATTCAATGTGTGAGTTTATGGGATTTTCAGTTTTAAAAAATTACTTTCTGGTAAATTTAACAGAAAAAAAATAGATTAATTGCTAATAGTTGCTAATAAAATGTGTGCATAACTATCAGTAAAATGGATCTGAAAAAACTCCAAAAAATTATCAATTCATAGATACAGAAAAAAAAATTTGTCTTCTTTATTCCTGAGAGTAAAGTATAACTTAATAACATTTCAAATCATGTTATGCTATAACTTGCTACCTTTTCTATTAAGTAGCCTAAATTTTTGTGAAATAATTTATCAAATTATGTATAAACTATATTTATTTTCACCCCCTCTAAAATGATATGCATTAATTTCCTTGATGTTAGAATATATTTAGTCATCAAAATTAGTAATTACAAGTAGCGAAATATTTTTCAAATAATCAAAGAGGATGGAATAAATCGATGGGTACAGGACTGCAGTTTTTAATATACTCTCACAGGAATGTAATGACAGTATCAGTTAATGCTTCAATCAATAATGATGTGGATTGTAGATTTTAGGACAAAACTCATCAATACATTTTATGATTGAATGTACAATTTTACATCTTTCAAGAAATCAGAAAGAAATTGATGGAACAGTGTTTTATTCACAATAAAAAACAGGGCTGGAGGGGATTTATGTTTCGTAAGAGAAGACTTTCAGCTAATTAATTGTGAATTTCTACAAAACTAAAATTAGTTGGCACTGCATAATCCTAATTAAATTCAAGGACAACTCAAGCAACTCTAACTGAAGAATTGCATGACCACAGTTCATAGCCAAACCCACAGTTTTCCATATGTTTTCTGTCTAAGCCTCAACTTTAGCCATAGGCATAAAATGCATTGGTATTCTCATGAATCTGTGATGAGAGAGATGTATTTTGATGCATACAGGACTATAGTAAAAAAGAAAAAGTCTGTATGCAATAGGGAATAAATTGCATATTTATGTGGCATGGAAGACCACTTTAAGTAACTCATACTTTTAGTGACTTTTAGATTTTGTGGTAATTCTGGCATTTCTGATAATCAGCATTACCCATATATAATTGAATAAGTGTGTAATATCTCATTATCCTATTGATAACCCAGCCAACTGTAGTGTTAGGAACTGGAAAGGTGACAAGCAAAAATGATGGCATTTTCAGTCCACTGGACTATGATTTACATTGGTTTTATTCTCCTGAAATGTATTTCAGCATGGCATGACTATGTATGGAGACACATGAACATTTTGTTTCAGCTAATGGAGCAAAAAAAATTGGCATTCAACATGCTATTTTAAAACATATTAAATATTTAAAACACTGTCTAGTACGTGCATTGAAAGAATGAAAAGCTCCATGAATGTACTCAGCCTACACATAATTCCTGATAAACCATAACACTTACTTTGTTTGAAAGCATAATGAGAAAAACCATTAGTCTCTTTTTTCAAACAACTAACTCAAAATAATAAACTTAGAACTTCTTTCCCAAAGAAATAATAAAAAAACCCAATTCCAAACACAAATATTTGCTCTGATTTCTTGGTTTCTAATCCAGGGTTTAATTACAATAATATTTTTCCAACACTGTGAATAAGTCGTTATAAATCAGCTCTGTATTTCAGCATTTCAGGTAGTTTGCTATGCTGAGCAACCTTTAGAAAAGGCCTTCAGTTTCCAGACAGTTGTAAGGGTGTTTTATTTGTAGAATCATAGAACCATTAAAGTTGGAAAAGGCATCCAAGATCATTGAGTCTAACCTTTGAATGAACATCACCTTGACAACTAAACCATAGCACTAAATGCCATGTCCATGTTTCTAGAATAATTCCAGGGATGTTGACTCCACCACCTCCTTGGACAATTCATTCCAGTGCTTAACTACCCTTTCAGTGAAAAAATTCTTTCTGATGTCCAACCAGAACCTCCCCTGGCACAGCTTGAAGCCATTGCCTCTTGTCCCAGTGTCAGGACAAGAGGAAGACTTGCCTGGAAGAAGAGGCTGACCTCTATGTCACTACAACCATCTGGAACGTATAGGGTCATTTGCTTCCAGCTGCATGAGGGACTGTAGTCAAGAAATCCATGTTGTGTGGGAAGGCATGGCTTTGTTACACCAAGTGATGGCCTGACATGAGCTCTGTCTATGATAGTGATGACCATGGCCACCTGCTTCTGCTATCTCTGGAGGCAGAGTTTGTTTTTGGTGTTGGACAGACACCAGCTCCCATAAGACTGGTGTGAGCTGAAGTTGGAGCTGTCCTCAGCAGGGACAGCATCTTGCCTGGCACTGAACCCAGAGCTGGGAAGCTCCACCATACCCAAAGTACCATCTACCTCATCTATGGATAACCTGGAGACCCCTTTCCTTCCTCTTCTTTCCCCTCCAATGACTGATAGCTATGCAGCACTGACAGGTGCCCTGCTCACTGCCGCTGGAACAAACATAAACTGAGCTGCAGTTGCACTTTGCAGCATCAAACCCATAAATTTGTTCAGAAAATTCCTTGTTTTGCCACAAATATGGTTTGTGAATGAAAATAACTCTTGGATTTGGTTTCTACAGTTACTACTGCAGTAAAGAAAACAGCAATTGTCTCATTTAGTCATTGATTTATTTCCTATTAAAATGTTGTTTGAACAATCCAGAGACTCTCACTTTTGGGACCATTTTATATGTGTGTTTATTTTGATGTTCTTAGTTTAAATAGATACCAGTAAAGTCTGCTTGCACAAGCCAAAACCTATGCAAGAGAATGGATCTCTTTATAATAGGATTAAGGCATTTGCTAAGTTGTTTAAGCCTAAGATACTACAACACAATGTTGTTTTAATTGAATATGTAATGTTATGGGCACTCACATCATAAGCTCACCTTGTGTCTGCCTGACTTTTCATTGACAATCAATTTTATTTTAACTCCTCAGAAGCGAAAGAAGAAATAGTACTGTTTCTGTTCATATGTCTTCAGCTTTTCTATCAGTATTTCACCTAATGAAACATGACTATGAATAACTATTTCTTATTTTAGAAAGAAAGGTCTTACTTTATTTGAATTTTGCTTGAAAAAAAAATGAAGTCTAATGTTATAAATTGATAATGACACTCTTAGTCTAATCCTTAGTTTCACTTCTAGGTTTTAACAGCTGACCAATGCCCATCAAGGCCTCATAATTCCCTGTATACATAACATGACACTTGTGTGATGGTTTGGGTTTTATTTTTCCCAGGTGAAATTGTCCTTTAATATTAAATTGTTCCTCAAATGGAAGCAATTTTAAGCTTTGTGATCTTTCTTTTCCCCTGAATCTTTCTCATTCCTGCTATGTTCTTTCTATTGGATCAGGGGACTACAGACACGAAGTTTCAAAGGAGTAGTTTTGTTGATTTGCCATTGATTTATTCAGTAGAATAATTATTCTGTCTTATTTTCTGTTTGTTTTTTAATATTTCTTATCATCTGAAGTGCTTGTTTTTCAAGCCCGCTAAGCATTCTTGCAGATATTTTCAGGTGGCAGACTATGCTAACACCAAGATATAATTCCAGAATGGCAATTACCACTTTAAGATTCAATATTTCCTGCACAATTCTTTCCTCAGTTTCATTTCCTGATATTTGCCTGCTGTGAGTTTCACCTACCATTTCCCTGTTTACAAGTCTTGTAAGGTTCTTCTTCATTTCTTCGGCCACTGCCTACATAATTATTACTTACAACATGACATTGCATCATTTTCCCTTCTTCAAGACTTTGGCTGCAGTTTCATTAATCTGTGGAAGTGAAAGCCTTTGTGTAGCATGCCATCTCTGTCACTTTTCCCATGTTAGTCCACAACAACTGAGCAAAACTATGCAACATATCCTATCCCCCATAAACAATACAAAAATTTGTAATGAATCTACCTTAAACATTTAGACTCCTCTTTAGCCAGAGAGAGACAAAAACCTCCAGATATCAACTTGGTTCCTTAATTTTAGACATCTGTCTGAAGGCTAAATTTTTGTGACATGATTTCTTGGAATCATCTATAATATCCACTGAGCATGGATGAACACTGGGTTGTTAGCAGTTTGAGGGTCACCATGTGAGATGGATCCTATTTCAGCTGGATTTCTCCGTTCTTTTAATTTGTCATAGGATGGTGACATATAAGCTTTGGATTCTGTTCCATTTAAAACATTCAGTTTTCAGACCTTTCTGGGGTGTTGTTAGTGATTCAAATATTATATTGGTTTCTACAGACTCCACAGTTTATTTATTGGGCTGAAGTTTGATTTTTGGTGATAAACTGCCTGATAAAATAGATCACAACTTTTCTATAGGTAGAAGCCACCACTCATCTAAAGCGTTAAGTGAAGGCTATATCTCAATTCACAGGAGAACTGAGCTGAAATATAAACCAGTTTGTTTTTAAAAACAAGATCAATAAAAATTGGCATTTCAAAGATAAAAATCATCATGTGATCTATCCTTAGAATTTCTACTAAATGTAAATCATACAATTATTTTAAAAGGCATGATTTAAATTCAACAACTAGCAAAATCAGAATGTTAAAGAGCTTTAAGACGTGCTCAGATCTTCCATAGTTATTATGACGTAGTTTTCACCAAGAGAGAGGAAGAAATGCATATATTTATCTTCATGGAGTTAAATTTCTTGTTCAACCAGACAAGTGGGACGATGCTGAAAAAAACGATGCAGGACACAAGAATTTATCTGTTATCTATAGGCATAGACTGAGAACCTCAGCTATTATCAAATTGCTAGTTTCATTTCTTTCTAAGGGCCTTCATCAATTTATACCAGATACTGATTAATCTCCACATTTGATGTTTGAAAAAAGTTTTGAAGGCCATGATATATTTTAAAGTTTTATTTCCATCCTTAACTGATATTTTTCTATCTGATGATGCTCAAAAAGTGGGAAATAAAGGATCATTAAAAATTAGAGGGAAAACCAACTCAGATTCAATATTATCTCTCAGGTATTTTGGACCTTGAGAAAATAGTTGGATCAATGAAAAATAGTTATTGAATAAAAAAAAAAAAAACAAAACTCCAGAGGTGCTGTTAGAGACAAAACCCAATTTTAAATTAGCTAGTCTAATTCTCCTTTGACTATCAGCAAAGTCATGGCTTAGATGATCCCTTTTTCCTAGTTGCCTTTAGCCTAGAGATAAAAACCACAGGAGGTATTTCTCCTCATAATGGCTAGTAGCTTATCTCCAGGGAGCTAGATGAACATTGGAAACTCATCTGTTTCATGGGAAAGCTGGGCAAGTACATGGAAGAAACACCTACTAAGGACTGCTAAGCAGACAGGCCATAACTGAATCATGATACCTTGATCAGAAGCCATGCAGAAAGAGCTTGGTGGCTGAGCAGCCACTAGGGAGGAAATGTATTGTTCTCATTATTCTCTGTGTGTCCATTAGGGTTAATCTTGATCTGAACAGTGTGGCCATTCTTGTAGGGTTTTTAATATGCAGCTGAAAAATATAATTGTAGTAGGAGTAATGACCAAACAAGCAAATGGGTCCACTGCAGGGTGTTAAAAGCTCTAAGCCAGAAATGCAGAGCTCCAGACTCAGTTCCCTGTTTAATTGTAACCTTTGAATGTGCTCGTGTGCAAATCACTGAACTTATCTCCCACCTCAGTTTCCTATTTTCTAAATAGAAACAATGCTCCTGCAGTCATCAAGAGAAGACATGAGAAAAAAATGCAGCACTGCTGCCTATTTATTTACAGTTGTCTGATGCAGACTGATTGTGTTTCTGGGTAGCTTCCACAGCCTGGCTTTGGAGACTTTGCACACATTTCCACATTGATTGATCAGAAGTATACAGGGACCTGAGGTTTTCCAAGGTTGTTTTTTTTCTCTCATATTTTCTTCCCTTATTGTGCTCCATCCTTACACAATAGCACAGCATCACACTGTTTCACGAATGTCCAAAAAAGATGGCTTAGAAAAACTATCAGAGGGAAAACACTTTTAAAAATAGTCTATTTATTAACAAAATCATATTTAAATTGACTTTAACATGGATTTTTCAGTGTCACCAGAGCCAACCAATCCAATATATCACGGATCCTGATGCTGACATGAAGTGGACATGAAGATTTATAGCTGTCTCATGTGTCTACTTAGTATGATCACTGTATTTATATACAAAACTCTGAACCATTGACAAAATTTCAGACAGAAAGGATGGGGGCATTCATGAATTGCCCAATCTAACAGCTAATTCAGAGCTTTAATAGAGTTTCACAGAATGCATCTTTCATATGTGTATTTTTAGCAGGCAATGGAAAAGGGCTTCCATGTGGTACCAGATGCTATTAATCATTACCTGAGGCAAGAGGGGTGGAAAGAATGTTAGACTGAAACCTTTTGGAATCATGTATGTCCTTCATGAAAAGTTTAGCATGACTTATTATCAGAATGCCTGTCCCTCCATGAAATAAAATATAGTCCGATGTTTATCTGAGCCTAATTTTCACTACCAAATATCACCTAACCCTTTTTAACACTGAAATGTTATCATTAGCACTTTGTTCAGAGCAGCACAAAACATCAACAATAAGTGAGGACAGAAAGACAAGAAAGGTCACAGCCCACTTAGGCCCTGGTTTCCCTACTTCATGAGATTGCAAGCCTCATACCATTGATCTCATCAACTAAGGACCATCACAGATCATACACATCAATGCTAACTAGAAGGAATTTCTGTGACTGTATACTAACTGCTAATTTAGGATGAATTGGTTAAGGACAAATTATTTTGGGTACATAGTGATAATGATTGGTAGAGAGTGTCAATGTGTATTCTTACTGAATATTGATACAGCAAAGTGGTTTTGAGGTTTGAAAGAGGCATGATCTATCAGTCTTTTAAGCATGCTTATCAGAACCATCTCTAATTTCCTAAAAACATCTGGCTTGAAATGTTCCTGAAAGTGAAAATAATGAGGCTGCATAAGAAAAAACAACTCCACCAGCACTGGTTGTGTACTGATTCACCTTTTGAGTTGGTTTTCTGAGCTCTCATTTTCTGTCTTGGACTCTCTTCTTCCATGTCTTGTCTGTAAACTAGCTCTAAGTGTCTGCTTTTCTTGCACTGTAAAGCCCAACCAATCTGTCATGGTTTAGCATAGTTAAAGAGGGCTTCAGCCACGGAAGTGATTTTTTGCAAAGAGGTGCTTACAGCTTCCTCTAGACACAACAGAACCAATCAATTGGCTAGTTTGAATATTGGCAACTTTTTTAAGCCACTTAAGAAGCTTGACACGCCTCTGTGGTCCACATTTAAGAATGAACAAACCCTGGGAAAGCTCTCTCTTGCTTCTGGCTTTTGGACAGGTAACTGAGGGGCTCACGTGGCCCAGCTTGGGTGAAGATCTCAGCTGCTTCTGCTCACTGTTCCCAGCGCAGCCCCTCAGTGCAGGCTGGCTCCCCTGCAGCCCTGCTCCATGCAGGCAACCTGGTGGTGCAGCTCGGCCAGGCTGGCTTCCCCCTCCAGTGCCCTGAAAATTCATCTGAGGCTGCTGCCCGGCAACGATCATGTGACCAACAGTGAGAATCGAATTCCAGCTGTGGGGCCTGGGTGAGATTAATCCTTTTAGTGCTGTAAGTTTTCTCCAGAACAGGTGAGGCCTGTGGACATCAATCCTCTACCAGGTCAGAGAAAGAGGAACGGTGAAGGCACGTGAAGAAAACACCATAAAGACACCAAAGTCAGTAAAAAAGGAAGAGCTGAAACCCCGAGAGAGGAGAAAGAGGAGATGCTTCAAACCTAGAAGCTGAAATTCTGTTGTAAAGCTATGGTGATGGACTATGGTACATCAGAGTACTCGTTGTAATTTCATGAAAGCATGGGGGGTGGAGCATTCAAACTGCAATTGTGAACAAAAGTACTTGTGCTGAAATAAGCAAATGACAGTAGCTGTGATTTGATGAGAAGCTTGAACAGAGAGAGATGAAAGCGATGAAGACCCTTGCTCCCAGGGGAGGAGGAGAGCCTCTGTTCCTGGAGCTGAAGATGCTCCCAGAGATAGGTGAAGAGAACCTTTGTTTCTGAACAGCTCAACCTTAAAATGGTACCCCACTAGCTCAAGACTAGACCCTCAAAAGCAGTTGTGGGGCAAGCTGTAAGACGAGGAAAGGGACGCGAGCAGAGAACCAACCCAGGCGGCTGTCTTGCTGTGACATGAAGCCATGAGAGAACTGTTTCTTGTGGAGATGTCTCCATAGCATGAGCAAGAGAGACTCCTCTCCCTAAGTGAACTGAAAAAGATTATTATAGAGGTGGTGAACTGACTGAAAATCTCAGGGCTTGTCTTTTTACGTTGTCAGTGGGAGAAGGGAAAAAGGTGGGGGAAGAGAAGTGTTCTGAAGGTTTAGTCTGACTTTTTCTTTCTTTAAGGTCTGTTAATAAAATTCTTTATATTTTTTTAAGTTTTGTGCCTTCTTTGCTTTCTTCTAATTCTTATCTCACAGAAGGAAATTAAGTAAGTAATGGATATTTTGAACCAAACCACTACACTAAAATTGTTGTTTCTGCCTGGTTTCCGAACTGAACCCCCTACAAAATCAAAACACAGTTTATTTTCCCCTTTTATACATTTTGAATATGTACGTCACAAAGGCTGATCACAGGGTGTAAACAGTTTTGATAATTAAGAAGAAAGATGCATAACAGGATGCCACAAAGTAAAGCCAGTAACAAACAGCGTTTTGAACAGACCCTCCACATCACTACTTTCTCCACATTTGAAAGAGGAGACAGTCTATATTGAATAACTGCATTCTGAGACTCTAAATACCACTAAATTAAATGGTTTTAAATAGAATTAACTTGAAATGACATGAGCAAATATGTCTTTTCTAGTGCACATTTCAGCTATAGGATTCAAACTCGTGAGAGATAGAAATTGTCTATCATGGGGAGAATATTCTCTTACCCATTCAAACTGAAATAGAAAACTATGATTTACACACTAAAGCCCCTAAACTATCTAATGATGGAAAATACTTCTTACCATCATCATGCTAATTAAAGTGTCATTGAGGTTAGGAAATGTTCTTTGTACTGTGATGAGAGAAGATGCAGGCAAATTGAATTTTCTTTCTGATGGTGCTCAGTAAAAGATAATTGACCACTTGTTATTCCTAGGTGTCATATAGTAATAGGACAAGAAAAACCTAGTCTATAATAACTATATTGTCAGCAGAGATAGATTTCACCAAAAAAGAAGATACGAAAAGTTTAAAAAACAGTCATAAGGGAGAAAATATCCTCTCCTCAGTAAAACACTGCAGCGAATATCCAGGTTTACCACATATACACACAAACCAACAGTGGAGTATATTTTATTCCAAACTATTTTTCAAATATGCCAAAGCTGCCTCCATGTACAAAATAATACTGTACTTTAAAAAACTGTACTTTACAGTTCTCAAGTGAAACACTGTGATTTTGTTGAACTGATCCTTAGAGGTGTTGGTCTTATGACTGAAGTACTACTTTTTAAATGCACGTGAAACCAGAAAGTTAGTGAGGCTTTATTTTTAGTTTTATTGAGAGTAGTAGGAAAAATAATGGGATGAAATAAATAAAAGGAAAACACATAAATGAGATTATTAATGAGAAATAAAGTCTATGTCTCTAGTCCAGAAAGATCAAAGGACCTCAAACTGATCTCTGTATTTTCTAAGGCTAAATGTTCATTGAAGTGATTTGATACTTTATTTCTAAGATAAAAGAGTTCAGTACTACCAGCTGGCATCATAGAAGAGGGCATTTAAACCTTTTTTCTCAAATGAAAAACTGCTTTTTTTAGCACCATATAATGTAATGAATGGAGTGTGTGGACTATACAGTGATTCCAACAACTTTTGTCCTTTGCTTTTTTAGGGCACATGTTCATTCTTTAACATGAGTTCTTACATTTTCCTTGTATGACAGCAATGCATCCACTTGCCATCTCTTTGGGGCTTTGGAGCAAGGTCTGTTCTCATTCTGCATGTTTGTTCAGGAGCAAGTACTGTAGATACTGTAGGAACTATGGTAACACAGATAAATAGACACAGTCCTGCCTTCCCTTCATTTATATTTTCTTTTGGGTTAGCACAAATATTTGTTCATACTGGGGATTCATACCAAGAGAAAAAGAGATGAAGCCACAGGAGATGGTGAGGTCCAGAACAGGGTTATATTCCCAGCTGAAGATCCAACATATCATCTAGACATTGTCTACACATTTCCACTGTGCAATGTAAAATTTATAGATTCTTCATGCCTATTGTTTGGCTAGCTGGCTGTTAATGAATTGAATGTACTGTCAATATCTTGAGAGAGGAGACTATTTTCAATTGTATCTACCTCATTTTTTGTTTGAGGGAAAAAAGTTCAAATACACTGATGTCATAGAATTTGTTTTAGGTTTTCATAATAAATCATTTATCATTCTTCTGTAGGCTGAAAACAATCAAATCAATTTAAGAACCTCACTATGTTTCCTAATAATATTAATTTTCACCTAAAAAAGAAGAAATAACCTGATATATGATTCAAAAATTGGATATGAAAACACATTTTTTCAAGATCTGAAAATATGTGCTTCAGGAAATGAACAGGTTAGCAAAGATATACATTAACATATAGTCCACTGAATAGTTGTATTTTCAAATAAAAGTTAAAAAAAATAGACAAAACTGTGGGAAAAGTAGTTAAACTTGTTCAGAGATCACTAAATTTTTCTACATGGAATCATCAAAGTTGATAATATCTGGTAGCATTGGTGGGGCTGCCTCTATTTTGAGTATGTAAGACTATAACAAACCTCACTGATCAGCAGAAGTGTCCCTCTCCTTCCTAAGAAAATAGGCAGAATTGTCCATTGATATTTTATACTCCACCAATACTTACATGGGTGTTACTAGAGAGCTGCATTGTAGTGGTGCTGTTTCATTGGACTGATTCAGTTATCTTCCTTTGAGAACCAGCTATGAAATCTAGGTACAACACTCTGTATAGACAAAAAGGGAAGCCTAAGCTGTAATTTTAATGTATTTCTAGAAATGAAAGAAAATTAAGTGGTATTAACTGATAGAATTAAAACACAACTTAGCTCCTCCTGTGCAAGCAAACATGCTTTGCAGGTGGGGGAATGACAGAAAAGTCAAACCCCAAATTTCATCAGTGGCTGTCTGAGAAAACCTTTTTTGCCGTAAGTTGTTTTAGAAGTACTTGTTTCTGCATTGTCCGGATCCCCAGAACAGAGCAGGACATATACTCTCTTGAGACACTGTGATCCCTGATTTTTAACATTTTTGTCACACTGGCAACAAGCATGGGTAAGAGCTGCCAGGCAGGGCAGGACTGCAGGAGAGATGCAGCAGGGTCTAAAAGTCACTTTTACTGTCCTCCTAAATCAACTCTAGTAAATGCTCACTGGCTGTGGCTGGAGAGTCAGTGCCAATGCAATTTTGCATGGAAAATTTGAAGAGCTGGAAAACTCTGCAAAGCAATTCTTGCTGAAAAATCTTGTCTAGGCACATTTATACAATTCTCTGTCAGAATTCCATATCTCCATTAGTGATTGTATTTATTCACTTATACCAATAATTTCCCTTATTGAGATTTTCTCCAGGTACTTTCTCTGAATTTCAGTGGTCAATGTTGAAATTTTAGCTCCAACTTCAGGCAGTGATAAGCTATCCAATTTATTAAAAAAGATAGTATTTTGCCTAAAATAAATATGTGTCTGTTTTACAAAGTAACATTTTTTCAATATTGCATTATGGTAAAATCATCTTTTTTTTTAATGACTTCTTTCCCTCTCCCCATTTAAACACATATTATGATGAAACAATGAAGTAATTGCATGATGAATAGGTGGCAGAAGGATTTAAATCCCTTTCTAGGACAAAAAAAAGGTAGATATTTCTAATTATCTGGAGGAAAAAGAAGCAGCTACTGTGATTATACTATTGCAGTGAATCATGCCCTTTAAGTGTCGTCACAAGATACACACATAAAAGACGAGGGATATACTTTCATTCTAACACACAGGTTTTCTGTGGAAGCTCCTGCCGGATGAGATGCTACTTTTCAGCTACTAACTGAGACAGTTTAATCTTTTGTTACTTTATTGCTGTGAGATCCGAAGATACACACGGAGTTCTACAATTTATATATGATAAGATTTTAATGCTGTGCATCGAAGCACCAACTAAATAAAAATTTTAACTATATCTCTAATGAGGGGAAAAACTGAACTGATCATTAACAACAAAACCAAAAATTCTCAGAGTTTCTGTGAGTCAGAAGCCTGATAGTACCAGGAATGTTAGATGTCTCATTCTCAAAGAGATTTATATTTGTACTGGGAAGCATAAAATACAGAAATGGTTCGAAAGGACTCATTTTCCTGACATTCTCTAGGAGCTCTCATCTGAAGAGGTTGTTTATTAAGAAGAGAACATTCATTATTTTCATTAAACTGCAGTAAATGCACATATCCCAGCACATCTACATTCCCTGAAGAAATTTTTACCATCATATCTAATTAGGTCAGCCACATAATCTCTGCAAACAAGGTTAGTAAGGCATTATAAAAATGCTGATGACTTTCAAGTGAATCCCAACTTGGCAATCATCACAAAAACTATTAGTATTCAAAAATTACATGATATCAAATTAAGGTCCTTTCTCCTCTTTCACCCTTGTCCAGTGTATAAGATCTTCAGCATTAGCGATTCTAACCCCTATGTGTAGATCAACATTCTTCTAGTAATAAAAACAAGTATTTTGAATAACATTTAGGATCCAAATAAATGTTTGTTTTCGATTGGAATTGCTTTAACAGTTAGGATTCTGTCTGTAAACTCATTCTATGGCAAGGGCAAGAATTCATCTTATATTAAACAGTAAAACATGTAAATCAAAACTACTTATTTGTATCTTCTAGGCTTTCATCTGCACTGTTAAGATTTGCAGTCAGCATTCAGGATTTTGTTAGGCTTCTGTCCTTCAAACAGGACATTTAAGATACTGTCAGTCTGCAGCAACTTCTTGCTGAAGGTGTTTACTTCTACTGTGATCATAAATGACAGTAAAGTAATTGAAGATGTTTAGACAGGCAGAGGGCACTAGTTTCAAATCCATCTCAAAAAAAGGAACATTCAGGAATGAAAAGAAAGATCCAAAACCTGTTTTTACAAAAGGAATTACATTACTGCAGCAAGTTCCTCTTTTCTGTAAATTAAAAGAAAATATTTAAAAACACCAAGAATCCTTTGCTGCATAGTAAGTACATTGCCACGCTATTGTACCATTATTTGTATCCTCTATACAGTCATAAGCAGAATTTGTGGTAGATTCTTCTGACAGGAAAGGCCAGGTTGCATTAAGCACTGAACAAGCGCTTTCAGGGAACATATCGTCCAAAGGCAAAAGAAATAGAGGAGACAAATACAGGCTGCAAAGAACAGTTTAGTTGAGCAAGAGACTTGGATAGATTCAAATGTAGAGAATCAGGAGCATCAATTGCAAGTTGCCATGTTCTTGGTCTTGTAATTAATTTTATTCATTGCTCGATAGGTAAATTTTGAAAGCATTTTTTTGAAAAGAATGAATAGCAATTACCACATGACACATTTTTGGCCATAAAATGCATTTTTGGGCAGTAAAGACTGTTAAAGAATTTGAGTTTAATTACTAAGATTATTTCAATCAAGACAACCCTGGGAAAAGAATGAAATTAAGTCACATCGTATTTGCATAACCAACATCTTTTGGTTATTATTACCCTTATTATTTGCAATATATTTAGTTCTTATTTAGCTGGTTTTTTTCAATTTAGTTAACTAAATTTAGATTGAAAACATAGGTAATTTTACTTTTTTTGTCTATATGAAAATAAAAGGCTCCTTGAAAACTGACTAAAATCTTTTAGTTTAGTTCACTTTTATGTGGTCAAGAGCAAATTTCTTTCAGTTTTTTGTTCCTGTGGGAAAGATGAAATGTTGTTTCTGTTTGATCCCAAAAGAATTGCTACCAAGGTAATTTTAAGGTGTAGCTTCACCAGTGAACCCAAACCAATACTTTGTTTCAATTTTTTTTGCACTACTTGCTCAATGAATCTGGTATCCTAGCTATTGCCAGACATTCTGTATTATTAAGTAAAAGTGATTTCTTTTCAGTCTCTTGTGGTTTGTTCAGTGAGCCCAAAGCTGAAAAACTCAGATACATGAATGAATATTGTATCTCTGAGATACACCGTATTTCAGAGAAATGAAAGAAAAAAATTCAATATCAAATGGAATTAATTCCTTACTTGCCCAAAGCACAGTTGTATAGGATCATTCAAAGTTAATAAGCAAATAAGTTCACTCTCCCAATAATCAGATTTCTTGCATGATCCTTTCTTGCCCTTCTCTTTTTCTCATCTTAGTTTACTTTGACTGATCTTTTTTGGGACGTTTGTCTCTCAACGTGTTTCTTAATATTCCATTAATTTATGCTGAAGTCTACAGCCCAGTCAAAATCAAGTACATCTAAATTTCTCTGCCAAGGAAAGATGAATTCACAAAAATGTAATTACATCCAGTCTGAAAAAATGCCCTGAAGTACCTTCCATCCCTCAAAGGTGAATTTCTGTGTGACAAGCTACTGTAGATACTTCTGAACAGCAGCAGCAAAAAAACCCAAAACCAAAACAAAAAAACAAACAAACACACAAAAAATCTCACAATAAAACATAAGCAAAAAAACCCCCTGTGGCTGGTTTTTGTTCTATGACATCACAGTGGCAAACTTCCTTGTGCTAACTAAGCAATTTTCAAACACTATCTCTTTTTAATACATGCTATCTATTTAACAAAAGGAAAACAAACACTGATGTCCGGAAATTGATTAGGCAGCAATCTGGATAGCAAGAGATTTGATCTGAAAAAACTAAGAAATTTTGTGATATCTTAAAGAATCCATTCATTTTTCTTAGCTTTCTTGCAGTGAGATTTCACTACACAAGAATGATTTTCCTTTGCCCTATGAAACTTATGTTCGTAATGCCTTAACTTCTGGCAAAATTCACTACAAAGAAAATTCCATGAAGCAGCTTTGACAAATTCAATGCAACTGTTGCAGCAATTTCTTGCTTAGCTGACTAAAAACCTTTCTGCATTTGTTTTTTTTACCTGGTAAACATTGTTTATCAAATACATTTGTGACTGTAGCAGCAATGGTACGGAAGGATGCAAAGATACTTGTGGTCTTTATGTTGGTGTGCCTTTACCAGACTGATTGAGCAAATATAGCCTGAAGTGTAATGAAGCTTGACAACACATTATAAAACAAAGCTTTATTAATACAACAAGAAAGATGAGTAACAACATGCCCACCTACAGCAAACATGGAATCATAAGTGATGCAACAGCTCCAGTGGGGAGCCAGGGACACTGGCTTATCTGGCAGCAGATGCCAACCATGCAAATGCCTGTAGAATGCAAGTATGAGTTGTGTTGCACCTTGGCTCAAACAACAGTAGTGCGATATGAGGGAATCATGCCTGGTGTGAATAACATGGGAAGCATATTGCCTGTGATGCCAATGTCAGTCTGGGCAGGCTGTCAGGAGGAAAGGGGTTAGTAGCCACGCAGGACCCCTCTCAAGGGACAAAAGTAGCATGTTCCTTAACAACTAAAGATGTGAGTTGTGTGACATCTAGAATTATTGCACTTCAACAAGGTAAGGCTTGACGCTTTTCAAATCTGGCAGCACTGTGGAAGACCTGTTGGTCTTCCACACAGCAAAGAAGGATCAGCTGGCTGAGCAGGGTATTGTCCTGCAGATCTTCATCACTTTAGGTAAATATTCTACTTAGGGTAGAAAATGGACTTAGAGACCTTCCCATTTGTTTTCTTGACCACTTAATTCAGAAGAATCCCATTTCACTAAAAACATGTTGTAAGGAATAAGAACTGGAATATGAGAGAGCCAAAATACATATTATTATGATACTAATATTAACGATTATAACAATAATTATTAGTATTATAATATTAATCATATTATAAAATTAATCATGCCCCTTACAGAAGTCTGGGCATACATTCTGATATTCTGCCTATGTTATTATAACAATACATCATATGGATTCATGTATTAAAATCCTTCCTGAAAGTTATTGTAAGCAGTGTCACTGATGTGGAAATTATCACATAACAGTGCAGGTATATGAATTAGCTTTCTTAAAATGTTCTTGTAATATTGATCTAATTTTTTATGTTGAAAGAACTTTTATACTTCAGCTGTACAGTTCTCGACAGTTGTGGGCAAAAGTCTGCGAAGAAGGAGGAGCTTCATGAAACTTTTATTCTATCCAAGACAGAGATCCAGTTTCTAGAGACATCTCTAGTTAAACTCCTGATTACTGATGTGTTCAGCATGAGTCTGTAAGAGTGGTCACTTTGGTACCATAGGTGTGGTTCAGCACTATTAGCACTATTAGCTCTATCAGCCACTTGCTGTGACCAAGTCTTACCTGTCCAAAAATTCTCACTGTCTTTGTGAAAGGGAAAACACAGCTTTTTCATGTAAAACACATGCTTTCTGTAAAGCAGACAATGTTTTTGATAGATAATGCTGTCTGCATTGATAAATATTCATATAAATACATTCTATATGTGTTGCTTCAACCCCAAGAAAAAGATAATGGCACATTTCCTGAAGAAATGGGTCTGAGCCCTTCATTTGAGGCCTGGGTTCAGACACTTCAAGTGATTGTACATGGTTTTCAGGTTGATTGCTGCTCTGTTCCTGTTCCTGTCTTCAAGAGTATCATTTAAGAGACACCAGCATGAAGAAATAAACATTTGAGGACCAGAAAAAAATTCACTCTTCTGTTAAATGCAAGATAGTAGCTGTAATTTAGAGATTGGAAAGTGATGAAAACCATATGAAGGTACAGTCTTGATGGAAAGATATGTCTTTCACTGGAGAAAACTGTGTATGACATTGATAATTATTCTATATAATAAACTTACATGGCTAAAATAAAGATAATTAATGCAGAAACATCATTAGTGGTTCAACATCCTTACTTCAAGAAAGCACATGCAGGCTAAACTAGTTTTTCAACTAGTTTAAATTAAAGCACTGCTTTAATTCTTGAGAAATATCAGTGATATGTGGATTGTTTGTTCCTTTTCTACTTGAACATAACTGAGTTCAAAATTGGATTTCTATGTCCAGCAATAGGTCCATGAAGACATAAATCACCAATAGTTTGTTGTTGTTTCTAATATTTGTGGGTTAAACAGCTGAGAAAATAATTGTGTTTTTCTAAGTATTAAATGTTTATGTTCACTAAAATTTGACATCTATTATCTGTATTAAGGTGTGTATATGATAACTTCCATTTAGGGCTAAGAAAAGCCCTAGTATGCCAGGATCACTTTAAGAAGTTAGGGTGGAAAACAAAGAAAAGATGAATGGTTTATTATTCCTTTCTACGTTTTAAAGACATCATTCAATAAATGAAAATGCTTCATATAAGTACAGCGACAAAAGGCTATTATTGAGGTCATACTTCTGGGTGTGCAGAGATTTGAGGATATTGTGATTCTGAAAGGGATTGGGAATAGAACTGAATGAAAGCAGCTTTTTTAGAATCGTTAACATGCAGCATTTTCATTTTCTACTGTACTTCAGACACCTATGCTCCTCACTGATTTGTATTGTCCCATGAGATTAGTATCAGCAAAGGT
The DNA here is from genome assembly GCF_041296385.1 of Aphelocoma coerulescens. Lineage (NCBI taxonomy): Eukaryota > Metazoa > Chordata > Aves > Passeriformes > Corvidae > Aphelocoma > Aphelocoma coerulescens. The sequence goes on along the minus strand of NC_091015.1, from coordinate 96,207,183 downwards.
ACGTTACTTTTGTTAGAAACAAAAAGTAGTGAGAGATGTCAGAACATTATAGAATGTGCAGAGCTACACATGGGAGCATGGATCACAGTCACTATGTCTCCTATCTTTTCAGTGGCAGTGAAATAACAAGATTTTTAATTACTGCAGCCTGAAAGTTGCATATAAAAAGTGATCTTTACAGAGTCTGGGTTTTAACAAGCACATTTGTCAATTATTGGATGATGGCACCATAAAGGCATTTTCAGTTTTTTTTAATTTATTCATTTCTGGTTTGGCTTGGGTTTTTTTTTTTACATCACAGATCTATCTGCCCAGAATTTTAAGTGACAGGTTTTGGGGTTGTCTTTTTTCCATTATAAAAAAATTAAAGGTCTGATTTATAAACAGAACACAAATCAACAAAATCCAGGGCTCTGTGTTCAAGGCTTGAGTTTGATTCTCATTTTGTTTTAAATGACCTTTGCTAGCTTATTTCTCAGAAATTAATTGGCTCATTTGCAGTTCAATCCATTTAAAGTGAAGAAGTTTGTTTAGACATGACTCCAGTATAACCAAAAGGAAAAGTTATTGGTAAAAGAATTATATGCAGATAGTCACAGCACGATCAGTCAGTATGTATGATAAGCAGTCAGTTACAGGTTTTGTCAATTATTAGCATTATTAAGGTCACAATATAAAAAAAAAAAGTGGAATAAAAAAAAAAGGTAAGAATCTGAACTATAAGCATCCACTGTCTAAGGCCAGGATTCAGCCTTTCTTCCCTTTTCTATCCTATTTACCTTCATTGCAGATTGGAAGCAATTTGCCTTCTCTCAGAAGCAAACTGCCTTCTCTCAGAAGATATTTAATCACCTAAAAAATGAGCTCCAAGCTCAATAAGCATAGGAGGTAACAACTATTTCAGGTATGTCTTAAACAAAAAATATAAACAAAATTATAGAAACAATAAAACAGGACGTGACAAAATAATCAGTAAATTGACAATGATAAAAAGGTGCTGATAATGAAATGCAACATTTCTTTAGAAAAGTCTGAACAGATTTTTTTCCCCTGTGATAAATATGCTTCATATTGAGAATACTGGTAATACAGGTATATTTATAGTTTTCAAACTTTGCCAGTGAGGAAACAACAGGAATGTTAAAATCATTATTGCTGTTCTTTAGCTTATGATCCCTGTTCTTTAGATTCTAGTCTAACCAATGAGAATTATTCTACAGAATAGCTAGTGCATGGATCTTGGGCTTTGAAAAAAGAAGCTACATTTATTCTTGTAGAAGTGATTTTTCCTGCTTACGAAGCAATTCAAGGTCAGAATAAAAGAGCATGCAGCTTCTCATGACTTCACAATATTTTTTCTCAGTCAGTGATTAAACTCTTTTGGAGATTTTTTTTTTCCCCTTTTTGCATGTACAGGATGAAAAATCCATGGACAACCCAGTATTGATTAACATTTCTTGTGCTGAGCCTGTAATCGTCTTCAATTCCCATCCTCTTAATGAAACTGCCACAATCTCATTAGGCTCTAGCATTTAGTATGTAACTTCAATATGACAATGTAGAAGGAAAGAGTGACCAGGTATCTCCCATTCTATTTCAACCTTCATTACCTTATCAATAAAAATAAAATAGGAGGTACCCAAAATCACAAAACATGAAACAGAATAATGAACATAAATGGAAACTTCTTGTCAATTGTCCCCAAAGAACCAATTAATGATAAATGCCACCAAATTACAGTGGACGGGAGAGACATAGTTTGGATTTAAGTAGTTCCAAACAGATGAACAGAAGTTGGGTTTCTTAGGTGACAGATTTGGCTGATGCCAGACTGTTCAGTACTCAGCAGAACAGGGATGCAAACCTCCAGGCAGCAATTCCTAAATCCTTAGAACAGCTATTGTGTGTTGGGAACCAATTTATTCCCATTGGGAACAAAGTAAATGACAAAAAAACCAGCAAATCCAACGACCGAAAACTTGTTGGGTGGTCTTTTGTTTCTTTATACTGAGAGGAAAAGAAAGGATTTGGTAACTGTAATTGAGTGGTATGGCCATAAAATACAGTGTCTGCAGGCAGAACATGTGCTTGTGTGTAGGAAAGAAATAAGACCAGGGAAAAACATATGTGGACAGTAATGTATCTACAACAAAGGTGATCCTGATGAGGGCATGGGGAACAAACCTTGGACCTTGGACCACAAACTACCAATTAATACTCAATTGGGAAGTAATTAGGGCTGCGAGTCTGAAGGGAAATGAAGATACAACAGATAAACCAAGGAAAAATAATAAAATGTAGAGGGAAAAAAAAGGGCTGCAAAGAAGAATCATGAAAACCAGCAAAAAGAAAAAAAGGTGCAGAAGGAAAAAACACCAAGAAAATGACTCAAATATCCCATAAGTACAAAATTAGAAATAATACTTTAATAATTTACCAAAAATTACTTTTGAGACACTAGAGCAAACAATCATTAATTGGTCATATTTTTTTCTGGTGGATGAGGAATGTTTTAAATATTACATATTATTTTAAGATGTTTCAATATATAGTATCCCTTTTGGAGATAAATATTTGCAAAACACACATAGCATTAGCACATATCGTTGAGGGTTAAATACGAATATCAATATTTTATGAGAAAAAAGATAGACTTACAATGAAGACCTTCTGTACATGTCCATTTGAAGTTATAAGATATATAAATTACTGTAATTAATATTTATTTCCTCTTCATTCTCTTCTTTGTATCCTCTTAAAACCTTAATTTCCGGACACCTGATAAAACAATTACATCTTTCTTTCTGTTTAACATCACCTTGTGGATCTTGTGATTGTAAAGAAAAGTTTTAAAAGGACTTTTGTTGGAATTGTAAAAAGGAGAGAGGCCCCGCATCCGGCGGGGGGAGAAAAGCAGTCCAAAACCAATTTGGTTGATAAGCGCAAAACTCTGTTTATTAGCAATCCAAAGGCACTTATATAGTATACCAGCTTGTTAACTCCTAAGTGGCTTAAAGCTTACCAAAGCACATTTCTACTTCTACCTAATTGGACTTACATTGGCAAGCTTCTATTAGTTATGTTATGATTAAAAGAATTCAATGTTTACCTCCCCCTCTCTGGGTCTTATCTGGACAGCTGCAAGTCTTCAACCTCCCTCTTTGTTCCCCAGGTCTTTTCTCACACAAGAATTTTCTCATGGAGAGTTTTTCTCACACAGGCCTTTTGCTTGCAGGCTCTTGCTACAGTTCTTTTATTGATCCCAATAATTCTATTTCCCAACAGACTTTGACATTTCTAGAAGGAAATAATCAAATGAAAATAATACCATACATAAAATTAAAAATACGTATAATTAAAAGACTCTTATTTTGGATAGCTGATTCTTTGGTTTTGATCCTTCATGCAAATTTTCAAGCCGTCTCAATAGACATAATAAAATTCAAAGCATGTATAATTGCAAGATATAGACTTACAATTCTGTTTACACTCCTGGCCTTTTGATTCTTTTATTCTGGTTACTTGTGTAAAAAGAGAAATAGATTTATGTTTTCAAAAGAAAAGGCAGCTTAGTTTCTTAGTGTTATTGGCTTTCAAAGTCTCTTTAGACACCTCTTTAGTCTCTTTAGACACTTTCATGAGAACTTTTTAAAATTCTTACCAAGAAAGAGATCTTGTGTTTTCATTTTTTCACTCTGATTCATTTTTTATGGACAAATAAATGTAGCATGTCAAGTGATAACAACCAGAGGTACTGCAGAACTCCAAAGTATTCTGAGTAACTTGTAACTGCCCTAATCACAAAACAGGTCTTTTCCCTAGAATTTTGGTGGTCTGTGATTTTAACTATAGCTCTGTCTCCATGTCCCGTCTTTCAATTACAGAGTATAGTTCAGTAAGGCATCCTTCAGAACAATGACCAATGAAGCAATGTCACTGACAAACTGAAACATTCAAAAAATATAATCACATCAAATGTATGGAATCTTTTAAGAAATTTTCATTCTCTGGCATGTTTAGGCATATTATTCTACATACATGTAAGGAAAAAGAGAGGTTTTTTGTAATCTTTTTCAGTCTATGGGGCCAGAACAAGTATTAGAAACAAGCTAAGAATAAAGGAAAATCAAGAGCAAATACACAAATATTTTTAAAAATTTGGCAAAATTGAAATAAAAAAATGTACTTTTTTGACATCCAAGTAGATGTCTCCATTGAAGTCCATCTGGAGTTCTAAAACAACTCTTCTGTTCTCACTGGTGTCCTCAGAATATGAACGTTAAATGTAATGGGAAAAACGTATATCTTTGTAAGTATAACCTGAAAATGAAAAAGAGAGAGACAGAGAGAAGAGAAAAACATCCTGACTGTGCTTTAATAATTATACAGCTTTCATTCATAGCAGAAAAGTACTCATTCACATTCAATATATAAAAATGTAAAAATGTAAATACAAAAATTCTGTAAAATTCAACATCTTCCTGCAAATGATTGATTAATTCTTATTGTTAGGGATTCTTTAGGCCATGCATCATACTACAGATTTACTTCAATACCTTGAGGTGAACATGGTTATAGTTTGCTCTGATGAATGAAATACTATACTATCTTGAATTCCATGGTGCTTTTCTCCCTTGTGATTATATCATTGTGATACTTGATATTTAGTTTAAAGATTCAGCTTCTGGAGATGTATCCCAGAATATATCCCAGCTTTCACAAAGTTTAAAAAGAAAGGGTTAAGGAAGAAGGAGAAAAGGATAAAATGTCACAATTAGAACAGCTGAGCTAAAAATCCTGAGAGGGAAAGGAATTTTATAGCCTACAAATGGAACTAAATATGGCTATTTTTTCAAATGTATGTGATTTTCTACAACAGGAGTCACAAAGGGATCCTGTCACAGCTTTTAAAGTGTCAAGTAATCAAGATGACTGCAAAGCTGCAGAGGCAGGTACCCAGACAGACGGAATGAAATGCAAAGCAGCTCAATGCAGAACAGTCAGGGAGGGACTGCCTGTAGTGGAATAATTTGTCTGAGACTCAGAGCAGAATGAGCTATTCCACAGGGCAGTTATGTCACTTCCAAAGGGAATGAATTAATACAGAACTGGGCACTGAGCAAGTAGAGAAATAAGTTTTGTGGATGGGTGTGAGGCATTTCACTATGGAAAAACAGTTCATATGGAGACAGTGGCAGTATATGGTTCTCCATTGCTGTTGTTATATGCTACCCACTTTCTGGCAAAATATAGTCTTACTAAGTTGCCTTTTTGTTTTGTTTTGTTTTGTTTTTTTTCACAGATCCTCTGTTTCTGCCTGGTAAGAAAAACCCCTCCATTTTCATTTCAGGGTAGGGTCATCAGAACATTAAAAAAGTATTTGGGATAATACAAATATATTTAGCAGATATTTCATCTTCACAAAGACACTAGTAGTGAAATTTGGTTGTTTCCAAGGATCTTATTATTCCATCTTTACCCACTGAAGATAAGCAAGTAAACCGCAAGACTAAGGCTTTTAGAAACAAAGCATTTGTCACTACAGAAGTGTCACTGGAAGACAGCAGTCACAGGTAAATGACTTCTAATAAACATGGTACCCAAGTGTACTAAAGTAGAAAAAGTTGTATGATTAGTCCACAGCAACAGCCAAAAAAAACTCATTCCCCTTTTCTTATTGACTCAACTCTTCCACAAATATTGAAAGGGTTTAAAGAGGTAAGAAGCCATAAATACTCAGTTCTTGCTTGTACCTGCACGACAATCAATAAACAGTCAACATTATCTGTCCTGTACTTGTTTTATCCTGGAATTCAGAGTTTGATCTTTATATGTTAGAAAGTTCAATGAAGTGATAAGTCTTCTGAGCATTCAAAACTCAATCTTTAATTAAGAGGTCACAGTTACGGGTTTTATCTGAGCATTTTACAGAATTAATACAGCCATACAAAACATTTAGGCAATGAAAATATATTCAATTTCCCTTCTGAATGTGAACTTTTACATTTGAACTACATTTTATGCTTCTTCACCAGAGTTTAATTTTGTGGCATGTCTTAGCCACACATTACAGGATACTGTTTTCCCATGGGTTAGACATAAGAAAAGATATTTAGAAAATTCTGCTGAAGTTATATAGGGTTCAAGAGATTATTAATGATACACACCAAAGGGGAGAGACAAGTGCTTCAGTGTAAAAATGTCCAGACTAAACTGATTAGCCAAGGCAGAGTACTTAGAAGGAAGGAATATGTACATTATTTCTATAATCACCATTCATAGTACTTCCCATGAACTGGTGGCTGAAAGAGCAGAGGATGACTTCTAAGCCTTACGTTTTGCACTTTCCTCCCTCCCCTTTTTGGGGGTGATATCATTGCGGACATTTCTCATGAGGCAAAGCTAAATACATTAAATTGTCACTCGGCTTTCCGTCGGGTATGTGGAAGTGCATAGTGAAAGTACATAGAATTCTAAACAATATTGTTTAGCACCTTCATTTTAATTATCTGAAACAAATTTTTTTTAAAAGTGGAAAAAAACCCCCAATATTTTATATGTAAACTCCTTACTAGAAATGTTCATACTTATTGACTACTACAATTAGCAGCACTTCCCAATTTATACAGGAGGGATAATGAAGGAAATTAGTAATGATTTCAATGTTCCTATGGAATGAAAACCTGATGGCCTTGCTGAGACAGAAACCCAGCTGTGCTGTTTCATAAATTCTGTGTGGCGAAACTTTGAGAATTCTCTTTCATGATGTATTGATTTTTTCTTAAATGTCATCCCAGTTTAGAGGTACTCACTTGTTTGAAAGAAAATGCAAGTGCAAAGCTCATGTCAGGAAGTGTGGGCTTTCCACATAAATGGAAATCTGGATTTAGCATATTTTTTTCAATTCTGTTAGTACACTTTTCAAAAGCAAAGCATAAAGAACAGTAATAAAAACCCCCTCTCTTTATTTTGTTTAAATGATCACACTTGCTTAGTCATGCCTCCTTTCATATGGACTCAGAAAGCAACCAGCACTTGAAAGGGAAGCTCAAAATCAATGGCATCTCTTTTTAGAAGATCTACCCTATTCTGTAGCTTTGTCTATCTGCCTTATAGTTGCCTTCAAGATATGGCTCTGTCATAAATTCCCTGGACACTAATGCACACTTAGAAGCAACATCACCCAGGAAGAACTGCATCCTTCCCTTCCTTTAAGGCCTTTGTTTCATATAAGATAGAGTTTATATGCTTCTTCAACAAAAATTTCCTTTCCCTAGCCATATGTACAGCCTCTTCTTGTGGCCAATGTTACACTGAAGATAAAGGAGAGTGAGATGTGACTACTTAGAAGGTGGAAGTTAATCTTTAGTTGGACATCTTGTGATTGGAGTAAAAAATAACAACTGGAATTGCCCTATTATCTTCTCATGTGAGATATTTCTCCCATATAAATAAGACATATAAATTATGAAGGGAAGGACTCCTTTTTACCATCCATGAAACAGTATTATTGTTCAGTACAGAAGGGAATGAAAAAGAATCCTAATTTTCTCTCTTTAAATTTATGGTTACGTTGAAAAAAATCATAGGACTGTTCCTGAACTTTTAAAAGTAATATGAAAGGGATGACTAGAAACTGCAGTGCTTTCCAGTCTGAGGACCAGACATGTAAATGTTAAGAACTTCAATTTAAGTGCTGTCATGTGTCACTGTTGAGACCGCCATGACATGGAGGGGTTTTCAGCCACTGGGAGCTGGCAGAAGGGGGTTTTACCCCTCACATGCCAACACAAAGAAGCCCGGAGGTCAACGCTGAAACCCCTCTGGAAGGCGGCACTCAGTGCCCAGCACACAATGAAAACGGGGTAGAGCTCCTCACCCAAAAGGGGCTGTACCTTCCTGTCGCTGTCAGGCAGGCACGCAGGCGAAGGCAAAGAAGTAAAGAGAGGGGACTCTCTGTATGTGTTCCACGCAGGTTTATTCCCGTGAAAAGACAGGGACAAAGAGTCCAATTGGTGGGAGGGTCCAGGGGTCTTATACTGGGTACAGAATAGGTGGGGAGAGGGATCTCAACCAATGGGATAGAGACAAGCAGGTGGGATTGACAGGAAGGGAACCAATGGGAACAACACATAGGATGAACTCAGGGAAGGATCCAATGGGGCGTTGAGGAACAAGGAACTTCTAGAGCTAATACATATTAAAGAAGGAAAATGAATATGCACAACTTCATACATAACACAGGGAGACAAAGTATTAACCAATCAGGGGAAAACATGCAAAAGACAAAACGAGGGAATCATGGGTTCTCACCATGACTGAAAGTTACATGATAAACTTGGGTTGCCGACCACCACAGCTGGTTGTCTGAGTTCTCCTGAGGACAAAGAGGAGCTGCAGCCACCTGTACTGCTACAACAACACACATACACTCTCTGCCTCGAGCTCTGGGAAAAAGGACGTTCATTATTTACACCACTTCTTTTATACACTTTCTTAGCTACATGTTCATTGGCTATTATTTTGCTACAAGACTATTGGTTGTCTATAGTGTACACACATTCTTTGCTAAACATCAGCCAGTATCCTCCCTTTTACAGCTGTTACAACTTCTTTCTGTTGTTTGTCTTCTTGCTTCTGAAATTCTCACGGGTACAAACTGATTGTATCAAGGGAAATGTCTGTGAGGCCTTCAGACCAGCTGTTGGTTGCCACAGTCGTGATTCTAGCCCTTAAAGGAAACATATGACAGAAGAGAGATTGAAACATAGTTTTTCTGAAATGCAAGTTGATGCTATAACCCACTTCACAATCTTTCTTATTTTCACTTCTATGTGATTAAGAAAATATTTTTTAATATGCCTCCATATTGTTAAACGATGTGAAAGTCTCAAGCTGGATAGTTGTGTCTAATTAGGTCAGTGAGGACATGGATAGTTTAGATTGATAAATCTTTTTAAAGGTCATTGTTTGAAAGTGTCTAAAACCTCTAAAAGTATTGTCTTCAGAGCCTTTGGGTTCTGAATTGGGCTCTTAGTGGCGTAGAAATTACGTAACAATTTTACTGAATACCTTAAAATTCTAATTTTATTTATACTCTGTTGTATTCGAATTTAAATCCCCATAGAATACAATTAGCTCTTGATTATGGCTTGGTTTTTTTCTATGGTGGGATTTTTCTAGTATATGATAATCTTTGCAATCACTCCTCAGTCTAACAGATCACTGAGACACACTGTTATGAAAGCTTATTAAATGTGTGGGTTAAAGTATGAATAAATGAAATTAATCGATTTAAAAACACTACTGTTAGTTTGTTATGACTAACATTCCCCCTGTTCAATGTGTGACCTTTGTGTACATCCACAAGTCACACACAGGACACTGTTGCACATTCCAACATACATATTTAACTATACATATATACGTGTAAACTCTATCACATTGCAATATTTCAATTGAAGAAAATAGCTAAATTGTTTTTAAAAATAATATTCTTATTTCCCTTATCTACCATTCCTGATAGTTACAGATTAAAAGATATCTAGTGATATCACTCTTAAGTATCAGTCTTAATTTTTTTCTGTCAATCTATTGATGGCTTGATATATTTATTATGTTAATAAGAATTTATGACTTTTTACACTATAAACTGCAGCTTACTAGAGGTGTTACCTATAGATTTATTGTGATTTTGATTGGTAAGAGTTTTAGGGATTTTTCCCTTGGGTGCTTTATGACATTTCTTGTTAGCATTTTGAGTCCAAGAAACATTGTGTGAAGATCTTCTCATGAAAAAATAAGTCTAGAGCCTGCGCTATCAGGAATATAAGTAATAATCAAAATTTTAAAAAATCAAATGTGTAAGCTATTTCATAGGGGGCTAGATAAGCCAAACTCAGACCTCTTAAAATAGATTTGGAAGAAAACAAGTTTCTATAATGGGACAGAAGTAAGGAAAAAAACAATTATCACTTTAATATCATACCCAACCACCATTTGAACCCTCCATAATGCCCTCCTATAACTGCAACATTATATGGTACTTGAGATCAAAACATGGGATCTTGGTTCTAATTTTTGGAAAATAAAGCTGATTTGAGCTGGAGGGACCTGAGCTGATCCTTACATGCAGGCTTCTGTGGAAGATCCTGTAAACCTCAGAAATCAAATAGTCCCATCTAGCGACATCTACTCAGAAGATGCATCAAAAAATATCCATGAATAGTGCATATATACACTGGATGCACTGCAACAACATTCTTTTTGGTTCTGTTTTCAAACTGACCTCGTAACATCTTTGCAAGCAAAGCTTCCACTTCCTACCAGTAGAGGATGTGAACTAAGTATCAAGGCACAACAGGCATCCCAGAATCCTGGTCTGTACCTGAGCTCCTCTTGGTGCAGGTAGAGCACTTCTGTTACTTTTTCTGTGATGCATAACTACCTTTATATTACAAAGAATTATGAGAATTTTTAAAATCAATATTAAAAATAGACATAGCTCTCTGAACATTTAAAACTGGCTATTAATCTCACAGAGTCATTTTTTTATCACTTCAGCACTATTTCTCAGTCCTACCTATGAATCTTATATATCACATTGTAGCATACCATATCTGGAATGCTAATATAAATTGCCCCATTTTCTTTTTACTGTTCTGAAAATACTTTCTAAAACTCTACTTATAGCTTGTCATTAATCACAAAGAACATGTGAATAGATCCAATTTCCAGCAGATGTGTAGCTTTTGTGATTTGATAATCTTAAAATCCTCCTTTTTCTTAGCTGGTTGGGCTCATGCTACTTTAAGGGAGGATCAATCCATTGTCCCCATTAAAAATCAATAAAAGAAAACAACCCAAGACACCAAGAAGACTTCATATTAAGGGAAATTCTAGACACTCTGTATTTATTTAGTAGCAGGAAAGACAATATTACCAACATGAAAAGTAGAATGACTCAGAAGTGTTTCTTTAGGGAAACAGACATATATCCTCCCTCCTTTAAGAGGAAATTCTTCATCTAATGTTCAGTTTTGAACTAAATATCTTGATCATAATCGAAGTGAAGAGTGAAATTATGTCTTCAGGACACACCAGGGAACCTCTGAGGCTGAGGGTTTCCACACCAGGCCTTTTGTAAGGCTTGAGCAGACTTGGAAATGAGTGTTGGGGTCCAGTGGCCTCATGTATTGTTTCATTACAAATACTCATGTGTACTAATAGTATCCTGACACTATGTAATCTGCCTACAAAATTCTTCTAGTCTGTGCAACCATGACAGAAATTTATCAAAGTATGTCTCTGCTGACAGGGCAGAAGTCAGAGGATGCAAACCCCTCCTTTAAAGTAGCTTCAGGTTACAAAGGAAAATGGTTCCCAAGAAGAAAATTTTGTTATCAAAACTGGAAGTCATGCTTAAAATAATTTTATCCACTGTTTCAGAGAAGTGTCGTGTTCTGTCAAAGTTAACGTTCACCTGGTGCCAAGGTATGAGAAAAGAGCAGTTTGGTCAGATGAAATCCAACGAGGATGTTTGCTCTAAATTTTTCTTGCCTAGTTTTTGTGAAATATTTGGAAAATATTTTTTAAAAAGTAGTTGATATAAAATTGAAATTTATATTAATCTTATTTTAAACAGAGATTGATCAGTTATTTTGATATTCCTCTATGAATAGTATAATCTTTACCAAATGTCAGACATATGGGTATGTGGTTTGTATTTATAAGAGGAATTAACCTCTGTCTTTTTGTTAAATGTTTCTACAATCTTCTCAGTGTCATCTGCTGAGCTTGAGCCAGAATCTGGATACAGATACATCTGCTGTGCTCTCGGCATGTACTGAGGTTAAATAAACCTCTATCAGCCCAAATGACAGAAGCTTGTTCCAGCTTTTCCGGGATTTTCTTTGACATTTATTTCTGATCTCGCTTAATATGCACAACTTCTTAAAATTCATCACTTCAGAACTGTTCCACCATAATCACTTGGCTCTCTTTGAGCTCTGTTCTTTACAGCACTCACAGTGATGAGTCATTCCTTCAAACCAAATGGAGTCATAGCCATATGAAATTCCTGTAGTTATGATTAGAATCAATTTCTAAACTCAAAAACCTTATGGAACTTTTACACACACCCCCCCAACACAGTCTGTATTTTGAAAAAGGTGTTAAAGACTTGCCAACTACCTGTCATTCCTTTGTGTTCTCAGTAAGGCACAATCTGCTACACAACTCCACTGAGGACTCCTGGATGTGTTAATGTCAAACTTACTATGGCAAAGAACAGATGTGTGGACAGCAAAACTTGTACTGAGTGCCTTGGTGACTTACTTGGCACAGTATGAAGCATGTAGTACAAATATTGCTGTTCAGTTAAGTCAATATGTGGCCAGTTTTTGAAGAGGTTGCAGACAGATGCATTCAAAAAAACTAATATTTATCCAACTGTTCCTGAATCTAAAAAGCACCGTTTCCCCTCCCTCAAAATAACAAAATTATATGGTTGAACACATAGACACACACAAACACAAGTGGGGAACATAGTAGCATCCATTTGAAGAGAAACAGGAAAAAGGTATGGGAAGCTGAGTTTAGCAACTTCTTCATTTAGCTACAATTTACTAGAATTGTACTCTACATAATCTCATTTACTTGAAGTTGCAAAAAGCTTTTCTGATTTTCAGTTTATTCACATAAATTTTTAAAGAGTTTTGGTTACAAACAAAAGTTTTGGGTTAAAAGTCATCGTATCTGTTCTTTATTCAAATAGCTCCTGAAAAAAAAGGAGGTAAAAAGGAGGTAAAATTACATGACAAACAGAGCTGTTTCACTTATACTTTCCTTTATTTGTACTTATATGTGTCAGTTTTCATATTTAAAAAAAAAATATATTTTTTGAAATTGATCAGTGCTTTCAGATGGAATCTATTAGCACTTTTATTTCAAGGTATCTTTTATTTTGCACCTTATTTAGAAGAGGTAAGAAGATGGCCCATTTCCATGTCGTACGCAAAATACACATCTTTGTAATGGACCACCTGATGCAAAAAAACCCAATACTTTTTCTCAGAGAGTTTTACTTCCATGCCATAGTGTACCTTCATAACTCTATTATCATAAGCAAGTTGACAAGCGAAGGAGAACTCCATTGGAGTCAACTGTGTTCATTCTGCTAAGGCACAAAAAGAACATGTGGCTCACACATCTTGCAGGACATATTGGGAATTAACATCTCTTTCATATTAAACCTACACAAGGACCTGCATCTCAGACTCTTATCAGCTGCCATCAGAGATTGATAAAGAACTGTTGGGTACAGATAAACAAGATAGAGGTAATAAATAAAATAGAATCTATTAGTATAACCTCCTTCCTTGATATCACGCTCACCAGAAGTTGGCCTTTCGTTGAACACATGAATCAGTATATAAAATTATTCTTGCTGTTGGATGCTTGAAATATTTATGTTAACTCAATTTCCTCTCACATCCTTTTTAAAATATTTGAAACATATCGAGACATAGGGTGGGGATTACCCAACTAGCTCATAGATCAGAACTTGGATCTGACCTCAGTCTTGTAACATATGCATGCAGAGCTTCATAGCAGGCATTACACAAAGTTTGGCTTCAACACAGGATAAAAAAGTTGGGAAAATACTGCTGTTGTTGAGTTTAACCCTAACAGGGCTCTGACTGCTTCCACAGACAATACCAGCTGAGCTTTTCTTTTTCTGCCTTATAACCTGGGTCAGGTGCTGGCAAACAGAAAGAAGATGCAAGGTGGCCACAAAATTACTACCACAGGAAACAATTAATCAGATTCATGTGTGTTGATGAGAGTGGTGTTACTGTACATGGTATAGCTGCTGACACCCTACTTGTGAATTTGTTAATTTTTCTAACTGCTGGATGGGTGCTTTGTGGAGATTCCTAGTTTTTATCTTTATGTTTGGCTGGCCCTAGCCCTGCTTCATTACTTCACCCTTTATACCTACAGGAGTTATTACTCTGCTGTTATTCTGATAAGGTGTCTGTAGTCCTTCATTTAGAACAATTAATTGCACCTGAGACATGGGATTGTTTCTGACTGTTGTATTTCCATAATGGAGTTTTACCATTCCTTTTATTAATTGAGTATATAAAAGGCTTTTGCATCTTTTGTGCAGGGGCTATTACCTCTGGGGTTGCTTGAAAAATAATATTGAAATGCTAATTGAACTCAGAAATCCCTATGGCACCCTATGAATAAAGTGAAAAATTTAGTTGATTGATCCTTTAGTTGATTTGCTTTTCTGATTGCTAAGCAGTTGATACCATACAGAAATCTTCTTGCCTGTCCTGAGTGATATATCTTTAGGAGGATTGCAAAAACTTGACAATGATTTTTGATTCTACTCTAATTTGGGGCTCTGGTTTTAACTCACTTGTTGTTTGTCAGAATGCAAACACTAATTTGAAAGATTATTTCTTCCATAGAGTGACCATCAAAACTGATTTTTTTTCTCAATAAATTGATTATGGTTAGATTTATGTACAATGTTGCTTTAATTAATGATTTTTCTTTTTCATTAAATATTTAATATGCCTAAATATAATTTTTACCTTCTAACTCAACAACTTAACAAAAATATATGTGCATATATAAAATTAAGCATGCATGTCTGCATGTATATATATATGTTGTGTATATTTGTGTTAGGTAGATATTTCCCTGTGTATAGAACATTTCAAAAATCAGTAAAGTGGACTGGAAACATGATGGAAATTTAGGAATTTACATGTAGGCATCTGTTTTTGAAATATATATCCCCCCGATGAAGTGTGTGGATTATATACGGTTTAGCAGGATAGTAATAATGAGGACAAAACAAGAACAGAATATAATATGAATTATTTTTAAGCATATTCAGTTCATATGAAAATAAATTATAAAGGCAGTTGAAAAAGAAATGTGAAAACAAAGAGAGCAGGCCTTTCTGATCGAATAGGAGGCTACAGCAGGGAATGTCTTGGGGTGACTTTATGATGTTGTATCCCATATTGCTGTTCTATGCCCAGAAATTAATTTTGTGCCTTTCTATTCCTTTAAACTGAGCCTGAGAGGGGGAGAGAAGAAACCCAACAAAACTCTTCAAAGCAGTTTGTTTTCAAGGACACAGAGATAGAGACAACTCCTCTGGCTTCTAACAGCAGCAGTGGGAGCGGGAGGAAGCACTGCTTGCTTTCCAGCCAGCTTTTGGCTTTCTTTTTCTCTGGAGAGAGACAGAGAGTTAACTTTTGTTTTCCTGGGACTTTGTTTTTTTTTCCCTTTTTTTCTCTGCTGGACTGTTTCAACATCAGAATACATTGGGAGGACTTCCCACCAAGGCCTTGGCCCTGAAGGTGGGCCCACCACCCCGTCCCAGCTCCAAGGAAGGGGAGAGAGAGACTACGAAAGGACTCTGAAATTTTCCCAGGTTTTTCCTCAGCAGAGCGAGAGGTTTTATTACTTAGCACTATTATTCTTTTCCTGTGTGTTTGTTAAATAAATAGGTTTTTATCTCTTTCCTTCAAGGAAAATTCATTTTTCCCCAAACCTGGTGGGGAAGGTGGTTGTAAGCTGCCTTCTCTCAGAGGATATATTTCCAAATTTGCCCAAACCAGCACAACACTGAAGAGGATTAAGGTTTAATAAACTCTGTCCCTACGTGCAGATTAGACTGCACAGAGGCTTCCAGATCTGATTCTGCATACCTACAGCCTGAATGGGAAAGTGTCTATGTGCTACCCAGAAAGAGTCAGGTCTCAAGTCCATAACTAAAACTAGTTTCCACTCAGTATCTGCACTCCTTATCTGGTATTGGGCTATCTTGATTTCTTAAAGACTGGGTTTTCAGGCCCTCTTTATCAAACTTTCATGACAGGAACAGGTAGATCTTACAGGAGAAGGGTTCTACTACTTTTATGAAAATCCATGTGTCCTAGCTGCATACAATATTTGTGACAATTTCAGCCCTGCTCACTGTAAGCAAGTTTGGCTAATATTTTGCCCAGTGAGATACAGTAAAAAGCAAGATTCTTCTGCTGATTTGTGATTTAAATAGAAATTGGAGTCCTTGCAATTCACAAAGGCAAAAATCTTCTTGGTTTGGGGAAAATGGCAGTCAGATAACTCTACTTAAGCTTTAGTGAGGCACATGGGCTTGCCACAGATTCTGAAAGATTGGTTCCTGGGCAGTCACTTTAAAGGTTATCTGTGAATACATGAACTTACTAAAAATCAACTTGAAATGAAGCCCATTGCAGTAAAAACAAAAGGAGTGAAGTTAAGGTTATGTCTGAATACAGCACCAGTGAAAACTATGTGGAAAACCTTTTTCTCTCTCCTTTAAACAAAGGACTGAATATTTGGAGACACTAGAGAGAAAAGGCCCAGATGTAAACTAGGGGTTAGACAGAATGTCTTACAAAGAAAAATCTTTAAGTCTAAATGTACTTAATCTATCCTAAATGAAGCTAAAAAACCAACTTAATTGTATTGTTTATACAACATCATCAGTGGAAAATACCCTGCACTAGCCAAGATGCCTTCTGAAAAGTGCTCTTTAATGAAATAGTTTGTCTTGATGATGATACAATGATATCAGATCAGATAAAAATGCAGCTTCTCCTAGAATCAATGTCTGTGAGTTTGTGACTATACATTCACACAGTCCTACTAAACTGAATCAGAGAAA
This sequence comes from Aphelocoma coerulescens, assembly GCF_041296385.1. NCBI lineage: Eukaryota > Metazoa > Chordata > Aves > Passeriformes > Corvidae > Aphelocoma > Aphelocoma coerulescens. The sequence continues at coordinate 96,190,460 of NC_091015.1, read as the reverse complement.
TTAAGCTTCTCCCCAAATGACATTTCTGAAATTTTAAACAGAATTTGATGATAAATACTTTAATTCAGCAGGAAGATATGCAAGGGTTTACTTGGTTAAGGGTTATCTGGTTGGACTTGTGATTTTAAAGGTCTTTTTCAAACTAAATTATTCTATGATTCTAAATCAATAAAACATGTTAGAGCACAGGGGTAAAAATATAATACTTGGGATCTGAACCATTATGTACTTAGTTTGACAGACAAAGCGTATCTTGTATAATTAAAATAATAAAACGTGGTGAAATTGGTTTAAAATTTAAAGATAAACTTTTTATAATTGTAACTGACCCAGAACCATTAACTTCATTAGAACTATCCCAATTTAGATCCTCAGTTTCTTTGATATTCATGATACACTTGTTTTAACTGTCAGCACTGCTCCAAAGAAAAAAACCAAATTCGATAAACAGTTCAACAACAGTGCTCCTTTTCCCCCAAATAAATATTTTTTTTAAACATTGTCCCTGATTTTAAAACATTTCTCTGGGGTTTTTTTCCCTCTCCTACTTTGTGGTAGTGAATTAAGCGATGTAGTTTTGCATTTGAGCTTCCTCAGCACTGAGTCACAAATCGTTCATGGAAGAGTGCTTTCCTATAGACAAAAAAGTTGGCCTTCAATGGTTTGCAACAATAATTTAAAGAACTTTTAAACATTGGCTTATCCACTGGTGAAGACTACATTTTCCAGTTAGAAGAGAACATTTACTGAGAGATGACAGTGATGTTTGTAGTCGTCTGAAAATACTTCTTTCCTCATTCTGTGTGAAACACGGAACTGTGTGTAGCAGTTTTGCATGACCTGAAGAGCTTTTCACTGTACAAAATTAAAAAGCAGCCACAGAATAAAAGATTCACTGACCCTTCTGACTCCAAAACTTCTTTGTGTGGTGTTCTTTCATTTGATCTGAAACCTCCAAAGCTTCTTTTTTCTTTTAATCTGACAGAGAAGGACTTTTTGCTGTAGGATAATCTGTCACTCTCTCAAAAGGATCATGTTCTGGGAAGTCAATGGGAATTTTGCCTTTGGCCTCAGAGAAGGACTGCTCTGCATTTCTCCTATCCTATTGCTCATAGGACCACATATGGAAATGAGCAAGTAGACACTCCAGTCTGGTTTTCCCACAGATTTGCAGGTCTGTGACTACCATTCAAATCAGCTGCTCGGTTCTTCTGACTTCTAAACCTTGACAAATGAGACACAGGCTAATGAACTGCTGGACCTCAACACTCACTGATCAAGACTGCTTTCTCTGTGGGACCGCAATACGTGCCAGTGATTAGACATAACTAGTAATACCCTCTGCTTGCACTAAAACTACTGAGGATGTGGGAAGAATGTATGCATGCCTGTAAGGAGAGAAGAGTTGTGGCTAAAGAGTCAGCCTGAACAATAGACAGAGCAGTCATTTTCATTGATTGCAATGACACATTACTAATTTGATGTAGACTATTTTATTACTTTCTGAGAGAAAATTAAAGGAAAGCATGAACAAAGCATGCTTTTCCACAGTAGATGTGAAAGTTTTCTGAGAGTTTCTCACACCATATACTCTCTCATAATTTCTGAGACTGAAAATAAGGGACAGACAAATTAAACTGAAAATGGGACACTTATTTCCAATAAGTACATTTATTAAACATGAAAATACACTGAATAACAGTTCTTTGCCAATGTTTTCAAACCTGCTGATTAGGACCAGATACTGTTGTGAAAACTGAACTCCAAAGGCTGAACCTCTTATCATGTCTGAAGAGGTTTTGGAAAAGGTGAGGAGTAACTTACATGATGCATTAAAAGTTCTGGAGGAATACAGCTATGTAAATAACCACTGATAATTAGCAGCCTATGACCACTTTAGTGTGACAGTATGTCTAATAGCTCATTAAGGTTGCTTGCTCCTTCAGTTAATATCTTCAGTTATACATGATTCTTTTTAACAACAAATAGTGAAACAACATTCAGAGCTCACTTCATTCATAAACTACATCTACTTTCTTGATGGACTACCATCACAGTGTCTTCCTGATGCCACAGAACCCTAAATGAGCAATTGTCACCCTTTGCATAGCACGCCAAAAAGGCATGAGGGGTCCTTTGAATGGCTAAACTTGGTTGGAAGAGAAAGCTCATTAGGAAGACGGACAATGCACATTGATTGTACGTGTTGAGACTTGGCTGTAAATAAGGATTCTCTTTTGTTGTATTTTGTTTAACAGTAGCTGCAAAATTTAAAAAGTCATTACTTGTTGATTTCTTTTTTTCTGAATGCTCTCTGCTCATCTAGTGGCTAGATGACAAATAAAGGGAGTCTTTTTATGGCTAGTTTGCACTAGTTTAGTTGACAGCTGCCTCCCAAGGTAAGAATTTTTTAGAGGAAACTCTGTAGTGACAGCAGCACCTTGTTTGCCAATGAATTAATCCTCCCAGCACCACAGGTTGCAGTTTTACCAATAGAAGGTGTTAAGATCTGATTATAAGAGTGCCTCTGCCTGAATTAAGGTGCAAATGAGACCATATGCCAAAGTCAATAGTATGGATTTTATTTAACAGTAAATGTGAGGCAGAGAGCTAGAAAGAAATAGAAAAGAAGGGGACGGAGGGGAGAAAGAGAGAGAAATCAAGCAGAAGACAGTCACCACCTGTGGAGCCAGCAGCATCCTGTTGGTCCTTCTTCACCCTGGGCTTCTCAATGGTGGGTGGGGTCCCTGAGCTGTTCTTCTGGGAGTATCACCTTTATACAGTCCAAGTTCTGGGCATCTGTGGGGTGGTTGCAGGTGCCATTCCTATAACCTGGGGTGGTATGGGTATGAGCAGTTGCTTCCTTTTCCACAGTTTGCCACAGTGGAAATTTTTTTCTGGATATATTAAGCAGGATATGCTAATCAAATTTCACCTCCATCAGACCTGGAATTAGCACCACACTTTCACAAATTTCTCCTTATCTTATGGCAAATTCCTTCTGTGGTGTTGACAGGATTTGAGACAGGCAACTGCTCTTTAAGTCCTTACAGAGGGAACAGAAAGTATCATTAATTGCAAGAGTAAACCCTATTTTCTGTCATGATTTATTTTTGTGATACTGCATATACCAAAAATAGATTACACATTTCTTAGTCCAAAATTCTGCAGGAAAAGTCAAAAAAAATAATGTACTTCACAAAGATGTTTCTTGAAAATGACAAAGCAAAAAATATCAGCTATAAAGTTAGATAAGCTGCATGAGACTACTCAGACTCAGCCTCAGCCATGCCAGAGACAGCACCAGCACCAGCAGTCAACTCAGGCACGACATGTCCAGGTCATTTAACTATACGTCATTTACATCCATTTCAGGAAAGACCAATATATCTTAGAAATAGCAGTTCAATTCACAGAAAGGGCTATAATTCATTAGTTCACAATACTTTTTAAAAGTGCCACCATGTTGTTACGATCTGGTTTAAACTCAGAAAAGCAAAGCAAGCTAAGTCTCTCAGCATAAACCAGAAAGAACTTAGAAGGTTCTAAATATTCCCAGAAATGAGATTAAAACCAAATGAGATTAAATATTGTTGCCAAAAAATGGATGTATTTTATTTAATAGTAGAGAGGCAAAGAGAAGGAAAGAGAAAAGAAAGAAAGAAATAGAAAAAGAAGTGTGTGTGGGGGGTGGGGGAACAGGGAGAGGTGACAGGGATTAGGTGGAAGCATATCACCCATCCGAGGGTCCCAATGACATCTCGTTGCTCCCCTCCATCTGGTCTGCTGGTGGTGAGGGTCCCCCGTCACCGCCATGGCCGCTCCGCTACATGCCACACCACACCACACCGCCACACGCCACCACACCACATGCCACCACGAGTACAGAATCCCATGGATTAATATACGCTGTGGGCCAGGTGGGAATGCCCACGTCTCCCTTGCAGGAGCCAGCTTTACACACTGTCCCTTGCAACACTGAGGGTCTGTTGCATCATCTCTGGTGCTCTGGTGCAGGGTCTGGGGACCCCTTTGAGGGGGGCCCCTGTGATGGGCCATGTCACCTCCTTCTGCTGTGGATAAGCTTCTGACCACAGGCTTTTCCAAGATACCCAAAGACTCTCCTCCCCCCACCCTTTGGTGTGAGGGTCTCTGCAAGCCTGGCAGCTGATAGCCCTTGGGCTGTGGTCTCTTGGAGGTGTTAAGCCTGTGCTTTTTGAATGTCCCCAGCCCTGAGCTGTTACTTTATCTTATCTTCATCAGTGAGCGGTGTAAGGCCCCACTCAGGGCCCCATCCAGGGTGCGGTAGTCTTTTTTTGCAGCTTTTGCAATACAGTTTTAAAAGTCCTTCAAGAAAATGTTTAAGTCATAAATTACAATATTTCAAAATGTCTCTGACACATGTATTGTATGACTGCTGGATTTTTTTCTTTCTCTTTCAATTGTCAATACATGATTGCAATTTGAGCATTACTTGCTCATTTCAGATTTATGAAGTATCATGTTACAGAACCCATTGCACATCAGGAAGGTGATACAGCTTCAGCTTCTTCTCTTTATATTTGTATCTCAGCTAAATCTACCACCCATCAGGGGATTAGTTCTTATGCTTTTTGAAAACAAGGGTTTTTTTCCCATGACCAACTGATTGATTAGCTAAGCTACCTGTCTCCCTGCAGTGTAGCATCATAGCATATAAATGTACATGGATACTCATGAATTAGTAAAAGATTACAGAATAGATGAGTTGAATAGATTACATGGATATATCAGACACTCTGAAAAATTAACAAAGAGTTATTACCACATTGCTCTACCCACTGCTACAGTACAGGATCCCCAAAATATTTACTGTGGCAAACAAAGTATTGGCGTGTTGGTAGCTAGAAATAGAAGAAGTAGATGCAGACATCAATGATGTTGGATTTAATCACATTCATTCATTTCCTAGCAATTTAATCTGCAGAGTCCCACAGTGCCAAGTTGCCCTCCCTTGTTTTTAAACCGTTGGAAGACATGAGGCCATTTAAGGTACAAGCAATTGCAAGTGCATGTCAGGCGCTTCTACTTTTCATTGACAAGAAACTCTGACTGCATCATTTCCCAGCAATAGCACCAGGTGTAACTTCTAGAAAATGGATGAAAAATAATTGATGAAAGGTGACCATTGTCAAGAAACAGATTAAACAGGCATAAAAGAAGAATAAAGAAAGTAACTTTTCCATTATCTTCAAAACTCCTTTGAGACAAAAGGGGATTTTAACACCGTCCACGTTATTAATTGTTGTCTTCCCTGATGGGGGAGATGTTCAGATTTTTGCCAGGAGAAAAAAGGAGGCGAATCATGCTTCTCAGTCTCCAGATAGCTGTTTATTAATTCTTATCTAAGGAGTACAAGCCACTGGCATGGCCTAGACATAGCACAGAGCAGAGAATGCAGCAAGAAGACAACTTATCAAGATTTCACAGCCTTTTTAAAGGTAAATTACCCAATGAAAGCTTAAAGTGCAAGATATTTTCACTTTTTTACCAATGTCCAACAAGTTCCTAAATCACGTAGACAGGAACTGTGGAATTCTGTATCCAATCATCCCCGACCACTATTGCTGCAAAATACGGAGTTAGTGAAGAAGGAGGAAGAAGCTTTTAACTACAACTTATCCTCCATTTTGAGGTTTTCTGTTTTTATCTATTTACTATGCAAATAGACCTAAAAACTCTAAATTTTTCATCCTGTGATATTCTCACATAGTATTCTATCACCTAATTCACACCATTGTAGATTCAAATTCTTCCCAGAGGCTAGGCAAATTTTCCCATGGACAAAGGTCAAAAACAGTACTGTCCAGGGGGGTAAAACCCATCAAAACAGGCAGAGAAATATTCTCTGCATTCTGGGTTCCCACTGATTAAAAAAAAAAACAACTTACATAGATATGTGTTCAATTTATGTGCCTGTATACCTGTATCTAAATATACATATACTTGAATATATCTATATGTATATGTATATATGTAAGCAATTATTTGATTATTTTAAAAAATGTCTATTTAAATAATATTTCAAAGTTACAATCTTGTTTCTATTATCTATTTCAGTTTTTCAGTGTTTGGAAATATTCTGTGGGAAGATGTCATAATAGAACTAAATTCATTACCTATCGTGAAGATAAAGAAATAACAGTTTAGAAATAATGATCAAACACAACTATATACGTAATTAAAATAGTCTCCTTAAAACTATGATCAAAGATCTTATCATCAGCTGCTAATGAGAGAACACTTTGAACCTGATTATAAAAAATATTTTATAGATATGTATCTATATTAATATAACCACACAAGCACATATATGACAGATATAGTCATTTTATAATATGTTTCTAGTAACTGAAAAAACTAGAATACTTGATTTAAATGTTCCTTGGTGTGAGCTGGTTCGCATTCCCATTACTTGTAACATTTAATCAGAAAGCTAGATTTTCCATGGAAATCTTAAAACACTTATTTCTACCTGAAAGGATGAAAATGTTACTTTAAACTTTTAATGGCATCAATATTAGGAATTAATTTTCCTTAATTTTTTTATTTCATCCCTGCTCTCGTTTTCCGCTTTTCTCGTTAAATCAGTGTCATTGACATGCTCATAATGCTTAAAATTATTATGAAGAGATTGTAAGAAAACATATCTATCAGCATATGCGTATAGAGCACATTACCAGCACAGCATGTTGGAGAATGCAGTTTCAGTTTGTGACAGACTTGAGCATTTCAAAGTTCCTCTGTAATGGTGGGAAATTTTCTAAAGGAAATTCTAGAGGAGTTTCTCAAGACAACACAAGATATGATGAAGCAAGTCTCACTTTTCAATCTGAACCACTTTCCATTTGAACCACTGGACAAATCCTTGCACTAAGACTCTATCCTAGCACTTTTTGGTTTCCAGACCAAGCACAGATCCTTTCACTAATAAATCTTGGCTAAAATCAGTGCATAAAGTAATTTCAGAGTCTGGTAGGGAAAGGTATGGGTTCTTCTCAAGAAATAGCTTTGACTTTTAGTAACAAGATTTGTTTTTCCAAATTTCAGAAATAATATTTTCTTTTTGTCACAATATTAATTTATGAAAAGAAATATAGATTTTGAATTGCATCCTTATAAAAACAGAAATAAAATATTTAAAATAAATTTAAAAACACTAAACAGGCAAAACTCTTAACCTACATTACTGCACAGTGTGTTTATACAGGAACTGCTTTACATGGTTAAGGAGAGATGTCCAGTGCAAATGGGAAGCTGGGATATCCCCATGAGAAATGACAGACAATATCCTAGGAGCCCTGCAGGTTTCTGGAAAGGCACATAGAAACCAGGAGCCTTTAATGGCAACTAGACTTCTTCCTAGCAGGACCCAATTTGCTCTTCCTCCCCACCCCTCTCACAACCACACCCCCATTTAATTTAGGCCTGTAGCTGGGATGCATACTCAGTTTTTTATCTTCCAACCAATTTGATGTTGTTAATGTGACCTTCAGCCTGGTGTTTCTGTGTTCCAAGTGCTGGTTCACTTTTGTTAGGATGACAAAACTCATAACAGATAAGTGTAATTGTTGAGATTGTTGTATGCAGTAGCTAAGGATTCAGGAGGAAAAATACTGACATGAGAAAACCAGAGTCAGAAGGCCGCAACTCGGCAACACTTAGGATGAGCCAATGTCAAGGCACAACAAAAATCACATTTCTGATCCCTAAGGGGTGTCTGACCAACAAAGACCTTTTGGGTGGGGGAGGGGGTGTTATAAACGAGCTGTGGACTTTTTGGGTGGGGTAAAAGTCTGCTCGTTTATTTAAAAAGAAAAACCAGGAGCGGAGACTCGAGATAAGCCCAAGTCCCACTGGGCAACCCAGAAAAAAACCAACAGTGCGACGCACAGGGTGTTCCTTCAGACTCAGGTTCCTCAGGAAGACCCCTGGGGGCTGAGCCCCAGGGCGGTTTTATAGTCCCTCTGATGTTATGATTGGTGGAGCTGGAATCCTCCCTCTGATGGCTCGTTGCTAGGGTCCTCATTGGTGGTCTGCTCCATCAGTCTTTGGGGCGTCGAGTGATTGGTTTGCCCCCTAACCAATAATTCTTCAAGATGTTTACCTCATAGATTATTAAGTCATCTTAAGAACATTCCAGAACGTTCCCCTGTTTTCTATAGACCCACCACTCTTCCCCATTGGTGTCACCATCTAGCGATCACATAGCAGCATTACACCCGCACAGTCGCAATAATAATCAACTTATTAACTGTATATAACAAATAACTATTAACTTCTTTCTAACCAAAAGAAAAAAAACTTTTAACCATTTATTACAGGGCTAGAATATTTATGCTTCAGCTGGTAGTTGATCAGCTCTAGTTGCTTTCTGTGTGTGTTAACCAGAAGGAAAACTAATTTATTTGTACTTTCAAATTGCACACCTTCTTGTAGAGCCACTATTTACATTGTAAATGTTGTCAGAAGTTACTTTAGGATCCTAAAACTGTATTTCAGCATTTCAAAAGCCTGCGTTTCAGATGAATCAAGGATTTTAACTTCTCATTGACCTCAGTAAGTAGAAAAATGCATTGTTTTTTTAGCTCTGCAATGAAAAGCAAGTTCAAGATACGCAGCTGTGAAAAGATTAATTGTGAAACCCGAGCTAATAATTCAGATAAGCCTCATCTTAATGAGGCTAAAAGTCAAAGAATCAATTTGTAGAAAATCTCCCAAAGCTTTGTTCTTGGTCAACAGCTGAACTTGGTTATCTTAGAGGTCTTTTCCAACCTTAATGATTCTATGATTCAGTAATCTGACTCCAGAATAAAACCAAATTTAAGACGATGTAACTCAAAAAGTAATTTTGGTATAAAATTAGTAAGCAATTTAAAAAGTAAAAAAATTCAAAATGTAACAAAACAGTAGCAAGTTGTCAATATAATTGTAATTTACATGTTTCATATTTTTCTTTCACATGTAAAAACAAAAGTGGTTCTATGAAAAAGATTTGTAGAGAACTTGGAGGCCATTTGTGGCAAGACACTGCAATAGGGTCATGTTTCAAATGTTGAATTAGTTATTTAAGAAGGAAAGTGGCTGTAATGATCCACTGTTTCCACAAGATAATTGTTTGGTCAATATGGTAATATCCCAAAATAATCCTCATTCACTTTAATGTCATCTATAGGAGCCTGGTACAATTGGAAATATTGATTAGAGCAGAGGCTATTACGCCAAGATCCAGGCTATGAAATGTAGCAAGAATTGACTTGTATTCTTCTGCTTGGCTTTGTATGAATAATGCTTGGCTTTTTATGAATAATGATTGTATGAAATGCTCTCTAACACAGTGCACTCACACTACCCATGGTGTCTGCTCAGCTTACATCTGGCAGTTACTGACTTTTTTTTGGTCTGAGCCATGATGAAAATTGGAAAAAGATGTAAAGAAGAATATATTAAATAATGCAAATATAATCAACTTCAAGGAAGAATGTAAGATGACCAGTTTGAAAAGTAGCATTCTGTTCTTGTTCCACATAGGTCCTGGTTAAGTAGATTGCTATTTCATAGTGCCTGAAGTATTTCAGGGTGTATTTCAGCTCAAAGTGTTTTGTGCAGGGGCAAAGTAACAGCAGCTAGAAACACTCAGAATCTAAACTATTATCAATATATATTAATGAAATTTTCATGCCCAATTTCTTTTCAAATAGTTATTTGCAAAAGACATCTAATGTAACTGCTGAAAAATATCTTTATTTTTCTAAATTATTGGCAGAACACACATTTTGTGATGCTTTGTGGTTTTGTTTTTCTTTTGCTTGTCTTCTAGGGATTTTTTTAATCATTCCTTCCATATGAAGAAATATGTGGCATTTGCATAAAATACATGAAGCAGTCAATAAAAGCATGGACGAAGGCTACAGAGATTTCTCTGTCCACTAGTGTCTATATAAATATAAAAGTACTTACTGAGAAAAAGGCTTTACCTTTAGCCTGATACTTTTAAATCTTCCTGCTGTTTCCAGTATTTTATTCTTCCCCTTTTCCCTTTCTGATTCAGACAGTCTGAGTATCTCTCAGTAGTACACAATCTCAGTGAAATTAATCAGATCAACATGCTTCATTAATTTCAACTTTCATTGAACATGTCAGGATAGGGCAGTCTAAAAAAGAATGCTGCTTGTTTAAATTTATTTAATCACTCATGCATTGATGTTTCTATTTGAATTTTGTTGTATAGAACTTTTCATTTATTTAGGAGTCTTTTAGCATACATTTCTGCAATAGAAAGGCACTGATAAGAAGCCTTAGCTGTAGTTTCTAGCCTACAGCTATATTTCTAACTAATTGTATGCTAAAAAAATGAATGCATAGTGCATTCCTCCTACTGTATGTTGATCTGTAGTTAACTTTCTCCTGACACTTGTGAGAATGAGATCATTCAGAACTAAGAGTCTCTTCAATAGGAGAAATCAGCTATCTACAATAATGGTGAAATCTGAAATATACTTCAGTGATATGTACAAGTTCTCACCTAGCAGTTCAAGAGAACTGTGATTCTGTATCACAGAATCATCACCGATCACATATTGCAGGATAATTTGATGCTTAGATTGTGGTGATTTCTCTCTTCTTGGTTCTTTAGATTTAGCTACATTTTCTTTGGCGTTTTTTGGTTTGGTTGGTTGGTTGATTTTTATTTTCTGTAGAAAATAGTACAAATAAACATGAAAATAGAATTTGAAAGTTATTGTTTAAAATCCACATGCTACTAGGCTGTTATAACTCCAGAAGTAATTTTTTCCCTAACTATCAAGCTATATTTTAGAATGAAACTCACTGTATGTTGTATTTGATTTTTGTGTTAGGATGATCTTTGTTCATCATAGATTAAAGTGTAGGAAAAGATACAATTGAGCTAACCAATTACACCATACATTGTATAGTATGCATAAATATAATATTGACACATTTAGTAATGCATGAAAAAGTTAAATGGAACATAGTGAAAGATTTTAACAGGTCTTAAATTATATTGATAATATTGCTTTGTAGCCATGATGGTAAAGGAATATGAAAGCTCCTTTATGGATCAATTAACACCTTTAATTAAAGGGATAATTCATGAGTCTGTACTCTGTCAGTTGACCATATGATAAGCAATTGCCTCTCCTAATAATTTGCTTTTCTTAAATGGCTTGCAAAAATGTATTTATTGTGTAATAATACTTCCATTCTAACTGCTGCACTGAGTATGATTTTGTACAGTACATGAAATATATTAGGCTAGTTTGCAAAAAAAACCCCAAACCTTCCATGTAGAATAATTAAAGTTAGCATATTGGTGTTTACTTCCTTTTAATAAAACAATATGCGAGTGTGTGTGACAGTGTTTGTGCATGAAATCATTAATCAATTTCCTTGTTTCATCTTCTTTTTTTAACTCTTTGATTCCAGGCAAACTTCATTTCTCACTTTAATTGAATTTGGTATTTTATTTACTGCCTTTAAGTTATTGGAACTCATGATAATCATTCAGGTGGGTGGGTATATCTATAAACTCTGTAGATGGATCTAGAGTATTTTCATGTTACAGATGATGGCAATTGCTTATCAGTTTAAGAGTGTAAAAGTCACCTTTACAGGAAAAGTCAGAGTGAGAACATTAAAACTCTTGCTGTGATTAAAAATTCAGAACCAAATCCTTACATGGTGTACATGACTACTGGGTGGATGAAATTAATCTTCTCTACTCTAAAAATTCTGTATAGTCTAGTCTTCACTTGTCTTGAGTTAATGGAGGAAAAAAACCATTTTCCAGTGGGTCACTCTGTGCTTTTGCTTGTAGAATTCCTTGTAACTGAGAGGGAGTACCACTCTGGAAGGTTTATTTTTCTGTACTGACTTCTGTAGTTTTCATTAGCAGTTTGTCAGATGATGATACACCTCCAAAATTTAACTCTTAGGCAGCTTTTGAATAATAGGCACAGTGAACACTTATTTTGATATGCATCTTCAGATTCAAGTCCATTAAAATGTACAATCTATCTTTCAATATCTCCCTTGAGCATACTTAATCAATTGAACTCTGCCCATAAAGTTGGGAGAATAATTTCTTAAGAGCATGTCAGAGGACCTTTCATGTAATGGTTTTTTATTTAGAACCCAAGATATGAAAGCCTCAGGTAGAGAGCTTTAAGAATGATAAAAGGAAAAGCAAGGCACTGCCCCCACAACCCAGTTGCTTTTAAATTCCTTTTAGGACATGTTGATATATACAGCTCCAAAGTCAGAAATGTTGGCTTCACTCCCAGAGACGTTTGTTCCATCACAATGTTTCCATGCATTAAATTCACATCATATCCTTTAAAAAAAAAGCTGGTGGATTAATCTTCCCTGAGATAAGCCATCTAACGGAAGAATCAAAGTAAGCTGGCTATCTAAAATCTGCTAAGTTTTGATATCTGCTCTCTGACATCACAATAGTCAGCTTGATGAAACCCAGTAAAAAACTTACAATGGGATAGGACTCCTGAAAACCAGATTGCATTTTACATTTCATTGGTATCCTATTTGCAAATGCTTGGACATTAACTTGTGAGACAAGCAGCAAGATCATGCAAAACTTGAATTAATTGTAGAACAAGATCTTTAATTTTCACAGAATTAAAAAAGATTACATTGGCATTATGCTTAGAGCGTATCAGTCTGAGAGCTGAATCCCTTGCCTCAAGGAAAAAAATTCAAAGAGAAACTAACCAGAGGATGAAAAAAATTATAAAAAATTCCTTGCAGAGAATGGGTACTTTACCTGGAGATCACAAAGCAAAATATTGTGTATTGATTTGGTTCAGCATGGAAGTTGGCATTGTATGTTTCTACATAAACATATGGAGACAAGTACAGGTGGGAGCATACATAACTCCCTCCCACACTCACTCACAAACACATGTACATATACACACATTTCAGTTATAGCTATAATCAAAGATTACATATCTGTTTACTTCACTGATTCAAAATTAGATGGAGAAGATCTCTGTCTCAAGGGAAAATAAAAGTTCCCAGAAGTGACAGCTGTAATATAGCTTGTCTGCTTTTCATCTTTTCAGACTGGTTTGCAAATGTTTGTTGAGAAATGAGAGATGATATTATCAAAACAAACAAACAGTTCTGACAGGAGATAAAGCCTTATTACTTCTACTGTTTCTTTCTTTTCTGCATGTTTTCTGGACAAAAATCATAATTATCTGAAACTTTCCCTAAATCCTTTGACATAGTTTTGATTGAAACTCATATGCTTCCACTCTGCTTTTTTCATTAAAGGCATGTTGACCTTCAAATGATACAAGGTGCTACCTGTCAAACTCTCCTTGTATTGTCCCTTGAAACCTACATATCACTAGCAAATATATTCTTTACAGTTTTCATGAAAGCATCGGAGGTATACATTGGGTTTTGGTAGGTGCTACAAAATAAAAGGGCTGTACAAATAAGAAAAAAAGTGCATAGAAGCCACACAACCAGAATTCAACTTTGGCAAAGGTATATAGGACTACAAAAAAAAAAAAAAAAAGACTGTGAAATAGATCTAAGGTTTTCATCATGTCTGCTGACGTACTCAGTAAGGGCAAGTCCATCAACTGAGAGATTCACAGATGTCAAAGTTACCCAACCAGGTGCTCATTAATAGAGCAGATGCTCTAAGTTAACAAGAGCAATGGAAGGTTTATGGCCCATTTTTATCTTGTTCACAAAATAAATATAATCATGGACAGTGAGGTACTAAAGTGCTCATGCAAATCGGTTTGTAAGAGACTTAAAACAGAGCTTATGAAAACCAAAAAAACCCCTCAAACCTATACTGAGTAGGAAGCTGACTATGCAAGCCACAAATCTTTGAAACTGCTTTGTGTGACTGCACAGAAAATACTTGTGTGAACTGAGTCAACTGTATGTTGCATGTGAATTAGCTCATTATTGATGTGATTTGCTATACTGTTTGAAACTATATCCAGGAATGGCACACCTCAAAAATAAAAACTGAAAGCAAAAATGTATTAATAAAAAACCAGCCAGTGTGCCTCTTGTCAATATTTTCCAAAATGAAACTGTTCCTTACAAGAGAGATGTGTGGATAAAAACTAAAATCTGCAATACAAGTGCAAGTTGCAATAAATGATCAAAATTAAGAGAAGCTTCTTACTAGGTGAAAGACATGAGAACTTTCCTAATTCTCTAATTATTCAAGCTGAGGTGCTGAACATCTTTCTGTGGGTAAAACACCTTCATTTTTTGAACTCTTTGGTTATTAATATTGTTACTGTGCATTTCTTGTTGCATTGCTTTGTGCTTTCAGTAAATAGTTATTTCAACCATAGTCTCTGCTTTTGTCCCTTTCTCCTTATGGGAAGGGGTAAGGGAAGGGCAGTTGCTTATTTGGAATTTAATTTTAATTATTTTAATTTATGAAAAACATAAGCCTAAGTTATTTTACTTTTTTAAAGCCAGTCTATAAAACCAACTGTAATTAATTCTTGAATCTGGTAAAATTTCTGGCTACTTTCCAGAGAATTGACATTCCAACAGGAAAATAGAATACCTTTATTATAGCCATCCAGTACAGGAATAATTTTAAGGATTCGTTTTATGATTCCTGGGGGTTGCTGCACGACTAGCAATACTGTTCAGAGATTTTTAATCAGGCCCAGTGAAGCAGATAAGTTCAGTGAAGAATTTCATAGTGTCTCTGATTATTGTATCTCAGACTTTCAGTTTGTGACACTAACAAAAAGGGAAAAAATCTTCATCTTTGCTCTTCACCATTATGTAAAGAAACTACTCAATGCAGTCACATAACAAATATAATTAAATGCTTCTCAAAATGGAAAAAAAGAAGAAAATTTTCCATGTTTAGCCATTATACATTTTACTAGTATTTTTTTAGAAAACTGACGGGAACTATAGAACAGAAAATATTTGGACAGATAAATACTTCATTTAGGCTACCATTTGTATGGTCCTTGAGAGGAAAGAAGACATCTGCTTCTAGGGCGTGGAATAAACTGCTAATATTTACCAGAAAGAGAGAAAAGTTCAAGGAATGTTGAGATTATTATCTTGTTAATCAGAATTTTATACTCTAGAATACCTTCAAGAAATGGGAAAATTCATTTATTTGTTCTGTTAAGTTACTGTTAATTGTAGCAATTCAAAATTTCTAGTACGGTAAAATGGTGTTGTGGACATGAGTGGTCATTCTGAAGCTGGTAATGATAAAAAGAAATGAAATTATTTATTTTCTTTGGAAGAAAACAGTTCAAGAATGAATAATTAATGAATGCATTGGTGTCACCCTAGCACATTTTAGACTCCATTAGGCTAGGCTGTAAAATTTATTTGATGCTTGTATACCTTGCATTAAAAATGGGAATGCATACACCTAACAGACTGAAGCAAAAAATGTTGCACAATGGAAGCTAATATGTATAATTTTCCTGCTTAAGTACCTGATTCCATAGAAAAAATACGCTTTGTACATATGAATGCCAGTAAAGGATGCTGTACCAGAAATATGAAACAATATAGAGTGTTTTTCCATTGATTATATTCTATTTCCCCACTTATTTTTGTTACCAGCTGTATATATTTAAACTCAACATGCCTGAAGCACTCTTTGCAAAACAAGCTCTTTATAGATGCAGAAAATATTATCCTTTTCTATCAATGAATGGTCTAATACAGAATATGTCAGTTGCACTGCATCTGGGAAAAGCCAACAGCTTCTAATCACCTGAAAATAAAGTCTGCAGGAGGTAGTATAAGTGCATGAATGTAATGTGATATAATGAAGGAAATGAGCAAAATTAAAACCATACAGACACTGCAGGAAAATTCACAAGCAAACATAACATTATTGCCATTTGCCAGCTACTCTTATCTCCTGGTATAAAAGGGCAGTTTCTACTTTTTTAGGTCTTCTTAAACTGATCCACAGTCATGCTGCAGAAACAATACAAGGAAATTTCTTAAGGAAATGTAAAATCCAAGGGGCTAAAAAATCCCAAACATATCAGGAAACCTGTCTCCAGAATTAACACCAATACGTTCAGTAATCACAGCTGTAGCTTTAAATTCTTATTCTTTCTCTCATTTCCATCTCTACAAGACATAGAGAATGACCATTAGGTTTTCAATTGCTTTGCACAGCTACTGCTCGCTTGATCTCTGACTTTTGTACCTTCATAATATTACATGAGGAAATCCAAATTATTTCTCCTGTGAATTATGTTCTGATTTTCTCTGTAATTTCATACTTATTAGTTTTTTTATAATTTTATTGTCTGAAAGGGAAGAATAAATGTGGTTTTTTTTGTTTGTTTCTTTTGTTTCTTTTTTTGCAGTCACTTGAATGCATGAAAGTGAGTTAAGCATTTTGTTGAATGTTTTGGTTCACAGAAAAAAGTTATCTGCTATGTATGCTCAGATAACATACTCAGCACTTGAAAGTTCAAGACAAATGCTTGAAATTATCTGTGTCCTATAAGGCAACACATTGTTGACACTACCAGTGGCATAAATAGTTTTTACATGGAGATTCAACCTACTTTTTTCAAGTGTACGTAGAAAAATAAACACACACAATCCTTGTTTCTTATTACATATTTGAATATATAGCCATATATAAACCAGAAAAGTTTGGGGGGAACTCCATTCAAAAAAACAATTCATTTAAATAGAAATTTATGATCATAGGTTCCAAGAGGGGTGCCTTCTCAGCCATGGAGTATTATGTTCTATAAAAAACATACAAGAGAATCTCTGTTGAGACTATATGGAGCAAGAGATGTTTTGCTAAGAAATAAAACTTTCTGCTGAAGGCAGTCTAGATTATCTTACTCCACAGAAAAATTACTTTAGAGAGGAAGTTTTAACAGACATAGCTCCTTTACTCAGACGTTGTTTTAAAATACCATCTCTAATTTTTTACTGAAATCATAGAAGTGAGCCAGTTTGTACCTCATCATATGATTTAAGACTATATTTTTCTTAAAATCTAATATAAAAAAAACCCCACCGATCTTTTTTCCTTCCTTTTTTTCTTGCTGGTTAGTTAGTGTTGGAGTGGGCCCTATGCAAAGTAAATGGCTAAAAAGAAGGCTTTTAAAAGGTTTGAGTCTGCCAACACTTGTTCCAGTAGTGGTTTTTATACCAATCCTCTATTATGAAACTGTAGTAAATTGGGAAATAATTTCTATATTCTTTGCAGAATTTTATAAATCTTAATGGGAAGACTAGACTCTTACTATACAGTATATGCAATACTCTTACTATACAGTATATTCAATATCCACAGAGAGAGGGATTTTTTATCCTAAAAATGTTTTCAATTTAAATTGATTTAGACTTTAAAAAAAAAAGAAAAAGGCATCAGAAAGTTATCATCATTATTAATGGTTCCCAATAGGGGAATAAAACACAGGGGGTAGTGGCTGACCCAGATCCATAAAAAGATGTCTCCCAAAAGAGATGATCTAGAAATTCCTGATTTCCCGATTTCATTGTAATGATTGTACTTAAAGACAGTGTCCAAAGCAGCACATGTGGCATAACTGAAAAGTTAGGAGGCAACTCGTGTGGACCACACATGTCAACTCATGAGATGGAAGCAGTAATGCAGAGTAACTACTTTACATTTTGTCGGGCGGTGTATTCTTGTCCTGGGTGCTCCATGTGAATGGTGCCAGCTCATACTCTCCACAGGAAAATGATTGAGTGTCCTCTGTATAGCTTATGCACAAGAGATGTTAAAAAAAAGGGGAAAGTACTATAATATTAACTAATGGGTAGTGAAACTGTCACTGGGGTCTTTCTTGCATTAAACAGCATGGATGATAGAAATCTGATTGTACTATCTACCAGCAGCAGTGACAGAAACTAATTCACAACAGACTGGAAGTTTGTGTTGAGTAAGTCCCACTGATCACCTACTAAAACCAGGAAGCATCAGAATTTGACCTGAATGAAGCAAAAATCAAAGCAATTCAAAGCCTTTTCTCAAAAAAGCTTTAGAATTCATGACAGGTGTGATTTAATCAAGATACTGATATTAGCCAAATTATGTGATGTTGCTGAAAAGCTGAAAAAGCAGAAGAAAGAAAATGTGTTCCCCCTCAATAGGAACTGTCACTTTAAAATAAAATGATAATAAAGCAACATGAGAGTTGTTCCAGGAAAGAGGCCAGCTAACCTCAATATCAATGACAGTAGTGAAGTAAAATTAAACTAAGAGAAAAAAAAGTGTTATTTGCAACAGTTACAGAAGTCTCATGAGTATACAGTATACATCTTGCTTGGACATCAAGTACTGGTTAGAGCTGATCACTGCTCCTTAGAGAACATTCCTGACACCCTGATGCCTTCTGTACTGAGAAGTCTGCAGTGCAAGACCACACAATTACCAAGGTTTGATGTGAAAGTAATACAGAATCCCAGAAGTGAAATTCCTGTAGCAGTTTCCCTTGCACCATTTTACAAAGGACAAAATATGAAAAAAAATATTCAGATGAACAGATGCCTCTGATATTAAAACACTTGCCAAGCACTTAGCCAGTAGAAAAGCATCCTCTGAACAGCGTTAGTAAATTATAGAAAGCCCATGAAAAAGGTTGGTCCCAGGACTACCAGAAATTAGTGGCTTACAAGAGTTGTATGTGAAGGATAGTTCAGCTCTAAAGGAAGATGTATTATGATTCTCAAGATTATATTTGCTGTCATTCAATATAACACAGATGGGTACAATTCCTATACTTTTATGGAAGCATAGAACAAGGAATAGATAGGGTGTTGCAAAGCTCAGGAAAAAAAACCTGAATGCACCTTTTTCATGATACATCACACAGGGCTGGCTCCAGATCCCAACACAATTAAAGTCAACACAGGCACCATCATGAGATAATACTATGGCTGCAGCTACAAAAAGTAAAATTCCAGGTGTGTAACTTAAAACTAGCAAGCACACAAACATCCTAGTGCAGTTACTCAGCAGTTACATAGGTAATAACTACTCCAAATAACCTGTATTTACAGGAAGGATATGTTGCATCTCTTGGTAGTAAATGGCAAAAACACTGTTCCTTTAAAAAGAGAAATTAAAAACTCCTCCAATATAGCTTTGCTGGCATCAACACAGGTCTTTGAAACACCTGTTACTCAACCCATTTTAGCTTACATCATGTTGAATGGAATTCAATGTGTTAAGAGGAAACACAATAAGTACTAAGAGAAAAGAATGCACTATTTGGCTTATGTATGCGATTCTTTGGGAATATAAATGGCAATAGAATTTTTTGAATACAAAATTTATTTTTTTGAATATCTATGAAAAAAATAAAGCTTCAACACAAAACCTGCTTCTCTCCCAAGCAAAAAATATCAAGAAACATTAGGAATTACTGAATGAAGTGTGATTCCAAGTGCAGGTAAGGGCAACAGATGCCATTTTGATTAAGTCATAAAGACTTATGTAAAAAGCAGAAGACCTTTAAAAATTATAAACAATCTGCTGAAGATGCAATGATCCATAAAATCAGAGAAAATTAAATATTAACTAGTAGAGTTTAAAGAAACCTTATTCAGTATGAATTCCCTCAGACAGTTCAAGAAACTTTAGGGAGTTCTTTAAAATTATGGGCAGTAAAATGGAAAATAAAAAACATTTTTCCACTGATGGGACACTTGATAACTGATTCTCGAAGATGTGAATTGATGTGTAATAGTAAGATATTTATTCAGATAAAGATAATCCTTGTATGAAGTGTTTTGTAAAATACTCTTAAAACAAGAGCATTTTGAGCTTTAAACAGTAGTGGATTATTCAGTGAGGACTGTTGTAGTGATCCCATTGCTACAAATGAAACACCTGCAATTCTCTACTGTAGTTTCTTTGCATCATCTGTCAAACATGGCAAAACAGATCATCCCAGCTATGAAATATCCCCAAAACCAAGCTTTATTGTTGCTAGACAATTAAGTGCTAGTTTCCTTTGGATGCAACTTATTAATGAATTTCTGCTTTCCTGTGCCTTTGTGTCTCTGAAAGACTGGAAATTTAGTACAAGCAGGCCCCCTCTGTTTTAACATGAAGTTCTATTTCTTTTACCTCTTTTTTTTTTCCTAATATAAACACGTTTTATACCTATGATTCACATGTATAAGAGACTAACCTTTTTTTTGCCTATCCATTTCTTTAAACTCCTCCTAACAGATGAATATATCATAACGAGTAAGGATACAGCTCAAAACTTATAAATAGGTGATAGTTATGAGACCAAAAAAAGTTTGATTTCATTATTAATGTGAAGTGCACTGAGAATGCTTACAGCCACATGGTGTGAGCCCTTCCTGAACACATCAAATCTTCTTACACTTCTTTCAGGGCCAGTGGCCCATATTGGTCATCATGATATAGATGATGCCTCACACTGAAGGCGTTTTTATATGAAATGTTCATAATCTGGAAGTATTTTAACATGTTTAATCCCCATATTTTGGAGTTACTGTACTATTTGGTTTATATCTTTTGTATTTGTAACTAATTGAATTTTTCATGTAGTTATGTTTTAATAAAAAACAGGACTAAAAATACAACTCAATTTTCCATCAAGAAAAGAGGGAAAAAAAAGAGATTTCATTACAGACATCACTCAGACAATTATTTCTGCAATTATTATCTTACAGTGTCAAATGATCAACAGAAACAAGAATAGAATTAAATTCTCATCTAAGAATGACCTTAATGTCAAGAGCTTTTCAGATACGATTGACCATCTTTCTTTTTACGGAGGTTAAATACAGCTAAGCTGTCAAGAATGATTTGTTGGAACACATCCTGTTTCCTGTCCTCAATATCCCTTCCAAACAGGTGTCCCTCTCCTATGCTGAAAAACAATTATTCATCCAGCATATTCTGCTGTGTTTCAGTAAGTCCTTCTGTCATGAGAGCAGCTGACTACATGGGGCCAGGAAACTGGGTAGATTCTGTAAACACTTGTAAACCACTAGAGAATATTAAATCTGGCTTTCCTATTTTGTCAGTACTCCTGACCTGTGTTTGGTATCTTCCCAGAACTTAATTTGTACCCTTGTTTTCCATTGTGGTGCTAAATGTGATAAATTTGATATTTGCAGTGTGAAACAGACACAAATGCATCCTGAAATAGATTGCAAAGACAGGAAAATTGAAAACAATTCAATCACTGCAGCAAAGTGTACTATTGTAAATGTGATGGGTTTGATGGTTGTTAATATCTCTAAGTTCTCGAAGGAAGAGAGACAAGGTACAAGAAATACTGATGTTCTATTATTGCGTTATTAAAGAGAATTTCCCCTGAGTTTGTACTAACTCTATTCATTTCTCCCATGCCCTAAACCAAGCTTTTTACCACATAAACAACAGAGTTCAGAAGAAAATTTTGTTACAAACACAGGGGTTATACAAGTGTGCCTGCTTTTTCTGCTTTTCTCCTAGGCAGTCCTCTCTACTCAGTTTCCTTATTCTGACCAGAGGGATTACTAGCTTAATATCATTTAGTGAATTACAAAACATTTATAAGCCTGTTTACAAGTAAGTGTAAGACTATAACAACATATGAAGATAAGTTCAGACTACTTCAGAGAAGTGTTTTGTTCCTAATGTTAGGAAAAATATGAATAAAAATTAATCATATTTTGATGAAGAATATCAAGTTTTTTATCTAGTCATTATTGCAGCCTCAATAGCACATGTTGTTTGGGGGCTAAATTGTGTCTGAAGATTCTTGCTTACTCTTACATATATGTCAGATAAAAAGACTGACTGAGAACCATGTGGACTGAAATACCATGGGGTATGATAAGCCATGGATACAGCCTTATTCTAAATGAAATAATGAGGTTTTTTAGTCAGTGAGAGATGAGTAAACTCAGCAAGAAGACATAGACTATTGCCAGAGCTCAGGCTCTTTACCTCTTTACCTGAATTCACCTTGCATTAATTTCCAGCTTAACCCTATGCAATATCATGGCAGACATCCTAGTTCAAATGGGCTCTTGGTCTAACAAAAACATGCATGGGCTTGCATTTGATTGCAGAACTAGTATCTACTGAAAAGAAAACTTTTTTGATATCTTCAGAGAAATTATATTGAAAGCTGGCTGGGGGGTGCCTCTCCACTTTGTATTAGGTTGGACATTAGGAGAAATTTCTTCATGGAAAGGGTGGTCAAGAATTGAAAATGTCTGCGCAGGGAGGTGGTGGAGTCCCCATCCCTGGAGATGTCCAAGGAATGACTGGATGTGGCACTCTGTGCTCTGGTCTGGTTGACAAGGTGGGGACCGGTCACAGGTTGGATTCGATGATCCTGAAGGTCTTTTTCAACCTCAATGATTCAACGATTCTGTGTTAGTGAGCAGGGAAATACAAACTTCAGGAAGCCTACAAAATAAGTAAATTGATTAAATATGAAAATTATTGTTCGAGCATTGCAATCACTTTTGCAACACAGAGGAAAAACTTGGAAGTTTTTGTTCTGACAAAAATGCACAGAGGTAAACACAGGGCAAAGATAATTTCCAAAATTGATTCTCATTTAAAAATTTATTTTGATACTGAAGCACATCTCTACCATAATACACTGCAAACAGTTTATGTCAATTTAGAACACTTCAAAGTATTTAAAAGATGACTTTGACCTGATAGTGCTGTTTAGAAGCAAGTGTCAACATCAATTTGTCAGAAATAACCAAAATCATGAGTGGAGGTTTAATAAAGAATGTACCTATCATAAGTCACCTATTAAGTGTACATTTACAATTTGCATTGAATGTTGGTTTCCTCATGAGGACACGTTACATTACTCTGATCATTCCAGAAATCTTTATGTTCTTTTTATTCTATACTTTCAATTTAATTAATTTCCTATGACTTTCTCCTTTCTGGCAAGATTTTCTGTGAGGTTTTAGAAACATTATCATCTGAATTCAAATCTAACCAAGATTTATGGAATAATTCCATGATTAATTGATTTTGCCACTTATAATAGTTTATAGACTTTAATTTAGAAAAATTAAATTGCATCTTTAGTGTAATAAACTCTGAAATGTCCTTCTTTGAAGAATCAGAATGTTTCAAGATCAATCCCTGCATGAATAAAAAAATAAATTCTCACTTACTCTTTTCGTATATTTTTTTTTAAATGCAGCAATGTTCCTAAAGAAAATGAATGTGCTGTGTGATACTGTGGAAGGTATACTACAAAAGATATGATAAAGGCAGCACAGGACTAACGAAGTTCCATAAGAATGCAATGCGTCACCACTTTTTCTGTATAATTGAGCAAGATTTTTCTTGTTCTCTTTAGAGTTTCTGACTGAATAACTATAGAGAAAGAGCTAGAAAATAATATTTCTTTCTATACCATAGTGGAGACACTAATTTTCTTCAAACTACTGATAAGAGTTTGAACGTGTGCTAGATTTGCTTTGTCTGAGAACCTTTTGCTATGTCTGTTTGAAGTACATGCTAATGTCTTCCTTTTCTATCCCTCTCACTCATCTTGGCACTGATCTTGCCCGTCTTGGATATCATTCCTATACTCACTTAAAGCCCAACTAATCCTACTTAAGTGAAGACAACATGAAGAAGACAGAGTAAAAATTAGCTTTACACCACCTGGTACTTCTGTTTGAACTGCTTTACTCTGTTGTGGCCTCTATTCCAGGAGCAGATCTGCTCAGCACAAAATATAGCTGATCAGCTTCAACTTGTGAAAAGTTTGGGATATCGTATGTGGCCCAATCTCTTCCATCGTTACTTTTTTCTCTGGTTTTGTAGCACTGTATTGGGAAATAAATTCAATTCTTGTTTACGAATATAGAAATTATGGCAGGAAAAATATCAGGCAGAGAATGAATTCTGTGGCTGGAAAGAAAATTAGAGTATTCAGCCTTCTGTGTCTCTAGTCTCCTGGGCCACCTGGATGTGCTAACCTTGTTTTGCTGTATTTTACAACTAAAACAATGCTTTTATCCTACTCTGTAATGAAGGCTTCTGGGCACTCTCAAAAAACCCAATTATAGCACTAGGAAGATATAAGACATTGGTATATAATTCTTACAGAATTATAACCCAATTACATCTCTCTATGTAAATAAAGCCTTCTGGTTTAGTAAAACCTGGGTTCACCTAATTCAAACCACCTCTAAGCCACTTCAGTCCTGTACTCTGCCTCTGTTTGGAACTAATTTCATATGTTATCTGAAGATTTTATCTGTCATAAACTTTAGTGCTGCTTGTAGGAAACAATAGGACAAGCCCCATCCCATGTCAGACAAAGGTCTGCAGCAAAGGAAATTGCCAGTAGCAAAAGAAAGATTTTAGTGAACTGCTAAGATGGAGTGCCAGCCTGTCTCCTCTCAGTGATGGAGATGCTCTTTATCTGCTTTGTCAAAGACTGACATACATTAGTATGCCAGACACTCGTACCAGCAAACTCAGCACAGGGTAGCATATAACATGTACCCACAGGTGACTGGTTAATATAATTTCCTTCATTTTCAATCAAGACATTTTCAGTTTAATTTAGATACCTGTTCCTTCTTTGCCACTGGGGCCTGTGTCAAGCTTATACAGGAAATGTAGCAAGCTTTATTAGCATAGATATTAAAGTCACTCAATACAAGTGACAAAGTCAGAGCAAGCAATCCAGCACTTGCTCAGGGTCACTAGGTAAAGCTGTGTTAAACTTGATTTGAAACTGCTCTTCTCGATCTGAAGATATAATAGTTACAAACTATCAGCATCACCCCAGAGCAGTAACTTAAATGCATTATATGTATTTGAGCTGGTACTTTTGCCTGTAGAGGTATTAAATATTAAACAATATCTGCCTATGTGTTTCTGGTACTCAGCAATCCTTCCTTCACCAAAAAAAAAATCTTTCTTTCATTCACTGAAAACCTTCTGGCCTCCTCACAGAAACCGCGTTGTCTTTGTGTACCATGGCCACAGCAAGATACCTCGATTCAGATTAGGAACCTATTAACTTTATACTTTACTAGCATTAAATGCAAATAATGAGAAATAATTAAATAAATTAAATAAATCAAATAATTAAATAATTAAATAAATAAAATAAAATTAAATGCAAATAATGAGAGGCAGTCATGGCCTTAAAAACCTATAATTGCAGTGAACAAAACATTTAAGTAAGTAAGAGAGAAACACAGTATCAAGGGGGTGAAATAATCTGCTTGAAGTTACAAAACAAAAGACATCCAAAATAATAAAAGTCTTCAGGTCATCTACTTCCTTATCACTAGGTGAAGATTTCCTCCCTCAGTCTGAAATAAAAATTGGTTTTGGCCTCCTGCGTTTAATGTCAATCTGATCAAACCACCATACTCCAGCTGTTGCTTCTTTGTGTGGCAAGAACAAATCTTCTGTAATACCTGTCAAAATGAGAGTTTGAGGACTCCTTTTGTTAGTACATATGAGATGAAATTATATGGCCTGATTCACACTTGCTTATTTTATAATGCCTTTTAAAAGTTGGAGACAATATGTCTGGACACTCCTGAGGAGTGCTTGGAACAAAAGATCAGTCACCTGAGCCACCACCCAGAGCAATGACTAACTTTAGTGTGTTGTCCACATTTCATGTTAACAGAAAAGGACTTGTATGTTTTTTGTAAATAAGCTACTTAGAAAACCCTCTTTATAGACTAAGGGTTTATGTTCCTGCAAAACTCCCCAAATTCAACCCTTATGGTGTTGCAGTCAATGTCTTGATGATGAGCAAAGAGGAAGCACATGTTTTACATATATATATGTAAGAAATATATGTTACATATTGTCGCGGGTTGGGTTTGTAACCGGGCAGAAACACCAATTTAGTGTAGTGGTTTGGTCTAAAATACTCATTACTGTTTATCTTCTGTGAGATAAGAATTAGGAGAAATGCAAAGCAGGCACCAACTTGAATGAATATAAAGAAGTTTATTAACAGACCTAAAAGAAGAAAAGAAAAAAAAATTATACCACCTTTAGAACTCTCCTCCTCCCCCCACCTTCCTCCCGTCTCCCACTGACAATGTAAAGACAACCCTTAAGATGTTCAGTCTGTTTACCACTTCCATAATAACCTGGTTCAGTCCATTTAGAAAGAGAAGTCTCTTTTTGCTCATGCTATGAAAACAGTATCACACCGAGACAGCCACCCACTTCCAAATATTGTTCAGTCCATTCAGGAAGAGGAGTCTCTCTGCTTGCGATGTGAGTCCCTTCCCCCGACTTGCAGCTTTTCCCGCAACTGCTTTCGAGGGCCCACTCTTGAAAGTTTTCTGGGGTACAATTTTAAGGTTGAGCTGTTCAGAAACAAAGAAAAACAGAGGCCCTTCTCCTTCCCTGGGAGCAAAGGGTCATCTTCATCTTTAAAACTATCTCTGGAAGCATCTCTAGGAATTGAGGTTTTTCTCCTTTCCTCTTTGGAGCAAAAAGTCCTCATCTGGTTCATCTGGTTCATCTCTCTCTGTCCAAACTTCTCATGAAATTACAGCTGCGTCAGCATCTGCCTATCTCAGCGCAGGTGCTTCTGCTTATGAGTTGAACACTCCACCCCCCATATCTTCATGAAATTACAACAGGATACTCTGATATATCATAGCTTCACAACAGACTTTCAGCTTTAAGCATCTCCTCTCTCTCTTCCCTCAGGTTTTCAGCTCTTCACAGCAATAAAAGGGTTAATCTCACCTCGGCCTTACAGCTGGAATGTGGCTTATCGCAGTTGGTCACCTGACCTCTGCCGGACAGAGGTGCCGCTTTGCTGAATCTCGGCCGCAGTGGAGGGGGGGGTTCCGAGCCGCTCCGGCTGCCCACGGCAAGGCAGTGGGGGGGGGTTCCATGGCTGGAACAGGCCCATGGCTCCAGGCTGGCCGTGGCCCGGCCCGGCCTGGCCCAAGCAGGGCCTGGCCGGGCCTGCTGGCCCCTGCACGGGGCCTGCAGCCACCTGTCCCAGCGCCGGAAACGAGAGAGAGCTTGGGGTGGGAGTTTGTCTATTCTTAAGTGTGTATCACAGAGGCGGTCACAACTTTAAGTGGCTTAAAGAATTGTCCATATTCAAACTGGCCAGCTGATAGGTTCTATCAGGTCCCAGAGGAAGCTGTAAGCACCCCTTAGCAAGGATATCCCTTCCGGGACTATGCTTGCTAACCTATGACATTCTCCACCCCTCGCCTCTGTGAAGACACATTTAAGAATTATTATCAAAATTACATTCAACTTCTGCTATATTCCACCCCTAGATAGTTCAGTACAATTACAATATAAGTTTCTCACTATCATGCTACTTAACTTATGACCTAATACTTGCTTTGCCCAGTATTCCTCCTAATTAAGCTTTATCTCACAGATCTCATCAATTGCCCGCATTCTCCACCATTTTGTCGCGGGTTGGGTTTGTAACCGGGCAGAAACACCAATTTAGTGTAGTGGTTTGGTCTAAAATACTCATTACTGTTTATCTTCTGTGAGATAAGAATTAGGAGAAATGCAAAGCAGGCACCAACTTGAATGAATATAAAGAAGTTTATTAACAGACCTAAAAGAAGAAAAGAAAAAAAAATTATACCACCTTTAGAACTCTCCTCCTCCCCCCACCTTCCTCCCGTCTCCCACTGACAATGTAAAGACAACCCTTAAGATGTTCAGTCTGTTTACCACTTCCATAATAACCTGGTTCAGTCCATTTAGAAAGAGAAGTCTCTTTTTGCTCATGCTATGAAAACAGTATCACACCGAGACAGCCACCCACTTCCAAATATTGTTCAGTCCATTCAGGAAGAGGAGTCTCTCTGCTTGCGATGTGAGTCCCTTCCCCCGACTTGCAGCTTTTCCCGCAACTGCTTTCGAGGGCCCACTCTTGAAAGTTTTCTGGGGTACAATTTTAAGGTTGAGCTGTTCAGAAACAAAGAAAAACAGAGGCCCTTCTCCTTCCCTGGGAGCAAAGGGTCATCTTCATCTTTAAAACTATCTCTGGAAGCATCTCTAGGAATTGAGGTTTTTCTCCTTTCCTCTTTGGAGCAAAAAGTCCTCATCTGGTTCATCTGGTTCATCTCTCTCTGTCCAAACTTCTCATGAAATTACAGCTGCGTCAGCATCTGCCTATCTCAGCGCAGGTGCTTCTGCTTATGAGTTGAACACTCCACCCCCCATATCTTCATGAAATTACAACAGGATACTCTGATATATCATAGCTTCACAACAGACTTTCAGCTTTAAGCATCTCCTCTCTCTCTTCCCTCAGGTTTTCAGCTCTTCACAGCAATAAAAGGGTTAATCTCACCTCGGCCTTACAGCTGGAATGTGGCTTATCGCAGTTGGTCACCTGACCTCTGCCGGACAGAGGTGCCGCTTTGCTGAATCTCGGCCGCAGTGGAGGGGGGGGTTCCGAGCCGCTCCGGCTGCCCACGGCAAGGCAGTGGGGGGGGGTTCCATGGCTGGAACAGGCCCATGGCTCCAGGCTGGCCGTGGCCCGGCCCGGCCTGGCCCAAGCAGGGCCTGGCCGGGCCTGCTGGCCCCTGCACGGGGCCTGCAGCCACCTGTCCCAGCGCCGGAAACGAGAGAGAGCTTGGGGTGGGAGTTTGTCTATTCTTAAGTGTGTATCACAGAGGCGGTCACAACTTTAAGTGGCTTAAAGAATTGTCCATATTCAAACTGGCCAGCTGATAGGTTCTATCAGGTCCCAGAGGAAGCTGTAAGCACCCCTTAGCAAGGATATCCCTTCCGGGACTATGCTTGCTAACCTATGACATTCTCCACCCCTCGCCTCTGTGAAGACACATTTAAGAATTATTATCAAAATTACATTCAACTTCTGCTATATTCCACCCCTAGATAGTTCAGTACAATTACAATATAAGTTTCTCACTATCATGCTACTTAACTTATGACCTAATACTTGCTTTGCCCAGTATTCCTCCTAATTAAGCTTTATCTCACAGATCTCATCAATTGCCCGCATTCTCCACCATTTTGTCGCGGGTTGGGTTTGTAACCGGGCAGAAACACCAATTTAGTGTAGTGGTTTGGTCTAAAATACTCATTACTGTTTATCTTCTGTGAGATAAGAATTAGGAGAAATGCAAAGCAGGCACCAACTTGAATGAATATAAAGAAGTTTATTAACAGACCTAAAAGAAGAAAAGAAAAAAAAATTATACCACCTTTAGAACTCTCCTCCTCCCCCCACCTTCCTCCCGTCTCCCACTGACAATGTAAAGACAACCCTTAAGATGTTCAGTCTGTTTACCACTTCCATAATAACCTGGTTCAGTCCATTTAGAAAGAGAAGTCTCTTTTTGCTCATGCTATGAAAACAGTATCACACCGAGACAGCCACCCACTTCCAAATATTGTTCAGTCCATTCAGGAAGAGGAGTCTCTCTGCTTGCGATGTGAGTCCCTTCCCCCGACTTGCAGCTTTTCCCGCAACTGCTTTCGAGGGCCCACTCTTGAAAGTTTTCTGGGGTACAATTTTAAGGTTGAGCTGTTCAGAAACAAAGAAAAACAGAGGCCCTTCTCCTTCCCTGGGAGCAAAGGGTCATCTTCATCTTTAAAACTATCTCTGGAAGCATCTCTAGGAATTGAGGTTTTTCTCCTTTCCTCTTTGGAGCAAAAAGTCCTCATCTGGTTCATCTGGTTCATCTCTCTCTGTCCAAACTTCTCATGAAATTACAGCTGCGTCAGCATCTGCCTATCTCAGCGCAGGTGCTTCTGCTTATGAGTTGAACACTCCACCCCCCATATCTTCATGAAATTACAACAGGATACTCTGATATATCATAGCTTCACAACAGACTTTCAGCTTTAAGCATCTCCTCTCTCTCTTCCCTCAGGTTTTCAGCTCTTCACAGCAATAAAAGGGTTAATCTCACCTCGGCCTTACAGCTGGAATGTGGCTTATCGCAGTTGGTCACCTGACCTCTGCCGGACAGAGGTGCCGCTTTGCTGAATCTCGGCCGCAGTGGAGGGGGGGGTTCCGAGCCGCTCCGGCTGCCCACGGCAAGGCAGTGGGGGGGGGTTCCATGGCTGGAACAGGCCCATGGCTCCAGGCTGGCCGTGGCCCGGCCCGGCCTGGCCCAAGCAGGGCCTGGCCGGGCCTGCTGGCCCCTGCACGGGGCCTGCAGCCACCTGTCCCAGCGCCGGAAACGAGAGAGAGCTTGGGGTGGGAGTTTGTCTATTCTTAAGTGTGTATCACAGAGGCGGTCACAACTTTAAGTGGCTTAAAGAATTGTCCATATTCAAACTGGCCAGCTGATAGGTTCTATCAGGTCCCAGAGGAAGCTGTAAGCACCCCTTAGCAAGGATATCCCTTCCGGGACTATGCTTGCTAACCTATGACACATATATTTATGATATAGGTATATGCGCACACATAAAGTCAAGAAAGTAATGTCCCTATAATTGAAGTCTTAAAATTCTAATCATTATTGGTCTAGATCTAATTGTCTAATTGTTACTGGAAAAGAAAGAATTCTACGGTTAGAATGTTTTTATACAGGAAAAGTCTCAATAATAATAATATGGTTAAGCTTGTTCTGTACATACCTTTTGGTTTCTGTCTCTTTCCTGGGATGGTGTCCACCCTTCACCTGCTTTGGTTCCCGAGGCCAGAGGTTTCATCCTTATTGAGGAGGAAGGGGTGTGTGTGGGTGTTGCAATAAATTGTCAGTATCTTGGGTCATTCATCATCTCTGAATTTAGATGATTACCCTTAAAACCAGCTTTGTCCAGTTCCAGGTCTGGATATATCCATCACTTGAAATTGTCTCGCTGTCTGAGATTAGTTTTGTAGTGCCTAATAGTTATCTTTGGTAATGCCAGAGGAATTTAGACTAAGTATCAGAGTATTTGGACCATGATGTGGAGATAATTAAGCAGACACATCAGTATAGTTAATTTTTTTAGGGACGTGATCTGCACATCTTGTTGCAAGGGCAGAGGAGCCATATTTTCCTATTTAAGTATATAACCAAAGAATTCTTAAAAATAGTATAAGTACCTTTACGATTCCTTTAACCCAGTACATGGTACTAACAATTTTACTTAACTATTTTAATGATTTAAAATGAAGACTCAGTTTGCTATCTTCGGCAGGAAAAACCACCAGACTTAGTTCTGTACCTAATTCTATACATAGTTGCATTTTCTTTTGTTCTAAGGACAAACTGCTTATCTGTACACACCAGGTGAATTGCTTCCAAATCCTTTCCCAGGTGTGAACCTAGAAATGCAAGGTGATAGGTCTGGTCACAGTTAGAAACTTGTTTTCTCCCTCCTGCTCTTTAGTTCCCTCAGGAATCAATGTGTTGGCAGATGATTCCTTAGGTCAGGCAGCAGTTTTTGCCCTTGCTTGTTTCGGCTGGGTATTTAATCCTCTTGTCAGTGAGAGCAATTCAATGTGCTCTTGTCCCTTTTTCCTTCATGATGAAAGGGGTCAGCTTGCCAAAATGATTTCCTTCTTTCATGTTTCATCTGAATTTTAAATTTTTGCTGTCAGATGTGCAAGGGAAACACAAAGCTGGGTTCTCTAAGACTAAACAAATCCTCTTTTTCCTTGCACTCTTAAAAATGCCAAGTCTTGAGGAGTGTACATGTGTGCATGTGTGTTTTCCTTAAGAAATTTGAAGCTGTGTCTAGGTCACTGTGTACTTAGAAGTACATTTTAGCAGATACAAACTTGCTTCTTCCTCCCTGGAACTTTGTGCAGCAAAGTGTAAGTACAGTGAATCCGGTGGTCACAATTTGCTCTCCATTCTGCTGCAGTGATTCCCACAAGCTGTGTTTTTGGGCTCTCAGCAGCTGGGACTTCTGTCTTTATAATGATCCCCCTGGTTATGGTTTAGAAGCTTACTGTATGCATTAAATCTATATTATTTGGGACTTCTGGAAGATCTGCTAAATATCTATTCTTGATATTTTGGGGCTTTCTTTCAAATGAAGTAATCAAAGATTTGAAGTTGTTATAAACAGTCTAACAGGACACTCAGTCACTGAACATGCAGGTTTGTTACTTTTAAAAGTAGCTCACAGATAATTTTAACCACTAATCACTGAAAGAGTTATTGATTGGCTATTCTTCTATAAATGAGTTGACTGAAGAGTGACAAAAATTTAGTAAGCATGTACACTGATGAAAACCAGAATGATACCGATGCTGAATAATTAGTATCTTGGAAAAAAATTCAATCAGTTCTAGTCAGCAATGTCTTTGAAATATCAGAGACAACTAGTGTCTGCCTCCCACTGGATTCCTATTTAGAGACCATGGGTTGCTGACTTGTAACTCTGCTATGCAGCGTTTGGGCAAACGAACTGGCTTAAGCTCAACAGCTGAAGATGAGGAATTTTCAAATCTTGCTGATGCCAGTGGTACATTCTAAATACCAATTTGCTAATAAAGATTATACTTCAAGTTATGGGTGATAGGAGAGAAATAAAGAGGAAAAAAAATTTTCTTCAAATGTGAGAAAAGTCAGGTCATCAACGTATATTTCAAATTCTGCAGATAAGAGTATCTGTTTCTCCAGTCAACATTATACTCAAATCAATTGAGCACACAGAACTATTTTTTCAGATGGTTTTTGGGAGAAATCCATGTTTTGTGTAATGTGTTAAACAATATTTCTGTAGATTTCCTTGATAAATTAAAAAAAAATACAGAAAGTGTGCTTACCCTGAATAATTGCAGTGTACCAGTGAAAAAGATATCTCTGAAAATTACAAAAGTCATGCATGGTTATGCACACATTAGGGTTTCTGAGTGACTCTGACTACAGTTTTGTATTGCAGCTTGTTCTGTGCCATATTACATTATCCTTTGTTGTATGTGTACTTACTGGTGTGACTGGTGCATCCATTCCTGTTCAACAGACACATGAAGTCATAATCTCATCTGAATGCAGAGATGAAAGAATCTAGAATAAATAAAAAATCACATGCTTCAAAGATATTTCATATTACTCTGTCATTCAACCCTTCATAACCTGATTCAGGTTGGTACTAAATTACCATTGCTACCTTTTGATAAGAGGAAAATTGTGGCATTTAAGTAAAACCTTATAAAATTAAGGCCTTGTTGTCTTTGTAAAATTATGGCTCAGGCCTGTTACTTCAACTGTAGAAGGACTGTGAGAAAAGTCCGTGA
The DNA here is from genome assembly GCF_041296385.1 of Aphelocoma coerulescens. Classification (NCBI taxonomy): domain Eukaryota; kingdom Metazoa; phylum Chordata; class Aves; order Passeriformes; family Corvidae; genus Aphelocoma; species Aphelocoma coerulescens. The sequence continues at coordinate 96,157,185 of NC_091015.1, read as the reverse complement.
GAAGAAAAACAATTAGTTTTTACCTATGAGAATGTAGCATCAACAGAAGCAAGAAAGTTAAACAACAGAAGGAGAAAACAGCAACATATCTGCAGCTGTTATTTTTCTGAATGCTTGAATGCTTATGCTATAGGTAGCCAATGGTAGTATGTTGTAGTTAGTAATAGCCAAGGAGTCTATTGTAGTAGCTTAGCAGCCAATGAATCTGTAACATGAATGATAACTTTCGAAAAGTGTATAAAAGAGGCAGCTTTGTTTAATAAATGGCTTTTTGGCCCTTGAAGGAGGCACTGTCTGTGTGTGTCGTGACCGCCCCAACAGCGACAGAAAATCACTTTTTAAAGGTTTGGGGTTTGGGTTGTTGGTTTTTTTTTTTGTTTGGTTTTGATATTTTTCTTTTTTTTTTCCTAGTTATTGTGCTTTACTATACTATTTGTTCATTTTGTCTTGTGAGATTTCAAATACTCTGTCATATCTGCACTCTTAAGTTTCTCAGGATAGACATAGGCTCTGAGACTTGCTTCAGAAATTTTCCGCAGTGGCTATAATTCCCCACTTCCATACAGAGAGTGATTGAAATGCCAGATTAGGTGCTGGGATATCTCTTGTGACGTAAGAGCTAATCTACATGGCTAATATATGGTTTCCTCAGGTTTTATGCAGTATACAAATTAAAAAATACAAAAACCTACACTAAAAAAGAAAGAAAAAAAAAGGTTGCTTCTTCTCTAAATTCAGGCAAAAATAAATAATCGTGAAACCAAAAATCAAATGGATATATTCTTACAGCCTAGAGCTGGTTGACTAATCCTCAGAGAGGAGAAATGTGTAAAATATTCAAAAAAATTGAAATTCTTCTCTACTTTGGGTCATTATCTCTTGTTAACAGTGTCAGCCTTGAGTAATGCATCCATTTTGGGACATAAAGATTTCAGGACAGTGTAACCACGCTTTAAAAAAAGTGAAAGAGAATAACAACACTAGGAGGTTTATAATGAGTGATTAGTGGGGAATAGCTGAAGGACTTGGTTTAGCCAAGCTAAATAAATACCACAAGAACAAAATTGTAGAAACCATTTATGGTGGATAAGATCAAGGAAAGTGAAGGATTTGTGTTGGGGTGGGAAAGAAAAATTAAAAGCTCCATTTGAAGAGAATATGGTGGGACATTTGGAGAGTTTAGAATATTCATATCCTAGAACACTTAGTGTGTTAATATTCGGAATAGAAAGCCAGAAAAGCAAAACATAGCTAAGGAAAATGAAGCACTGTATTAGACTGTCTAAGAGGACTGCAGAACCTGTCTGAAGGTTTATAAACCAGATTAAAACAACCCTGAATATAGTTATCCTTCCCTCAAAACAAGGAGGAGTGGACTGTGTGACTTCTGAAACTATATGTTTAATGCAAGGAATAAGAGAACATCTATTAACATGAATGTGAATAAAGGGAGGAAGAAGTCTTTATCTTCTGTTTCCTGGAATTTGGTAAATTTACTCTACTTTTTTGGGACATGTTACTATCTTAGCTGGAAAATGCTAAGAAGTGTGATGCTACATGAAGAATTAAAAAAGTCTGATGCATTTCATTAGGGATGCTCATTCTTTCATGACTTTGTTATTTCTTCTGGATAAAGTGAGGCGTTTACCTTCAGGCTACAGCCCTGTGATACTGAGGCTGGCAAGCAATGCTGGACACAACCAAGGTCTGAGCTCGAGCATCCCTGAGCCAGGGGGAAGCCTGCTCCCACCCAACCTTCTCCCAGCCATCAGGGCTGGGTCCCATCACTGCCCCCCAGATGGCTTGGTACCTACTGCCAACACCTGGTCAGGAGTAACTACTCAGAAATAATAGTTGATATTTTTACTTGCTTGTTTGTTGTCCCCTTGTGTTGTGTGTTTCTGATCCCTGATGTGTTATGATTTAAACCTTGCAGATGCTCCAAATGAGCATTTGCCTACAATCTCCACAGTGGCCTATGCTGACAAATTGCTGAAAAAGGCAGCACGATGAGCACGATGAGCACTGTAGAAGTGTGACAGCATAATTTGCAAGCAAGATGATAGAGCCCATGTTTGTCTCATTGCGTTGAAAAATTTACAGTGGAAGTTTGAACAGCTGCAGTACTTTGTTTAGTCACCAGTGCTGAAGTCTTGCATAAATCTTTTTGACTCAAAGAAATATTGGGAAATATTTGCATTTGAGTTAATGGAAAAAAGGGGGAAGCATTGGAATGGAAATGATGCTATGGCACATGCTGTAGGATTCTGGGTGGCACAACTTAGGAGTATATTGACAACCCATAATACATAGAAATATAGATATGATCAATAAAGAATAATGAATAGTATTATAAGTACACAGTGAAATATGCCTTGTTATTACCCAGTTAAAACTGACTTTAGGTTGTATAGAAATAAATATATGTCTATTGGAACATAGAAGGAAAGACAAAGAGTGATAAAGGAATAAAAATGCAAAGACAAAATGCCCAGTCCTAGTACACTTACTCATGTAATAAGCTATATAGACTGACTAGAACTAATAATTTTTTGCCAGAAAAAAAAAATAACCTGTTTTGGAATGTAATACAAAATTTGAGAAGCTCCTGAATAGACAAAATAATAGAATAGTCTATTTTAAAAGATATGCAAGGGAAGAAAAGGTTTCAATTTGTCTGTATTTCCTTTGTGATATGAAGCTCAGAAGGCCAGAAAGCCATTACTCTTCTCCAGATCTCTGATGGAAAGGTTGAAGAGCCTGAAAGCAGCCATGTCCTGCCTTAGAGCTCTGATCTGAGACCCGAGGCTCTGATAGTAATTGCATGTATATAAACATCTTTAAGCATAAAGAGTCAGGAAATGTTTCATAGCCTGAGTCTGCAGGGTCATATGCTGACTGCATTCAGGCTACCTAACTCTTGCTTCTGGATTACTCCTAGAACACAAAGAGTGACCGGAGATAATGGGGCAGAGGTGGTTAATTTTTAGATTTTTTGCTGTATGAAATAATGCTAGCAGTACTGCAGCCCCTGGGGTGGAGTAGGTCTGTGTTTTTACAGCATTAATCCACATTGCATGCCTTGGGGCATTCAAAAGAGTATGCTTGAATCCAAAAAAAAATATTACAGAATAGTAATGGTGTGTCACGCAAATTGGGGAGCAATATAAATGTTAAAACTTGGCCATACCACCTGTTGTATAGGCCCCTGATCTGTACAGCTCCAAAACCAGCTACGGACATTGCCTCCAAAAGTTTTAAATATTGTGGGTTCAAACAGACAGTGAGGTCAAGGACCACCTCCCTTGGCCCTATTAGTAGCATCATGGTTGAGCTGTCTGTTTGCAAAAATAGACACATCTTCATTTGTCAGGGGGCTGTTGGAAGCTTCATTAGACTGGTGTATTTCACTGAAATGTCTTTCCCTTCAAAACCCAACTTTCCAAAATACGTTTTTAACCACTGTAAAAAAGCTCATTGTTTGATAATGAGAGAAGCTTGGTGCTATACAGATGAAAATAATTTGTCCGAGAAAATCAGATGCACAATGGTTAAATAAATGGCGTTGCTTCTACAGCTTCCTCATTGAAAACCTAGGCAGTGACACAAATGGTCAATAATGCATAGGCTTGAGACTAAGTTCTTTCCTAGTTGGAGGCTGTTAGTCAACCAAATTTTCTGCTGTCATAAATTCCCAGGCATCAAAGATCTCAGGAACATATATGATGGGACTGAATCACTTCACTAGGAATATACGCACTATTACTGATGCCTTTTCCTGGTCTTAAAATCAAGAATCAAACACGGTTAGAAGGGAAAATGGATTTTACCTTGGTATTTATTTTAAGGATCCTTAGGAGCACTATGTCCAGTTGGAATGCCTCGAAATGCACACCACAGTGCCAATCCCCAAAAGATCTGGCATAACATTATAAGTCTTACTAATTAGCATATCTATCAAAAATTCCCCAATGAGAAGCTCGAGTGAGCCCCCCTCCCCAAGGAACCTTCCCCTGTGTCATAGGTTAGCAAAGCATAGACCTGGAAGTGATGTCTTTGCCAAGGGGTGCTTACAGCTTCCTCTGGGACCTGACAGAACCTATCAGTGGCCAGTTTGAATATGGACAATTCTTTAAGCCACTTAAAGTTGTGACCGCCTCTGTGATACACACTTAAGAATAGAAACCCTGAGGCAGACTTTCTCTCTCGTACCCATTGCTGGGACAGGTGGCTGTGGGCCCCATGTGGGGGCCAGTGGACCCGGCCCAGGCCCTGCTCGGGCCAGGCCGGGCTGGGCCACGGCCATCCTGGAGCCGATGGGCCCTGTTCCAGCCGCGGAACCCCCCCACAGCCCTGCTGTGGGCAGACAGAGCGGCTGGGCTCCCTCCATCCCCCCCCCCCACTGCGATAAGCAACATTCCAGCTGCAAGGCCTAGGTGACATTAACCCTTTTAGTGCTGTGAAGAGCTGAAAACCTGAGGGAGAAGAAAGAGGAGATGCTTAAAGCTGAAATTCTGTTGTGAAGCTATGATATATGGTAATGAGTACCTTGGACCAAACCACTACACCCTGGAGGGTTCTATCTTAGTTTACAAAATGTGTTCTGGAGACAACTTTGGTGTCTGGGGCATTCTGATCCCTAACTATGAAGCTTCTAAAATGTTTAGTCTCCTAGCTTGACAAATAAGTCTAAGAATGTAGGCTAAAAACCACTAATATAGAAGTTATAAGGTATAAAAAGGGTATAAAAGAAAAGGCAAAAAATCATCATGGCATCATTAAAAAAAAAAAAAATTCTTTTATATAGAGTTAAAGGACTCAGAGCTAGCAATAGGAAGGGTAATCAAGGGCTAGGTTTGTATAGATGTCCTGTATCCCATCTCCAAAACTTTTCTTCCAGACAAAATGAGAAGGTCATCTAGCTTGAAGGCTAGCAAACTAACCCAACAAACAGGAAATTTAGGAGGCACAGCAAGTCATTCACATCCTCTTGCACTTGCAAATAATAAACTCAGCACTGCTCAAAATGGCCTGGAAGAAGCAGAAGCTTCATGAGGGAAAAGAAAGAAAGAAAGATGTAGGACTGCCTGCTCTTGCACTAATCATGCATCTGAGGCTGCTGAAGAGGTCTTTTGAGGGAAAGAAAACTACAAACAACCACCCACACACAAACAAAAAATCAAATAAATATATTCAGAAAGCTCTGAACTTCTTTCTGACAAGGAATGCAGTGGATACAAACTAAATTTAAAAAGCAGTACCAGGGACACTTTTGAGTATGTTGCTCTGTTTTATTTCCCATTTGGGAGAGAGTTAATTTAGAAACTCTTAATCCCTTATATCGCAGGAAACATTGCAAAAAGAGGAAGTTGATTGCAAAGGCATAACATTGTTTCACCCAAGAAACCCTCATGCTGTCTACTCTTGCTTACATTCAGTAGCAGAATTAGAATTGGATGAAAAAGTGGTTATTACTTTCTTTTAATCTGTCAGCACATTTTTAACTGTATTGGTTTTTGCTGTCTGTCCTGGGAATGTAGGACTGGAAGTTTCCAAAGAGAGCAACTGTGTAATAAAAGTTGAATCAACAGAACCTGACTTCCACAGTACAAGACAATAAGAACTTAAAATAACCTTATGACCTCATATTCCTTAGATGTTTCTCTTTTTCCCATGCTTTTAAAATGCAGTAGGAGGGACTGTGGATATGTTTGCAGTTTCTTCTGTCAGTCTGCCAGATCAGCCTGAGCTGTAAGAGGAGTGATGGAAGGGAAGAAAGAAAGAAAAGCAGCTTGTATGGATAACAGAGCCAAGCTCTTTCTCTTCAGAAGCCCAGGCTGTCAGTCGAGTCCAAGCCTATAAGTACAAACAAAACCACATAATACCTGCATAATTCTACATCATAACATCCAGGTCTGATAGATTTAAAGGGCACAAATAATGGCAAAATATAGATGGATTCTGAAAAAATTTGAATTAATAATAACCACATCAATAACAATAATGATGAATAATGAGCTAAAAATAACAGCAATAATAATAATAGTAAGAGATTTCTACACTGTAGGTGTAATTATACTGTATGACTTACAAAGCTGGCAGCTCTTCTGTGGCCCAGATTATTAGATCTTCAGTTGCTTTTACATGTAGATCAAAAGCATGGAACAAAACATAAGAAAGTGATACAAACAAATGGACAATACTACTGTTCATTCTGGGATAAGGTATGATTGTATATGAGACTAGAAAAAATAACATGATCTGGCCTAGTGTTTTGGAAAGATGTGAGATCTCCCAAGATTTCTCTGATTGTATTCCTTATAATCTAAATGTATGACCTGACTCTTTTTTTCATGAAAATGATGAAGGCAAAATCTAAAGAATATCCTGAATTTCTTGTATTGTTTATTATTTTTAGCTTGGGACAGAGTAAAATATAGATAACGAAAAACGTCACAGTTCCAAACTGTAACAGATTCTATACAGTAACAAAGTATCATTTCCCCCCCTTTCCTATATTTTTATCTAACCCCCTTTACATTCAAATACACACAAAAGTTTGCCCAGCCAAGTGAGTAATGCAGACATTTTTTAAAAATTTGGTTGTAGATGATCCTAGCTTGATTTTTTAAAATTTTAAAATAAAATTTTTAAATAATATTTTAATATTTTAAAATATTTTAAAAATATATTTTGGTATACATTAATTAAGGTAAAAAATTGATTTTTACTTTCATTACCCTAGCAGAGATATCACCTTGAGATATGAATCATTGTTCCATGTCAATGTGTTGCACTTCTGCTAAACAGAATTGTTCATAGATATACTATAGAAAATACAGAGCTTTGTTTATCTGTTGTGCGGTGTTAATTTCCTTACAAAGGAAATGTCTTTAAATCTGATTAATACAGATATACCTTATATATATAAACATATATATTATTATACATGAGTATATAAACGTGAAACGGATTCATAGAACTCGCTGTCATAACTCTGTAATTGTTGGCATTTAGAAAAGTAATTTTCTAATATATTTGAAATGAAAAAAGTTGGTTGGTTGGGGTTTTTTAATGTCTCTATAATTTACAGATTGGAAGTTATTCTGGTTTGGCAATAAACACCTAGATTAATAGTTTTCTTTCTTTGAATAATTTAAATAATTATTTCATACTCTTATTTTTGACATTCATTTTCAGACATTTTTTCTCCATTTAACATTCAGATTTTGTATGCCAGCGTTACACAAAATGTTCATATTTGTTCTTTGAAGAAGAATGCATAAAAGCAGTACAGTTATTGTTATAAATGTTTTACTTATGGTCTCAATGATCTTTTTAAGACCTGATACCATAAATCCATGGCCATTGATCAGTGTTCTCAGGAAAAAGTATGTTTCATAACTGCAGTTTTCTTACTTGCTATTTATTTAAACAGTACACTTTCATGGAAATTTTTGTATTGCTGTCATGTTAGCTGGCTAGAAACAAAACGTGAAAAATGGTAGCTGAATAACTACAAAACTGTACTTAGCTGGATGTATTTATGAGATCTTTTCGAGTTGTGTTACCTTCATTGAACATCTTACTCTACCTTAATTTTGTATCATGTATTTGAAATGCAATAATAGGAGGACAAAGTTGAGCAGCGCTTTCTAATTAATAAAAAAGTGATTTCATGTAGCAATAAAGGTTATTTTATATAGAAATTTATAAATATAAATATTTTTCTGTTTAAATGCATTATTTTGTTAAATGGAAACAGACAAAAAAAAAAGATCTTTTAATATTTGCCAGATACTTCATATTCTACTGTACTTTCAAACTGTAGCTGCAAAAGCTTTTGCTCTGAAGTTTTACTTCAATTATGAATCTGAAGTGCTTGTTAAAGAATAATAATTTAATATTAGATGGCATAGCTACAGTCTTTTCAGTGATCTATATTCCTAGTTTTAAATTGAGCTCAGTCCTTTGACTTCAGTGAAACTATGCCAAATTGTACCCAGCTAGAATAAAAGAGAACCCATATTTTTCTTTTGTGATTGGTTAGCAAAAAAGTTTTCTTAAATGTATCTTTTCTTTCATTTCTTTGCTGTGATACAGCACGTATATAACCTACATTCTAACTCTGCTGCAGAAGCACAAAACCCATCTTCTGGTGTCACATAGGTAATTCCTTGGGCATCTCTCTGTGTCAAGTGTTATCTTTCTTCATGCAGACACACTAGTGGGAACAATGGAAGTAGTTTTATCCCACTATCCCACATGAACTAATAGTGCCATTTGACCTTGAGTAGCTCAATCAGTCCCCTTTGCATGACTTCATATGTTGCAGCCCTGGAAAATATCACTTGATTCCTAAAATATCTGTACTTCTGATCTTATAAATGTGAATATTTTTTATTCCAGCTCTTCCAAATATACTAGTCAGAAGATTTGACATGGTGAAGGATTACTGTCACCATCACTTCTCTGAAAACTGTCTTCATAGTGAGAAAATCTGAAAGACCACAAAAGGCAGCCTGAGAGAAGATGGGGTTTTGGGGGGTTTAGTGGTGTTTTGAAGTTTTTTGGGGGTTGTTTTGATGTATTGGGTTTTTTATGGGTAAGGAAAGATTAATCCGTGTGTCTCTTGTCAAAGAGATTATTTTTTTCCAAGGTTGAAAAGGATGGAACTAACAGACTACCCCATCTGCATATAGTATAACTTATCAAAGTTAATAAAAACCTCATGCAGTTTCCCGACATTCTGTAATCATTATCAACTCCATTTGCATTTCCCATCAGAGATGCACCCAAATGTGTGGAATAGGCAATTGTTTTTCAGAAATCTTTAAAAGTGAGATAACCATGTTCCATTTATAAAATGAACTTTGAAAGGCTGGCCCTGTATTATGCTTTGCATAACCAGCCTAATGGATTAAGAAGCTAATTTACAATATAAAGAACATAAAATGGGTCTGATTAAACCTTGATTACAGTTACAGTTACATCTGAAAGAGATGACATCTGTTTCTGCCTGAGACTAAACCTATGATTTGGACCCAGTGAGAAAAGGAAGATGCTGTTTTAAAAGATGTTATAATAAAATGTGAGGTTGTTTTCAGGTTCTGTAAAGCATTAGCTCACAGATCAGAGCTTCTAGGAAAAAAAAGTCAAAAAGAAACATCAGTCTGTTTGCTTCATTTACCACTTACCCCTCTAAAACATTGATTTTCTATTGCTTCACATTTGCTTGTGTTGGGAAGTGAAAGTGCAATGTAGACACAGAATTCACTCACCAGAAATAATGAACTGCTATGTAACATTCAAATAATATACAGGGGAATTTAGGAACCTCTAATTACTTCTTATTATTTAAAGTCTAGTGAAATAAAGATACCTTGATAGACAAGGAAATATGCAGTGCTGCATTTTCTCTCTAAAGAGTTCTTCTTATAGAACAAAAAAAATATATTAAAACATATGGCATTCACTTTATTTGTCAGGTTTAAAAAACAATTTGCTGAAAATTGCCATACATATCCATAGTGCTGGGTCTGGGTTTTCTCTGGAGGTTTTCATTATCAAGCTCCAATGAATACCAATCTCAGTTTTACAGGTAAACTTTGAAATTAAATTCTCCTTGGGAAAATTCTGCTATTGACATATCAACGTTAATCTGTATTTTAAAATGATATTACCAATTTTTAATCTCTCTTCTTCTCTGCTCAAAATACAGTCTTAAGGAACTCTGGAAGAACAGAAAATGGGATATCATATTTTCATTTAATTTGTAGAGAAATAAACAAGAGAAGTTGTCATTTTGAAAAATTCCAGCTTCTCAGAATGTTTGGTTTAGATTTGTTTGGATTTTTCAGTAAAACTGAGGGCTTTATTTCTTGCTAATTGTCAAGAACAATTATCAAGATTTATTCTTTAAAAACTTATGTTAGCCTCATCTCTCCTCAACATGTTGTATAACAAAGTTTGAATCCAGACGCTTAAAATCAATATATGGCTGAAGGTGATTTTTCTTTTAGCCATCAGTTCCTTCCCAGAAGTTTCCATTTAAAGAAAATGCAAGGGATTTTTCAGTTGGTTATTTTTGTCAAAAATAAAACACATATATGTCTGATGAAAAAAATCTTATTGCTTATATTCTTCAGCAATAGAGGATTTATTTCTTGTTTAAACCTTAGACTGAATTATTATCTACCACCATATTACAGCCTATAAGATCACAGGACCTTAGGCTAAATGGTCAAAATGATAGACCAAGAGATGGGCCATGCACTTCATTTATCTGAATACAGTCTTTCCTGCCCACGTTATTGCTCAAATTACTCTTGTACTCATCATATGCTACTTATATAAAGACTTTACATCTTGGATGTCAAATGTTTCCTTAAAAATTTGCAAAAACACATATGGAAAAGACTCAGAGAGAGCAGGGTACACCATCTTAGTGATGGAGAATTCCTCAAAAGGCACAGAGCAGTGGCCTGCTGTTGTTACCCTGTAATCCTGAATGGGCCCTACAAGATTCTAGAAATGCAAAAATGAGATTTTCTCTAGCCATTTGGTGAATGTGTGCCTTTCATGAGCTAAATATATTCTCTGCATCTTTCAAACTAAGATCTGATGCTGATTGTTGTTCTTATACTTTCCATTTCTATCATCAAAAGAGAGAAGCCATAGTGGGACTGGCTTCCAAGGTCTGATAGATAAGAGAAAAGGATGGTGCTCAGTTCTGCTGTTCACTCCTGCTGTGCCACATGGCAGCTGGCAAAAAGCAAGACTCAGTATCTCTGATACATCCATTGAGGCAATATATGAGCAGCTGCATAAGAGAAGGGATATTTAATGAATGCTCACATTTTTAACGGCATCTAGTGGAAAAATGGGAGGTAGATGGAAATATGATTTTCCCTGCTTCTGATCCTAACTGTCTTGATGTGAATGCAACATTTCAGTTGAAAAATATATCCAAGTCTAAACTGAGAAAATACACTTACAGTTGATAATAAAATCTACATCTTTTGAGCTCAGCTGGTCTCAAGGCCACCATTTATCAACTGGATGTCAGCTGGAGGCCTCCATCCAAAATTTGAGCACCACTGCATAGTTATCCTAGCTAGTCTTCACACCATATTTTCACATATGTCATCTCAACTTGCCACACCTTTGACTTGTAAAAGTTGTTCAGAGGAACAACGTTGATTTGGGAGCATGTTTTTTACACTCTGCCAAGGGTTACATTGAATTCCCTGATGCTCACGTTATTTCTGACCCCACTTTGAATAGCAGATGATACAAAAAAAGACAGAGCAATATAGGTCATTGATACATCTTAGACCATACTTAAGACAAGATTTGCAAGACTTCATAAAACCTTTATTTTTTTTTTTTCCAGTGATGAAAATGAGAGGTGATAATGTTCCTTCTGCAATTTTTCATTTTGGAGTAGTTGTCTCTGAGTCTGCTGAGAAAGCAGAGATTTACATTTGGAAGCAATGTCTTAGAACTCTTTTTCCAAATGACGGCAGTGACTTGAGTATAATTCTTCCTTTCCCACTGAAGTATCAGAATATTTTCATTCAGACAATGGTTCACAGTTACTTGGTGTACAACTGTGGTGCAGGAATAGCATCTACTGCTTTTTTCATTGCTGGGGCAAATATATTGAGTTTTTGAGTTTATAAGCTGTCCAAGCCAGCTTGGTTGTCTCAGATCATCACTAAAATCTACTGCAGAGTAAAATTTAGCCTTGAAAACCCTGAGTTTGGGGGGCAGACACTACTTACAAAGCACAATGAAGTGTGCTTAGGAAATGAGAACATTCAGCATGTGAGATGTACAACTTCTTTTGTATAACCAGGAAATGCACAAACCACAATATTCTCCAAAGCCAGATAATTGAATCAGTCTCTGCTCTAACATGATCTGAAATGCCCAAAGGAATCCTGTAATTCTTAGTCACTACATAAATATCAAACTTGAAGAAAAATTTTAGTAACATGTCAGATAATTGTCAGACAAATGCCCATCCATTACTTGGATTAGCTATTTGCTTTACCTCTAATATTTGTCAATTTTATCATACTTTTTTGCACTGCAAAAGGCACAGCACAAAATAATACAACCTTTGGCTTTAACAAGGGACTACCATCATATTTCTCTTTCATAAACCATAGCAAAAAAAAAAAAAAGCATTTTCACATTCCATATAGAAAAAGCAACTGAAAATTGCACCTGATGAAAATGTAAGTCGAGCATAAGGCTGGAGCAAATGTGCACTTCATACACTGGCACACCCTTACTGCTTACCTTCTCTCAGTAAAGCTAAAGTAAACCTGATTCTTCTGGTAAGGTTTTCTTGAGAGACAAATAAGGAACAACCCCTGGGATATCTCTTAGGTATAGAGTACACGATAGTATGAACAGTTTCATATGTCAGTTCTGTGATTGAGGAGTGACATAATATGGATCAGGAAAAGATTTTTACTTTACTTTTTTAATTAAGAAAATACAACATATTTGAATTTATACCAGCAGCTTTTCGTCCTGCTTAATCCTAGGGAAACAGAGAAATTGTTACAACCTTTGAAGAAGGAGTATTTAGCAATGTAGCAATTCTTGGACTTCAGGTTTCTGTAAGTAATTTTTGATAATGCCTGCCCTACCAGAAATATTCTGTTGTTATTTATATCATTAAACTTTTAATGTGTGCTAATGTTGGTTTATAGCCCTACAACAGGTCTCTTTGTTGTTTCTTTAACTGTCCTTTATATTACACAGATAACAAAACCAGACCAAAGCCAACCCTCCTTTCATACTGGAATTTCAAACCTATTCTGGCACAACTATTAGATTTCGATTTATAAAATATTTCCCATTAAGACATTTACTCTTGGTTCACACATTACTTTTTCTGAACATTTAGTGGTGAATCCATTAAATCACTTATGAATTTAAACAAAAGAAAGCAAGCTCTTTTAGGATTTTCATCATCTGTGTCAGCCAGATCCTCACCTCAAAGTATTTGAAGAATAAATTATGCAGGCACTTACATCTTTCCATTAAATAAAATAAAAATAGTAAAATATTTTAAATTAGCTATATTTTAAATGGTTATTAAGAACACACTTTAATCCCAATTGTTGTATCTAATAGTTATAATTATATAGAATTTATAGGCTTTTGTCAACAAATTAGAGAACTCCTATTGGGAGATATTAAGACATTGCAGTAACTGTAATCATTCAGTCCTTTTTATGTACATTTAATTGCTTATAGTGACAATCCTGTTAGAAGGAGGAAGTTAGCCCAGCACCTTATAAAGTCTGGATCTCAATAATACAGTTTTGTAAGAAATGCTATCAAACATGGCCCTAAACCATCAACAAATGTGCTGATGTCTTCTGTTAAAATTCCTTCCAGTGCAAAAGTGCGTTTTCTGCAAAATTTATAATAACCAAGTGCAGGAACATACTGTGAGCATGTCAGCTACTTCAAAATGTGTAAGCAAGAAATTCAGCAGCTCCCTACTGGCTTCCTCGAAAGAACAGGACAAAGAGCAATTTATTTCACTTGTTGAAACCTGGTGTTATTTATGTGCAGTTGAACTATTTTTTTGAACATAGTAAACTATATTTTGAACATATATTTTTTTCTATATATATATAGCTATATATAGGTCTATGTAACTATCCATTATGTACTATAATAGCATATAGCATAAGACAGCATGACATACATTTTTTGCTACATAAAAACCCCACAAAAACCAAAATCACAATGATTTGGAAACGATCTTGGAAAGAAAAACAAAAACAACAACAACTAAGCATGTGTTAAGGAAGTACTGAGTCAAATTAAAAAAAATTTGCTCATACCTGACCATTATCTTTGCATCTTACTGTGAAGAAGGTCTTGTTTCTTTCTTGTTTTCATTTTTTTTTAAATAAAAACAATTTGCTTTATAACTTCAAATTAGTTATGTATGGAATCTCTTAAGCAAGTATTGTCATGTGTAATCATAGGACAAAATGCAGATCTGATGACATTAGCTGACCTGTATTTCCAATGTTTAGTCAGGATAGTTTTCAAAATCTGGCACATATACATATGCCTTCAGCTTTTACATGAAAGCAGTGAACATCCTTGAACCAAGATTAAAAGTAGAAATGCATATTAATTAATACATTCCTTTCTCTTCCTTTATCCATCTTCATCAATTCCAAGCATTACAGCGGATTCAGCAAAGAACTATTGGGATCAGTATTTTCTAATCTATTGATCGATCCTTTGTGTCACCAGACACTCTCACACAGTATGTTGTCTTCTGTTTCACAGCCAACCTGGTACAGATTAGACAGTCATAAGAAGTTGATAATTGCCAACACAGTCTTTCTTACTGCTAATCACAAACTGAAATAGTCATTAATTCTCTTCTAGGTTGGATAATGAGAGAGAGTTTTACTCCAGCAAACTTTACCCCTTACATATTCTGTCTGAACTGAAAGAGATTAAAAGAAGTTTAGTTTATAAAGATGAGTTCTTTGAGCACTTTTTCCCCCTTTCTTTTAATATGCATGTTAAGGCTGATGGAGCTTTGGGAGAGATGAGATAGCAAATGTCTGCCATTTCTCAGTTAAGGGGTTTTGCTGTGTGTTTCCCTCTAGGGGTCCAGTAGTCATTTTTGGAGAGCTATAAATAGTACTTCTCTTGATGGAAAGTGCAGAGACTTAATTTCTTTTGCAAGAGAGCTTTTGAGCAAAGTGGCTAACATCTCCATTCAGATTCACAGCACAGTAAAAAACAACTTCCCATCTCCATTCTTATGGAATCTACTTAATACTAGTTTCTTTGCAGCAGACATGGAATGAATTGTTGCTGATAATGTTCAGCTTAAGCTTCAGCTAAAAAGACCTTTTTGTCCTGTTTACTTTGGAATAGTTGTCTAACTTCTTTGTAATACCATTAAAAGTATTTCTCCAATGGCCAAAAGTCAGTCCAAAGTCCTCATTAATGCATTCCTTTAATTATTGCCTCTCAAGGTTTCCACAGTGGGCCATTTTTTCACTGTCTGCCTGATCTAACTGCTTTGCTGAGCTGCTTGTTCTGTTATCAGCTCCCATACAAGGACTTACACACACATATACAAGAACACAGAGAAGTGTATATACATGAGTTTCATTCCCTCACTTTTTGATTGAAATCTTTTTTCTAGGAGATTGTGTGAAGAAATCAATTCCACACTCCTATCAAACTTGAGCAGCCATGCAGCAATTTCTGACAAGTTTCCATCTTCTCTCTGTCATGTTAATTGCACTGTCATTCATTTCATGGCTTACATTTCATGTTGTGACTTACATTTTCTTTATTCAGTGAAGACCCTTGGTTTTCTATTATGTATAGCTCTGAAGTAATTTTCCGTATCTGTCTAGAGTGAGAATCTGCTAAAGAGAAGGTTATGTTGAGGGAGTTGTACCAATTGGACTTTTATTTCAGCCTCATTTTCCAAGGGTGAGTTAATTGACTGCTTAGGTGTTTTATTAATATTTTGAATGTTATTCAGCTCTGAAGTCAGAACTGTCAATTCTTTGCAGCTTTACAGAATATGTGGGTGGACTGAAGAATTTTTACATTTGGAACATGGATCAGAAAACTGTCTCCTGTGAACCATTATTTTAGCAGTATCTCCTATCTAAAGATTAATGCTTTTTTGTGAGGTTTTTTTTTTCATTTCTTTCTCTTTTTTTACTTTAAGAAAAATTTGAATTTGTCTACAGATACCTTCGCAGAAATTTTACCTTGTAGAAAACACCTCAGCAATCCCGGTTTTCCATTGACAACCAGGAAAGAAGTTTTCTCAACAGCCCATCTGTAAATGTATTTTTTTTGATTTTTAAAACCAGGGGGGAGCATTTCATAAATTTTGAGCATGTGATGTCAGGAATCTGTAATACAGTTCCCAAAAATTAACTGATTTTCTTACTACAGTATCTGCAGTCAAAGTCTGTCAAAGCAGTAATCTAAGTGGGTATCCTTTCACTTCTCTACTTGTCATTACTTTCAGAGTGCAGGTCTATCACTAATATCAGTTCAACAAAAAATCTGATCTTAGAATCTGACTTCTCAATGTTCGTTGGGTTGTTGCAGCCTTGCACTCTGCACTCATCATGTCCATGTATGGCATGAATGTTTTACACTGGCTTAACTGTGTACCAAAGGTGAAGAAAAGTTGACAGAACTTACATTTTGACTTTCTTGGATGAATTAACAAATCTTCAGCATTGTCTTCCTTAGACATTTACTAAGATAATGTCTCATATGAGTCACAATAATCACACTAGATATTTTTAGATTAGAACACGCGCTGAAAAAATGCCCACCTAGTTTTTTAGCTTCAATGACAAAAGCAAATACTTCATGTGCTTGCCTGAGGTTACCCGGTCAAATACAGCTAACTGTCCAGTGACAACTTTCTTGTGTGATTTAAAACGAGTCACATATATTACCCTAAAAGTAAAAGAGGTGCCAGTTTTTGGATTTTGAGAAGAGTTATAGGCTAATTCTATTAGAGAAGTCCAGGTACTGAGTTACTGTGATAATTAGGACCATATAAATACAGCAATGCATAATTTCATTTTCCCTTCTAATAGATTAGAGGATATCCAAAATCCCCAATAAGACTAGATAAGACTAGTAGACCCTTTAAACAAACTAGAAACCCCCATCTTTACTGTTCTGAATTAAAATCTTTAGTAAATAAATATTTTAAAATTTATAACGCCTCAGTGTTCAGAAAATGGAAAATTTGAAATTTTACCTTTCAGATTTGAGAAAAGTATGATCTGACTAGTACTCTGTTGAAAATTAACAGACATTCTTAACTGGCAAAACTTTTTTGCTATTTGCATGTGGGTACATTTGTACTCTATGCCAGGCATATCATAATGAATATCCTTCACAAGTTATTGACCGAGTCAGATGATGCCTGAGATTTTGGCTCATGAGAACCGAAATGACTGCAGCATATCAGCAGGCAGCTTGAGCTTCCCATTGTGACTGCTCAGAAATCAACCCAAGTAAAACTTTGCTGTGGTCTTAGATCAAGAAAAGGCAGCAAAACCAGAAGGACTGGTGAGCAATGCAAGCTGCGTAATTGACAAAGAGGTCATGTAACCCCTGTCACGTTTCTGCTACAAGGCTGCAAAACTATGCTTTACCCCTTCTTTGATTGTGGAAAATGAACTAGGAGTCTTAAATGGATTAATGGGAGCTTCTGAGGTTTGTTCTTTCTTATCTATTTTTCCTTTCAGTTTATTGACAGATGTGCCAGTTCTTCTAAAAATCACCATCTAGTCCAGCCTGAAGATGATGATGGTCAATAATGGATATGCAGGTGTAGTGGTTTGGTCTAAAATACTCATTACTGTTTATCTTCTGTGAGATAAGAATTAGGAGAAATGCAAAGCAGGCACCAACTTGAAAGAATATAACGAAGTTTATTAACAGACCTAAAAGAAGAAAAGGAAAAAAAAAATTATACCACCTTCAGAACTCTCCTCCTCCCCCCACCTTCCTCCTTCCTCCCACTGACAATGTAAAAAAGACAACCCTTAAGATGTTCAGTCTATTTACCACTTCCATAATAACCTTGTTCTGTCCATTTAGAAAGAGAAGTCTCTTCTTGCTCGTGCCATGAAAACAGTATCACAACAAGACAGCCGCCCACTTCCAAATATTGTTCCATCCATTTAGGAAGAGGAGTCTCTCTGCTCGCGATGTGAGTCCCTTCCCCCGACTTGCAGCTTTTCCCGCAACTGCTTTTGAGGTCCACTCTTGAAGTCTTTTGGGGTACAATTTTAAGGTTGAGCCGTTCAGAAACACAAAAAAAAGCAGAGGCCCTTCTCCTTCCCTGGGAACAAAGGGTCTTCCTCATCTTCATCTTTAAAACTGTCTCTGGGAGCATCTCTAGGAATTGAGGTTTTCTCCTTTCCCATTTGGAGCAAAAGTCCTCATCTGGTTTATCTCTCCCTGTCCAAACTTCTCATGAAATTACAGCTGCATCAGCATCTGCCTATTGCTTATGAGTTGAACACTCCACCCCCCATATTCTTCATGAAATTACAACGGGATACTCTGATATATCATAGCTTCACAACAGACTTTCAGTTTAAGCATCTCCTCTTTCTCTTCCCTCAGGTTTTCAGCTCTTCACAGCAATAAAAGGGTTAATCTCACCTCGGCCTTGCAGCTGGAATGTGGCTTATTGCTGTTGGTCACCTGACCTCTGCCGGACAGAGGTGCCGCTTTGCTGAACCTTGGCCGCAGTGGAGGGGGGGGGGGGGTTCCGAGCCGCTCTGGCTGCCCACGGCAAGGCAGTGGGGGGGGTTCCATGGCTGGAACAGGCCCATGGCTCCAGGATGGCCGTGGCCCGGCCTGGCCTGGCCCAAGCAGGGCCTGGCCAGGCCCGCTGGCCCCCGCACGGGGCCTGCAGCCACCTGTGCCAGCGCCGGAAACGAGAGAGAGCTTGGGGGGGGGGTTTGTCTATTCTTAAGTGTGGATCACAGAGGCGGTCACAACTTTAAGTGGCTTAAAGAATTGTCCATATTCAAACTGGCCAGCTGATAGGTTCTGTCAGGTCCCAGAGGAAGCTGTAAGCACCCCTTAGCAAGGACATCCCTTCCGGGACTATGCTTGCTAACCTATGACAGCAGGGGAGAACACAATGCCAAGGAAACCGTGCTATGAGAAAATTTCAGAGGCCCCTTGTTCTTTTGTACCTGTGTAATTACTTTACTCCTCTCAATATCTGTAAGACATAGTTAAAATAATTATTTGCTCCATAAACAGGTTTTAGTATTTTCTTTTTGTAGATATACCTGACCACGAGAGGAAATGACCAGATTGACAGAAATGGGTGGGACTATCCAATTCTTTTTTATGTGGAAACAGGTTTGTCACATTTGCTATTTACAGTTTCACAATGATTGTAGCCACAATTTTAAAAACTTAAAAGAAGGTGAACTCTGTTTTTTTCAGCTTAGAAGAGAGCATGTAAATATACCTATAAGTAGGTCAGGACAGGAGCTGGTTCACCTGAAGGCTAGACAGGAGAACTAAAAGTGAGTACTCAGGCTTTAACTATTTTACAACAAATGAATGCCCCATTATTAAACATTAAAACCTCTGTCTTATTGCTAATAATTTGGCAATGTTAAGAAAAATTTGCTTTTCAGTTTAAGTCACTCCTCTGAAAATTTTCAACTAACTGTGCTAGAGAGGTGAAGCTGGAATTAATCTTGCAAGAGAATTTAAACCTTCTTCTTTGTATGCTATGCAAAACTTTGCCTCTAACATTACTGTAATTATCTCTCTCTGACAAAAATATCTGATTTAATTTTTTTTTTTAAAGGAAAATAAATGAAGGAAACTGAGATACACAAGAAACTCTCCACAATACTCTACACTGTTTAATAGTCTGCTAAGAAAGGAATGGGGCAGGTCTCCCTCTCCTGACCACTTTTCAGTATGGTCTCTGATGAGAAGATCCTCAAATCCATGTAAAGATTCTGAGAAAATCAAAGTTTAGACAAAAGGCTTTTTTTTTTTAAACTTTGAATATACTTCTGGTTCTTTGAAAGACCTCAAGATTTAACCTTCCAGAAATGTCACTGATCTCTGACATGAGGGGAGGATATTCATCTGCCTTAGAAAAAAAAGAAATAAAAAAGTATGAAAAACCATCTTTGCATATTGACCTAGATAAATAAATCATAGGGAAAAGATTCAAGAGTATCAAATCAACAAAGTATGTGGTTTGGGACCTGGATATTTCTGTTTAGTGAGTTACCATCATGAATTTCTGACATAATATTTTCTTTCAGATAAAATATAAAAGCTATCTATTTTCTGAAACAGAAGTCCTACTAAAATGAAGACTCATATTAAAAGGAAATTGAAGAGAGAGCCAAACCCACCCATAATATATTAGCAGTCACCATGAAGATTGTTTGAAGATGTGATATTAGACGCTCAGAACACTTGTATAAGGGTTGTAAAAAATATTTCTTGGAAAGCTGCAATGTTCTCTGTTTGACAGTATTCATCTCTGAATGCCTGCGTGAGTTATCGACAATGGTTGGAAGCAATGAGGTTAGGTGAGTTCTCTCTGTGTATCTGGGCTTTCCTTCTACAAAACCTTACAGTGACACAAAGTTCTCCTTTACTAGATGCTCTCTCAAAATATTATTTAGGTCGTCAATGACTTGATATGCTGAAAATACTATTTGGGGAAGCTGACTTATACTGAGGAAGGTACCTCTACATTCACATGATTGTATGGTTTTCTCTTTTAATGATGAAGAACTATTGAATAATTTTAGTTTGAAAAGCTAAGATATCTTCTATAAGTAAATTATATAGAATACATGCAGTATATTTTATATAAATGCAATCCTGTAAAGAAAATTCCTCAAAGAGTAACTGTATTTGGACATAAGCTTAATTAAATTCATCAAGAATGACCATGAGACAATATTAAGATAGAATGAAGTGGGGAATAAATGAGAAAACAGGAAAAAAAATGTTTTTAAAGTAGAATAGCAAAATAAGTGCTACTTTTTTATTCAAGTTACAAAAACTATTAGACACCAAGGATTAAAGTCAAATATTTTCAGCAATTTAGTAACAGCATCCTTGTGCTTTTGTAATATTTCTAATACAAAATGGTGATGAGAACATTCCCTGGTAAGAATAAATATTGTTAAAAATCGCTTCTGTCATTAAATATGAACTTCTTAGATAATTTCTGAGCAATTATTTTCTTGAGAGACATCATGTTATGCAATAAGCTACTAAGCTTTGTAAAATGTCTGAAAGTCAAATGGCTGTGTTAAACTGAAAAGCTGATAAATTTTCATAAAGTAAATTCCAATTCTCTCTCAGAGGGGAGGTTAATAACTTCCTTATCTCAAACAGATGAATCTATTGTCAAAATATTTAGCTCACTTAGTAAGTTTCAAACAAGAATGAAAGGAAAGAAATCCCATGAAATCAGGTGTCTTGAAAGGGTCTCTTAGATGATAACATTTAATGAAAAAGAGACTTTTAAGGTTAAAAAAAAATAGCTGCAACACTGTAAATTTCCATTTAAACATTTTTAAAGCATTTTTTTAAATGTAAAAACTTTTACCTCACTCCTTTTAGTGCCTATAAAATAATAATTTAAAGCCAACTTAATTTGCAAATTGAAATCAAGATTTAAGAGCAGACTCTAGTCATGACTGTCATGAGTGGAAAAAAATAATCTCTTTCTATTAGTAAGAGAATATACCTTGTATAAACTACAGGAAAAATAACTCTTTCACAGTAAAAAATTTTGTATACATGTTTGGGTTTTCATTAAGGAAGTTCTTCTAGTCTACTTTCCAGTGTTCATATATATGGGCAGAGCTGTTACGGGTAGTTTCAAAATTTTCATTTTTATACTGCACAATGTTAGATGCACATGCTTAGATCATCTATCAAGGTCATAACTGTTAACCTGTAATTCTGGATCAGATAATATTTACCAGATTCTCGGAGGCAGACCTGGGGTCCCTCCCAGGTTCATGTTGGGTAAAAGCACGTACAAAATCGTACATCACCTTGACTCCAACTACTCCCCTTTCATATTTCCACTTTAACTGCTGTAAAAGAGAAATAGAAGCACATAGAATACAAGGTAACTTCTGTGCTGCAGAAACTACAACCACTATAGCGACTCCTTCAGTGGTCAGATTTAGATGTTTACTTTTGAATGACCTTGTTGCATTTTGTTATGTATTGTCCAGCTAGGTCTATATGTGGTTAAACAGCACGTTATAAATAATTTACTTGATGTTGCTTTCTGTGCCAGTTTGACCAAATTTAGAAATATATCCTCTGAGAGAAGGCAGGTTACGAACCTCCCCTCCCCCCCAGGTTCAGGAAAAAAGAAATTTTTTCCTCGAAGGTGAAAGAGATATAAACTATTTATTTAACAAACACATGGGAAAAGGATAATAATACTAAATAATAAAATCTCTTGCTGTGGAGAAAAACCTGGGAAAATGTTAGAGTCCTTCCTTTGGTCTCCCTCCTCCTTGGAGCTGGGACTTGGTCCAGGGCCAGGCCCTCTGTGCTCGGTGGAAAGTCCTCCCGATGTGTTCTGATATTGAAGCAGTCCAGCAGAAAGAGGGAAAAAAATCCGAAATTCCAGAAAAAAACAAAAGTTCAACTCTCTGTCTCTCTCCTGAGAAAAAGAAGGAGCTGAAAAACTGGCCGAAAGCTGGCTGGAAAAAAAACCCTGCTTCCTCCCGCTCCCGCTGCTGCTGTTAGAAGCAAGAGGAGTCTGTATCTCTGTGTCCTCGAAACATGAAAACAAAACTGCAAAACTGCTTTGAAGAAGTTTTGCTCAGTTTTTCCTCCCCCTTCTCAGGCTCAGTTTAAAGGCATAGACAGGCACAAAATTAATTTCTGGGCATGGGCAGTGATATGGGATACAACATAAAGTCACCCCAAGACTCTTTCCCTTGCCAATCATTATATCAAAATTCTATGTGTTCTGGAAGGTTTTCTTTCCATTCATTAGGTAATTAGGTTGGATAGTTGTAAAAGTCAGAGCAACACCAGCCTCTAGCAATGCTTGCTACATAAATGAGTCAACACAAAAGTATTTTTTAAAGCAAAGACAATTTAACACAACATGGCATTATTCCCTAAATTGAAGATGATTTCCAAAGTGAATGTCTTCCCATTATTTTTTTGTCTCTAGATTTAAGTTCTGGGAATGAGGGCTGCATTTATGTGCGAGCTATATACAGATAGGCTCTTCCATGTGAACTCCCTCAGTATAACATTTAGCAGACAAACTGATAAGAACTTATGTTCTTTCCAGGTCTTGCTGTATACAAGTTTCTTTTATGTCCTTTTGCTGTAAGGTTCTTTTTCTACAGGTCTTTCATTAAGTTCTCCATTTTCATCTGCAAATATGTCCTGAATAATTTGATGATGGATTCTGATTTGTTTCTTCAGCTAGTATTCATTTTTCTGTGTATCATTTTGGTCTCTAAAGTTAAACAAACAAACAAACAAACCCTTAAAAAAGATTACATCGTATTGTGACCTTATGGCATACCTAAAGACAGCTGAACTGTGATTATTGTTTTTGATTTGTACTACAGTAGTAGCGAACTAATATAATGGTGCCAAGAGTTCAGGTACAGATAAAATTTTGGTAATTTTTGCTGAATTTCTGTGAATATTCACCTCCTTGCTAGCCAGGAAAGTGAGTCAAATTCATTTCTCAGCTTCACCTGCACTTACCAAGTTATATTTCTATTTCCTGCTGCTTGCCACAAGCTCCTTTTTTGTCTTCTGTGCCTCCATACAGCAGCACCAAATCAAGTGAAAATTCACAGTTCTTAGGATCAGATTTGTTTAGGTTCTCTGATGTGTAAGCACATGACTTCTAGTCTCAACAACTTTTTTTAGGTAGACATAACTGCAAAACAAATTTAGAAAAAATCTTGTGCAAGGCAAATGTCGAAGAAGGGGGCAGAAATTACTTAGCTTTCTTCATTAATCTAGTCTGCTGTTTTGTTCTGATTTCTGCTCATTTGCTTTTAAAATGATTAATGCCTTCAGTCCTTTTGCTATTAAAAAGAACGTTGAAAGCTTGAACTTTAAGCCTGAAATAATAATATGCTTAAATCAAGTTCATAGATTACTGCAGCTAGGATGATTGCCACAAAAAGATTGATGCACTTACCTGGCTTGTAGTCCAAGACTCTGGTCCTCAAAAAGTACACTCACCTTCCACACCTTCCATCAAAACTGACATCTAACTCTTTTTTTTTTTTCTTTTTTTGCTTTAAAATGCTCTCAAATACCTCAAATTCTGCTTCTATCCCTTCTCTAGAGTATATAAAGCCTCACAGTAGCAATATTTTATCTCAAGTTTCTTTATTCCAATCATAGAATCATAGACTCATGCAGGTTGGAAAAGACCTCTAAGATCATCGAATGCAACACTTAACCCAGCACTGCCATGTTCACTGCTAAACAATGTCCTTAAATGCCACATTCACACACCTTTTGAAAGCTTCCAGAGTTGGTGATTTTATTTATTCCTTGTTCCCATGTCTGACTGCTCTTTCAGCAAAGACATTTTTCATAATATTAAATCTAAACCTCCATTGGCACCATTTGAGGCTATTTCCTCTCATCCTGTTACTTGGGAGAAGTGTAGATTTACTTTAGAAAGTAGATTTCCTTTTTAATGCTTATCTCAGCTTATTTTAATAATTTTTCTTATACTAACATTATAAGAGAGCTGTTTTACATTGTCTTATCCTAGGTACTAGGTTTAGCACCCACAATAAATTTGCAGATGACACCAAGCGGAGTGGTGTGGTTGAAACACCTGAAGGATGGGATGCCATCCAAGAGACCTGGACAAGCTGAAAAAGTGGGCCCATGGGAATCTCATAAGGTTTAGCAAGAGCAAGTACAAAGTGCTGCACTTGGGTTGGGGCAACCCCTGCTACCAACACAGGCTGGAGGGTGAACAAATCCAGAGAGGCCATGCCAAGAAGGACTTGGGATGCTGGTGGATGAGAGGTTGGACATGACCTGGAAATGTGCACTCACAACCCGGAAAGCCAATTGTATCCTGGGTCCTGCATCCAAAGCAGAGTGGCCAGGAGAGTGTTGTGGGGAATTCTGCCCCTCTGCTCTGCTCTTCTCTCTGTTTAGACCCCCTGTGGAGTGCTGCATCCAGCAGTATTAAGACAACTCTGGAAACTTGATAAGCAATATGTTCTCCACAGTTAAACGATTTTCTAAGGAGTACTAGAGACATCTGGCAATTAGCAACAGTTCTGGTATACAGTTATCTACCATTTTAGTTTCTCTGTCCTAACTCCATTTCAACAGATATCTCGTCTTACTTATGTTAATATCTGGAGGTTGTTCCTGTGCTCATATTCTTTCAGTCCTTTCCTCCTTGAGGAATAGATGGCATTTGACATTCTTAAGGAACATTGATTTTCCCCTCCCACCAAATATAATGCCTTAAGCATTATCGTGCATCCTATGATAGAAGCCTTTTTGGAATGAGCTTAACAATTGAGAGAGGCAAAGCTGGTGTCTTCAGATTTCTCTAAGACTGCTTCTAAATGAGAAGTAAAGTCCTCAATAAGTGGTAAGATCGTTTAACAGAGAACTTGGAAAGAATATATTGTAACAGTTTTCTTTGGGACTTGGGTATATTAATAAAGATTGAATTTCAAACTCCAATATTAAAAATGTTTACTCTCTCACCTATAACATTCAGATGCTTTTAATACATTCAAATATAATTTCCATATTGATTTCATTAGCTACATTATAATGTTTTCTGCTTTTCCACTGTCAGTGAGAATTTCATAATCACAATATACTAGCGTAGTGATGGTTTACACAACTACAAGATTGTGATTCCTTCTGATTTAACATACTGGACAGTTTTGGTAACACAGATATTAGGGTTCCAAAGGGTTTATATATTTGTGATTGAAGTTTAAAGTCAGGCTTTCAGCATGAATGGTTATGAGTGAGATCAACTGATGTCAACATGAGAGATGTGTAGGTGTAGCTTAATTTTGACCATATTTCTACACATACAACTGGAGGCACTTAAAAATAAAAAAAGGTAAGCCTAAATAAATAATAATTTTCTCTTATTTTCATCAAAACCCACCAAAGATCATATTTCACTTGCCAATTTTTACCTTTATTATTTTATATATAGCTATATTCACATATATTTTGGGGAATATGTATGGGGAAAATGTAGGCCGTGGTTCATAATGAGGGTAATCTTCCTTTAAGAATAATTAATAAAAAGGGCAAAAGTTCACAGTGTTGTGCTGCAGTGAGACAAATCTAATACAGACCATGCAGCAGTGGTGACCATAGGTAGGTGCCCATCTTGCACAAATAGTAAAATAGGGTTCTTCACATCTATTAAGTCCTGACAAACTACCTGTAATAGTAATTGAAAAATTGGTTCAATATGAAATGTTAAGGTCATCTTTGTGTTTGTATATTCAAAACACTTATTTGCATACACAATTATAATCACTGATTGCTTAAATTTTCATGTAATTACATGCATGTCATGGTGTTCGACCCTTGGAAATAGCTTAAAACCAAAATAGCTGTCAGAACCCCAGATCTACATGTTTTTTCTAGAGGTCACCTTGGATTTTCCAAAGGAAGTTGCTTTGAAGGCATTTTGTTGGTTTGTTAAAAAAGAGACGGGGCATTGATGCAAAAGAACCTTCTAAAAGTGATTTTACTTTTTCAAGAAAATCACATAAATCATTAAACATATAAGGGCTGTATTTCTGTATATAGAAATTCTATGAATAATAATCCTGTTAAGTAATCCTGTACTTTGATTCTGTGCTCTTGCCCTCCTTAAATCTGATGTTGATGATTTCCTTTTTTGTTGTTTGTTTGTTTTTTTCTGGAAGATACAAATGGAAGAATTTATTCCCCCTAGTGCCAGGCTCACTGCAGCAAAATTTTAGTTACCTTTTCCTTTTGTGCTCAGATGTGTTTCTGGTATTGATTGAGCCATTAAGAAGATGGAAATACTTCTAGAACATTATTTGCCATGTATTTGTGCCAACATTTTAGCCTCACATGTACAGAAAGAAATATCCAGCATTGTAATATGAATAGAAGTCCTCTCTGTTTGGAAGAAGACATGCAAAATTTTATATGGCCCACGGAAAATGTTCTGTTCCTTTGTCACAATTTGATGTTAGGTATTTATTTATTTATTAGTTTATATAACCCAATATGATGCCCTGAAAGGGTACTCTGAGTATTTATTCAGAATCTCACCGCTACTGTAAGTATTGTTAATCAAGCTGTATTGTTTTCTGTATATTCATCATAACCTACATGATTTTATCCCTCAGTGTTATTAACAGAAGGAATAGAACCAACATTTAATATACAATCATGGTTTATCAAGGCTTATGAATTCTTTGTGATAAGCTTTATAATTACATACAGAATTCAAAAATCATCTCATCCCATAGGTCTGACAATCTGAAGTAAAACAGGGTGAATTTTACTAACAGATTCAAGAAACACAAAATAAACAAACTGATTTTTTTTCCTCTAAAGAAAAAAAGGGAAACTAGAAATAAAAGATCTCACTTTCAATATGCAATGAAAAAGTGGCAAAGAAAACATGAGTTTTTCAATAAATCCTTTTAGCATTTGATAGGGAGTTCAAGTTTTTTATTAGCTAGCTTGAAGTGGACCACTTGATAGACTATACTTTCATGAGCTCATATTAGCCATCATCTACTGTTAGAAACAAGAGTGGGGAAGGATACTGAACATTCTTTCAAAATCCCTAAATATGCTTCCCTAAGGGACAAAAGTCTATTACTAGATCACTTAATTGACTCAGTTAGAATTAGCATTTAACATCAGTGTTAACTTATTATCTATATACGGGTAAACAAATGTGAGTGGCCTTTTGACTCAACACAGCCTTGCATAAAGAGAAATACTTAGGGTTATGAACTTTTCTTGTCAGAAACAATGAAGCTCACAAAGGAGACAAATTCAGAAGTGCATGTTCTCTTATCTTTGAAAGTAATTGAAACATCTTTGAATGGGCCGACTGATTGACAGTTCCTTTACATTTTAATTTCAGAAGATTTTTGTTTCTGATTTTATGGTTAAGGTTCTCACATATACATAATTACTACAGAGTTCTTTGGGAAATATATCACTTCTTTTACTGCAGTCTCTAAAAAACCCTGAGGTATTACTGACAGATCATGACAATTGTATTAGGCTTGTAGACAAGATTCTCCACCCATGTAATTCTGGAAAACACTAGCAAGGACTTTGTTAGTCATCATATACAGTGTAGCATACCCTACCTTTTATTGAAAATAGTAATATCATTTTGTGAGGAAATACACTTATTACAGTCCAGTTGCATTTTAAAATGTTTCAGCAGCTTTCAAAAACAGAGAGTTAGCATTCAGTGATTCATTGTTGTTTTGATGGCAGCCCATAATTTTTTTCTGGGTAAGTATTACACTGTGTACTACAGTTAGACATCTTTGGCTACTGAGTATGATTCTTAAAAAAAACCCCTCATGCAAAACTTCAGATTGTGTTACTTTACCTAAGGTGCAGGTATATGAAAAGAGGTGCTTCAAACTTAACAATATGTTTAAAACACGAGATATTTCTTAATGCTCTTCTTGAATACAAAGCTTTTCAAAATCAAGACCTAACAAAATAGAAGAATCTGTTGCAAAAAGTAGACTCCTAAAATAATTAAACATTGGCTGGTAGTTATGGATATTAAAAATAACTTTTTCTTTAAACTTGTTTGGAATTAGAAACAACTGTGTTGATAGTTCTTTAACTTCATTGCAAAGCACATAATGAGCAATTATATCACACATGATAAATTCAGCAGTGAAATATTACCAATTGGCAGCTGGGTCTTTTACAAACAGAATATGGACATGAAAGGGACTAGAACTAACCATCTGCTGAAAAAGACTGCACTACAAATTTAGTAAAGCAAACCAACAAGAAAGCAAAATAAACTTTAGAATGCAATTTAATTTACATCTCCATATTAATCATCTGGGACATGCATAAGGAGTATACGAAGTAGATGATGGATTATGAAAAAATTGCATAATTTTATTCATAAACCAGTTAGTTTTGTATTCATTGAACTGTAATCTTGATAAAGACTTATGATTTCCATGCATACTGACATAGATTGCTTGC
This sequence comes from Aphelocoma coerulescens, assembly GCF_041296385.1. NCBI lineage: Eukaryota > Metazoa > Chordata > Aves > Passeriformes > Corvidae > Aphelocoma > Aphelocoma coerulescens. Next base: position 96,128,340 of record NC_091015.1, on the reverse strand, counting down.
TGACTTTAAAAGCAACCCATATTAATTTGACAGCAGAATTTAACAGTCCAGGTATCCAATATTGTTCAGAAGATCTGTGAAAAACTACACTGGTCTCAGTCTAGGGCAGGCATTCCAGCTGGAATAAAATCTTCCATGGAGATCGGGAGAGCTAAGAAACAGAGTTGCTATTTTGAATGTCAGAGAGATATCCTGAAATTTCCAGTATGAATTAAAATCACTATAAAGGTTAATCAGCATACTTTCCCTCCTTAAGAGAACAGAACACTGTTGAAGATGGTGAGATGAATTTTATGTTTGCTTAAATATGGCACTTATAAACTTTTAAACAAAGTGATATTATTTTTTACTAGTGATATTATTCAATATAAGAGAAATAAAGCTGCTGAAGAAAGCATCAGTCTAGGGCAAGACAAAGAGGGAGACACATCTGAGCAGTACTATATCCCATAAAAAAGTAGTGTTTATTTCATGGTCCTGATGTTGAAAATCCTACCTATACATAAAGTTCTCTTTTCTCAGATTTATATTCAAGAGCTGAAAACATCCTCATAATTGTCTCATTCAGTTGATGAAAAGTGCCCTCTGTGTATGTCTGAATTTGCTTCTCTAAACCTTGCGCACGACCTTCCTAAAGTCTTGAACTTAAAATCTCCCCTGATTTCAATTCTTGGTTTTAGCTCTGAGATTAAATTCTAGTTTGATGCACACTTAGCAAGTGCACCTGACATTTACGATAAGTAAAACACCTACTCTTTCCCAGGTCACCTTGTAGAGAATGCATGATAATCAAAATGACTCATACTTAAATAACGCATTTTAAAAGTCTTACTGAGCCTGAAAGTTCTCTTCTGGGGTCACTGCACTTGCCTTGCACATAACACTTCTCACCCCCCTTTCAAGTAAAACGCGTAAATGTTTCATAGAGCAGCGTGTAATATTTCATAAAATATAAGGCTTTAACTTCATAACAAAGCAGGTTTTTAAATTATTATACAAAAATCTCATCTGCGTATTTAATTTGTGTTTCATATGATATACTCACTTTTCACAATGACATTAGCAGGTTTAGAAATTTTCTTGAGGGCCCATTCAGAAATTATATAAAGAAGAGTTTCCAGGTCTACAAGATTCCTGGGAGAAAGAGTCATTAAATCATAGATGCAAATGCTCATTGTATTTATTGCCTTCATATTTACATATCAAACTAAAAACATCTGTAACTAATTTACAAGAATACTGAACACCCATAATTCCACTTACAGTCAGACAGTTAGTGGCTGACAAACTGAAAATCTGGCTCTATCCATATAATCATCCAATCTTTCTGTTGGTCTTGTGTGACGAGCAATGAGTGTGCAAATTTCCACATCCACTCAGTAACATCCTGGTAGTGTGTTATGTTGCTTTTTTCCCCCTGGTGTGTCCTCATGAATGAAGTAAAAAAGTCTTAATTTTCAGCAAGTGCTGCAGCCTCACTCTCCACATACTCTTGAGTGATGCCTAGCAAACCTGAGAAAAGCATGGAAACAGGAATGGTTTTCTACTCTAGACCAAGCACCTGATCCAGGAAGCAGCTGAAAACTAATTAAGCCTTTCAATTCTGTGCAACAACAGCCAGATATGTTTTAACTCAGCAGAATCTCAGGTATTGATCGCCAATGCAATTTCCTTTCTCTTCCCACTCTACCCCAGGGAAGCCACACCCCCTGCACTTCCTGCTTCAAGATAAACTATTCTCCTTCTGTGCTAAAGATAGCATGCCTTTGTAATCTAACAGATGAAGCATAGAAAGAGACCCCTAAGTATCTGAAATAAGAGTCTGAAATTCTTTGGACATTTTTAAACAGATTTGGGGGATTTTCTCATCTGTCAGTTGTAATATGTATGCAAATATCTATGAAGGTGTTAATCACCTGTATTTCTTCAGGGATAGATTTAAATGGTACCTGTGTGCCTGTGTAAGAAAAAATGCTCAACATTTCTCTCATAGCTGTAGTGGGGTGGTTTTTTAAAAGAAACAACTTTAATGTGTCTTAGATAATACACTACTCTTTTTAAAGAAAGGCAGATGGTGCAATTCTGCCTCAGAGAAGAGTAGCTCATTTCATGCTAAGCGTATCTATTTCCACCAGGCAGAAGTACATTCTATCCATCCACAAGGCTTCCAATACCAAGACCTTCCATTATCCCCAGTTTTCAGTTAGTAGGTAACTCTCCTATCTCATTATTAATACTTATGACTGAATACTCAGCCAGGAGGTCATTGAGAAAGACTAGTGTCTCTTTCTTGTGGTGGGGAGTTAAAGAAGCATCAGTAGTGGCATGTTTAGCACAAATGACAGAAGAAACATGGCAGGAAAAGGAAATTATCTCTTTCACAGAAAGTTTCCTTAAGGCATTAGAATTGAGCAGACTTTCAAGTATTTCCTAAGATCTTTCACTGTCACCTTGTAGGGAAATTTCCTTTGGAAAATGGAATTTTCCTTGGAAAATTAAATTTGAGAGAAGAAAAGCTATAAGAGTTACAAGAGTAAAAGAAAATGTTAAATACTTCCATGAGGATGAATTTTTAAATCCTGATCTGTATAGTTGGAAAGAATGAAGCAATACTGTCCCCATGCCCAAATCTATTTAAATAAGCATGTTTTAAGCCACCACTGAAAATATATTAGGTCTTTCATACTTAGAGTTTCCACCATAAAACACTAGCATCTCTGTTAATGAGAATTCAAGAGAAAAATGACAAAGGTGTTCAGATGTGAATGATATTTTCTGACTTAAAGTATTATCTGTATTACTGGGAAATTTTATTCTATATTCTATTCTATTCTATTCTATTTTTGTAGGACCTGGTGTTCTATAAATGCATAGACAACACATCAAGTTTAATGAGCCTACCGTGTTTAACAATTAAAATGTACAAGAATTCTGACAGAGGTGGTTCCCACCACATCCTCAAGGATGATCAGAAAAACACAAAGTGTCCCTTTCTCCTTCTTTTACCCAGAGGGTCATGTAAACACAGGGAACTTAATCTGACTTGAATTTTCTATCAGGAGCTACTTTAAAAAACTCTCTTCTCTTGAGAGCAACATAAGAAAGTGTGTTTTCCACACACAACCTCCCTTCTCTATTATCAGCAACAACCTCTGATGCTTATAAATACACTAATGGGCAGGATCTTGATTATTTGGCTGAGACTAAACCCTATGTCCTCCATAGTAAGCTTGCATGTCTCTATGTTGCTCTGTCTGAGAGAACTTGACCCTAAACAAGGTTCAGTCTTATCGATAATCTCACATTTCTGTTCCAGTATTGATCTCTGTAACTGTTTTCTCACCAGGTCCTAGGTTGGTTTTATTTTATTAACACGCTTCTGTTTACAGAGAATTAACATTCCCTTGAAACCTACTAACTGTACATAAAGCAGAGCCATTGATCAGTGGGCATCCCTTTTCCAATAGCCAATAGACAGAAATGGCACTGCTAATTCAAAAGTGACCTAAAGAGCCCACTGGCAATGTGAATTTACCATTGGGGGTTCAGAAACTCCATTTTCATGTACTCTTAGCAGACTAATTTACTAAATAAAATTACCCAGAACCTAATTAGTAGGACCTAAAAGATCTTGTGTGATGTAAGTCTGGTGTCTTCATGTGACACACCCTCATACATTCAGTTTTGAGTTCAGATGGAGAGAATTACTTGTGTGTCCCTAAACTTGCATTACAGTGAAGCCTGATAACTGTCTAGCCATGGTATAATCAGATCATCCACACCTATTCTTGTAATTGGACACCACTGGAAATTCCTATTTTCTAAGAGCTTCCTTCAAAAATCACTAAAATTTTTTCTCATCCACCATAAAGTCAGTCAGATCAATGCATTTCAACATAATCTTTCTATGATTATTGTATAGCACTCTGCCCAGCACAGTTTTCTTGACAAAAGAAGCATCTGGATGCTAAATCTGACAGTAAGAACAACAAAAAACAACCGAAAAACCCCTAAACCAACCAACCAACCAATCCCCAGGAACCCACTGTTACAAGGGCTGAGGGTTGATAATAGTCTGTTACTGACAGAAAAAATATCAGAAACCAAGACTGACTGCGTCAATGGATAAAATAGTGTCAGATAGACTATTTGAAATTTTGCTGCTTCATGTTACATACCTGTAATTAGGTACTTTAACATAGCCAAAAAGTATCTTTTTGACCTAGCCTTATCACTAGAGCTTGCATTTTCAACTTGTAGTTAGAATCTGTCGAAACTGTAGACTGCTTGTAGTAGCTTTAAGAAAAATATTTCATGCTAAGTAATAATATGTGAATAGGAAATTACAAAAAGGAGATCACCAGGGGAAAATATGTACATCTGTAAACTCAAAGCATTAAAGTGCTAAAATGTAAACCCATTGAAGTAGCCTATAAATGGTTTAGTATACTTTATATATCACATGGACATAATAACAATAGTAGCAATAATAACAACAACAAAAATAGCAATAAAAATAGATCAGATAAGCAAAAAATCTTAAACTAGTATTATGTAGCCAATCTTCATTGATTTTACTGAGCTCATTCTGCTTAACATCAGCTTAGGAATTAGTATTTAGTCTCTCCTTGTGTCAGGAAAGGTCTTGCCTGTGCAAGCTGGGTGTGTTTGTGTTGGACTCAGACCTTAAGCTCATTTATCAAAAGAGGATCATTTTTTCCATGTAGTTGCTCAGATGGCTGTAAATGTAGCACCATAACAAGGAATCTAAAATTAATATGGGGTTTTTCAGGCTTAAGTCTTTAAATTCTAGAACACTTGGTATCTGTGTTCTTAAGTTTACTTAGAACAAAGCCTCACATTTAAATAACCATGTAATTGCAGAGCCCCTTTTTGGTCTCTTGCTCTATTTTATGTTGAAACTGCTCAGAGCTTTAGCAGTCTTCAGAGAGACCCCAAGGTATAAGTAGTGCTTAGCAGATCAATTCATTGGAGAGCTTGTGTTGGATCCCCAAACTAGCTGTTTCTCTTCCTCATACTATTATGGGACTCTTTTTTGCAAGGTATGCTCTCAAAGTGTCAGTGGATACTCTCAAATTATGCAATATAACAAAAACATCTCCAGCCTCTCCTCTTGGAGATATATCACTGTACTGACAAAGTAATTAAGACATTTAAGTCTCGAGAGGGAAAAGCATGAGCAAGAGAGATTATGAACAGGTTTCCACATTAATGAGGGAACAAACAGAGATAAAAAGAATTTGTAGAAAACAATGGAAGGAAGAGAAAAAAAATTGCACAAAAAGGTTATATGGAAATCCCCAAATGTGGACAAAGTGCCAAAAAGAACAAGTGGATTAAGAGTGGAAAAGAATAGGAAAGAAAATGCAATATAAAGTATGAAATGGATATTTTTCTAACATAAGAAAGTATACCCTCAGCAAACTGGCAGATGACTCTAAACTGAGTGGTGTGGTTGAAACACCTGAAGGATGGGATGCCATCCAGAGGGACCTGGACAAGCTCAAGAAGTGGCCCTTGAGAATCTCATGAGGTTTAACAAGAGCAAGTTCAAGGTGCTGCACCTGGATCACTGCAACCCCCAGTACCAACACAGGCTGGGGGATGAAAAAATCAGAGCAGCCCTGCCCAGAAGGACCTGGGGGTGCTGGGGGATGAGAGGCTGGACATGACCCAGCAATGTGCACTCACAGCCCAGAAAGCCAAATGTGTGCTGGGCTGCATCCAAAGCAGTGTGGGCAGCTCTGGTGCCCTCTGCTCTGGTGAGACCCCACATGCAGTGCTGCATGCAGCTCTGGGGTCCCCAGCCCAGGAAGGACAGGGTACTGTTGGAGTGAGTCCAAGGAAAGCCACCAAGTTGATTAGAGGAATGGAGCATCTTTCCTATGATGAAAAGCTGAGAGAATTGAAGTTGTTCAGCCTGGATAAGAGATGGCTTTGGAAGACCTTATTGGGGCTTTCTGGTACCTGTAGGAAGCCTACAAGAAATCTGGAGAGTGACTTGGTAAAAAGGCATGTAGTTACAGGACAAAGGGAAATGACTTTAAGTTGGGAATAGGTTTAGATTGCATATTAGGATGAAATTCTTTACTGTGAGGGTGATTAGGCACTGGAGGCCCAGGGAAGTTGTAGATGCCTCATCCCTGGAAATGTTCAAGGCCAGGTTGAATGGCTTCCTGAGCTGTGGAGATACTCACAGCTTTTTACCAGCTAGGCTTGTAGTTCAATGCCTTAGAAAGCCTCGGGCAGCCTAGAGAGGTAGCACGGGCAATCCAGCATTTCAGTAGCTCTACAAGCGGCAAATAGTAGCTGCAAAGCTGATACCACCAGTGGAAGCAAAGAGGGAGAAATATAGTCTTCAGCTTGCCTAATTCCTGCAATTAGAAGCTTTCAAATAGAGACAGAGACAAGATGTTCACAGACGGGAGGCAAGCCAAAGAGGGCGGGCCCCCTCTTGGACCCTTCTTTTATTCGGAGAAGGGGAAGGGGAGGACTGGGGGCAGACCCGGGGTGAGCGGCCAATCAGACACTGCTAAAGAGTTTGACTTACATTTGGTTTTGCCCGCGCTTGGAACAAAGGGGTTCAGGAGCACATGGCAGAGGCAAGTGTCTTGGGGAGGGGGAAGGAAGCTCGGAACAGGCAGCAACACTGAGCAACCTAGTCTAGTGGCAGAGGGATTGGAACTAGCTGATCTGCAAAAGGTCACTTCCAAATCCAAACCATTCTATGATTCCATGATACTGAAAAAGGGACCTTAGTTCTTAATTTGTAGCTATGCTATTAGTTGTTCTACTCACCAAAAATTCTTAGAAGTTTGTTTCATGCTTTTCTCATCTGGATAAAAAGGATAAAACCAGACACTTTGTCTAGGATTAAGTGAAAGAAACTTGACATTTCTATATATAAATAGTACCATTAATATTGTAAATCAAGTTGAACATGCCAAACTAGAGAAAAAAAATCTTCTTATGGTTATGTTGTCCAAATCATCATTCAAAAACCAAAGCAGATACAACAATGAAGGTTCAGGCATTGTGTTTGTACTTTCTCACACCCCAAGTAATAATACTGTACTGACCAACAGTAGAAAGTCTGGTAATGAAATACTGATGTGAGAAGTCTGAAACACTGTTCAGGGAAATACATTTGTGTTGAAGATTTCAAAAGGCTTCCCCAGAGCACCTGATTCTGTACAGTATTTAAAGGGACTATCTGACCTTAATGAACTTTTAAGTTTACACAGGGGAAGAAACAAGTGTTAATAATAGACACTCATCTGGGCCAATGCACATGCAGTGAAATTGGCCATAGGATTGACAGAATGTCCTCTTCCATACCTTGTCTTCAGGAACTTGTGTAATTTATTCGGCGGCACTCTACCATGACCCTTTTTAGCCTAGCTCATAAATCCATACCTGCTTAACAAATCCTTTTTACCACAGGGCTTGAGGCTTAAGGGTTGAGGTTATAAACATTGAACATCAATAGCCCTGTATTTAGTCAAAAAGATTAATTCTATCTGAAAAAAACAAAGGGTGGAAGCTGCAAGGCAAAAGAAACTAGATAGGAAAAACTGCCAAAAGTAAAGCTGTGGAGAGGTTTGAGTCCAATCTCTGACTTTCCTAGATGTCTCCAGTTTTTCAGACCACTCAAAGGAATGAAGACCTTTCAGAAAAGATTGGGATACCTTAAACTAAGCCTTTATGTGCATGGAACTGTTCAAGTTAAATTTTGCAGTTTCTTTCTGCTCAAAGTAAACAGACCACTGCAAGGCAGTGGAATTAATAACCCCTGCAAAAATAAAAGTGATAGAAAGTTATCTTGACATTTGGTCCTGAATCAGCATCCAGAGGTAACCCAAAGCACAGCAAAGCACACCTTAATCTATTCTCATTTGATGGAAAAAGTTTATGATTACCATTCCTTCTACTATCACCCAAGGTAATCCGTCCTTCATATTCAAGAAAAAATGTTAGCTGTATAATCTATTTACTAAATTAGTTGATATAAAAACGGCAATAATGCATATAAAATTATTCCCAATGCCCCAGTCTGACAGAACAGCAAAACTTTTGAATATACTATTTTTCACTTGTTTCTGAGCTAACAGGTTCTTCTGATTAATCAAATTTACTTTTAACCACTTGTTGTTCAGTAAAGCTCCTACAAACATCCTATAGGAACTAAACAGACACTGAAAGGAGGAGGATGAATATACTTATGTTTCTCATGCTTATTTGGGTGGCGTTTCTGCCTTTAAGTAAAAACACCTTCATATTATTCAGCCCATTACAATAATTTTAAAGAACTTGATATACTTTTGATGTTATTCTGAGTACTGAATTTTGGAATATGACAACTAGGGTCAGTACAGAACAAGCAAACTTTGTTTTCCTTCCCTAAGACTGGAGGTACTGCATAGAGTCAGTGTCCCACTATAAATTAAAAGAAATGAGCATCTAAAATAATCCCCAAAATCCAGAACAGTACCTTGGAAAATCATTGCTTAGATCACTCTAAGTAACTAACACATAGTGTTAGTCCAATAAGCTTGGGAAAATATCTTGGATTGATTTTAGTAACTATTGCAGGATGACGAAGATTTAACCTAGTGCCAGTGTAGAATATTTTTTACCATTTTTAGAATGTAAGTATGCCTAAGCAGCTCTTCAGATAATCATTTGGAAACAGCCATGTAAAAAGAAACACTAGGATTAGAAAGAAGATAGTTTTCCTATTGCATTCACTTTTTAAAAGAAAAGCACTAAGACTGAGCAGCTTCAAGAATAGAAGTTAAAAGAAAAAGGGATTTATGTATAAATGATATAATTTTGTAACATTTCTCTGAGTCCTAAACTTTATCAGAAAAAAAATTTTCATAAAGTTAATCTGTAAAGATCCTTATAGTTGTTTTAATTGAGTTTTAATTTGGCTGCATGTATTATTGAAAATGTTTCCACTTTGATTACATGTAGAGAAGTGTCTCTTTGCCCATGTAAAGAGATCAAATTGACATTTGCTTCCTATCTCCTTCAGAGCATTCAGATAAGGATAATTGCATTAGTTCCTGTCTAAACAATGTTTCAGACTAAAGCCCTAGGGCCAAAATACTAGGTCTTAATTGGCTGCACTACCTACTCCAGTCATGTAGACAAATTAAATTAATTACAATATTTTGAAAATGCTTTAACAACAACTTTTAATCACAAAACAGGGAAAAAGCCTCAGGAATTCCACAGAAACTTAAATATAAGCTGTCTTTGGAGAGCCAGCTATGGTACTTTGTATAAAATACTCCTTTTGAAAATCAGAGGGGAGGTGAAAATAGTTCTGGTTTATTACTCATGGATGGTTTTGCCATTAGAAATGCCAGTTTCATACTGGTTTGAACATTAGATTTTTGCATTATGAGCACTGCAATGTCCTAGTTTTTTCTATATCTCAACTAATTAGCCTATTCATGAGGCAAGTGTTTTGTGGTTATAGTAATCTGCACCTGCACACTTGACCACTCCTTTGACATCATAACTCCAAAATATGCAAAATAAATATAATTCACAATGCTGTCTACTTCCATAAACATAGGCTCTGCCAGACAAGTGGTATAGAAAGCCATAATTTTGATATCAAAATCTGGAAAAGGGATTTTTTTTCAGTTTTTCTTAGAAAATAATTTGTAAGAGAGATTTCTGAATATTATACTAGTAGATTGTACCTGTTCAAATTAATGTCCAATTTTTAATTTGAAAATTCTTGATCCTTTTTATTGTTAAGATGTTTTAATTAAACATATCAAATATTTCAATTTTATGTTTAACATTTAATTACATTTTTAAATTTACTTAGGAATGTGAGACAATTTGATCCTGGTTTCTCATGGAAGTGAAATGTATGTAATCATCCTACATATATGTAAAATATTGACTCTCAACACGTTAATCTTTTAATTCCAACCAAATGGGGCAACTGGAAAGACTTCTCATTGAGAATAAACAAACAAGTTTTGTAAAAGAAGATGGGTGAAAACACTCATATGTTAGACAATTTATGAAGTAAATAAAGCTTATATATTACCTAACACAAAAATCCACAACTGCCAGCTACAACTATGGTATCATTAGCATCAATACCAATGAAACCAGACACATGAGCCTATTGAGAATATATTTAATTTGTTCTTCAGCTCAGGGAAATTCTTGCTCTCACTTCGATACCTTGGCAAATTAAGACATGCATGAATTTTTAGGAAAGCAAGTTCACAATACTGTTGTTAAGAAGATGACAGGTGACTACCAGTCATATGTCATATGAAAGTCATATGTCTTTTGTGCAAGTAGACAAAAAATCAGTCTACAAAAACATGTCCTGAGTTTGTTCTGTCCCAGAGAAGTTGTCTCTACTAGCTTGTAGAAAATATTGTGAAAAGTTCTGAAGTACAAAGAAAGAAGGTAAAAAAAAGCACAGTAGCTCAAGATTATGAAATTTGGTTATTGAGTCATCATAGAATAAGCATAAGAATAAGCATAATGGAAAGCATTGAAAACCTGAGTTGCAGCCTTCTTACAGCACAACTGATCCAAAGGTTATCAAGCTACAAGACTCTCAGAGAAGGACATGTCTTAGCAGCATGACAAGAAGGGAAAAGTGAATCCATGATCTTAACAGAGAACCATGTTTTCATGAGCTAAGGCTCCTTTAAAAGACACAAGTATAACAAAGTATGAAAGATTTAGTATTACAGTTTTCATTTTCTATTTCACATCACATATGTAAGAAAACATTATACAAAGAGCTTCAGGCAATTTATCAAGTGCATCACCTTCCCCTTTATCTTAACCTGTTCACTAGTGATAAGACCTAGTTTGGCCTTTAGCAGTGTTCCATCCATAATAATTCTTATCTTACTGAAAAGAATTCACAGACATACGTTAATGTTTATTGTTTTTACTTCCAGCACTAACTGCAATGGATGTCTCCCAGTAGTGTCTCTCAGATAGGTGCAACTAATCAGTTTTATAAAAACTACAATATATTCTCAATAGCTTTAAGAGGTAGGATTATAATTCTACAGTCATCTCAGAATCAGAGAATATGCTGAGGTGAAAGGGACCCACAAGGATAATGAATTCCAGCTCCTGGCCCTGCACAGGACCATCCCCAAGAGTCACATTGTGGCCTGAGAGCATTGTCCAAATGCTTTTTAAACTCTGTCCGGCTGATGCTGTGACCACTTTCCTGGGGACCCTGTTCCAGTGCCCTACCACCCTCTGGGTGAAAAACCTTTTCCTGATATCCAAACTAAATCTCCCCTGACTCAGCTTCATGCCATTTCTTTGAGAACTGTGACTGGTTGTAAGAGTGAAGAAATCAGTGTCTGCCCCTCCGCTTCCCCTTGTGAGGAAGTTGTAACTGCAATGAGGCCTCCCCTCAGTCTCCTCTTCTCCAGGCTGAGCAGACCAAGTGACCTCAGCCACTCTTCATACACCTGCTCCTCAAGGCCCTTCACCATCCTCTTTGCCCTCCTTTGAGTGCTCTCTAATAGTTTAATGTCTTTTTTATATTGTGCCACCCAAACCTGCACACAGGACCCAAGGTGAGGCCACCCCAGTGCAGAGTAGAGTGGGAAAACCCCTCCCTTACCTGGCTGCCGATGCTGTGCCTGATGCACCTCAGGACATGGAGGTCCCTCCTGGCTGCCAGGGTACTGCTGATTCCTAATTAACTTGCTACTGACGAGGATCCCCAGGTCCCTTTCACAGTTCCACTCTCCAGCCTCTTGTTCCCCAGTCTGTCTGTATATCCAGGGTTGTTCCATCCCAGGTGCAGAATCCAGCACTTTCTCTTGTTAATCGTCATGTGGTTGGTGATTGCCCAGACCTTTAATTTGTTAAGGCAATTATTGTGGAGAGCTGATCTCAAGCTACTCTGACATGTAAAGAATTCATATTTCAGTTGGCGTATAATAATTGTTCAATCTGGCAGAAATCTCAGGAGATAACCAATCCAAATTCTGCAAAACCACCCATAAAACTCATCTCACCCCCAGAGCTGTTTGCAACAATGAATGGACAACAATGAAACTGTTGGGAGTATTCCAGTCCTCTAGTTCCTTTCCTGACTGTAGATGAGATTAATTAATTTAAATTAATTAATTGTAATGAAACAAAGATGGGCCCAAACGACTTTCTTCTGAGATTGTAACTTACCAAAAATATATGACAGGTAAATAACACAGTGAAAAGTGTATGTCCTAGACTAAACTTCTGTCATCACTGTGGTTTTGGATGTGGACTTTAGCAGTTGAAAGAGCAGGCTGAAATTACTTATTTTATATTACATATGATGGTTACAGGCATTGAAAGAACTTCTTATGAACCCATATTTTTAGTAAGTGTCCAAAAGTTGTAATTATATTTGAGAGGGATTCATGTCACCAAATTATACTTGTTTAAAAGTTGGACCTCTAGTCTAGGTAGTTGTCTATATTCTCTGAAATAAATCAAGAAAGGGAGACATAATTTCCCTTCTTTTTCAAAAATATCTTAACAAGACAGTTGAAATTTGCTAATAAAGATGAAAACTTAAATTTTGGAGAGCAAAAGCTAGATGAGATAGATCTTACTTTATGTAGTCAAAATAGAGAGCATGGCTGTAAAATAATGTTAGAATGAAACAAAGAAATTAAGGGTCTAGAGAGAAGTAAAAATTTCTCATGAGGAAAGCCATCATATATTATATTGAGTAGAAAAACTGTGCCTTATGAAAACCAAAAGAAATTATAGAGAAAAAAAATGTTTTTAAAGTACTGTCTTTTAGAAGTTTAGTTGCACTTTCAGTTTACTTTTCTACTAAAGAAAATTAACTTTATAGAAATCTGTCAAACAATATATTTGGGGGGGGTTTACTGAAGTCCTAGGAAGAGCTTAAAATTACAGTTGAAAGGAAATGTGACGACTGTATATAATGTAATAATATTTAACACAGACTATCAAAAAATCCCTTTTAAAGGTATTTATTACATGACAGTTACCAAATTATATAAAATGAATGCAATAGCTCCAAATCCTAAAAGAATAACTGTAAAATAAATGACACTGTTTCTGATTCCACAGATAATTCTTGGCTTTGAAATAAAAAAACACTTCAGTCAGGTTTGAGATTTTTAGCACTTTTCTCACGGTATTTGATGTAGAATTTTTTTTATGCCTCTTAAAAAATCAGTATCTAAGATCTTTTGACCATCTGAAAATGCTGGAACATATTTTGTGAGAGGTAAATTTCCATCTTCCTGCCTGCAAATAAAACTTTGAAATGAAGAAACTTGAAGGTAAAAAAGCAAAGGCAACTAAATGAAAGCCGGTAGTCTTGTTAAATCCTCATCATTTTTAATCCAGTTTTCTGATATTCAGATGCTTTAGTCCTGATTCAAACGTATCTGCAACTACAGCACTGAGAAGAATTTTTTCAACTATAATCTTTTCCTACTTCTGTTACAGGAGAATAAAAAATTCTAAAGGAATCCAATGGAATAACAAAGAGGGGCCTGGGAGAATGGGGAATCATTTATGTATTCTAGTACCTATTTCTTTATTGCTTAAACATTTTAGTCCAGGATTGAGAGTTTTGGAAAGGTCAGTTGTGAATCTCTTCAGGAAGCAAAGGAAGATAAATTGCCATTTTCTACATCCTGAATGCTCTACCAACTGAGTGACAGAATGCAGTTGAAAAGATACCATCCCCATTGGTTTCAATATGCATGTTTGTACAGATCTCGGTCTAGTATACTTTTGTCTTCGCTGATATAGGTTTTATAGGACCCACTAAGGATTGTGAGACAAATTAAAAACAAAACAAACAAAAAAAAGAGAACTAGAACACAGAGCTGAAGACTCTACTTAGATTCTTATTTAGTACCCATTTCATCCAAAATTTTGAAATGAAAAAAATCAATATTTGTTAGAGCTTACAGTGATACCACTCTAATATATATAACTGGAGTATACAAGGTCTGGGCTTAGATGCAAATATAAAATATTATCTCGATGCCTAACTAACATTAATTCCTTTAAGAATATCATCCATAAGCAATAAAGAATGTATTTGCTTAAATAACAGAAAAATAGGACTAACAAGGTGTTTTTCTTGTCTTTAACCTTTTAAAAGAGAAGAACACAGCAAACGTTAGCAACAAATAATGATGTAATAGTCTCTGCTCATTTCATTGTTCTAGTCATTAAAATCTGGAGATCTGTAAAAGCAGCTCTAGTCATGTGTGTGCTTCTAATTGAACAGAGGATATTCTTATAATATCTGTCTTCCAATTTTCATGTCTAGGTAATGATGTCAGTTTTACACTGACAGTTAACAAGCATAATGTGGTGTTAATCGAATGACCTTTCAGCAATAAGTGATTGAAGAATTACCTTCTCCAGCCTTAAATCACATTTTCACTGAATAAATTAGGTAGAGAAATATCTTTCCAAAGTATCTGCAAGCACTGTAGCATTACTAAGAATCAAAAGATCTAGCTATCTTGATAACCAATTATTACTGTATTTTCTGGAATTGCAAGGATATGAGAAGAAAGGGAGACTAATTACACTATGATCATTTAAAAAAAGACTGATACTCAAAAAGCAGAGTAGCAGTACCAAAATGAACACACACATACATACACATACAATCTGAGAAAATTTTTTTAACCTGAATTCTTGCTTATTTTTTTATAATACAACATCATTGATGTTTATTCATTTGCCCATAAACCATTGCTGTGTATCCATTTTATTTCCAATCAGTAAAGTTTTGGTCATATCTATTGCATTATTTCCAAAAAAGTGGGCTCTCAAACAGATTCAAAAAATAAATAAATAGAAATAATGAAGGGACAGCCAGGAGTACCATATCTCAGTTTCACAAATGCTAATGCTAATACTAATACTATTTCTTCGTAAACACAGTTTACAACAGAAAGAAGCATGGAGCATAAGCCCTTCCCTCCTCTTTCTTACCCCCTACTTTCTTGGTGGACGTTCAAAGTGCCATTCAGCTCACTTTGTTGTTATCAGTTGTTTTTTATCACCTTACCCGCCTGGTACTGACACCACTCAGTTCTGTTCTCCATGAAGCAATGACATCTGTAACAGAATATAACTGAAGTTTTCTTAAGAAATATCAGTAAAATATTGATCATATACAGGCCCATTTTTAGTAGGGTACTACTCAGATTAAAGAAGAAAGCCAGATTATACCTATGAGAAGAAACTATTCTAATGATAAATGAAAATTCTGGATAAAGAAAAACATATTAATGTTGTGTTTTCTATCTGATAAAACCCCAGGCTTTAGCTAACAAGTATAATTTTACTGTATACATATCAAAAAAAAACAGTATACAAATTCTACAATAATATAGGCAAATGATACATTCATAAAAAATCGTTTGGTCTAAAATATTTTTTGTCTGATATGTGTTGCAAAATATGAGTGAGATGCATCTTGCCAGACCATGCTCTTCAGTGTTCTCCAATGATTGCTTGGCAAGAGGTTGGAAAAATTTTACATATTGATACTGTTTGACCTTTTTTATTCTTTCTGCTATCAGTTTCCAAAGATGTCAATACATATGTAATTGTGAAGAATTTCTGATTGTTAACAAGTTAGTATCTGATTCTGATCACTAAGTGTCGAGGAATACTATAGATAATGGTTTTGAGTATAGTGCCTCTATCTGCTTTTTTGGATAGCTGTAAAAATGCTCATGCACAGATAATGATAGCCATAGAATAGCTGAAAGGCACTTTATCTTTACCCAGAAAAAAATAAATGAAGGTCCCAGGCAGCATAATAGACATGGTGTCAATCATTAAAACATGCATCACCAAATCCCTCTATTGCTGAAAGCTGTCCCAGATTGCAGTACAGCATAATTACTTCTTGGAGCTGTAATGACTAATAAACTGTATTAATTATGAATACAGGTATTATAACATCTCTTTGCTTCTTGTTTATCAAGGTTATCTTATATCTTTGGAGATGTTATGAAGAAAATGAGGAACTATTAATTGAAAAAAATAATTTCTCAACAATTGCCATAATCTTTAAATGTCATATCAATAGCTATAGGCAATGAACTTCAAGAAACACTGTAACTCTACTTTACTCTCATTATTAAGCTGTAGAAGGACACACTATACTCTTAGCAACTGTTTGCATCTCTGGACCACTCTCTTCATTCTTGCTCACCATTAGCAATGTAAGTTTGTAATTAAGGACGATCTATTCAAGGTCCTTTCTGCATATCAGAAATCCCAAAGCATAATTAATTGGAATGAACAGAGCATCTGGTTGCTTGTGATCTTATAGTTTCAATGTATATGATATTTAATTAAAATAAATGCCCTCCCTCCCTCTCTCATAGGGGAATTAGATCATTAAAATTTTCAAGAGTGAGAATCAGTCCTCCAGCAAATATTAACATTTGGGAAGAAGCAGAAGACTGGGTTGATAAAGCATTCTGTCTTCTGTGTTATACATGTTTCCCTTGGTGCTGGAGGACACTGCTCCTACTGCTCATTCATCTTAACCTTGAGGTATGAATCTTTGATGTTCTCTCAAAACTGAGTTGGTTTACAACACTTTTTAAAAAAAACCCTTGTGTCATGGTCTTTTTGAATTCTCCAGGTAAGCACACAGCGAACTACATAATTCTGCCAAAGTTAATTAGTTATTATGCATCTAATTAACAAATACTCATAAACTAGAAAATTTTCCTCTGTCTTATGGCCATAGCTTACTCATTAGGTTCTTAAGTATTCTCTACTCATCTCCATCTAGGCAGGGACACCCTGGCTCATTTGGGGAGCCTGCATACACATAGTCCAGCTACATGTGGATGAGGATAAGGTTGTGGATGGAATCTACCTGGAATTTAATAAAGCCTTTGAGACCATTTCCCACAGAATTCTCCTGGAGAAACTGGCTGGTCATGCCTTGAAGGGGTGTATTGCTAGGTGGGTAAAAAATTGGCTGGATGGCCAAGCCCAGAGAATGGTGGTGTTAAAAGGGTTGTCATGTACTGGTACAGGCTGCCCAGGAAAATTGTTGCATCGACATTTTTGGAGATATTTAAAAGACATGTAGATGTGTCATTTGGGGGTGTGATTTAGTGGATTTGGCAGTGCTGGGTAAACAGTTGAACTTGATGATATTAAAGGTCTTTTAGAACATAAATGATCCTATGATTCTATGTGATATAAGTTCTCTGAATTCTTACTAATGCCTGTGGATTTTATGCAGCTGGATGGGGTGGATCAGACCATAATTCCATTGAATACCTTGCTGTTCATGGGAATTGTACATGAATTTTTATGCTGCTTTTGCTTTGTCAGCTGACATGCAAAGTGTCCTTTTCCTTTGTTCAGGAATGTTAGGACTCCTGCACATTAGTCAGTACCTGAGATTTGAGGAACTGAGGTGTTCTTGTCCCTACAGACTCAACTATAAGATGATCCTGCAGATTTGACCTTGAGGGGTAGGTGAGGGAGCAGATGGCCATATCTGCAAGCCTATTTCTCAGATTTCATCTGGTACAGTCCATGTAGTCAAGCATAATACTCTGCATCCAGCTTGCTGTCATTTGAAACACTGGACAGTTAAACAACTGACCTGTTACACTTTCTGCTTCCATCTCACTGAGCCATGAATTAAACAGACAAACATAAGATCAGTTTGACTTTACTGATATCAAATAAATCCGAAGCTGGTGTTCAGATAGAAGAGATCTAATACAATATAAAGTGCAATGATGTCAAAATCTTTGCTCACTTTTGATTGCACTGATATGAATGTTAGGGACTGTCATTTTCCCTCAGATTTGATACAATAACTAAAGCACTTCATAGTTGCTCATTTTTATTTTCCCCAAGGTTCCCATGAAATACCAAGTTTTAGGAGTTGCTGATTCTGATACCCTCATAGAGGCAGGACTGCCACAACCCGACACCCCAAGGTCCAGCCAGTAGTAGAGCTGAGCAAGAATTTCCAATAAGCACTCATGCACAAACAATATAAACAGCATGGATGCACATGGCCAACAGGATCAACACAGACACTCTCAGCACTTTGGCTAATGTGAAGAACACCAACAGCATCATCCTGGCCCCCTCTGTCGTTGGTCATGATAAGTGGGAAACATATACATCTATATAATACAGATACCTTGGCTAACTGGCCATAGGCACTCAGTCTACTGAATAACTGATCATTGGAGTCTCTCACCTTTGGCTCCTCCACACAGGGTAACACATGCAATCAGTTTTCTCAGGCTTGGACTTCCTGGTCCATCCAGCAGACAACCACAGACCACAGCCTATAGCACCTTTTTCCTGGGATTTGGGAACCTTATGTTCTACCAGAGCAAACTTGAAAACCCTCCTCTCCACAAAGCTGTTTGGTAACATCTCTATCCATACCTCAGTTTGAAAATACTTCATATTGTATAGAAATTTAAAACATTTATTTGAGCAGTTATTCATTATCAGTATCTACAGCTGGGTCACTTCTTTTCACTTTTCCAATAGATGTGATGCCTTTTTTCCATGCTCTCCACCTACTCTATCTATTTAGGTACCTGACTTGAGATGTAATTTCCAGTAAGCAGTAGCACCTCAAAACTTCAGTGGTCTTAGCTATGCATTGCTACATTACTTGCCCTTTACGAACTGTCTCTCAAGTTCTCTTAAGAGAACGAGGAATATGATCATGAAGTAATGAAGAAGTCCTGGTCAGAGCTAATATAAAAGTCATATCAGCTAAGACTGGTGTTCAGTGGTGATAACCAGTTACAAAAAAATATCACCCAAAACATAATGCACTCATTTTCTGAGATTTCAACTGTACGGTAAATTTATCTAGTACAGTGTGGACAATTGGCTACGTGACCGAGGACACGTAGACCCTTTGCAGCTTACAGAGCATGATTTAGCAGAATATCGTACTCATCTTGTATAATAGCTGAGCTATGTGACAAAGGATGCATAGATCCTTTGCAGCTGATCAAGGCCTTATACTGATACAGCAGGGACATGCTGGCCTTGGTGAGCAGTACAGTTAACAATAGAAAGCTTGTGGCCGGGGTATGGGAAAAAGAGGAACTTAGGCATTGAAAAGAGGAACTTGCTGACCACAAAGGAAGAACTAGAGGGAGGGGTTGGTAGCAGTGCCATTAACCACTCAGCTTGCGCCTTTTGGAATATGCATAAGCCTCATTAGTCACACTATATCTGTAATCCACGACTGATCAATAAACAGAAGCTTGCTGATCACTCATATTGAACGTCCGGGTCTTCCCTCCGTCGCGACAGTACAGTTCTCTGGTTTTCTCTGCTCTGTCACAGCACCAGTCAGGAATGGCATTAAGAAGAAAGATTCAAAACCAATTTAAACAGTATTTTAAACCTGAGTAGAATCTAAGTGAGATGTGAATCACGACATTTTTTTGGTTCGGTTTTAGTGCACGTGGTTGTATGCAGACTTATGTACATGCATATGTACTCTCAGGTGTTGGAATATATAAATATAAAGTAAAAATGTACTTTATAAAAACCTACTTACACATAAATATCTACATCTAAACACAAAGGTTTTTGTGACAAGTATGATTATTTTGACTTTTCCAATCAGTAAACTGAGTTTGTTGTCTTTCGGGAACTGTAGATCGACTTAAATAATGATCAAGAAGCTATCAACCATGCACACAGCTGCTGTAACTTTGCCTTGCCCTTCTCTGTCACGAAGCTCTGAGAATTACTTCAGTAATACTTTAAGGAAGTTTCACAAGGAAAACTTTACTTCTGCCTAAGCATGCAGCTTTAAAGAAAGATAAGAAAGAACTGCAAGAAGTAGCTGTTGTTAAAAAATATTTCCAAAACAATATTAGAGAGCAATAAGCAGAGACTTTTTTCTAGGGTTTCAGTCATTTTGCATTTACTGTGTATACAGATGCCCCATCAAAGTAAAACCACACTGAAGATTGAATTCTGACTA
Organism: Aphelocoma coerulescens; assembly: GCF_041296385.1. NCBI lineage: Eukaryota > Metazoa > Chordata > Aves > Passeriformes > Corvidae > Aphelocoma > Aphelocoma coerulescens. The sequence continues at coordinate 96,108,272 of NC_091015.1, read as the reverse complement.
ATATTTAGCTTCAATATTTCAACATAGTTTATAGGGAAAAAACCCCACTACTATTCAGTTGAACGTAATCCATTTCAGACCAAATCTTTGAACTTAATCCATTTCAGACCAAATCTTTGGCCTTTTCAGGTAAATTCAACACCCCATTTTTAACTGAAACTCTATCTCTCGGTTTTGTAGTGACTTACTGATTAATATTTTCATAGTGATTTACAGATTAATATTTCTTTATATCCTTAACTGTTGCACCAAAGCTTGAAAACTCAGTCTTGCTAGTCATTATTATTGCTAAGTGCAATAATATGCTGAATGAAAATTACTCTGGATAAATGTTTTGTGGGGTTTTTTTCAGTAGGAGTTGAACAGAGAAAACGAAGTTTCTTCTTCATAGCCATGTGAATACTTCTACTGGGAAAGCAGGGCTTCAACTTGATGAAGGGCCCCAGCAACTCTTGGCAAGCTCCAGAGTGTAAACTCCCCAGCTTTTCACATTGGGATTGTGCCTGGGGCAACCCATCACTCCTTTACAGCCTGTTGACAAAGGTAGAAAGGCTGAAGGAGCACATCAACAGGTCCCCAAGTCTCCCTACAATGCTGTGTTGCAACATGGTCTCACACACATTCTCATCCCCATAAACGCAAGAGAATCAAACTTTGCTAAGTATACTGTAATTAGTACGTAGCACAAAAATGTCTAGGATTCCAGTTATGTGCTCTCATGTGCTTTAATATATACATATATATTGTTAGCATCCTAGACTTTTTCCTTCATTGCAAGCCAGATATTCTAAATTAGTTATTTAAAAAAGCAATTTGTGATGTTACACTCTCTAAAGAAAGTTTTTCAGCACTACTTTCTCTCTAGAGCTAAAACTACTTTGAGGAGGTAAACTGCTGGCATTCCTATAACCCCTACTTTGCTTTAAAAATTATCAGTCAAGAGTCAAGGTGATATATTCTGAGTATAATATTAGTTTCCTTCTCTCACTAATCATATTGTCCCACTAAATATGTATGCTTCAATTAAATATGCAAATACTGTAGTCTTGGGTGTTTTGTTTGGTGTTTTTATTACATTTTGATTCTACTAATTATAGACTACAGGGTGAGAATATTTGTAACATGTGAATAACTGTTGAAGACACAGAATAATAAGTTCACCTGCAAAGTAGATTACTACTTCTTGCTTGCTAAGCAAGCAATATACTATGTAGATTCATATTTGCATATTTTACCAGATGTAGAATAGGTCTTCCCAAAACCAAAAAAATATCTTGGCCGGTCATTCCTTAATCAAATTGAATTTTGCTAGCCACCTTCTCTCCAAGGCAAGTTCATAGATGTAAAATGGCCATCATCTTCATTACAATGTTTCCCAGAGTGTAAAATGCTTCCCAAGCCCCCCAGAATATGCTTTTCTATTGCCAAAATCCTAGGTGATAACATCATCTTTACAGTATCAGCATTAAGTGCTTTGATACATTCATAGTGCTGAAAAGTTGACTGAAAACAGTCATGTAAGATTCATATCATCAAGGACAATTTGAACAGTCCAAAAACCTTCTCCCTTCTAAATTATATATAGGCCATAAAATTGATTGAACAGATACGGTTATACCTTTCCAGTTTATGTTTTCAAAGACACAGAACTGCTGTGGGCAAGTTTGTGGGTGAATTTGGTACCAAGAAACACAAGAAGAAGTATGAGAAAGAAACTGCCTCTCAGAAATTCAAATCAAATGATCAAATACTGTACAGACACAATCTAAAACCTTATGTTCTCTGCATGGTACATAGAAATAGAAGTGGAGTCCTGACATTGAATTCTGATACTGTCCTGAAATCTTTTAACTGAAAGGTGTGACATAAGCACTATTATTTGTCTTGATGATTAAGCTTACAAAAAAAAGCCACGGATACATTTCCATTTTCCATCTGAATTTAAATTCAAATGAAAGGGTTAAAAACTGTTATTTTAAAACCATATGCAGGGATTTCCTGGGAGACCAAATAAAGGGAAAGGATTTTAGGCCACATGTCCTCTCTGAAAAGAATGAAGGGTTATACTTTATGTCATAGGGCACTCTGCCCTCAGCATCACCTACAGCAGGTAAGTTAATATTATGACCAATTAAGGAAAATTATTAAAAATTATAGGACATATGGCTCTGGCAGACGTCTGGTTAGGATGCATGATTGGTCACAGAGCAACATGGAGTTAGCTAGAGAATTAATTCCAGTTAGGTATATTCTTATAACTACTGATTTCTCCGTTCAAGGTCTCACAGCTTGTACAAGATCTATCAGACATACAACAGCAATTAACAAAGTATTAGAAAAGAGTAAATTCAGATGCTCACACTATGGTAGATGTGCTGTAACAGTAGGAGCTGCTCTTGGTAGAAACAATTAGTACTGAAAGTGTTTCTTTTGTTGCCCATATAGTAACTAATTCTGTGCTCTAGTCAGTTTGCTATTGCCTCCTAGATATTACCTCCTTTGGATAATTCAAGTACCAAGCGTCCCCAGAAAATCAACCAGAACTGACTTTTTTTCAAAGGAAATCTTTGAATCTCAGAGGAAAAAAAGAAGAAAAAGGTAATCTCTTTTGGCCTATCACTGAGGAAAAAGCCACAGGTTCTGCTCTGCTATCATAATAATCTGTAAAACACTATCAGAACAATCTCTGTAGGATCTTTACCATGGACAGTCCTTATTCTTTTTCTCTATGAAGGACTTTTATCAGCAAATTTTCTCTTGTCATTTATTGCATTCCAGTGTTAATTGTGTAATACCATATTCCATAGTTAATATTACTATCAAGCATGGGCTTGGTGCTGCTGCAATTACAGACAGTATTAAAACAGTTAATTTGTTAGTGAACTGCTTAACTATGGAAAGTTCTTAGTACTTCAGAGAGTTGCTTCATATATCCATGTCCTTACTGCAAACTGGAATGCTTTTTTTGTCTACTACAGACTGCATTAATAAAGTCCTAAAGCATTGGTATGTTTTGGAAGGTACTATTTACATTAGAGAGAAACTTAAAACCAGTTTCATTAAATCAGATGAAAGGCCTATCAGACATAATATCCATTCTTTGATCATAGCAAATAGCACAAACTTGCAGAAGGCATTAGGAACAGGTAGGTAGCAGTACAGTTCTCTGGTGAAAACAGCATCCTGGGTTACATCCATCTGCAGTTCAAAGATTCCATAAATCACAGGTCATGTTTTGTAATTAGAGGTCTGTTGTGGATTTTCTTCAGCAAACTTCAGCTGATTTTTGAAGTCTTGAAAACATGCAGCACTCACAATGTCCTTCAGGAAGGATTTCCTTGCCTTACCTACATATAGAGAAAAAAAACTGTTTTATTTTTCTTGTTTTGAATTTATCTCCTGCTACTTTTGTAATAGGTTTCTATCTTTATTGTTCTTAAGACACTGTCATGTTCATGTGAAACCATTAAACATATCTTTTTGACTGTACTAGAAGCAGGCTCACAGCATCACACCCATGGTGTGTATAAACACAAATATATGCTTATTTGCAACATGGCTTGGACTCATAAATAATCATTAAGGTACAAAGCACTGGAAGAAACATGTACATCATTTGACAGTAAATCAATATTAAATCTTTATATATTTGATACCATTAAAGAGCTATCTTATTTTGGCCCAATTTCATACTTCAACTATCAGATCTTCTCTTTTCTTACCTACTATTCTTACTTCACTGAAACCAGTTGATTGATTTGCTGTCCTTTCTTCTGATGATAATGCCATCTACTGATGCTGGCATTGCTTTTGCTAAGGAGATAATTATATGTGAGGCTCTGTGGTTTATCTTTGCACTATGAAATTACTGAAATAGCCATCCATCACTGATGTCTAGTCTGCTCTATGAAGCTTATTTTGGATATACCCATCCCTCAGTTATGCCACAGAGGCAGTTAAATGATACACAGCATCTTTTAGGAACTGGACTGAAGTATTAATTTATGATTAACTGTGGACAGTTCTGTCTCTCTGCTTCAAAAATTGATTCTAATCAGTGAAAATAGTCCCCTGCCATTCCCAGAAACATGTGAATCATCAGCATATGCCTTTTGTCGAAGTGTCCCTTTTATAGTAATAAAGGGAATATGAAGATAGATGTACAGTGTTCTTATGCAGCTATTTTTTTCATATTGGGTTTATTAAACCCTCTTTAGTGCAGGACCTGTTCCTGCTGAATGTGCTTTTTTGGTGCAGTTTGTTTTTGTTTTGTTTGGGTTTTTTGTTTGTTTGTTTGGTTGGTTGGTTAGGGTGGTTTTTTTGGGGGTTTTTTGTTTGTTTCCAGGCACTAGCAGGGTTCCCCAGGGCTTAGTATGCAGGCCAGTCCTGTTCAATATCTTTACAGATGACGGGATCAAGTGCACCCCAGTAAGTTCACACAACAGTAGGTTGTGTGGAAGTGTTGATCTGCTGGAGGGTAGGAAATCTTTGCAAATGGATCTGCACAGACTGAATCCATGGGCTGAGGCCAATGGCATGAAGTTAAATGCTTGCTGTCTCTGCTCCTCAGTTCTTAGTAAGAAAAGCTGGAGTGTAGTAGGAAACACAAGACAGGTGTTCTTATTTTCCTGCAAACATACCATGGGCCTCTTAATGTAATGAACAAATGACTAACACACATACAGTACATCTGAAGAGCAGGAAAATGCAGTCACTGGGAGGAGGATGACCAGCTGTTTTCTGCTTGTAGCAGCCAGCTACTCAGATAAATTACAGTCCACTTTATATTCAAAAGAACACGTTCAGATCTTGATCTACATGCATATTGCCAGTAATTCTGAGCTGTATTATCTCAGAGCAATGAGAAAAATACTATGTCTCTGGCAGACAAAATACTCCTAATGGTAAAGAACAGCACTGCATTGTCCAGTGGAGAAAGCATCAAGGTATTTTCCCTTCCTTATGTCTCACACCATGCAGGAGGCAGTTTGAATAGGAGAGAGGAACTCTGTGCACTCTATTTACTTGGTCCTCCATATAGTTTCAGTCATCTGCTGTATTTAGTTGACACAAAATCTATCTCTATATAGTTTAATTAAAAACTTCACTGAGAATTTTGTGCTCATTTGTGTTCTGTTTCAGATATTTGACTTCCAATTTTCACAATTTAATTTCTAGGATTTTTTTATAAAACTCATTTCCTAGATGTTTATAACTTTAGTAAAATTTCTCTGCCTGGAATTCTTTTGAACACTTAAATCTTATGAGCTGGTTTCATTGAGAAGCACTTACTGTCCAGTTCTTTGTAACAGAGACATGATTTCAAAGTCAGTAGTCTGAAAATAGATAGTAGAAAGTAAAGCACAGCAGAACTTCAGCCACAGTAGAATTTGAAGATGTAGCCCCCTGTAGTGTTGGACTATACCAGCTAAATTTTCTGCAAAGTTAGGAGCTATCATCCTAACTCTGTTCTCCAAATAAGATACTGTTTAGCTACTCTGTTTCATTTTTTCCTTGCCAGTGAGATACTTGTGTTTAATAAAGTATGCTTCTGGAAAGGCCAGGAGTCATATGAGTGAGGTTACTTACCAGTATACACACCTATATTCAAAATTTGATCCCCAAGAAGGGCTTGTCTTCAATTATGAGCCTAAACAAGTTTGGAACACTTTACATAGAATCAAATATCTCAAACTGGAAGAGTCCCAATAGTAAGTGTCAACAAGTCCAAATCCCTGCTCCTTGCAGAGCTGCCTAAAACTAATCCATATGACTTAAAAGCATTGTCCATACACTCCTTGAGTTCTGACAGATTTGGTGCTGTGACTTCCCTGGGGAGCCTGTTCCAGTGACTGACCATCTTTTTAGTGAAGGGTCCTAATGTCCAATTTGGGCTTCCTCTGATGCAGTTTCATTCAATTTCCTCATATCCTACTGCTGGTCACCAGAGTGAGGAGATCAGCACATCCCCTCTGCTGCCCCTCTTGAGGACACTGCACATTTTTGATGAGGTCACCCCTCAGCCTTCTCCTTTCCAAGGTGAACAAGACAGGCAGTCCCAGTAAAGTGAAATTCATCTCTGAAAATGCCCTCATAGGCTGGAAAATTGCAAACATATGTCTCAGTTTGCCTTTTATCTCTGATATATTTTGTTGTGTGGTAGATTTCAACAGCTAACTTTTACAAAAATCCCTTCCTCACTGCCACATCCCTGACTAGACTCATGAAGGCAGGGAAAGAGAGGCAAGTCATCCCAGTGTCACTAGAAATGGAGGCTGAGGTAAATAGAATACTTTTTATACTATTCAAATACTGGCAGTGTAGAATACAGGCTTATAACAGGGACAGAAGGAAGTGATACAACATGCAGGATAAGTTTTTTTTGTGATGGAAATTCTTGCTAGAGCAATGTACTAGAAAAAGCATGCTAAGTGCATACCACATGCAATAGGGGTACATGAATGTCCTGGGTTGAGGTGTATTCTATTACCATCCTCATGAGCTGTTGAAATCAGGTGGGGCAGTGTTTCCTTGCCTCCTCCCCCCAGACTATCTTTCTGTTAATGGCCCATCATTGTCCTGCTGCATGACTCAGAGATAACTCCCTCCGGACTATCTTCTGTTAATGAGCCTAATCAACACTTGGCCTCATGACTCATTACCCCATTGTGAGATGCTCCACCCAGAGGGAGGAACCAAGCATCCCATCATGGATATAATCTGGGACTCTGAGCACCAAAGATACTGGCTCCACTGGATTTCCAGAGGACAGGAGCTACACAGCCACCCCTGGACTTTCTGAGGAAGAGCAGACCCCTTCTACTACAGGATCACCACTTCAGAGGATTGCAGCCACCATTCCACCAGACTGCTACCACTACCCTGCCTAATAGGGACTCAGGTTGTATCTTGGCTCTGTCAGTGTTTTCTTTTACTTTCTTTTCCTTTTCTTTAATTTCCATTAAATTGTTATTCTGACTTGGTGCCTCTCACTGGTTTATTTTCAAACTAGTACAATGAAATTATTTCCATGTAAAAGGAAACTCTATATTCTATATTGCCAAAAACTATAGAAAGACAACTAGTCCAAGTTTAATAAAGCATCTCCCGTGAAATTTGAAAGAACTTAAACCAAACATAAATATGTTTCTGGTCTGGAATTTAAGTGTTACTTTTCATAACATAAATTTCTAAAAGTTAATTTCAAAATCTTCTGGGTTTTCATCCTAAAAAATCAGCACATATTTACTTTAAATATTTGCCATTCTTCATTTCCTTGTGAGTTATCATGAGCATCAGTGACACAAAGTTAATAAAGACAAATCAAAAATTGCACAAGGAATTGCTAGAGATAACAACAAAAGATACCATCTGAAACAATGTCATAGCATTTGTATGTGGTAAAGGAAAGGAAGATGCTTGGAGATGAGAAATAAGCCTGGGACAAGCAGTTCATGGGGACTCTATTTGGATTATTTACACTAATTTTCCAACATACCATTATTTGAAATTGTGCACAATTCAAACCAATTTCTTTGGTTCTTCATTCTGCCAAAAACTAAGTTGTAACAAAATAAGACTCTGTTTGTTTTTTTTTTTTTTTTAGTCTAAGCATCTATAATGAATTTCTAAAAGGAAAGAAAGAATGGCTGAAAATTGCAAGCCTGTAAGACAACAAAATTGTTATGCTATTTTTTGCTTTTTTTCCCCCTATGACAGGCTAAATTGTATCTGTGTCTCTAAGTATCCAGTTAAAAGTTTTGCTTGTCACTGATGTAGAAAGGCATCTCATGTAGTTGATCCAAGGGATAAATAAAGTGACCCAATTCTATTATCTTTCAGATACTCTTAAAAATGGTATGAGTAAATCTCCTGCATTTATATAGAAGGTTTGTAGCAATTTCATGCTCAAATAGTTGGAGGGTTCTGTTCTTTGATGGGAACTTTGGATGAGACCCTTGCTTTGCCCATGAAAAATTGTTTTTTTGTCTTTCTTGTCAGACATGCATCAGTTCATGGTCAAAGTCTGCTCGCTGCATTGATCCATCAGCCTTTAATTTTAACTTTAGAGATGCTTCCAGTAATCCCTGCAAACTGTGTGGTTACAAAAACAGGTGTGTTACTATTTCCTTTTTTCAGCTCTTTGCTTGCCTCTTTTTGCAGCACAAAGACAGATAAGAGCTTTAGCAACATAAATATATTATTATTACTGTCCTTCTTTACTTTCTGATGTTATTGTTATACAACTTCATTTCCATATGGAGTATTTTGGGATGACATCAACTATGAAACATTGCAAGCAGAGGGCCATGATTTAAAGGAGACATTGTGTAAGCTTCCTGGAATCAGACCTGCTCCAACTGCCACCTTTTACTTTCCCTCAGCATACAAAAACTAGAGATTTACACCTTATTTTTTTGCCATAAATTTAAGGAAATTAGATATCGTTGTACATCTATTGTACAATTCCTTCATTGTAATTAGAGTCAGACATCATAAAACAAGACCTTACCAAAGGCATTTGAAATATGGAAAGAGATTACATGTTGCTTGGGGGGAGGGTGATGAAAGATGATGAAAGTATCTTCACAATGGGTTAGACCAAAACCAGAGAGAAGAAAACCCTTAAGTGTACACTTGCAAAATGTTCTGGATATACACTAAATTTTTATTGTATTTACAATGGTTTTTCAAGTTACTATTATCTTTTTTTTTTCTTTTTGAGAAGAAATGTATGAATTTCTATTCCTCAAGTTCTCCATAAAGTATGTAGCTTCTTATGAAGAACGTGAAAAAAATCAACATCATTAAAATCAACAAAAGAATATCATTAAAATCAACAAATCCAAGCAATATCATTTAAGATACAGACAATTTTTGGAAAGCTTGAAACTGTAAATATTTCAGGAGATCCATTATTTCTAATTCTGTCAGTTACTAAGTATTTCGATGAGCTTATCTGTGTGTGCAAACTGTATTTTCATAACTAGAGCCTAGCTATATTGTGTTGAAACACATTTTAAATTCATTTTTGTCCATTTCAGGGGTTTTATTATTTTTTTTTTTATTCTGTATTTTTGTCAGGGGAAACCTGACAGGTTTCTCATGCAGTGTTTTTTCAGATGCATGACAATGCAAAAGCACCACAGATGTCAGAATGGTGTCATTATGGAAACAAATTCTACATCTCTAGTCGAAACACACCTCACATATTTTTTGCTCAAAACCACTGCCTGCTGTCTTCCCCAGCTTGCCCTGAATAATCTCTTAAATTTCCACTGTGTCTGAGATAGCTTTATGTCTTCACAAATCAGTGTGCTGAGATTCAGTACATTTTTACCCTGGGCACATTTATCTTGTAACAACTTCCTGTTGTGAAGCAGAACTAAGGGGAACCATTTGTCTGTGTGCAGTTAAGACCTTGAACACAGACTGCACCACTCTCAGAACCCTTACTTGTTTGTGAACAAAACCCCTGCTTCGTAAACTGCGAACTTCTCTTTTTACAGTGTAATTTGGGAAAAAAATGTTGGTGAGTCGTTGCTTAATTTATTGGATTTATTATATTCTACCACCAGCTGCCAAATAATTTGTAGAGATGTATTATCTTTTTGTGAATGTGCCCTAAGAGAGAGACAAATGTAGAAAGGCTGTTTGTTAAGTGAATGATAAAGAAAAACAAACATTGTCTTCTGGAAATCAATTAAAATAGATCATCTCTCTTGGGTAAAGATAAATTAGAGGAGAAGTAGCATTTTTATTTAACCTCAGGAAAAAATAATTAATTAGTACAATACTCTCAGTACAATACTAATCAGTTGAATGTTTAATTACATAAGTTCAGGATAGTTCAATGCAATGTTCATAGTTCAATACCTTCAATATCCAGATTGTCCTCCAGGATTGCCTTATAAACACCTGCAAACATCTCTATGCCCACTGTTTTGATTTAGACCCCTCTCGATTTCAGCTTCTTAACTCAAAACTAGGGTGCTTCACTTCTGATTCAGGGACCTGTATTTATCTCACTGATTCAGTCCTGGCACTTTGCACGTTGATGGGAATCCATAGATATTTCTCTATCGAATTCCTCTGTGTTTTATAAGACTTCCCATAATACAAGCCAGGGTGACTAAAACTTCAACTATTGAGCAAAAAGAAATGGTGGTAATGTATTTTCTAGAACACTGAAAGAGTACTCACTGACAGTAGAAGAGCTCTGAGTGTCTTTTCTTGGATTTTAGGGTTATTTCACATAAAGTAGGCCAATGTGTTTGTAGTAGCAGTTTTGCAAAGACTGAGTGGTCTTCTAGGGTAAAACTCAAATAGTATTTGGAGGAAGGATAGGATATGCTGAATTCTTTTGAGTGCAAATTCAGAAACCTGCTGGTTTAAATAAATAGCATAAGTTAAAAAGCAGAATGGATGTGAATGTGAAACAAATTAAATCACTATATCTGATAGCCCAAAAAGAAATTAAATGAGGCTTACATGAGATGCATCTCCAGCAGAGCTACTTGGAGAAATAGTTTTGCAGCACAATTTACAAGCATAGTCACTCCTCCTTAGGAGAATGTAAGAATGACTTTTTGTTTCTGTATATTCGAAGAAGTTGGTGCTCAATATTCTAAATTCAGGTGCAACAAAGGCAATCTCCTTCAGAGAGAATACCAACTGGCATCACAGATGATGAATATTGACAGTAAAAACCTGAACTCATTAGAATCTGATATGCTTTTAGTTCAGGAGTTGGACTTGATGATCCTTGTGGATCCCTTCCAGCTCAGGATATTCTATGATTCTATGAAAAATCACTTTGTATAAAGAAATTTTTTTTTGTTTTGTTTTTAGATGCAGAATGCCTGAAAAAAGTGTACACAGACTCTTAAATAAAAGTTACTGAAATTGAAAAATTTATTAAAAAATGATACAGTATTATTAATCATCAATATCAAAATAACCTTAATGAGACACTTAAATCTCATTATTTTGCTCTAGAAGGCAATGGTACTTTTGTTGTTCCACTGCTGTAATAATGCTTATATGACTAACAAAGATCTTTGCTTTTCAGGGAAATATCACCTATATATGTATGAAAAGTATTTCATTACAGTGATGATTTCAAATATCTAATCAGAAAGTTAAAGCTAGACCAGAGCAACTCTATTGCTTTGTATTTCTTTTAATGAATTTTTTTTCTCCTCATATTCCATTTCCATGGAGCCCAAATATAATGAGGGTGGTGGGAAGGCTTATTATTCTCAACATCTCAGTGATTAATTATCATAACTTTGTTAGTGATGATTTGGAATACATCTCATTATTTTGAATCAGTAATGTAATTAGTGTCAATATGATTTCTGGCAGGTGAACTCCAGGTTAGCAAAATCTTAACAGGTTTTTTTTTCTTTAATAGCTTAATATTCTCCTCCTTGTATTTCTTTACACATACATTTTCTTTTTTATTTACTTGATTGACCACTACAAAAATTGAGAAAGACCTATTTAGATATCTGATTTTAATAATATGGAAATATTCCCGTGACACCAATAACATCATCAATGACCCATTGAAAATGAACCCATTAACGACCTCTTGAGAACAAACTTTTTTAGCTGTAATATTTTTAAGTAAAAAGTTTCAAAACAACACATTTTTTGTTTCATTGGTATTTTTAATCTTAAGCCAAAAATAGATGCTATTCCATCATTATGTTATCATGATAAAAAAAAAAAAAGAGGCTGGTTCTCGTGCTTGATGTCCAGTGCGGATAATTTCACAGAATTTCACAGAATGGCTAAGGTTGGAAGGGACCACTGGAGGTCATTTAGACCAAGCTCCCTGCTCAGTGTCCACTAGACCACATTACTTAGAATTGCCTTCCAGGTAAAAAGAGAAAAATGCTACACTAGCCAAGTAAGGAGCAATGAATCAATACTCTGAATTTCTAAAGTATTACATCATTATTTTTCTCACAATGCACCGTTTTCCTTCCTGCACTGATCTATGGAATGAAGGAGTACATTAGGAAACAATCCACTGTTTATCATGTGCGAGCATCATATCTCACTAATTCAGATACAACTGGGCTACAGTATAGATTTTCTTTGCACATGTAGCCCATGTCTGCACTGGTGAGGTTAATAGTGTCAAGGAACAGATAAAAGGGCCCATGGCATGATATTTGGCTTGCCCACCCGGTGCCAACTTTCCTGCAAGGTGCAGGAGTTAGCGCCATCAATGGACTTTCCCAGTGGACAGTGTGGGTGAGACTGATCTGTCATGGGGTTAAAAGGGAGCTTAATATGATGGATGCTTCTGCTGTGTGAAAGGTGGTCTCAGTGTCAGATAACAAGCATCCCAGTTAAAGCACCACTAAGATTGAGAAGAAATCTTATTTTCCTAATTAATTTAATCTCAAATTCATCAGAATGCTTGGACAGCAAAGAAGTTTTTTTTTTTCTCTGTTCTGCTCTAATTTTAGTAGCATGCATTACATCCTCTTAATTTGTCTCCTCCAAAGCCAACCAAGCTTTCAAAGGTTGGTTTTTACTCATTGCTATAAAGTAAATTAGAAAGTGTCAGTATAATATCTTCTTGATGTGATGTGAATATCAAAGACTGAAAGATATCCTGGTTATATGACAATGTTTGCCTGGCATAAATGACAATTCTCTTTGTATCATAATCAGTCTGACTTTGTTCTCACACCAAATTAATGGAGGGCAAACACTTTGACAGATGTGGAGGCAAAACCTCTTCCTTTCATGTCATCATGACTCACTGCAGTTACACCATTTTACAGGGTGAAAACTGCTAAAAAATATTTTTTTGTTCAGGGAAGTTTTGGAGGGCTGGGGTGTGTGGATTTGCTTGGTTTTTAATAGCCATGTGTTGAGATGGAAAAAAATTGCTTTGGTTGTCTTCTGTATTTATAAGTGTTTCTTTTCAGAAGTTAATGCAACAATAATCTTTTTTAAAGGTATACATGATCTGCACATTTATTGTTAATACAGATAGGAAAAAAATATTTGTCTAATTGGCCAGCTTCGAATTGTAAGATAAGTATTTATTTTTTCTGCATTATAGGAGAGAAGTCTTTCAAAGCACTAGTGTAAACATTATGTACTGTAACCAATGTATGGTGACAAGAAAGGGACTAGAACAGGACATGAAGGGGAAGGACGTTTGAGATCAACAGCCTCTAGCATTGGTTGACTACATCCTTTGGTCTGTCCAAATAACAGTTCATTACTAAGTTTTGTTTTTACTTTTACAATGATGTAAAGACCATAAATGTTGCATAAGCTCCCCATCTCTTGTAGAGGTGAATGTCAGACCTATCTTCACATTTTCTGCACAAGTTTCTATTATCCACATATTGTGTTATTGAGACTTCATTTGTTTTCTCCCTAAAACAATACTGATTTCCTATGGTTAAGTTCTTCATGGTATATTACACTTCAAAATTTGGTTAGTGTAATACTCAGAAGCAGCAATCTGGCATTTTTACTACCTCTAATTTTTACTACCTCTAAAAGTATATAGTCCATAGAAAAAAAAAATAAAGCAAATTATACATGGACACAAACAAAGAATATTATTGACTGAGAACACAAAGAACAAGATGAACTGAGATAAAGTCCTTCAACAACCTAAAGAGGAAGGAGGAATAAAGAAAATTCCTTAAACCACAGCATATTGCCCCAACACAGTCCAATTGTTCTCATTTTAACTGTAGGATTTTGTCACGTAGATTTCCCAGGATTTAAGATAATACAGATCATAGCCTTAACAAAAAGGAGGCTACAACTGCCTCCTATGCTGGAAATGCAAAATAATCCTCTAACTACTATTGTCTAAAGATTGAATGACACCTTCAACTACAGTATCAGCGGTGTAAAACTGAACGAACAGCTATTACACACTACTGTTCCAGTAATGCGTGCATTAGTGTCCCTAAGGGTGTATTTATGGGGATAGGCCAAATGATTCCAGAGGAGCTATAACTGTCTTTTAAATCAGTGATGCCTGCACTGAGGAGTCCCTAAGCTCTCATTGACACTGTCATGCCGAACAGCTCCCTTGACACCTGCACTGAGGGAGATTGTCCATTTTCAATGGTAGACAGGGAACCTGGCCACAGCAGCCTGGCTACAGCACTGCCTGTGTTGAGCTGCAATCACCCCAATATTACCACTGAATGAAAAGTTCTACTAGCAAGTGTAGATTCTGCAAAACTTATCTAACATTCAACATCTGCTTTGTAGTGTGATTAAAGGGAGTAAAAACACTAATACAAAAAATCCTGGGACTTTTATTTAAGAAACATTTTAAAGACATGTTCCTTATAGGTAAGAGAAAGAGTATTAATTTATTTTTAATGTATCTTTCAAAAAAGGTAGGACAATTATAATTTTGCATGCTTCAGCAAGAAGTTATGTCTATTCCCCCTCCTTTGAACTAGCTTAAAGGAGCTAAAACATATGCACATGCACATGGCAAATACACAGGAATTTTTCCCCAAAAGACAAAGGCAGAAGAAATTAAACAAATGTATGTCTCCTAATGGAACAAATTTACTTTCTTTGATAAGAAAATTGTTGAAAAGCACATGTTTACACATAGCCATAAACAAAAATCCAGGAGCATTATATATAAAACTACTTTGTGTACATTTCTAAGTTATGCATATATATTTCAGTACTAGCAATGTAATTTTCAATACTACTTGTACATCTTAATAGCAAGAGCTGTCATTAATCCCATTTTTCAGGAGTTACTCAGAACCTAATGTAGGAATATCGTACAGCTATAGCTGTGATGAGAGTGGGAAAACACGGTAGTTATCCATTTTACTTACATTTTGTATTAAATAAGTGTTTTTACTTGCTTGGGCACAGCCTGTGTTCTGCATGTCAAACAGGTGCCTTGTCTAGAGCAGGGGATTGACACCTCACTGAAGGGTTGTTGCTGAGCCACCATGGAGATCCCATTGAATCTGATTGGCCTGGAAGCTGTTGCTAACCGTGGGGAAGAGAGTTTGGCTTGTACAAGAACAGGTATGACAAGGACATTGGGAATAGGAATGCTCCTTTTAAGAACATGACATATTGGAGAGACAAAAATTACACTGTTAAATGCAAGCATCTTCTCTGTACATACAATCTTTGTTATATTCAAAGGTCATTCAGTTTGCAAAATTTCAAGTGAAAGTAAAATATTTGGTTGGGCTTTTATTATGTTTTTGTTTTATATTTCCTTGAATAATTTAAATCAGAAGTACCCAATGCCCAATGTCCCTATACAGTGCTCATACTACTTAAGGTATCTCTGACAGCTGAATATTACTTTCTTTGCTAAGCCAGTCAGATATAATGTCAAGTCTGGAATTAAGTCCTGGAGCCTTCAGGCTAAAAAACAATTAATAAATTCCACTTATGTCTAATTTGTATGGTAACACCTGGGATTTGCAATCAGTTATGCTGTACCAGACTGCAACATCTCATGTTTTCTTCAACACAGTTGTTAGTGTTATGCTATCAGGCTTTCAAGAATCAGCAACCTAACAGAAGGATAGTGTTAGCTGGACACTATCTGTTAGTAATGGTGTGGCCATGGTTTTGATAAATGAGCTAATTTAGTTCAAGGGAACTGACAGTGTTATACCAGGGTGCTATGCCAAATTACAATAAATGACGTTTTGTCTCATCATGTTTTCATGATTTTGTGATACAATCAATAAATCAAGTGTGTGATTTTTTTTTTTTTTTGGTAGCTTTACTTTTCGTATTGACTATTCTGCCAAAGCAATATGTTGGTTTCAAGTGGAACACAAAATCTCATCTTCTTAGACTCTAACCTGAGCAATCTACTCAAACTAATATTAATATGCAAATACTGTTGTGGATCTCCATACAGTCCCTAGCAGATTGCTGGAATCCCAAACAAACAAACAACTGTCTGTATCCTAAAAAGCAATGGCAAAGACCATAACATCCCCTTATAAAGAATTATTATCCAAATCTGAGCTTTGCACTGCCAAAATTCAAAGTTACATAGCTTCTTCCTTAGGAGACCCCTGGAACCAGTCTTGTTCTTTCTCAAAAAATGCACTGGCAGGAAAACTTTCATTAAAAAAAAATGTAGAATCTATTAAATCCTTCCAAATTAAAGTATAGACCCTATGTTCAAACAGCTCCTTCAAGAGACTGGATAAGATTTTCTGAAGAATAGATTTGTGAGCAGTCTAAGCCAGTTTTACTGAAGTTACTCTGGCTTGTACAAGTGAATAAATATTATTTGCAGGAGGAACTGAATCTTGAGAACCTACCTCCAAGGTGAATATCCTTATCAGTAGTCTGCTGGAGCAGTCTTGGCTCTTCCACCTACCTAGCAAACATTTATCCTGCAAAGTCAGAAATTTTACACAGAAAACTGATTTCAGCAAACAATTTAAGGTATATTTGCTTGCTTACATATTGGTATAGCATAAAATATTATTTTTTTGAAAATGAATGAATTCTTCACAGCATGAAATTTTCTGCTAGGAAACCTAATTGTCTAAGTTATATCTGGAAATTCTATTCATTGCAGTCCTCCTAAATCAACATCTTTTCTGAACCACCTGCTCTCTAGTAATATATTTGAAATAATGAATGCTTATTACTGTAGTGGAAGAAGAGGGTGGGCTAAAATCCACTCAGCCAGGTCAAGAATGTTAACATCCCAGATGAATTATTTATTCTTTGCTTATGACAAATAAAAATGTAGAATTAGACTTGCTACTTGTAGGGGACATCTAAAAGACTAAACTGAAGTTCGTAACCTGGAAGATATCTTCCCTTGGGATCCTAACGTGGCCAGATTTGAGATAAACACCAAGGCACTGCACAATATTAGGTTGCTATATGTATGCTTGTCAAAGGGAAATTCATTTCTATATAGTGTTTTGGGGAAGAAAAAGACGATAAAAGAGTTTGGGTATCAAAGTTAAACACATGCAAACCTTGTTTGAAGGCCTTCAAAGGCTTTTACCTCTGATTTACCTGTGACTAACTCAGAAACATGTATATAAAATAGGCTGCTTCAGCAAGCACCAAAATGTGAGCGAAAATTAGACTCGGACCACTTGAAATGTCATATCTTTGGTTATTTACTGGCTCCATGCTTGAATTTCAGAACACACAATGTCTCTTGATGGAATTTGTGTATACCACTTTTTTTCTAATGTCTTTTTTAGTTTCTCTTGAAAAAGTCAAGAAAGCCTTGAGAATTTCTTTTATCTTTCGCCATCTTGGCTTGAGGATGAGCTTCATTTTAATTTCCCTTTCCCTTTTCTCATTTTTGATGGAATGATTTTATCTCTCAGGACTAGTACTCAGGAAGATTGCAAAGGCGGTTTTCTCAAAGTCTGAGAACAGCAATATTACTAAAATACAACATTAGCTAACCTTTTTAAGAACAATGTAAAGTGCAAATAAAAAAATCTCCTGAGACTTATTAACCACCTTTCATTTGAACCATCATTCGGAGCCATAAATAAGACGTAGCTTTTTCAAAGTTTGATGTTTCACTAGAAATCCCTTTAAAACCAGGTTCTATTGTGCTCAGCTCTAGACTGGAGAGGCAGCCCATGAAGCTCAGAACCTAAGAAGAAGGAGGAGGAAGGGAAGAACTTTACAAAGGAGTAAAAAGACCTTCCTTAACATGTATAGAGAGTCTCTAAGTCCTAGAAGTCATGCAAGTCATTTGCATAGTGGTCGAGGCTGTACCCAAATATCCATAAGAGTTTTCATAATCATCAGCTGAGTTCAAACATTGGATTGAATGAGTACTTAATGTGTCACACCACTCTTAAAGAGAAATGCAGTAGCATAAGAAAGGCAAGTGTGCTGGTTTCACTTGGCGTAGAGTTAATAAATAGTTAATAGTTAATAGTTAATAGTTAATAATAGTTAATAGTTTAGTTAATAGTTAATAGTTAATAGTTAATAGTTAATAGTTAATAGTGAGCTGTGGTTTGTATTTGTGCTGAACACAGGACAAAATTGATAATATAGAGATGCTTTTGTTATTGTTGAGCATGGTTTATGTAGAGCCAAGGCCTTTTCTGCTTTTGTACAGTCATGTTGGTGAGGGGGCTGGTGGGGGTGGTGCATGGGAGGTTGGGAGGAGACACAGCCAGGACAGGTGACCCAAACTGACCAATGGGATATTCCAGACAATATGTCATCATGCTCAGTATATAAAGTGGGGGGAAGGAGGAGGAAGGGTGGGGGGGGAGGGATAGTTGGTGATGGTGTTTGTCTTCCCAGGTGACCATTATGCCTGATGGGGCCCTGCTGTCCTGGAGATGGCTGACCACTTGCCTGCCCATGGGAAGCAGTGAATTAATTCCCTGTTTTTCTTTGGTTGAGTGCACAACTTTTGCTTTCCCTGTTAAACTGTCTTTATCTCAACCCACAAGTTCTCCAGCTTTTGCCTTTCTGATTCTCTCCCCTATCTCGCTGGTGGGGGAGTGAGGAACCATGAAGTTGCTTGGGGCTTGGTTGCTGACTGGGGTAAAACTATGACATAAAGCTATCAAATTCAGCTGTGAATTTCCACGCTTTTGTGAAAGAAAAGCATTATTACCCTGACATAACTATAGACATTTTTTAAAGCTGTCAGATTGAAACATGTTGGAATCATAGAATTTCTTTCTCTCAGCCACTCATCATATGACTTACTCTCCCAATTCTTCACTAGCTTAGTTGTCTTCCTCTGGACACCCTCTAGAACCTCAATGTCTTTCTTGAAGTGAGAGGCCCAAAACTAAACACAAGACTCAAGATGTGGCCTCACTGATGCTGAATACAGGGAGACATTCACTGCCCTGGCCACCTAAGCTCACTGCTGGCCTATGTTCCATTCCAACTATCCTGCCACCAGCCTGTGGTGCTGCCTGGGGTTCCTGTGACTGAAGTGTAGGACCTGCTACTCCACTTTGTTGAACCATTTTGTTGATCTTGGCCCATGGATCCAGCCTGTCCAGATCCCTCTGTAGAGCCTTCCTACCCTTCAGCAGATGAACACTCACACCCAGCTTAGATCATCAGCAAACTGACTGAGCATGCAATTGATCCCCTCATCCAGATCATCAATAAAGATGTTGAACAGGGCTGGGCCCAACACAGATCCCTGGGGAATCCCATTAGTGACCGGCCACCAACTGGATGTAATTCCATTCACGACCAGTTTCTGGGTCCACCCATCCAGACAGTTTTAACCCAGGGAATAGTCCGCCTGTCCAAGCCATGGCCTTCCAACTTCTCCAGGAGAATGCTGTGGGAGACAGTGTCAAAGGCTATGTTGAATTCCAGGTTGAAGAAGATTCTAAAGTGAATGGCTTCGGATTAACTGTTATCCAGCTATTACACATAATTTTTACAAAATGTTATGGTTAAAAAAAGAAAATGAGAGAAGTGTAGAAATCCTGTAAGATTGTAAAGGAGAGTAGGAAACTTGGAAACTCAAAGTACAATTCCCATAAGATACTGAAGGACCACATCCAACTACTTTAAAGGAAATTATTCAGGTTTCAAAAACAGAGGGTTTATACAAAGCATGAAAGAGCAGTAATTAACGAGCATGGCTGTTGGCCTTGGACAGAGTTCAAGAGTTTAATAGTGTTTCTTCTCATTTATACACTAGAGAAAAAATTTCAAGGGCTGATTTGATCTGGCTACTAGTCTTCTTGAGGGAGGACTGCCTCATATTTCTAAGTAGTGAAACCTATGGAACAAATCTTGTCATCTAAATTTAGCTCTCTAAGAGATAAGTATCTGGTCCAAGCTAATCAACCAGTCTGTCATACAGTCAGGAGAGAGTTTCCATTTTAATGATGATTTATCCTATTTATGGTATGCCCTTATTTCAGTACTAAGTAGATTTGACTTCAAAAAGTCTCCTCTCAGCACTGACTATATAGAAAATTCAGATCATTCTTTTACCCTAGATAATTCCTTTTTAGTTATCTAAAATGTAAAAGAATAAACCTCAATAGAACTAAGTAAAGGCTTTGAACTACTGTCTATTTTCATGAATCAATCCACAAAGTTTGTATATAACCAAACAGAGAATGCATTGCCAGATCAAAAAATCTTTTCAATCTCCCATTTTTATCTCTCTACAATGATGTTTTTATATCCCTAGTAGAAGCACTTTCTCACCTCAATAAACAAAAGTCTGAAACCTGATTCATTGTTTCTCATGGCAAACTCAATGGATAGCTCAGTATGAATCATACCATTTTTGTGAATCTATTTTGTATAACTTCTTTGCATGAGTTGGATCTTTCCTAAGTTCAGAGTTAATTTTCATGTACTGAGATTGGGCCCTCTGAGACATTTGTAGCCTGGAGGGTAGAAGAGGGATATGGAGAATTTGCCTTGCTTTGCTGCTTTCCTCTCATTTATTTCAAAAAAACTCACAACTGGCTCTCTTTCCTGCTTGTTTGCTGTAGTGCAGTGCTTCTGAAACATCTGCCAGAGCTACAGATTTTGCAGCACCAGACTTTGATTCATGCCTACATATAGCATTAAACATTTCATGCACTGGCTTGTGCAATCCTTTCATCACCCAGCTACTTGAGCAGAGTCCAGCTGTATTCCTGTAGTGTGTTAACTTGTAGGCTATTGAAGAATTTCAGATTTGGTTCTTGACTATCCTTCTCAGAGGGATGATTATGAACTATGAAAGCACAAACTAGTTTTCATGTATTGCAATTTGAGGGATTAGGAATTATAATCTCTCATTAGAAAAGGCAATTCATACAACACCTAAAAATTAATGGACAAAAATTGTGAAATAGGACTAGACTGGTATTTATGACATTGATTTTTTTTCTTTAACCTTTTTTGGAGGCTAATCTCAAAATATTTGAATAGTTTTTTTGAGATGAGATATATTGAACTTAGAAAACAAGGTTTTCTACTCTTCAATCTACCATCCACTAAATGTAATGCTTCTCTTACTCCTTGATTTTTTGTTTAGATTCTAAATATATATAACTTATGGTTTTGATTTTAACACTGGCATGGTTTTGAAGTCCTATACACCTCCTATATGTTTCTATTCACTAGATAGAGTTCACAGGCAAAATAAAAATTCTATTGCTTTTTAGGATTGAGGTACAATGACATATATAGACATTAATTTCAAAATGCCATTAATAACATTATGCAATCCTTTTTCATTAAAAATCTTCTCATTATCACAATATTCCTCAGGAATATATTTTACTGAATAAAAAATCCACTTTCAGAGACATCCTCTTGCTCTGTGGATGAAAATATAATGTCACAGGCAATCTTGTCTTATTACATTTTCCATTTTAAATGGAAATGTAGCATGGCTATTGAATGAGATAACTTATTTTCAGTATTGAGTCTCAGCTGGGACCTTACTGATAGCACTGTCATTACCAACATTAGAAATATTACAGCTGTAATTTTTGGGTGCAATACAGTATCATTAGGAAGCCCAGTTGATACAAAGATTTGGCATGAAGAATTGCAGATGCTCAAAGTGTAAGACAACTTACATCTATAAAGTGTTTGCAGTCTGAGCAAAAGGTTTGGAAATCTCCTACAGCAAGTGATATTCCAGCATATATTATTGTGGGAGACAGAGGAGTAGAGACTCCTGCAATTGAAGGAGGCTTTGATTTACAACCTTGGAAGAGACTAGGTCTGGCTTAATTGACAAAGATTTGTGGACTTTAAGCAAAAGGATTACAAACTTGTGTTCCTATCATTATAAGTAAAATTGTACACTGGGTGTTTTGGTGAAGGGTTTTAAAATATAATAGTGTGATTTTATATAGTTTAAGTTAAGAATTTAGATGGTATAAGAGAGACATCTGTGTGTACGTGACATGAGAAGTTATTGGTCAAAACATAAGCTGCATTGCAGTGAGAAGTGCCACAGGTGATAGGTCATTAATCTAAAACAAAGTGTCGTTTTAAGTATCTATTGGATTAGGAAGTTATAAATTACGATGTAACCCTAAATCTTGTGACTAGTCGCCATTACTCGGAGGTGTTGTAAAAGCTCACGCCTCGACTGATGCGTTTGTTATTTTAAACAATAAATTCGTGTAGTTGCACAGTCCCATCCCTGAAAAGTTATTTTCCTCCGACACGTGAAGCGCGAGAAACGGACGGGGGGTGACCCGGCAAGGGCCCCGACAAGTGGTGCCCGGTGTGTGGCGGATTTACGGCGCAGAGGTCGGAGTAGGATGAAGAGGATTCCCTCGGTCAACGTGAGTTATCCGTACCCTGAAAGGAAGGGTGATCCGGCGAGAGCTTAAGCTGAAAGGAAGCTTGACGGAGAGTCGCAGGTCGATTTCTCCCCAGCACGCCGGTAGGAAATCTGTCTTCAACGATTGAGTGAAGGCAGGGGCCGTGTAGGTAGAGAGATGGGTGAAAATATTTCAAAAGAACAGAGGGATGTTTATAATAAGTTAGATGCCTTGCTGAAGTTGCATTCTGAGCCTCTTCCCAGCAAAGAAGTGAAAGATTTATTGCTTTGGGTTTTCCGTAATTGCCCTGATGTTGACTTTGAACTTCTTCTTACTAAATCAGTTTGGGATGATATTGCGACTAGACTTTACGATCTCGCTTCAAAACGCGATAAGACGGCAGCTATGTTAATCCCTGCTTGCCGAGTGGTGATAGAATTGTTGAACAGCTCAGTGATTAATGGCGGCTCCGGAATTTTAACTGCGCCACGGGCTCCCTCGCAGTCGCCCCCTCCGGCCGCTTCTAAAATTGCACCCGAAGGGGGGGGTGGTGGAGAGAAGAGGGGGGAGCCCTCGGAAGTGATGTATGGTGCCGGAGGGCGGGAGGCCCCGGAAATTACATCTCCGGAAATGACATCTTCGGAAGTGATGAAAGCAAAGATGGATGCCCCCATGACAACTCGGAGGGTTGCCAGTAGCACAGCAGATGTGCAAACTCAGGATGAGTGTTTACCATTGGTGAATGAATCTAATTTAAGCCTTCAAGATATGAATAGGCTCTCCTCTGCTGATAAGCAGAGAGAAATAAATCTAAGGGAAAAGCCTGTTTTAACAAATTGGGATGTTATACATCGGGAGGTATCTAAAGAGGATGATCTTGTCCCAGCTCGTAAATCACTGTTAGCATTGCCGGTGAGGTATGGGAGAGGAGGAGCAAACCCGAGATGGGAAGCCCTGGCACATGACGACATTAAGGATTTAAGGAGAGCTATAAAGGAGAGTGGTTTGGGATCTCCCTACTTTAAGCAGCTATTAAAAGCAACTTTAGATCATGTGGACTTAACACCTTTTGACTGTAAGAACATTGCCTCCATGCTTTTGACTGACTCGCAGTATTTGTTGTGGGATTTAAAGTGGCGTAGACTTCTTGGAAAACTGATAGAGAATTATGCAGGAGGTCCTAATGCAGCTTTGACACTTGCACAACTGGCAGGAAATCCACCTCATGACAGGCCAGAAGATCAAGCAGATCTGGCAAGGGCAGTCCTTGCTGACCTCAAAGAAGCAGCTAAAAGGGCACTTTTGCAAATTGAGCCTGTGGGTTCTCCACAAGGTGCCTATACACAAATCAAGCAGGGTCCGATCGAGACCTTTTCCTCCTTCATTGATCGGCTGACCCAGGCTTTGGAGAGACAGTGTGAGGATGATGTTGCTCGTCCTTTTATTGTGAAAAAGCCTATTACAGTCTGGGGAAGAGATTTGTTATCTCAGTGGGGAGTCAAGTTGGAAGTGGATTTTTAGTAGGGGCCATGCAGGCACTCATCACCCCTAAGCTTTCATGGAAAACCGATGAAGCCATCTGGGTTAATCAATGGCCCCTAGAAGAGGAAAAATTGAGTGCCCTTAAGAAATTAGTGCAGGAACAATTGCAAGAAGGACATATCATAGAAACAACTAGTCCTTGGAATTCACCAGTGTTTGTTATACACAAGAAGACCTCTAATACCTGGAGACTGCTTCAAGACCTTAGAAGGATCAACGAAGTAATAGAAGATATGGGACCCCTCCAACCTGGACTTCCTTCGCTCTCTATGATTCCCCGAGACTGGCCTTTAGTTATCATTGATTTAAAGGACTGTTTTTTCAATATTCCACTTCATCCAGAAGATGCCCCGCGTTTCGCATTCTCCGTTCCAAGTGTTAATCGACAAGAACCATTGATGAGGTACCACTGGGTTGTGCTTCCCCAAGGGATGAAAAATTCACCTACTATATGTCAATGGTTTGTGGCAAAAGCCTTGTCTCCAGCTAGGCGAAAACACCCTAAAGCAAAGATTCTACATTACATGGATGATCTGTTAATTTCAGCACCCACTCAGAAGGAGATGGAGGAAGCTCGTGACAGCGTTGTAACAGAGATTAAAAGGGCTGGACTTGAGATTTCTACGTCAAAAATACAAGAAACTCCACCATGGCAATATTTGGGATGGAAAATGACAGAACAGTCAATAAGGCCACAGAAAATACAGCTTCGAATTAAAGTTCATACTTTACAAGATTTGCAGCAGCTTTTGGGAGAGATAAATTGGATTAGAGTTACTTTAGGGATTACTAATGACGAACTTGCTCCAGTTTTTGATTTGTTAAAGGGAGATTGTGACATTACTTCCCCAAGAATCCTCACACCTGAAGCTCTAAAGGCACTTGACAGAGTAACAGAGGCTTTACAGAAAAGACAAGCACATCGTTGTGTAGATTCACAACCATTTTTCCTTGCAGTACTGGGGGAAAAAATGCAATTGTATGGTCTTATATTTCAATGGGATGCTTCTGCCAAAAATCCCTTATTGATAATAGAATGGGTTTTTTTGCCTTATAGATCTCCAAAAACAATCTTCACAACGATGGAAATGTTAGCTGAGATTGTAATCAGAGGCAGGTCAAGGTTGTTAACTATGGCAGGCAAGGAGTTTGCGATAATTTACTTGCCTCTGAAGAAACGATATTTTGATTGGGCATTACTAAACTCAGAAGAACTTCAGATTGCGTTATTGAATTATCCAGGTACTTGTTCTATTCATTTCCCTAGTCATAAACTATTTCAGGCAAAATTAAGCTTTAGAGAAAGACCACTGTTAAGTGAAGTGCCTTTGGATGCTGTGACAATTTTTAGTGATGGGTCAGGGAAGACCCATCGCTCGGTCGTTACGTGGCAAGACTCAGAAACTAAAACATGGAAACAGAATATTCAAATAGTAGAAGGTTCAACCCAGGTAGTAGAACTTGCCGCAGTAGTTAGGGCATTTCAGCTTTTCCCAGAGCCTTTTAATTTGATTACAGATTCTGCTTATGTTGCTAATATAGTTAAGAGAATAGAAGGATCAGTTCTGAAGGATGTTAGCAATGATGCTCTGTATCGTCATCTTAACTGTCTTTATACCCTTGTGCAAAATAGAACTAATCAATATTTTGTCTCCCATATTAGAGCTCATTCTTCACTCCCAGGATTCCTGGCGGAGGGCAACTCCAGGGCTGATAAGTTAACCGTTGCTATAGTGAACACCTTGCCAAATACTTTTGAACAAGCAAAGTTGAGTCATGCCTTTTTTCATCAGAATGCACAAGCTCTTATGAGAATGTTTCATCTTTCCAGAGACCAGGCTAGAGCAATTGTAAATACCTGCCCAGATTGCCAACTGGTGCAGCCTCCTGTCTCCATGGGAG
This sequence comes from Aphelocoma coerulescens, assembly GCF_041296385.1. Classification (NCBI taxonomy): domain Eukaryota; kingdom Metazoa; phylum Chordata; class Aves; order Passeriformes; family Corvidae; genus Aphelocoma; species Aphelocoma coerulescens. Next base: position 96,082,542 of record NC_091015.1, on the reverse strand, counting down.
CAGTAAATCCTCGAGGGCTACAGAGTTTGCAATTGTGGCAAACGGATATCACTAAATATCTGTCCTTTGGAAAATATAAAAATATCCATCTATCAGTGGATACATTTTCCAATGCAGTTTTTGCTTCTGTACACACAGGAGAGACAGCAAATCATGTGTGTCAGCATTTTTTGCAAGCTTTCGCTTCCTTGGGGGTGCCTCAAGAAATAAAAACAGATAATGGTCCTGCTTATACAGCTCAGAAAGTAGCCACATTTTTGATGAATTGGGGTGTTCGCCATACTTTCGGCATTCCTTATTCGCCCACGAGTCAGGCAATTGTAGAAAGGACACATCATTCCTTGAAACGTATTTTAGATCAGCAAAAGGGAGATCTAGCACAAGCAACACCACAGATGCGATTAAGTAAAGCTTTGTATGTTTACAACTTTTTGAATAGTTCTTCTACAGAGCCTGATCCTCCAATATTTAGGCATTTCTCTAATAGCACACATGCAAAGTTAAGAGAAAATCCTTTGGTTCTGATTAGAAATCCAGAAACAGGACAAATAGAAGGTCCGTTCCCATTAATAACCTGGGGCAAAGGGTTTGCTTGTGTTTCTACAGGTACGGGACCTAGGTGGCTTCCTGCGAAGAATGTGAAACCATATCACACGCAGAAAGAAGCTGACAACTCTACGAGTACAGAAGAGAGTACGCAGACGCGAACTTCGCAGAGACTACAGCCCATACCTGCAATCTTTTGTTTTATTGTTAAAGCTGTAAATTTTAGGTTTTAGATTGATGTAAGCGTGTATAAGCAAATGTGTTGTAAAGATCTTTTGGCAAATAATCCTCATCATTAAATAAAGTGAAAGTAAAATTGGGAAATACAAAAATATTCTTACAAATTAGTTTAGAGATTGAGATTTGAGAAGGAGTCTTTTGCCAAGAGAACTTTCAAGAAACATGAAATCTAATCAAATGTTAAGTTTGTTTTTTGCTTTGTTTGTCTTGTTTACTTTCGGTGGAGTAGCTTTGCCGGTCGATCAACCTAAGACCAATGTTTGGGTGACTTTAGCTAATGCTTCAGGATTGGATACTCTATGTCTGTCTACCACAACTCCAGAAAATCCATTTTCAACTTGTCTAGTCAATGTTCCAATAGAGAATTGACCAATCCCAGAGAAAATTGACAGGGCCTTACGAGGTATCTTTGCAGGATCAGAAGTTTGGGAACACTATACTCCAGTAAATACATGGGAATGGTGGACTCCCTATCTTCCTAAAATCTCTGATGAACCTGAAGAATTGGAAATCCTTGGTTCTGTAAAAGTGAAATTCTGTGTTGAGTTCTATTCTACAAACATGAATCAATCACTGATGAGAGATGTTTCTCCATATCACCCTGTGTATAAGAACCACTCCTTTTGGTGTAATAATACTTTTGTAGTTTCATCTGCACCTAGCTCTATTCCTCTGCAATTACCAAGAGGAATGTTTTTTGTATGTGGAGACAGAGCATGGCCAGCTATCCCTTCAAACATTAAGGGTGGTCCGTGTACTTTGGGAGAGCTTACGTTATTTACTCCTAATATGAAGACAATTGCCAATGTGCGACACAGACAAAAAAGATCTACTCCGCATCAATATGGACCAGAGTGCAAAGATGATTTCACCCCATGGGGCTATGGAAAAAGGCTTGTAACATCTCTTCTTATACCACCAGTTGCCTCAGTAGTTGCGTTAAAGCAGTTGGATCGGTTGGGATGTTGGCTGAGCAAACAATCTAACGCTACATCCCTTGCATTAAGTGGCCTTTTAGCAGATGTCAAAAATGTGAGGCATGCCACTTTGCAAAATAGAGCAGCCATTGATTTTCTTTTACTAGCCCATGGACATGGATGCAAAGACTTTGAGGGGATGTGCTGTATGAATCTGTCTGACCACTCAGAGTCTATTTACAAGAGCATACAACAACTTAAAGAGGGTGTGTCGAAAATAAGAATCGATGATGGAACGTGGCTGGATAATTTGTTTAGTGGATGGGGTTTAGCATCGTGGGTAAAAAAGTGTCTTACAACAGGCCTATATATTTTGGCAGTTATAGTAATAGTTCTCATAATGGTGCCGTGTCTGTTTCAATGTGTACAGCGAATGATTGATAAATCCATCAAAGGAATTTTTTTGGTGCAGAAAGGAGGGGGAGATGTGGGAGACAGAGGAGTAGAGACTCCTGCAATTGAAGGAGGCTTTGATTTACAACCTTGGAAGAGACTAGGTCTGGCTTAATTGACAAAGATTTGTGGACTTTAAGCAAAAGGATTACAAACTTGTGTTCCTATCATTATAAGTAAAATTGTACACTGGGTGTTTTGGTGAAGGGTTTTAAAATATAATAGTGTGATTTTATATAGTTTAAGTTAAGAATTTAGATGGTATAAGAGAGACATCTGTGTGTACGTGACATGAGAAGTTATTGGTCAAAACATAAGCTGCATTGCAGTGAGAAGTGCCACAGGTGATAGGTCATTAATCTAAAACAAAGTGTCGTTTTAAGTATCTATTGGATTAGGAAGTTATAAATTACGATGTAACCCTAAATCTTGTGACTAGTCGCCATTACTCGGAGGTGTTGTAAAAGCTCACGCCTCGACTGATGCGTTTGTTATTTTAAACAATAAATTCGTGTAGTTGCACAGTCCCATCCCTGAAAAGTTATTTTCCTCCGACACGTGAAGCGCGAGAAACGGACGGGGGGTGACCCGGCAAGGGCCCCGACATATTATATCAAAGAGTTTCACTTACTGAGTTCATTGAAACAAACTGATGCAAACCAAGAACCTTCAGGAGGAATAAACATTAAACCCAGCTAAACACTAGATGTTAGAACAGTCTATGTCTTAGTTACAAAATGCTTATCTTAGGAAATAGGCTGAGAGCACAAGGGGTCCACAAAAAGAAAATCACTTAATTGTTTATTCAACTAGAACAGTATGAGCCTGCCCACTAAGATTTAAGACTGCATTTAAAGACTTTGTTTAACCAAAAACTAGGCATATATTAGTAAAGAAGACACTGGGGGGAAAAGTCATGCTTATATAAAAAATAAACAAACCAGCAAAACCCCCCATTTTACGTAATATTTTTTCAACTGTTTAGATCAAACAAAGTAGAAAACAGTTCTTCAAAGTACTTCAAAGTACTTTAATTTCAAAATACCTTGAAAGACCATGCCAAATGAACCACATCAGGCTTATTGCTATTACTTATTGCTTATTGAAATAAAAAATTGTGCCGCTCTACCTCTGAGAGAACTTACCTTTTGAAACACTCTATCCAGATCAAGTTACAGTGTAATTTTGTTATGACTGCTACATTTACAGCAACAGATCATAATCATGAGAAAAGAAAGCACAAAATAAAGGGTACAGCAATGTCACTTTGATTACCCCTTTCCAGTAACATACTAAACATGCTGATGCCATGAAGATTTTCTGCCTTTTCTTTTATACCCCTGTTATACCTTTTTACAACTTCTGTATTCCTAGTGCTTTTCGCCTACATTCTTGGACTTGTTTGTCAAGCTAAGAGACTAAACATTTCAGAAGCTTCGTAGTTAGGGATCAGTGTGCCCCAGATCCCAAGGTCCTCTCCAGAACACATCCTGTAAACTGAGATAGAACCATCCAGGGGAAGGCTCCTTGGGGAGGGGGGCTCACTCGAGCCTCTCATTGGGGAATCTTTGGTAGGTATGCTAATTAGTAAAACCTATAATGTTATACCCGATCTTTTGGGGCATATTGGGCGGGGTGCATCTCGATGCATGTGACCTGGACGTGTGCACCTAAGGATCCTTAAATAAATACCAAAGTAAAATCCTTTTTCCCCTTCTAACCGTGTATGACTCTTGATTTTAAGACCAGGAAAAGGCATCATGCAAGTATCTTAAGAGCAATCAAAAAGCATGTAATGAAGACAATCTGGTTACTTTTAACCAAGGAAAATCAAAGGCAAGAAAGAAAATACTTTTTCTTTAAGCTGTGAATGTCTTTAAGGTCCCTTCCAACCCAAACCATTCTGTGATTCTATGATTCTATATTTGATCACATCTGTTTAATGACCAAAAACAAAAAAACCCAACAAAAAAACCAAAAAACAATAAAACGAAATATAATGTATAGTTTAATTTTACTTACTATTGTCAGGTTTAAATTTGATACTGCATAGCACCACTATGAACATTCATACCTCATCTTTAGGTGAGAAATTGCTTTGTAAGTATGGCACAAAAGAGCAGTGCCAGCTTATAGTCATTTTCATAAGCTACAGACTCAACTGATGGAGTTTTATTAGGGATAAAGAATCAGCTCACATTATTTCTACTTCTACTAATTTTGTGGGTGGTAGTAATTAGCAGACAATTTGGCAGACAGCTGAGGGCAGAACAGTAACCTCTTAAGTGGCCTTACATGATTCTCCAAAGCTCATTTGTCAGAGTCATTAAGCTTGTCTGTGTAAAGACATCCATTAGCAGAGTCATGCCCTACTGATGCATCTTTTGAAGCATCTTTGTTAGAGATTTGCTGTCGTAGTTCACACAGAGATGCACAAATGAAATCTATTATGGTATTGACTAGGTCTAAAATTAAGAGAAGTAAAACCACATTCAGTGTTACATGTTGCTTATTCTTGTGTAATACTTGTTCTTTGGATTTGAAATACAAGTGTTTTAGAGCAGGAAATGGTTCTTCAGACTGTATTTATGAAGTACATAGTACAGAAATCGTTGAGGATGGCGATGGTTACCATCACATAACAACTGCACTTAAAGTTACCAGTATTTTGTAATGCGCATTTGCAGCAGAGAGGACCAAAGAAGGCCATCACCAGCTCATAAATCCAATATTAAAACATTCAGATGCCATTTCAGTCTATTCCAATATCTGAATCATCTGTTAGTGAAGAAGTGATGAGGGTAAGAGGCAATGGACAGAAACTGTTGCACAGGAAGTGCTGCCTGAACATAAGGAAGAACTTCTTCATGTTAGGAAATAGGCTGAGCACTGGAACTGGTTGCCCAGACAGGTTGTGGACTCTTCGTTGCTGAACATATTCAAGAATCTTTTGGATACAATCTTGACCCATGTGCTCAAGGACGACCCTGCTTAGGCAGGGAGGTTATACCTGTGCTATGTTAATTGCAAGGTCTAAATTCCAGCTACTGGAGAATCAGTGATGTGCCACAATGCTCCCAGGTCTAGCTGCCAGAGGCTGGAGGGACAGGGTGTGTGTTTGTACAGGCACTAAAAAGTATAAGCAACAATGCATGGAGGAGAAACTCTGCACTGCAGATCCCATGGGAAGCAACAGGAGAAACCAGGGTGTATGGGAGTCTAAGTGCAAGCAATGGGAGAAGCATCTTTGGCAGTGTTATACCTGGGGACATTGCTCCATCGCAACCTGTGTGTTCGGCTGTGTTGGTGGCCTCTGTGAGTGTGTGTGCTGGGAAGACGGGAATCTCAAGGTCCTGCTGAACTTGGAAATTCTCACGACATTCTTAATTAGGGTTAAATTTAGCTTTCCTTTTTTTTTTTCCTCCTGGAATCTCTTTCTAGTGAGAATATCAGCATAACATCATGTCATATAAAAATATATCCATAACGGAAATTTTCCTAAAGCAAGATACAAATCCAAAATGAAATCAGAGGTTACTTAAAACAAAATTACTTATTGCAAGGCTTCTTAAAGCAATATTAAAGATAAAGACACAGGTGCCAAATCTCTCTAAGTACAATTTAGCTTTCTTGGAATGTCAAATATTTCTATTTAATCTATCAACTATTATCAATCATTTTTATTTATTTAATCTTTATTCTATCATCCCAGTAAGCAAATACAGAAGAAAGCTCAAGATAAAGTCACTAACAAATTACTTCTGGAAGTAAAACTAATATTTTTTAAACTATATGAAAGTTTTTGCTTCCCGTTTCAAAGGGGCAGACTGAGTACTTTAGAGGAAAATCTGGTTGCCACTGATAAATATTGAATTATTGGACACTACTAGAGTACTCAAGGATTCAGAACACTTAATTTATATCTTAATGAATATCTGCAATGTCTAGTTGTTGTGGTTTTGAACTTTTAAAAATGGAACTTAAAAGGATTAAGTCTCTCAGCTGCAGAGTACTACTTCATAAAACTCCAGTAAATGTATTGAAATTAGAGGAATTTATCAAGGAGAGTAATTTCTAACTGATATTTTGAACATCTCATATTAATTGCAGGGCACTAGTTCAGATATCAACTGACAATAGTTTGATTAACTTTTTGAGAAACACAGTCATTTTATACAGCATATTAAATCAACTGTTTCACTGTGAGGAGGGACAAAATGTCATAATGAAACTATTAGGTGGTAAGTGATGAAATAAACGGATCAAGAATGTATTTGATCATAAAACATCATCTTTCATAATATATTGAAGAAATATTACCAGTGGAACTACCATTCATTATGGGCATGGTATTATTTTTGTTTTGGGAAGGACCATGATGTATCTTATCCTTAAAATTTTACATTTTTTCTAGAAAGAGGAAATTGATTGCAATGATTAATACTCCTCTGGCATTGTGCCTAGCATATTTGGAGTAATATGATTTATTTATTTGATTAATTTAGTCAAACAAAGCAGCTCCAATTTTACAAAAGAGGTTGGGACTTAATACTCATTAGCCTCAAGCATCAATCAATTATTTCAGAAACAACATTTTAAATTATCACTCTCTGATCTCAGAAGGTACCAGCATCTAAGGGTATGCATTAGACTAGCGAGTCTGTGTGGAGGTTGGATTTGGTACTATGACTTTTATGAACTAGTTTGTGATGTGCAAGGTCAGGTTGGATGGGGCTTTGAACAACCTATCTAATGAAAGATGTCCCTGCCAATGGCAGGGAGGTTGGAGTTTAAATGATCTTTAAAAGTTCCTTCTAATTCCAACCATTCTATGAGTCTATGATAGTGCTGGAGCCCTGGCTACAAATGAGCCTCCGTCTCTGAACAGCAAGTCATAGAATCTTACCCTGTCCTGACAAATCAGTGTCACCATACAAATCTTGTCAGGATGTTGTAGATATGCTATGGCATGCATTAGATGCTTGAAAAAGAGTCTTGTCTTTCTTCGGTAGTTTCTGTCTAGCCTAGCCTCCCTAGACAGCATAAAGAAGTAGTAGCTTAAAAGTAGTAATAGCTTTTAAAAGAAACAAAGCTGTAAGGGAAAATGAGTTTTCATATTTTTCCTGAACAGTTATTAGTTATTTAATATTAATGCCACATTCATCTTACTAGAATTTAGTCTGTTGACTAAAGCAGAATCAAAACAAAGCCATTTATATACATTAACCAGCAATATCATATTACAGTTTTCTAAGACTTACTGCAATGACACTTTCAACTTGCAGTTTTAATCCAAATGTCTCAAATGTCATTATGAAAAGCTATGTTTAGATGCAATGTTACCTTTTTGTTTTCTAAACTTAGAACTTGCAAGAGGAAAATGGAATAAGTTAACCGTTACTTTCCAAAATTCCTCCATCAGATGTGATGCCAGTGCCTATGTGCAGTGCTTAGAGTACAAGGATTCCTACAGCTTAAGGAATTGAATATTCCTGGCACTGAGCTGATGGACTCACATTACCCCAGAAGAATGTGAAATAATGATAAATCCAAATAATATTAAGTTTATTTTGTATTCCAGAACACGGGAGAATACAGAGATTATAGAACCATAAGAAGAAATGTGAAACAAACTCTGAATTTTAATAGAGACACTGAATACCATCCAAACAAGAATTTAGGGGCTATCTTCAACCAGTATGTGGTATCAGTTCATTCAATAGGAGTCTGAACCTGCATGACTCTCATCTCAAAAACTGTCTTGAACAATCAAAAGGATAGAAGCACATGATTCCAAAACATGCATAACCCTGCATTTTTCTTGTTATTGTTATCAGACACTAATGAGTGACCAGAGACAAATCAAAGTGTCCTACTGAAACACATGTTCCCACAACTGTAGCAGAGGAACAGAGGGAAGAAACCTGTGGTGGCACACCATTTCATTTATGAAAGACTCAGGCCAGAATTAGCATAGAATTATAAAGGTTATCAAGGCTCATATCCTACTATTGTAGTAACAGTGACCATGTTATACAATAATTTTCATAAACCAAGTTCCATCTTCAAAATACCTTAGCTTTTTCTATCACATATTCCTTATGGAAAAGTCTTTCCCACACTGAACATCTTTTTGCCAAATAAAAGCAAATAGTTTTTTAAATAAACTGTTTTCTGGACAAATTAGCATCTCTTTTTTCACACTTTTCAAGATCCTCTCTAATTAACCAGATTTAAATTTCCTCAAAAAAGTTAAACACTCACATTTAAGTTCAAGATGTTTTAAGTACCTGCCTATTTGCATTTTGATGTTTTATCGCTATAAATACCATTTAGAAATGGGTATCTCACATATAGTGGCCATCACCTTCCACTGGAACCCACCACCTAAAACCACATCCCTTCTATCACACTTCCGTTTACCACACCAAGCATTGCAACGTGATTTGTAGATTTCTGTGCAATTGTATGGCATTAGAGTTGGCAACTCCCGAAGAGGCAAAGGTGGGGAATACCTTAAACACATCTATAAAAATAATTAATATTTCTAGCTGACTAGAACAGAAGTTGTTTTAAAATTGCCACAATTTTGGAAGATTTAGATTGTCCAGGGGTGCTGTAGTTGTTAGTAGAGAAATTGTTCACAATGAGAAATCAGTAAGTTTGTAACAGTTTGCAGAGGTGTTTCTGCTGAGCAAACAGCAACTTAATAAATGTACATAGTAATAACATTTCATGTACTGCTATTCAGTTTTGCATCTTCCCTTCTAAGAGCCATTCCACATTCTAAATTATATTTGTGAGCATGAAACTTTGCCTTCTATTGTTACAGAAAATTGTATCAATTATACCATCCACAAGGAACTTGTTCAAGTTCATTGAAGAAAAAAGTCTAAACTATTCCTATAGGTACACATCTATACTGCACCCTCTAATCTAATGTAGGTGGCAGTACTGTTAATTTACTTCAAGAATAGAGAGAGATCACGTTAGTTAAAGAAAAACAGCAATGGGGCTTCATGTTACTGCTAACAGCCTCAGATATATTAAGATACAAAGACAGGTAATACAAAATCCTAAAAGGAGAATAAACCAATTAATTTAATTACAGAAGCCTGTAATTAGGAGGAAAAGAAGATATTTGTAACATATAAATATGTTCCAAAACCAGCCAGAAGAGACCAAGTGCTGAAAATGAACCATCATCCGTTGAAACAGAGGCCCACTCTTCCCTCAAGAGGTGTGGCACCATATGATGTGGAGAACCTGTAGCTCATTGGTGGAAAATATTTCCACTTCTTGCATGAATAACACCAAATCTGTCTCAGAAATATGGGTTAGCACCAAGATATAAACATGCCCTTGGAAGATACTGCTGACACAGAAATCCCAAGAAGCCTTTGTCAACTGTGTGTCCAAACAAAAGTAATTGGTATTTTAAACTTGTGAAGTTATCAGAAGGCCTGCTCATATTCCCTTAAATTCTTTCATAGCCATCTCTGTTCCTCATTGACTATCATGGTTTTGTAGGCTTCGAAGTTACTTTTCTCAATCAGCTGCTCATCCTTACTTGCCATTGTCCCAGCTATAGCATTTAGGACAATTAGGGCTATTTCACAGAGCAGTTCTGGTGACAATGTGTTTCATTATCATGAAAGCAGTGATGATGTCATAAGCATTGAAGTTGAACATTACTGAAAGAATCAGACAAAACACAGAGATATTTAATCAGCAATGAGGAGAAAAGTATTTCAGAAAAGGACACAATATCTTCAAATGAGGCTTGAAAATTGCACTTTATTTTCTAAAAAGTATACTGGAGTACAGAATTGCCCATTAAATACAAATCCAGGGGACACATCCCCTGCAGTTGATCTGAACAGACAAGTAAAAGCAGCCCAATCTGACAATGAATTTCTAATCAGTGACCTGACTGTTTGTTTCTTACTTGTGGCAGCTGTTTTTTGTAGCATTTTCTGCATATTCAAGATCAGCTGTGTCTATGATTTTGCATATATCAACAAAACAACTTTTGTCGACTGCACTTCAGAATGGAATTTACGAAGGAGTGAAGAAATGCAGCAGGGAAACTGGACATGTTTGTCTTGCCAAAGGTCTTTTCCTACATTGCTGATTAGGAATAAACCAAATCTCTTTTACACAGCTATATTTTATTCTTCTGTTATAGGACAAACTTTCAGTCAGGAGAATAAAGCTAAAATTCTATCTGCAGCGAACCAGTCCTCATTCTTGGTTTGTCATGGAAGCCCCTATGGGTTTACCTAACCCAAATCCAGACCTTTGGTTCCTGTTAAGCCTAAAATATTAAAAATCCTTCCAGCACACTTTCTAAAAGATATACCTGTCCCTGTAAGACTACAGAACGCAATGTGAGTTAAGAATCACACAGAAATAATTAGGTGGCACCATGAAATGTCCATCCAAGTACAAGCTGCACTTCAGCAACAGTCTGAGGTAAATTTTCTTGTTTCAGATTCTAAAAAGAGGCTGTGTCCAAAAGTGGCACAGTTTTGTTAGGCTACTCTCATTGTGTGAAAAGAAAAATATGTTCAGTCTCCCTACAAACCATACTCTCTGAATTTTTTATACCTCTGTGGGTACAATGCTACCTCTATTATAATATAAACTTTCAAACACTGGATTAGATTTACAGCAATGATTAATTAAACAGGTACAAGACCCCACCTGCTGCATCCAGCTCTGACATCCCCACCAAAGAAAGGACATAGATTTGTCAGAACGAGTCCAGAGGAGGCTCACCAAGATGGTTACAAGGATGGAGCACCTCTCCCATGAGGAAAGGCTGAGACAATCGGGATTGTTCAGCCTGGAGAAGAGAATTGGAGCAACCTAACTGAGGCCTTCCTGAGGACATATTGAGAGAGACTTTTTATGAGAGCATGAAGAGAGAGGACAAGGAGGAATGGATTAAAACTTAAAGAGAGTAGGTTTAGATTGTATATAAGGAAGAAATTCTTTACTGTGAGGGTGATGAGACACTGGAGCTGATTGCCCAGAGAGGCTGTGGATGCTGCATCCCTGGCAATATTGAAGGCCAGGTTGGATGGAGCTCTGAGCACTCTGGTCTTGTGGAAGGTGTCCCTGCCCATGGCAGTGGGATTGGAAGTGGATGATTTTTAAGGTTGCTTCCAATCCAAACCATTCTATGATTCTTTAAGTGAATAAATGTAATCACCTGAACGTAGTGCAATCTGCAAAAATCCAGACTGATCCTCAAACTGTCTGATGTCTATCTTTGTTTCACCTGAGAGCATCCCTAAGCATTTTACTTCCTTCTAGTGAAAATAAACACAATAATATTTTCATATTCACAGCTAGTTCATGCTTGCATCCCATTAAAATTCATGGCAATTTTTTGCTCTATCATGTACGACAAAAGCAGGCAGTTGTGCTGAAGGCACTAGTCAACATTTTAGAGAGTGGCAAAACGAAGTTGATATATAGAAGAAACAGTTGTGCTTAAGTACCTTTTTCCAACTATGTGATACCTCCTGGGAGAGTGCATATTATTCAGCAGATTATTTTCTACTGGTGAAAAATTTTTCTTGTATTTTTTTTGAAGATCGCTAAACTTCAGGGTGGTATTTATCAGTCCCAGGGAGAAATGGGAATCCCAAACAGTCAAGATTTAAATGCTCTAGGTCCTGTAAAGACAAAGACAACTATTGACCTTGGATTTCCAGTTCTTACTGCTTGATACTAAGCAGTTCCCTGCCTTTTTATTAGTTTTTGTAAAACATATTCCCTAGCCATAAAAAAAGAAAGGCAAGGCAAGGCAAGGCAAGGCAAGGCAAGGCAAGGCAAGGCACAAGACAAGGAGAATCAGTAAGCATAAATTCAAACTAACAAGTCTGGTTGGAGGCTCTATCCTGCAAGGAGTAGTTTTAGCATATACTGCAATCATCATAGGCCATTTAATCTGAAAATGTATTTACTTTAAAGGTATTTGCATTTTATGCTCATCTGATCCAATGCATTCTAGGTTCCCTCTACTGTTCTATGAGAGTAAGCTGTAATAGTGACTTGCATAGTACAGTTTTACAGTTCTCAAGGTCTATATTTCCAAAATGGGACTACCTTCATGTGAGACATGTACAGTGGTCCTGTCCCCAGGAATGATCAAGGTACTTAAAAACACAAGATGGATTGTCAAAAAATTATTGTTCATTATTTTAAGTTATGCTGAAACTGTCATTAATTTACCTTCAAATGCCGTTATGGTATCCCAAGGAATTTATAGTTTTGAACTAGACTCTGAATTCTACCTTGTAAGCAATCATCTGTTGCTTTATTCTCAATGTGTGTATGGCTTGGACCACACCTTTACCATCTGTATCAGCTGTGTTAAGCAGCTCCCCATGGATCCTTGACCAAGTGGTGCAGAAAGTTGATGGCCTTTATGATAAAGTCCATGCCCTTCAAGCTAGATTCCATTCATACTCAATATTGCAAGAGTGCTCCATGGAGTGAGCGCTACTCTCTCATTCTTTTTATTTAGAAGTAAATTAGTTTTAGAGAATTGCCACAAGTAAAAGGAGTAAAAGGAAAAAAATTCAGCATAGATCACAGTCATGCTGTATTTTGCACTGACATCATTCAAAGAAAATACTCTGGCCTAGGCTGAGATTCTCTGCCTTGAAACTGTTTTGATTATACTTGCAACAAAGCTTGGGTATTAAATAACACATGATGGGAACAAGTGGATGACCAAGACCACAAACCAGCTTATGAACAGAAAGTAAATGAGCCTGATAAAATAGGTTTTCCCTGATGAAACTAAGAAAGTGGCCTGAACTTTTGAGGCATGATTTGTACTTCTCAAAGTAAAAGGTGTTACCCTGTGCAGTTCTTTATTTTTATGGTGTTTATTATTTCCTCAAATCTTCCTTAAATGCCTCTGTCACTTCCAATTATATATTCCTTTTCAGATATGACTCTTACTCTGAGGTTTTCTACTTAATTTGAGTAGACGTAACATCAACTCTTTAGAGGCCATACTTGCTTAAATAGGGTCAATTTAGCCTGTTAAAAGTTTTCTTCGCTAGAATAAAACTGAACTTTGTTTATAATAAAAGAGGGAGCGTAATGTGAATTTCCCAACTTGGAGCAACCCTTTTAGTATTCTAAAAGGGTGATCTCAAACTGTCACAATTATGTTAATGGCTCATTTCTCTCTCTCCTTCGTCACATGCAGATTCCCCAGAAGCAGCCTGTGGACAGTCTGTGTAAGCAGGTTTGGCAGCAGAGTGACCTGCCCGGCATGTGGTGTCCTGCAGAGTCTGGAGGCAGTGCCCTGGCAGTGCCTGTGTCCTGTCCTGCAGCTGCTAATAGCAAAGCAAAGCAAACCCACCTCCTCCTGAGGGTCTCCTTCCCAGGCAGTCCAGATATAGCCAGTGGTATCCAAAAGGCAGCCGGCTTCACCCACATTTTTGAAAAATAATTAAGGCAGAAGAATTTTGTGAGTGAATTACCAGACCTGATCATAGCAAACAGTCTTTCTGTGCATAAGTCCTTTAACAGTCCTGCCTCCTAATTTTTGCCATTGTTTTTGAAGTTAATATGTGTATTTAAGTGTACCTTTGTAGATTTATTTAAGTCTGTTTTCTGTTACTGTGCATCGTTCAGAATGGTTCTCATATCCAAACCATACACTTCCACATTTTAGTCCTCTCAATGAATGGACAGAAATACACTTTAAGCTATAAATAAGGAGGTGATGCAGTGGTTAAATTAATTACTAGAGTAATGCTGCTAGTTCTCCCAGTTTCCTAAGATGACTGAATCTACTTATCTATGAGAAAATGAACTTTTTCCAGTGGCAACGGTATATGCAAATTAAATTACTACCTTACAGCAGTATGTGTCAAGTATCCATAAATTATATAGAAGTATCCAATATACCCTTGCATATGTCAAAGTACCCGACAGTATTTGAAGGTAGGACTCTTTGGTGATGCACAGGACTGGCAGTGTGACCAGCAAGAATAGATATTCTTTCAAATTAAATTACTGCTTAAATAGAATCAAACAGAGGAACTTGAGAGTTACTCAGTTGAGGCCCTTGATCTATAAGCAACAGTATTTCTTTCAGAACCTCATAAAGCAACACCTTAAAAAGTTAAAAAATGGGGGGTTTTTTTAGGTTATTACAGGACCTCACTACCCAGATAATTCTTAAAATCCAGATTAAAACTACTTTTCCAGCTACTTTTCTCAGGTAAACCTTAGTTAAAGGCTTGAAAAATAAGCCTATGTAAAACTTATTACTAAAACATATTGAATGTTAGAACGTGCTGTATTAAATTGTGTACTGCCATAGAAATACTGTTGATATACCATATGATGTTAGTGCACTATACTAATAACATTTCTACTTTAAATGTTATACTTATTTTGATATAAAAGCCTTTAAATATAATTAAAATGGAAAAATTAAAACATAACATTTCTGAAGTAAAAATTATATCTGGATAGGAAATCTGCAAGGCATTCTAGTCTCAAATTATTTTCTGTAAGAAATTCCAAATGTGTAATTCTGTTCTGACTTGGTATAAAAGTAAGTTCCGAACTGCTGAGCGGAAAATGTAAATATGAGTTTCAAATAGTTCTGAAGAAGAATAATTAATCTTTTTTTTCCCTCTTTTTCTCACAAAGCAAGACTCAAGAATCTGCTATGTCAAGGTTGCAGTGTAAGCAGCGATATAACTCAGTTACTGTTTTTCATGGGCAAGAAAGAACATAGATTTTGAGTAAGAAAAAAGACTGAATGTCCTTAGCCAAATTATTTTTTGCTATTCCATAAAACAAATGGATGCTAAGCTGAAATAGAATGGCTGATTCTAGACCTTGTCAATATAGATTTCATCATGGATTATTTTAAAATGATTTGGACAAAATACAAAGCATTTTTTTAAGTTGGTATTCTTGCTTTTGAAATAACCCTTACAGATCAGTAGCTCAGAAACTCCATATTTTAACACAGTGCACTGTAAAATCGTAATGTTCCTAAATCTCATCAGTGGAAAGTGTCACTGAAATCTCTGAATGCCTCAGGTCAAAGGAAAAAGTGATAAAAGCAGTAGAATGGAACAAGAAATAAACTTCATGCCTACATATAGCCAAGGTAATGGAACAAAATACTCAACAATAGAGAAAATCCCTGTGAGATAGCAGAAAAAAGCACAGCACCTTCACACTAACCAATGCATCTGGACAGAGATACGCTGGATAAAATTCTTGTCAATCTGTTGCAAAATATGAAGTCCTAATAAATAGCCATAAAATTGAACTATTTAGAAAGTTTTCTTATTGTGTACACCTTTTTCTATGTTAGCAGATTCTTTTAGTGTTAAAATACAACTATAGTTTTTATGGTACTTCAGAAAATCCTAATTTGATCTTTGCCAGCAAACTGCTGTTTAAAGAATCTTACCAAAAATCAGTAACAGATTTTGCTGTTAGTAGATTATGATCTAACTCTTGAAGGCATTCCTGGATTTTCAATCACATGAGTGATTCAAAAATTTTTAAACACAAGTATTTTAAACACAAATATATTTAATCACAAGTATATTTAAAAAGAGATTTAGGAATGTACTTTTCACTGGAACAGTACTATCCAATTTGTTCTAAAGGCCTGGGCTCAGTAGGGGTTTTAAGCACATGCCAGTCAGACCAGCTTAAAATAAGTAAATTCTTAAACATCTTGCTTAACTAACATTTCTACTACCACACATCAGGAAGCATTAGTGAACCAGCTGCTATATTTCGTTATAAAGCCAATCCCTTTCACTTTTAGGACAAAGAGATTTTTTTGGGAGGGTCCCATTGGGGTGTTGTACTGGGTCCAGCTAAGTAACCTCACCATGAGTCTAAGGCCTGAGCAGGCAAAGAAGGAAGAGCCATCTTTCAAGGCACACCAGCCTGGTACCTCCATTAATGGGATGGGAGTGGTCATTCACAATGTGTGCTTTAGTAGTGCAACTCTTTCTTCATCCCAATGCACCTTTTCCTCAAGACAGTATTGTAAGGGTGTGTGGAAAGAGAGAATCTGTTCATTTAAGGGTGTTTGGTCAAGGACTTTCTTCAGAGCAAGGAAGGACAATAATAAAGGGAAGAAGCCACAAGCATGAACATGCAGGGACACAGACCTGACAGGTGAATGGTAAAGGAGGAAGTGGCGAGACCCAAACCTGATGAGTTGTATTAAATTGATTACAGCTTGTGTGAGCAAGAGATGGCTTATTCTAGTGAGGCTGTATAATCAGATAACATGTCAATTGGGAAAAAGTGTAAAAGGGGGAGATCAGAACCAAAATACACAGAGACACAGACATCACAAAACAAACATGGAGACAATGACAAGAAACATACCTCACCAGTCCCTCTAATTGACCAGCTGTCAAGGAAGGCACCACTTCTAGGAAGATCAACCTGGACTTTGCGACTGATAAGACAAAAGATCCAGACTGGGAGCGGTGGGGGAATGGGATACGCAGGAGGAGTGAGTTTAGGGAGAAACAAAGCAAGGGGAAGGCAGAAAAGCATCAGTACAGCTGTCTGAGCCTTGCACCTGATCACCATGGTCTGTCCTATAATTTTACTAATTCTTTTCTCAATGGTCTCCCTGAATAACCTCCCTCTCTGTGTATGAGCACCACAGGGACTAAGGGCCAGCTACTGGTGTGACCTCTTTGTGTGTAAGTGAAAATTGGTGACAGCTATTGGAGTCAGAGCAAGGGATACAGGTGTCCCTGGACCAATATCCAGCAATGGGGGGGACTATCAGGAGTCAGGTGGGTGAGAGTCTTAGTGACAATGGCTGGAGCATGGCCACAGGTATGCCCGTATGCCAGATGTTGGATGGTGACTGTATCTTCTGCAATCCTGGGGTGTGCATCTGAACATGTTGGCAAACTTGAAGCTGGACCAGTCAGCAAGTAGCTGGGCATCAGGTCCAGGACAGAGTATCAGGAGGGTAGAAGGTTTGTGCCAGTATATCCAGGGGACTTGTAAATGTGCAGTGCAAGAGGGATGAGTGTCTGTGTGTGTGTTTGTGTGTGTGTCTGTTTCTGTGTCTGTGTGTGCACACTTGTGAGTGTTAAGCTGGACCAGCTGGCAACTGGGGACCTGTGGGAAGAGCTGGCAGCTAGGCAGGAGAGCCAGGCAAGCAGATGGATCATGCCAGTGATTTTGGGATCTGCAAATATGTGTGGGCGCTTGAGAACATGGAAAGTGTCCTGTGTGTACCTGCATTAGTGACCCACCTCTGACAGCTGAAGAGCAGGAGGACATGGCTGGCTGTGCTCGTGTTTTGTGAGAACCCTGTACATAGGCAGGATGAGGTGGCTTCTAACATTCCTCAACAAGAATCACCTTCTGTTGTCAGATCTATGCAAGCATGAGAGTATGGTGAGCTGAGATCCACCAGAGGAACCTGACCCACAGGCTGCTTTAATCCATGAAGGCAGATTTCGAGCTCTTCCATTATTCATGATGAACTCACAGACTTACGTCCCCCTAAGTCTTCTCACTCAGGCAAAAAAATGAGACATCAGATAATTATGTTTTCAAAGGTCCTGCAGAGAAAAAACAGACACCTAATATGAAATGAGGAATGGGTTCCCAGCTCTTAGGTGTTAAACACACAATATCTTAATGTTATCCATTAAACTAAGCTCCTCATACTTCTCTTGATGATCACACCTGTATCAATCTTCATAAGTGAGCATTCTAATGATTATTTACCATTTTTGGGGTCTGCTCTTTTTCTGCTAGTAACTTTGTATCATGAGAACATTGCTTGAATTTTACCATAATTAAGGTGACTAACAACTGAATAACATGGCAAACCATGACATTATTAAACAAGTGGTAACTTATAGAACAATATATTAAAAATGTGTCAAATTACGAATAATTATGCAGTTATTCACTTTGCTTTTTAAAAACTGTGTGAATAATTATTTGGTGAAAATGTCACATCACATAAATGATATTATTGTTCTGCTATAAATTCTCTTCTGCTCTTTCAGAAGGTGTGCACCATGTATTTGCACAGTGTTATTTCTAAAGGCTTTAGGAATAATAAAAAGCACAAAAAGGCAGACTTCTTAAAGTGAGGTTCAACTTGCTAGTGTACCCAGCTCCAAGGTTTCCTTGACAGCAAAGGAAACATTCTTGCTTGCAAAGAGGTTGTAACAGATTTCTACTATTTGACCTTACTGGAACAATAGCAAAATTGACAGACAGTAAAATGAATAATCCTTTTAAAGTGATCTCTCACTGCAACAGAAATGATATTAAGAATATTATATGTGAAATTTGCAGATGAGAATAGTATGGGGGTTTTTTTTGCACTAACAAAAATTGTCTGGCCTTTCTCAAAGTATTTGGATTCTACTTCTGCATAATGTGAGGTGTTCATCTTTAACACCCAATGGATGTTAAATATTTATATGAGGTATGAAAAGAGAGGTTGAAAAGTAAATACACTTTAAAAATTCTTTTTTAATCCAAGACAAAGAACTGGGCATAAAAAGCTCAGAATAAAGGATACTTTTACACTAGTACTGTGCAGAGTATATATCCCAATATCTAAGTATACATTCCTTGGACTTGATCTACCCTCTATTGTATTAAAGAACTTTAAGCAAAAGCTGCTGGGGAAAGGGAACCTCAATCCATCCCACTCCTACAACTTTGATACCAGAGACATCAAGAGATGTCCAGAGCCTGAAGAGGGATTGCAGGTCATCAGGAGAACATGTGAAGAGCAGCACAGAGGAATTCCGGTCACTCCAGACAGTAAAACAGATTCATCAGGGGCCCAAACCAAATGTTGTTATGGAAACACACTCAGCCTGTGGAGTAAACAAGAGGACTTAGAGATACATGCATGCCTGCAGGGCTGTCATCTTATTGACATTACGGAGCCATGATGGGATGGCTCCTATGACTAGAATGGATGCATACAAGCCTTTTAGGAAGGACAAGGCAGGGAAGATGAGGAAGCAGTGTTGCCCTCTGTATCAGTGCACATATGGAGAGCATGGAGCTCTACCTGGGGATGGATGAGGAGCTGACTGAGAGTTCAGGATTAAATGGATGTTCAGGATGTGTCAGGATTAAGTGGAGAACAGGGACAGGTGGCAACATTGAGGGTCTGCTGTGTGTTACCTAACCAGGAAGACTGAGCAGATGAGGCCCTCTGTATATGGATAGGAATGGCCTCATGTTCACAAGCCCTGGTCCTCAAGGGGGAATTCAACCACCCTGATATTTGTTGGAGGGACGATACAGTGGGGCACAAGCACTCCAGAAGGTGCTGAAATACTGAAATGTGTTGATGTTAACTTCCTTCCTGGTAGAGGAACCAATGAGAAGAGCTGCTATGCTGGAACTTTTTCCTATCAGCAAAAAGAGGCTGTGGGGAATGTGAAGCTCAAGGGAAGCCTGGGCTACAGTGTCCATGAAACGGTGGAGTTCAAGTTCCTCAGGGCAGCCAGGAAGATGCACAGCAAGCTTTCTGGCCTAGACTTCAGGAGAGCAGACTTTGGCTTCTTCAGGGATCTGCTTAGTAAACTACTGTGGAATAAAACCTTGTCAGGTAGAGGGGCCAAAGAAGGCAGATTAACATTCAAAGATCACCTCCAAGCTCAGGACCCATTCATCCCAACAAAGAAGAAGCTGAGCAAAAGTGCCAGCAGGCCTGCATGGATAAACTAGGAGCTTCTGGAAAAACTCAGATTAGGAATCCTACAGAGGTTGAACCAAACACAGGTAGGCTGGGAGGAATACAGAGAAATTTTCCAAGCAGACAGGGATAAATTTAGAAAAGTCAAAACCCTGGTAGAATTAAATCTACTCAGGGAAGTCAAGGGCAACAAGAAAGACTTCTATAGGTACATCAGTGATAAAAGGAAGACTAGGGAAAATATGGATCCTCTTTGGAAGGAATGGAAGACCTGGTTGCCCAGGATGTGGAGAAAGCTGAGGTACACAACCACTTTTGTGCCTTTGTCATACTGCCCAAAGCATTCAGTGGTTCTATGAAAGAAGAGACAATTAATTTCAATGAAATTTATACACATTCATATAATGTCAGATTATGTTTCAACTTGATATAAACCTACGATGATACAAGGCTAATAGTCATCACTAGCATTTTTTTTTTTGTCACGGAAATGTCAGAGGAAAGCTGGAGTTACTGATGTCTAAATAAGAAAAAGATGCAGATTCTGATGTTAGAGAAGAATGGGAAGCAGCTGAAATAATTGTCATTGATATATGTTTTTGCTAAAACAGTCATTAGTGCAATGAGAAGTGCCACTGGCAGTTTGTCATCATTATGTTTTCAACAACAGCTTAATAAAATAAATTTGGACAAACTTCTTTATTCCCAATTGTAATCATGTTTTCATACTTGCCTTCACAGCCTTTTCCTTTTATATCAAAGTTTAGATGTTACAATATTCAATTCTAGAAAAAATAAGATAGAATTCTGTGGCTAGAAATATTCTGAATTCTGAGCATAGGATTTCCACTTTCCAGTTCCTTCCTACATAATTATTTTAGTGATGACAGTAATTTAATTATTTATACCCTGTTGATGTCAAGAAAAAAACATCAGTAATTTCACAGTCATGGCTGTTAAGGTCAAGGTGTAACTTTACAGTAATGTTAAAAAAAAAAAAAAAAAATCCTAGGAGAACAAAAAAGTAAAAATTTTAAAGAAAAATAAAGAAAAATTGCGTGTAAAATTTTCTCATCAACGTGGTACCTGATCAGCTACAGGAGGAACACAAACTCAATCAAACAGTGCTGGATTTGACTCAGGGTCAGTGCAGGAGTTCCATCACTGCTCTGGGAACAGCACTGGGAGTATAAAGAAGGATCTGAGGACAGAGATCAGAAATTGCAGCTGAGAAAGATATATTCTTCACCTGAGGACAATGACACTGCAGGGTCCAACATAACAGATATCCTCACAGAAATGGTAAAGAGTGGTCAAGAATATCTGACAAGCTAATGCCTGGACAGAGGCTTCTGCAATCTCTTTTCCCAACTCCTCTTGCAACTGACTTTCTCTGCCTTCTCATGCCAGCACTTGATGTTCCCACCACTTCCCACCTTCCAGGCTGTAGCTTGTTACAGAGGATGACACCACAGGTGTACCTAAATAAGCTTTTTTTTGCCTAAATAGGCATCTAACAGATTAGTTCCCAATAGATATTTAATTTTTTACAACAAAGAAACTAGCTAGGCTGCATCTATTCTTGAGCCATTTGAAGAAGTTTCATACCCATGCCTTCACTGCTTGTACTGGCATATGTTTCCATCTTTCAGCATATAAATGGCAAATAAGAGCTTAGATATTTCCTATATTATGAATCTAATCATGTCACAAAATAATTCATATTCTTCTTCCCCCCTCTTCTTTCAAGACTCAAAGGTAGCAACAGGAAACCTTCATGGAGTTTTGCTATTATTTCTAATTTTCTTCCTACATTAAATTTCTTCCCACCTTAACTTTCCTTCTTTTTTACTCCTTCACACAAGTACATTATGATATCTGTGAATGCTCACAACTCACAATGACAGCAGTGACATATTTGTTGAAGTCCTAACTCCACTTGCAATTATGTGGCAGATTTTATCATTGCATCTGATTCAAAGCTCACTGAAAACAATACAGACTGCAAATTCTTGTTGTAGAATTGTGTTTCAGTTTATTTTTGCTTGCATACATTCAGAGCACTTTTCTATAATGAAAATTTATTGTGCTTTCCACTCAGAAGTGGATGCGCCTCATAAGAGAACTGTAGATGTTCCAATTAATTCCCTTAATAATATAAAAAAGTCAGAATAAGTTCATGACAGCTATAAAGCATAGCATGGAATAGGACACACTCTTAAGAATAGCTGAAAAGGAAGGTAGAGCAGGAATGGAACTGACTATTCAGTAATACTGATGGCATTGCAATTTACTATCCGCTCACAAAAAAGAAAGAATATCTTATGCATATAAAAATGTATAAGTTTTATATATCCATGTGTAAGTCTACAAGCAAATAAAAGTCTGTATACTACAAGAATAAAAAATTTCATTCTGAAGAACCTAGACACGTTTCTGGTACTTGTAGGATCTTAGGAAACTGAGAATGATAGTCCCTGGCTACTGTGACTTGAAACAGAGAATGCTTTCCACCTACGTGGCAGAGGAAACCACAACAAATATCTGAACTCAGGCTAGCAATATTCCCTTGAAATCTAGGGAGCCATTGTCATATACCCACAATCTTCATTGACTTTGGGTTAAAAATATTCAGCTTGTAGGCTTGAATGTTATTGGTAGGTTTAAGTTTTTTTCATCATATTAAATGGTGCTCTGGTATCTTCTCAGTGATGTTTTTTAATTTTGGTTTGGGATTTTTGTTAGGATTTTTTCCCTTTTTGTTTTTATAAATCAGCTCTTGAATCTGAAAAAAATATAAAGAAAAAATACTTTTAAAAATGTCTCAAATCACTTCCGTTTATAACAAATGATCAGCTTATTAAATAATTTCAAAGGAGACAACTGTCTTTCCTCAAAGCATTTTTACCACTTACAGCTTATAGAAGCAAGATTTGGAATCCCACTTCTGGGATTTATTCCTTTTTTAATGTTTCCCGAAGTATTTTATTTTCTATTTTCAGCAACTCAACATCACTGTCACTAAAATAACCTGGCTGTTATTTTAGAAGGGTTTTTTACACAAATAACTGTAATGTAAACACATATTCAGGGCCTTGCAAGGTTGCATGCTATCTGAATATTTTACAATAACATTTTTATTGGCCTAAATGGGTGAAAGCAAGTAAACTGAAAAACAGAGAAATTAAAACTACTATGTAAAATAGGTCTCAAACCAGATCTTTGTCTATTCTTTAGTTTTCCCGGTTCCAAGAGGTACTGTGACTTGCATGGTTGCTCTTTCTATGTGTACATTTATATTGTGAGCTTTTAACTTTATGGTCTCTGCTTGTTTCTCTAATGCAGAAATGAGAAGACAGCTCTTAGAGTATACTTAAAATATAAGAAAGGAGAAAAAGACTCACTATATGCAGATTAATTTCTTTCTATATTCCCAACACTTTTTCTCCATCAGACATTTTTTCTCCTGTGGGAGTGTGTTTGGTTTGGTTCGGTCCGGGTCTCCCCTGTAAGTTTTGTATGTTGGTATATCCCAATTGGCGCCCTCCCTGTTTTATGGAAATTTCCTTATGTATCAGTTTTGTCTCCTCCCAGGGCCCTGTCAGTCGCTCTGGCACCCCTCCCAGGCTTCTGGAAAGTTCTGGCCAGGGGGCCAGGTGACTGGTCCTGGGAAAGGAGTACCTCCCTTCCTCTCTTCCAGTTGGTCCCCCTGTGTGTCCTTCGTTTTGTTTGCCACACCCTTCCCTTCCCTGATTGGTTACTCTGTAATCCCTCCCTTGTCACCACCCCTCCATAAAACCCCTTGCACAGAGCCTCCAGGCTGCTCAGTGTTGGGCACCCCTGGTAGGCGAGGTCTTCTGTTTGGAGGTCCAATAAACCCACTGGATTTTACCTGATGCTAAGCCTGCCTCCTTTCTTCCACCACCTGCCTCAATCGCTACGGTCCTGTGGAAGGACCCACAAGCCAGACCTCTGGTCCCTTCGATACCGGAGGCTGGCCCCTGCAGCCTACTGCGTCCAGGGCTGACCGGGCTAAGTGGGAACTGCTCTGAGGGGACACAGAGGCATTCTCCTACTTCAGACATGCCTATTTAAACAGCAATTCCAGTTTTGACCAAAATAAGCACTTCAACTTCTTTTTTCTGTTGTGGCAGAGAAAAATAAAAATATCCCCAAGCTTGTCAATGCATGTCAAAACATGGGCTTCAAGCCAAGGGCTTGTACAAAAGCCTTCAAAGCAATAAGCATAGATAGAAAACAATGGTGACAGTTTCTAAACCTGTTCTTCCCATGCAGACTACTACTTATGTCAGCTGCACTGCTTCTGGCAGAACATACAGCTGTTAAAATGTGCACATCATTCTGCAAATAAAAAGCACCCACTATGAAAGCTGAAACAGGAAGTTTTAAGACTACCTACTTTTGAAAATGACCAGAATAAGACTTGATTTTTCATTTCCCTTATTAGATCACTACATGCATATGTATCTATATCTCTCTATCTATTTATCTACCTATTTAATTGTCCACATTTTGAAGGATGCAGGTTGTATAAGTTCATTCTTATTCAAAAGTTTACCAGAAATTTTAGTGGAAAGCTACTTTATGGTCAGGTGCTGATATGATTATAAATTTCAGCTGATGACAGTGTTGAATGTCTTAGACAAAAGAGGGACTGTGAGCCCATTATCAGAATTAAGATCAAGAGAGGAGTTCAGATAGACCTCAATTACATTGGAATAGCTTGGTTTTCTCAGATTCATCCAAAGCTAAACAAAATATGTTGTTCCTAGCAAAAGTAACATTTTTACAAATACTACAAAAATAAATTTGATTATCTGTCTTTTATCTCCTTTTCTAAATGATGTGTCTTTCCAGTAAATCACATCTGGGCATTGCATTGATGACCAAAAATAGGTAGGTCTTTATCATGTAGCAGACATCTTTTTTAGACTATGACCACCTTAGGAAGGTCTTTTGAAATTGGATTTAGAATGTTACACGAGTTTTTGATTGTACTGAATGCTGTTTTTTCTATTAATTTCAGGAGAAACTGGAATTGTTCAGCTGCACCAGTTACTAATAGGAGTTTAAGAAAGAAACTGGGATTCAGTGCTTAAAGAGAAGAATCCTAAACTTGAAATTGTTAGTCTGGACAGTGAATAAAGAATAAGTGTATTTTCTGTGCTTAGAACATCTGAAAGAGAGTTTAGGAAAACACATTTTGATTTCTGATTTCTGCACTGACATTTCTGACCTTAGCTATATCAAGGAAATAGTATTTCAATTCCATGTTGCAACATGAGAATTCCAATGCTTTCTATTCCTGATACTTATCCTCTTGAGATGACAAACTCTCCAGGGCAGAATAAAGCGGAAACACCAGGCTTGTGCATTGCCTATGTTTTTGCAAGGCAAATAATTAATTGGATTTGTACTAGGAGAAAGGGTGTAATCAGTTTATTGAGTACTTGAATTGCTGTCTTTTGGAAATATCAGATTTTGATGATCAGAATGGTTATTACAGTCTTCTCCCACACAGTCCTTATTGGTGTCCCAAACCACCTTGGTTTAAATAATTCTCAAATCTTTTACTCTCTTAACTTTAAGCATGTTTATTTCATTATAAAAGACTCCGTGCATATTAAACTTTTATCTCTAATATCGCAAATATGGTATCTAGATATAGCAATAGATTTATATTTATAGAAAAAATATATCACAAAGGAAGTATTTATCCATTCAGCAAACACAATGCTTTCAATAACATGTAAATTAAGCATCTTGCGTGGTGTCAAGAGTTTCACACTGATGAAATAGAAAATATATGTGTAACTGTGTAGAAAACCAGACCTTAGAATGTTTTGTCTCGAACATTCTGAGTATTGCTGCAGGAAAGGTGGTTGGCGGAGAGGATCCTGTGGAGGTGGGGCAGCGCTGTGCTGAGCCAGAGTCCTGCTCTGCCTTGAGCCTCATGCTCAGTCAGCAGCTTTGATTGTGTGTGATTGTAGATGCTAGCAAGGGCTAGCAGAGGAATTTTCCTGTGAAACTTTCCTTTCTCATAAGCAAGCAGTTAGAGAAATCCAGCTTCTCACAGCTTCTCTGTGAAAGCTTTCGTTCTCATGAGAACTGGATGGACAACAGTTTGTAAGAATGTAAACCATTTCTGCACCTGCAGGTTGTTGTGAGAACACTAGAACTGTTTTCAGTTTTGTGAGAATAATATTTGGAAATGGGTGTCTTACTGCTCAACCTATGACCTCTGGAGGTGGTGGGCCAATAGGCCAATCATGTAATTTCTCTTTTGCAAACCGTGCTATAAAGGTTATGGGTGATTAAACGAGGTCGCTTTGGCCATACCTTGCAACCTGGACTTGTGTTGTGATTTGCCATCCTCTGGGGAATAAAAGCGACATGTGATGGCTTGTGAGCCAGCACCTTTGAGGAGTTTGTTTTGGGAGTTGAGAACTTACTGAAATGTACTGAACAAAATTAAAGGCTTCTTAGCCAACACCTTTTGTGGAAGAGTTTTGTGAGATTTTT
The DNA here is from genome assembly GCF_041296385.1 of Aphelocoma coerulescens. Taxonomy (NCBI): domain Eukaryota; kingdom Metazoa; phylum Chordata; class Aves; order Passeriformes; family Corvidae; genus Aphelocoma; species Aphelocoma coerulescens. Next base: position 96,056,106 of record NC_091015.1, on the reverse strand, counting down.
AGGGCTTGTTAATCAACACCTCTTGAGTCCAGGCAGTGGGCTGGTTCCTAGAGTTATAGAATACTGTATAATAAAACATAAAGAGCTCCCTGATACAGGTCCAGTGTCTTTTTTCAGCCTGACAAGAATTTACAATGAACATCACACCCCCTATTGATGGGTCGTGATAAACTGTAATAGAAGCTACCCCAGTAAACTGATAAACCTTCATGTGGAATAAACACAAATCATGCATGAGCGAAAAATATCTGCTGTTAGAAATAAGACTGTATTGAATACCTCACCTGGAGTTGGTTTATATACAAATCCAGTTAGATTGCACAGTTCACTTAAGTTATTCACACGACTAACCAGCTCAGATATGAAAATTATAAAATTACTTCCATTACATATGGAGGTCATTTTAAGAAGGCCTATGCCTGTCTTCTAATTATTTTCCCACATTCCCTCCCACTAGAAGAAGATTATAAAGCAAGATACAAAGATTTTAAAAAGCAAAAAGTATAAAATCTAGTCTGTTTTCCGTTGGCACTTGGGATATTCTCCTTCCATACTCCTGAAGAGAGCTTAGCCTCTGCTGCTGACCCTCTACTGACTCACACAAATCCTCTAACCACGGTAATCTATATATTGAAGTATTATGTCCGCTTGCCTGGCATCATTAATAAATGTCAGCCTTGCAAACCTAGACCTCTGACTGTGTCTCTGTATTCTATCACCTTCAAAAATTATTTCAAGCAAAAAACTATGCTCAGTAACTTCCAAATATGGGAAAATAAGGAGAATCAATAAATAATAATATTTTTTATCACAACAAAAGTCAATACTTCACATCTGAATAATTGAATTTTTTCATAAAATTCTTTTCAGCTGGTAGCAGCTGCTAAGTTTAAAGCTCTCTGTCCTCCAAAATGCTTCACTGATCTGAAGATCTCACAGACTACAGGTGACCACCAAAGGACAAATGTACAAAACACCTGCATGCTTTATTTCTAGTCTTAAAAGTATGGAGAAGTAAACTAAATTTTGCAGTGTATAATATACATATTTTCTTCGAATATAATAATATAAAAACTAAGGTTGTCTGTAAACTGATGTTACCAATATTAAAACCATGTCTTATGTACCAGCATATATAGACTGCACTATTAAAACTGCAAGCAGTAAGGTAATTAAAAAAATAGCGTTCTAGAACTTCATTAACAAAATTATGTAGTTTGTGTGAAGAAATTTCTGTTTTCCTTTTATTTAATGGAATGTGTAGATCTACTTTCCCCCCCACTGTCCATGGTGCATATAACAAGGTTTCATATACATTGCATTGTCTGTAAATTTGCCAACTCAGTGTGGGTTTTGATGCTTGCTCTTCCTACATTTCTTCAGTTTTTTCACGAAAGATTATTACATAAATATAGTTTCTATTAAGTACAAATCAAGAGGAATTACTCCTTGTAATACCATTTTAAGTGGATATAAACTTGTTATAGAGATAATAAAATAATACAAAATTAGTATAAGTAGGTTGGTACAGTTTTAATGGAACAGAACCAGAACTGCTCTTTCTCTTACTTGTAGCTTATTTTATTTAGAAATACATATGTGACCCACAGATATACAATTCTGTGTCCTATCAGTATTTATATTAAATTATCAGTTCCATAAAAATAACAACATAGCAACTCAATATAAATTGGTTGACAGTTTAAGCAAAATTCAGACATTAGTGCTTCATCAGCAATCCCTTTTTGGAATTCTGATTCCCACTGGATAAATCATTTGCAACGTGTATTGCTATGCAGAGTAAATATGTCCATATTCATAGTAAGAGTGAGGAAAACCAGACAACCATGTGCTCAAAAACAATTTTTAAGCAGTTAGTTCAGTCTCATAAATAGCTCCAGAGAACTACATCAAACACTTATTTTTCATAAAAAAGACCAATGTAATATCATATCAAAAAAATAGCTGAATAGCATTTATTTGTCTGAACAGTGAAAGATTCAATTGATGTTATTCATGAGTAATTAGTTTTTGAGTTCAACATTATGTAGAGCCAAATTCTGTGAAATACGGAAAGCAGCATATACCCCACAGGGGACAAAGTCTCCCATTTAATACTTGCCTGTATTTCTTGAAGGACTTTAAGCCTCCCCTGAAGTCATGCATTTTGCACAGCTGTGGAAGCTGAATAGCCCAGCTCTTTCAGGGACTGCAATGTGTATATGTTGTGTGTAACACCAACATACAGGCCTAGGAAGTGACACTATTCCAAACAGTAGCTGTATTTCTCTTGTTCTGGATGCTCTGCAATTTTTTGGAAGAAATCTTTCTATTGGCCCCAAGCAGTATATTAACGCAGTTCTTGGTGCTCGAGGCATGAGCTCTGGCGTGCCCCAGGTCAGAGCGAGTCCAGCTGCGATCTTCTGTGCGTTGCTGAAGCGACTTCGGCATCAGGAAAAGAGGTGCTGGCTGGGCTCGCTAGCTGGCTTCTCAGAAGAGGAAACACGGCAGGAGCCAATGGCATTGGCTCATGTTAGCTTGGAGACGAAGAGAGAGGCTGTTCTGGTCTGGCTTCTAACACGTTTATTGTTAGAAGCCTCGCAACCCGAACAAGCTCGGAAGGGATGGAATGTGAGGCTGGGAGGCTTCCCCGAGGCTGGTCCTCAGCTTTATAGGGAATTTGAAAACCGCGGTGAAAGAGGAAAACAACCAATGAGTTACAAGCCAGGGGGAGGATACAATGTAACAAGAGCCACTGGGGGGGGGGGGGAGGGGGGGAACCCAGAGGCAGGAGTTACAACAAAGAACCCAGGAACAACTGAGTAACCGGGAATTTTCCCGAACTGGGGGAGGCGGCTTCTACCCAGGCACTGCCGAGGGGGTGTGGCTTAGGCTTCTGAGCTGCCCACCAACCCACCCTCTGAGTCTGCCTCTTCTGGGAACTCGATCCAGGGGAGGGGCTGGGATTGATTGGCATCACACTGCCCCAGCCCCGCAGTGGGCTGGGTCACACCAACAGTGTAAGTGCCACCTCCATCCATCAGTGGAGAAAACCGCTGACCGTACTCTCTGTGCTTTGCAAACTATGTATACTGAACAGTCAGGGTAGGAGTTCCTCAGGTATGTTAATGTAAGATTAATAGTAAGTTCCTCAGCTTTATTTTTGTATGTGTTTGGGATTTCACCATTCTGTTAAATGTTCAGTATTACATAGTGACTGAGAGGATAAGGTAAAGATGACACTAGATTTATGAGGCTATGGTTTTGACCTATTTAGTCAGCTTGTCTGTAGTGTATATTTACATTTTTAGATAAATGAAATTCATAAACTCCCTTCTACAAACAGGCAAAATAAAATTATAGGTAAGCTACAGGTTTTTTCTATCCAACCAGTAAGTCCAATGTCTCTCGTGGTTTCAAATATTTTGTCTGTAAAAACTATGTTAACATCACCTTGTTGAGTCCTTAAAGCTATGTCAGAGGGTTTAATTTGCAATAAAGAAATATAATTGCTCTGTACTTAGCAAAGGTGAGATTTTTTTTCAAGCTAGTTATTGCTGTTGCTTTATTCGCCAGAGATTTCTTTACGCTTCTGTGGAAGCAAATGACAGGACCAATATTAAACTGCAACTCTGTGACAAAGAGAAGTAAACTGCTTCACCAGGAGCTCCTGACTTTTCCTTCCCCAGTCAAATTCTAGTCGCTTCAGCAGGGATCACCTATAATAAATCAGCTTTGTGCTCATTTCAGCAATGGCAAACAATAAATCACAATAATTCTCTTACTGTTCAGAGAGATTTCAATTCTTAGGAGATTTTTAATCACAGCAGAGAGGGAAGAGTGTTAATGAGGTCTATAAATTACCTCTAAGGAGGGTAATTATGTCCAGTGTTGTAATAAAGGCTGAGACAGCTAATATCATTAAGCAATTAAACACTTTTTTAGATTGTGAAGATAAATTTGAATTAAAATATTACTGTAAACAGGGGGCCCATTTATTATGGCGCAATTGATTAGATAGTGGACTCAGCTGATATTGCTCTGGCTTAAACAGGTTCTGTGAACTTCATTCAGATTTTGTAAGGTAACAAGGCTACATATCACAAGTAGATTGTTACTGCATTATCATCACATAAATCCATGAACAGCATCTTTACTTGCACTCTTAATTAGATTTTGTTGAATGCAATTATGATAATTTCTTCTTAACTAGCTTCTGCTCATCTTTTTTCTTGTCTAGATTTGTCCTTACCTTTCAGCTTTCTTTTTCTTTTCTGTGGTCTGCATTCCTAAAAAAAAAAAAAAAAAGAACCTCATCATGAAAATTAAATAACTGCTGAGTACCTAACCACCCCTGATTTTGTGCCCAAAACTGAAATAAAATACCTTTTACTTATCCTCTGCTTTTTCGGAATGATGCAGTGTGTTGCTTCCTTCAGCATAGTGGCAAAGTTCATTAGCAGAAGAGAGAAATATTCCTGTACTGATTTATCCTGTAGGTTTGTGATTAGGATGTTTTTAGAAGGGAAACAAAGACTTTGATTTTTATCAGACCAAAGATTATATAAAATATAATTTTCTGGGTGGCTGATTTAGTAACTTTAAGCTAATTATAAATTGCTTGATGGTGGGAAGAAAATACCTAGAAGATGCAAGAGACTGACAGCCCAGAGGAATGGCCGAGCCAGCAGACTGTGGGCTACTTAGGAAAAAAAATCAGGAGAAAAAATAAATCAAGGGGATCGGTGTGGTAGTGTTACAATATTTTATGGAAGATTTAAATATTAACACGGGGAGAGCAAACAAACACAGGTCCATTGGACTAGCCCAAGAACCAAGACATTCACTTATTAATGACAGACCAATGATTTATGAAATCCTTGTCTCTAGGAGCTGTTCCCCTCCTAAGGCAGTGCCCAGACCCAGTCCACAGCAGACTCTTGCTTTTCCAGGATCAATGAATATTTAACTAGAACAATGCACAAGGGTTCATTGCTGGAAGGAATGCACTGAAAGTCCTTCAGGCTGGGCAGAGGATTCATACTGTGTTCCTGCATAAAATGGAGAGGAAAGCAACATAATCTGCCAGTAGTGCTTTATTCCATATTTCTTCATTTTATTTACCTATATGTTTTGAAATGGTTTGGTAAATTAGTTCCGAAGAGTGTTTGTGGACATGAACACTGAGAGGCCCCTAAATCTGGAAAAAAATTTGGCATTTAATGCATATCTCTATTTCCAGTACTTTTTTTTTCTTTTAATCATATAGTGGTTTCCTGCTCTGACTTACTTTTTGAGGCCTTTAACTTCTCCTCTGTACTGTTTAGTGATCATAGGAACATACCCTTAGGCCTGACTATAAGGACCAAGAAGAGGATACACAAACTATGGAAGAATCTAGTGAATCTTAGAAAATACCTGTGATCCTGGTAAAATACTGGATATATTCTTTTGTCTCTTGTTTTTTGTCAGGTTACATCCAGCCATTGTCAACATACTGGAAGATTTAATATTTTTGCTCTTCTCAGCTCTTTTTTTATATGCCCAGGAAGCTGCTGGACTGTGGATTACTTTTCTGTCTTTTGTTTTCAAAATGTGCATTTTACTTGTACCATAAAACTAAATAAATTCCTTTTCAATATGAGATGAACATTTCAGTCCACATCAGGGTTTAATAGCTCTCGTACATTCTGCAACAGCAGGATTATAGAAACAACACTGTAGGTGTTTTCAAGTCAATTTATCCATGCATGTGTGTTATGTATGAACACAGCTTTAGCTTTTAGTTTTAAATGGTTGCCAGAGGATATAATTAAGGGAGAAGTGGCAGATATATCTCAAATATATAATCTTAATAGCTGTAACTGTTAATCAAAGCACAGGTTGAATACAAAGGTCTACCCATATCTCACCTAATGTTAGGCATATCAGTGAAGTACCTAAGGGAGAAATCTGGGATCTGGCTACAGACAATGTAAAGAAAGGCACATATGAGCAGAAAAGGTCCTAACAGAGTAAACTGCTTGCTCTATTTATTATCTACAAAACTGCATAATGCCATGGGCATAGAATTTCAGTTAAACAGGAAACAAGTTTTTTCTCAGGAAAAAAATTGAAAGGATACTAAATTCAACATTGAATTATCCTCTTAATAGCAAAGAAAAACAGGTGAGAGGAAATTAGTGGGGAAATATAATTAAATTTGTTTAAAAAAAGTGTGCATTTTATGCAAATTTCCAAAATTGCAATTAAAAATAGATAAATTGTGTGAAGGCTGAATTTTTTAAAAGCATTTATTCCTTCTTATGTGTAACAGAAACATACATTCTTTTTTCTCTGTAGCAAAGGAAAAATACTTCTCTGATATTACATGATTAGCAAGGCAGACTAGCAACTACTACAATATTTCTTTGTTACACAGAGAAATATTCACAATTTTGAAACTGATGTTTATTTTTAGTTCCATTACGTGTGTAGTCAAAGGGTGTCAAGCACTCTTACCCAAATCTCCATGAATATTTTTTTTCCATTTCACATAGCTCAACAGGCATTTGAGCATGTCTCCTCTCAGAGTGAAGTTGTGGGAGGCTGCTCAACATATCTAATAATTCAGGAGTAGTTGCCCATACTTTTTAAACTTTCTCCACCTCTTGGCCAGCAGTTTCAATCCTGTTTTTTGTATATGTTCAGGCATCCCCATTCATTACACCCACCTGCAGGCTCATAAAGCCTTAACAACTCATTGGAACTTTAAAACATTAGTTTGTACAGGTTTTTTTTATAGACTAGCGAGTTATGTGTTCAAGTGGTGGAGGATAAAGCTGGGAGTAGAGAGAAAATGTTGGGATGCTCAGGTGTAGCACCAAACTATTACACAGTCTAAAACTGACTCACTTAACTTTACCCACAGCATAGCCATTACTGGAAGAAACCCAGGCATTCACCTTCAATTTACTTGTGAAAAATCCAGAAAATAGACCAGTAATTGAAACATAGAGTATGGGCAATCAAATATTTAAATTTGTTGATGTAATACATGCAAACCAATGTAAGACATAATTTTTATTCTTCTTCAGTCTCATCAGGTTGATGAGTAAAGGGAAATCTTTAGTCAAGGAATGAACGATGATGTCTCACAACAAGAAACTGTGCTATGCTTGAGTGCTGTTTAGTTAGAAATTTGTGAAAAATAAATACTGTGTGAAACAGAATGTAACTGTAGGGCTTTTTTTCTGGTAGTAGCTATCAGACAATTGACTTTCTCAGGGTTATAAAAAATATAGCTCCAGCTGACTTACCATGTAACCCTCCATGGTCCTGCTCTTACTGGTACATATATTTATCTCACTTAAATGTCAAGAGATTTCAAGATTTCACTGCAAGAGTAAATGAAAGTTTACTTACTCAAATTAGTAAAGTTATGAAGGAAATCATATACACAGGTTGTCAACAAATCAAGAAGTCTGGACTCAGTATGTATATCCCATATATGTATTTTTTAGACCAAAGTTATTGATGTTCATTTCTATACAGGAACTGGACATGAAAATGAACACTGGCTATTTCAGAAGAAGCAATCTGGAATATGTCAGCACACATTCTTCCTAGTCACTAAAGTCAGAATGATCCATGCTCTGAAACTTGAAGCTTCAGGTGGTGTTGAAAAGGAAGAGGGACTGATTGCTATGCAGGATTTTCCAAACTAAATCTGGCAATTCATTAATCTTGTTCTGTAACCTGCCTGAAGTAGTTACTAGTATCCTGTTGAATACCCCTAGGGAAAGAAAGAAAGAAAAAAAACCCGAGGGCACAATCCATCAGCCAGTGATGTACATTCAGTCACACCCAGGGTTATGTTTTGCAAGCTTCATTTGCTATTAAGGTGCATCTCATTTTTAGTTTACCTAAAACGTGCAAATAAATTTAAAGTAATTTATAGACTGTAAAATTTAGGTTAATCAAACAATGAAGACTATTTCCATTTAAGATAAATTTTTAAAGGCAGTCTTGCTTGGGTTTCATTTCAGTAGATGCCTGCTATCAGTCATGGATCTAGTTTAACACTCACCCTGCCCAACCTAATGTTCAGCAGTAGGTTTCTGGTTATTAATTACAACTCCACAATATAACAGGTGCCCCATGCATCTCACCCCATTTATATTCTGGCAGGCTGGTACACCTCATTCTTATAAGCACACAGCACCAAAGCAATTACTGCTAAAAGCAGGTGTATTATTCATTGTGCTATGAAAAGTTCTCTTTCTGGTAGAAAGGTAATGAGTGCTTGAAAAGACTAATGTTTAATAATATTCTGTTAACAGATCATCTGTTAGAAATACTGATTAAAGGAAGGAGTCGATGCCAGATTCACATTTGGTGTTCATTTGCACAGCTCTGCTGAAATCAATAGCTCTCCATAAGTGTCTAAATATCCAAGTAAAAAGTGCTGACCTTAACATTGATCTCTGATCATTGAGACATTTGTGTGAGTTTTTAGCTATCTCTGAAAATACATTTGAATTTCCCCAAATGATAGTTAAGGACATTTTTGAAAAGCATTAATTCTGAGAATGTGCCTGAATTACAGAGCTGAGATTTGGATACAGATACAAAACTTCTAGAATAATCACCAATCTTTGTATACCACACTTTGAATGAACAAGTCTTACAGGAAAAAAATGGATGACTAATATATAGATTATCTTATCCTAGATGAGACTTCAAAGTGCAGGTAAAGTTACATAGACAGCTTGATTTTCATCTATTTCTGTATCTGTAATGTAACACTGAAAACCTAGACAGATTTAATTCATATCCTTATTTAGACCACAAGTTTCAGTAAGGTCCTCTGAGATGCAAGGATCTGACATTGCTCTATCAGTGCTCTGACTTTCATTTAAACAGTGTGGAGCAGGATGTACAGGTCAAAACTGGACTACAGTTCAGGAGCATCATTGCCTGTACTCCAAAAGACCTATTTTCAGACTATTAAAATAGAGCACATATTTTGTGAGAGGCCTCCCTTCTGATAGCTGAGAGGTTAGAGCCTCTTGCTAATATCCCTCTGGAAACTGGAAAAAAAAGTGAAAGAAGTAAAACCAATAATAGAATAACACATAAAAAGAAAATTATGGAAAATTTGTTACCAGCAAGCAGAAAGATAATTCAAAGAATTCCAGGAATCATCACAAGATCATAAACCAGCTAAAAATGGATAATTTGAAATACTGTTTCAATTCCTAATGGACTGTATTTAAATAATTAGCTACATTCATAGCTTTACTTTTTACTAGTGTATTCTAATGTGGCTCTAGATTAAAACAAAACAAAACACTGGACAGGTTCCCAGATTTACTATACTCAATTCCAAATTGTGAGTTCCTTGGAGACAATTTCAGAAATTTAAGACTGCACAAATATTTCACGAAGGAAGTTTTTTTCTGTGTTTTAGATTAAGGTGAGGAGGAAATTATAAGTCTGTAAAAGGTTGATATATGGTTACTTTTCTTTACCTCCAAACTTGCACTGATGTATATGATAGCTATGGAGATGAGTAAAATTTGATTACCAGAAGTAACTGAAATCCTTATAATTAAAGCAGGTGTCCATAGGAAAGTGAAATTCATTCTCTAATTTAAACCAGAAGCATTTTCAAAGGTGACCATGTTCCTTCCTGCCCTAGTGGAAATTTACACTCAAGGGGAAGTGCCTCAATTTTCCATTTTTCCTTCTTACTCTCTTACCAGGGGAATTTAAGAGACATAAATAATTTTTGTGTGCCTTTATGCAGCCTATTGGTCAATGCCATGAGACCTTAAGATGGCATAAATCGTTTTGTGGGTATTTATTCTGTTTATTGTTGAAAGTCCAGAATTTTGTACTAGTTCTACTAGTGACCTTCAAATAGAATAGATTTTCTTGTCAGATTTTAAGGGAAATACGAAGTAGCTGACAATGTTTCTTCATGCAGGAAATAAAAACAGATACCCAGTGAAATCCAGAGGATGCAAATGTTTTATAACACTGAATGGAATTATATGTTTGAGCGAAGTTATGGACATGCTGAAATGGCTTAGGATGGCTAATTTCTCAAGCCCTTATTTTTGCTGCAGTTGTGCCAACATAAGAGCAATTCAGTTATTTCCTCATCCATCTGTGGAAAGGAAGCTCCCCACCTTGTTCAGTGGGAGAAAGACAATTCCTAAGAATAGTCTTTTGGCATAACTGAAAGTATACTGTTTTCATTAACAGACATGAAAAAGAGTTTATACAGGAAATACTTCCAACAATTTTAGCATATTCATCTGTGGACTTACACATTTTCTTCTAACATAAAGCTTCTCATTTGCTTCAAACATACCAACAAGGTAACATGGCCTCTAGGAATAGGAAGATAGAGAAAAAAACATTTATAAGTGCATTTCTCCGAATTATCTTCAGTTTTAAGTTGCCATTATTGAGGGTTAGAGCATGGTGCTAATAACACCAAGGTTGTGGTTTTGAGCCCGTAGGGGCCACTCACTCAAGAGTTGGTCTCAAGGATCCTTGTGGGTCCCTTCCAACTCAAAATGTTCTTTGATAACATATGGTGAAAATGTACATCTCACTTTGCCAAATGATCAGTATTTTAAGGGGTTTCACCATGTTAAAATTTTTTTAAACACCAGGAAATTTTGTCAAAAAGTAATTCAAAAGTTTTCAAAAGTTTTTTGGGATGGTCACCCCTTAAATATACCATGGGCAACATCTGAGTTTGTATCAATGATGGAAATTTGGAAACAATTTAAACAACTATTTTTAAATCAATATAAACTCATTTCATAAATTTTTGTGGCTCTCATAATTTTTCACAAGTATTGTTAATGGTTCATAATACTTTACAAAAATTTGGAAGAGGAACATCTGCCAACAACAATCAGATGTGCATTATTTGATGATTATAATTGAATTTCCTTCCATCAAATCCACATAAAATTAGCCTTCAGATGAGTATGTACACCTAGGCATTTTTTGCCTGGGAAGCTGATTTTACTGCATTCATTACTACTGGATTCAGTCTGTCATCTATTAAAAGTTCCTCAGTTCTTCATTGATAAACAAAGGCTCAGATGTCCAGTATTTCTACAAAGAAGGATCTTCCCTACCTTGTTTCCAGCCTGTGGGACCAATGTGAAAAAATATCAGAAGTGTTTTAAAAAGAGAGAAAGCTGTCATAAGTGACAGAGGAGAGAAAACTGCAATGTTTTGAAGGGAAAGGAAGAAAGCATAATAAATAGTTTATAAGAAAATGTGATGGAGAACAGAAAATAGTAACACAGGAGAAAAAACGAAGCAAGCTATAACACAGGAATAGTTCATCTTCTTAGTTGTCCTTTATATTTAAACTAAAAAATCCAATTGTAAGAACCTGAGTCAAGATTGAGCCCCAAGGTGTGGATACCTCTGAGTCACATGTAATAATAGTTTGATACTGCATCGAAAAAAAAGTTCAGGTGGTTTAGCAAGGTCATTGTGGTTTTCAGTTCGTTGCAACTCAGAACACTGAGGAAGTGAGATTATTAATTTGCACATCAACAAATGACGCTATTACTGTTCTTATGAATCTTGGACAATTATTTTTCTTCATTGCAAACAAATCTTCATACTTAAGGATGGCTGACACTACTAACCTTCTTGCATTTCTGTCTATTCTTTACCAAACTTTGATTATGCTTTAGTGAGTCCCATGTGCAGTCCTTAAGGAGACCTCTTCTGCATTCAGCAGGCAATTTTGCCAAAAACCTTATTTAACTTTCTAGCAACTGAGAGCAGCCTTCATCTGTGGAAAACAGCAGATGGCAAGTAAGTTGGCTGCCAGTAGCCAGGGAGAGTTAAAGAGATATATAGATCCTAAGTGTAATTTACTGAGGACAGCTCTTAATGGTTTACACTAAAATTCTTTGTTTAAGCACAATTAATGCCAGTACCACTGCTTTCACATTACTGGGTTCTGCAGCAGCTATTAACATTATTATTCCAAAACACCAAGGGAGTAACACAGTGCTCTGTGAGGAATGATGCATCTTTCTTATAGTCTGTAATTCTAGCATTTCAAGATATTAAAGATCCCTTTCAAGTACCTTAATGGTGTGAGCAGATTTTCAACAGCTCTCGGTGGCAGTTGCAGGTTGCTGACAGAGCCACTGAAAATCCAGCAAACTTTGTGTAGGTACTCAGCAGAAAATTAGCTGTTCTGAAAAGTGGTCATCAATTTTGAAATCCTGAATTTGTCCAAAAATTTGGACTCATTTTACAAGGAATGAAATTGAAAATTCAAGGCAGAGTACAATCATAAGTTTTGCCTGCCCTGAATCTGAGATGGTTTAAGAGTATCCAAGCTTGACCTTTCTCTGTCATGATTCAAATACCAGGTTCAGACACACAGTGGCTGGAGGATTGCTAGAAAGAAGGGATGCCGAGAACTTTGCTCAAGGCTACAGAGGAAAACTCAGTGCAAGAATCTGAAACAAGAAGTGTTTATCTAAAAAATCCCAAAAATAACTCTCCCTTAGCCTGTCCATTTCTGTGTCAGCAGAGGTCATCTGCAACATAAAACAGATGCTTTTAAACCCATTTAGAAGGCCAAATGCAGAAAGATAATGAATGTTACATTGTTTTATAAAGATTCATACTTGACCAAAGCATTTAGAAAGACTTTTTGACTCATGTAAATAAGAGCCCTGTAGACAACAATGTAGTACCATGATCATTACTTGACATGTGCTCTGTGCCACAGTGGAAAAGACTGTATAGAATTAGGGGTAAAAAACTGTGTCTTCTCCACTTTTTCTAGTCTTCTATTCAGCTCAGTAGGTGAAGCAATGCTAAATTTTCATGTGCTTAAACTTTGTAAACATCAGACAACAGAACTAATCCAAATCTATCCTGAGTACTCAAACAGAAATGAACATTAAAAGCAAAGAATCCTTGCAATGACTTGTAAAGACTCTGGATTGAGCTCTTTCAGAGGACTGTTCACCACAGCAGCTAAGATTATGACCACATAGTGTAGCCTAACAAGCAACACAAACCAGTAAGCGCAAGACAGCTGCAGATAAAGGGAAGGGATTTCTCCTTTGTACACTCCCTTTGCAGGGCACTTTCTTTCCAACATCAGAAATTTCTTAAAGATCTCAGACAGGGATTTTTTTTCTTTTTTTTTTCCTTTACCACAGATGATGACTTCTAATACCACTGCAATAAAACGTTCTTCTTTTACAATTTGTCTTTCAAAGCTTTGTCTTCTCTAGCCCCCTTGGTGTATGTTTCATTACACCTTTTTGTACCAAAATCAAGCAATGATGGGTCACAGAAAGTTAATAAAATGCTCTATTCCCTGCTTTTTACGAGGTGTGATGTGAGGCATATCCAGGAGCAACACAAGTATTAAATGTCAGCATTGACTGTTGTAAGAAATAGGTTTCAATGGTGGTGAAGATTTTTTTTCAGAGGAGGATTGCTTTTTCCTCTTTTCCATACCAGTTCATGGCACTGTTTCCTTTACAATGACCGACTTTTTGACTGTCTTCAGGAACTGGGAGCAGTTCACATTTGAAGCATTTATATTAGAGAGAGTTGAAACAATGTAGCTAAAATAGCAAGGACTGCCCAGGTACCTAATTTCTCACCTTTTGTGCTTTTATTATTTTTCATTTCTGAAATGTTGGTGCACATACAAGGTCAGACTGCTGGCATTATTATAAGAAAAAACTGTGCATGCAGCCTGGAAACTAACATTATTTCTAGTGCTATTTTCCAGTTGCTCTGGAAAGACAAAATTTTCACAGCAAGACTTATTCCTGTAATATGCCCAGCTCAATACTGGACACCTATGTTGCTCCCAAAGGTCATATAAACATTCTTGCTGTTGATACATCTTCATAAAAATACTAATTTTTAATAAACACAATGATATTGTGAGGTGTAAAGGAAAATTTAATCAAGTAATATTAGTAAATCATATTAGTGGCTAAAAACGTAAAAACAAATTATTCACATTACTAGCAACCATACCATAAAACATTCCCTAAAATGTCATCAAAAGTCCAGTCAGGTCATAGCTACGGGCATTAAAAGGCACCAATTGAGCAATAGAGTTTAAAATTCAAGATGTATAATTTCAAAATGTGAAGTGAAAAGGGGATGGAGATTTGACCTCTTTGATGTTTCCATGAGTGTCCCTGCACAGTATAGTGTAGCAATGCTTGCACTATCTCCAAATGAACAAACTAGTTGACTGGGTTACAATCAATAGATTTTATTTCCCCAAACTTGAGCTAAAAGGATGAGAATACTTTCTTCACATTAGGACATTATACAGAAAGGAACTTATGCACAGCCTTTAACTGCAAATCACAAATCTTCTCTTTAGAGGTTCTTTGTCCCTACAAAACTCAATCACGTCTTCAAGAGCGCATGTCAGCAAGCATACAGATCCAGTATAAGAAGATCCCTTTGCAACAGTTCCCAAACTTAAATCACAGGGGAAAGCTACTAGCAAGGAGAAACTAATGAAAAGCCTTTCTCAGCTTTCATTTCTTTCTGAGCTCTTGAATCTCTTCAGATTAGGTTAGAGTCCACTGGAGAAGGATAGTTGTGTCAGATCAATCTGTACTTCAGTGAGAAACAATTAGCACCTCATCACAGCACAAACTCACAGCCTAAATGGTGCTTTGTGCCCAATCTGGGGATGTGTGCACACGTTGCTGTCAGCCTGTACTTCACCATCAGAAACTCTGCTCTGAAAATGTCAAGACATTCTGTTACAAGATACGGCTTTATGTCTGAAGTGTAATATCCATTAGTCCTAACTCATTCTGCCTCTATGCTACAGGAGGAAAAAAAGAGTTTTATCTCTTCAAGCCATCTGGATCTGCAAGCCAAAATTATAGTTCCCTTTCCTTAGTCCATATAGATCTGCATGCATTAATGGAAAATGTTTCTGTGCTTCTGTAGGGATGCTTCTGTACTTGGAGTTCCCAGGTGAATGATTCTAAAGCTAAGATTCCAGAGAGGAATATCTCAACTGTTACTCAAATTTTGGTCACAATTTGAGAGCTATGGAAGGGCTTAGAGGAAGTAAAGAGTTTTTATGTTAAGCAATGTCAGGAGCAAATAAATATTTCAGCTGGAAATTAGTTGTTCACTGGTTCTAAACAAACACATGCATCCAGCAATTATATGTTTAAGAGTTCAGGATCAATAATGAGCTGCAGTGAACTCTTTCCTGATTGCCACACACTGCTGTAGCAATGAAAGGAGTAGTTATGGACCCCCAAAGAGGTTATGTTATGACTATAGCAACAAAAAAAAGGAAAAGAAGGAAGAAGAGGAAGAAGAGGAAGAAGAAAAAAGGAAGAAATAATAAAGACAATTTTTTTCTTGTACTTGTTGCTATGCAAAGAAGAAATTATATTACATTACCTGCTGGTATTTAAACAAGTAGTAATTAAAGAACAATATCAAATATAAACAAGCCTTGGGCACCATCATATCCACATACACAAGTCAGTTCTGTGAGAACTCATCAGACATTCAGATTTCTGTATAAAAGAAATAGAAAATAGAACTAAGAAGCAGAAGGAAACCACTTAATATTCAACACTGAGATCCTTTGTGGAGCAAATCCCTGCAACCTGTATGTATTTGTGCATCAAACTGGTAAACTTGCCACCCATTCTGTGATACATTAATTCATTCCTCGTTGCCATATGAGATGCAAAATTATGATAAATGTCTTCATCGGATATATTAAGTGTATAATTCTATTTCTGCAATTCTTTTGTATTTCCATTTTTATTCCTCCATTCTGTTTGGACAACTTTTTTTTTTTTTTTTTTTTCAGAGGTGGAGAAAGTTGGACAGGTTTAAAAGAATGGAACTTAAACAATACTATCTCTGTCATATTTGTTTCCTGCTTAAGTGAAAGGGTGTGGATTCAAGAACACTCATTGTTTTTATCTCTCTGTTTAACACATATAGAAAACCAAGAAATCTTCACCATGTTTTTTACAAGTAAGTTTCTAGGACTGATATAAATTTGAAACTTTATGACAACATGAATTTTCCTGCTTCAACTCACACTTTCGTAGATACAATAAGGGCAATTTTACTCAAACTCAGGAATTATTTTGATCATGATTTCTAGGAAGGTTCACACAAAGAATCATGAATAAGAAGGGGGAAAAAATATTGTGAAATTGGGTTATAAACCCTAGGATAAAGCCACATATGGACAAAAAGGATTCTTTGTCCTCACTGTTTTCTGAGATCTGTAAGCGTGCGGACTTTACTGTAACAATGAAAAATAGAAATTCTTTAAAGAAGAATGAAATTTTCCTTTTATCATAGAAGTTCTACAACCTGCATAATCAGGCAAAGCAAACAAGACTTTCACAGTACACCTGGATTAGTCAATACTTTAATTCTAAATACATCATCAGATGAGAAAGAAATTAAAAATCTATAGTTTCAGTTATTTTTTAAAAATTTCTGACACATTTTTATTCTCTCTTACCTCATCCCACATCAAAACCTTTCAGTATTTGACCATTTCAATGAGTGTCATAGAGAGAATTGAATATCCTGACTGTCAGAGACTGAAATATTCTATTTTATGACTTAAACATTTTCTTAAAGGACTTTTAAAACTGTATTACAAAAGCTGCAGTGTAGACTACCACACCCTGAATGGGGCCCTGACTGAGGCCTTACACTGCTCCCTGATGAAGATAAAGTAAAAAAAAAGTAACAGGGCTGCGGACATTCACTGAACACAGACTTAACACCTCCAAGATGAGGACCACAGCCCCAGGGCTATCAGCTGCCAGGCTCGAACAGACCCTCCACCAAAGGGCGGGGGGAGGAGAGGCTTTGAGTATCTTGAAAAAGCCTCTGATCAGAAGCGCAGTGACTGCCCATCCTCCACTGTGCAGAGGAGCCCAGTTGAGGGGTCCTCACTGGGGGGGGGCGGGAAGCTTATCCACAGCAGAAGGGGGTGACATGGCCCATCACAGGGGCCCCCCAAAGGGGTCACCAGACCCTGCACCAGAGCACCAGAGATGATGCAAGAGACCCTCAGTGTTGCAAGGGACAGTGTGTCAAGCTAGCCCCTGCAAGAGAGACGTGGGCATTCCCACCTGGCCCACAGCGTATATTAATCCATGGAATTCTGCACTCTTTGGCGTGTGGCGGTGCGTGGTCTGGCAGCATGTAGCGGCATGGCCACAGCGGCGATGGGGGACCCTCACCACCAGCAGACCAGATGGAGGGGAGCAACGAGACGTTGTTGGGACCATCGGATGGGTGATATGCTTCCACCTAACCCCTGTCACCTCTCCCTGTTCCCCCACCCCCCAAGCACACTTCTTTTTCTTTCTCTCTTTCTTTTCTTTTCCCTTCTCTTTGCCTCTTTTACTATTAAATAAAATACATCCATTTTTTGGCAACAACATCTAACCTCATTTGGTTTTAATCTCATTTCTGGGAATATTTTGAACCTTCTAAGTTCTTTCCGGTTTATGCTGAGAGACTTAGCTTGCTTTGCTTTCCTGGGTCTAAACCAGATTGTAACATTGACTCATAGAAGTATACATTGCTTATGAAAATTACTTCATTATAAACATTTAATTTCTCAGGGATTGTGTCTTTTCAAGATGTATTTGCACATCATTTTGGGAAAAAACGTTCACTATTTTTACTTGTGTTACAATGAATGATTTATATTTCATAATCTTGGAGAACTACACAGCAACAATATATTAGACACTGGCTTTGACCTAAAAGTCAGATCTTTGATCTAAAAGTAAAAGTTTCAGGAATCTGTCAGCATCTATATTAATCTTTGCCTTGAAATGTCTGTATATGTAAATATATACCTTTACAGTACTGTTATTGATGGGAAAAAGAATCAAATGTTATGAAATTGTTCTTCCCAGAACTGAAACCTTCTAATTCATTCCCAATTCTACCTAACTCTCTCAGATAAACTATTTTCAAAAAGAATATTCTTTTCTCTCCAAAAGGGAAATAAATATACCAGGGATTTGATAACTGCCTTTAAAAACAATGTTCTAGCTATACATTATATAACATATATATTATCTAACATATATATATTGTGATAGAGAGATAAGAATTAATTATATGTCATTTCATATAAACGGGGGAAATCTGCTTCTGTAGCATAATGAAGTGTCAAATTTCTAACATCAAAAATAAAAACCAAAACATCACTTTTGCTGTCACAGAACCATCATAATGAGTTCACCTGACTCCAAAATATTTTGCAATTTTTTTTTTTTTTAAAAATAAACATTTACCAGACAAAGCAGTATTTGGTAATAGTTACAAAAGCAGCCTCCACTTTCCCAAAACAAACCAACTGAAATATCAAATAACTCTTAACAACATCTTTAAAGTAAGTGTTGCAGTTCACCCACTAAGTAATAACTATCACTGTGATTTTATTCTGGTCTTCTGGAAAGAGAAACGTGACAAAACCAGTGTGACACCAAGATGGAGGCAGAGCCATACAACAGTCCCAATAGCCAGTGGTGAATAATGACACAATATCCAGTTGGTGGCTGGCCACTAGTGGGGTTCCCCAGGGTTCAGTACTGGGGCAGGTCCAGTTCAAGATTTTTATTGATGATCTGGATGAGGGGATCGAGTGTACCCTCAGTAAATTTGTGGATAACACTAGGTTGGAGTGTTGTTCTGCTGGAGGTAAGAAAGGCTCTGCAGAGAGATTGGGACAGGCTGAATCAATGGGGCTGAGGCCAATTGTATGAGGTTAAACAAGATCGAGTGCCATGTCCTGCCCTTGGGTCACAACAACTCCATTCAGCACTACAAATCGGCAGCAGAGTGGCTGGAAAGCGGCCCAGCAGAAAAGGACCTGGGAGTGTTGATCAACAGTGGCTGAGCAGAAGTGAGAGTGTGCCCACTCAAGGTCCATCTTGCTTGTATCAGGAATAGCGTGGCCAGCAGGATCAGGGCAGCATTTGTACTCAGCACTGGTAAAGTTGCCCCTCAAATCCTGTGTCCAGTTCTGGGCCCGTCACTGCCAGAAAGACATTAATGTGCTGGACCGTGTCCAGAGAAGGGCAATGGAGGTGATGAAAGGTCTGGAGAGTGAGTCATATGAGACTGAGGGAGCTGGAGTTATTTAGCCTGGAGAGAAGGAAGCTCACGGGTGACCTTATCACTCACTACAACTGCCTGAAAGGAGGTTGTAGCCAGGGAGGGTCAGCCTCTTCTCCCAGGCAGCTGCTGAGAGGACAAGAAGAAATGGCCTCAAGCTGTGGCAATGGAGGTAGATGTTGGACATCAGGAAGAATTTCTTCAATGAAAGAATTGCCAAGCATTGGAAAGGACTGCCCAGGGAAGTAGTGGAGTCACCACCCTAGGTGTGTTCAAGAAATGAATGGACACAGCACGTAATGGTCTGGTTGACAAGGTAGTGGTCAGTCGAAGGCTGAACATTATGATCTTGGAGGACTTTTCCAGTCTAAATAATTCTGTGATTCTGTAATTTCTTTTTTCATGTCAAAAGAAAAGCTTCCTAATAGAGAAAATGATAACCATAAAGGAAATCATTACTGAAAAATAATATCTGGTGAAGAAATTCAACTCAATTGTGAAGGCAGAAGTTTGAAAAAAATTCTTTCCAAGTAGAATTAAATTATTCAAAGTTAAAGGTTGCTATTTCTTCTATTATACAGTTTAAAATCAGTAATAAACTCAAATTAATCAGTACAGCTACCTTATTTGACTTTGGAAGATCATGAAATTAAATTTACCATGATATATTTATGGAAATTAATATGAAAGTAGCTACCAATTTTGAACTGTTATAGTTGTTTGAAAACCTTAGATGACAACTGGTACTATGAGTGTTAAAAATAGTTAATCCACAGATTAGCAGTTTCTTGCCTCGACCTTTCCCCCTCTTCGTCTCTTACCTTTTTTTGCCTCCTTGCATACTCCTCTCCCAAAAACCTGTGTATTTCCCACCTTTAAATTTTCCTGAGTCCCACTGAGTGCAAGAAAAACCAAAAATAATATTTTTTTCCTTTTAAGATTTCCCTTTTCTAATTTTCCTGTACAGGGGGATGCGTTTTAGCTCTTAGTTTTGTGAAAGATCACGTAAAGTACTTTTCATTAAAATAAATTATTCTCTTTTACTGAAAATTTAGTTCCCATGAAATCACACTGCTTCTGTGGCTTAAAAATATTCAAGAATGAGCATCAATAAACTGCACATGAAACTTTATGAAAATGATGTTAAGACTAAGCCTTTTTTTGCATATTTAATTTGTACTAGCTGAATAAAATAAATGTGTTTAAGTTTTGATATCTTCATTTTCTTCTGGTGGAACAACTGGGATCTACACGAAAGCAGGTTCCAAAGTGCAGATATCTATAAATCAAGTATTTTCTGGTGTTTTAAATCTGGTTCATGATTTCCTCTTAGTTTTTACTTGCCTCTCATTAAACAATTATGTTTCCTGACTCATACATTCTCTTATACATGGCAGGATTTTATAAGTAATCTCTGTAGTGAACTACTTTTGCTAAAAAGCTCTGGAGTGATTAGCAGGGAACAGACTCTTCCTATTCAACACAGAACATATTCAAGGTGTGAGACACAAGCCCAAATCAAGCTTTTAAAACCAATCCAGTGATACCAACCCCTCCTGTGTCTAATTTAGTGTCACTCCACCATGGTTCCTTAGTGACAGCCATCTCACTATTTATCACCACAGCCAAATCCAGATCCAGGGGTAGATAACATGAGTGTTCTTTGTGCAGTGCATGTAGTCACGGTTAAGATTGATCCACATCACCTTTTGAAATATCCTAGATAAAACAGCCAAGGCAAAATGACAGAATATCCCAGGCCATGTGTCCAAGAATTTGCTAACACCACCCTTCCAATACATCTGCTACAGGACTCTATTATACGCATTTCCATTAACTTTCCACACTTTTCCCCTACTCTTATTTTTGAATGATAAAAACAGAAAGAAAGAGAACTCGTTTGGCCTGAGCGCCCTGAAAAAATTAATTTGAAAAAATAATTATAAATACCTGCCTACTCTTTCAAATAAATGAATTGTCAAATGTAAGACAATTGGATGTGTTCACAGTATGCACATCTTTAACTCCCTTACCTTTTATTCCTATTTTCAGAATTTTTTCTCTCAAAAAAAAAATCAGCTAGCCAGGAAAGCAAATTCTTCTCTGCTGCCATCAAAGAATCCTGCATAATTTCACTCAGAAATCCACAATCTTCTTTTTTTTCCCCTCACCAAGGTCTTTTGAGATTCCAGATGAACAGCTTTTCCTTCAAGCTCCCTGAAATAAATGGATTATTGAAATAAAATGTTCAGTCAGCCAGAAAAAGAAATATTTCTGTTTGGAAACAAAAATTTGTGCAGTCTGTCTTTGTGTGTTTCTTTTAGTTTTGTTAAACGTAACTCTGAAAAACACTTTCAGCAGGCATAAAGTACAGAATACAATAAATCAAGAGTGTAACAGTGGTCTCACATCTTGAACATGGAAAATTATGTCTTCTACATAATGTAAATAGATTCAAAATAGCACCAGACACAAGGAAGATTGCTGTGGAATGGTAGTTATAATTTTGGAAGGACAGAGATGTATCATTTCTGCTAGAGGCAAGAACCTGAAAGTGATTTATCAATACCAAAGGACTCGTATGAAAGATTGTTATTTCTTCCCTCCATCAAAAAGCTAGTTAAAACAATTTTCAGTGAACTGGTAATGACTTGCCTTGCAGAGACATGTCACAGTGGGGTTTGGTCTTCATATCTCTCCTCCAAAATATATCAGATTTTAATTGCTGATGATAAAAATTCTGTGGGTAAAACTGAAGAGGCCCTTGCTACATTTTCCTTCTTTCTTACCCAATCTTTCTTACTCTTACAGGAGTATGTAGCATCTAAACCTATACTTAAACTTTTCTAATACCAAGAAATTAGCATTTTAATAGTACCAAAATGAAACTTTTTTTCCTGATAAAAATCTGTTAAAATCACTCAAATTATTATATTCTCATCAGTTCCCCCAGGACACACACACATGGAAAACTTCTTCAAACATCTCTTTGGTGGAGCAGCTATTCACAATAAAAAGGTTTCCTCAGAATGAATGGGACTATTTGCATTTATTAAATAGTCTAGAATCTTCCAGCTGCTAATCTATAACAGGTAAGAGAAATCAGTGATTTTAAATAGAGCAATAAGACAGGTTTTTATAAGGAATATGTGACATATTGACATGGTTTAACCCCGGCCAACAACTGAGTACCACACAGCCACTTGCTCACTCCCCCACCAGTGTGACTGGGGAGAGAATCAGAAGAGTAAAAGCCAGAAAACTCGTGGGTTGAAATAAAGACAGTTTAGTAGAGAAATCAGAAGCCATGCTCCCAAGCAAAGCAAAACAAGGAATTAAGTCACTGCATGCAGGTGTTCAGCCTTTTCCAGGAGAGCACAGTCCCATCAGGTGTAACAGCTGCTTGGGAAGACCAAACCATCACTCCAAACATTTCCACTTCTTCTTTCTTTCCCCCATCTTTGTATAGTGAGCCTGATGTCATACGGTCTGGAATACCCCTTTGGTCCTGGCTGTGTCTCCTTCCAACCTCCCATGGATCCCCAGCCCTCTCAGCAGTGTAGAAGTACAAAAAGCAGAAAAGGCCTTGGCTCTGTATAATCCGTGCTCAGCAATAACAAAAACATCTCTACATTTTCAACCCTGTGTTCAGCACAAATCCTTATGGGATTACTTCAAAAATGAAAGTGAGATCTGCACTATAATTAGAAAACAAAAGTATAATTGAAAATGGGAAAGTAAAGAAGGAAAAGTATAATTGGACACTTCTGTCTGTGTGGTCACAGTAGGACAATAGGTTTCCTTTGTGCATGAAAAGATGTTTCTTTTAAGACAAATAATAATTGTATACTATGCTCAGTCAGAGAAATCTTGTGCCACATATGCTAGGTATCCCAGATAATTTAGACCACTGTTTCAAAGGATGTTAAATTTTTCTTCTTAAGGTGATATGACATGTGGTGAGTCATTCCAGCATCTATAGAGACAATCACACATGTAAAATGTTTCTCACATGGACATCTCTTTTAAAATCAAAAACTACATTTGGATGCATTGAATTTAAGTCCATGTAATTCTGTTAACATATTCTGCTCACTCATTTAAAAACAGGTACTTAGGAAAAAAAAAAGGAAAATGGCTGTTTTGGTCTGGATTGGGGTTTTTTTATTACAGGTGTTTGGGAAGCACGATTTGTAACTAATAGATCAAACACTTTAAAAAATCCTATAAATGCAAGCAGCAACATATAGCTCTGAGCAAAAGAACTGGGAGGAGAAGAGTCTGAATAAAAGAAGGAACTAAAACCTAATGACTTGTGGAAAAGCCCTCTGCTCTGGCCTCTACTTTTTCAGCCAATATTAAGAAGTATTGACAATATAGTCTTTTTATATGTGGTTATCAGAGACCTGCCCTAATGTCCATTGAATTTTTCCTCCATTAATTCTGATCATCTAAAATGTGACCTAGCTGTCCAAAAACTGTTTGTTTGCCATGGATAAACAGCAAAACATATACAAAATCCTTTTAAAAACAAAAAATAATGCTTCAAAAAAGACAAAGCTTAAAACACCCAGGAAAGGTAACAAACAAAAAATGCAGATAATGTAGTTAATATTTATGTGAGCAGCTGCAGTGTTCATCCTAGCATACCACAGAAATTATTTAACTCCTAAATTATATTTCTGTCTAAAACCACATTTGGGAGTATTTATATATAAAAATAAAATATAAAAAGTCAGTTTATTAAAACTACTGGGTGATTTATGATAAAATATTCATAAATTGATTAAGCACAATTAGCATTAAAATATAGACATCATTTAGATGTTAATTAATTTTGTTTCTCTTATCTTACAAGAGCACATGTGGCATGTCTTGCAGCAAAAAGATGTTATACCAAAATGTTCTCTGGAAAGCAATATATTTTAAAAACCACAGAGATGCTCAGAAATGCTTTCTAAATACATTTGCCATACTAAGAGCTCCACAAGCATGTAATTGTCATTATATTTGAAACAAAGATGTGTATACAGAAAAGGATATGAACCTCTGACTCCAAGTGATCAAAGAAAACTTGTCTATTAATCTATCTATTCAGTCCCCAGACACCAGTTACCCAGATGTATCCTGACATTGCTTTTGTCTTAAATCTTTTTCAAAAGCTATTTCTATTGCTGCCCTTTGTGCTGTCAGTTGCTGGAATTGTAAAAGGGAGAAAGGCCCGGCGGGGGGAGAAAGTTGCAGTCCAAAACCAATTTGGTTGATAAGCGCAAAACTCCGTTTATTAGCAATCCAAAGGCACTTATATAGTATACCAGCTTGTTAACTCCTAAGTGGCTTAAAGCTTATCAAAGCGCATTTCTACTTCTACCTAATTGGACTTACCTTGGCAAGTTTCTATTAGTTATGTTATGATTAAAAGAATTCAATGTTTACCTCCCTTCTCTGGGTCTTATCTGGACAGCTGCAAGTCTTCAACCTCCCTCTTTGTTCCCCAGGCCTTTTCTCACACAAGAATTTTCTCATGGAGAGTTTTTCTCACACAGGCCTTTTGCTTGCAGGCTCTTGCTACAGTTCTTTTATTTATCCCAATAATTCTATTTCCCAACAGTCAGTCATGATGGAATAATGCTCACTAGAAAGTCAGGTGTTCTGAAGTGTTTATATATTCTCCACTAAGAAATTTGAAATAAACATTTCTCAGACTGGAGCTTAGAAAGACATTTCAAGAATTAATTGAAACTGGGATCTGTAAATAAACCAAATAATTTTGAAACTCCTTAGTCTTTCAATATTTAATTTAAAATAACAAGCTAAGGCCAACAATATTTTCAATTATCAGCCCTTTTCTTCTCCAGCAAAAAAGCTTTCCTGAAGGTATCTAATGGGCCTAAACTTCCTGAAAGTAATTGGAACATATTCTGACAGTTCTCAATTCAGATTACCTGTTAATAGACAAAAATAGTATTGCAGATTTATATGTACAGGAGAGATGGTCAGAAAATAGACAATTTTTCCATTTCATGTACTCCAAACTGTCAGGTTGAAGAAAGGAAGGTTTAAATAAGTTCAAAAGGAAAAAATCCATTATATGTAGGTAAATTTTACTTATGCATTTTCTCTAAGAGTCATCAGGGCTTTGACTACTCCTTGATCACATCCTTAGTTCAGACAAGATTCTTTTGAGAAATTCACTTTTGTTTGATGTCAATGGTTCCATTATTATTCTTATGGCTCATTATGTGCTCAAATACTTTATTTCCATAAGAATAAGAAGCATTTATTTCATGGACATTTTTAATTCAATATCTAACCAGAATTATGCACAGGAGAAAACACTTAAATAAAATAATCTTTAAAAGTAGCATAATCCAGGGTATTTTTATACGAGTTCTAAGAAGTGAGCTATCCACCAGGAGTAGAGTAACATTAAATGCAGAATGTATCACTGTCCATAAAAATAATTAAACTTTAGAAATGGCAAAGTCATGGATGTATGCAGTAGCACTGTAATGTATTTTATACTCATGCAGATTCAAAACATGAAATATGGTCAGAGGAAATATTTCTTTTTAACCTTGAGGTCTGACAAATGATAATTCAACTTGATAACCATTTCACTGCACACCGTATTAGGCTACAAGCCAGATATTTTATATTAAATAAGGCCATATTTGCATTAAGTTATCAGGATTGGGGTTTTTTTTTAGGGGGGGGTTGGAGGAACATGCTCTTAGGAAATATTGTGTGTACAGAAAGAAAGAAACATACTTAACATTTTTAAAGTTGATTTGTGTTTACAATATGTAAAGTACCCCAAAAAATGTCCTTTCTTAACTTCAGTTTTCATACCTGAAAAATTTGAAAGCGCATTTTTTGGTGACCATTCTGGTGGAACAAAAAAACTCAGTGTTAAATGACACTTCTTCATTTCCAGCTATTCCATAATGATTTTTTCTTATCAATCAGTGTTTCCAAAAAATTGCAATTTGATAGCAAGGAGAGCTCAGAAAGTCATTTTAGATAAACTACCAAAGACAGAGAGTTATAAAGCACCACAGAATGAGCAGAACATCTGAACACAAAGGTGGTCTTTCTGATATAATTTATTACAGAGCACTTAGGAAAGTTAGCATGAGGGAACATAAAGATTACTGCAATTGAACAAACTAGTGAACCAGTAAATATAACATTTTGTCTCTGATAGTAATGAGAAACAAAGCCTTTTAACTATTTTCTTTCTATTTCCTTCTCCTTCTTCTCCTCCTTCCTTTTCCCTTTCCCACCCCTCTCTTCTCACTGGGGAAAGTATAAGAACAACTCAAGGGGATTTAAGTCTCGTTTATTTACAAAATAAAAAAACTTACAAGACTTGTTTATACAGATTATGAGTGGCTAAAATTGAAAAAAAAAACCCCTATATTTAAAATCACCGGGTTTAACTGACCAGAAATATATTTAATTTTTCTTTTCCATTTTATTAAAAAAAAAATTTAATTGAATATTCTGAAGTATCAGGAAAAAATTGTTTTTGAAATTGCCAAATATTTGAGAAAAGTTGAAAAATTGGTCCCTTTTGAAGTGTTGTTAAAATTCAAACTGAGTACTTAAAATGGTTAAGAATTTGCAACTTAATTTATAGTTGATAAATATTTCTTTACTATGTGAAAATTTAACAATTTCTAGCACAATTATGAATTTATAGCAAATATGTACTTGATAAGATGCATCATTAAAATAATAAATTGCTTGATGTACTGACATTGTTAGATCATGGAAGATAGGGATGAACTAATTCTAAAAAACAGATTTGAAAATTACAGCTGAAAGGGGAAAAGTCCTGACTACTTAAGGCTACAGAAAACATCTTGAAGAGATTTTATTTTTTATTAGAAAATGATGAAAATTCAGTTAGCCAGAATGAGCTGTTTTTTCAAGTACTACTTGTGACTCTTTTGACTGAGCTTTAATCTTAATACTCTCAGGTCTGAAAAGAGAACTGTGTTCCAGATTCTCCTGCTTTCTGCATTTAGATCTGTCTTTCCTGTAAGTTTACTTAGTGGGACACCTGGATCATTGTCAAAATATACTATTCTTTCTTTAAGTCTGTACTCCGCAATTTTTTTTTTTTTTTGTGAGGGGCGAACTAAACTATTCAGTACCCATATTTTGAATACTATTGTTTTTTTCTTGAGCAGAATGTAGCATCAGATCCCTACCAATTTATCCTGTATTTCGGATACCTAAAAATGTATTTTAAAGTTTTGTCTTTATGCTTCTCAATCTGTTTTGTTCTGTGATGACTTTCTCTTCCGATTCTGAGTTGTTAGTGACTTCCAACAGCAGTAGGCAGTTCTATGTTCTTTCCCTACCCAACTTGGTATAATTCGTGTTGTTTCAGACATAAAACTTTCATTTTCCCTTTGCTTATGACCATCTTTAAAGATTTTGCATGTCTTTACCATTTTAGGAAGTGGTATTTCTCTTAGGAAAATTTACAGATAAGGTTAAAAAAAGAGATGAGGTTGCAGCCCTCTGGAAGACACTGTACACAAACAAAGAGTGGGCTGAGACCAGGTACCAAGATAACTTAAAGCAGATATACCACCTTAAAACTTACCTCCCATCACTGTGTACAGCTGACTGTCCTGTCTTTCCAAATTGTCTTTTTGCAGATTATCTACAAATGTATTTAGTTGCATCTTTATTGCTTCTAAATCTTGCTGCCTTTTCTTAAATCAATTTTTGTGCTGCTCTTCTCCTTTGCCAAAAGAAAATGCCAATTGTTTAGATATTTTTCACTTTGCCCCTTCATTGCTGTTTTGCACCTATTTGTTAAAAAAAAATATTGCCATGATTTATGGGAATCACCTTAGAAAATAGTATTTCATCTATCACCAGACGATCCTATAAGATAATGAATAGTACGGAAGAAATAAAAAGGAACTGCTGTTTCTTTGGGTTTTCCCAGAAGCCCAGAAAAAGACTTAAATCAATAAGCTGCGCTGAAAATATTTATGCCTTCCAGGGTAGAATTATGATATTATAGCAAGTACAGAACTACTACCATGGATAAACACAGAGATTAATAAACTTCCCAAGTCAGTAACTCTTTCTGCTGTGGAAAAATTTGGCATAGCACTAGCGGTGATTAAAGCTAAAAGGACTAAACCCTTGATTTCTGAACATCTGATGCAGGAACGCTGAAGATAACCTGATTTTCACAGGGTGAGATAATCACTTCCTGAATATCATTTCCAAGAGTGCCCAGCTATTGCCACACCCCAAAGATCACTTGAGGGAGAAAATCTTATGCTTTTCTGTGAGAGAGCTAAGCATACAGCAGAGCACACACCAGGCTCTTCACAACAACCCATACAACCATCAAGGTCTGTCAAAACCAAAATGTTGCAGGGAGTTCTCTGTGCCTAGAGTCTTGTTCCCTCCTGAAAACACATCATTCCATGTGAGACTGCAAAGTTAGAAACAACTAATGAAAACCAGGCATTTGATTGAAATATTAATATTGTTGTCTGAGAAAAGAAAATCAGTTTTGGACTCCTAGGTTTGACACTCTGAGTGAAAGAAGATGTACCATATACAAAACAAAGACTGCATAAATAGTACCTACACAGACATGAATGAAGCTGCTTATGAGATTCCTACTGATTAGGCCAGGCTGGGATATCTCAAAACCAGGATAGTATCCTTTGAATTCATATTTCACTAATTCATTTTTTTACAGTGAAAACTAAGACTTAGTACAGTGAGTTCTAAATATAACATACACAACACCATAGAAAAAGTCCACAGTATGGCTAAGGTTTAATGTTCCCCACTTAGCTCAACAGCAATTAATTTTTAAGTCACCATATGGAACATCTGCCCAGAAAGACTATTTCCCCACTTGAAGAAGTAAATACAGTATTTTAGAAACTATGTTTTAGATAAGTACATGCCATAAGCTTATATTTTATGCAAGACGAAGATCTGTGCTTAG
Source organism: Aphelocoma coerulescens (assembly GCF_041296385.1). Lineage (NCBI taxonomy): Eukaryota > Metazoa > Chordata > Aves > Passeriformes > Corvidae > Aphelocoma > Aphelocoma coerulescens. Next base: position 96,026,924 of record NC_091015.1, on the reverse strand, counting down.
CACATATTACCTGATTTTATAGCAATTTAACACTGCATATGAGTACAGGCTTGTGTTGTAAATTTGTACCCAATTTATGAAAGATTTGTTTAACAGATAATGGTAGGAGGACCAACATTCCATTATAGAAAATGAGTCTGCAAAATTATGCTATCCTTCAGAAACTTCGCCTGGCAGAACATCCAAATCCTATAATTTTCTCTTTATTTATTCAGAGAAACATAAGAATTAGAAAAGCTTGACAGAAAGTGCTGAAATGAAATGCATTAAATGTATTATCTTGCTTTAACCCTGAAAAAACAAACCCTGAACGGCAGCAGAGCCTTTCTCATGGTTGGACACAGTTGAAGTCACTGACAGCAGCATGCCAGATGAAACCAGACACAATCTTTAACATCTGATGCTGATTTGAGAAAGTCCACTCCAGCTGACAAAGCCACAGCTCTGTTTCACTATTAGCCACAATTTTAGTATGGCCCCCAGAAGAAAATCACTTAATTTAATTTACCCTTCTCTTCAGTACATCTGTAACAAATCTTACTGAGATTCTCTCCTAGAGCTCTCATCCTCTACCTACCAGTATACAACAGCTTCAGGGATGGGAAGGCACCAATATAGAGACAGATATGTAAAAAAAGTTCTGAAATCATCTAGCCATGCTCAGTATTGGGGCCAGTCCTGTTTAAAATCGTTATTGATAATCTGGATGAGTGGACAGAGTGCACACTCAGTAAGTTCACAGACAACAAACAGTAAGTTGTGTGGTAGTGCTGATCTGCTGGAGTATAGGAGGGATCTGGACAGACTGGGTCAATGGGCCAAGGCCAAAGGCATGAGGTTCAACAAGGCCAAGTGCTGGTCCTACACTTCTGTCAAAACAATCCCATGCTGGGTGAAGAGTGGCTAGAAAACAGCCCTGCAGAAAGGTCTGAACATGAGTCAGCATGTGCCCAGGAGGCCAAGAGGGCACATGGCATCCTGGCTTGTAAAAGAAATAGTGTGGCCAGCAGAGTTTGTGATCATCCCCCTGTACTTGTTACTGGTGAGGCTGCATCTCAAATCCTGTGTTCTGGCTCGCTCATTAAAGAAGGACATTGAGGTGCAGGACTGAGGCACTGAAGTTGCTGAAGTGTCTGGAGCCCAAGTCTTTTGAGGAGCAGCAGAGGGAGCTGCTTACTTGCTTAGCCTGGAGAAAAGGAGGTTCAGGGAGGACCTTATTTTTTTGTCTACAGCAATATAAAAGGAAGTAGGGGGTCAGGTTTTTTTCCCAGGTAACAAGTGACAGGACAAAAGGAAATGGTCTCAGATTGCATTAGGGGAGTTTCAGGTTGGATATTAGGAAAAAATTCTTCACTGAAAGGGTGCTCAGGCATTAGAACTGCCTCTCCAGGGAAATGGTGGTATAACTCTCCCTGGAAGCATTCAAAACTTGTGTGGGTATGGCACTTAGGGATAGGGTTTACTGACAAACAGTGCAGTCCTGGGTTAAAGTTGAGCTTGGTGAAGTTGGAGGTCTTTTCCAACCTTAACAATTCTATATTTGAATGATTATGAGCAGCAATAGAACTGCCAGAAAGAAAGTATTATTAAAGGTATTATTAAAGGTATTATTAAAAGTATTATTAAAGGAGCCAATCATGTTGATTTGAAGGATATTTCCTATCCCATTTGGTTCAGATTGTTTCCCTTTTGCTACCATTTTTTTGTTTGAATTTATTGGACTTGCAGACATAGCAAATGTTGAGAGTATTATAAAGAACAGCCACAGATGTTAAATTTGAATTTGCAAATATGAACCTTTGGACTTTTATGCCCCTTCAGTCAGAGAACAATAATATACCACATGACTTCTAGTTCTAGCTAAAATTGTGACTGCTTAGCACCACAATGGGGGTAAAAATGTTCAATTTCCTCTTAGAGAAAAGTAATTATTGGCAGAATTATTTGTGTGGAATCTGAATTTCCTCCCCCACAGTATAAAAAATGGATGTGTACCAAGAGACTCGCTGAGTTAAGAATATACAGAGATAGTTATACTGACAATTGCATTATATTCAAGACATACTAAAATAATGGAATTATTTTTATGAACTACAGAAGGCTTTGGACAAGACCTTAATTGTTTAATTTTTTGGTGTGTTTAGCAAGCACTTGAGTATTTTTCTTAAAAATGATCTCAGGGAATTAGGATATTAACAAACAAAAGGAGGTAGAATTTTTAGATAAATTACCTGCTATGAGCTGTTTTCAACAATTAGCAAAATCCCTGAATCTCTGTGGTTTCCCACAAGTAAACATCAGCTGTCAACTGTGTGTCAGGTTTTATTTTCAACTTTCAAAAGTAAAGACCACATTTTTAACACCACCTGCTGCCTACTACTAAATGTATTGCCACACCTTCCAAATGATACACTGTATGCTGCAATTCAGGTTAAAAGAGTTTCAAGACTCAAAACTCAATTTAGGATCTGTTCTGCACTATATGCAGGACTGAAAAATTAAAGTCAAGGAACAGATTCTGAAAGACTCCACTGAAATCCTACATAAATAGTAACTCTCTCTGCAATTCTAATATCATCGAACTGAAATTAATACTACAAGAAAGTAAGGGGAGAAAATGCTCCTCACTTAATATACCTTCCATAGTCTTCAACATGTAAATTATTATGTATAATCTATTCTGTATAGAGCAATTTTCAACCTTTCCGTGATTCATGGTTCTGAAGGAATTTTTTAATGTAGGAGAGCTAGGTTTTGAAAGCTCATCTTATGCAGACTGCTGTGTAGCACACAGCAAATTATTCCTCTCAGTCAGCTCTGCCAGTCATTTAAAAGAATGGGTAATTCCCTGGAGTCTGTGGATCACAGGCTGAAATCCACTGAATCTGTAGGACAGTTGTCAATGATCAGTGAGTTTTTCAAGCTTGCTTCTTGTCATGTCTCCTACTCAAATGGTTTGACAGTGTGTGCTTCTACTTCTGCTAGCTGTGCACTGGTACCATTATGAGCCTGATTTTCTTTAAAGGACTAGGGAAAGAGGTGCTTTAGTTTAATCAGTCAGACAGCCAAATACCACACAGCCATTTGCTCACTCTAACCCAGTGGGGTGGAGGAGAGGATTGGCAAAAAAAGCAAAATCTGTGGGTTGAGATAAATATATTTTAATAGAAGAGACAAGAAAGAGAAAATAATAATGATTAAAAAATATACAAAACAAATAATGCACTGTGCAGTTCCTTACCAATTGCTGACTGATGCCCAGGTGGTTCCCAAGCAGTGGGCCATCACTCCTCACCCCCTACCCCATATTTTTAATTCAGCATGATACCATAGGATAAAGAATGTCCCTTTGGTCAGTTTGGTTCAGCTGTCCTGGCTTCTTGTGCACTCACAGCCTCCTCACCAGCAGGACAGCATGGGAAGGGAGAAGGTCCTTGACTTAGTGCTACTCAGCAATAGGTAAAAACTCATTGTGTTATCAACACAGCACCCAACCAGGTGCTAGAAAGAAAATTAACTCTATTCAAGATGAAACCAGGGCAATGGCGTCAATTCTAAATTAAGAGGTTTAGTTGTTTGCTGGGCTTTTTTTCTGTGAATCTCAGTAATTCTGTAAGTAAAAGTTACTTCATTATGTAAGGGACCTGGCAGACTATTACAGTATGGTCTGTAATGGAGGTCACCCTGGGGTGAGGAGGTGGGGAAAAGGCAAAGGAAAAACTATTGAACTTTTGTTTGGGAGAGAACTGTGGAATTTTTACTGTTTCAAACCATAGATCAGCCCTCAAAATCCTAGCCTGAATATATTTTGAATGGAGTTATCAAAATTTACAGGAAACATTATTAAAATGATGGTACACATTATTGTGGACAAAATTAATCCATAATTATTTTAAAGCAATAATAAAATATATGACTCATGAACAGAGCAACAGAGTGTATTTTGATAACAGGTCAAAATCAGTCTAATTTTTCCTCACTGAAAAATATGACGAAATCCAAGACATGCAAATTATTTTCATTATAGTTCACTCAAAGTTCACAGAGATCCCTGTTCAGCAATGCAGATAAGACTCCACTTAGTTCCAATGAGAATGGAAGAGCTACATTTCTCTGTTATCTATTATAGAATAAGAGGATGCGCTATCAGATCTGATAGCATCAGCAAACCTGCAGGAAAATTCCAGAAAATAGACCGTTGATCTAATTACCTTTGAATTATTTCCATTCATTTCAACAGAAACTGGATCAAATAATTTGTGAAGAGAATTACACAGATTAAGGAAGCAGTCTGTTCCTCCTGCACGGCATTTCACCAAACTGAAAATTATTGTGCAAGACAGGGATCAGAAAGAGAATCAGTTCTTCAGAACAGCTCAGAGTCCAGCCTGTGCGTCAGAAACCCAAATGTCATTGTACTCAACAAAATATCTGTGTGAACCCAGACTACAGGAAAAAGTCCCAGCTAGTGCTACCCCTCATGGAGTTGCTGCTTCTTCTAAATCTTTTGAAAACTATGAGAGAAAAAACAAAACAAACACATAAAATTACACTTCAATACTCTCCTTACAAAGGATACAAAAACCATGCAAAAAATCATTTAGAAATTAAACTCCTGAGCTGTATATAAGGACATAATATTATTCTTCTTATTTCTTTTTTTTTTCCTGTGACCAATTGATAGAGACAACCTGATTTGCAACAATACAAGAGTCATCTGCATTTTCATGAAATACGATGCTTAAAGACTATAACTGCTCTTTTCACTGCCACAATGGATTACTGTAAAATACAATTAAATGCCTTTTTCAAAGCCATTTCATAAAAGGAGGACAATTGCAACAATAATGTACAAACACCCTATTCTTACTATGGCAAATATATTTATCTACAATACATTGCCCAAGAGTCTCTTTCATTGTCCTCTGAGTTTCTTATATGCTGGTGCTGTGTTCAAAGTGGTTCAGCTTTATTTAATTGCTAAAATTTTAAAACCCAGGGTCAAGGACAGGTCTTACCAGTTCCCTTCCTGCTATATGAGGTTCTGTACCCCACCACACCTGTCCCTGCCACAAGCATTGTATGGCAATTCTAATATTTTGAGATCCAAAATACTTCACTTCTTGAAAGTGCAAGGTGAATATCAGTCAGAATCAACTGAGAAAATGTGAGGTTACTTCAGCAGATTGTTTGAATTCTGGACAATTTAATATTGCTGTTCAGGATGTTACTGTGACATATAATAATGTAACATGATATTACCGTGAGGTAATATGCAATATAAAGTTAGCACAATATGATGTTACCATGAAAATAATATGTGGTCTTTTCCATTGAAAAATAAAGGCTGAAGAGGAAATGAGGATAAATGAGAGCAGTAGGTAGCATAAGCCTGGCTCTTACTGTATCTAATCAGTTGGACTGGATTTGCCAATGTGTCTGTAGGCCCATCGTAACCACTCAGGGTGCTCAAAGTTATACTATCTATAGACAAATAAGCAGACATCTCTACTGATAATTTACTTGCTTTTTGTTCTCTTTCTCCTGTAATTTCCATCCATCCTAGGCTCCTCTCCTCCAGCCCTAAAAGCTGATGCCATTAGCATCAAACTGGGCAGTGTGACTACGATGTTTCCCTCCCTGCTTGGGCAGTATGAGTACGTTCTCTTTTCCTTCACTGGGGAAGCAACCCTTCAGACACATCAAGCAACTAACACTGAAGCAGTGAAATCAGACTGGCAGAAAGGGAAGAAAAACTGTTCACAAACTAAGGTTCTTATAGGTTATGAAGAAGAAAATCTCATTTGATTTTGCTCAGTAGTTGGTAGTAAACCCCAAAATTTAAATGGTCTCTTAGAGGTACAGTAGAGTTGAGACCAAATGCACGGCTCAGGGCAGCCACCATCCTGCCGTTAATGCTGATCAGACAGAACATAAAGACATTGGTAGGTAGCACAACGGTCAGAAAAGTGGTTTTTTGTGTTATTATTAACACCTACGTTCTTAAAAATATCCTTCATTACCAATATAAAGGCAAAGTGTGTCTGGTGCCATAATCACTGTTGTGACCAAGTGGGTCAGGTCTGTGCCCCAGAACGTTACACAGACAGTCACTGTGTCACATTTCTTCAGAACTGTATATGGAATTTTGTTAAACAATAAGGGAATACGACTGTCGGTAAAGATAGCTTATCTCAATTCCTCTTTCTGAAGAATTTAACTCTGTGCCTTCTTGAAGTAATATAAGTTTTTTCCTCCCTGAATCCAAAGGTAGACATTTAAAGTCTGCCCAAAGAATCTGTTGGACTTTTATTGGCTGGGAAAGACACTTAAATGGGAATACCATCAAAAAACACAGCCAGGTCTTTTCTATAAAGGATGCCACCTACTTCTTTTCTAGTGGATTCTTGTTCTTTCAAGGATGCACTGTACTTTTCAACTGGCAGAAGCTGTTGCAGGTGATGAGGAGCAGCCTGTTTGGATATTTTGCAATGGCAGCAGTCATCAGCAGTAACATATATAATACTTTCCTCTTGGCACTTAAGCAACATTTCCCTAGGCATATTCTGTCAGCTAATTTTGAACCTTGTTATTCTGCCATGTATGTAGTCACAGAGAAAAAAAGCCAGAGCACTAGTCAGGGTAATCTTAGTTTGTTTTCGCTGTGCTCACAGATGTAAATAGTAGGGAGACAGAGAACTGTCATGTTTTCTCCTAAGAGCTTCTCCAAGAAAAAATTCTGATAAGTTTACACAGAAATCCATATTAACTCTCTGTGATCCAAATAAATAAGTACATGTTTTGGATCCTTCCTCCTTCTCCATAAGCAGTTCTGCATCTGCCCCTTTTAATGGCCACTGTATTTGCTTGTTACACCTGAAACTAACTTTAGGATCTGGGAGAATGAATTCAGGATGATTATTTAGAAAATTCAGCTTTAACTCAAATAAATTCTGTATTGGCCATCCTTTATGCTCCTTAGGGCCACTCACCATGTCACCTCATTGTTATTTATTTTTCTCACATTATTCAGTGCTGTTGCCCTTCTTATTCTGCACTTAATCAAAACCAAACAAGCCCTCTCTGTGGGACTGGCAGAGTTATCCTATTTTCTTTATAGTTCCAAGAATTTAGGGTGACATAAGTATATGCAGCTGCAGGATCTGCATGAGAGTTTGTCAGTCACTGGATTAGATTGAACATGGATCCTGGAGAGACATCTGAGCAACACTGACATCAGACAACCATTACAGAAAAGCATGGCAGAGGAGGCAGCATTCTTTGCCTGAAAAAAGATAGAGGAGCCCCAGATTGGAAAAAAAGTGCAAATAAGGTGGATAAAATGTCAGACATGCTTGGATATATCAGTTACTTGCTGGTTCACAACTGGAATAGTGAAAGATCAAAAAATAAGTTGCAAAACAAAATGCAGTCAAATAAGAAATAAAATTATAAAAACACACAGAGAGTTCTAGGCCATTTTCTTCTTTCTGTTTGCTTTTTCAATTTCTTTCCATTTCAGTGGTAATTCGTAAATCTGCCCATTGGGGCAGGTGCTTTATTAATATCATTATGTCAGCTTGTCCTTCAAATGTATTCATATTACAACTGACAGTATTCTAGGAATTTATTTCATACCTTTGTAAATGACCATACATCAGCTTTTACTTCCAAACTGCTTCTTGATATCTCACTTTTATCATGAAGCTGCTATAAAGGTCTACTTCACTGAGTCACAAGGCAGCATAGCTATTTCTTAAAAAGATACATAAATCATAATTTACTTCTTCATCTAGGTCTATTCCTTCCAAAGAAATAAAATTAAAAAGAATCCGTCACTGGGAATGCAAGTAAGCAATACAAAGAAGCCCTAAAATTGTTATAATTAGTATAATAAATGATGGTGGCAAAAGGTATTTTCAATAGCAGGTAACAATATTGATGAGATTAAATTGACTTAACCTGGAAAATATTGTTGGTATCTAACCATCTGTCAACACAAAGCCCACCAATATTGTTAAGGAAATTCATGTTGGCTGGATCTAGACAGCTGCTTGAAGCCTGATCAGTGTTAAACATCAGTTAACCAGCTCAAACAACATTTCTGACAAACCCCATAAAAATGCTCTGAGTGTCTTCAAAAACAACTGTAAGCAATTAGTTAGGATAGAAATTCTATTAAATGAAAAAGACAATTCTGAAATAAAGTTTCATATGAAGCAGAAAAATTAAATGAACTTTGATGACTATGCAACATCTTTAAAAAAACTTTGAAGTGGAAAAAAGCTCTTGGATAGTTGAAATATGATATGTGGGAATGCTTTTCTATTCTTAAGAAATCTCCACCTTATTTTACAAAGTAGTTCAATTTTCACCAACTTATATAGTCCACAATATGATGACACTTAATTTCCCTATATTATGTCTTAAGCAGTTGCAACCAAGTCCATCTGATTGTGTATTTTACCATTACTGACATCCTGTAGACATCTCATTTGCCAGTTAATTCATTACCACAGTAGTTTAAGAGAAATTTCTTCTTTTTTTTTTTGCCACAAAATGTAGTCAAAAAGAAACAATTGCATAGTAAAATGGTTCAAAATGTAAGCAAAGACAGTTGGAAGACAACTCATGACATCAAGTCTGTGTTTTCAGAGATCTATATGAGTTTCCCAGAATTTTTGACTAATCTCCTCGGATGTTGAAACTTACGTGGATAAGTATGGATCTGATATTTTTACCTGTATACACTAGACATGTACTTAATTTGTAGTTCCAATATTTAGTGCAAGGAAATGACCCAGTGGATATTTATAGCAGAAACTGAAGCAGAATCTTGATTTAGGGAGCTGAATCAAGAGGGAGGAGTGGGAAAAGATCTGCAAAAGCATGGCAAAATAGAGACATGGAGAAAAAGAATAAATATGAATACATGGTTGAAGTTACAAAGCATACTACTGACCTGCAAGTTTGTGTTAGATTTTCCGTAAGTTCCATTTCAAAATAGATAGCTTTTAAAAATAGAGAAATTAAGCAAACAATAAATCCAAGAGGGTTATTTGATGGTAATTTGTCTTGGCCTAGTGTTCTTGCTAACCTGAAAAAAACAGAAAAGCAAAAAATTTTAATGATAAAAGAGTATCCTTTTCCTCAGACACATATTTCAAAAGCAATAGGAATTTATCATGCAGTCAGTATGCTTTCTATGAATAAGAAAATACACTTCTTTTGTTGGGCACGTCCAATAGCCCATATCCATTTCTGGAAGTAACAGATGACACTATATCCATACCTTTGCCATTTTCTCGATGCTGCTTACAAATTCTACGCTGCTTACCTGTCCTAACTTTAGTATCTGTGCCAAGGGCTTGTGTTGAGCTTCAGTGTGTTAAACGAATCCAGTCCCCCATCCCAGCAAACAAAAATAACCCTAGAAACACTAGCAGCTTGACTTAAACATATTTCAATTGCATTCAAAATTCTAGTATTTTTAGTGAATACATTTCTGCGCACTGTTGGAAGTTTCACTCTTCCTGGAATTTCAACTTCACTATGTTTATCAGCAAAAAACCAAAACAACAAACCAGCCTATGAGACTGCATGTGTTGTTTCATTATAGATTTCTGGTGTACCGTTTGAATGGAATAAATAAGTGGAAAACAAAATTATTGCAGTGGCAATAAATTTTCATATGACTTATTAAAATTATCTAGATAGCTCCTATGAACAACATTAACCATAATATATTTAAACAATATTTTCTTTTGTCCAAAAAATACCTTGTTATCAAAGTTATTATTGCAACATTTAAAACCAGTTACTATGATTTTCTTGAGATGCTTCACCTACCGCAGAAAAAACAGACTGTGAGCTCATTAATTGTTGATCAAGATTTAGCAATTCTACTTTACTGTTTCAAAAACACAGAAAAGTATTCCATGGCCCATCCTTGAAGAGGCTAAATGTGAAGACAGAAGGAAACTGACTTAGAATTACACAGTGCAGATGTTCCTTTGGAAAGCTTGACAGAAGATTTGTGATGCTCTTTAACCAAGTTTCCATAAGGTAGCTGAGGAAACAATTCAAAATGATAAGCATTGACTGCAGGATATTTAGATTTATTCATTTTACTTGAAACAAAAGCAAGGAAGACAGACCCTGCATTCTCAAAGGTACTTAAAGATTTAATACTCCCATGCTGCCTAATCCTTCTGTCACCAGGATATGAAAATGAACCTTGCCTTGATTAATATTCTATTAATCCATGACAAAGTACCCATCTCACTCACACACAGCTTCTCGGCAAGTTCCTGAGATATGCCTCATTAACTGGATTACACGTTTGATCTGATTGCTGTCATATCATTCTGTTGACAGACAGGGTGCCTCATTCTGGACTGTCCAGTGAAGAGCTTTTATCAAAGCCAACCCTTTCCTGTAATGTCTTTCTGAACCTTCTCCTCTGATGTATGGAAGGTTGACCAAGGTCAAACCATTTCTGATTAAATGTGAAAGTAAGTGTCGGTGTCTTGCCTGAATTATAAAACTAATTTGACTAACCTTTGATAGATCTTTGAGATAAACATGAAAAAGTCTATGCTGAATGATTGGTTTTTTTCATGGAGTAAAAAAACTATTTTCATCTCTGTTGACTTTTTTTTCTTTATAACTTCTGAAGGAATTTAGGGCTGCTTAAAGGTAGCATTTTATCAGCCCTGAGATGAAAGTTCTCAGCTAGTTACAGATCAGAAAAAACATGGTCAACAGCTGCCCTCTTTTTTTCTCATAGAGAACAGCTCTTCCAAATGGAGTCGTATTTCCCACTCCCCGGGGCTGCCTGCTCTTTTTTTCATCTTACCAAGAACTCAGTCAACTTTAAAAGTACAATGAGTTTTTTAACTTGTCTATAGGGCAACTGGATCAAGACCTGGAACAAAAGTATTTTCTTTATTTTTTTAGCCTTCTTCTGATTGTCCTTTAAACTTTAATTGCTTAATGAGATATTGATTTTTATATACGCAGAGCTGTATTTTTAAAGGAAGTCTGACTCTAGAAGAGGGATAGAAATGGTTTTTTCCTTTTGTCTAAAATGGAAGAAAAACCTTCATTATTGAGATATTCCCTTTCCCCACCATCTGGATATTAGACAGTTCTTTCTGGGTGCAGTTCTAAATGTTGATATTTTCAGAGGAGGGATGGTTTAGGTTCAGTCTTACCCAGCCAGTTCTGTCAGGCTGAAAATCTGTCTAGTCTTTCCTCAAAGATCTCCTGTGGTGGTGGACTCAAGCAGTCTTCTCTATTGTTTCAGTATCTTTATAATAAGAAAGTGCTTTTCAATATTTAATCTGAATACATCTCACATAATTTAAGTCCATTAAAACTGGTCTTGACTACTGTGGGCATGGGGAAGACATTGCATCTTTCCTCTTTTTAAAGGTTTCTGTATTATATGTTTTAACACAGCTTTAAGTTATCCTTGGGGAAAAAAGTAGAAATATAATTGATATTTACTACATTATAATTCTGCTTAGTTTAGATGAAGTATTTTAGGCTACAAGTAAATATCAACTTACTGATATTTTATAAGTAGTGACATGTTAATTGAGAAAACTCATATCCAAGCATAGTAGTCTCAGCTTCAATTAACATAGTGTGCAAAAATCAGTCTCATTAATTCTGAGTCTATTTACTTACAGCTGTTTGTCATTCAACATATGAAAGATAAAACCCTCTACTGCTTGTATCCAAAATTCTCTTAACTTTTGCTTTCATAAAAAATAAGAAGAATTATTTCTTTTATTAGATGGGATAATACTGATAGATAAATAAATACTGATAATACTGATTTCCTGACTCAAGGTCTGTAAAGTTTTCAGAGACCATCCCATGTAAACAGGTGAGATGGTGGCTGTAAGCAAATCCAAGATTTAATGTTGCATTGTGTAAGCATCATTGAGAGCCTGACAATGCATCTGCTTCTTCTATCATCCATTCAATGCTATTGGATGAAAGTTTTAAGCAAATAAAGCACCTACTTATCTCTATAAGAAAGGTCCATTTTTTATTCCATACTTCAAAGTAATGGTTGAAAACCACTAGCTGAATAAAATCTTTTCTGTAGTGAAGTGAAACCACAGTGAAACTGCTCTAATAGTAAATAACACACTTTTAGTCAGCAGCTTGAAAACAACCCTTACTGCATAACGTAAAATGTAATTTTTACATGGCAAAGTTATGACAGCTTCTTTAAAAGCTGAATAAATATAATCTTTTATGTACCCAAAATAAAAATTAACTGAGTGTCCAAGGTAACAGAAACTACTGTTTGAGACCAGGACCAACAGGGCTCCTGGCTATATTGAGGTCAACAGTAACAGTCTTGGTGTCTTGACTAAGCCAAATTGTCTTGATGTGGTTAAACATTTGATTAGAGGTGAGATCTGATGGATCAGTAAAGCACGAACTATGTGAAATACGTATGTACTGAGACAGATGGTCAGTCACCAACTTGACTTTGATCCTAACAAAGTGTTGTTGACAGCATGAGGATTTGCTTTTCATTAATACCCAGCTGGATACAGAGACATTTTCTTATTTCTACCACATATCATACAGGGTAATCAGCCCTGGAATACATATAGACACTTTCCTCTGCCAGAAAGAAAATTATCTTGGCCAGAGATTGTAACCAGAGAGATCAGAAATTAATTGGACTTCCTTACAGTATCTAAGGGAACATTGGTGATTGCATAAGTATAAAAATGTTGACATGCAAGCCCATGACTAGGTATTATTATTAATAGACTGTAAATCAAAATCCTGAGCAATTCTTTGTATTGAAAAAGACTGAATCCAGCAGAACAAAAACGTTTGTTTTAGTGTATGCATGAAGAACAAAAATTCTCCAATTTCAGTATGTCAGGTAAGATTTTTCCATATTCTTGCAGCATAAAAAAAAATTGTAATATGTGTAGGTTGATTTAATTGATGGTTCTAGAGAACATTCATGGAAAGTAAACTTTTCAAAGTAAAGTTTACCATTGTCTGTGAAACTGAAAAAACATCCATAAAAAACTTTCTGAAGAAGTCTTTATAATCAATTATAGGGAAATTCTAAATGTGATTCAGCTTACGTGTTACCTTATATCTCAACCATGACAACATTTATATATTACATATTAGGTATTGGACAGATGATAAATGCGAGAAAGAAAGGAAAAGATCCTAAATTTTATATGTTTTTGAGTCAAGTGGTTTAGATTGCCAGCCTAGCAAGTCCACTGTGAAGGTTTACTTCATTCCCAACTAGATCTGGATCTAACACGCTTCTCTATCTAATTTTTAATTAGATGGGGTTGTTATTATTTTTAAAAATAATCAGTGTGTTACATTTTATAATCCAGAGTGACTGTTCTTTAGGAAAGAAAAAAAATTGTTGAAAGGCAATTCTCATGATGTGGATAGTTTAGTGCAAACATTTTATTCGTAGCACATTTTCCTAATTATACAGTGGCAAGTAATTTGGTTTACTATGAATAAATGAAAACCAGTTTGAATACTTATTATTTGCTTGGGTTTATACATAAGAAAAGAAATCCTTTTCTTCTGCTTGAACAAGTCATTAATATTAGAGACAAATTTAATAACAGTGTGGATACTTGTATTCTTTCTACTCCCAAATCTCTTAGGCTGAAAACCCATTAGCTATTTCTTCCATCATTGATGTTCTAACTTTTACATGGTAATCACATCTGTGACAGCTCGAAATTATTGTTGTGAGGACAGAAGCTGGCCATTGCCTCTAGAGCTTGCCTATTCAGTATTCGAATTTGTGGTGCTTTCTTCTAAAACTCTGCAATGCTAAAGAGATGCTCACAGGGCATGGGTTAACAACATTCTGGGAAGCATCTTGTCTGCCCCATTAGTCTGCATCCAGTCAAGGCTATCCAGGCATGTTCAAGATCATCTGAGAAGAAGAGTAAGTCAAGTGTGGCATAACTAATAACAATTTGGAATAGATAAGTTCCATTTGATGTTCAATAAAAGGAAATTTTCTTAAAGTTCATTTTTTTTCTTGAAGAATTAAACATAGCCCTAAATATAAATATTTGCAAAGTGTCAACCCAAGTGAAACCAACTGGAATTTCCACCCAAAAGCTGAAGCAAAATGCCAAAGACCCCATATCCAGAACACAAGCAAACACTGTCAAGCAGGGGATCATTTGCCATTACAGAATTATGTTCTATTTATGAACAGAAAGGGCTGTACAGTCTCAAGGCTCTCTCTATAAACTTGTGTGAAATCACCATAAAGACTGTCACTGTGAAAAAAGGATGTTTTAGTACCTATAGAGACGTAACTGAACTGTACCATTGGGATGTTATGCTGTGAGTATTCCAGGAGATACTGTGCAGTCGAGCACTACTTTATTTAGGCACCATTGTTTGCAAACAAAATATGGTATTTTTGTGCCAGAATCAGATTATAATAGAAAAATAGTGAAGATTCATTCTTTTAAAATTTCCAGCCTGGATAGTTCTGCCAAGGTTTTAAACTGGTGAGTAACCCATCCCACCTCAAGAGACCTGAATTATTCTTCTCTCTGTACTTCTGAAAATAATTCCTCCTTGCTGTAAACATCTTCAGAAATCAACACTTAATACTGCAACAAAAGCAATTGAAATTAAATTTAAGAGATTGTTTTGTTGGAGTTTTTTTTGTGCTTTCTCTTTTGTAGCTGAAGGAAGCTTTATAATACTGTATTTCTTTATTCTTGTTTATTGCTTTTCGGGAAAGAAAGGGCTTTTCTTATGTATCTTTAAAACACAACATGCCAATGAACTTTACAAAACACTCATTTTATGTAAGTTTGCTTACATGGCTAAAATTAGTTCCTCTATTCCTAAATGAATATTTTAATAGTCTAAATACTACTGTGGGGTTAATTTTTAATAATTTCTTCTATTTTCTCTTTATGTTTTGCTACAATTGTTATAATTAAAATGTGAGTAATAAAATAAATTAAATTTTTTAGTCTGAACATATGCATTTAAAATATATATATTTTTCAGCCTCATAACATGAAGTTCATTTATTAAATGAATTTCAGTTCAATACCACTGATACTTCCAGTTGTGTATGCATGCAGACATTATTGAGCAGTATTCATAAACCATCTTGTCTCACAGTAGTCTCCTGCTTTCTCTCAGTAACCTCTTCTTTATCTTTGCATTCTTCTTCTTTCTTTTAGAAGCTGTGGGCATATGAGGGATTGCTGTTGTCCTGGGGTGACTGTATGATACTGTATTCCCTATCGTCTGCCCTATGCCAGACACGAATCCTGTGCCTTCCTGTGTCTTTAAGCCATTTCTCAGAAGAGGGGGGAGAGAAGCCAGGCGAATTTTTTTAGAGTGGTATTTTCAAGGACATATACACTCCCCTGTGTTCTCTCACTGCTGTGGCAGAGTGGAGAAAAGAACCTTACATGCTTTTCCCAACTCTCGGTTCCTTTTCTCAAGAGAGAGATGGAGAGTTAAAATTGTTTGCTTTTTTTTTCGCTGGCCTGGTGAACACCAGAACATCAGAACATCACTGGGACACCCTACACCGGGGCCTGGAGGGGCCCACACTGAACCCCAGCTCCAGAGAGAGAGAGCAGAACCACGCCTACAAAGGACTTTGAATTTTACCAGGTTCTCTCCACAGTGAGAGGTTTTATTATTCAGCATTATTCTTTCTCTGTGCCTGCGTGCACTCTGCTTGTTAAATATATAACTTTTTTTTCACTTTCGTCCAAGGAATTTCTTCCCAAACCTGTGGGGGAGGAGCAGCTGAAACCTGCCTTCTTTGGAGGAGACATTCCTTCCAGAGTGTTTCCCATAATTTGTCTCAAACTGCAACAGCTGTTTTTTCTGAAGTGTAGGTACTGACAAGGCCTTTTTATTTTGAAGAATTATCTCTGCTGAATCTCCCTTCCCAACTGAAAAAGCCCATGTGTATCCTGTGTTCACTTACTGGAATTCCTGCCTAGCCTGGACTGCAGTCTTTTGCAGTATCATGTTCCTGAATCAAAACTAATTCCTCTAAAATATCTGCCTCTATAAGAAGGAGATTTTTTTGCAACTTATGCTTATACTTCTAAAATAACTGCTAAGGGTTTTTCCAACTTTTTGGTTTGTTGAAATTTCTTCCTGAGGTTCCTCCCAGTTTTGAAAACATTTTAAAAAGGTTATTCATCAAAGGTTACAAACAAACCTTTCTGTCCAATTTTCTCCTAATTTCTGAAAACAGAAGAAAAATATGTTTTCTTTAAATACTTCCAAACCATCAATAAATTAGTTATGCAGTGTTTTGAATGCTGTAGCCTCTATATAATATTACTATATCATCACACTCATACACTTACACCTTCCACTTAAACCAAAGGCTATTTTTATATTTCAGATGTCACCTTTTAGATGGCAGACATTCAGGATAACAAGGAAATTGCAAAGAGCTGAAAGTAATGAGGGAAGTACATCTCCATCCTGGATGATTGTTCACACCCTGAAGGTGCTCTACTAAATAACATAAAATTAGTACCTTCTCATATATAGGGACATGTCTTCCAAGACACCCAATTATTGAAGGAACAGCATGATTTCAAATTGTGGATGGAAATGTACTACTCTCTTGAAGACTCAGTTATTTGCTTTTGGAAGAATAGATCTATTTATCCTTTTGGCAGTTTTCAGAGGCTGATTTGGTAAAGGGAGTTTCTGAAATTCTACTATCCATTTAAAAACCCCCAATTCTTCTATATTCCTTTTACCCATACATGTACAAACAGATTTGCATACACACACAAGGAGTTTGAGTGCCTACAGTAGGGCAACAGGTACCACTAACTGAGATGTTGCTCAAGTTTTTTGTGCGCTTTTGCAAACTGGCTTAATCCATATGAGAGTAATATGCTCAACAAGTTTACACGGAGGATAAATAATGGATTTATGCCAAATTGCACTTAATTTCAAAATGTAACAATTCTGATTAGCTGCCCTCACCTTTGCTACTGACAGCCCAGAACTCTTTCCCTGTCTGGAGTGCCAACGTTAGAATAAGTCTGCTTTTGTCTCTCATTTTGCGCAAGCTAGTTGTTTTGCACAGCCCTCAATCTTAACTTTTAATAAAGCTCTTTATCATTTTCTGCAGCACAAGGTTTTCATTTAGAGTAATTTTTTTGGTTTATTTACTTCTCATTACCAAATTCCTTGGACATCAGACATTTTATCCTGGAAAATAAATGTTTAAAATAGAAGCTAGAACAAGTGAAACTGTTGGACCAAAGATTATAAAAAGTCCAGGGATATCTAATCAGACCATTTATCACTGTCACACATGTTTCCAGAAGCTACTCCAAAACATCCATCTACTCTCCTAGGAACTTCATCGCTTTCTTCCTAAATGTCAGCAAAATAATCTATTCATACCATTTTGGATTCAGCTAAAACCAAGGATGCTGGAGAAATGAGACCTGCTTTGTAGGTCAATATCATCTATGGAACTGTTTTGAATTTTAAAAGCATCACATCCCAACTTTGTATTTTCTTTTGGAGTATATTTGAAATAATAATGCTCTTGGCAAGATGCTGAAAATCTAAGAACTCATTGTCTCTCTTCCGCTTTCTATTGTATTCAAGCTTTCTTTTCCCATCTCATAGGAGTAGATTTTTAAGTAAGGTAGTTAATATATTTCAAGTTCCTTAATAACAACTTTCTTTTGCAAAACAGAGATATAATGAAAATACATGTTTTTCAAAAGACTCAAAACCTTGCAGCATAGAATTATTTGACGTGCAAGGTCACAAAGTGTCATTCTATTATTTATTTATTCTAGTATAACCCATCTGGCAAATAACTACTGTGGAACGGCTCACTCACTCTCCATGCCCCCCACCCATGACAGGATGGGAAGAAGAATCAGAAAAAGGTAAAGTCCATGTGTTGAGCTGAGAAAGACTTAATAAAGGAGATAAATTTTATTAATAATAACTACTAATTAAATAATACAATAAAAAATAGAAATTAAAATAGAAATAATAATTAAATATAAATAATAATGGAAAAGTAAAGGGAGATAACAAAAAGAGAAAGGAATAAAACCCTAGAAAAAAACTACCAGTGCTCAATAAAATTGCTCACCAGTCATTGCCAAATGCCCAGCCTGTCCCTGAGCAGCGATCAGCTATTCCCAGCCAACTTGCCCCACTTTGCATACTAACCATGCTGTTCTGTGGTATGGGATATCTTTTTTGGCCAGTTTATTTTTAGCATCACATACCCACTTGATTCAGCAAATTGGGGTGGTCAAAAACATCCACTTGACTTTTAACAAATTGTTCTTGTAAAATTATTTATTATGTGTTAAGAGCACACCATGCTTCACTGAATAAGTGCAGCAATCACTGCATCCACTAATCTTTCTTATACCTTGTAATATGATGTAGCTTATTTCTTTTATTGTTCTTCTCTCACTTTTTGTAAGGATCATTAACAAATTCATGTTTCCATGTGCACTGGCTATGCACTGACTTTTCCCTTCAGTATTGGTTTATTCCACTTTAAATGCAGGTTGTGTGGCTCAGGGGTCCACAACTGTACATATTGCTTTCCATGGGGTATATTACCCTTATAGTCACAACGGTATGGTTCTGATTTTAATTTGTGCAACCTTGGATATTTACAGCAAAATGGGCCCAATTTTCATAACATCTAAGCATGCAACATTGACTTTTCAAATGATCTCTGAACTAGAATTCCCATACTGACAGCAACCTCCCCCAACAGCCTCTTTAATGTTCCAGTCTAAGAACTGCACCTCATTTCTAGCACTTATTTCTTTTCCCATTTGTTACTTTTAGTGCAAAGGAAACCAAACTTGCAACATACTTGACAGCAGACAAGTGCCTAAGTGCTGATCTGTAAACAGTCTGGATTTAATGTTTGTTCACATAACCATAATCTGTTTCCCAGTGGGCATAACTTTAATTTTCTTTAATAATTAATGAGGCAGCTGACTTAAGGAAAAAAAAAAACAAACTACAAGGATCATTCAGCTGAGTCAATTCCTAGGTCTACATGCCAAGAATTATAACTTATCCATTTCTAATAAGTAGGGGTTTTTTTTGCATAAATAGCAGCTAATAGTACCTTCTATTTTCCAGTTTAAAACAGACGATTATTTACAATGCATCTTAATTTTAATCTTAATTTGATTTTCTTCCTACAGGTAGACATTCACTAACTACTGCCCAATATTTGCAGTAAACAAGATAGAAAAATGACAGATTATTTTCTCATTTCTTATATCACTATAATTGATCTCCAGGCATTATTTCATATACATGCTGAAAAAACAGAAATTTTCTGAAATGACAGTTTGAAAATATGCCATTTGAATGGTATGATAGCATTCAGGTATGAGGGACAACTTAAGATTATTCAGGCTAACTCAGTCTTGATTTCATTTTTAGTCACATTTTCTCATTTTATGCATTTGATTTGTTGTCATTAACACTTCTTTATGTAGCTTTCCTTTGAGCAATGTCCTAAGTATAGATGGTTTTCTTTTAGGGAGTATGGGGCAAAAAACTTCTGACACTGTGAGTGATGAGGACTCAACAGGGCTGTCTAAAAACAACCTGATGTTCCTCAGTACAGCCTAAGACAAGGGTGGTTTTCATCCTCGATGTGTGCCAACAGGAGATGATGCACACATCTCTGCTATCAGCTTCAAGAGCTCGTTTGATAACAGCAGAAAGGCATGGGCACGGCAATGACTGGAGAGCCCCAAGGGCCCTGGCTGAGACACGCTGACTGAAGATACCTAATTAGAGAGCGAACTTGCTTAAGTCTTTCAAAGTCTGCAGGCAATATTTACAAAATAATATTTTCAAAGTCTTAAAACCCAACTGAGTTGGGACAAACTTCAATGCCAGTTGAAGACCTTTCATTAACTTGACCGTTCCACTCCCTCTTTGACATTTTTCAAATCCCTTTTTCACAGGATGGGAGGTTGTCAAGAGATTTAGGGACCTAAAATATTTAGAATTTTTTTCATGTTGGCAAGACAATATTTTTCTCTAACCTTCTGAAGCAGTGAAACAGTAAAATTATTTTCACAGATATTTTTAAAACTATTCAGCTTGAAACAGATTTGTAGCCAGAAAAAGTATAAATATTTAAAACCTAACAAAGTGTTAAGCAAACTGAAAATAGGTTCTTATAATTGGAATGTCAACTAGTTTTCTACATTTTCTTATTAACTGATGTCCCTTCTATAACATTTTTCATTACAGTATGGCCTTCTGAATTGCCCTGAAAAATGCCTTAAATACATAAATGCATGTCCATCCGGGGAAGTCCTATGGTTAGTACCCTAGAGAAGAAAATAATTCTGGCATTGTTTCAATAATAGTATTTCACATTTCTTTAGGACTTCATGCAGAAAGCCTCAAAGAGTCATACAGTTTTAATAACTACAGTCTAGAAGCAGATTGAATGCATGCTTGCAAAGAGAAAAGCCATATTAGATACAGCAGCAGCTCACAGCCTGGGGTATTGCAATTGCCAATAATCCCACTATGCCTGCCAGTCCGAGTATTGACCTGGATAATGTACCCTACATATTTTTCTAAATAATGGTATAGTCTCTAATTTTCTCAGACCAGCAGCCTGTCTACAGTGCTTTACACTGCAACAGTATTTAGTTATGGTAGCCCTAGAAAAAACATTAAGAATCTTTTTGAAACAGAATATGGCTAAAATTCTCTTCACCTTCTTTCAGCTGTGGAAGAAAAACTCTCATTTTCACACCTTTAGTTTTGCTTTGTAAATTACCTGGATGATTCACACACAAATTGGAAGAAAATATCGAGAGAACAATTTCTTCCTTTATCTCCAAACAACCACAATATGCTCTCCAATACACAACAGAAAGCAGAAAAAAATAAGTTTACCTATAAATAATCACTGCAAACCAGGAGGGCCTGAGCTTGCTTCCACAGAATTAGTTTTATATGAGTAAAATCTTGTCTTAGCACATTGAATACACATATTGATCAGCAGCATATAGAGCATAATCTTTCCTAAGATTTTTCCTCTCACTTCACAACCTATTTCAAGATTCAGGATGGGCTTTTCAAGGTGCAGAAGCAACTCTTCCTCTTAATAACAAATCATCCTTAGCCTCACAACATTTCTCCAAATTGTTAAATGTTTTTTAAAGGATGGATAAATAAGAATATCAAACAAATATGCAGGAAGTCTCTGTTTAGTGATAGATTCTGTGTATTTTGAATCTGCAAGGTAAACAAAGCATATACAAATATACTAAAACTATGTGGCATCTTATGTCTTCATAAAGACAGCCCATCTTTTCTCCTAGATAAATTAGGAGGAAGAAAAACACCCAGATTGTAATAATTAAAACTGAAGGAAAATTCAATTTGTACTACCGTGAACATACTAAGCTTGAAGTGTCTACACTGTTTTTGACATTTTGGGAAGGAAAATAATTCAGAAATGAATAAAACATCTCCATAATACATAGATGCACAATATAAAGTAACTCATTGTTAAAAGCAGTTGATTCGTCTAAGATTATTGACTGGAAAAAAAAATTAATAGAAACAAAAGCAAAGACATAAAAAACAAGTGAAAAGAATCACAATAATAATCAACTCTACAGTTTGCCCACTGAAAAAGACCTTCTTTCAAAGCTGACCATACAGACTACCAGAACAGGCTACCTGGGGGTGAAAATAAAATTAGGAGTAATTGATTTAACCAATTTTGTTTGTATTTCCCAAGCTATGAAGCAACTTAATAGTCAAAAACCACCCTACAAACATATTTAATTAATATACATATGCATTTATATGTAACATGTAATTTATATTACAAGAACACACAAACAGAGATAGAAACCTAGACTTGGAAAGATAGCTGCAAATGAAGTATGTAAAATAATGCTTGTCTCCCCCAAAACAAATAGACTCAACATTCCTGTATTCTACTTAGTAAAAGTCTGCTTTGATTGTAGTTCTAGAACTTCTGCTTCCAAGTAGTTCCCTGCCACTTTTCACATATTCCACAGCTACTGTTCTCACAGGTGTTGGCCCTTTTCTTTCCTTTCTCATCATCTTTCACAAGCCTTCCAGCTCCTGAGGTGATGCTCTTCCATTATTCTGCTGATGTGTGTACAGGAGTTATGCCCCAGCCCTTGGGTAAATGAGCTGCAACACATTGACTTCTGCTGGCAGCCACTGCTCCTGATGAAGGTCACGCACCTGGGAGGGATGTCCTTATGATTTAATCCACCATATGCTGAGCTCTGTACAGAAACTCTCCTCACACATTTCAGTACCAGCTCCTCCTGAAGGTGGAGATGTCAAGTAGGGTGGCCTACCTTGGCCAATTTAGGAAAGGAATAAATTCAGGCCAGGATAAAGTGCAAAAAGACATTGTGAAAAATGTGCAGAATAAGTGCTACACTAATGAGCTGTATTTTGGATAAACGTGGATGAAGGCAGTAGTCAGCTTAATCACGTTTAGTATAGAAGTTAGCAGGTAGGCTAGAAAAGGTACTTTTGTTTGCTTTTTAGCTTCTTGTGGTGGCTTTTTACCCAGCGCAGGCAGTGTGTACCAAGAAAACATGGCACTCCAAATTGAACAGAAACCTTTTTCTGAGCATCATCTAAAAGGCAAAAGCAGCAAATATGGTCCATAAATTACATTCGATGGTACACAGGTGCTTATGAAAAATCATAAATACATTTATAGAACTGTGACCACTTACCTGTTCCAAAGCACTGTTATGAACCAAGGTAGAGATAGCAGCCTAGAATGCATAAAACATAATTCAACATTCTGCACCAGTCTCTAGGAGACTTATGTAGCATAAGTAAATTCTGAAAATACTTTTTCATAAAATACAGTTTTTCTCACTCCAGATTTTTTCCTTTGCATTTTGATGGGGGACAGAGCCAGTGTTAAGCAATAAATGCTCTCTTATGTCTTCTGATTTCTGCACATACAAAAACTCACCTCTCATATTTTTGTTCTACAAAATGCAGTGGCTTTGAAGCAGCTATTTTACTTTTATTGAAGTCTGGCCATGATTTCCCTGTGCATTTTCTCGAGCCAGGATTCAGTATTTGGTTGATGTACCAGAGCTAGGCTGACAGCACATGAAAAGGATACATGATAATAATTCGATTTAAGGTAGACTACAACTATGTCATCAATGAATTAGGGTTACTATTGTAAGTAAGTGCCATCTTAAAACAGTCAAGGAAACCAATTTCTCTCTCTTCAGTTAGGAACCATGGTGAGTAAATCAGGAGCTTCAAGTTCATAGGAATTTTGTACAGTCCAATCAAGTTCACATACTTGAATATTTGCCAAATCAATCCAAATGTAATTTCTCCTGTTCCTTCATAAATGTTACCTGTCTCCCAGCTGGGCTTTCTGTGTATGTTCTTAAAGTTGTTAGACACACAAGCCCTGTGTTTTTATAAACAATTTTGTACTGAGATTGTTTCTTAATGGATATTGGGTGTCTATTCACCAATACATGAATATTGAGATCTGTCCTTATCATAAAAATGCTTTAGTAAATCACTGCAGATCCCACCAGTGGGCTCAGCTGTAACACAGTTGCTGTACCTAGTGGTCTGGTTTAATTTGGTATGAAAGATGGTTTCCACAAGAGAGAATCTGAATTAAACAAGAATGTAAAACTGAGGGGGCATCCTCAATTGTATCATCTTAGTAATTAATGAAAACATTGAGTTGCATTTCACTCAGGACAGATGCCTGAAGCATCCTATCTTGTTTACTCATCCATTCTGTCCCAATAGCACTGCAATTAATTTTTTAAGAAAAGGCATTTCTGTGTTATAATACCTGTTGTGCTTGGCATTTTTCTGCCTCACCTTGCAACAGCCATCAGTTCAGTACTGTATTTGTGGCGTCAGCTGCTGCTGCTGTTGGCACCCATTTAGCAGCACAACTGCAGTAGTCACAACAGATATGCTGGGTGCAAGTGCCACGTGCAGGGGTGTGAAGGGCACAGTTGTCACATGCTGGGCACATGATTGCCATGTGATGGGTACGTGATTGCTATGTGATAGGCATGTGATTGGTGTCTGTTATCACACAATGGGCATCAGATGAGCACATGACTGTCACATTATTGCCACGTAAAGAGCTAAAGAGCTCCTGCTCTTTAGCTGGCCCCGCTTTTTGCTCTGCTGCTGCTTGAGATGACCTAGCACATTTTCTAACAGTTCCTTGTTATTCCAGCTTCTACTTAGATGTTCTGCAGTTCTGCAAAAAGAAGATGCTTGAGTATGTTTTATTTTGTCTCTAAACCATGGGAGAGGTCTGCCTCAGTCTTAACCACCATAACGGCAGCCAGAACCACAGTCTGTGACTGCTTTAGAGTTGAAAGCAGATTTCCAAGCCAATCTGCTCCCTTTTATGAGGCTGTGACTTCAGTAGCCTCACTTCAGAAACCATTGCTCCAGGACGACCTCCATCTGGCACACTTAGGTGAAACTATTTATTTCCAAATTTTTATTGCACTTTTACAGACTATGTCAGAAGAGAACTACTTGGAAGAGAACTCCAGGCAGTATGGTCTACAAAAAGCTGGTGCAAAGCTCCAACTTGGAGGAGAGGACTGGTGCCCCAGTGATCAACTTTAGCAAGAGGGTGCCAGTGGTCAGCATTTTATTCACTGAAAGGGTGGCCAGGCACTGGAACAGGCAGCCCAGGGAAGTGGTGGAATCACCATCACTGAAAGCATTTAAAGGACAAGCAGATGTGGCACTTAGGGACATGTTTTAGAGGTGGACTTGGTAATGCTGGGTTAATGGTTGGATTTGATGATGTTAGAGGTCTTTTCCCTCCATAATGATTCTGTGTTTCTATGACTTTGAAGCAGAGGCTTTATCTTCCCGTGTCTCTGCTGTGTCCTGCTTAACCTGCCCTTGGTGTCACTTGGGGCCTCTTGGTGACATGATCTGGGTAACAAACACTATGCATAAATGCAAACACCAGCAGCAGAGAGGCTGCAGCAATGGTTTGTGTGTGCATCAGTGTTTTTGGCAATCTGTTTCTGGAATAAGGTATTACCAGCTCCTTGTCTATTTAGAAATGATCAGTTTGACAAATGGTGGCTGTAAAATGAAACTTAAATTGCTGACCTTAGGAAGCCCAAACAGTAGATAGCTTTAGTAACCATCAAGACCAAAAACACCTTAAAACAGACACAAATCATGTTTGCCATCACAAAGATTATCAATCAGGAAGTGAAATAGAAATATTTTTTTCTCTTAAAATTCAATACATAAAGAGAATTTGCAGCTTTACTTATGGAAATAAAAAAGGAAATTATTACATCACTAATATTTCTCTATGGATTGTCTATCAAAAGACTGCAAAGCTGATAAAATACCTCTACTAAATTGGAACCAGATCCCAGACTAAGATTTAAGCTTTCTGTGAATATAAGATAGAGATGAACTTGTACATTTATCACAGTTCAGGAGAAACCACAACAGAGGGTTTCATCCTTAGAGTAAGTTTCCATTTATTGTTAAATTTGCTGTTTTGTGTATCTCCCAAAAAATTTACTACAGCTGGTTGATCTTATTAAACCATGACTTTATCTAGCTGCTGTGGTCCAAGTCTTCAGCTCATCAACAGAAAATGCTCAGAAGTTGACTTTGTCCACCTTTCTTTATTATACCCACAAGGGAAAAATTATTCCTTAGGTTTAATAAAAATGCTGTGGTTCAGTTTGAGGACAATATTTAACAATGTCTACTCTGATACTGTCTCCCTAAATTTCCTAAGGGATTCCAAATGTATGCTATTAGTTATGAAGATGACATAAATGGAAGACATTATATATAATAAGCTGGCAGCAAAATAAGACCTCAGTGAACAGCTGAGTGATTGCACTTTGTAACTCAGATGGAGATGAAAAACTGTATAGTAATAAGCATTTAAAATGGCAGGGAAATGTGATCCTGTACTATTCAATTTTAAAACAAAATGTTCTGGTTCTTATTAAGGCCCACAACAACCTTTTTGGTTTGTTCTTCAATGAGGAAAGATGGCAGGAATCAATACAAAAATCATCTATCATTTACTTCAGTCACTCTTCAGCGTACGTGCCAGGCACCCATGGATCCACAATTAATTTGAAATTTCCATGTCTACAGGTGACCTGAAAATTTTGTTTATCATGACAAGCTACAGATTAATATTAACCAATGTCTAATTTCATTCTGTATTTTTTTCCCTGTATGCATTCCAACACAAAACTTTGTACAAAATTATAATCTACTGAAAGGGTATTATGTAAAATCTCAAGATTTAACAATTTATCCAGGGATTTATTAATTAGATATCCTGAAGTACATATTTTACAACAAACCCAAACTCAGTAATGAGGCACTTTTGTGTGTTTCATTGTGTCCTACTGCTGAATTCCAGATTTATTGCACACAGAAAAGTCAGGTGTCACCAGAATCAAACGTGAATTTTTAGCATTTCAGTCCCTTCCTGCGAAAGACTTTGCCCTCAAGAAACAGCTACAGTGATCACATCCTTCTCTTTAGTGGGGAAAAACCTGAGTGGGAAAAATAAAAGGTATTGCACACTAGTGTAGAAATAGTGTGCAAAATCCGTAGGGGACGCACTGAGGGATGGGTCTCTCTAAGTGCCATGTTACATGAACAAGGCCAGTCATTCATAGGAGGAGAATTGGGGATAGACCCAAATAATTTGGACAGAAGCCATTCTCTGACAATGGACCACTGTAATATAACGATAGATATACATTTAACATAAAGAGGAGCCATGGGTGCTTTGGAAGAAATTATTTTTTCTTGAGCAGAGAACAAATTTATGAATTTCCAATGAGTAACTCAAATTTTTCAAAGGTGTAGTTGTTCCTATTCTAAAGGTTGTCACTAAGTTCATGGCCAAATATTAAGTCTTTGAGCATATAAAAAAGGCAGTGGATCTGAAAGCTAGACAACAAATTGCGTGTTCTGATCAGCCTTGCAACATCTCAAAAAAAGACTTTCAAGGAGATGGCACTAAACTCCCCAGTCTCTGGTACATTCATAAGCATTCAAGCTTTCCCATTCAAATATCCAGAGCTTCTGGATATTAGTTGCCTTGCCTTTTCCTTGTCTCCTGTGGCCAACAATCAATAGTGAACCATTTTATCGTGGTGGATGCAGTTAAGTCCTGATCTGTGAAACTCTTTCATCCCTTAAGTCCTTATGTAGTCTAAAGAAGATCTTAACTAATTCAGAGCTATTCCAAAGAAAGCTGCAGGAAACACATGGTTACTTGCTTGTGAGTCAGCATGTGCACCCTCTCTGCAATCCATCCTCAAAGGCAAACAGAAGTAATAGTCGCTCACCTACTACCAAACACACAGGTATCTAAACTTTTCGAAACAATGTTTACAACATGGTCATTGTTGTCATCTGGAAGGAATGGACAGAGGCACCTGAAGTTACTTGTAATTAGGCCAAGCCTTTTGGAGAGGAGTAATGAGTTCCTGAATAATTGTTGGAATAAAACTGTTCCTGAAGAGCCAGAGCTGGGGAGCCAGGGACATACCCTGAAATATTGTGAGAGCAAATCAAAATCCGTCTCCTGGATAACTCAAGATTACTTAAAACATGGGAACTACTGCTATTGACTTTAATTTGTGCAGTGTTTGTGCATTTTGTTTTTGTTAGTCTGCTCATAGAAGGTGACCAATGCCAGTCAGTATCCTCAGGTGACTGGGGGAGACTTTGTCAGTCACTTCCACAGACCTATGGAGGGCTGAGATGGCTCTGCCTTTGAAAAAGTTGTAACTGGGATACTCTTCTTAGAAGCAAAAGCCTCTACAGAACTCAAAATGGGAGATGGAGAATGACTATGTTTTTTCTGTTTGCCAGTATTATATAAAGACTGAGGGTTATTTTTTTCCACTTAACAATAATCTCTGATATTATAGAAGTCACTGATTTTACTTCTAATGTTATTATATCTTCAATATCATTTGCTGTAAGAACTAAACAACATATTATTGAATATTTTTTAAGTGTTTAATGAGCTCAGTTTATTATCAAGCCCCGTAGATTTATCTGTATAAATTAGGGATGTTTCAAGACTCAGTCTCTCCAGGTCTGTGATAATTTAGCATCTGCTGTTTTCATATGATGCTCTGGAGTGCCAGCCTATGTACCTAAAAATATACTTATGGTTTCATGTACTCCAGATCAAGAAAATTGCCACATTTATTTCAGTCACATATAGACACAAAATATCTGTGAGGGCTTCTGAATCAGGTAAAGTTATCCCAATCTTTCCAATTTAAAAAAATGACAATTTCTTTCTGTTTCAAAAACCTGAAGAAAAACGGAGGCTGCACATCAAACTAAATAGACAAAATTCCATGTACGCATCAAGATGAGTATTTTTGTTAGAAAAAAAGCAATTACCATGAAAAACTGAGAATGCTAAATTCCTTCTATTTTCTGCGTACAGTCCAGAGAGAAGATTTATAAAACAACCATTAATGCAGCTTTTCATGAGAGCACTATGTAGGAATCAATATGCCAGCACAAGCCCAATGCCTTTATACAAAGCAGCAGGACTGCCTGTGATGGCATAGTCCTTCACAGCAGGGAAGAGATCAGAGCTGGGACCTGGCTGTTGTCGGTGGATATGGCTGTCTCAGCCATCTGCAGGATAGCAGGGGCTCTGCAAGCACCTGCCACATTATATCAGGAATGTCTCAAATCTGGAAATCTCTGAGTTCGATACCCACTGCTTTCAGGTGTCTAGACCATAGGCCAAAGCAGGCATGTCTGCTTCCTGCAGCTGCTCTTCTCTATCTGAGCATGCTGGAATTCTCAAGCTGTACAAAACAGCAGGTCTTCTTGTTGAGGGAGAGCTATCTTATTAATTTACTATAAGCAGGGTAAGGTTTCTGTGTAAAATAATAGGAGCACATTATAGGAGACCTGGAGATCTACTTAAACAAAAAAAGTTATGTTTTTTTATTTATTTTTTTTACATTGAAAGAAAAGCATTTCACCATTTTTATTTTTAAAAGTAAGATAAAATAACCCTATTCACTAAGAAAATTTCTTCTCAAACTTAGAGAAAATCACAATACTGGACATCACTGTGTAATTGTTAGTTACTGTAATACCTGGAGATACTATAACTGTGTCACAGTAGGATTTACCAGCATATACCTACTGTATCATCAGCTTGAAAGCTCAAAACCTGTGTACACATAAATTATTCTAATAAGTGGCAAGTTGACAAGGAACATCTGCTCTAGCTGGTGAACCCACTAATGTGATCCACCTGTCACTGTCTGGGTCATTATATAACTGTAATTCTGAACTACTGTAATATTTTTGGCACTTATACAAAGCTCCGAGTTGCACTAAGAGATTGAACTGAGATCGACGATTAATATACTTTTTTTGAAAAGAATGCAATATACATATTTACCGTACTCATTAAGGCCAATGGAAAAATACCATGGAAATTCATTTCAGCATGATTTTGCAGCCCTTATTTTTTAGTTAGAAGCATTTCAGAGGACATTCCACTGCATTTGCCATAAATAATAAGAAAAGTGTGGGGAGATAGTCGTCATGAAGTATTGATTCAGAGATTGTTTTAGAGCACTAGTTTTCACATCATGTCTTCCTATGTGTCTGTCTGTTTATTTCCCCCTCACTTTCTCCATACCAGCAAACCTAAAAACTCACTAAAACAAAATGCTTTCAGAATGTCAAGACTCAGAACTTAATCTGAATTTTTATATGAAAAATTCAGATAAACCAGAAATAACCTGGCTAAGGTTTCACTACTTTTAGCAAAGCATATAGTCATTAAGAAGGTAGGAGCTGACCCACCTTAAGCCTCTAAAATCAGAACATGGTTTATGTCATTTATGTCAAATGCACCTCAGAAAATAAAAGTTCTCTTGCACAAATGATGGTCGTTGTGCATTTAAAAGGTGAAATCTCTGATAACATTTCTACAGATACATATACGGATTACTGTTGTGTCTGAGGAGATGAATAACAAATCAGCATAAACCTATTAACATATTAAAGTTGAGTCTCTGGCCTGAAAACTGGAACATTTCAGCTCCTAATTTAGTTGGATAGTGTTTCTTTATCATCAACCTTTAAATGATGTTCAATATTCAAAGGGCTTTGTTTCCCTCTTACATGTATATAGTTTATGTAAAAGACAGTACATTATCAATAGTACAACTTCACCTGGTATAACCACTGGATGTGATACTAAATTCACCAAAGAAATGCACAAGCATAATCCAGAGAAAATTATTCTGAAGGTTTTACTATACCATGTTGTACGTTATCCACAGAAAGTATTTCAAATAACTTTCTACCTAGATTTTAAGGTTACATGTTAAATTCTTGGTCTATGTAGAAGTTAAAGCAAGGCAGACACAGACCCAAAATTGTTTCTTCTTCTTGTGCCCTTTTTATTTCAAAGACAAAACTCAGTATCCCACAAGTTTCTCAATCTTGCAAATTTCCAGCTGAGTAGACATTCATTTTATCCACTGAAAAAAAAATATCTGTGATCTGATAACTAAAAAATTATCAAAGATTTTTTCGGAGACAAGTTAAAAAACAAACTAAGCTACCCCAGCTTAAGTGAAAGGCGAATTAAGCTGCTCTTTACTGTCATATCTCTGGAGCTCAGTGGGAGCAATAGAAGGGGTTATAAAGAAAACACTACAAAAGCATAGTAAGTAGGGGAAAATTGGTGACTCTAATTGGGCTCCAAGAAATTTCAATTTAATACTTCTAAAACTTAAACTTCGAGCAGGTGGTATTGGATAAACTAGGACCTAAACATCTCTTACTGAATCCCAGTGGTAACCTCATAGAACACTGGGCTTGTTTCACCGCCAGGCAAGTGCCCAAACCCCAAGATATTGACTTCTCATTGGTGACAAATTTCTCTCTCCCCGTCCCACTCCTTTAGTATACCATGAAAATAAATTCAAAGAGCTTTGGGGGTTCATCTACACTACGGGTTTAGTCTGGATCAGAGATGAATGTCCCAGCTCTCCCTTCTTACTTGATTTACATGTTGAAATGATCTCAAGGCAACTGGACCAGATTGCTTTCATATGAAACTAACCCCTAGAAGTTGCTTGCCAACTGCCAATGGATGTTTAGTTCATACAACAAAATTAAAGCTACTGGGAAGTAAAAAAAATCCCTAAAACACCTACAATATGCATTTTCAGCTTCTCAGCACCACTGCTTTGTTCTAGAGCTCTGTTTCTACTGATCTGATCTACTTTGTCAGTATAACCAGTTTCAAAGTGTTAAAATTTTATCTGGAGTTCGTTCAGTGCTGGATAGCATTTTGGATTATCAAAGCTTCCAAGCAGATTTTCTTTTATACACATCCCTGAAATTTCTTTCTCATGCAGCCCTTTTTGTGTACCTTAGCAATAATCTGACAACTGATGGGTATTTCTTAACACTCCAATGTCTTTCATTAGTGTTCATGAAAAATCATTAGTTTTTAATCCTTTTAACTACAACCTCTTTGTTAACATTGAAATGTTAGCAAGATAATAATTTTTATTTTAATTAAAAATTAATTAATCACACATTTATTTTTAAAAAGGTAAAATCACACAAGCTAAAGGTACACTTAATTAAAAGAGTATATGAATTGGTAGAATGTACCTTTTTCCTTGATGTTTTAGTACTCTTAACTTTTTAAAGTTTTTAGGACAGTATCAAAACCAAACAAAATATTGTCCAAAAGATGGAAAGTTACTGTAGTAAAAAATTGATATATAATAACTATTGGTATGTTTATGTGGGAAATAATAAGGATCTTTTTTGCCTTTGTTAAATTTGCAGTGAGTGGTTTAGGAGACATGTGGACACCATATGAACAGAGAGCTGATTGGATAAAGGGACACCTGAACAACGACACCGCAGCAGCAGCAACCAATGAGTGCTTTTTTTGGGTAGGTTTTGGTTAAGTTCTGTTAAGGTTTGGTTAAGTTCTGTTGAGTTTAGAGTATAAAAAGTCTTGGTTTGTTACAATAAAACTGTCTTCTTTGGAGGTATAATGAGGTCTGTGTGTCTTTGTTCCCCATTGCTACATCTTTAAGTTGCTTCTGATGTTATTTACATTCATAAATGAAAGAGACTCTTAATCAAGATTTGTCATATACGTAGATAAGGTCCTGATATGAAAACCAAAAAATACAACAGGCTTGACATTTTTAAAGGTCCACCTTCAAATTGAAAGTCACTTTTTGCATGGAACACTTACTGAATTTACAGTGTAACTAGGGTAAGTTAATATTCCCATTCAGCCTGTTTAAGCTGTTGCAGTATTATTATCTGTATTATGCTACAGCCTGCCTGATAACATGACAATTAGATATTGGAATAATTTCACGTGTTTGAGTTGTCCCTATAAATTTTAAATCGGTGCCCATGTGCCACTTTCTGCATAATCATGGCATTCATACATAGTTTATATTTACCTTGAAGACCCAGGCAGTCCTCTCTCTGCCCTTCCTCAAGTACATTTAAAATATTGCTATTATAGGCAGAGGGGTTTTCTTTCCAAATAATGATACATTTCTAACTACCTCTTGTATTGTGCTTGTGTGGCAAGGCATTGGTAGCAGAGGGGTACAGGGGTGGCTTCTGTGAAAAGCTTCCAGAAGTTTCCACTATGTCCACAGGGCCCATGACCTTATAGAAATAGAAATTAGTGCTGAAGCTGGCTTGCTGGCAGTAATTACAGCCCTGTGGAAGAGTCCCACACTGGAGCTCATGAAGAATTCCAGCCTGTGGTAAGGACTCACATGGGAGAAGTTCATGGAGTGCTGTCTCCTGTGGCAGGGATCCATGCTGGAGCAGAGGAAGACTGTGAAGAGTTCTCTCCCTGAGGAGAAAGAAGCAGCAGAGACAGTGTGTGATGGACTGACCACAGACACCATTTCCCACCACACTGAGCCCCTGGAGGGGAGGAGGGAGAGAATATGGGAGTAAAGTTGAGCCCAGGAAAAGAGGAGGGGTAGAGGAAGTTGTTTTTAAGA
The DNA here is from genome assembly GCF_041296385.1 of Aphelocoma coerulescens. NCBI lineage: Eukaryota > Metazoa > Chordata > Aves > Passeriformes > Corvidae > Aphelocoma > Aphelocoma coerulescens. Next base: position 95,993,715 of record NC_091015.1, on the reverse strand, counting down.
TTTGGTTTCATTTCTGATTTTATTATTGTGATTTGGTGGGTTATAAATTTAACTAATTTTCCTGAGTCGAGTCAGTTTTGCTCGATGGTAATTGGTGAGTGATCTCTCACCAGAAACGTATATCCTTTGTAGTCTTAACTACAGTTTATTTATGAACTTATACTGCAGCATGACTTACCAATGACAAAAAGACCCCCACACTGGTAATGGCCAAAACAAATTTCTCCAATTTTTTTTTTCTACATTTTTATATGAGAGAGAAATTTGGAGGATCAAACCAGTTGAGGTATTCCCACATATTTATATGAAAATAGGTCTGGAAGGAACATTCAGACATCACATTCTCTATGCTTAAACTCTACTATCGAGTTATTCTTTGGGTCTGAGTAAAATCAAATTGAACAAATAAAATGAGTTAAGCCCAAGTCATTTTTCTTGAGGTCCTTAGGGTGCCTGAATCATCACTCTACAGTAATCAGAGGTGGACAATTTTTGGCATTGATTATATAACACAGCAGCACTTACTGATCCTTCAATGCAGCTTTCTTGTTTTGAGCCAGTCATGCTTTTTTTTTTTTAACTTGAAGTGTAGGGTGAGGGTCACAGACCCCAAATTTTTTGCATTCAGAGATCAGATATCCCTCTGCAATTGAGATAGGTGCTTTGCAAAGGAAAGGCATTCCAGAAGTATAATCTAGAATCTTTTATCAGATTCAGTGGGAGAAACCTGTGACCTGGCCTATGGATTTCTGCATTATACAAATAATGTTTCTGGAGGAGAGAGCCTTCTTAGTGCTCTGAAGGACTTGAGTTCTCTAGAATTTTAAATTAATTTCTTAGTGCCATGCCTGTGCTCTCTGTTTAAGAAGTGTTAATTTTTCGTAACAGTTGTAAATGAAATTCTCTTACTATAAGATTTGACTGCATGATGCAGCAGGATTGAGGACTTAAATTGACTCTGCACATTAGATATTGCCACAGAATATTTACCCAGATGGGATTTCTGGGTATCACCTTCATTGTTTTGACAGGTTAGTGATAAATGAACATTGTTTCACAACTTTTTGAAAGCATATGGTGCTGCACAGTGATATGCGCTGTGACTGATACTCTGCAGACATTTTCAAAAGTAAAGGAAGCTTCTTGTTGGAACTAAATGCTGCAATGAATAGACAGAAATGTTGTAGCTGAATTGAAAATTATCAGCTAGTTCCATAAGATCAAATAGAATAAATGCTTGTAATATTAGGAATCTAAAACATCTATTTAAGCTGAAAAGGCTAGACATAAAGTTGTTTCTGAATAGATCAACAAATTATTATTTTTTTATCTCCTTTATTGTTCTGAAGTGTTTTGTTTGCAGCACATGCATCTATTTCAAACAAGGTCTGAGCATCTACCCTCACTCTATAGTTGAACTTATTTCACGACCTACAAAACCAGACTTTTATAGCATAGACAATAGCTATCACTGGTAACACTAAATTCTTGGGAGAATGAGAAAGACTGAAAGGGTAAAAACCCCTTTTGCAGGTAAAGAGGACTCCTGGGAAGTTTGAGGTGTCATGGACAGTTTGGGTACCCTAAGGGGAAAACGCAAAGAGAGTCTGAGAAGAAACACATAATCTTTCTTAATCTCAAGAAGATGCTTAGCATGCAGTTTTTCTATCAGGTAGCTTATTAAAGTTGAAAGGAAACACCAGACAAAATTTCTTTCCTCTCAAGAATATTTTCTGGACTTAATTTTGGTAACTAAACTTCTGTTTAATAATGCCCAGGGAAAGACTTTTGCCATACTGTATGATACTTGTGTTCTCAGTTACGAATGGAAAAACAAAGAGGATGTCAAAATAATTACTTGTGCACAACATGGTAACTACAAGGAGAAATCCCCATCTTTCATTCACGCTAGGACAAAATGCAGATCCTCTAAGTATCTGTTATTGATTTCTTTCATGCCACAGTGATTCTATTCTTGTTTAGCAAGAATGTCTAAATTATTATGTAAAGATAGAAGGGAATAAAAACCTGCAGTTTACTTTGGCATAGAAGACTGGTTCCCATGAAACAATAAATTTAGAGTATGAGTCATACAATAGACTATGCCACAATACTGCTTCTTCTGCAAAAGTTGATTCATACTGTACTTCATATATAGGTGATAATATAAAAAGGTACTAAATGTTGAAATTAAAAATTGAGAAAAGAAACCTAGTGATACAATATATCAAAGCTATGCAGTAAATGATTGTTGAATGACTTGTGTAATCACTCAACTTCAGAATGTTAAAATTTTTTGATGTGGTGCCTTTAATCTTGGAGATAAAAAGATGGTCTTTTAAAATTCTGTCTTACCTAACAAAACCATCATTAAGTGAGAAATCTTTAAATCACACAGAAAAGGTACTGTAAAATACCTTAAAATATCTAAGATATTTTCCATCAAAAATATTATATAGATGTGACTTCAAAACAAATGTGACTTCAAAATAAATGACAAGACAGGTTCTCTGATTTGGGTGACAAGTACACAAGACTTTTGATCACAGCACAAAAGAACTTCTATTTAAGCAATGATTGAAGATGTGCTTTCAGTATTATCTGAAACCACAGTTTTTAAAATTTTCTATACAATGATCCTTTGATATCTCAAGAGTCTTGATAAAGGAGATAATGACTGGAAATTGGAGATAAAGACACTGAACTTCCTGTTCAAAAAGAAATTCTCAGGAAGATGCTTTTACTCTGATTCAAAGACATCTTACAGAAAAATTGTATTACCAGCTCTGAATTTTAATAATGAATAGCCATGCTAGAAACTACTTTTGTCCGTTTCTCTTGTTCCTGGCTACTTTACATAATGCCAAACTTTTCAGTACATCAAAGTGAATATGAAATCTTGAAATACAGTGCAGTGTCACTGCTTGATTTTAGTAATGGAAATACTTCAACTGGACATTTCTGTTGAAAAAAGATAGCAGGAAAAGCAAAAATAATGTATTCAAAGATTTTACATGAATGATTAAAACACTACAGGAGTGGATCGTGAGTCTTTCCTGGATTTTGCAAACTTTTGTTCCATAGAAGTCACGAGTAAATAGCTCAGATTTTTTCATTATCTTCTGCATAGATTACAGAAAAAAAACCCCAAACCATGCAGTTTGAAAAAGAAATCCTGAAGAAAAAAAACAAAACTAAAAAAAAAAAAACCCAGCAAAACTTTCAGAAGGGATTTACACTCTTTAGATTTTCTAAATTTGTAAAAGAAATGTTGAAAACAACAATCCATTAAAATTCCATTTGTTTAGGTTCTTTCTGGAACTAATGATAAAAAAAGAAGAAAAAGAAAGAAAAACATCTGTGTGGACTCTTATGGCTGTGGGTTTGTTGATGCATAAGCTTAGCATTAATCCTGTGGTAATTTTATCTGCCTACCTGAGTGTCTGCCTTATAGCCCTGTTGCACTTTCAGGATTCGATTTTATGTAGGTCCAAGGCTTTGGAGCTGAGCTGGGGGGGGAGTTTAATGGATGTCCTAATCGGCTACTGTGATAGCTAAAGGCTTCATATGTACTCAGAGCTCCCAGGTTCAAGATGTTCACAGTGTGTTTAATGCCTTTGTGCTCTTTCATAGCACAGTTCCCATAACAATGCAGTGTGTGCTTGGTGGCAAAGTCCCTTCAGTAGTATGGAATGGACCTAGGAAGAAACAAAGCCCTTTCTTTTCAGTTGTGAAAAATACTTGAGCTACTGCAGCAGGGTTACACAATCTACTTGCAGAGAGGAAAAAAATGGGCAGATACAGATTGCCTGAAACAATTACCCTGAAATTACATTACAGTCCAGGGAACATATTACAGGACAGAGAAGTGACTGGCAACTGCTATGCAAAAATAGCAAAATTGTACGAAAGGGAAAGGGAAAGAGAAAGGGAAAGGGAAAGGGAAAGGGAAAAGGAAAGGGAAAGGGAAAGGGAAAAGGAAAGGGAAAAGCAAAGGGAAAACTTTGGCCATTTTTTGAGTGCTGAATTAATACTTTATAACCCAGAACAGAGTTAAACTAACACAGTTTGAAAACACTTTGAAATGTTCTGAAAATATTTGAAATGTTAACTGTTTAATGTTAAACACTTAGCATCTTCTAGCAAAATCTGTCTAGCTGAGCATGGAGATTGAGGACACAGACATAACTTTGAACAAATATTTTCGGCGCACATTGTGGAAGTGATAGTACTCTTGATTTTAAATTCATGATGCTTGCACAGATGCCTCTTTGAATCCTGCAAAAGTATCATGCCACATAAAAATTATCTCTAGTGTTTGCGGCAACTGTGTTTTTATGTCTGATTGAGTGTTCAGTAACTGCAAAACTAACTATATCAGTGTTATAATTTTAATTTCCATTCAGTCCCCTTATAAACTACTTCTAAAGTCTGGCTATGTGCATTGCTTTGTCAGGAAAAGTATCTCTACTTCAGCATTTTACCTATAATTAATGATGACATTCACCTTGATTGTTGCCAAGTTTATATTCCCTAAGAGATGGAACAAAACACACAACGTGTGAATTATTTATATTTCCATATGGAAGCTTATTGTTAATACTTTCTCAGTAATTCTTAAGCTTTGGATCTTAATGAGGAAATGTAGATCACTGGTGCATTTAGTTCAGAATATAAACAGAAGCATGTATCCAAAAGACGAAAATGCTCTGATACTTCGAAAATAAACTATAAAGAAGCCTTTCTTCCTGTACAAATTGCTGTGACAGCTTTCAGAACACATCTATACATGAACCTAGATACTCTTCTCTGCTATGTAATCTTCCTTTGCACAATGACACACTGTCAATACTTTGACAAGGAACTTCCGTAAGTTTTAGAAAAATAAAATAAAATCTCTGTTGTCTTGTGGTATCCCTCAAATTCCAGACTCAAAATCATAGATCACAATCTATGATCTATATCAGGTTGAATGAATGATAGGATATAACTCTTTACCTTCTAAGTTATAGCCCTACAAAATAAGTCCATTTTCTTGGCAATTTTGATCTGACCTTTTCTAGAACTTTGTACCCTCAGGCACACAATGTCATTCTTGGGACTGTCCTGTGCAGGACAAGGACCACAGATCTTCAGTGATCCCCGTGGGTGCCTTCCAAGCTTGGATATTCTACGATTCTATGATCCTTCCACTACTTTCCATAGTAGAGGTTATAATTATTTTCCCCTTCTATGTTTTCTTTTTTTCTTAAGTTTATTTTGTGCCTTTTGTATCCTTTTTGCACCTTGAATAATTCCCCTCAGCACAAAATGAAGATCCTCTTTTGATAATTGCAGATAGTGTTCCAGTTTTTCTTGCTCCTTATTAATAGACTGTCATAAATCAAACTCTGTAATCTGTAAATTTGTGTTGGGCAAACGCATCACTTTGCATGCAGTATTGCCTGTGTGATCTCATCCATTGCACTAAGCAGTATAAAGTAGTGATTTATTGGAATAGGGAAACCAAGTAAATTCCCTGTCTGGACTAATGTAATCGTTCCATTCTTCTGAAGGGTCAATGATTTCATGGTTAGTAGTTCTATCTCTTTTCTTTCCTACAAATGCATGCAGATATCTAAAAACCCAGCAATCTTATACAGTATATATTTAACATAATGAAAACATTTTCTTCACTCCATATTACCAAAACTTCATTTCCTGAATCAGTCAGGAAATATCCATGTCCTACATACATGTGCATGCCTTCCTGTCTGCATACCTGGAAGAGTGAATCCATACATATGAGAAAAAAAAACCCCTCTAATCCATAGACAAAGTAAAATTTATTCAAGTCATGTAATTCAGAGTAGCTAAAGACAAAACATATTGTACTGAAAAAAGCCTGATAGGCAGCTTTGTCTGTTGCAGTGGTTTGGTCCAAAATACTCATTACTGTTTACCTTCTGTGAGATAAGAATTAGGAGAAATGCAAAGCAGGCACAAAACTTAAAAGAATATAAAGAAGTTTATTAGCAGACCGAAAAAAAGGAAAAAAACAAAATAAAATCATACCACACCTTCAGAACACTTCTCTCCTCCCCGCCCCCCCTTCTCCCTTCTCCCACTGACAATGTAAAAAGACAACCCTTGAGATGTTCAGTCTGTTTACCACTTCCATAATAAACTTCTTCAGTCCATTTAGGAAGAGAAGTCTCTCTTATCCATGCTATGAAAACATTATCACAACGAGACAGCTGCCCGGGTTGGTTATCTGCTCGCACGTGAGTCCCTTCCCCCAACTTGCAGCTTTTCCCACAACTGCTTTCAAGGGTCCACTCTTGAAGGTTTTTGGGGTACAATTTTAAGGTTGAGCCGTTCAGAAACAAAAGTTCTCTTCACCCATCTCTGGGAGCATTTCATCTCTAAGAATAGAGGCCCTCCTACTTCCCTGGGAGCAAAGGGTCCTCCTCATCTTCATCTCTAGGACTATCTCTGGGAGCATCTCTAGGAACTGAGGTTTTCTCCTTTTCCATTTGGAGCAAAAGTCCTCATCTGGTTCATCTCTCCCTGTTCAAACTTCTCATGAAATTACAGCTGCGGCAGCATCTGCCTATCTCAGCGCAGGTGCTTCTGCTCTCAAGTACAAGTTGAACGCTCCACCCCCCACACCTTCATGAAAGTACAATGGGTACTCTGATATATCATAGCTTTACAACAGACTTTCAGCTTTAAGCATCTCCTCTTTCTTCTCCCTCAGGTTTTCAGCTCTTCACAGCACTAAAAGGGTTAATCTCACCTAGGCCTTGCAGCTGGAATGAAGCTTATCGCTGTTGCCCACATGATCTCTGCCAGAGAGTGGTGCAGCTTCAGCTGAATCTTGGCCGCAGTGGAGGGGGGAGCCGCCCATCTGCCCACAGCGGGGCTGTGGGGGGGTTCCACGGCTGGAACAGGCCCATGGCTCCAGGATGGCCGTGGCCCGGCCCGGCCTGGCCCAAGCTGGGCCTGGGCCGGGCCCGCTGGCCCCCGCATGGGTCCTGCAGCCACCTGTCCCAGCGCCAGAAACGAGAGAGAGAGCTGGGGGGGGCGGGGGGGTTAGTCTATTCTTAAGTGTGGATCACAGAGGCAGTCACAATTTTAAGTGGCTCAAAGAACTGTCCATATTCAAACTGGCCAGCTGATAGGTTCTGTCAGGTCAGGACCCAGAGGAAGCTGTAAGCACCCCTTTGCAAGAACATCACTTCTGGGACTATGCTTGCTAACCCATGACATCTGTTTTAGGAGAAAATTAGGAGACAAATGTTATGCACATTGAGAACAAACTATCTAAACACAGCACCATGTGCTTTACATGTCTTGACTGATGTCAGCAGTCATACAACTTGCACCTCCACATAAAATAAATAAGTATTGGCAAATTGTGTGCTGCAAAATCTGTTAAGTAAATTGAACAAAGAACACAAAAATACATTAATTTCTGAAGATATTATTCCAATAGATACAGTCCCTAACTTCCTAATAACACAGGAAGATTCAGTAAGAGACTATTAAGAGAGTATTTCTGTATACATTATCTAGCCTCAGAAATTATTTTCTCTTTAACTTGGCTGGAAGTAGCTTTGTATAACCCATGCTGGCTTTTGATCCAGGTATTTATTCCATGTAAATATTTTTCAGTTAAAACAATAAACAGTGCAAAACGATGAATTGTTTCAGATAATAATTAAAATATACACATGTAGCAACATTTGTTATTTCAATTTTGCATTCTATTGAATATTCTGCTTATACACTAGAAAATATTACACAGTGGGACAGTGTAATTGCTTAGCTTTATGAATTTCAAATATTCTCATCATTAAAAGTATGGTCTTTTATATATGTAAAGTTAGTAATAGTTGTTTCCTATACAAAGATTTAGGAAAACAAGTGAGCAAATGACAAGTGACTTGAAATTAATTTCTTGACAATCTTAGTTTTCTCCTTGTAAATCCATATCTGTTGGACATGTGCATGGGGAAAAACAGAACTTAGACTTAACTAGTCAAATTCTGCTCCACATTGCTCTGCTCTGAGAGTCAGTCACTCCCTGAAGTAAATTCATAATGTAGACTCTTAGCTGAGTATCGTTAAAATTTAATCAGATCATTATAATTTTGAACTTTAATACTCTCATCAAATGAATGTACTTCTGAAAACACATCAGGTATGGTCTAGAATCTCTATTTAGCTTCAGTTTACAAACTCCAAAAGCACCTGTTTGAACTATTGCAGTTTGGATTGACTAATGATGCAGTCTCTTTCCCTATAAATCTGTATTGAAGTTGGGCAACCAATGAAAGCAACAAGGAAGCAATTCTTCAGTTTTCTGGCAGCACATTAACTTTACCATATGAAACGATTACTGACATGAATCCATCACACGTTCTTAGCAGCAAATAAGCAAATAAGAAGGCAACATCCAGCATCTTTTCAGTCTTACAGAAAGAGTGAAATCAATTTGATTAATAAGAAAACACATAGCAAACAAAAAAGTTTGACAAGGTTTAGCAGTCCCACTGTGACTTCTGTAGTGCAGCATTCGCAGGACAACAGATACCTTAAATCATAATTAATTCAGTTGAAAAGAAAAGGTGAATTTTAGAATGCATTTTATTTTCCTCTCTTTTATGCTTCAGCCTACCAGAAAATTGAAATCTCTATCTCTGGCAGTTCTGTGGCACACTTCCAGCTTTATCTTAATGAAGAAGGAATTATTTTTGACGAAGTTCTGTTCTCCAAGTATCCCAAAATCCTCTAATTCATTTACATGAGGTAGAGAGGAAAAGAAAGGATGGAAGGAAGAGCAGTGAAGCATACAAATATTACTCAAAAAGGATATAGAAAAGTGTTTTATGCAAGGAAAACATGAGTGTTTTATGGCAGAAAAGTGTAGCAGAAAAGTAGAAAATCACATTTCCTTAAATGTAATGCTTGAAAATTCACCCGTTTATTCTTATATAAAACTATCAAACGAATAATAAGTGAATTTCACCAGTTTTGAAAATCAAATGAGAATACAAGGAAGCTGGAGTTATAAATTATTTCAAAGGAGAGTAAGTTTTTACAAACTGGAAACTGGTATTATATCCTGTCACAAGGCAGTTTTTATTTCCCAAAAAAACCCAAATGCAAGTCAATAGCTACTACAATGAAAAATTCTTACTGAAATTTAGACAAATTCCTTAAACTGACATGAGGGTTATTGGTTTCATGCAGGACAGTCTTCATAGTACCATGTGTTCCTCTGATAAATTATGGAAAAAATTATTGTGATGTCTGTGTTCAAAGAACATTGCTACTGAATGAACCAAACCAAACACAGATGCCTCAAGACCAAGCAAGCAGGACAACAGTTACATCACTTTATCCTTTATGTCTAAGGGCTACTATTCTACAAATTATATGTTTAATATTAACTATGTATGGGTGCGTTTAACTCCAGAAGAAGAATCTTACTGATACTATAATTAGTGGTACCTCTTAATAAAGTGCTGGTAGAAAACAATATTGCTAAGTCATGGTGGTTTAGCTTGAACAACAGCCAAACTCCCCCCCCAAGCCGCATGCTCACTCCCTTCCCCAGTGTGGTAGGTAAAAAGTTTTCTTCTCCACAGACTGCAGGGAACTGCCTGCTCCACCATGGCCTCTTCTAAAGGCTGCAGAGGAACACCTCCTCTTCCACGGAGGAACTTCTCCTGCTCCTTTGCCTTTGATGTACCCTCTGTTGTTTCTCTCATTTTATTTCCTTCTCCTCTTGTCCTTTCTTACATGCATGTGGTATTTTTTGCCCTTTCTTACATGCATTTTCCCAAAGTTGCTCCATATGTGGCTGATGAACTCAGGTGTCTCCTGCAGTGGATCTGTTGCAGGGATAGCTGGTACTGACTGTCTCCAGCTTTGGGCAGCTCTGGCCATCTTCCCACAGAGGCCAGCCCTGCAGGGCCCCTGCTTCCAAACCTTGTAATCCACACCAATATACTTGGTAAAAGGCTCAAAAATATTTTAAACATGGTTCTTGATCCAGCTCTTTTTAAATCTTGTAATTTGTAGATTTTATCCCACAGGAACATAATTTGATGATCCACCTTTGCATAAGACTACATCTATAAAACAAAAAATTAAAGTCCAGAATTCTATAAAAGCTCATGGAAATTATATCTGGACTTTGAATTTCTCCTATTTTCACTAATATGCAGACTTGCTAAAAATGTTACACATCCAGTGAGCTAAAGAGAGGGCTTCAGTGGATCGATGCCGTTTTTGTCCCTACAGGGTCCCTCGTGAACCGCTCAGGCGGCGCTCTGCCAGCACCCACGCGTGCTCACGATCTCACCTTCGCAGGTGGTCGTGAACAGCCGCTCACACACACGGTCTGTGCACAAACCAGAGACAAGAAGGTGAAAGGGATTCTCTGCATGCAGTTCTGAGGTGTTTAATGGCAACACCCCGAAGGGAATAGATGTAAGAACAAACAATTCAAAAGCCCGTGCCCGTTTTATCCCGAAAACTCCCAAAGGCAGGAAGAGCATCCAAAACCAATAGTCTGAGGTCTAGGGGGTAGAGGCAAGGTTGAATGGCATAACAGGGGCCAATGGGAAAAGGGATGGGAGGGGGAGAGGGCCAGTGGCCAGCAGAATTTAGACAAAGGGAGAACTTTCTAGCACACTGTTGTAAGGAGAGACTACTTTTAAGGCAACTTGAGGGGTGTAAAGAGGATTTAGCCACCGCAGCAGTGAGCTAAGCTTAAACTTTGACAATGATTATTTCAGTGTCAAATGAGCAGATTCCCAAATCTCTTTTGCAGTTTTCTGAGCTTTCAATGGAATAGAATGTCTAGTTGGAAAAGAGAAGCTAGGTTATTCAGTTATTCAGATTGTTCAGGATGTGTTTATAAAGCTCATTTTCTAATTATTCAGAAATTTCAAATTCACCAGAAACATTCATACTTATCTATGATACAGTTAAAATCTCTTCCTCAGAAAAAAGAAGAAATCCACAGCAATAATTCTTCTCTTCTCCAAGGGTGACTGGCCTGTTACTATCCAAGTTCACCATAACCGGGTGACACTGATTAAAAGCAAGAGTTGTTCTGCAGGCAATTTCTGATGTACTTCTTCACAGTTTTGCCATCAGCTTAGTTTCATGATTCCCAAGTTTACAAAAAAATCCATATAAGGTACACAGAGGCATCATATGGGAAGAGGGAGGTTTGGCAAAACTAAATTTTACCTCTGTATGCTTCGGAATTTTCCTTAATTCCTCTGTTTTGTTCTGATGGATTATGAGTATTCCTTGGAGTGTTTTATAATTGCTATACGGTACAGATCAAAGAATTTGTTATTTGTCACACATGAAATCACTCGTAAATGTAATTAAGCATCAACAACCTAATTTATTTTTTCTGATGTCAAATAAAACACAAACCCAAGTGATTTCAGTAGGAGTAGAAACCCCAAATCTTTTCATTGGGCTCAACTATTCATTTAATGATGTTTCATACAGCAAATTCTAGATTTCAAATCATTCATAAAATCTGATACTGCATATTCTTATTTCAGATTTATTTCTTTTGTTCAAAAAATTAACAGAATAATCACTTTTATTTCAGCCTCATAAATTCCACTTTGATTTTCATGGAGACAAACAGAAAGGTGTCCTGTCCTAAAGTGCTGTAAACATCAACATCTGGGATACCATAATGACATCAGATTAATTTTTTATTATGTTTTGTATGGTTTAAGGGAAACAAATTCTTGTTTAAAAGCAAGATTCAAGGATATTTTTATTATTCAACATTCTCCTATTAAAATAAGAGATATGCACTCAAAACTTCAAAATGTACAAAATAAAATCTACAAGCTTAAACAAACCTATACAAACAAACCATATAAAATTATCTACAAAACCATCAAGAAATCTACAAATAGAAAATTAAGAAGAAAGAGTATTACATAGTTAGTGTCCTAAAAATTTAGTGTGAATCCAGCAGGATAGTTCAAGTTATTTGTAGGCATTTTGCCATTTCTTAAGGCTGGAAAAGATGAAATTTTAATTTTCATAATAATATTTTTTTATCAATTTTATTCTCGTAAAGTGTATACTTTTGATTAAACTAAGACAATAATAATGTTACTACTTTGCAAGTACAACATTTGAATATGCCCATAATGCAGAGTTAGAGCCATAGAGAGGTTATTAACATAAATTGCAATTATGAAACTGATTGTCATCATTTACAACTCTTTTCAAATTACTTGACAGATTGTCATGGGAAAATTAGTTATGCAAATTTATTAATGTTTATGCAAATTGTTCGGCTTCAAGACTGAAGTAAGACTATGGATCCAATACCCTTCAGCATGTACTGTGAAAAGCAAAGGATACTTACTCATTTTACTTAAACTTATTTGAATTAATCATGGTAAAAACAAAATAATCTTATTTCTAAAATTGCTTTGATTGGAAAATGTTCCTGACTCATACAAATGAAGCAATTAATCTAGCAAAGTATCATGTAGACTGTGAGAGACTTCATTTTGGATGTGATCATGGACACATTTTGACTTAAGATCAGGAACTGTTCAGAATGCATAAAAATGAGGTAGTTAATGAGGGGAAATTGGAGAAGGATGTTATGCTGTACTTCTTAACTGCATTTTTTTAAAGTCTTCTGATTGCTTGTAAATTTTGATTTAAAATGCTTTACGTAATCATGTAAATACTTTGCAGGCTTCACCCAAGCCAAGCTACTTCTACAGCTGCTTTGCAGATTTAGACAGGAAAACACATCAGAATGTTTTTGAGATTTGACCATCAGCTTTTTTGCAAACTGAAAGTTTGCTCATTAACAAACTTTTTGCCCAAAATCATAAAGAAAAAAAGTTTAAAAAGTAAAAATATGATGATTTGTAAACCTTCTAGTTGAAATCATAAAGAAGAAAGGACAAATATGTTCAATGGGCCAATGAGTAACATCTACAGATGTTCCTGCCAGCACATGATTATGAACTTTTATTTCACTACTAAATAGAAACATGCTTGCTCTATTATAGGTTTAACTGCTACGTAATTTCAAAAAGACCATTATTCTTTCAACATCCAGAAAAATAAAAGGGTGAGTAGACCCTGTAAAACAAGACAGCAGGTTTCCTGTTCACACTGATACAGAATGAGAAGCAATGAGAATATTCCCATATTTATGTATCCTTCCAGCAAGATAATCCACAGATAATTTATGCATGTCTCCACAGAACAGCTGAAGTGTTTTTTTCTTTGCCCATTTAATTCTTCATCAAGAAAAAAGGTGTTTACCCCACCTTTAACCATCCATGTGACCAAAAAAATATACCTGTTCTCCATTTGGAGCTACTTGGGTTCTCTTTTTAATCACTTAAAAGATGTACTGTTTAGCTTTATGGTTCCTCTCTGCCACTACTTGAGAATTATCTCTTGCTGTCCACTGCCTCAGTAGAAACATATGACATTTCAGGGTGCTTAACCGTAGTGAAAACTATCAAATTTATAATGAAATATTTAATTATTCAGAAGTACACACAAACATGCCACCAGGACAGTAATAAACAGCCAAGGGCTTTTTTTCTTATACTAACATGTACATTTCGAACATTACCTGCTTATAACTCTGGAAGTCAAAAATATAAAAATAATAATCTGTAGAGGAACTGACTTTGCTTTTCATAATAAATTCAATTTCAAACCTTTGCCCATAGTTATTACAGGAAAAGAACATCTGAAGAGTAAAGTCAATTAGCTTTTATTTTGTCTGTCACCACTTATTATTCATTATGTTATACTTAGAAGTCTCAGCTATATTCTGAATCCTAATTTCCCTGTATCAAAAGGCTGAATATCAAAAAGGTGGGGAAAGAAGTACATCTGAGGACCTCAGATACGATAGAGGCCTGGTATTCCTTAAAGTCCAAGATACTAAAATTGGTAGCAATCTATGCAGGGAAAATCACAGAAAAAGGAGTTTTAAAAAATCTTCTGGAAAATAAGGTCCTAACTGAATCAACAGGTCCTTATGAAGGACTTATATGTAGACAGAAAAAAACCCCAAACAAACAACATGGTTAGCCAGAAAAATTATGCTTTAGGAATCAGGGCACAGAAAGGTAAGAGGCACAAGAGTCAGATCTGGCAAAGGTTGTTAAAACAAATAAAGATTCCTTGGTGTACAGAAAATAATTTTAAAAGTAAAATTACTATGAAGAAGGTTCTGAGTAAAGATTAAAGATAAACTTGATGTGGCTCTGAAAAAAAAATTAATATATAAATTTTCAAAATGATGCATTTCTTATTTGGGGACAAAGGGAAGATGAACTTAAGGACAGTAGGAAAAAAGAATCCACCACAACAAAACTGGAAGGAAAACAAAAACAGTTAGTGACCCCAAATTGGCTGGGACCAAGAATCTCCCCCCCCCCCCCCACATTGTTCGGTATCTGACGCATGAAATCAGTATAGAATCAAAGAGTCATTTAGGTCAGAAAAGACCCTTAAGATCATCAAGTTCAACCACAAACGTAACACAGCAAGGATTCATACAAAGATCTTGGGTTTGTTTTTAATATCTAGTGAATAATAGTTGTAGTACATAATAAAAGAAAGTTAAAAAAAACCAAACAAGCAGAGAAAAAAAACCCAGAAAGCAAAACAAACCCACCAAAATTCAAAAGAGAATTACTTGATCCAAACATTAGAACTGTTGATATAAAGATCAACAATGTGCAAGGCATTATAACAAAAATTTATGTCAAGAGCAACTATGGATATGGAAGCTAGAACAAATGGGGTTAGACATTAAAGGTCTTAGCAAAGATAATCTGATCACTAAAGTTCCTAAATCAGAAAAAATAGAAGAAATCTCATTTAATTGCACTTCACTGCATAGTTGGTTTGTGACATGGAAAGCTAGTAGAATTGGAAAAGGCAGAAAGTAATTGAAATGGATGAGAATCTACTGATAACAACCATTAACCTTCAGAGAAATACTGTCATTGAGTGAGATTCTCAGTAAGGGTGCCATTCTAAATAATGGGACATATCAAATTCATTTTTTTCAATGCCCACTTTTAATAAAAAGATTGGAAAACACTACTTGTTTTACAAGAGATTGGCATATCACAGAGAAAAAAAACCCCAACAAATCATCAAAATCAGGCTTCTTCAATCATTAGTGTAGTAATTATAAAATTGGCATGTAATTCAGGTAATAAAAAAGAGAGATTTACATGGATCATCAGAAGGAATGAAAGTCATATCTTTCAAGATAAGAATAAATGAAATATTTTGGCCTGGTAAAAGGAGCACTGAAACAGGATATACCTACTATCTATAAACATGTCATAGTAGAGAATACCAGTGTTGGAGTGAGCAGAAATTTAGAAACATGATCAAGAAAGATTGTTTTCTGACTGCAATTTCAGACGGAGAAGTGAGAGCAAAATACCCAACTACTCTGAAATGGAGCTTCCCACATCACACTGTGCAAGAGGCTTCTATTACTGAAATATTTCCTAGTCTATGAACATACACTAAAAGGCGGGAGCCTTGAATCTAAAATTAGTTTCATTTATTTACCCAAGCACATAAAGCTGGAGAAACTGGAGAGATGAAAAAGTATTTTTTAATTCTTAATCCATTTACCTAGATTAGTTTTCTGCCTTTCTTTTGGTCTTTGCTCTCTAGAACAGCTAGGACTCTTTGGTAGTGGCATTTTTCCTACTTGGTTACCTCCAGAACAAATACAAGTCGCAGGAATTTTGAAGTGCCCAGCAAAGCTTCACATTTTTTTGATTGTGCAAATGTGTTGGTTTTGTTTTTTTTTTTCTTTTGTTTACTATTTTCTAAAGCTAATATGTTCTTTTCTACTAGTTTGTCAAGGTTAACTCTTGTGTTTTGTCACAGACAGGCTCCTGCCCTGCCCTTCCTCGGTGTAGCTGTGTTCATGATGAGACAAACTGCAAGCTTTGCAGAGTTGCAGTGAAACAGCTCCCCCAAATGGTATCATTTAGCACGGAGATCCCTAAGGAAACATCGTTTAAATTCATTAAAATTCCTAAATGATTTGGAAAAACTGACCTTCGTAGTATGTATAACTTTTTAATAGCTTTTTATATAACTTTTTAATATTTAATAATAACTTTTTAATTTCTGGAAATCTTACTGAAAACCCTGCTGACCATCTACTGAGGTAGATATCCAGAAATCTACAGGTCATACTTTAGTGCTATGGGACATCTATCACGGCTGAGACTCAGAACTGTAAAGATGTTTTGGGTACTTTTTGGACCTTGGAAGATAGGCAGGATGAAAAAAATTTGTGGCTGAGAAGTGTCCATTCTTTGATAAAGCAACAAACAACCACACAGCAGAGGTAGAAATGCCAGGTAGTACAGAGGAGGATCACAGTACAGAAGGGAGCCTGTGGTATCCCAGGGAACTTGGTCTTCCAATAGTATCAACATGACAGCAAAATCAAAAAGTATCTTGACCTGTCCATGGAATATGCTGGTTCAACAACAATTTTGTCAGCAACATGAAAGTTGGTTGCTATTATTTTTTAAAGGTACAGCATTTTGCCCTTCAAGCTCATCAGTAAGTTCCCACTTCATAATGCTGGTTTCTTAAAGGCCTAATTATTTCTGAAAAAAAAAAATGACATAAAACTTCTGGTAGAAATAAAAAGATATAAACAAAGGATAAGATTATCACATGTAATTCCTATAATATTTGCCATGGATTTTCAGTTCTGTCACAGGTTAGCAAGCATAGTCCCAGAAGTGAGTCTTTTGCAAAGAGGTGCTTACAGCTTCCTCTGTGACCTAACAGAACCTACCAACTGGCTAGTTTGAATATTGACAAATTTTCAAGCCACTTAGAATTTTGACCGCCTCTGTGGTCCACATTTAAGAATGGACAAACCCTGGGAAGCTCTCTGTCTTGCTTCCGGCTGGGGGACGGGTAACTGGGCTGGGCCTGTACAGGGCAGGGACACAGCCATCCTGGAGCCGATGGGCCCTGTTCCACCCGCAGCCCCCCACAGCCCTGCTACGTGCAGACAGCGCAGCCCGGCTCCCCCTCTCCAGTGCAGCTGAAGATTCAGCTGAAGCTGCTCTGCTGCCCAGCAAAGATCATGTGGCCAACAGAGATAAGCGAAATTCCAGCTGCAAGGCCCAGGTGAGATTAACCCTTTTAGTGCTGTAAATTCCCTCCAGAACAGATGGAGCCTGCAGACATGAAGTAAAGAAAGAAGAGCTGAAACCCTGAGGGATGAGAAAGAGGAGATGCTTAAAGCTGAAATTCTGTTGTAAAGCTATGGTGGTGATGGACTATGATATATCAGAGTACCCGTTGTAATTTCATGACAGCATGGGGGGTGGAGCGTTCAACTTGTGAGCAAAAGCACCTGTGCTGTAATAAGCAAATGCTGAAGCAGCTGTAATTACATGAGAAATTTGAACAGGGAGAGATGGAAGTGATGAGGACTCTTGCTCCAGTCGGAAGGAGAAGACCTGTTCCTAGAGATACTCCCAGAGATAGTCCTAGAGATGAAGATGATGAAGACACTTGTCTCCCAGGGAAAAGGGGAGGGCCTCTATTCTTAGAGATGAAGATGGTCCCAGAGATGAGTGAAGAGAACTTTTGTTTTTTGAACAGCTCAACCTTAAAATGGTACCCTAGTAGCTCAAGACTGGACCCTCGAAAGCAGTTGTGGGAAAAGCTGCAAGTCGGGGGAAGGGACTCTCACATGTGAGCAGAGAACCAACCTGGGCAGCTGTCTCGTGATACTGAAGCCATGAGAGAATTTCTTGTGGAGATGTCTCCATAGCATGAGCAAGAGAGACTCCTCTCCCTAAGTGAACTGAACAAGGTTATTATGGAAGTGGTAAACAGAATGAACATCTCAAGGGTTGTCTTTTTACATTGTCAGTGGGAGAAGGGGGAAAGGTGGACGGAGGAGAAGTGTTCTGAAGGTGTGGTATGTTTTTATTTTGTTTTTTTCCTTTCTTTTAGGTCTGGTAATAAACTTCTTTATATTCTTTTAAGTGTTGTGCCTGCTTTGCATTTCTCCTAATTATTATCTCACAGAAGGTAAATAATAATGAATATTTTGGACTAACCCACTGCAAGTTCATAATACTACAAATCAGACCCCCCAAAGTGTTCTGATGCAACATACAATTGCAGATTGATGGATTTATTTATTTATATATCCTTGTATGGTTTTTATTTGCCATCTGTTCATTGAGCTTTTAGTTGCACATTTTCCAGCTTTTGGCCACCAAAATTAATTAATGAGGGTTTCGTAGTTATTATTTTTTTATTTTTAATAATCAAACTAGTCTATTTGTAGGGAGGAACTCCAGGGGCTGATTCTTAAAGAAGACTACCAAGTGACCTAAGACTCATACTAAAATTCTGGCAACACTATGCCTTGATTCATTCTTTTTTTGTTGAGTTTAAACACTTAATGGCAACTCACAGCAAAAGTAGGTAAAATATTTCAGTAGAAGAGAAAGTGTAAGGATATAATCTAATATTATTAATTTATTCCTAAAAAGAATTTATTTACAAAAGTAAAAGAAAAAGATGTTATTTAAAAAAAATTTAATTATTTATTAGTAGTCAATAGGTGTGAATTTCTACTTTTAGCTTAGCAATGAAAAAAAGCCAAACAGAACAACCTGCAATTTTAGTTCTTTCAATAGCTCCTATTTACTAATTGTGCCAGCAGGTATATTTTATTTGAACATAAAAACAATCTTTATTCACAATTACCTGTTTGGAGATATCTCTAGCTATTCTGTGTATCAAGTGGGTAATCATTGGAAAACAACAAAGAAAATTTGAAACACACTGGATGGATATTGAAAGTCCTGTTGCCATGTTAAAATAATAATACTAGAGAAACCTACAATACTGAATGACCCTTGCAAAAACACAGCCAGCTTTACCCTTATTTGATATCAGTGGACTTTTAAATTATTTCATGTAGACACCTTGCAGAATCAGGTCACAGATTAATCAGATTTTTGAATGTCACTGGCTGCATTAGACATGTTTGATAACACTGTGGTTCACATCCAGCAAATATACCAGCTATATAAACAGCGGCTGAAAAAATTGTCCTTTCTAAAAGACCCTAGAAATGCAAACACTGAACAGCAAATATCCACCGTGTGTCATTTCTCTTGAAGCCTGGCAGCACTTTGCATTTTCAGGGAGGTTATTTTTCCCAGTAGTTCCATCCTGACCAAATGGTGGTGGCAAACAAACAATGAACCAATACCATCAGAAGGAAAGGCTTGCAATAATTTTAACTGTTTTTTTCTCTAAGGAGTGGAGACCCAATGAGGAAATTACCAAAGCCACTGAAAACCATATTTATCCTTGTCAATGCTGAACAAAGCATTGCCTTGTGTTCCATAACAGATATTGTTAACTCACTGGTAAGGAACACTATTAAATGCAGTACAGGCCGCTCAGCTTTAACACCTTTTTAAATATGCAATCTGCTCTCTGTGCATCAGTCATGGACAGCCAGCAGTCTTTGCTAACAAGAATATAATCTCACTATGATGAGAATGATGCCTTCAAAGGGAAACACTTACAAATAAATACTAAAAACAAAAGGATGAAAGCATCAAGTATTTAGAAGTTAATTAAATAAATTATATTCACAAAAAGCCTATACCTTCAAGAAAAGAATTCCAGTGTAATGAATTATGACATGAGCTGCTAAGGCAAACCAATCTATTACCAATCACATGTTGTCTTTTCAAGTCATTCTAAGACAACACAGTAACTACAAGCACACGACTAGATTATAACAAAAGTTATAATAATAAAGAATATTTTCTTTAGTAATTATATGAAAACTTGAGGTTTTTTTAAATTTTGTCTTCTTCACAGTTTTTGAACTCTTAAACCTAACGTGTTTTGAAAATCTGGTCAATATCACAGGGAAAAAAATAAAATCTGTACCTCTATAGTTGGCAACATTCAATCAGTTTTATACATAAACAAGTCCTACTTTCTCTGTTCTGTTTCTGGTATTTCATCTGTGTCTCACTAATTCACACATCTCTCCTTCTTCATTTATACATTGCTGCATCAGTTTTAACATATAATATCTCCCAGATAGCATGCTTTTCCACACCTTGCTTAAAAATCCATCAATACCGTGTCACTTAGGGCAGGGCTTTTTTCCCAGTGCCAGAGGACTGCAATGTTTAGTGACCTTATCCACTTAAGAAGTCATCTTTAAAATTGCTTTTTCTCCTCTTGGCATGCAGAGACCTGGCTCATAGCCTCTGGCTTGAGACTCAGGGTTGTGCAACCATGTAAGCTGGTTTTAGCTATCAAAAGCAGCAACTGCAGAGTTACAGAAAAACAGTAATAGCTTAAAAGACATAAGCCCTAGGCCAAGATTTTCTAGCCTCACAGCACAGGCATGCAAGAACTAGTGGAAGGCAGGTGCTAGACATACCTGCCAGCACTTTTAGATACCAGACTGGCCAGGTAGTTGGGCTGGAATTCCACTTTTTCACTCCTGCTCTCCAAGGTGCAGATATTTCTAGAGTCCAACCTACACCCAATAAACCAAATTGATCTGCTGGATGCTGAGGCCATCGTGAGTTCAACCAAAATAGTTGCTTTATTATAATTTCTGTTGTGGGAGAGAAACCCAAGGAAAGTATATGAGAGAACGAAACCCTGTAACATCTTGTTCACTGAAAAACACATAGTTCCTGAAAGAGAAAAATCTCATACTGATGAACTGATAGCAGTTCATAAGGAATCAAAGGAAATTACTGAAGAAAACAAAGCTTGGTTTCAAAATACGTCAATACAAGCTTTGCCTGTTTCATCATATGAATTTTCTCTTCCTGCACATCTGAGCTATATGTATTTATTAACAATGCTACTCTTCTGTTTATTGATTATAATCCACTATCTCATTTTTTAACAAGTAGTACCCAAGATATTATAGATTGTTCTTAGAGATATTGATATTTTAATTAATTTTTAATTTTTTCTGTAACGGAACTAAATTTATCCACTTAAGCAAAAGTTTCCAGAAACTGCTTCCTGTAGAAAAGACCCATCACTTACAACAAATTTCATCACACTTCTTCGTCCTCATAGCAGAGAGAGCTAGTCAGGAGCAATGGAGAACAGATATACTCAACACTTAATTAAGACTTTTCCATAAAAAACACAGTAAAAACCCCAGTGTCACTGTAGAATTTTTGAATGCTATTTTTTTATTGTGCAAATACAGTAAAATGCTGCACCACTCAAACCTGTTACCTGTGAGTGTAATGTAAGGAGAAGAAATTATTCTGTGTTAAATGATTTCATGTGAATCACAGGCTTGATGATAGATATTTTATCATTTGAAAATATGAAAAGGAAATGAACAATGTAATGGCTTACCCATATGTCTTTAATTTTACTTGAAAGCTAGATGTTTTGAGGATCAGGTGTTTTGTGTGTTCATCCAAATGTGCTTTACAGTTTCTTCATTTGGCATAAAAAGAGAAATTGAAGATTTAGTTTCTATTAATATCCACCTCTTTGTTTCACTATTTCACTAAAAAAAAAAAAGGTTACTGAAGATATGATAACCCATGAAATTGTTTATAAAGCGTTCTCTACTGGTTGTGCTTTGAAATTCCTTTCATGAACTGTCAAACTTTAAATTTGGCCTGTAATACTGCATTGTGAACTCACACAAAATTGACAATTTGACAAATGTCAGCACAACATAACTTGATAACCCTGTTTAAGTTCTGTGGCACGCAATGACACAAAAGATGACATCTCATCATCCGCCATTGTTTGTTTTTTCTTTGCCAGGTTAATACAATTTTTTTTTGTTGTTGTTTTCAAAGTATCAAAGTCTCTCCTAGATAATGTACCACTCTCAGTCTTGGCTTCTTACCTTATACTCATTATTTTGGATGACAGCTTCAAAGAATATCAAAGGAAGTGAGCATTTTATATTATAGTTGATGTGAAATTTCACAGTGCAATTTCATTGAAGACTGAAATCTCACCTTTTTTTCTGGGTTTCTAAGAGAAGGTATGAACCCTGCTTTAGGGCTCAGATTGAAGCTCTTAGGGATGCAGGATGTTCTTTCTTGCTAGATTTGTAGCAGTTTCTGGTAGAGACAATGGACGTATCTTGTTCCCATGGAAGTCAAAGCTGGAAGGGATGTCTGTCCTCCTCAGCATCAAGACCTTGCTCAATCTATCAGATGCTGAGAGTTAGGTGAGATAACACAAAGAAATGAAACAAACATGATGCAGATTGAATTTACCAATTACTGTCAGCATGCACAGTTCTACTAGTTCATACAGTTATTACTGTTCTACTTGTAATAAAATTAAATGGAAGTAGCAGGGGGCACCCACACTTTCACAGCTGAAAATCTTTGGTGTCTGGTATCTCCTGAGAGACAAAGCATTCTCATCAATAACCAGGATGGAAAGATTAGAAGTAAAGCAATATGCTATTTCAATACCTTACCACATGGGAGTGTTGCCATAACCTTTTGCAAAATGTAACTTTTTCCAAATGCTGTGAGTTATAGCTGCCTAGACACCAGATGTCCAGTCAGAGAGGTTAATTAAAAACTTTTTCTGAATCTGGAGGCTCAGTAACTTGTTTTTCAGTGGCAAAGGAAAGGCAAAAATAATACATATTAGGTTATTGCACTGTTAAATCAGTGTAGAAAGATAGACTGGGAAGTTCAGTATTTGGATCAGAGAGCTCAAAGCTAGCCAAATTTCTCTCTTCATTTCCCTACCTCCAGCCTAAGGGTTTGATACTGCACAGAAAAGACATGGAGACCAAAGTTTCAATGTTGAATTTTTGATTTCTTACTGCTGGAACAATTGTTGAAGATTACATGTTCATGAGGGTATTTTAGGAAGAACAATGACAACTATGCAGACAAATTCAAATAAGTAGTTGCTCATACTCATGAATGTAATGGCCTAGGAATCAAAAAATCCCATGGTCCCAGAAATGTAGTCCACTCACATGCAGACCTTTATATCTGTCATGGAATTTCATCTTGCAGATCTAAAACCTTATTAAAACCCTGACAAAATAGGGTCTGAATCTACACTGAAACCCACTATCTACAATAATTCTATTACACAAGGTTTTCATTCTTTCACATTACTTCATAAATGCATCATGCATGTCATGGTGGAGAATGATTTATTAAGATCATCCATTAAACAGAATCATTGGGCATTCATAGCATTCAATACAACACTGCATATCCTAAACAAATGGGGTACATTGAATTCAGTGCTGTTGACCAAAAGGTCAAACTCTCATTCATGTTTTTACACCCTCTGTTTCTAACCACGCTTAACAAGAACACAAATTGAGCAGGATACTAGGTCTATTTTAGCAGTTAAATACTTCAGTCCATTTCAAACTTAGGTAAAACCATACCTCTCTTGAGAGAATAAGAACCCTGCAGTCTTTAGCACTCAAATTTTCTTTTTCTTAAATTGTCCATTTAATTTGTAGCAGAAAAATACAGCTTTTAATTTCACTTTCTCATAAAACAACCAAACAAATAAAACCAACAGGAGCTATTGCAGTATTAGTCTTTGAAAAACTCAGAACTAAGTTGTAAAAACATATACAAAGATATGTTATTCCTATTGTAACAACTTGTGCTTCAGGGTGATTAATCCCTTTGTAAAAACTAAACCAACCAGAATAGACATACATTTTGAACATATTTTCCATGAATGTAGAAGAATGTAATTTGTCCTCACTTGTATATTAATTAGATGTGTTATATTCAGCTGTATTTGGATTAGTTACCCGAATTATGTTAAATATTCTCCTTCTGCAGATTTGAATCTTCTAATATTGTACTATATAGTTAATGCTTCCATGATACATTGCTCCTTGTTTAAAATGAAATAATGCAAAACGACATAGGATGAAGTTAAGACTACATTTCTTTTTAATGTGATACTTCAATTAATTCATAAATTGTTTTAGGCATTTCATAAGTTTAAAAATCAATTTCCAACAGCATTTTTTAAAGGAGGATCCAGAGGAAAAACAACAAAAAATCAAGTCTTTAAAATCTGTTAGTAGCTAAATTACCATTCAATTTTTTTTCATACTTAGAAATATTACCAAATACTTATAATCCTTGCCTTTTGTATTACCAAGGACTGGAAAGTCATCAAAATTGTATACAGTGTGCTACTTTGGGCAAAGCAGATATATTATTTATTATTCACTCTAACAGCCTGAGGCTGTGGTTTGACATTTCAAAATATTTAGCCGTGGTAATGACATGGGATATTTCTATTTATTCCTACACTGAGACTGATCTAAAAAGAAATTAATCCATTCAACATACAAACTTTTCCTAATGACCAAAAGTTTTAGCAATGATAGCCTTGTACTCTAATAAACCTTTTCTAGGTGAGGAAATAAATAAGAAACCACTGTTGCAGGCTGTGCCAGTACACAGGGCGTGCCCTACTGCAGAATGGGCAGCAGTGGCTGTTTTTCATAGGTGTGCTGGGCATAAACACACAAACACATGAGAAGAGATATATACGTCCCACTTGAGACAATAGATATGTGTACAGAAAGGTGGAAGAGAAGAAGGAAAGAGAGAGGCCACATCAACCATTTTCATGAGCAGAAATTGTACTTGGGCTAGTGCTTCACTAATACAAAATTTTAGAGTGTTTTGAGTTTTTTCATCATGACAAGTGAAATGAGATTTCTGGAGGAAAAACATAAATGTTTTATGGATGTCTAAGGTGCAAATAGCAGGTTGATTCTGTATTTTTCAGTGGCAGAGGGTGGCATAATGGGAAACAGATCATCACAGCGATGCAAGTTGAATTCATGTTTGTGAGAAGGATTCCTGTGAGAATTGCAGCAGAGGGAGAGCAGACCATGTACAAAGCCATTTGGAAATGTCAAAGCAGTCAGGAGAAACTTGCAACGTGGCAGGAACTGCAAAAGTTATTCCATACTAAAAATACAAAACTTGGATTCTGAAGGGCAACCAAGAGAGGATCCCAAAGACTGAGAAACTGAGAAAATGCAGATCAATGGTCTTTAATGATTGGATTGAATATTGAATCTAGGCCTCAGCTAAAAAGACATCATTTGTGTCCATGGCTAATTTTTTTTTTTTTAATAAAAGACTTCAGATGTGTTGCTAAGGCAGTTTTCTTCAGGAGCTATAATTAGATTCCTGTTATTGTTTCTCCAGAATCAGATATTGCCGCTTTACATTCTGTTGTTATTTTCAAGTTTTGAAATTACATAGGTGATCAGCTAATTAACTGCAGAGATAACAGGCAGTTAGCAAATCCCGTGCACTATATTTACACAGTGGATTTAACATCAAATTCATGGTGAGTGCAATTCATGCATCATTCACGCACCACTGAGTCCCTTTGCATTTATACAGCAGTTGGTTCACTGCTCACACTGTGTCCAGGGCTTCCCTGACTATGAGGAGGTCGCTGTCTCTTAGATTAATGCTCCATTTCCCAGGGCTGTCTTTCTGTAAATACATCCTTGGTATTTCAAAGATCTCTGTAAACTCTCTTAATGGCAGTGTCTCCTGATGACTTTGAAAGAATTTCTTAAAATAATATGGCTGGGAATTTACAGAGATAAATTCCTGCTTCCTGAACTGCACTGTTCATGTTTTCAGAATAGCCTTCTGTCCTCATGTTTTTGTCCCTCTTGGGTCTAGCACAGTGCTCAGATACTACAGTTAATGGTATCGTTCAGGCAACTATGCCAGGTTTTGTTTGGGCTTATTTTAAGTCTTAGAACACTGAGGTGCAAAACAGTTTAGTTTTCCATTTCAGTCCTAACACTTGCAATACCGGTGCCTAAAAAAACAGTTTTGAAAAATATATAAATAGAAAAAATTCACCAGTGAAACTACTCAAACTGAATTTTACCTTGGCTTATTAATTTTTAAGTGCAAAAAGCAGAATATTGGAAGGGTAATAAGAAAAATCTCAAAAAAATTCATATTATTATTTTATGACTGAATTTAAAGCAGGTATAGAAGGGATATTTGAGTTTTAATTTTGTTTCCAGAATCTCAAGCACTGTATTTCATAATAGCATTTTATGCTGCATTAACAGAGTTTTATGCTGTGTTAACACCATTTTATAGCATAATGGAAAACAAATGGGTACAAGAGACAGGTAAAACAGAAAATAAACTGTAAAACTTTTTTTTGCTTGTTCCTGTGCTGTACACTGACAACATTACCAACAAAACAACAATAGCTTTTCAAACATCCTCTAATTCAACTTCATTTTGAAATGAGCATTTACTGAATCATATATTTTCATATAATGGTAAAGAGACATACTGAGATCCCTATTTTGGAGCTGAAAGCTTTCCAACATGAGCACTTAAGCTTTATAAATTTAATTTGGCTTGATCCTCAATACAAAGTATGATATATTATGAAAGGCAACTATCAAAGATTCAAGAAAGTGAAAGAAAAGAAGAGGCAAGAACTTACAGCTAGTAAAGGGGTTTACACTAAAATAGGAAAGGATTACTCTTTAGCAATTAAAATTAAACAGGCTTCCTGTTCTGCTCTCTGATTTTATTGACCTTTTCCTCAAAAACAATGTGTTCTCAGCTGGAATCATATACAGCTTTAGACATTTTTTTCAAGAAAATGTTCAGTGGGAAATGGTAAGACTCAAAGGCTAAAAAGAAATACAGGCAAAATGGAAGGTATCAACCTATTTGGACTGCTTAGACTTGGAAAGAGACAGGAAAGCAAATACAAGTCTAAATTCTAGGCACAAGAAAGGAGGTGAAAGGAAATCATCTGGTATCTAGGTACATAGTAAATAGGGCAAGAACAAAACAGCTAATAATACAGAAACAAAATTTAAATCAGACATTAAAAACCCCTACTAATTGCAAAATCCGTAAGAAATTGAGTCGTTTGAAAACATCATTAACTTCATCCTAGGATCTTTAAGAAGTTCATGAAACATGCTGGGAATAAGTGTACTTGCACTTGCTATGATTAATTTGATTTTGCGTCCCATGGAGAATAAAGAGAACTTGGCATTGAACTTTGAACCTTTTTCTCCCGTAGGTTACCTTTCAATTAAACAAGTTCCTTGATTCATCTCACTGTGCAACCATCCCAATACTCTTGCCATCCAAATGGCTGGGGCAGCACAGAGACAGTAACTGGCTTCTGGAAGCAGGGAATTAGAATAGCTAAGTTTGGAAGGGACCACAGTGGTCTTCTGGTCCATCCTCCCTGCTCAAGAAGGGTCATCCTAGAGCACATGGCACAGGATTGCCATGTGGAATTCCTTCCTTTGGCAGAGGTGCTTGGCATATGCAAATGAAAGATATTTACAGAACTATGCCTTCTTCTCTTATTATACCATGGTCTATTTGGAGAAGACTTTTTTTTGTTGACAACAGTAATGAGATGGTCCTGAACTATGTCTGAAATTTCTAGGTGTAGTAACAAATTGAATTAGAAAATAAAAAGGTACACTAAAGTGACTGAACCTCTATATATCTGGGGTCATGTTAGAACTCTTTTTAAATTCCACACACTCAGGAAATTTTACTGGTTTCACAGAATAAACAATGAATACAAATGCCATTTGTCAGATTTCTAAACAGGATATTTGGCAAAAAGACCAGAAGCACTAAATTCCACTTATTTAGTGTTAAGACAAGCAGAAATCTTCCATCAAAGAAAATCCTGGTTATAGGCAAAGCAACTAGTATGTACACATCTATCAGGAGCTTTGAATGAGAGCAGTGTTTACTGAAGGCAAAAGGCAGGAGAGCGACAGATTTATGGAATTTAATTATTACATTTATTATTACATTTTTTTCCTCTCGTGTTTCTAAAAAAGGTGATTTCCAGCATTTACTTCTGCTATTCCATCTTGACCAGCTCTCAGTGACTAATCTTTTCTCACAAGCAGCTGTCAAGACTTCAGAATTTTTTTGGGGGGCTACTGTTTGGCATCTACAGCTACCACTTTCTACAAGTCTTTTTCAAAATCTGGTGTCACAAACCAATCCATTCCACTTAGTCATCACCCTTCTTTTCATGGTTTTAGTGCCTTCCACACATCTGAATATTCACATTTTCTTTTAATTTTATTTCTCATATTATGGGCAAGAAAAAGTGGCTTATTTTTTAATTTCTCTGCTTTCCAACTAACATAAATCCCACTCTATGACATTTTTACTCTACTATCATCCATGTAGATGGGAACTGTCCATGGATTTTGAGGATTTCTCAAACAGATAAGGTAATTTTTATATGTCAGAGGTACTTTATTTCAAGAATAAATTTCCAAAGATAATATATCCTAAATAGATGCTCTATTAATAGTAAAGCACATTAATTTAAAAAAAAACAACAACTGGTTTGCATCTGAAAATATATGAAGTCACAACAATCATCTACTGTACTCATATAGGAATCATTATCATTTGATTAAAAAAGGAAAAGAAAAAAACCCATGGGAACATCATTTAGGATTCCATATTAACCATTCATGTGCATGATAATGAAAACTAAAGAGCTTTTCAAGTTTTCCAGGGCCTTTGTTTTACAATTTTCAAATTCAGTGTAAGACAAGTAATAAAAAAGAGCTCAAAGCAAAAAGGACAAAGAACTGAAAAAGAAGAAGTACAGTGTTCTTATAAGTCTCCAAAGACAGTTTTGAAAACAGCAGTACATGATAGCTTATAAAATGCAGTCTGGTGAGAATTTTGCATATTGTAAGCATTATTAAAAGCATAATTTATTTAAACAGAAAAAAAAAGAAGAAATTAAAGGATTCAAAGTGTAATTTACAAAAGTGTAAAAATTACTAGGGACATGAAAGAATTTCATATGATGGAAATGAAGAGATCTCCACTGTAAATTTAGAAGATAAAACCTGATGAATGTATACAACATAAAATACAGTAAGGTGAGGATAAATTAGGCACTTTTGCATTTCTGCAGTACAAAATCATAGGAATATTCAACAAAACTTTAAGCCAGAAAAGTTAGGATATATAAATGGAAATATTTTTGTGTTATGTTAAATTATTCTATGAAGTGTGTTTAAGTCAACAAAATAGGTTTTAAAAAAGAGACAAAATATGTCTATAAATAAGCAAAGAATACCTACAATTACCAAAGATCATCAATAATTACAAAGGTAGTGAACCACGAAATAACTTGTTCTGTAGATTGTATACCTCTCCTCTGATCCTCCTCTTCAATTTTTCTCTTTAATTTGCAATGAATGTAGGAATGCATTCTCTTACATCATATATATTTAGTGAATTTCATGTCTTCCCAAGGAAGTACTGGATTAATTTAGCTCAAATATGTCAAAATACACACCCTATTGATAAAACTTGTCCAGTCCTTTAAAAAAACCCCAATCAATGGGATTTAAAGAGGTTCAGCATATACTTAGTAGATGTAGGCAAATTCCTGTTAAAAACCTCACTAGCAGGTTGTTTACATGAGGAAGAGTTTTGAAATTGCTGTCCTTGTCTTTCAGAAACACACACAGGTACTCCCAAAAACCCCCACAACACAAAAAGCAAACCCACAGATGTTTTCTTCCACTTCCTCCTCAGGTGGGTTTTAAAAGGGAACCACATGACACAGTTACAGATGTATTTACTAATCCTGTTTCTGCACGTTCTTTCACAATGTTTTATTCAATGCCTTTGAGTGCCAAAATCAGCCAAGAAGGAAGTCTAATAAATGCCTGTAGTCCAGTAACACTGATTCCTATTACCTAGAAATCAGGAACAAACCATAAGACAAATATCTGAAAAAAATCCCGAAACGCAATTATGAGTGACTAAGCAGCAATTTGTATGGCAGTAAAAATCCCTACAATTCAAACTCGGATGCTATCCATGTGCAGTAATTAAATAATTAGATTATGTTATTGTTATTACTACTCAAACTTTGAAAATTATTTTTCGTGTTACTTTCAAATCAAAGAGATCATGGTGGACATGCTAAGAAATAGGAGAAAGATTGATTTACTGGGTTTATGATTTTTTTGAGAAAAAACTTAATCACACTGCTAAAAATAATAAAACTCCTATAGGGTACAGTTAAGGCAACAAAATAATCTTTCCAAATTAAAAAAAAAGTTTAAAAATTTTAATAACAATCCATACTAAATGAAGAATAAATACAGTTGAACAAATAGAACACATCATTTACTGATCTAATTTAAAATTCTGTTTCTATTCATGGAATGTCTGCGAACATCTTATAGGATTGTTTATTGTACATTACCATTATCTGAATTTAGTCAATGACATTTAAAGGTACTCTTTTGAATCTGAAGATTGTCATCAGATTATGATTAGGAACAGGTATTTTTGAAAATTATTACTAGTCATTATTGTTCAAGTGCTAATTAGTCATCCCTTGTATTTGCATTAATTTTATTTTTGGACAAATCACACTGTGTGACACAGCTCCATTCCCTGACAGGACTGTTAAGTTTTTCCTAGAATCTGTGTTCTGATATGAGTCTTGTAAAACTAGAAAGTTCTATGAATATGCTGTATTAAGGCTTACCTTATTTCTAGACACACAATCATTTTAAAAACTCAGGTGGGTCTGAGGAGTTGTGCTTTTCCTTTTGTTACTCAGCCTCTTGTCATGTTCAAGGAAGAGCTCTGCCCTCTGTGGCTGAACTCTATCTGTGGGCAAGGCAGAGACTTCCTCACTTTGCTTGTTGGATCCTTGTTTCCTGCACCTTTTTTCTTGCCCTTTATTTCATATGCACACTGCCCTTTGTGTATGATCTGCCTTGCTCAGAAGATTCTGACAGCTCATTCTGTGCTACATGGTTGGCTTTAACATAAGGATTTTGGCTACCACTGTTCCAGTTCTTAAAGACTGTAATTCATAATGACCTAAAGGCCTGCTGATCTCCAGGAGGAACATCATCTGAGGCTTCACACTGAATGTCAATGCATCCTTCCCAATATTGTAAATATTTTCTGTAAGCTGCCCAAGAGCACTGCTAGCGTTAGTGTTTAAGCTCAGCACATACCTCAACTGAATTTATGAAGAAGAGTATACATGCAGGATGAAACTTTTGCAGTGTATCTTAATTATACTATTGGTTTTAATTTGGGAAAGGATATGACTTCAGAGAATGGACATTGGTTTACATATGCTTTGTAAAAAAACCCCCAAACTGCTTCCAAATGTGCACCAGTGACTCAAGTACAGGTACCATAACGCTGGAGCATATGATCCCATATTCTCATTTTCTCCTGTAGCAATGTCATTGGTAAGGTTGAATGCTTCTAACAGTATCCATAAAATGTTATCAGTCTGCTGAAATTTGGTCCAAGTTTGATGGAATTACGTATGTCCACTGGGAACTGCTGTTCTCACACAAGGGAACTTTCAACATGGGTGTTGGGACAGGCCCACAGGAAGCCAGAAACCACCCTAAAAAACAGTGTATTTGCAAGGCATATTTCTGTGAACTACCATCTCCAATGTAGAGATACAACAAAACCATATTGTCTGTTAAATGTTTGCTTCTATGTATGTAATAACATATCATGCTGTTATAGCAATATATCTTATTATATCATATAGATATATACACAACTAAAATATTAATGTATAAAATATCTTGTCAGCATGGAACATGTATTTCTCTATTTATACAGAACATATAGCATATATAAGTGTAAATACAGGTAAATTTAAAAGAGCAAAGTCAAGACCTCTGCTGAACATGGCACCTAGAAAGGTGACAAGAAAACAAATCAATGAAAGGTGTTAATGAAAGGTGTGTCTACAGCACAGTATCATAAGACTGAGGAATCCATAGACAGTGAGTCCATATCCATGGATTCTTCTAGTGTTCTTTATCTTTTTAGCTGAGACATCGTGAAAGATATGGTTCCTCATTTTTCCTGGACCTGAAACAAAAAAAAAAAACAAACAGAAGAGAAAAAAAAAAAGACTGGAAGGCATACTAAGCAAGTTGCAGACAAAACAAAACTGGGAGAAGCTGTTGACTCCCTCAAAGGCAGGGAGGTCCTTCAGAGAGATCTCAAAAAATTAGAGGACTGGGCTATCACCAACCTTATAAAATTCAAGTTTTCAAGGGAAAGTGCCAGATTCTGCACCTGGGATAAGGCAGCCCTGGGTGTATGGACAGACTGGGAAATGAGATGTTGGAAAGGAGTGCCACAGAAAGTGACCTGGGGGTCCTGGTTGATGGCAAGTTGAACATGAGTCAGCAGTGCCCTGGCAGCCAGGAGGGCCAAGGGTGTCCTGTGGGCATCAGGCACAGCATCACCAGCTCCATAGGGGAGGGGATTGTCCTGCTCTGCTCTGCACTGGGGCAGTCTCACCTTGAGTGCTGGGGGCAGTTTTGGGTGCCACAGTATAAAAAAGACATTTGATTATTAGACAGTGTCCAAAGGAGGGAAACAAAGATGGTCAAGGGCCTGGAGGGGAAGCCGTATGAGGAGCAGCTGAGCTCACTGGGTCTGTTCAGCCTGGAGGAGACTAGGAGAGACCTCATTGCAGTTACAACTTCCTCATGAGGGGAAGAGGAGGGGTAGGCACTGATCTCTTCTCTGTGGTGACCACGACAGGACCCGAGGGAATGCCTTGAAGTTGTGTCAGGGGATGTTTATGTTGGATGCTAGAAAAAGGTTCTTCCCTCAGAGGGTGGTTGGGCACTGGAACAGCTCCCCAGGGAAGTGGTGACAGACCAGCCTGACAGAGCTCAAGAAGCTTTGGATAATGCCCTCAGGCACATGGTGTGACTCTTGTGGCTGGTGCTGTGCAGGGACAGGAGGTGGACTTGATGATCCTTGTGGATTCCTTCTAACTCATATTCTGTGATTCTGTGAATTCAAATAAAAATTAATTTTTGACCCAAATAAGTGATGGAATTGGCTTATGTAAGTTATCCACTAGTCTTAAAATTGCCAGAAAGTTAGCAATTTAACTTTTTCTGAGTTTATTAGGGCTTAAGTGCATAATTCAATTTAATCTCTGATGAACCTATACGAATCTGTGATATAATACATTTTAAACAGTGACTACTTAGAAAGGCAAGCTAAAAAAAAATGAGGTTATAACACTGAAGAACTTGGGCTCATTGCTGAAGCTAACTTACATAACCCCATGTCAATGTACACATAATCATGACATTGAAGTTAGTGAATACTAATTTGCTTTTGAAGAACAATGCTTAATTTTTATAGGACCCTATTAATTCAAGCATTATATCATATTTAAGTATGGAATGTATTCAAGTCATCCGATCACACCTTTATACAAGTCAAACATAAGCTTTGTTTTCAATTACTTCACCACTGTAAAAAATCAACACAAGATCAGGAGCTGATCTCATAGCAAACTGGGAGAGATTTTCATCGATGGTCCACAACTACATAAAACATGCTATTTCAGGAAAGAAATCATATTTATTGAGGTCAGATAATAAGGATATGGAAGCTACCTCAGCTGATATAGTCTAAAGTATTATTTAATTTGGAAGAGTACCTAGAATGAAAGATTATTTTAAAGGTAAATTACAAAATTAAAGACTGGTAAGAACAAAGCCCTTCCATTTCTTACCTGACGCCAGTTTCTATTACTGCTGTTTTAGGGTAGAGTTGCAAAATGTAATTATATTAATTAAGGAAAATAGAGAACAAATATTATGCAGATATTTTTGCTAAACTTACTACTTCACATAGTAGAGATGCCATGATCCTAAAAGAGCATTATTAGGTTGTGAAAGTTATACTCTGAAAATTAAGGCTAGGCTATGTTTTCTAGTACAGCTCTAATTGTGTCCTGTGCGCCTGCATTATGGCAAGATTTTAATTACCTGATCACACTTTTGCATAGGATCTCTACCACTGCTGGTGCAAAACCTTCTCTAAAGAAAGAGTAATTAATTTTTTTTGTGGATTTTCATGTGGTGGTCATGACAACAGTAGGTGAAGGCTTGATGAAAATTATTTGTCTTCTCAACATTGCTATTTTTTCTATCTTAACATTTGCTGCATTTTGCACAGCCTTGTTCCTGGAAAATACTGGATTGTTCAGAGTGAAAGTAGCTAAGTATAGCCTGTGGCAGACACACAGCATGGAAAAATTCATACCTAAATTTAAAGTTTTGCAAAGTTTGAAACCACTGAAAAGAGGATCTATTAGGTGGAAGTGTTAAAAATCCTCCATAGTAGATACCACAAGCAATTTCCCTATAATATGCCCTTATTCTCAACTGGCATCAATTAGCTTCCATTGTGGGGACTACTTAAAAAAAGAGGCTAGACAAAATTAAGAGAACAAAAAGCAGTTATATTTATTGAAAGGCTTTCAGGTACAAAGTCAAAGCCCCCAGGGGCTACACCCAGAATGGACGATGGGGTCATATGTTTCCATACTTTTATAAGTTTGGTCCATTTGCATATCGAGGGTTAATCCTCCAATTACAGCTTCAGGTACTGAAGTCCTTTACTCCAAGTTTGCTCTCCCCCAACTCCCTTCTGTTTACATTTCTTGGGGCCTGAGACAGTAAGGTGTCCTTGAGTTTTAGGCCTAGAGAGGAATTGTTTCATCTGACCAAAATGGGAGAACAGTAGCTAACAGCCTATATGGAGTTTAGAATTATACACTAAAGAATTACAGGATATGAAAAATTTAAAAGCTAAAATCCTAAGGCACCAGCATGGATCACCTCCATGGACTGCAGGTGGATCTCTGCTCCACCATGGATCTCCAGGAGCTGCAGGGGCACAGCTGTTCCATGATGGTCTGCACTACGGGCTGCAGGGGAATCCCTGCTCCAGTATCTGCAGCCCCTCCTTCTCCAGTGGCCTTGGTGTCTGTCTGCAGACCTGTTCCTCTCACAAAGTCTCACTCCACTCTTCTCTGGCTGCAATTACATCTGCACAAGAACAATTTTTTCCTTCTTAAATATCTTATTAGAGAGGTGGTATCACCACCTCTGCCTGTCTCAGCCTTGGCCAGCAGCGGGTCCATCCCAGAGCTGGCTGGCATTGGCTCAGTCAGGCATGGGGGAAGCTTCTGGCAGCTTCTCACAGACAACACTCCTGTAATCCCATCACTACTGAAATCTGGCAATGCAAACCCAATACCTACATATATATATATATAAAAAATCAATATCAGGTTTGTTAAAGGATCAAAATTCAAGTTATCTTACTTTAAGCAATTAAATTTAATTCTTATCAGGAGACTAATCCTCTTTAGTATTCTAATAAAAAAGGGGGGAAAAAAGGGAAAAAGGAATAGGTAATGATTTTGTGATTTGAAGATTCAGAACACATATGATTGAAGTATTTCTTGTTGCATCAGTTACCAAGTATGATTAAATTAGGGACAGTGAGTAAGTGCTTAAAGTTAGGCAAGTAACCAATAAGCCATGCACATGGACAGATAGTGGGAACTCCTCTCTCATCCAGGACTCATTTCTTACAAGATTTTGATGCACTTTTGTAAGAGACTGTCTGAAGATCCCTCATCTGCCTCACAATCATCGTCGAGGACAGAGACTGAACACAGGAGTCCTGGCCTGGCTGAGGTGGGAAGTCTACCAAGTGTTGCCTGCCGGTGTGCCCACTGGGAACTGGTACGCATTCCTGAGGAAAATTAGTGCAGGTCCCAATGGACTGTGCTATTCTTGTTGCCCAGGCGGGAAGTACTGCACTGAAGTGAAAAGGAACGACCTGTCCTGTACACCTGTCCTGTACCCGTTTCCCAAAGCAACAGGCCTCATAACAATGGTTGTAGATTTCCCCACCTCTTGGCCAGTTGCCCCTCATTTTTGAAAAGAACTATAAAGGGACTTTCTAAATTAACCAAGACAAGATCTTCCCACGGAAAGAAGACTAATCTATTGGCAGAAGACCACGAGGACTTCGTCTCATTCATTGGTAGCTAGTCCCCCCCTTTTCTTCCTCTCTACCCTTTTACTTTGTTTTTCTTTATCTTTCTCTCTCCTCTATTGCATTACTGTGTTGTGGGCATTTAATAAAGGTGCACTGTTTTGATTAAAACTGAAATCCCTTATGTCCTTTTACACTCTGAGATCGATAAACGAACCATCACAACCCCCGCTTGCATTAGCGGATCGTGATGACATTGAACAAGAAGTTCATTTTTGTTCAAATAAGTGGTTTCCAGAGAATGAGTTTTTATTATTCCTGTTTTTTAGTCGCAACGCATTTCTGAAACAGCACAGGTGCAGACAGGTGAACTGGAGGTTTTTTCTGTGAAAATACTTCTGTATTCTTTTCACCCTACTTCTCATTTTTATCAAAGTAATGAGGTGAACAAAACAGTATAAAGTCATCACAGTTTGCACAAACTTATAAAACGGAGAGAACATTGGCTGATTAACACCAGGGCACAAGACAAAACAACTGTTAGTTTGTCAATTATTTAGACACCTACAAATACTTGATTCATTAGTCTTTAATTTGCTCTCACAGTTCTTTAAAGTGTATTCTCTGTATGTGCTGTCTTTTCACTTTCTGTGGTCTGTATTTTTTCCAACAAAAGAAAGCAACCTAAATGATTGTTGTTTTATTAATGAATAAAAAACGTGCATCAGTAAGGCTGCAGCTCAGAAGGAATATTTAACTAATTAGCAAATAAAAGAGTATTTTTCTTGCGGGCTAAGTAATTTAAATAAGGTACTGATAATTTAGACACTACTCAGCTCTTGCTAGCAGGCTTTATAATGAAGTTATGTGAGTATTTAAATATTTCTTACTAATTGTTCCCTACACATAGTGAAAATTGCCTGTTTTGTAATAGATTAGGTGTCAGGATAACTGATCTAATTAAATTAAATTAAGATTTCCCTACCTAGCAGTGTATGTATTGTAGCTGCTCCAGGAAGAGTATGCAGCAGCTCACAGAATGATGATGTCTAAGGCTTAACTTGCAGAAGTTCGTGCAAGCCAATAAAAGTTATCTATTCTATATTTTAGTCAGCAAATCCACAGCCTATAAATACGAATGTTAATTTATGCAACTTACCACTTGAATTTACCTAGAAATCTGTGACATAGAATATGAATAATCTTTCAGGCAGTATTACTGAAGTATAATGTATAATGTTTCCCCTAGTCTCAGAATTTGTTTCTGCAGATGCTGCAGATTTGATTCTTTCAGAGCTCTATTTTAATCACATACACATGAGCAACAAAATTAATGACTGCATGGGCCAAGCGGGACTTTTCAACCAGCTGCTTGTATTTTGGCATACTTGCATGTCTGAGATTAGAATTAAGGTTTAGGTATCTAAAACTGGGGTTTAAAGTTTTGCAGACAGTAATAGCAGGAAAAGAATGAGCTCCCAGACAGACACTAATCTATCATTCTAAAACAAGAGCTGGTTAGTCATTTGTTTTTCCCAAGACAAAATGCCCTAAGGCTTTCAGAAGGACATATGACATACCTTTGCTTGTATTCAAATTCAAACACAAGCAGTGGAAATGACCATTGAGTGTCCCAAATCCACACCAGAGAGTGAGGGGTTTAGTTAAACCTTTTTTCCTTTTTCTTAGTGGCGATTATCACAAAATCAGACAGAATTAGAACTTAAAGAATTTGCCTTAGACACCAGTTTTAATCTCCTCTCCCTGGGAAGGAAAGTAAATTCCAGTCCCTTTATTTTTTCTTTCAATCTCCGTTCATCTTGTTCTCAGCCTCCATTTAAGATAATATAACCAGCTCTTCCCTATCCCCACAGAACCACACAATACACATCATACTGTTTGATTTCCCAAAAGAAATCATACAGCCTTCTACAAGGTATTTTTATCATCACTTTTTTCCTATCTTTTTTTAAAGGAAAAAATATCAACAAAGATAAGAAACATACGGTACCTAATCCCTCCATGCAATTATCTCCCATTTTTGTGAAGGCTGTAGAGAGGAAAATACCACTGCTAAAGGAAATATCTTTCCGTATTTTTGTTATGCACCTTTTTACATTAGACCTAAATTGTCTCTGAAATACCAAATGCCTTCTTGATTGGAAGGGTCACAGACAAGCATGATGTGAATTACTAATATTTTGCTATGATAAAGGTCAAATAAGAGTCTTCTTACAAGGCTTATTTATCTGATTATTTTTTTATGTTCTTCAGGGCAGATCTCAGCTGGAGTAAGCTGCCCTAACTCCAGGAGCCCTGTTAATTTATCCCAAACTGAGTAGTTCATCTTCAGTTTCTAAACACCAAGCTTTCCAAAATGGAAATAGAGATAACAATTACATTAAAGAACAGAGGCAGTTGAAAAAGAGGGTGTCTGATGTGACATTTCCACACTGTTACATGACATTTGCATTGGAAATAAAGCAGAGTAGCAGCTCTTACTACCTACGCTCTATAACCACTAAATGTTATGCCCCCCCTGCAAGCAGGCATGACACCTTTTTGCTATCTGTCAAAATTGTTCAAAAGGGGAAAAAATCGTCTGTAGCTGCAGAGACTTGTTTGGGCTACTTCCATATGCACCTCATACAGAGAGTCAAAAGGACTGTGGGACTGCATCATTAAACACTGTGTCCTCTTCCCACTCACTCTCAGTTTTGCTAATATCTCTGAGAACACAGGTTTTAAAGGAGATCTCTAGTTTAGGCTGTGGTGCCTAATAAATATTAATGCAGCAGGCTGAAGAAATTCAGAACTGGAAACTGGGGATGGTCATTTTGAGAATTTTAGAAAATTTTAGTTTATTGTTTTAATCTATTAAGACTGGATAAAATTCTAATTTTTAAAAAGTTTAAAACCTAAAGGGTAGAGGAAATTAAAGGCATTTTGTGACTTCTCATGTTCTGGCTCATTTTATATACTGTTTAACCAGTTACAACTGTGAATAAGTACTAATGCTTGAAAAGTTTGATGAACTATGTCAAATGAATATGATTGCCTTATCCTGATTCATCACATTAAAAATATGCCATTATGAAAGTGCATGCAACACTAACTGAAAACTACTGTTCTTTTCCTCAGAAGAAAGATAAAAGTTATGCTTTACAGTTGTAGACATATTCAGCTCAGAAGAAGAGTTTGTAGATAAAAAAGTTTCAGGTTATGCTTTTCAACACAAAGTGGTAGGAAAGAATAGACATGCTGCAGCATGTGACTTCACAGTGAATGTCTTTGCACAAGGAAAATTGCAGATTACCTTATTTTTACTTTTTTCAGATTACCTAGTTAGAGGATTGCTTGCCCTACGCAGAGGATGTTTTTCCTCTGAGTGCAGAATTTTACAGAGTGAATGTCATAGCAACAACAGGGTGGTGTAGCTTCATTTTTTAGAATTATTAAAAAGTTTGAAGTACATAGAGAGAGTACCCTCAGACATAGGACTCAGTCCTTGCTCTGGTCTATATCCTGTTGTCCTTGAGCCTGAAAGGGCTCATTCAGATTTTGCAATGCCTGTTTCTATTCAAAAACATAAACAGGATAATTTATGTGATCTTAACCAAAGACTAGGAATTAAAAGGGAAGCATGGATTTTCCTGATATTTTCAGTTTACTAGGCTGGCTAACAACTTCATCAAATAAAATTTTGATTTTTCTGATCACAAATCCAAGCAGAATCCTATTTGAATTGAGCTTAACCTAGTTGCTATTTATCTAGCATTAAGGGAAAAAACAGCAAAAAAGGTTTTCCAGTTTAATGTACCATAGCCTATGAAGCTATTTGTAAGCTTGACTGTACGCTGAGGATCTCTTGTGAGAGACAGACAGTTGCCAAAAAAAGATAGCAATATTCAATTGGCTACTTTTCCTACTACATCTACCACTTTTTATTTGAATTTCACAAAAAGGAAAAATAAATGGCAACACAGACAGTTTTGGGCACAGTACATCACCGAATAATATTCTCTAAGAATATTTTGCATATGTTATTTATGAATATGTTTTTATGCAAAAACTTATTTTAAGAAATGATGCGTGAAATGTACTGTACACAATGAAGGCTGACAGGGTATCCTACAAGGGGAAAACACCTTTTCTCCTTAGGATTTCTAATGTTTTGGAATATTTCAGGTATCTTAACTTGGAGACAGAAATATAATCACATGCAAAGTCTGAATAATTAAACTGGCTAGGTTGACATTGACCTTCCACTATCATAAACCATAATAGTTAATAAATGTAATATTTCATACATATTAATTATTTCATATTTCATGTCCAGAAGCCAAATTCTATTTCTCATTGCCTATGAAAAGACAAAAGATTCCAACTAAAGTCTTAGCCATCCAATAAAAAAATAACTAATGCTTGCAAACTGACTGATAATTAAACACAAAGCGTAAGAGATGCAGGGACAGTACATATACAAAATGGACTGTGCTAATTAATAAGAGGAGTTTAGCTTTAGTTATTCATGCAAATACCTCAAAGCATATTCATTTGTGTTTTGCAGTACATTTTGCAAAACAAGCAATTTGTATGCAACTGTGATACAATAGTTTGTGAGGGCCAGTACAGTTAAAACACATTCTGTGTAATGATGATGGAATCATATTTCTCCTCAGTCAGCAATAGATGTGAAAACTCCTAAAAATTACAATGATATTTGGGAACATAATTTCATGTTATGGCATTTGCCAGGTTTATATAAACTCACATTTTTTTCATTTGTTTTCCAAAAATCAAGGAACAAATTTTGACCATCTGCATCAGGCATGGTTTGGGAGTGGAAAACAAAACAAAAACAAAAACAAAAAAACCGCTTGAAAACTGAGTCCACTAAGCATGAATCACAGTCTCACAGAACTGTTAGGTTGGAAGTGACTGCTTGAGACCATATAGTCCAATCCAATAGTGAAATACTATTGTTATCCTGAAGAGATAATCTTCAGGGTAATCACAGTAGCTGATTCACACAGGCTGAATTGCTACTGTTGCTTTTAGACAAATATTAGGCTTTTTCATGATTTCTATAAAACTATAAAAAACTGTAGCACAAAGATACCAGAAAAATACTTTCTCTAGAAGACAAAGGGATGAAATAACGATTCCATAATAGTCTGTAATTTCCATAATAACCTGTTTTTTTAAATCACTTTACCAAGAGTTGTAAGACTAGATACGAAAACAAACCAGGAAGGTAGAAAACAATTTTCTCTTTTGAAGATGAGCTCCCAAGATTTCCTGTCAAGTGGTCAACATTACAAAAGAAGTCATATTCTTAAACTTCAGACTTGGCTGCATTTTTATCTCAGTTGTAAAACTTTTCAATTTATGTGGTCAAAAATTTCTTGAAACAGTTGCCCGTGTGTTTTCATTAGTTTATTTTCCATAATATAATGGCAAACTCACTTAACAGCTTCTGTGGAAAAGGTTGTTCCTTCAGAAGAAATATACATACAACTGCATGTCATCAGGAGACACTTTAAAGAGGAGGACTTCCTTTATTTCCTGAACGTAACAAAATTACATCTACACTTCAGAAAACTGACCATAAAATAAAATATATCTGTCATAAAAACTTTCTTCTTACCTTAATCCCTCAGGAGATTTAATCTCAGAAGAACTACTGACATTGTTTTGTGGTTTGGGTTTTTTTTTACTTTTCCCTGCCAGTCCAATTTCTAGAATCACCCATTCAGATTTCTTCTTCAGCAGTATTTTTGATTTAAAAAGCTGATAAGTCTGAAACCAAGTATAGTCAAGGAATAACAGTGTTTATTGTCACTTATGACTGGCTGTATCTACACAAAGCAGCTACTTTTTTTACGAGATTATTTATGTTGAATTCCTGTTTGGATGCATAAACACTGACAGCCAGTGAAATGTTCCTTAAAAATCCACTCATCCTTTCTAACTCCCAACTTCTTTTTAGTTTGTTTTCTTTTTTTTGGTTATGGTTCTCAAGGCTCCTACTAGATGGCAAAAAAAAAAAAAGAAAATGGCAATACCCGTAGATGTTCTACACTGATCTTAATATAATCATTTTTTGTTACCTAATGGTGCATCTTCTATCTGGGCTTTTAAACAGCTTTTCCTTAATGCTAAAAGAAAAGAATTTTTCATGATGGGTAAAAATTGTGTCAGTTGAAAAACTACCTAATTTTATTTTTTGGGGGGTGAATATGCATTTCTGCTTAATGCATAGGCTGGTTGTTTCTCCATTTTACAAATGGCAGTTAAGACATTACTATTGGTGGAAATGCTTTTAAAATCCCCTTTTGTCCCTTTTACCCTGCAAAGACAAAATGATGATAAATTTTAACCTCTCCTTTTCCCCACATTCTTTTTTCATGCTAAGCTTTATATACTATCTAGAACTTTCGATCCAAATTCACCTCTTTCTATCTTCTCATAAGACTTACTAACCAGTAAAATTTAAAAGGA
The DNA here is from genome assembly GCF_041296385.1 of Aphelocoma coerulescens. Taxonomy (NCBI): domain Eukaryota; kingdom Metazoa; phylum Chordata; class Aves; order Passeriformes; family Corvidae; genus Aphelocoma; species Aphelocoma coerulescens. The sequence goes on along the minus strand of NC_091015.1, from coordinate 95,951,179 downwards.
TTTAACTATTCCTCTTTGTCCATGAAGGGGCTGACCTAAAGAGAGTCTCAAAGTTTGTTTAAAAAAAAAAAATGCTTGAGAAAATATTTAGTAACATTTACATCCTACATAGAGATTTCATAGAAAAATACCACATTGTGAAATCTATGAAGAGTCCAGAGTCCAGATTAGTAGAAGACAGTATGGCCTCTCAAATTAGCAATTTTACTGACAGCATTTTAGACAAGAAATAAATTCAGAAAATACTGTATTATATTTTGATTCCAAAACCTGAAAATTATCTTAAGTAAACCATGACAGTGAATTATCATACAGTGTATAAATTGAGCTGGAAAAACTGTTAGAAGCAAATAATAAATTTAAATATAATTCATTTGCTTTTCTGAATTTCAGAAAGCTCTCTGCCATTGAAGTTAAGTGAAAGAAAGAAAAGAAAACATATTCTGTATCATCACTTTCTCTCACCGAATGTTTTCTTTCTCTTATCCCATCTCTTCAGGTAATAATTTGAAAGGCAACACTTCTCCCTTTGTTGATTTGTTTCTTTGTGCCCCTTTCTACCACAATAACTAGAGGAAAGTACCTTACTAAACTAGCTGATAGCTCTAAAAGCAACCAAAAGCATTTAAAATCATTACCACCTTTACTCCTATTTAGACTGTGCTTTCTCATTTTAATTTAATATATTTTACATTTTTGGAGGATGCAAAATGGGAAGATTTTTCAAAAAATCCTGAGCAGTTGAAATAACATAAGCTGAATTAGAAGTCTAAATACTGAAGATGAGTATTTATTGAACAGCTGGTAGCATTTTTGAGTCATATTTTTCCATGGGAATTTTAGAATGAATAGTTTCTAAAGGATTATAATTTATAATGACTGATCAGAATATTTATATACCATAGCATAATACCACCAATTTTTACATTTGAACCCTTACATGGAACAAGCAAAATAGAATATATATCATAATATGAGAGTACTTGAATTTGCATTTAAAATTTATCAAAGTATTTGGAGTATTATTTATTATGCCCAATGGTAAATCTGTACTTTCATAATGGAATGTTCGGAGTATGAGGCAAATTAGAGCCACTGTGACAGAGACCTATTACAAACCCTACGACAAAAAAGAATGACAATTGAGTGTACATTACACAGGTGCTATAACTACCACTCAACTCCAAATTGCTTTTTGACTACCATTTGCATACGGTTTTTATATGTTGTATACGGTATTACAGTATTGTTGGACTACTTTGGGGTTTGGGACTCCAAATTAGACCAAGCGGATTTTCAAGATATTTAACTTCCATAGGTGCATTTCCATAATGTAGGATTTATTGCCGAAACTAAACTTTGCATTTTCCAAGTTAATACTTCCTGAGATTTGGGGACTTTTAGTCAATTTACTTAAAACTGGTAAGATGACATTTTTATTTATTCACGCCTTTTCTTGAAAATTTCCAGAAATATTTGATTAAAATAATCAGTAGAAGTATATAAAGCATATAATATTTCTATAAACTTTAAAGATACACAGTAACAACAAAGTATCTTGTAAAGCTGTAGTTCTTCTGTCCACATTAATCATTGATTGATTACCCTTCACCATTCTTATGTATCACAGGGGAGCTCCTGAAGGGTCATGCTGGATTTCCAGGTACTTTACACTGAAGCCATACCAGAGACCTCAGCACAAGGGGTAATCTCAGTTAAGTTGCCATCTTTTAATGTTTCAGTCAATTCATGTGATTTTTTTTTTTTTTTTTTTAAGTAGTGAAATCAAAAGGAGATAGATACCCATTAGAAACTGCACAGGAACATGGTGACCTCAGGTCTACTTATCAAGCTGGACTGAAAACTTGGAATGGGGAGGGCAGGTATGAAAAGGTAGAAGAAAAGAAAGCAGGTTTACTTTTAACGTTGACACAATATTGCAGTGAAGATTTCAACTTTGGTTACCAAATGCATGATTTTTTTTTTCTTTCATATATCTTAGACAACTTGCTCATTCTTTTTTTCAGCATACGATACCCCTGGATAAGCAAAAAGTGGACAAGAATATAAAGGCTCCTGGAAGAGTTCTGTATTTTTGATAGACTTTGGACACACAGATTTAAGGAACTACAGAACTGACATGATGGAAGACTGGTGTAAGAAATTTTATATGCTTGTGGAGGACTATCTAAATAATGTTCCTTCTTTCTGACCCAGTCTTAGGACAGGCCAAGAAGGCTTTCACCACAGAAATTACTGCTGAGTTCATTCAAACACCTGCTGAGTTAAAGTCAGTCACTTGTTCAAGTACAAAAGGTGAGAGAGCTGTAACCTCTTAAAATTGGTTTGAGAAAAAGCAAACAACCCAGAAAATTGGAAGTTTTTCTCTTTGTCTTTTCTAATTGTAGATTGCGTCAACCCTCTGAATTTTAATGAGATAATTTTCATGACCTTTAAGTGAAGCTGGCTTATAAGCTTTGAGCACTTGAAGTCTGCATGCTATTCTAGACATAATTTGAACTGTAGCCTGGAAAAACCAAACAGAGAAAATAAAGCTAAATCAGAGGTCTCAACTTTAAGCACAGGGCTCAAAAGAGGGTTATACCAATCTGAGTTATGAAATAAAAGGTTATTTCATCCAAAAGAAACTGCCTCCATCGACATGCACATTAGGATTCATACTGCCACCTCCTGATGAGAGTGCTTTTCAATGAAATATATTTCTGTAAGCTTAAAGAACACTCCAGAAAGGACCAGAATGTCATTGCCCCAGAAACAAAGGAAACCAAGGTTTGTGGAAAAAAAATCCAGAAGGTCCATATTCCTTCAACAAAAAGCTGACATGACAGGTCATTAAAACCCACCAAAAAAAAAAAAAAGGGCATATTATTTCCCTCCAAAAGCAAGGAATAATGACTTGGAATTACTTCCACTTTTAAGTGTAGCATTTCAACAGAATTCTTTAACCGAACTTAAACTGAAGTCATGGTCTTTGCTAGCTACTACTTACAATACTTTCTAAAGACCTCCATTTGAAACTTGCTGTCAATTCTCTGCAACGTTCTTCAGTTTGGACTAGACCCTGATTTAATCCCTGTTCCAAAGGCAACAAGAATTCTTCAGTTTGGCTGCACTTGAAAGAGTGTGGTCAGCCGGTCGAGGGAGGTGATCCTCCCTCTTTATTTGACACTAGTGAGGCCACATCTGGAGTGCTGTGTCCAGTTCTGGGCTCCTCAGTACAAGAAAGACAAGGAGCTACTAGAGAGGGCCCATTGGAGGCCACAAAGATGATTTGAGGTCTGGAATATCTCTCTTAGGAGGAGAGACTGAGGGAGCTGGGTCTGTATAGGGAAGAGAAGACTGAGAAGGGATCTCATCCATGCATATAAATGTCTCAAAAGTGGATGGTGCCGAGAGGGTTTTGCCAGAATCTTTTCAGTTGGTTCCTCGTGACAGAATGAGGAGCGGTGGCCATAAACTAAAGCACATGATGTTCCATCTCCGTGTGAGGAAGAACCTCTTTACATCGAGGGGGGCAGAGCACTGGAACAGGCTGCCCAGGGAGGTGATGGAATCTCCCTCTCTGGAGACATTCCAAACCCACCTGGGCACATTCCTTTGTAACCTGCTCTGGGTGACCCTACCTTGGCAGGGGAATTGGACTGAATGATCTCCAGAGGTCCCTTTGAACGTTAATGATTTTGCGATTATCTGAAAATGTTTAAGCAGAACATGTTTTGGAAAGGCTTTCTGTTCATGCAGCCACCTCAATCCTCATTTACAAATACTCTAGACCTTAGAATCTTTCTGGCCTCCCTTTTATTTATCCATAATAAGTCATAGACACATAAATATAGTTAAACTGAAATCCTTCTGTGATTATAATTTGAACCTAGATAGTGGGTTTTGCCCACAGATATGTTCAAATATAATTTTTTCTAATTTCTGCTTCTTTATTCTTCTTTGTGTTGCCATTAAGGGAAAGAGATAAGGTTGTCTTAAACCTGTTAAGACTACCTTCTGAGTTGATTTCCTCCTTTTTTTCCTCTGGGTATTGTAGATTTTTCAGGATAGCCTTACCTCTGAATTTCTTAGGTTGAATGTTTGAAACATGAGATACCATCCTTATCTTCTTTTTACCTTTCAGCAGTGACATGAGTTCACAGTTTCATTATTAAGGCTAAATGGTTTAGTTGGGAACTCCTTCTGTTTTTAAAAACTGTACAAGATGTCAAAACCAGGAAACAACAAGCAACCCAGATGAAAACAACAAGCAACTCAAGTGATCAGAAGATTTATAAAATCAACTGTAATTTCTCTCTTTATTTTATATTTCAGAGACAGCTCATCAGACCAGTACAAAGCACTCAACACAGTTTGCTATAAAGGGATTTTTTTCTCTTGCAGAAGTATCCAAGAAAACAAAGTGAAATTGAACTTCAGGGGGGAAGGCCTTGTTCAAAATTGTTGCACTGGATTAAAGCCGTGTTATACTTTCAGATGACCACAAGCAGACAATACACTCTTATGAACCCAAACCCTAACAGAAACAATTAATCCACATTATTTTATTTAGTTAATTAGCGGTAGACTTACAGGGTTATGGACTGAGAGGCATTATATGTGGAAAAAAAATGCATATGCATCCTTAATTCTATCTGGACACATTTGCACAATATTCGAAAGGCAAAAATAGATCTCTTCTCACAAATAGGCTAAAGGTAAAGGCTTCATCGTGCATGCTCTCTAAATTGTGTGCCATCACAGCCACAGAATTAGCATGACAACCAACAGTCTCTGCTTTGAATGATACCAGAAAATGCTCTTGTAGAATAACAAAGATGTGGTCAGTGGTTAAGTCTCTCCCTGCCTTGCCTTTTTGACACTTTCATAAGGTACTTTCCAAAAGTTAAGATATACTTTGGCATGTAACTCTGAGACCAGTGCTGTGAGCCACAGAAGCTGGAATTATTAGATCCACCTGTGGAAACTCTCAGCAAGTTTCCACAATCTCCCACCCGTCTGTTCACCACAACTGAGCATTTACTGTGTTATGTTGCTAATTATTTAAAGCACCTCATAAATGCCTTTACAGTACTTTCGCCAACAATTTGTTCTTGCCTACTGCTCTATTTTCTTTATTAATTATCATGTTGACAAGCTGTCTGCTCAGTTCAATGGATCATCTTGGGAGGAGAGACAAATTTAGGAACACATCAGCAAATATTTTAGTGTTTCAGTATTAATTTCTATTGTCTCTAAATATCTCTGGGAAAGTGGATTACTTCTAATTTTTAGGTAAGATATACTTACTTTAAAATGGCTGAGGGATTGATTTGTTTCATTTTTGACTTGTCCATGAGCAAGGTGTGAAATGACAGATAAATACAAATTAAATCAAGATCTCTGCACAATTAAGTGTGGGGTATGTAGAACTCAAAGCAGCCTAAGTGACCCAAGAATAAAAGCTCTTTAAATAAGCCAATTGTTTAAGCCTTTTAACTGTTACATGGGACATAAAAATTATGCTGTGTTATACTGACATGTTGCAACACCTAGAAAGAATGAGTCTCGAAAATCAGCCAATGTGATGACCTTTCAAGTGGAAATGCAAGCTTGGATTAAGCTAGGCTCAGATCCAGCCAATAAAATTTAATGAGCATGATAACAGTAGACCCAGTTAAAGTGAGTTGCTGACTAATTTCTTCCTATGACTTACAATGGCTAAATAAAGCCACTACTAATAATTTAAATTACTTTCAATTAAATGCAAACACAAGGAAGTAATTAAGTTATTATTTTGATGGAAATAAAAGATTGTCACAGATGTCAAATTTCTTTAATGGTAAGTGTTATGGAGATACAAGATACCTCCCTGATATCATCTCTGAAAGGAGAGAATAATTCCCAATTCTGAATCCCTGGTTTTTTAATACATAAACCCCTACCAAGCTAAATATCACATATTTTAAAAGCATGTTTCCTGCTTGCTATACCTCACGGTATAAATTAAATGAAGACTGAATATTATGTTTCAGAAGATTATGGATATGACAAAGGTTATCATTATTCAAAAAGTTTTTGGAGAGGAGAAGAAGTTCAGGTCTCCATCCATATTACCATTGCTATACTTAACATTGATGAACAGAAACCAAAAGAGAAACACTTTGAGAATTCATATGATTTTAAACAACAGAAAAGAAATTACTGCCATTGATGACTCTACTAACAAGCTTTACTGACAAGATAGTTGCATACATGACTAGACCACTCCAAAGCATAAAAGCCCTGGCAGAAATTGTAAAGATTAATTAGGTAGACAGACATGCTAGCTGGGATGTTATGTTTTAATTTAAACATGCCTTTATGCCATCAGTACAAACCTGTATTTTCAAGCACTTTTGACTTTCGTCCTTACATTTTTGTTTGCAAGAACCTCACAATAAAGTTATCTCATGCATAGGAAGCATAACTCTCATACTTTTCAGAGGACAGATATAACTAGCTCATGATTTCTCTAGTTACAAGTAATGACTGCAGAAACGCTTAAAGACACCCTTAAGTTTCTTGCTCCCTAGATTCTTTTGTAAATTCCATCTGTAAAATAACTGAGGGGGGAGATATCTAGAACCCAGATGGCAGATGGAAGAATCCCAGTTAGAAAAAAGGAAAAGACTGACACCATTATTGTGTTTAAATATGGAACAGGGGCCCAGGAATGCTGCAAAATCTCTGTCATTGAGGGCATCCAAACATGATTGAGCCAGGCACTGAGCAACCTGCCCTGACTGAGACAGCAGTTCCTGTTCTCAGCAGGAGCTTGGACTGGAGACCTCCAAGCGTCTTTATCATCAATCACTGTATTGCTGTGACTTTTTGAATGTCATCCTCCCTGCCTTGCCCAAATTAGAACCACCCACAGTTTGTGGAAGGTGGCCTTTATACCACCACCATCCAGTTCCTTGCTTCAGACTATCACTACCATGGCTGACTGGCTTATCACTGACCCAAGGCACATCACCACAAGCCTCATGGGTGTGCTTTGTTCTGCTGATCACAAGGCAGTGGCCCTCACTTTCTGTCCTCTACCTGGCCATGCCCCCTTTGCTATTCTATGTCTGGGGTAGAATTGGGTAATAAACAATACTACTAAATGTGAATGCACAGCCTAACAGCCTGCTGTCTGAAAAGTATTGTTGGGTTGTCGAGATGGAAATGATCCATGGAGTTTGTCAAAACAAGATTGCTTTGTTATAATCCTTTGCCCATTCAGTACCGGTAACTCATGCACTTGTGAACTCTAATCTTTATGGAAACATTAAAAAAATGAATTTTTCCTACTTCAAACTCTCAGTAGAAACTCAAATTCATAAGAGATTGAGATAAGGGGTAAACTAGCCTGAAGGAGTCCTAAATACTGGGTTTCTAGATACGAGGATGCCATGCAAAAGCTACAACTCTGATTCAGATTATTTTTTTAAGAGACTAAAACCTTCTGCTCTGCTAAAATTATCTGCACAAAATTGTTCTTTGTGTGGCATTATGTACACAACTATTTCTTCCTGTGAACATTTCCAAACCACACACATTTATGCATTCCATTGTAAGATTAGTTTTGCCTTGCATAGGTGCTTATACCCAAAAAGCAAACACACCTGTAATTCTTCTAGGCAGAAACTCTCTAGGCAACATACATCTGTAATGGAAGGCAATTTCTCTAAAAAAAAAAAAGTTTTTCAAATATAATAGTCCCTACACCTGAAGGTAATTCTTTTAGACTTCAACAATTATATTGATTTCGCTGAGTATGGTGAAACTTTCTGATTCCACAGACAAAAGCACTTCTTTTGAAAATAACATTTCCTAGTCTTGTACAGCCTGCACTTCAGCAGAGTAAATGAACAGTTTAGTCCAATTCCAGCTGAACAGGTGAACCAATTATGGTATCACATTATGAACTGACAAGTTCCTATAATAGCATTCCTAGCAGACAAGAATAAAGAGATGAAATCTAAATTAGTCACAGCCTTAGGCTTTCCCTTCACAACTAAAAGGCTACTAATGGGGCAAGCGACAGAGTATTACCTGATCCACCTGTTTATTTGGTTTTGGTTTTTCTTCTTTTCTAATAGACTATCTTCATCAAAGGGAAAAAAAAAAAAAAAAGAAATAAGGTAAAGAAAAACAAAAACACTTGAGGCTGAACTGAATTCACCTGATGAAGAAACAGAGAAAAACTTTGTAACAAAAAGATGGAATAAAACAGTACTGTATTTTTGAGATAAAATAGAAGGGGAAAAAAACATAGGATTTTGAAGGTCAGTAAATAAATTATAGACATGTAGTAAATTCATAAAATGTCTCAGATCTGTCACAACATTTAAGACACATATTCCTCTTTTATATTTTTATGAAAATCTAGACATTAGGTTCTATATCAATGGTAAAAAGAAAAGTAATTTTATTTTGCATATGAGTTTTCTAAACAGATTGAAACAGTGATTCTAGACCATGATGTATAGACACAAATCTCCTATACCTGATAGCTCATTCCCACTGAAGTCAGTGAGGTTTCAGCAGCAAGGCACAGCAAAATCTGTGCTGCACTGGGCTCCATAAGTCTTATGACAGACTTCACTTGGGAGCTTTGCCATAAGAGAACATAGAAACTATCTCCTTACATTGGTGTTACCATGATGGAAGCCAGATTTTTCCTTCAAACTGTTCAGTAGACACCAAGCTGAGGCAACTATCACTGCAGCATCTTGTGAAGAACACCAAAAGGTTATCTCTCTTCTGCTCTGCTTTTGCTTGGCTACATTGCTTTCCCTTCTGCAGTCCAACCTGTCCTGTCCTGGCTGGACTGGGACAATTCCCACTGTCCAAAGTTCCCTTTGGACACCTCTATTTCCGCTGGCACACTCAGTGCTTGACTAAAAGTTTGGAATCTACCCTCACTTGCTTATATCATCTGTCCTCAGGAAACCTTCTTGACTTGATTCTCCCATTCATAAAATTGGGATCATATGGGGATTCCAGACATTCCATTCTTGGCAAAAAGGTCTGGATGACAACTGCTGTTAGGATAGAAGGCTAAACATACATAGGGTGCATGACTGAAAAGCCAAAATTATTTGAGAGATATTTGTCACCAAATTGATCATGTGTGAGAGGAAGACTGTCAGATTTCAGAACAACCAGAGAACTACCAAGAGACTTTTGACAAAAGAAATCAGCATAAAGAGAAGCATAAATGAGGCATGAAAATCTGTGGCTGGCTGTAGAGACACAGGAGTAGCAGTGACTGCAGACATGGTCTGACTGTGCATTCCTCATTGCACTGCAACCCTACAAAGGGGTGCAAAGGAGCCTTCCCAAGGGTGCTGCATCTGGCTTGGTGCTGGCAGTGTGGGGCAGCATGTGAGACCCCCATCCTAAGTTGCCTGGGGCTGTGGGGATTTTCTCACTATTGTTATGTTGACAGGGTCTGAGGAGCAACATGAGCAGCAGCTAGGCTGGAAAGATACCAGGGACATAAGAATAAGAGTATATAGGGTCACAAAGGGGAAAGAAGCCTGGAACCTAAGCGTGCTGAATGGGGGGAGAGGAAGGTAAAGACTTTTTGGGATTACTTCTATAATAATGTTAAGAAATGCATTGTCTTAACAGCTTTAAACGTCTAGTATAATGACTTATTTGTTTCATTACTAATGCTGAATGCATAGTTCATTGAATGCCATTTAATTACCAGTTTTAAATTAACCCTTATCTTGCTTCAATCCTAATTTGAATTACACAAAAGCAAATATCTTTCTGATTGTATGGGTGAAGAAGTAATGAGACCAGTAAAAGGAAAAGTGAGACTTGGCCAGAGACAGGCACAAGACATACTGTAGTTTACCTGTAATTCAAACCCTTACCCTCTGTTTTCCATGACTGTAGATAACATCAGCCAGGAGTAACAGAAATAATTTAAATTAGCTTGTTCAATGCCACAATATGTTTGACAAATTCAAGATGTAGTGGCTGCACAGGTTTGGACAGATCACCTCCAGACACGCTCATGCACACAGAGTATTCCTTTACAAGGACAAAGACAAGGAAAGAAAAAGTAGGAAAGTTTACAAATAGGGGTCAAGACATTTGTCTCTAGAGACTTCAGCTACTCCTCCATTACCCATAAAAAGAATCTGTAAAAGAAAACTGCCCAGGAACGTCATGACCAACTTGCAATAGACAAGAATTTTTGGAAGTCTCCAGCTAATCGTGCAAATAAGGTGGGGGTTATTTTGTTTGGACTTTTTTGTCAAGTTTTGCGTGCTAGCTCAAAGAGAGCCCGGAGGTCTAGCCGCAACCTGACTGCACTATGGCAGGCACAGACACACACAGAAGCGCAGGCAGACGCGGGTGCGGTCCTCACCTGAGGGAGCCGTCTCTGAACAGGGTGTGAAGGCACGCAGGCAGAGGCAAAGAAGGGAGAGAGAGTGGACTCTCCATGTAATTTCTATGCAGAAGGTTTATTGAGGTGAGGCAAAGAGGGGAGGAGGTGGAGAGCTAAAGATCGGAGGGTGTCCAGGGATTTTACAGTGGGGATAGGAAAGGCGGGGATAAGGGATACAGCAAATGGGATACTTGACAGGAGGCAGGGTTGAGGGCAAGGGAACAAATGGAAAAAACACAAAGGAGGAATTTAGGGAAGGAACCAATGGGATGTTGAGTACCACAGAATTTTCTAGAATTAATACATATTAAATTTGGGGAAATGAATATTAACAAACTTATACATAGAACGGGGAGGAGAACATATGAACCTATCACATAAAAATATGTAAAGTGCAGAAGTGGAGGATTAGGGGCTCTCACCCTAACTGCAGAGTGAGGGATTATGCTTCAGTGCCTGACCACCACAGCTTGATGTCTGTTGGATCTTCAGGGGTCAGGGTGGCTGCAGCCACTTGCACCACCACACTTTTTTGCTATTTTTTATTGAGAGCCAGAGGGAATATCTTCAACTTCTTCACTGAACTCTCTGAATGAGAAAATGAAGTCTGGATGTTGTAAGAAAACAGCCAGCTTTAGACGACTGGAGGATGTCAGAGGACCTCAAAGACACAGCTAAGAGAGTGCCCATCAAGAAACTTGCTCAAGGAATTTGAGCAAGAAGATAGGGGATCAGAGACCTTTGGATCCAGCAGATCAAACTTCTAGTTCATCAACCACTGAAGCCTGGAATAAAAATACTTATCAGCTGTGATCTAGATAGGATCAGACACCAATATCTACATATAGGCACACAGGCATAAAATTTGCTACATATTTAATAATTTTAAGTAGGTATATATAAATGTATTATTGTAGGAGACAGAGGAGTAGAAACTCCTGCAATTAAAGGAGGCTTTGATTTACAACCCTGGAAGAGACTGTCTGGCTTAATTGACAAAGATTTGTGGACTTTAAGCAGCAGGATTACAAACTTGTGTTCCTATCATTATAAGTAGAATTGTACACTGGGTGTTTTGGTGAAGGGTTTTAAAATATAATAGTGTGATTTTGTATAGTTTAAGTTAAGAATGTAGATGGTATAAGAGAGACAACTGTGTGTACGTGACATGAGAAGTTATTGGTCAAGACATAGCTGCATTGCAGTGAGAAGTGCCACAGGTGATAGGTCATTAATCTAAAACAAAGTGTCGTTTTAAGTATCTATTGGATTAGAAAGTTATAAATTACGATGTAACCCTAAATCTTGTGACTAGTCGCCATTACTCGGATGTGTTGTAAAAGCTCACGCCTCGACTGACGCGTTTGTTATTTTAAACAATAAATTTGTGTAGTTGCATAGTCCCATCCCTTAAAGTTATTTTCCTCCGACACGTGAAAGCGCAAGAAGCGGGTTTTCCCATCCCTGGTATTTAAGCTTCATAATGCTAAACACACTTTTTACCACTAAAATTATAGGCTAGTGTTTCAGTCTCCCTCATCTGAATCTGTAGTGGTGATGCACTTCATGCACATGGTGTGACCCTTGGGGATGGTGCTGTGCCAGGCCAGGAGTTGGACTCGATGATCATTGAAGGTCTCTTCCTACTCCACTTATTCTGTGATTCTGTGGTTCTGTGATAGTCAAGTTTTTCAATATTACGTTAGTCTTGTTAAAAATTGAGAGTTTGCAAACAGTTTGATGGGGCACACATTAACCTACACTATAGTGTTGTCCAGCAATATCAACAACAACAAAAAAAAATAGAATAGACTACAGCTCATAAAAAGGTAGGCTTTGAACTGGCCTGTGGACTATAAATTATCTACACTTAATCTGTTTTTGTTAGCTCCCTTCAAAACACAATTTTCTTGGCAATAAGTCTGACACCCACTCACCACCCACCTCAAAGTACAAAACATGATCAGTTTTCTCAAGAATCACCAAGCAGCCCATTTAATGTTTATTTCAAATAAATATGTGATCTAGTAACAGCTAACATACAAGAAACAAGACTGAAGTTTGATAACAACATGATGAAAGAGTAAATAGCCTGTGGGCACAGCAATAGAAAAATGATTTATATCTCAGCAATCCATGGTGAAATAGGAAAGAATAATGCATTGGAAGTCAGCATGTAACACTGTCTTGAATTGAAAAGAAACATGATAAAATCATTTGCACTGGAATACATTGACTAAGTCTCTCTGTATCAGGTCATGCCATCTCATTATGAAATGGAGTACATTAAAATTAGAGCATTAGAAAATTTGATTGACCCAAATATCCTGCTAAGCTATTTGCCTCCCACAGTCTTTTCTCTCCACTAAATTTCTGAACATTTTACTTCATCACTCTGGTCCCTCCACCTGCGTAACCTACTTCCTCATTGATAAGTAATGCCTACACTCAGGCTTTTGCAGCACCTGGCAGCCCCTAGGTCAGACTTCTGAAACTCATCTAAAAGGTCAGGGGCACAGCACCACTCCTCTGTATCCAGCTTCAATAGCTCATTTAGGAAAGGTCATTACTGTTATGAAATAGAATCATACCATTTCAAACTTTAAAGCCATCAGAATAAAAGCACTGCAGTTTGAAGTTAAAAAAAAAAAAAAAAAAAAAAAGACCTACAAACAGCAATGGAAGCTGCTGAAAGCATTTTTAAAGCATTTAAGTGGTACAGAAAAGGGAAAATCCACTTTTTTAGCTAGATGATGGATGTAACTGGACTTTCTAGATGCAATAGGATCTGTAATTCTGTTCAATATAACATTCAGAAGTGAAAAAAAAAGACGAATTCAATTACTATGATGAAATTCTGAAGAGATTTTGCAAGCTTTTGCCATCAACAAAGCAAATGTCTTTATTGGGGCAGAAAAAGTTAGAAGTGGCAGATTTACTTCTGATACAAGGAATTAATAACCCAGGAGAAAGATATGTGGAAATCTGTTGTTAGGTACAAGTTACAAGAAAGTGGCAGCTGTGAATATGTATCTCTATATTCACATTCATGATCTACCTTAGAGCTGAGGTAGGACCAAGTAGTTTCTGGCTCAGCGGACTTGCACCACTTTGTCTGACTAGCTGGATAAATATTCTGCTGGTTAAACACTGAGATCCATACCAGTTGCCTTGAAAACAACAGTTAGTCCAGGCAACAGGAACAAATTAGAATTCAAGAGTATTTTTGTGACCAAAGGTAAAAGGGGGAGAATTGGTACCAAAAGGGTTAATTCCATTTTCACTATGCCTGTGAAATTTTAGCAGACAAGCAAGGCATGCAAAAGCTGCTTTCAGCAAGGACAGTTGGAAGATAAGAGGAAGACATCTGGCTCAAGAATGCGCTGACAGACAAAACACAGGACTGAATCTCTGGAAGTTGGGGTGGGATTTATTGTAATGGGTAAAATGCATGTAACAACTGTATATAAGCAATACACTTGTAAAATCACATGTCCACATAAGGCTGGGAGTATCCCCCGTGGGACCTCAGGCCTGAATAAATTATGTCCCCTTTAACACAGCTTTAGTATTGGAGAGTCTTATTCAGATTATTTCAGACATTTGGTAACACATTTGGCATATGATCTGTGACTTACTTATAGCAGAACTTGAAACAAACCACAATTTATAAAAAGAGTTAGATTTGTAACAACACTTAGAAGTAATTCTCAGATAATTTTTATTTAATTTTACTTACTTCCTAAGCAAGAAAGATATAGAAAACTGCCACTATGGTATTTTTGTTTGTTCAGAAAGAAAAAGCATTGTCCCTTAACACAGTGTATCTTTTTAAATCACTAAGGTTGAAGTCACCTGTCTCCAAAACTGCACTAAACAGCCAGGTACACTAGCTGTATTAGCTATTTTTCTTATAAGAACAGCCTAGCAGAATTTATAGGTCTATCTTTAAATGGCAAGTGGCTTACTGGCAGTGAAATGGTCACTATATGAAAGCATAGCAGAACTCAGCACCTGAATGTGAATGATTTTATACTTCATAGCTTTTCCAATATTCTCTAACTTGCCCAGAAGTGTGAAGTTTCTGGTGGAATTGGGGCATTAATTTTGTGGTGAACTTTTTTGTATGATCTAATAGTTCATAAACCTCTAGTAAGCACAGGTAGGTTACTTAGGTTACAAAAGAGAGCTCTTCACAGAACTGTCATGCATCAGCACATCACCAGTAAAAGGAAGACTGTCAATAAAGACGTGGAAGAAGCCTTGCTGCACAAAAAAAAAGGTGGCACTAGTTGAATGCATAAGATAATGTAATTCTGCTTAGAAATGATACAGAACATTTACTTCTACTAAATCATATCTGTATTCTAATCAATAAATTAGACAAAAATCATTAAAAATAAATTAATCTCTTCAAATATAGTCTACAAATTGAATAACAATTTCAATATAGAAATGTGTCATTTATAAAACATTTTCAAAAAATTTAATATATCCAGGTTACCTTTGCAGATTGTAATGCATACAAAAGACTCTAGTACAGGATAATTCAATTTTAAATATAGTCTTTACAATGATTCTTAATTTATAAAGTATTTACTGGAATTACTAGGAATTGGAGTGCTGACAAAGAGGCAGATAAGTTACATTTTTCATGCAGATGCAAACTCGCATCCCTATTGGGAGTTCCATGCTAAAACTGACTGATCAATCTTTGTATAAAGCATTTTTCTGAAGATATTAAAACATCTCCTTGATCCTTAAACTCTTCAAAGGGCAGTTACATACAGATCATTAAGTCAAAAGAAAGAGGAGGAAAAGTATCTCAGATTTATACTGTGGTAGGAACATCTTGTAAATTGCTGCTTCTGTCCTATGTCTATTAAGCACTTTGACTTCCTTCACTCAAGACAAAGGCAACAGATTCACAACTAGCTAATTACTCTTAAAACCACAAAAATCTAGAAGGAAACAAGTAACAATAAAGCATAAATTGCAGACATAGCATTAATTGTGTATTCTTGCATGCACCTTTCAAATGCAAAGAGCTTCGGAGCAACCATTTCTCCATGTTTCCTCAAACTAAAGTATTGTTTTAGCTGCCTCTTGTACCCTGACAATGGATTTAACCTACCAAATTAACTGAGGTGTTATGTTGTTACCTCAGTGTTGTTTGCCTTTGATGAAAAACAACTTGATGCACAGCTTGTACATTCCTAAAATACATCTTAACATCCCTATGTTATAAAATCAGGGCCCAAAGAGTAAAATAGTCATTGTTTCCTCTCACACACAGGAATTTATTTTAGTTCACAGCATCTTATTTTCAGTGGACAGGACGTAGAAGAATAATTTAGTGATGAATCACATCTCTGGTTGAAGTATTTCACTCCCCAGAGCAGGGCATATAGTATTTCATAAAGCACAAATGATTGGATGTTTCAGAACAGAGTTCTGAGGCTGCTCAAAATTATTTTGGGTGCTTGCAATAAATAATTCTCCTATTCTGTAACAACAGAAAAAAATGATGGCTTAAAATCAGTTTTGCACAGCCTCCTGCTCCAGCTCAGCTAGAATACAGTATTAGAATTTAAATTCCTTGTTTGTACCAAGGAGTGAGAAAGTAATAATTAGTCAATTTTTTAAGAGATCAGGATAAGATTTAAAGGTAGTGCATACTAGATTAAGTTCAATTTGAAAAACTAGATAGAGAAGTAGCCATATGACAACTTCTGACACATTGGAAACTGAATATAATTTTTCCAAATAAAATTTACTGAACAGTGAAGAAAGATAACAGTTTTGATATTGTGATATTGTGCCAAGTTGCTTTTGCAGTGGATATTTGGGGGATCTTTCTCACAGGCACATACCTTATAAGTGTTGCTTTTATATTGTTTTTTTTTTTTTTTAATATTTTCCTTGTTAAATTTGAAATTTTTTTCTGCTGTCTCTCATGGAAAATTCACACATGCCAGTGGATGCTTTTCAAGTTCTTCTAAATTTGGATTAGTCTACCAATTAGATTAGCCAAAGTACCTTAAGCTGAAACTAAAATTACATAATTCACAAAATCGAAATTTCCATAAACGCAAATCTCATCTGAGCTCTTAGTTGTACCAGTCTTTATATAGCTTTTAACTGTCCTTCATTTGTACTACTGTTTTTAAAAAAAGTGACAGAAATATTGGTCTTCATTCCAGATTTACCTGTAGTTTAGTAATGGTGTCTTTATTCAGGCACGACAAATTATTAGTGTTCCTTAAGTTTATACCACTGTGCATAGTTCTTTTATTCCAGCTACACAGTGTGATTCTTTCACAAAATTATTATATCTCAAAAAACAACTATAATATACTAATATTAATTTTTCAGCTAAAGGAAAGCTAGTTTATACTTGTCAGAGTTAAGAAAATCTGCTGCAATTATAACTCTGCAGTTATGTGGATGTAGAACACCTACAGCTCCTCCCAATGATTTAATTGACAGCACAGTTCATAGTATTTTTTCACATCTATTCAGAGGATTTCAAAACTGCTTGTGAAGTTTTGATTGTGAGAATTAATGATGGTGGCGTGCACATAAGAATTTCTACTCATGTGTGAACAGCAAAGCTGATGACACCTGAATGACAATATTTCTTCACTTTATTTTAACAAAACTAGAAGATTTTACTCCTACTCTACCTTCCATCTTTTAGAATCTCTTAATATTTGAAGAATTTTAATCCACAGTGGAGCTGCTATATAAGATGAATCAACCTTGTTTAAGATTGCATTTCAACACAGAGTGCATTTTCCTGGACACAGGAAATGAAACTATTCTTATTGTTACATATCTTGTAACAGATATACAAGGTACACCAAATTCTTAGAAGGTATTAAATATTATTCTTCATGCTTCCAAGATATCTCTTCACTCTATTTGAAATTAGGATTTCAACAGTATTTTATTCTTATAAGTATTTCTTTGGTTTTGATACAGTTTGTTATACATATTTCAACCTGATCTGTAATTTAAAAGATCTTTCTTCTGCTGCTCAGAAAATTAGAAGAATCTAATTTAGAAGGAAAAACCAATGGAGATTCAGGATTTTTAAAATATGAAGATCTATAAAGTATTATTGTGTACTGGTTGATATGTCACTACATCTAATTCCAGAACTGCAATGACAATTACTCTCAGCTCGTACTAAAGTAGAAGAAAATCAGAACATTTGGAGCAGGCATGGAAAAAAAAATAGGACAATTACAGAAATTAAATGAAACAGAGGAACAAAGAGACAATACATTTTCAATAGCATTTTAGGAAGATGATTCTTTGTTGGTGTTCGAAATGGTATAGCGTTAAAAAGAACCTTTGACATAGATCAGCTAAATTAGACTGGGATGTTTATGGTGCAATAAACTTAACTACAAACAAATAGAATGAAACAGAAGGTCAAGAGCACAGACAAGAAAAATTACTATAAAACTTGAAGATTTTAAAATAAATGTTGCATCCATTTAAATGTTCCTACAACTTAAAAAAAGGTAAGATGTATTTGAACCAATTTCTACACTTCAATCTGTATTTTATATCTCCCCTCTCTCTAATTTTTTAACCCACTTTTGACATGGTACTCTTTGAAAAGATTTTCACCAGATCTTCTTCAAGTATTTCTAGTCTAGGAAAGAAATAAAGCTTTATTTTCAAAATGGATAGGGGGTCTTGTATTTTCACTTTTCTGTAGGTTTTTTTCCCTTCTCCTTTTCTGTTTTTCACTCACAGGTCACTATTCTCAACGTTTATAAAATTATACAGTGTTATTTTATATTAAATATACAGAGCATATACACATACTAGGAATATTTGACTCTTCATTGAACTACACTACCAAGACTCTGGGCTTTTGCACAAAGTATTAAGAAAAAGCTATCTGGGAGAATAAACTTTTCTATAGAATTCTATTTGATCTACATAAAAAAATCCTGGAAACCAGAAAATCTGTTTTTCTAACAATTCACTCACTAATCTGTGTGGAATAAACACACTTTCTATACAGAATTATTTTCAAATTCACAGTTCTGGTTCTTATGCGCTATTTTTTTGTGTGTGTGTTTCATTCCTCTCCCCAACCTCCTTTAGTGTATTTTATATTCCTAGAAAACAATGACAAGAATTTAGAAAAAAACAAATGTTCAAGGAAGCAATTGTTTCTGTTGAAATTGTGATATTATTTTTCATGCTTGTTCACAGAAGCCAGGATCTCATTTAAAATTGTCAGTGTGGTTAAGTTCTATTATCAGACTTCTCTGAACTCTTCCAAACAATCAGCTAAACTTGTTCAGTGCCGCCTGTCTTATTCAGCAGATTTAGACTAGATGTTATTCTACTATTCTCTTTATTATAAACTTTCCACTTTCCACTCTAATAGCACTCCCTGTTTAATGCTTTATTATGAACAAAATTTCTACTTATGGTAATTTTATTTAAATTACTGATGCTGCAAAATTTTATCCACTAGTTTCAAAATAATTTAACAATTTCAATATTAGAAGGAATATCTCTGCAGGACATGTGTGATGACTTTGGGGAGATTGCAGCACTCAGTACAATACATCTTACATGACTTTCCATCTGAAGAGCTGCTCTGGATGTTTGTAGCTGATAGAGCTTACAATTCAGGCTATTCAATGACCTTAGCTTCTTAATCCCCGATACATTCTTACTCTGCAGAAAGGTACCTTGTGACAAATACTGCCTGTTAATATTGTAACAGGATTTGATCATCATCAGTATTGTTGCTAAAATGTGTTAGAAAGTTACAGAAATGTTACCTCAGATTCTAAGAGCCAAGAAAAAATTAACAGAAAACCTGGATGGTTTTTTGTTGATTTTTTTTTCTTCCCAGAATACCAATATCAGTTTCATGGAATGTGTTTTTGGTATGCAATTATTTACTATATTAAAGGATCAGTTTGCTTGTTTGTTTAATTTAATACCTCCAAGATCATTTTTCTCCATAATTCATTGTTTCTTTTCATAGGTAGGGTTGAACAGATGCATCTTAAGACTTCACTGAAGTACTCTTCAGTCTACTGAATGAGTACACCGTATATTTCTGGCATGCATATTCAAGTATATCAAATTATAAGATACTTTCTATAAATACATATACGGGTAATTTTAAAATCTGCTTGCCAGACAGGAAAACAATCATTTAAGTATGTGCAAAACCCAAATTCAGAAAAGAAATAAACATGGATGCAATGAATTGGTTTCAGAACTGGAATGCATATTCATCAACATATTTTACAATTTTCAAACATCCTACCATTAATCTCCACATTGATGAGCTGTCAGTCTGTTTAAGATTTGTAATCATAAACCCACTTATTTACATAGATGGTAACTTACGCAGTCTAAGACAGCTCCTGAATTTGCATATTTCCAACACTGAATTTAACAGCAGTACATTGAGAAACAGTAAAATTAACAAGGCTTCAGTTTCCTTTAAACCCATTTTTTAAAAACATTTTTGAATCAGGAGAGTTTGAGTCTAACAGTCCACATCCAAAAAATCCACACGTTTGCTGGTAGACAGCTGTATTCCTTAGATCCTCATATCTCTAGTGGCTGTACTATCTGGTTTGAAACAGGGAAGAAACAACAAAAAAAGCCCCTCACAGAAAGTGAAGAATGACACAGACATATAGGCTTAATGGATGAGATAAGTAAATTTTATTAGAGTTCCTCCCCTAACTAATAACTTCTCAGATTACTGGTAAATTCAAGCCCAACAAACTATTCTGAGTACTTTCAATGGTAGGGCATTTGGATTCTCATTATTAGCAATTATAATGGCTTATTTATGACCCAAAAAGCTCAGCAAATGTCAAGTAAAAAATAAATAGCTTCACTGCAGTCACTATCACTAAACTTTAAAAATTTATGTAATCAGTGGAAAATATATGAGGGAAAATCACTAAAACAGCAATACTCCAACCTTGCAGAAACAAGATTTAATATTGAATTTTTGCATGCTATTGAAGAATGTCTACACCCCCCTTTTCCAAGCTATATTCCTTCCAAGGAACAGGCATGATAATAAATGAAAATGTCTTATAAGTTTAATTACTTAGAAAATTCTCCCAATAATTATGTAGCAAATATTCTTTCAATCTTGCTCCTAGGCAAACCATTACAAGAGGAATACAGTCTGAGCATGAGAAGAAACCCACGATCAACTATGTTTTGAAGAAACTTTTCAAAAGACTTCATCAGCTGGAGCCCTGCTGCCTACTTAGAGAGAGCAGCATAAATAATCAGGAGTAATCTTTTCCTCAGGTCACCAGCCTTTGTGCTTGAGGAAAACAGTTCTGGTTTGGGTGGTTTGTTGCATTTGAAATTTACAAAACCAAGCAGTGCAAGCCTTGGACAACAACTTGAAAAAGTAAGAAGGAGGAAGTGTAATAAACAGCCAGATATGGAATCAATCATGTTATTTCTTAGAGTGTTCCACTTGAACAAGTCAAAGAGTACTAGATGCGTCAGATTCAGGAGAAACACTGAAAATAATTTTTTCACTGAATGTAGGGATTTGTCTGCCAGTAGAGAATACCCAGTAGCTGAAGTTTAATCTTTGAAGAGATATACTTTTAAGAACAATTTGGTTGCTTTTTTTCAGGGTTGACACTTCAGTAATGGTATTCCAAGTATTTCCACTATACTTCTCCTTTTTATGAAATCCTGACGTGTCCTGGATCTTAGTGTGATCTTGTGCCAATGTGTACCACAGATTAATTCATAACAGCTCAGGAAAAACTCCAGTGCAGAAGACAGAGGTTATACCTTGAGAACCACCAACACAAGCTCCACCTAGGACTGAAACTACCCAAAATGGAAAGATATTTTTACAAAGACAAGGCTTAAATTTCTTTGAATTTCAAGGACAGCACAGACTAACAGTAAAAGTACTTTTCTCTATGGTCAAAACTCACCAGAGCACTTGAATAATAGTCTGGGCTTCTTGTTATTGGGAAGATCACATTTTGAGTCGCATTCTTACTATCAAATGCAGTATTAAATTTAAGTATATTAACAGAAAGTACATTTTCTCTCTGCTTCCAATGATAGAAATAACTATTAAAAATGCTTTCCCTAACTATGTTACCAAGAGTTAACATTATGTATGCTTATATTAAAATATTATTGATTCCAAATTATGTGCTTGCACTTACTAAGAGGACTAACTATTTGTGTTGGTTTTGCATGGCCTGGTTTTTGGTAGCAGGGGAGCCACAGAGGTGGCTCCTGTGAGAGCCTGCTGGAAGGTCTCACCATGTCCAGCAGAGCCAATCCCTGATGGCTCTGAAGGAGGACATGCTGCTGGCCAAACCTGGGCCAATGAGCAAGGTTGGCAACACCTCTGTGACAACATATTTAAGAAGAAAATCAAAACAAAGTCACACAGTTTTTCTTCCAGCCAGAGAAGAGGAGGAGGTGAGAACATGTGAGGGAAAACAACATGGAGATACCAAGGTCAGTGAAGAAGGAGGGGGAGGAGGTGCTCCAGGTGCCAGAGCCAAGGTTCCTCTGCAGGCCATGGTGAGGACCATGGTGAAGCAGCTGTGCCCCTGCAGCCCATGGGGATCCATGGGGGATGCAGAGATCCACCCACAGCCTGTGGGGGAGGTGCCCATGCCGGAGCGGGTGATGCCTGGAGGAGGCTGTGATCCAGTGGGAGACCCAGTGGAGAGAGAGGGCCTTGCTTCCAGGCTGGAGCAGCCTGTCCTTAGAGGACTGCACCCCGTGGAAAGAGAGACCCACGGCTCAGCAGTTTTGGGAGGGCTGTGTGCCCGTGGGAGGGGCTCATGCTACAGGAGGTGCGGTGTGGCTGCTGCTCCTGAGAGTGGACCGATGTCAGAGAGGTTCAGGGAGAACTGCCTCCTGTGGGAGGGACCCCACGGCCCACAGGAGAGGACTCCTCTCCTGGAGCAGTGGAAGGAAATCTCGGTGATGAACTGACTAAACCCCGTGCCCTGCCTCCCTGTGCTGTCGGTGGCAAGGAGGGAGGGGCTGGGGGGAAAAGGTTTTTTAAGGGTTTATTTTACTTCTCACTATCCTCCTCTGATTCTGTTGGCAGTAAATTCACTTTGAAACCTTAAACTGAGCTTGTTTCACCCTTGAAATGTTTTCTTCCGGTCCTTATCTCAGCTCATGAACCCTTCGTTATTTTTTTTTTCCGTCTCCTCTGCCCAGCTGTGGCAGGGGAGGATTGAGCAAGCGACTCTCGCGGGTGCCTGGCATTGGGCCAGTGTCAAACCAGGACACTATTCCAACCTTTTTGTCTCTAAAGATGATGCTGAAAATTTTTGCTGCATCAGAGAAAAGGTGATTACATTTTGAGAACTAATAATGTGCAGCTGCAATCGACTAAAAAAAATTTCTATTGGTATTTATTGCTTGTTTTCTAGAGTTTTATATGTTCCCCAGTCCTTTTTCAAAACTGCAGAGTATTTACACCATCTTCTGAAAATATATACATGTAATTGGAAAGATAAAAGAATGTAGTGAGATTCTTCTTGCATGAAAGGTTTTCTCCTGTGCACAGTCTTAATGTTTCAACAGCAAATCTTAAGAAGAAATGCATTCAAAAATCCCCACAAGCTTTTTTCACTTCACATGTACACCTGTCTCTCCATATGTACAAGTACTGCAGCTCTAAAAATAAGCTTAGACAGAACACTATTTTAATGTCATCAAGTAAAAAAGACATCAGCAGAACTAACTGTTTGAATCAGTAGATGCTGTTTCCTGAGAGTACTTTCTATGCAACAAATCCCTCCACGGCTCAGGTGAAAGGAAGGGCTATTTTTTTATTTCAGAAGTTTGGGCCTTAGCAGAATACAATTGGATTACACAAATGTGTAAGAGTGTTTACAGCCATTTTTAGAGGACTATCCACACAGGACAGGGGGAAAAAATACACTTTTCACCTAACTGCTATGGGCCATCTGTTTCTATCCTGACCTGAAAGTGTCAAGAAGTTCAATATTTTAGTACTATGGGCCTGAACTACTAAATATATTAAAGTAGGTATTCTTGTACAATTTAGTTTATGTACTTCCAGATCCTAATACATGAAAGTAACAACACTGACTCTACCACTTTAAGCACAAAGAACTATGTTCTCATATCCCAGTTCCTCAAAGTCATTCA
Source organism: Aphelocoma coerulescens (assembly GCF_041296385.1). Lineage (NCBI taxonomy): Eukaryota > Metazoa > Chordata > Aves > Passeriformes > Corvidae > Aphelocoma > Aphelocoma coerulescens. The sequence goes on along the minus strand of NC_091015.1, from coordinate 95,927,535 downwards.
CATGTGTGATTTTTCATTTCTTTTAAAAAAGGCATGGATCTTTTGGTCCACACCACTGTTCAGGTCTTGCAAAGAACACCCTTCAACAGGGATAAAATAGGATAATTTGAGCTGGGCAGCTTCAGTATCGTGGCTAAAAGCACATGGAAAGGAAACAGCCAAAGTCCAATGCTCTCTTAGTTTGGGTCTAATACATGCATGCTCTTCCTCTCTAGTGTACACAGATGTACTTCCAGTTTTACTAATGTATAAAATGTCCTGTAATTGAATATTACAATTAACTGTAGTTAATTACATATTCAGATCATCAGATCTTTTTTCTCATAGACTAATTAGAAAACCAGATTTGACGATTAGACCAAGCTTGGTGTACTAAGAGTATTGCAGCCTTCCTTTTCCTATCCAAATTCACGATTCAACTCAAGGAAAAAATTTTTAAAGAAATGTGTGATGAATCTTTCCTTCTGTGCTCCTTCAGTTGAATCCATACATTTTCCTGATTTTTCCTCATTTCCATTCTGTAAAATTTTATCAGTATATAACATATACCCTGAGCACCCCACTATACAGAGAGATCAGACCTTATAGAAATCCCTACAAAAATGTCAGTACCCAGCAAGTACACATTAATGCCTACTTTTATATTCAGCATGCACTTGAGGGAAGTAGCTAAACTGGATTGATTTCATTCATGTTTGACATCACATATGCTGACATAAGTACAACTTGAGTGATACAGAGAGCTTAATCAGAAAAAATAAATAAAGAGTAGACTTTTTGTTTATTAGTCCATAAACTCAGGGAATTTAAAACTTCCTTGTAAAAATTTAACAAGACTTTCTGTACTCGTAGCATAAGGAAGCATTACCAGAAAATTCAGAACCTCCTGATGGAAATAAAGGTCAAGGCTCACTTCCATTCATCTTGAACACTGTGCCAAGTTCTCTACATACCATAATTCATCAAATAATCTAATTAACTTGTTTAAAATTATAATTAAGTTAGGCATACTTAAGGTCATGCAATTACAGGACTGTGAAGAGAGTTTTACACCAACAAAGCAGCTGCAATCCAAATGACAAATCACACATCCTCTAATAACTCTCCATTTCCAGACAGCTATTAATAATGTTTTCTTATAACCAAGTTAAAAGGGAGTTTTGTTGCTTTGCAAGTGCTGTCTGTTCAGAAGTACCAAATATCAAAATTATTAACTCAGGACAAGGCTTCTTGATTGGAATTTGGAATCATCACATCCCAAAAACATAAATATTGTCATGAGACGTTGAGCTTTCCATTTCCTGCTTCACTGCTGAATTCACAGTGATTCTGTGTGCTTTTTTTTTCAGGAGTTTTTTGGTTGGTTGGTTGGGGGGTTTTTTTGTTTGTTTTGTTTTTGTTTTTGTGGGGTTTTTTTTGTTTTGTTTTGTTTTGTTTTGTTTTGGTGTGTGTGTGTATTTTTTTTTTGTTTGTTTCTTTGTTTTCCTTCTGGTTAATATTTTAAATTATCCTTTTCTCACAGTATGAGAGGACATACATTTGTTAGACTTTATGATTTTAGGATGTAGCCTCAAAAGAAGTGAAGGAAAAACTCCCAACTTATCTAATAAAGAAATATAAAAATCTGCCCAGCCCCTGAGCTGGATAATTTCACCAATATATGATGCTTTATCCATGGTGAAGATGCGCTGCTGTTCCTAAAAGGGATGGAGATGAGTAGCATGAAACTGTTTTGCCGTATTATTTTAGGCAGAGTCAACCAAGCTGAGGCATAGCAAGACCAGAACAAGCAGACTGTCTGACAGTAAGGGCATTGCTGTGTCCAGAAACCCATGTTCATGGAGGCTGTCTCAGAAATAAACAGAACAGAAAGAATGAGTATATGGTAGCAGTAAGAGTGTTGAGCTCAATTTTGCCTGTATATGATTTTGAAAAATTTGGGTTTGCCTGCTTACTTCTGTTAATCATCAAAAAATATTTTTTTAATTTTAGTAAAGTGCATCTGTCTCCTTTATCTGTCCCATGCTTTGTCATAATGTCAGACAGAAACACAGAAACACAGTCATCCAGGAGGAAAGGGAAAGATTCTTCCATGTAGGAAGTTCCAATGAAAGTGAGGAGTGCGGCCCTGAGGAGTTAGCTTTGCATGCATCTTTCAGAAAGCTAGTACTAAATTTACCATAAAATGATTTTGTGAAAATATAATTTTAAATTGTCCTTTTCTTTGTAGAATAATTATTTTTCATATTTGTGGAGATTTTTTTCAAAAATAAGTTGGTCTTGCATTTTTAAAAGTAAGAAATCAAATTAATTTGATTAATTTGATTTAATTAGATGGTAATGAGACCACAAAGGTTTAAGATGATGTATTAAACTCAAGCACAAATACTAATGAGAAATTGACCAGAGTACAACCTACCAGTTAGAAAACGTAAAAGGTTTCTCTTTTTTTGCTACATCGACCAGGAATACATTTACATCCACAGGGTACCTCCCTTTAGATCAACTCATGCTTTTATTATGGTCTCTGTTGTAACAGCAAAGGTGCAGATTTCCAATAAATGAAAAAATGCCACATATAAAAACTCTTGAGTATCACAGCTCATGACACAATTTTGTTCACCCATAACTGTCCAGACTTCACTTTGCCAATATTTTAGTGACTCTCCTGGGTGTCCAAGAAGTTAATATTACAAAGCAGGTTGTTCTGGGGTAGAATTAATTGTCTTCACAGGAGCTGGTATGGGGCTCTGTTTTGGCTGAACACAGGGTTGATAATACAGAAATGTTCTTACTATTGCTGAGCAGGACTTACACAGAGCAAAGGCCTTTCTGCTTTTTGTACTGTTATGCTGGCAAAGAAGTTGCAGGTTCATGGGAGGTTGGGAGGAGACAGCCAGGACAGGTGACTCCAACTGACCAAAGGGATGTTCCAGATCAAGTGACATCATGCTCAGTATATGAAGGAGGAGGGAGGGGAAGACATTTGGAGTGATGGTGTTTCTCTTCCCAAGTCACCATTATGTGTGATGGGCCCTGCTGTCCTGGAGATGGCTGAACACCTGCCTGCCCATGGGAAGCAGTGAATTAATTCCTTGTTTTACTTTGCTTGTGTGAGTGACTTTCTTTTTCCCTATTAAACTTTCTTTATCTCAAACCATGTGTTTTCTATCTTTTACCCTTCCTGTTCTCTCCCCAAACCTGCTGGTGGGGGAGTGAGTGAGAGCCTGCACAGGGCTTGGTTGCTGGCTGGAGTTAAACCATGGCAAAGGGTCACTGAAATTCATCCTTTTCTAATGCCTTCTGAAATGGTCTTTGTCAGCAGAAAGCATTGTAAACTGATTCACGACAAATGAAGTCCAGGAAGTAGCAAACAACTTGTATTAAAGAAATAGGTAAATACTGTCCTTCTTGTCACTGGGACACCACAGTACCTGTATGCCTATTTCAGTGAGAAGAAATACTGGCATCATTGAGGAATGTACTTCAGCAACAGCATATTTCTTACTATTTAGTATTTTCAATACAGTTTTGTTCTTATCTCAGAAATCTTACAGAAGTGTAACGTAGCGTGCAGATGGTTCAAGCACAGATCATATGAGACACAATAAGCATCTGCAGCATGTTGGGTGGTACTTGCAAAGCTAATGTCAGGAAAAGTGAGATTTCTTCTGCAGGAAAAGAGGAATAATGTCAACCAACAACAAAAAATTTAAGAAAAACCCCAAACGACAACAAAACCACACAAAAACCAACAAAATGCCCAAGCAAATGAAAAAACCCCACTATCTTTATCTTCTTTCTACTGCTTCCCATTTACACTGCAGTGATCCCACCTTTGAGGCAAAAGACTCCAGTATCACGTGCTGTTAAGGGGCTCCAGAAGAATGGGGTGAGAAATCCCAAAGGAAAACTTGGAATCAGCAAGAACAGCAAGTCTAGCAGTAATAGCCCCTACTGGAAATATAAGCATTCTGGTCTACCTGGTAGATCTTCAAAGGCCATATCAGCTAGGAAAAAACCTTAACTTGCTTCCTAGAAAGTTCCAAAATGCTATTATTTTTCTACTTGGAAAGTAGAAATTAATATGAGAAAATTAAAATAATGAATAACATAGTATTTTCTATCCCTTCTGTAAGATTTACTTTTTCTGTCTCTTATTTTCAATTTCCTGTCTTTCATCTTTTTTTTCCATTATTTCTTTCTCTTTACCAGGCATTTGTCTTTTTTCATATATGTAGCTCAATTTCTTCTTTTCAGCTTTGGTCAGCAAGTAGGTACTCATAGCTGAACCTCTCCAAATGCATCACATAACTGAAATATAGCTTCGAATTGCTCCAAGAAATTGGAAAAACATAGTGTTCTCTCTCTTTTTTAGGACTGAATGTCAGGAGCATATAAGCTATTCATCGGCCAGGGTCAGACAAGAGCATCCGAGCGGTCTTGGGAATGGAACAATACCCTGCAAGTGTTCTGATGAGAATTTTTTAAGATGTTACTTATATATTAGGCACTGGGAATATCAATGTTTTACTCATTGCTAATGAAATGCATTTATTAAAAAATATTTTTTCTCTTATGTTATTACAAATTATACTGTATTACTAGAAGGTGTAAATCAAAGTTTAGAAAGGGTGTAATTGTCTTTTTTTTCAACAACTCTATTTATATAAAGTTAGTGTAAGTATGTGGGTTGAAAAAAAATGCATGTACATGTACTTTTATAGAAGCAAGTAACTATGAGTTTCCATAGCTTTATGATCCCTTCTTTATGCATTTATTCAGAGCTCAGCAAGATAAAGTACAGGAAAACAAATGTAAAAGTATTTAACTGTTTGAAAGAAGATAGTCCTATTTTATATATATCTTGATAACACTGCATATTTGTCTGCAGAATTCCAAAAAATAAAACAGGATATCATGAATGGTGAAGTTTACCCAGAAACATCTAGTCCTAGAAAACATTTCATAAGCTGTCCAAACTAGAGTGATGTGGATACATGCACATCTGCAGGACAAACAGTTCAAAACTAATGGAGTTCCTCACCAGCTGTTACAAAATCTACCCCTTGCACTCCCACTGCTGGAAGCCCTAAAAAACCCAAAAGACCCCAAACATCTTCTCCCCCACAAAACAGCAACTTTCTTGAAGGAAAAGTTTATTCAGTATATTCACACAATGTTAAGGGGCAAAAAAAGTTTTCACTTAAAAGATAAACCTCCACTACCTATCTTTTCTTAGTTTGGATTTCTGGGGTGGATGTGCCATAGAATTAAAAGCAAAGGATCATATTTCATCATTATAAAAAAAAAGTCCAAGAGCCATCAGCACAGCAATACTTGAGTTGAAATGTTTATTCTCACTAGTTTTTTCCATGAACGTTAATAATTTATGTACACTGCACTCCCTTGGGATCTTTTAACACCAGTAAAAACACGTTATCCAAATACAAGCCAATTACATTTAACAGCAAAACTGCTAATGTTCCTAAATAAATGATTACTCAAAAAGCACTAGATTATTTTATGACACTTTGCAAAAAGAATAACATTTTTTTTTCATTTTAGATCAATCATTCCTGCTATTGGTGTCAAATTAGTGCCATTTAAAACCTGTATCTGTTTGCCTATAAAAGTTTTAAATACCATAAGAGGTATATTCCCTTATTTTCGTACTTATTTTCATTAATAATCTATAAATATGACTGATTCAAGTAAATTAGATATAATTTCCTCTCCTTCCCCATCCCCTCACCCCAAACCAGTGGAATCTCAACTATTAATCTAATCATCTTCCGTCATATGACAAAAGGATGCCAACAACATGTTTTGCTGGTGAGTTCCAGAATTACAAAAGTATTTTTATCACCAGTACATATCTTCAAAAGACAAGGGAGAAACAGAAGCACATCCAAGTTCAACTAGACCAGGGAAACCTTGGTTCACACCAGGACTGGAAATGAAAGAGAGGACATGTCAGAAAAAATCCCCACAACAACATAAGTTTAGTTCTCCACTGACCCACAAATTTTAATTTTTTAATTTTATAGATTCAGAAAACATGAATAAAAACAGCCAATCTACTGACAAAGAAAACCAAATTTGGAGGAAGGGAACTTATTTTCTTTCCTCTTTAATGTGGCATATCCACAATTTATTTAATATTTTGTTGTTTGGGTTTTTATTTTTCGGTGGGGGTGGGGAATGTTGTGTTTTGTTTGGTTGTTTATTTTTATCGTAAGTGGCAATGTGGTTTGTATTAGATTTCCATTTTCATTTTCATTTTTCACCAATATCTTGTATAAAACTAAATATCTACACTATAACTTGCTGAACATCTATTTTCTTCTGGATCCGTTCAATCCAAAAGTCACCAGCTTCTTGTGAACATAAGGTAGCAAAGAGGCATCATCTCAGAGTAATGATGATCTGAAAGACTGATTACTAGCAGCATCTGCATATCCAGGTGACTCCTCTAATATCCCACACTGTTTATAGTGAGAAGGTAAAAATTTCACTCTCATTCAGGTCTGAAGCCACCATCTTTTATTGTCAGCTCTGAGAATACATCTGAGCGGGTCAGGTTTTTTACAAAAGAGATTAATTTTAACTCAGTAGTTCTCAATATTTCAATATAAATTTTGAGGCCTGTTTAAGGTATCATTTCCTCTCTATGGAATGAAATCAAGTTATTCTTTATCAAGAAGCATTTGATTTCTCTCTATATGTAATGTCTCCTATATTTGTTCAATTACTCTTTAGAAATAGCAGGGGGCATGTAATTCATACAGCCCATCAATAATGAGGGCAAGACTGCCTTAAGTTTAATGGCTTATGAACAGGACAAGCAGTTGCAGTTAAATTCATACAGAGGGACTGAGAGGAAATAGACCATGGAGGGCAAACAAAAATCACTATGGAAATGTAGAGTCATCAACACATACATCTGCCATTACCATGAAGTAGCTCATTTTACAGTCTAAACATATTTCTTTCTGCCACAATCAAAAAAAATTTTCCTTGTAATCGATTGCAAATACTCACTGTCTTCAGCCCTTTGAGTGCTGAGTTTACCAACCTGATAAAAGCCAAAATGCCCTTACTGGAATTTGCTTAGGCAAATAGGATGCACTCAGGATTAAATGCTATGTGCTGTCAGTACCCATGGGCATATGACAAGAAATTTTCTGAAGGAAGTATTTCACAGGCATGGTTCAGTCAAAGCACCATCCACTTCTAAAGCAGTGGATTACAGTCCCAGGAACAAAGTATTACGTCAGAGACTTAACTGTGGGTTTATCTGACCCTACCACACACCCATTAGCACAGACCTTATCACAAAACAAATGAGAAATAGACTAATATCACAAATCAAAAGTGTGCACCAACCACATTGGTTACCAAACTGAGCTCAGGATGTTAAATACAGTTTAAAAAGTATTTCCTTTTCGGGAACCTTTGACACCAAGGAGAAACCTATAGTTCCAAATAAACTAGAAATTTTTAGGAAGATCTTTTCAACTGACTATGTTCTTGACATGACTTGATACATTGTGGGTCATGAAATCGTAGAATGGTTTAGGTTTGGAAGCAACCTTAAAGATCATCCAGTTCCAATCTCCCCTGCCATGGGCAGGAACACCTTCACTAGACCAGGTTGCTCAGAGTCTCATCTAACCTGGCCTAGAACAATTCCAGGGATGGTGTATCCACAGCTTCTCTGGGCAACCTGCTTCAGTGCCTCACCACAGTCACACAAAAGAATTTCCTCCTTTCTAAACCTACTCTCATCCAGTTTACACCATTCCCCCTTTGTTCTACCACTATAGGTCCTTGTAAAACATCTCTCCACCTTTCTTGTAACCCCACTTCAGGTACTGAAAGACTGCTCTGAGGTCTCCCGGTCACTTGAGTTCTAATTCTTAAATATATCCCTAGCAAAGTATTTCCTTTTATTTTGTTATGGTAACTACTGAGAAGTACTCAAGGTACCTGAAACTGTAGCAGTTATAAAATTGTTGTTCTCATCATTATCTAAGCCAGTGGGAAAAGGAGTGGGAGGAAGCAGCAGATCTGATTTATATACTCTTCACTTTTTTGCTCCAGCAAAACCTTTTGTCGAAGTTACGGCACAGGAACATGTCTCCCTTGAGCTTTTATACCTGCAAGCAGTACAAAAACAAATGCACTTTCCACTGGTTGTCCAGCACTCTTTAATCCAAAGACCGGGCCTCTGGGGTACCTTTCCCAGAACAAGGAAGAGACTCAAAATTAAGTGCTGGCAGTATACAGACCGGGATCCAGATGGTTTGATCTCATTTCTGGACATACTGCCACGTGTTATCTACATTTCTCATCAGAACTCGTACTTCGCATATTCAGAAATACATGTTGACATGTTTAAATGAAGTTGTTTTTCTGTCTAGATATTTGGCAGTGGGTCATCCTCTTTTGTCACCATATGTCAGATAAAACTGTCTTCATGTTTGGGGATTCCTGAGGGTTTTTAAATTTCTCAGCATTTACATGTGCAATAAGAATGTTTGTGCTTAATTTCTTATGTTTGTCCATTTAGAAAACACACAGCCCTACTGAAACTGCACTTCTTCCTCCTCACCCAGGGAAGAGCTGCCCTCACTATGTCATTGCTCAACAAAAAACCCCAAATGAGCATGCAGGAGTCCATCATGTAATGGAAACCACACAAATGTCCAGATTGTCCCTGAGCACAGTCCATTGATTTATGACCAGACGTCTAACACTGAGATAAAGCTACATGTGTGGGATGACCCCTATTCTGGGTGTGTGAGGCCCAGAACTGGAGGGTTTCCTCAGACATGTGCCTCCTCGTGAAAAGTAAAAGTGATTTTTTGCCAAGCGGTTGAAAACTCAAGTTCTTCCTCTAAATCTGCATTTCATTGAGTTTCTCATCATGTGTATGAAGGCTAAAAATAATTTCCAGAGTAAAATATATAAGCATTTTGGCTGTAAATCAGACAGTAGTTAGCCAAGTAGCTATAAAAATAAAATTAGAAAGATGAACTCCAGTTGATCAGAAAATAGACAAATAAACTTAGCATAACCTGATAATTCATGTTGACTGAGTAAATCTCCTGACTAGGAATCACCATGGTTTTGCTTTTCTTTCTGGTGGGGTATTGGGACTGGAGGACTGACTTTTCTCTGAATATTTTGAATTATACAACATATATAATCACAAGCCGACAGCAAATACAAACCTCTAGTTTTACATTTACGTCTCCAAAAATGCCTTTCTTTTCCTTCCCTTCTCTGCTATCTAATGTCATTTAAATAATCAGATTCTTCTGGCTAAAAACATGTGAGCTACAGTAGTAATCAATATCCTTGCATTTTAAATAGCACAGGTTAAGGGACTTTGACATTTCCTAAGCACTGTGCCTCTTCTTTTAAAGCATGCTTTCATTATAATCAAAGTACATGTCCTGTCCTCATACCATTCTCTTCTGTCATCTGTATATCACAAGTTTTCCACTTGATCACATTAAATAGTTTTTGAAAGAGGTTATATAAAAGATAATGCACGTATCGAATTTTTTTTCTGTGTGGATTTTAAAGCAATCAGTCTTGCAATAAACAAGAGACTCTCTTGATAGGAACTGTTAGTATTTGTCAGGCATATTTCCCTAAAAAGGGTTGACATGATATTAATAGCAATCTGTCCTTCTCCCTATCAATCAGGAATTGCAATCAGCCACAAACACACCCTCTAGTTCTCCTTCAATCAGGGAAGCAGTGCAGAAACTCAACTGCAAGTATTTAATAAATGCATAAAGGATAAAATCCATCAGAAATTGTTGGGGCCACACCATGATACTTCTATTTAACCTAGAATCTTTCTTTTTCTGTGAACAGTTTTATCATTTTATCAGATTTGTCAAGCATTAGCACAAGCTGCCAGAGGAAGTGGCTAAGACATCATCCCTAGAGGTATTTAAAAGATGTGTTGATGTGGCACTGAAGGACATGATTTAGTGGCAGTCTTGGCAGTGCTGGGTTAATGGTTGAACTCCGTGATCTTAAAGATTTCTCCAAGCAAAATGATTCTATGATTTTCTGTAGGTCTTCATCTGAAGGAATGAAAATCAAATCTAGGGCCATCAAATCTAGGGCAGAGTGTTTTGGCGAGTTTTAGGTTCACAGTTATTAAGAAAAAGAGAATCAGTGTTGAAACACTGATTAAGTTACCACTTAGCAGTAATGAAAATGTATCTCTTTTTTTTAAGTGCTTTCTGGGAATGGAAAAGTAGGTTACCTCTCAGCACTTCCCAAATAAACTCTGCAGCAAAGCATAAGAGCAGATTCCCCATTTCCCAGCAGTGAGGTATCATTAAAAAAACACCGTGGATTTTAAACCAGGAAGCTTAAGGTTTTTTGAAGAGCTTAAGACATTAGCAAAACAGTTGTTTCTCCCAATGGTATGTTTAAACAAGCAAGGTACTTTCAAAGTGTTACTGTATAGAACAGAACTTCACTTATGTATGCATTTGTGATGCCAAATACAAGCTTCTGAAATGCCTTGAAGATAATCCTTCACTATCAAGGAGAGACGTCACTAGGTACTACCAGGACTCAAGTCTCAGGGCCATATGCTTTGATTCCCCTATGGGAAATTTCCTCCAGGGACTGAAAATCCTATGAAATATTTAGAGTATGATGAAGTAAATTAATTCAAGGAAGTTATTATTGCTTGCAGTTTGCCTGTGATGAGAGCTGGGACTGCATTTTCTTTTTGGAGCTTGGATTTTAATCTATGTTAATATTAACATCAACAGGGTAGTTAATGAGGCCCAAGCTCATTTTATTATCTTTCATCTGACTGGCAGGTTTAAACAATAATAGAATTTTTTAGATTTAAAAAGACCACTGAGTCCAACAGTTAATCCAGAACTGCCAAGTGCACCGCTTTAACCATATGCCTAAGTGTCACATCCACATGTCTTTTTAATACCTCCAGGGATGGTGACTCAAACTCTTCTCTGGACAGCCTGTTTCAAAGCTTGAAAACCCTTTAGGGTTACTAGAAATCAATTATTTGGGGCTTTAGAAACAACATGAAATAGTTTGGGGGTAAGGATTTTATTTTTATTTTTCCACCAGGAAGATTACCCTAAAACACAGTAATACATTCATAGTTGATACATCACATCCAAGAATCAGAAGAAATATTTGTTCAATTTGTTTTAAATATAAGATGCAGTAACTATAACCTAGACTTAAAGTCCTCAGAGATCCTCGGGGATCTTTCTATTGGCTCTAACTTGGTAAGTCTATATTACTACTGATTTAATTGTAAAATTGTTGTAACAATCAGGAATATGTACATATTCCTTAAAAGAAAGAAAAGTATTTTAAAGCCAAAGCATTTTAAACCAGAGAATTTTTAGAATGAATTCTTGAAAAATGCAAGGTCAAAAAATTACTTTTAAGGTATTGCTACCTGCAGCACAATTCTGTACTCCAATTGTTGCCCAGTGATTTCACTGCCCTGCAAAAAAAAGCGTCTAATAATCTAATAAATCTAATAATCTAATAAAGGTCTAAAGCATCTAAGCTGAAGTATCATAGCTCTGATGCTATCAGAGGATGTTATTCTTGAGCTAATTCATTTTGGGACATCAGAACAGGAAAGCAGTTTAATGTTCAGAGTAAAAAAAAATGGTTTTTGGTAACCTTGGAAGCAAGAGTAGAAGGAGTTCTAAACTCTGAAATTGTCAAAAATTGAGTTTGGGTAAACCATAGAACACTAGTTCTCCAGAAGAAATGTGGAAGATGAGATATGGGGATGTGTGTGTATCAAAATATAAAAAATTTGAAGTTAAATATTTATCCTACTGTGAATATGGTAATACAAAGTTTCTCTTGCTTAATGTTAGGTGTCTACTAAGTATAAAGTCTTCCTATATTTGTTACTTCTTAAAAGCTACCAATGATCTTCCGACATGTCTCTTTCAAATACTAGCTAAATATTCTAGAAAAGGTTTAGGGTTGAAGTTGTTTTACTACTTTTGAACAAAAGATACAAATGCACCACAGAATTGTCATTAAAGAATTGAAATATACCTAAAAGAGAAAGAACTAAAAGCCAGAAAAAGAATTTTCAGATGAACAATTAGACCCAAGTAAAGTAAATTACACTGACTTTTTAACATTAAATTCCAAGTCTTAAAAATATCAGATTAATACTGCTTTGATACCATGCTAACTAACTGACTTTCTAAATTATAATTATATTTAGTAAGAAATTTAAGTCTCACACTTAATGTATCAATAAAAATTATTTCAGTCCATATTTTGGTAAGTTATGATAAGCATATTATTTTGAAAACACTGTATAAAAATGCAATAATTTAGAAGATTATTTTACAGGAGTCATACAGGATGACTTATTCTACTTAACATGTATACTGTTTTAGGAAGACATTAAGCTATTCTGCACTGCTATTTGTCTTTCAAGTTTACTTTTCATCTGCTAGGCAGCTAAGAAGAAAATATGTCTTTGTCTCTGCCCTTGCTTTCCTTGGCTCAGTGTATTACAAAAATCATATATACTAACAATCATATGTATTTAAATATTCAAAGTGATTTTACTTAATTCTAAGAAACGGCATCTGGATATAGTGGCACCACTGGGAATGCACCATATGCCTAAATTGGGAAAGTACCTGTAGTCTCCCTGATTGTCACTGAAATGCTCCAACTTGATGACAGAAAGAGCCAACAATGTCACTTTACAAGCTTGTAATACTCCACGGCAAGAAAGTTTTATTCTTAGAATGGTATCCTTTTGTTCTGAGGCAACTAATGCCAGCTGTGCAATCAAATGCTAGAGATAAGTCACAGACATATCAAGGTGATTGCACCTGAACCCACAGGAATATTTTTTATTCTTTTTATCTGTATGTTTCTTTGAAAATAATTTTGAAAATTGTCATACTTCCGTAGCTTTAAAAATAACTCATTTATTAAAAAGATGTGTAATTTTTCTGTAAATGATTACTATAATAAATGTGGTGCACTTGAAGGACAGCATTATCGAAAGACACAGAATGCAAAATAAAATATGGTGATTGAAGTAAGAATCAAAGCCTATGAAGTCCAGTAAAACAGGATCAACATTTAATTAAATTGGATTTCTCATTCTGGAATTGAATGATAAATAGCATTAATGTATTTTACAATGCTTTAAATCATGAAACATTCCCATATTTATGTTGTTATCAAGCATGTCTAGACATGACTGCAATGAAGTTCTACGTTTTACCCTTTTAATTAGGGCTTTTTACTCTGCTTTTGCTAACAGCTCTGGCAAGAGTAATTTGCTTTAATCAAAAACAAACGTATGTATTAAAAGTTCAATTAGAAATTCACTGTCGTTGTGGCAATACAGTTTTTGCATTTAATAATACTGGGACTGAATTTGACCCATTGTTTGTCATTTGTATTAGAGGGATCGAATTAGTAGACTGCCAGAAAAGTTACCAAGAGACAAGCCAAGAAACTAATGACCAATTTTTCATGGAGTCGGTAAAGACTGAGTTAGCCAAAAGCAGCCTGTATTTTTAGCATGGCAAGCATCTAGGTATGCATCAAAAGTAGAAAGAAATTAAAACCAGTGCAAAAGAAATATCAAGTCTCTATCAAATTCATACATTTCATGGCTCTAGAAAAACATGCATTTTGTTCTATATGCAACATTTTCATACTGGAAATTTACAACTGACCCCTGCATTTTTTCCTCTTCTTTTTTTCTTTTCCATGTGTAGATGGTTTCTTTTTAATATTTTTTTGCCTTCCAAAACCACAGAGAAGTTTCAGAATGGCATAAACGAGTCTGCCTCACCCTCATGCTCCATCCTCATTCACTCACACTGCTGATCCCAAGCTGAAACTTTGGACACACAAAAAAGAATCTCACCTTTCAGATGCAGACTGTCAAACTAAATCAAGTGTCAAGCAACATTTCCTATACACTGTAAACACGAGGAATAATTAAAGAAAAGGACTCCTAGAAAGGAAACAAGCTTTGATTCCTCCTGGAAAGAAACAAACTTTGATTCTTTGCCTTTGAAGCCTGAATCTCTTCAGATGAAGTTACTACAGAGGAACATTCTAAAAAAATCATGTTTTGTAAGAGAACTCAAAGAATTCAAACATCTTGGGTAGGAAGAAGCCAGATTTTAAGGTAACAAAGGGTTTTTTCCTGTGACAAGAGGGAAACTGGAGGTTAAAATGAGCTTGGGTTACCAAAACTGTGCAGAGCACCTGTGTGTATGTTGTTGGTTTTTGAGGCACAGCGGATGTGCACCCTTGTGAATGTACCTACCACTGTGTTTGCTTCAGTCAATAACAAGGAGCAGATCATTTCAGGACAATTCTTGTAAAAGGAATACAAAAGAAAGACTCTACAATGAAATATTGTTCTCCAAGGCCATCTCAGCCAGCTTGCCAGAACATCTTTACGAGAAGAAACTGCAAAAGCAAATATATCAGCCATTTTCTACCAGATATTTTAAGCCTTGAACAAAGAAAACAAACACCCATATGGTGGCTAACAATTTAAAAATGGACTGAAAATCAACAATGGAAAAGTGAGGACCCAGTTTAAGCTTGTGAAAATAGTGTACACAGAGCTACTCTGGACAGAAAGTGGTGGGAACAAAAATGACAAGAGGGATTTTTCCTATGAAACAGAGAGTAGCTGACTATAATGGAGTTATTTCGACTATAATGGAATTATATGGACTTTAATGGAAGTTCAGATGTCTCCACCACATAGAAAAACATGTCTTTTTATGTCAACCTACTAACACCTCATCTAGAATCATGCACACACCATCTCTTCCTCTCAAATCTTTGTCACCAATAAAATATAAAATATGCTTATAAGCATAAAAACTTCGAAAGCTTACCCATATTTTAACTTTCATGCATGTTTGTGTGTGTGTGTGTGTGTGTGTGTGTGTGTGAACAGTAGGCAATCTTTATTCCTATTTCCTTGCCTTTTCCTATATGGGAAATGTTGCACTTTTAATGATAACTAGAATATAATAGTTGTATTGCATTTTAAAAAGCAGGTATCTGTGTTTCAAGTTAAAAAACCTTCATTTTTTATTCTAGGGCAGCCCTCTATAAACCTACTGGTATGTTTCTGCCAAAAAGCTGAATTTCCTAGCCAAGTTTCTTCTGAGTGTGAAACTCTGTTCTAGCAGCTCAAACTATACACCCTGTAATAAGCAGAGCTTGGTGGAAATAACTTTAAGCTCTCTACCAATTAGTTGGGAGCAGGTTATTAGATGCAGAAAATCATTCATTTTCCTAACAGACAATTATGTTGTTGTTACATTTGGTCTTACATGATCCAAAACTTTATGTTGCTTAATGACTGTTTAGACCATACATGGAACTGGTCAAAATATGAAAAAGGTTCATAGAAAATTTTAGTTTCTGGATCTTTCAGTCTGAGGATTGGGAATTTTTTAAGTCAAGAAAAAAGACACTCAGTGGAAAAATTTTATGGGATGAAGCCTACCCAAAAGTGGTGCTCAGGTAAGTAAAACCTTGACTACCTCTGCCCAGGTCTAACGTCTGATGAATCTGGTATGTCCCAGTAAAGCAAGCAACATTCAGGCAATTGCTACAGGAAAACCTTTCTGAAAAACTCTCTACCCTATCTGCCCCTGTTTAACTATTCATGGCAAAGAAATAAAGATGAACAATGAAGTTTGAACAATTTTAGATGCTTATACGATGTTTCATTATAGTAACAGCTACATGGTTTAGTTATGGCAAAATCCAAGAAAATTTGCCTGGGGTGACCAACAAGGCCATGAGCTGCTTATGCCAGCCACCTAGATTGGAAAGCAATTAGTGGTGGAAAGAACAACCCCTTGGGAAGGCCTATGTCCAAGAGCAAGCAGAAGGCTGAACCAAATCCACTGTGTGTAAAGGGCTGGCCACCAGCTAGGAGCCAGACTCTTCAACTACCTGGAGCAACTACCTCTTTCCCCAAGTCCATGGGGCTGTTTACTTCTACCACTGTGCAGAAGTAATTTGATAGAAGTCTTTGGGTTTTATGTCTGAGTGTGTAGAACACAAGTCATCATACACATGGTAGACCAATCCCACTTATTATATAGTACTATATAGGTTTTAAGTTGCTGAGTGGTGTAGTTCTGCTCTTTTGGCTATCTCAGCCCTAAATTCTCCCATGGCTGAATGAAATCTTCATCTCTCTCTCTCTCCCTTTCTTTATACCTTTGGAAAACTTACATCTTGATTGAGCAGCATAAAGTATTAATAATCATAATATTGACAGTAATTAAATATTTCATGTCTGTGCTCTATTAAGGTATTACCGCAGACCTCTATGTTCAAAACTCACAGTTCAGCCTCATCCTTAGGCCTTATTATAATACTTACAACATGATATAACACTTCAGACTAGATAAATTTGCAAAGAGAGGATATGCATTGTATAATTATAGGGTGAAATGGATTTAAAGTTGTGTTAAACACAGCAGTAAAAATCAGTTTTAATAGTACATACATTTTTCTTATTAGTTTCTTATTTATAATTTGTCAGGATTAATTATTCTTCTGTTGCCTCTGATAAGGCTACATAAAGGGTAAAATGAAAAAGTAAAAGGTGAAAACAAACTTCTGTATTCTATTTGACATTTCCAAACTTTATAGGTTGTATATGTGCAGAATAATTGCATGACACAGGCTTTATTTGCTCATTTATTTGGTTTTCTGTTTAACAAAAAACCAAAACCAAATCAAACCCAACCAACCAAAAAAAAAAAAAAAGCAAAAAAAAAAAAGGCAAAACAAAAAAAACCCCTTCAAAAACCAAACAAACCAATACAAACAAAACTCAACCAAACAAAGAAGAGTTATGCTATATTCAACATGGCAAAGCCCCTAGAGGATAAAGATTTTTTTCAAAGCATGTCACTGAAAACGTAAAATTGACTTAAGAAACTACTAAAGAATTTCTTTTTCAGCATCACTTTCTTAGCAGAAAAATGGAGGTAGAATGAAATTAATTGACAAAATCAGGTAGCATAATCAAATCATTGCTTTCTGCTTCTGTAAACCACACTGACTTTATTCATGTCTGACTGGTCCGCAGTGAACAGTCCTTCATGATCCATTTAAGCAATTTACAATGTGCAAAGTTTTCAACTTAGAGCACATAAATATAAATAGGTCAGAGCTGGTGAAATCTAAATATTCCCAAATACAACCAAATATGTATTTCATGTATGATTTTCATGAATATATGGAATTAGGAGGCCAATTATATTCCTAACTTCTTTTGAATAAATTATGCCATAGTTTTAGACAATTGTGGCTTCAAGTATGTCTCAACAGTGTCTTGCATTATGTTCAGGTTTGCAATGCAAGTGAGTCAAGAATTTAATCCAGTTCCCAAATTTCTGAATCCCAAGCAAGCTCTTTAAGTACTGCAAAATTAAACTTTCCTGTGTCTATGCAGACATCTGAAAATTAGAGTAAGAACAAACCAGCTTTTTCTGATATTTTTAAAGTTCATTTTCTTTATCCCAGACAATTGAAAAATGCAGTAACTCAAACCATAATAGGTACATTGTGCCCTGCACATCACATTTATATTTTACAGAAAGTAGGATTTTGTTGTTTTGTTATTCTGTTACTCTAAAAAAAATCCTAAAATATCTTAAATATTTCTTCTTATATATTCAACAGAGAGGTGAAGTTCATACTGAAAATATGCACTCAGATTTGCATATGGATGTTTCAACTCCCTTTCCTCCTGGCACAACATGCTGTGCATGCACAATATTGAAATTTAACAGTAATGTGCCAAAGCATTTCATTCTCCTGTAATTCCTTTCAACACTGAGATTTGTCTACTTACTTCTTTAGCATAAATCTCCAGCATTAACAATTGTTATAATAAAAGAAGGAGCAAGAAAAGAGCCAGTTTGAGCCTCTAAACATCATACATCTCCAATACGCAGTGCACTTATTTCTTAGTCATTAGAACTGACATGGTGTGTGGGACCTGAAGGATCTGTTTGCAAATGACTTTCAGAGAATTTGAATATGTAATCAAAGTAATTTATGAGCTTGCTGCAGCAGAACTCTCTTGTAGTAGCATGAACTGTATTCTCAGTCAAAAAATGTCACTGATACTGTTCTCCACAAGAAGCCTCTCTAATGTAAATGCCTTTGTCAGCATGGGGGATAGGAAAGAAGGAACACGACAAATGGGAGTTTTCGGTTATCACAGCCCTCAAGAAAAACATGAAAGGCAGAAGAGTTTTTACACACAGAGTCAACATAAAGACACTAAGACTCAGGTATTCAAATTACATGAAGATATTGCATGTCTAACTGCAGTAAAGTAATTCTACAGTAAAAAGTAAGTGGAAAGTATAAATTTAGGGTCAGAAAAAACAGATATAACTAACAATATGCTTTAGTATTTATGTTAAAACCAACAGAAACATATACATATAGATAAGAATTCACTGACAAATTACATCAAACGTGACAAAGGTTACTGCATTAGCCTTATTTTCTCATGACCCATGGATTTGCTTTGATTGATATGCAGTTCAGTTTAGTGGGGTCATCCCACTTGTTCCTTTCTAAAACCACTTCCAAAGTCATCACCATTTTTTACTTCAAATATTTTTAAATTTTGCTTAGTTCAGAAAAAGAGAAAATTTTCCAAAGTGGACTCTAAATAACATTTACCTGCAAGAAATTCAGAGCTAACTTGCTTACTGATATTCACTAGAAAAATTAGCACAAGCCCTGTGCTATATGCATTAAAACCACGTGTAATGACAACAGTAGCCAGTGGCTGCTTGCCTGTGTTTATAGAGTAAATCCATCAGAAACCTAATAATCTCAGACTCAGGATTACACCTTGCTTCCTTTCAGCTTCCACTCTTGACTTTAATCTCTGCAAGCCAAACCCATTCCATTATTATAATGATAGCTCTGATTGTCGTATTGGAACAGCTCCAAAAATTGTTCAGAGGGAAGAAATTATGGATTCTCTCTCCCAAATTTTGTTATATTAACATGGCTTGATTTGCAAAGGTTTGTGGCTTCCTGCTTCTGCCTCTCAGTTTACAAAGCCCAAAGATTAAACAGCAGTAGAGTAACCTAAGAAAGAAGGAAAGTTGATATATTTGCTTTTAGAGGGGCCCCTGGGAAGCTATTTACTCAGCTCCAGTAAAAGCAGGAAAGTGCTGAGCTCCATTTTCTTTAAATATCTCAGAGATTATCCTAGCTTTCAGAAAGAACTGGAAGTATAGTACAGGGTAAAGTATATAAAAAAGGTTTTTTGTTTTATTATGACAACTGGGAGTTAATTTTGTCTTTTTTTTTGAGATGGACTATACTGCATAGGCAGACAATTTTGTATGAGATTGTCAGCTAAAACAAACTGAAGTCATTAAAAAGAGTAGGAAATGTGGGAAACAACTCTGCATCAGTAGGGACAGGCCAGTCCAATGTAGTTAGCTCTTTTCTATTTATGACTTTGCAGGAAAATATACAGGCTTAGATAAAACCTTTTTTTTTCTGTGCTCATGTGTAAAATTCAAATTGTGATTCCTAAAGTTAGTATAACATCCTTATGCGTAGTGAAGGAAAACCAGTAAGTGGAAATTCTTGGTTTATGTTTACCAATAAGTGGAAATTCTTGGTTTATGTTTAGGTATTTTCTTCATATTAAACTGACCTTCCCACAATGTGGATGTCACAGCTACATTATTTTCTAATAATCTCTTGCCAGGAGGTGTTCCTATCCACCGTTGCTCTCTTTGATATCCTATCAAAAAAAAAAAAAAAAAAAAAAAAAAAAAAGCTATATTTTTCTTAACAATGTTTCTTCCTTTTCCTCCTCCCCTCCTTGCTATTATTGTATTGATTTACTGGGAACTTAATGGAAATTCTGCATCTATCTTCTCTTTAGTAAACACACTATTAGCTCCTTCATCAACTTTTTCATTTTCTTCTAGTCCTCAGGTAGTATATCTCAGGCAGCTCACATTTTTACTTTCGTTGAACACCTGCTTGAACGCAATCATAACATTTACAACAAAGATTTTCCAGAATCTGTTTGTCCAGAAGTGCATTTTCATCATGTGGTCTTTATATTCTCTCCATAAATCCAATAAGATAACTAAAACAACCCACCTGCCCACATCAGTAACACTTTCTAAAAGGCCCATTTCTGCATGACAGCCTGCAGAATGCTCCACAGTGAGTTTCTGTTATTATCCAATTATTACGTTTATTGAGAGATGCCTCTGCCCAAATTAAGGTGCAAAAAGGACCATAGGTTGAAGTCAATAGTATGGATTTTATTTAACAGCAAATGTGAGGTAGAGAGATGGAAAGAAATAAGAAAAAGAGAGAGGGGGAACACAAAGAGAGTGACAGAGAGAGATTAAGAAGTAAGATAATCACCCCCCTGCTGTGGGTCCACTGGCATCCCACTGATCCTCTTCTTCTGGTTTTCTCAGTGGGGCAGGGAGGGGTGGGGACTGGTTTCCTGCAAAACATATAGATGAATATACACTGGATTAATATACGTTCATGTATACATGGCAGTGCCCAAGCACCTGCCCTGTGGGGGGAGTTCTACACTGTCTTTTGCAATGTTCTCTGGATCTGTTGCAACGCTTTGGATCATGTGCAGTCCTCTGGTGGAAGACCTCAGGAATGAGTCTGTGGGGTGCTTCGGGGGTCTTTGATGATAGAAGACAACATCTAAGACATGACAGCAGCCTTTCACGTGCATGTACCTTGTGAATGTGACCTTCATGGCAGGGGTGGAACAGGGGAGGGACTTTTAAAACTGAGCCAGTTTCTGTAAGGAAGGACTCTCCAGAGGGTCTTCTTCTTATTTGGCTTGTAACCTCTAGTGATGGGGGTTCACCTGTTGTCAGAGACTGAAATATTGTATTTTATGACTTAAACATTTTCTTAAAGGACTTTAAAAACTGTATTACAAAAGCTGCAAAGAAGACTACTGCACCCTGAATGGGGCCCTGACTGAGGCCTTACACTGCTCCCTGATGAAGATAAGATAAAGTAACAACTCAGGGCTGGGGACATTCACAAAGCACAGGCTTAACACTTCCAAAGGTGGAGACCACAGCCGCAGGTCTATCAGCTGCCAGGCTCCAACAGACCCTCCACCAAAGGGTGGGGGGAGGAGAGGCTTTGGGTGTGTGTTGGAAATGCCTCTGGTCAGAGGTGCAGTGACTGCCCATCCTCCACTGTGCAGAGGAGCCCAGCTGGAGTCCTCACCGGTGGGGAGGAAGTTTATCCACAACAGAAGGGGGTGACATGGCCCATCAGAGGAGCCCCCCCCCAAAGGGGTCCCCAGACCCTGCACCAGAGATGATGCAAGAGACCCTCAGTGCTGCAAGGGACAGTGTGTCAAGCCAGCCCCTGCAAGAGAGACATGTGGGCGTTCCCACCTGGCCCACAGCGTATATTAATCCACAGAATTCTGTACTCTTCGGCGTGTGGTGTGGTGGCATGTGACGGCGTGGCGTGTGGCAGCATGTAGCAGTATGGTGTGTGGCGGTGACGGGGGACCCTCATCACCATCAGACCAGATGGAGGGGAGCAACGAGACGTCGTTGGGACCCTCGGGTGGGTGATTGCTTCCACCTAACCCCTGTCACCTCTCCCTGTTCCTCCACCCCCCACGCACACTTTTCTTTTTCTTTCTTTCTTTCTTTCTTTCTTTCTTTCTTTCTTTCTTTCTTTCTTTCTTTCTTTCTTTCTTTCTTTCTTTCTTTCTTTCTTTCTTTTCTTTCTTTCTTTCTTTCTTTCTTTCTTTCTTTCTTTCTTTCTTTCTTTCTATCTTTCTTTCTTTTTCTTTCTCTTTCTTTCTTTTCCTTCCTTCCTTCCTTCCTTCCTTCCTTCCTTCCTTCCTTCCTTCCTTCCTTCCTTCCTTCCTTCCTTCCTTCCTTCTCTTTGCCTCTCTACTATTAAATAAAATACATCCATTTTGTGATGACAATATTTAATCTTATTTGGTTTTAATCTCGTTTCTGGGAATATTTTGAACCTTCTAAGTTCTTTCTAGTTTATGCTCAGAGACTTAGCTTGCTTTGCTTTTCTGGGTTTAAACCGGATCGTAACACCTCTCTGTACCACAGGTTTCACCATCACACACCCAAAACCTCTCCTTGACCCTCTTGGTTGTGGGGAGAGAGTGTGTAAACTCAGTCTCACCAAATGATTCTGAAGGCTATGGCCTCCCCCTCAAACCCAGCCAGAGCTGATTTTCAGTACAACTGCTGGGTTTGGCTTTCCTTGTGAATACATTTGTCTCCCCCAGCCTTGTTTACTTCTTCCTAGACCTGAGATAATTGGAGAGTAGTGCCACCTTTATCTTATCTCAAACTGCCCTGGCGTCAGGTGGCTTAACTTACTGTCCAAATTCCCATCAGGAGGCATATTCGGGAGGGTGGGCTTTGATGATCCCAGATGAGCAGTTGCTCCTTTGCATCGTTTGCTACAATGGGCAAAGTCCTTTGACGATTTTAACCATGTTTGAGCCTTTAACCATTTCAGTCTCTCAGGGTTTCCTCAGCTGCTAAAGAGCACTCCTATGCTAAAAACTCCTTCAGGAATCCTGAAGTAGGGACCCAGACTGTGGAAGGTGCAGGCTTTACCCTGCTCTCCCAAGGTTATGGATAGGAGACCATGCCTGCAGGAAAGGAGACAGATCTTCTATCACTTTACAGCAGTTGCCCTGGCTGGTGTCCCTGGTGGACCTTATGACCCAATCAATGGTTTCCAATCCCCTTGATTTATTTAGAGACTGAAAGTGCCTTTCTTGCTATAAAAATATCTCCACATCAGATTTTTTGTTACCATGATTACTCTATCTTGGCTTATGCTATTCAGCAGGATTTAATACAATCTGTGAATCAAGAGGTCATAAGAAATTATTGTATTACAAGATACAGACTATTCCATCCAAAGTCAGCTCTGCATGCATACTGACTATTATACATATCAAGGAGAAAGAGTGTTAAGATTTTGTGTATCTTATGAGTTTTGATAAGAGGGGGGAAAAAAAGCAATTACAAAAATTGCCCTCTGATAAAAACTCTGCAAGATAGGCCAATGAAAGCAGGACTTTTCAGCGGCTTCTCTACAAGATAAGGAATGCACATCTGGAAAGATATATGAATGCAGCACATTCATTGCACAGATATGCTGCACAATATTCAAATTCATAGGTGTGAGGGGAAGGAATATTACTCCACAAATGCTCAGAATGTATTAAATTTTCTTGTTTCATTTCTTTTCTTCTTTGCCTCTGCCTTTGGAGTTCTTTTACTCAGAGTTCAGATTGAAACACAGTAGGTGTGGAATTTTTCTTCAGACTCAGATGTTTATTATTTCTTATTTATGGTACAGGTGCACAGAATGTGCCTCTAAGTTAACAACATGGAAATGGCCCCGAGTTCTACCTTCCAAGGTCTTTTAAATCCCTAACTGTCCAATTATGGAATGCCAACTAATTTTTTTTTACTTATAATCCAATAACTAATCATTCGGGTTCCGCACTGTGGGTTTTTTGAAGCAATATCGTATCACCCAGGCTTGTGAAGAAGAAGCAAGAAGAAGAACTAACCTACACCCAAAATCCTCCATCTTGTTACATGCATATTACTATATCCCAGAAACCTAAATTCTCTGAACCCAGGGTTCCAACAGGAATGAACTCACATTGGATGACAGGTTATTTGGCCACAGAGTACAAAACAATTACAACAAATCTCAGTAACTTTCACCTGAAACAAAACAAGCTCTAATAGCGGATTCAAAATCCTACGCAAATACATTAATATTACCTTTAATATCATCATGAACTGAATATCAGTTGAGACAAGTGGACAAAAGAATTTTGCATAATCAGAATTATTAAAGGTTTTTATGCCTCATTTTTTTTACCATTATTAAAGATTTTCTACTATTTATACTGCAATGCAGGTATGAAAATTGTGTTTCTGTAAAAAGTTGAATTCAGTTATACTCTTTCTGAAACATGTCTGCTTTTGAATTTTCCCCAAATAAAACAGTAATGGTTCTAAATTGCAAATATATTGATTCAGCTTTTGTACTGTGGACCACACAGAATACCACATAATTTTGCCCCATTTTCTTTCTTCTCAAAGCTGGTGCATCTTTACCAAAATGCAGCAGCCCACAGTATCACAGAGAATGTGATGTGATCACAGAGAACTTTAACAGAAAGGCAGTATGAATCATAGCCCTTGGGAAACATTATGACAGCTTTCAAAATGAGAAATGTATGTCTCTATAGACAGAAGTTGAATTTTGCGTGGAAATCTGTACCATTTTTATTGCTTATGTTACATTCACTATTTGCCATTTGCTTTTTGACCTTCCCGGTATTCTTTCTGCATTTTACCAGTGTCTAAAAGTTTTAGGCATAAGAATATGGGCTGTAATAAATCCTAAATATTTAATTTTAAAAATGAAACACACATTAAAGAAGTATCTTCATTTGTTCAACAAAGCAATCAATAAATGTGCTGATGGTGGAGTAGGATAATTCCCAATAGTACTAACAGAATAATTAGCAGCATGTAGATTGGGGAAACATTTTTTTCCACATCATTTACATCCCTGCTATTCTTGTTCATCACAGAGCATCCCTTCCCTCACAGCAAGCTGCTCCTTGTGCTGCTTGACCGTGAGCAATAAGATCTGATCTGAGGAGAGGTTTCAACTAAGTTACAGGGACCTGAGTAACTTTAAATCACCTCTAAGTAAGGAATATATAGCACTGAACGTAGTATTTTTCCATGCTTCAGGAAGAAAACCCTCACAGAGAGGGACAAGCATGTCCATCCCCACCTCACACCCCATGGCACCTACTAGGCACCAGCTGCCATTTGCCCGCACATGCACAAGGAGCCTTCCCTGAGCTGCTCCTCAAGGGCCCCCTGGTCCTTGTACAGAGAGACAACCAGAGCACATTCGATCAGCACCAGAAAAGAGTCATTTGCAGTCTGTAATTGGCCTTGAGCTGTTCCAGTTAAAGCACGTGGAGCAAGCAAGGCACAGCACAGGACAGCACCAGAGGCTTGGGCAACAGCCTGGCAGCTTTTGGCCAGGGGGCAAGGGCTGAAGTGTCATCTGCCCACAGTCTAATTCCTTCTCTGCCATCCACGCCTGCCAGCATCCTGTTTTTTCCCTCTCAACTGCCCAAGACACCACCAACCAGCTCCTCGGGCATTTCCCCTGCCCCTGTGAGGTGGCTGTCCTGGTGGCCTGGCTCACCTCTTGCAGGACTGAGGTGCTCCCAGACTGAGGTCCTCCCATCTCTGCCATGCCCATGCAGGGATGCCATGGTCCCAGTGAACTGCTAGCACCTGAGGGCACATATAGTGTGACATGGGCAGGGCCACGGCTGCCAAAAACCTTAGCAATCCAACCACATCTTCTTCCACCCCTAATTACTTGATCCTTAGAAGTTGACAGCAACGTTTTCCCTTCCTTCCTAAACACTGGCACACTCCTTTCATATACAGAGGGAGTCAAAGGGTTTTCTTTCCCCCACTTGCATGACATAGACTAATCCATTAAATTTCAGGCTACTAGGTTTTCAAGTAGTACCATATTAAAGTACTAGAGTTGTGTAGTGCCTGTAATAAATTCATTGCAGTCTTCTGCTGAGTACATACAGGAAAAATAGAATTTCTGTATTACAGCCATAGAGGATGTATATTAATTTACATTTAAAAGCAAACAGTTAAGATCCCTTTCAACTGATCTGAGGCAAATTCTGTCTGGCTACGTTCAGATGCACTCATCAGAAAACATTTGAATAGATACTCAGTGTCAAAGCCACACGATGAAAGATGAACATTCATAGTCAAGTCTCCATGAAAAATCCAAGAGAGGCCCATTCTCCAGTCCACCAAAAGAAGCATTTCACTGAATGTAATTGTCTAGCCACAGGCTTCACCTACAGTTCTATTAATGAACATATTCATTAACATCATGGTGTCTCATAAAATGAGAGTTCTCAGCACCCTGAGACTGCAATAAAAATAGTGCATGAGAATGCATGCACACAAACAGCACGTGTGCCTGAGTGAGACTGCCAGTGTGCTTTTATTTTGCGCATAACCACAGTCAAAGAAGGAGGTTGCAATTTTCTATTATTTTGTTTGCCAGGAAGCTCTCTTTTAGCCCTAAGACTCTGATTTCACCTTTACCAACATGGCAGTATTTGAAAATGTCAGCAGCATACAAATAAATATGTTGATAAATTCACTATGAACACCCCTTCTTCTTGGCTTTTCACACAATGGTGATTTTAAGCAGATTAGTAGTATGCACAGACCAGAGGAAGAGTCTGTATGTTTTACAACACTTAATACTTTTTACTGATTTTATGCTCAGTAATGTTATGAAGTTGCTAGATATTGATCACTGAAGACAGTGCATTGCACTTTGATTAAAATTGTCTAAAGGGAAATTCACTATTTACTACCAACAAGACGGGAATATAAATGAGTAACATTTTTATTTCTGATATTTAGTAAATCTAATTTCTTAGTTTATTTTCCTAAATAACTTTAATTCAATCCCTTGCAAATATTTTCTATGAAAAATACAGCATTTTCTAATGTCATGGGTTAGCAAGCATAGTCCCAGAAGTGATGTTCTTGCAAAGGGGTGCTTACAGCTTCCTCTGTGACCTGACCTGACAGAACCTATCAGTGGCCAGTTTGAATATGGACAGTTCTTTGAGCCACTTAAAGTTGTGACCACCTCTGTGATCCACACTTAAGAATAGACTGACCCCAGGCAGAGCCTCTCTCTCTCTCGTTCCCATTGCTGGGACAGGTGGCTGCGGGACCCGTGCAGGAGCCGGTGGGCCTGGCCCAGGCTCTGCTTGGGCCGGGCCAGGCCAGGCTGGGCCACGGCCATCCTGGAGCCGATGGGCCCTGTTCCACATGCAGCGTCCCCCTCCCTCCCTCCCTCCTCCCCCCCCCGCTACGTGCAGACGGAGTGGCCCAGCTCCCCCTCTCCAGTGCAGCCAAGATTCAGCTGAAGCTGCACCGATGTCCTGCAAAAGATCATGTGACCTACAGTGATAAGCAACATTCCCGTTGCAAGGCCTAGGTGAGATTAACCATTTTAGTCCTGTGAAGAGCTGAAAACCTGAGGGAGAAGAAAGGAGATGCTTAAAGCTGAAATTCTGTTGTAAAGCTATGATATATCAGAGTATCCCGTTGTAATTTCATGAAGATATGGGGGGTGGAGCATTCAACTTGTACTTGAGAGCAAAAGCACTTGCACTGAGATAGGCAGATGCTGAAGCAGCTGTAATTTAATGAGAAATTTGAACAGGGAGGGATGGAAGAGACGAGGACTTTTGCTCCAAATGGAAAAGGAGAAGACCTCAGTTCCTAGAAATGCTCCCAGAGATAGTCCTAGAGATGAAGATAAGGAGGACCCTTTTCTCCCAGGGAAGGAGATGGACCTCTGTTCTGAGAGATGAAATGCTCCCAGAGATGGGTGAAGAGAACTTTTGTTTCTGAATGGCTCAACCTTAAAATTTTACCCCACTAATTCAGGAGTGGACCCTTGAAAGCGGTTGTCAGAAAAGCTGCAAGTCATGGGAAGGGACTCACATGTGAGCAGAGAACCAACCTGGGCAGCTGTCTCCTTGTGATAATGTTTTCATAGCATGGATAAGAGAGACTTCTCTTCCTAAATGGACTGAAGAAGTTTATTATGGAAGTGGTAAACAGACTGAACATCTCAAGGGTTTTCTTTTCACATTGTCTGTGGGAGAAGGGAGAAAGGTGGGGGGGGGGGGGAGGAGAAGCGTTCTGAAGGTGTGGTATGATTTTTTTTTCTTCTTTTAGGTCTGTTAATGAACTTCTTTATATTCTTTCAAGTTTGGCACCTGCTCTGCTTTTCTCCTAATTCTTATCTCACAGAAGGTAAATAGTAATGAGTATTTTGGATCAAACCACTACACTAAATTGGTGTTTCTGCCCAGTTACGAACCGAACCCGCTACATCTTTTTAAAATGGCAAGCTTTTTGATAGTTTAGGATTAGTGCTAGATTTAAAGTTTTTAGTTTAAAATTCTACAGTTAAGAAAATAAACTTTTGTCTTCCCCTCTTTCCCAGTCAGGCTTGAGATATTTTTCCTGCATCATCTCCTCTGAAATCACAGAATGATGAACAATCATTTAAAAAAATCATGCTGAGAGACACACTCAGCATTGAAATTTTCAGTCTGAACACTTGAGGCTTGGCTGTGTGACAAGCATTTTGAAATCAAAGAAATTAAACATTTTCTTGATACAGAGAAATGACATCTTTAAAATAAAGTCATTCATATTTTTAGCCCTGGTCACCTTTTCCCTGTGATATCCAGGAAAATAAACCTTTCTTGTCATGATATTTCAGAAAATAGAAGGAATTAGTTGTATTAAGATCAAGTATAAGGAAATTTACTGAAAAAATACCTGGTGCTCCATGTAAAAAATGCATAGCAGTGGGACCACAGCTGAAGAGGAATTTTGCAGTTTTCACAAATAATGTCTCTTGCAGACAGTGGTCTTATTCAAGTCAAATTGTGTACCAATGGAGAAGTGATTCAAGGTCCATGTAGTCTGTTCCTACTCACCTCTTTCCAGTCACCTTTAAACCCACTTGCTAATATCAGATACACTTAAAAGTATGGCAGAAAACTAAGGCACTATTATTTACCATGGGGATTTTCAGCTGGATAGAGGGCATGCAAATTAGGAGAAACTTAGCCTTTTACAATAATTTTGACAGCTGTAAACCAGTTTATTAGGAAGTGTACAGACACCAGTCAGTAAGTCACCTTGTATACAGGGATGCCAAGGCCTGTTTTCTCTCTTGTTCAATGGAAGAGCAGGAGCTAAGCTTATTCTTTGGGGAAGTTTTGAACCAGGGAGACAGGATGCCATGCTCCATTTGTTTTGTTTCTCACAAAACAACCTAACTATGCCACATCATACAGAAAGATGAACAACACCGCAGCCACTTTCAGTACATTTTTATCACTTTATGTTTATAGCGCTATCTCATTCACATCAACAACATTGTATCACACAAAGTCTCTGAGTCAGTTAGAACTATCTCCTCTTCCCTCCCTTAAACACTTTATTAAAAGACACTTTAACTGTATGAGAGGCTTAAAAACTTGATATAACTTGATTACTCCCTGCAATCCTCAGAGACAGCTTTCCAGAGCTACCCTGTATTTGAAATAAGCATGTTTGTATGGTACTTCAAGCAATGAGAAAATCAGTTTTCTGTCTACAGAGTTGCATGAATAATGCTGAATTCTCTTGCTATTCTATTTTGCAGAATATGGATTGAAAAGTAGGTAACAGCTTTTTAGGGGAGGACATTACTGCAGGATTTATAGAGAGAAAGAAGTGTGCAGGAAGGAAGCAGCAAGATGGGAGATTCAACACAGTTCTGTAAGCACAAAATCATTTAGTGTTGTACTCTTCAGAGTCCAGGGGAACTTCAGTGACTGAACAATTTAAATAGACAGAAGGGCCTCTGGACAGCTGTCAAAAGAAGTTTACAGAACAATATAGGATCACACCCTATATAGTTTGTTAAGTCAGCACATGATCAATCTGTAACACATTCTTGTAAGTCCAAGCAGCTCTTACTGGCCTGCATTTCCCAGACGTATTTATGCACTTCTTGGCTAAGAGATACGTTCCGTAGCCTGAGATAGCAGCAATCTCTGATCTTCACTCTGTGAAGGTTTCTTCTTTACAAGTTAGTTCTTTGTTTATTGTCTTAAAAACATTAGATAGCCACTCTGCTGACAGGACTGCATGGATATTAGCTCTGTCAGTAAAGAAAAACAATGTGTTTAGAATACTGATACCCTTTAAAGTGTCTTCAGTGCAAAGCATACCTCTGTATGTACATATGTACATATTGAATAAGTACCAGAAAAACAATAAAGAAGCTTCTTTCTGTATAAACTGAAGTATCAACGTTCTTTTGAGAGAGATGTCAAAAACTCACTGCACAGAACAACAAAGGATCTGACAAAGAAAATTTTGTCTGAATAATCTGCTAGAACAATACATTAGTAGCCTTTTCAGTTCAAGCCTATGATTTCCAGATGCATGGATTTAAGGGTTACGAGCTACAGAAATTTAACTACGGATATTGACAGAGTTATGCAAGTCATAAATATTAAATAGCTTGCTTCTTGAAGAGGGGTATCCACTAAAGATAAGCAGAAGCCTCATCTACAACTTTCCCTCAGAATATTGGACCACATATTGTTTAAGGTCTTAGATCATACAGAGCACAAAGTACAGTTGTTTCATTAATCGGAATCTAACATTAAGGCAAAGAAATAGCTTATGCCATTACAGCTGCAATTCCTACGTGATAACTAAACAGCGAGTTCAGTTCGTAAACTGGGCAGAAACACCAATTAGAGTGTAATGGTTTGGTTCAAAATATCTAATACTTATTTTCTTTCTGTGAGATAAGAATTAGGAAAAAGCAAAGCAGGTACAAAACTTAAAAGAATATAAAGAAGTTTATTAACAATCCTAAAAGAAAGGAAAAGAAGTCAGACTAGACCTTCAGAACACTTCTCCTCCCCCACCTTTCTCCTTTCTCCCACTGGCAATGTAAAAAGACAACCCTTTGGTGAGGGAAGACATGCAGACAATCAGTGTGACTGATTAAGCAAGCTTCGTTTATTGGTAATACAGAGGCACTTATATAGTATGAGTATACATGCTTGTCAGTTCTTGATTGGTTTAAACTTATGAAAGCGCATTCTTGTTTCTACATAATTGGGTTAGATAAAAGGCTACATTTGGCAAGCTTCTACTATTTATGTTTTAACTTGAGAAATCAAAGTTCTTCCTCCCCTCCCATGGTCAGTACATCTTATCAGCACAGCACTGTACCTCCTTAAAACTCCCTTTTGGTTCTCAGGCTTGTTTCTCAAGCAGGCATTTTCTCATGCAGGCATTTTCTCATGCAGGCATTAGCTTGTACAGCTCTTTTATTGATCTGTACCCTACAGTGCCTTTGTGTCCTCTGGGAACAGTTCCCACTCAGCCCGGTCAGCTCGGGACACAGCAGGCTGCGGGGGCCAGCCTCTGATATCGGAGGGATCAAAGGTCTGGCTCGTGGGTCCTTCCAAGGGACCGCGGCGGTGAAGGCAGACGGCGGAGGAAAGGGGGCAGGCTCAGAGTTGGGTTAAAGCCAGAAAGTTTATTGGACCTCCGAATGGGGGGGACCTCAACTACCAGGGGGGCCCAACTCTACGCACCTGCCGATCTCGTGCAGGGGATTTTATGGGGGGGGGGGGGGGGGGGTGGGGGGAGAGACATGGGGGGGAGTACAGATCAACCAACCAGGGAAGGGAAGGGTGTGGCAAACAGAACGAGGGACACATAAGGGAACCAACTGTAACAAGGGAAGGGAGGGACTTCTTTCCCAGGACCAATCACCTGGCCCCCTGGCTAGAACTTTCCAGAAGCCTGGGAGGGGTGCCAGAGTGACAGACAGGGTCCTGGGAGGAGACAAAACTGTCATATAGGGTGATTTAAATAAAACAGGGGGGGCGCCAACTGGGGTACACCAAACTTAAGGAACATAGAGGGGAGACCCAGACTGAACCAAAGCAAACACACTCCCACACTACAGCTCTATCAATGATCCATGTCCCTGATCCTCTAACCATTCTTCAACACCTTGAGATTTCCAGTCAGTTTACCACTTCCATAGTAACCTTTTTTCAGTTCGCTTAGGGAGAGGAGTCTCTCTTGCTCATGCTATGGAGACATCTCCACGAGAAACAGTTCTCTCATGGCTTCATGTCACAGCGAGACAGCTGCCCGAGATGGTTCTCTGCTCACATGTGAAAGTCCCTTCCCTCGACTTACAGCTGTGCCCACAACTGTTTCCGAGGGTCCAATCTTTAGCTAAGGGGGTACCATTTTAAGGATGAGCTGTTCTGAAGCAAAGGTTCTCTTTACCTATCTCTGGGAGCATCTTCATCTCTAGGAACAGAGGCCCTCCTCCTCTCCTGGAAGCAACGGTTCTCATCAAATTACAGCTACTGTCATTTGCTTATTCCAGCACAGATACGTTTGCTCACAATTCCAATTTGAACGCTCTACCCCTCCATGCTTTCATGAAATTACAACGGGTACTCTATCTATGTATCGTAGTCCATCACCATAGCTTTACAACAGAATTTCAGCTTCTAGGCTTGAAGCATCTCCTCTTTCTCCTCCCTCAGAGCTTCAGCTCTTCCGTTTTTACTGACTTTGGTGTCTTTATGGTGTTTTCTTCACCTGCCTCCACCTTTCCTCTTCCTCTGACTCGGGAGAGGATTGATGTCTGCAGGCTTCATCTGTTCTGGAGGAAGCTTACAGCACTAAAGGGTTAATCTCACCTGGGCCTTGCAGCTGGAATTCGCTTATCGTTGTTGGTCACATGATCTGTGCCGGGCATCGGGGCAGCGGCCTCAGATGAGTTTTGGCCGCACCAGGGCCTGCCTGCATGGAGCAGGGCTGTGGGGGAGCCGCAGATGGAACATGGCTGCACTACAGCCGACCCGGCCGCGCCGAGCAAGGCCTGGCCTGGCCCCGCTGGGCCGCCTGCAGGCCCCCCCCAGTTACCTGTCCGAAAGCTGGAAGACTAGTGAGCTTTCCCCGTATTTGTTTGTTCTTAAATGTGGATCACAGAGGCGTGTCAAGCTTCTTAAGTGGCTTAAAAAAGTTGCCAATATTCAAACTAGCCAGTTGACTGGTTCTGTTATGTAATAGAGGAAGCTGTAAGCACCTCTTTGCAAAAGAATCACTTCTGTGGCTGATGCCCTCTTTACTGAAAACCCAAACTATACTAAACCATGACACAAGATATAGTAATATTTTTGCATTTCACATATGTCTATTTTAATTTACTTTTAATATACTATAGTCTATACAAAGACTTTCTCATAGATTTGGTTTTAAACAGTATTGATTTAACATCATCTTTCAAGGAATAGTTAAACCCTTTTTTCCTCTCCTCTCTGACCACACTGTACTAACACATCAGGGTAAAATACACAAAATTAATAAGCAATACATTATTATTGTTATTTCTTCCAGTTAATCTTTTCTTTATCCTGGACATTCCTATGGCTGTCTTCAGCCACATATCAAATTGAAGCCAAGCATATTCACTTAAGCTCACAAGGAAGAAAGAATTGAGAGTTGTAAACTGTAAGTGTCCTTATTCTGGCTGGGATAAAATTAGTTTTCTTCCTCATGGCTGGTACCTTCTCATTTAGTATGAGGATAAAATTGGTAACACACCAATGTTTTAATTGTTGATGACATTGCATAGCCACTGATAACCCATCACTCACAGCCCTGCCTCACTTTAAAACTTCAGCACTAAAAATCACCCAACCAAACAATAACCCACTACCCAGACTCTACGCACTGCAAAAGCATAGGTTTCAAGAACTGACATCTTCCCTTCTTTAAAGAGCTGATAAAATACAGCTCAGACCATTTGATCCTCATCTGTGTGACATATTGTCATGTTCAGCCTTTGCAAATCTGAGTGGGCCTGAGCGTGTGGTATTTCCCTTGCTGAGTGGGAGATCTGGGGAGTTTTCATTAACTCCTTCACTTTTTTTTTCCATATTCACCTGGAAGCAGTGTAGAAATGCAGCACATTTATGTCTAACAAGTTAATACTATACAGCAGGACCTACATACATCAATTCCCCAACATACTAAGATAACCACCCTTATGTATGTGCAAATAATCTGTAACACTAAATTACTTATATAAAGAAAGTATCATTGTATTATAAAGATTACTATAACTAGCTTATGGCATAATTGCACTTTTTCGTTTTTCTACTTTAGTGCTCACTTTACAGCTAGCATGTAAAAGGCACTTTTCTAGTATATTACAGTGGATTAGAAGCTTTTCAATAAACTGGCAAACGCCCCTTTTTTGAATGTGTATGTTTATTTTATTAAGCTTTGCCTATATACTATCGAGTAAATAGAACAAACATTAGAAAGAGCAATACAGATTTTATTAAAGAAGCAGCCTGTAGAGATTTATACTTTGGGTTGAAAACACCAAATCTTACGCTTGACTAAAAAAAGAAACCTTAAAAAAAAGCTAGCATGTTTTTCTGTTGGATTGGTGAAAGTAATCTCATACTTCTGTCTTGTGCTGGATTTTTATGTGATAAAAAAAATACTTGAAGTAGCTCTTGGACAATCAAAAGAATTCTAAAACCTCAGAAATTCAAAATCTTCCTGAAAGAAATAAGCAATATTAGACTTTTCAAAGGCTTAGCTTAAACCATTGAGGAAAACTTTCATTTCTATTCAGCTTTAAGAATTTTTAAAATTTATTTTAAACATAATTTCAATGCAAATGGTCTTAGAAATCAATGAGAAAAATTAATATTTGTTTTTATTTCCTTTTGATGAAAGTGTACACATGTCCTAGAGGTTTGGAAGTAAAATGTCATGAGCTGCCTTTGGACACATTTTTATTCAAATTGGAGATCTATATTGTTTCCTTCCCCACCTGTAAACTCGCCTGTCCCCACTTGCACAGAAGAAATGCATTTCCTTCAGCTATCTAAGTAAGATAAATATTTGAACGGTGGTGTTTTCAGAAGAGTGAACACAAGGATGTTATAGGAATGACTGTGGAGAACGGCAGGGCTTGATAGGCCACAAGACAGAGTACAGAGCTGCATGTAAAATATAGTGAAAAATAATAATAGGAAAAATAATGATTTTCCTAAATATCCAGGTAATCTGGCAATATTGTTGCTATTAAAAGAAGTTTTTCTTGAAATAGCTAAAAGTCTCCAGTGTGAATAAGCCTTAGCATGCCGTCTAGCAATCTTGATATTTTAATATCTTCCTCACATATTTTTTGCAATTGACAAAATAGGACCTTGCAAATTACAAGAGAGCCAGAAAACATAAATTATGCCCTAATCATGCCTTTGCATTCTACTTGCTATCACTGTCTGTGCCCTACATTTTCCTGCTCTCTTGCTGATGGTGTGTGCAGCCCTATTCCAAACCACAAATAGTTTTAAAGATCAAGTTTCGGTATACTGCTAATTTCCCTATATAATTCCACATGATGGAAAGCAAAGAGTTGCAAGTATTAGAAGATGGAGAACCACACAGACAGGTACAAAATAAGACTTTAAGATGGTGCTTTCTTTTTTGCATATTGTCACGTTGGAAATACTCTCTTTTTCCTTTCTCAAACAGAGCGTAAAAATTGAAGACAATGTTCATGACATTAAACTCACATGAGTAAGATCTGATACAGCTGCACTAAATTACCTAATTCCTTTGTTCTGGTCACATTTTGTGTGCTGCTGATGACTATTGCCAGGCACACAGATTCACTGTAAAAATAGTTATGCATTTTAAGACTATACTGTATTAGCAGGTTAGAACTGCCACCTAAATCTTCATAAGTTATATTTCATAGTAACAGGGCAACCCAAGAGTGCCCTACAGTGTTTATGGGTTCTCTCCTAGTGTGTTGGTCTGCTCTCAGCCTGCTGAGCATCTTTGTAGTCTGCTGGAACAATAAAAAAGGAAAAGATGGTGCCCTTCTGCACAATAATTTATTTGAAAGCATAATTTCACAATTTTTGTTCCTGTTTAAAATACAGACAAAATGCTGGAAGATTTGTCTCTGTAGAGTGTAAATCCTTTTAAAAAAATATGCCAAAACATACAACACCCTGCCTTATGCTTAATATATCAATCAGGTTTCAAGCAGAAGAGATTTTAAAAACAAAAGCAATAAACAAAACAACCAAAAACCACAAACAAACAAACAAACAACAGCAAAAACCCAATTCAATAAACAACAAACATGCCAGTAGAAAATTACAATGTACAGATATGCTTGCAGGAACAAGCGGGGAAGTACAATTACAAGTTTTAAGCAATCTAGTCAGCATAATATGTCATTTTATTACAACTGGGTGCAAATCTGTGTTTGAACAAAAAAGTCATAGAGACACCCCATATGAGAATCTTCCTCCCACATTTGTAATAGCAAGTGCAGTCAGTTCAAATTCACATACGTAGGTGACGACATAGTATTTAAAAGAGTGGAGCGAAGGAATAGAAAATCACGTACTCTGCCCCCAACCATGTCAGTCTGTTACCTACAATGAATTCTTGAAGACTTATACCCCAATTTGCAGTAAACACATCAAATGAAGAGCTACTGAGTCCTTCCTATGTGATTTATTCTCTCAAGATACAAGCAACATATGATATGTCCTTATACTTTGCCCTATCCTCCCCACTTGAACGCTTTCTTGATTGAGTCACCAAGAATTAAAAAAAAAATGCTATTCTTCTCAGAAGGAAAAGGTTCATCAGTTTTTAATCAACTCTGTTCAAAATAATCAAGAGCAAAATGTACCTCAGCTCTGAAAAATGTTGATGTTTTCCTGTAAGAATTTATTGGTTTGCCATTTCAAAGTGACTTGCCAAACAAAGAACATTTATTTATTTGAGCTTGATTGCTAAGGAAGTGATGCCAATGTGATTACACTAAACCACTGCTGTCTCTATGCATTTATGAAAATCCTTGAATAACTTTTGGGACAGTTGATGACTGCAAACAGGTTTGACAAAAGCAAGAAGGAGACCCAGTGGCTATAAAGATCTTGCAAATCTATGGAAAGAAGGTACTCCTAAAGCGGGGAAATATACAGTTCCTGACTGCAGAAAACCATTATTTGCAGCTCCTCTTTTCTTAAGCTGCAAAGCCAAAGGAATTCTTATGTAGCCTTACCTCACTTAACCTCACGCCCCAGGGTCTGACTTACTTTTTAAGTTTTTAAACTGGGGGAAAAATAGAGGTTATGTTTTGTTTTTTTATTTTAGCATATAAAAATTAGTATCCTGTCTAATTGAGAAACATTTAAAATGTAATTTTACTGTTAATTTTGGTGTATGGTTCTGTGTAGAAACAGAAGAAGAATGTGAAATACCAGACTTTTCTTTAAATAAGTGGGGAGGAAAGCCAGGCTGTGTTCTGGTCTTAATTTTGAGCTGTAAAAAAGCTGACAAGTAGAAAAAATTTTAAAGCATCACTAGGCAGTCACAGATGGTGGGGACCCCTTTCTTGAATTCATAGCAGTTCTTTAACCCAAGCTAGCTTAGACAACTGAGAGAGTGCAGAGGTAACATAGAGGCAGATATAACTTGAGACCACTTCTGCAAAGAGGTTGCTGCAGTGGATTTGTGATGAATGAGGCAGCCACACCTCTGTTTGAGATCTCCTATGGCATGTTTAGAAGTAGAAATAGTATTACAGCAAAGGTTAGAAATATTCAGAATCAATACCTGACAAGCTGAGTCCCTGAATCATTCCTGTGGCCCTGCACCAGAGTTGGTCCAGTCAGAACAAATGGTTTTGCACTGTCAGCCCAAGTACCAGACCCAGGGCTCAGCAGAGGGAAAGGTTCTGCTCCCTCAGCTTGTTGACAATTCTCCTCCTCATGCAGCCCAGGATGCTGTAATCATTCTCTGTAGTTCATTACAGTTCAGTTCTTTCCTGGTGTCTATTCAAGAATCTAGTGGAAAATAAAACCATTCCTTCAATAAAAACAGAATCGCATTTATGTTCAGACACAGTGGCCATCTGTGTAGTAGAATACTCTTTGTGCATCACATTCTGAAGCTTAGATGCTAAAGACCTCAGCATAGGGGTCTCATGTTCTACTTTGAAATGTAGCAACTTCACTTTGCTCCAGCAACAAACATATCACAGCCAGAGAGAGGAAGCCATCCTACACCCAGACAGCTGCAGCCACCATGGAGTTCCTTACAAAGCAAGGAAAACTAAAATTACAGACCAACTAAAACATCTATATTATCTAATGACACTTGAGTGTTGAGGTTTTTTTGGGGGGGTGCAATTGTGTCTATGCTTCACGGCTTTCAATGATTATAACTTATACAACTTCATTATTAGAATGAATAATTTTAGGACAATTATTACAGAAGCATTCTGTATACAAAATGGTCACACATATATTTTTAGCACCAAGCTCTATCCCATTTAGATGCTAATAAGAGAAATTCTTCCTGGATTTGCCACATAGTGTGCATATATATATATAAATGGTCATGTGAGGGATAAAACTGTGTGAGGAATAGGAAAGACTGGATTGGTTGGCCTGCTGGAAATTCGGCTTTCATTTGTAAAGCTTCTTAAAAAGGCAAATCATGACTGATCCCATAATTCTGAGTTGAAAAGTCCAGCACTGCTCACCTGAATGAAAATAAAAACTGCTTCATTTTTTTTTTCTAGACAGTACATACCACTAACAAAGTATCTGCTTCAATGCTGTTCTTCCTGTCATCAGTGCAGCAGAGCAGCAGAAAAATAAGATTTTTATTAGAGGAAGATTTTTTTCACTCACAGATAAAGTAAAAATAGAATAATTTCTGCAAATTCTTAAAATTATTTAATAAGGATTTGACCTAAATAAGGTAAGGCAGACACCAATCAACTTTTATTTTTTTTAAGTCTAATCTTACCCTTTATTTTTTGAGGTAGTTTTGTGGTTTGTTTCTTTTTAATTTGAGAGACTACATACTTCTAGAATAGTTCATACTTTCATGACTGGAGACAGATTTCAGGCAACAGATCCCACAGACAATAAACAGTTGTGGAATTTCTAACTGTAATGGAGATTTCTCAAGTGAGTTGTGAGTAATGTAATGTCTGCATCAATATTCCATGTAAAAATCACCAGAATTACATTATTGATTTGACTAAATTTATTGCTATTCTGATAATTCTAATCCATTGCATTTGAAAACAATTTTAAATGACTAGCAAAACATATTCTAGGTAATATGCTTCTGGGAGATTACTATGCTTCTCAGCTGCTTAAATCCACTCAGCCTTCAGTGTGGAGCTGCAAACACTTCTAAATTGTGTAGCAGTCTTCCACAGAAATCATCAAGAGTCCTGTCTTATTGCTTTCATAAAATATGGTTTACACCTCTCTAAGTAATTGAATTTTGCTAGCGTTATGGGCAGGCTGCATATTTGTGTCCACAAAAATACTATGCAGTCCTTAGGAAAAAGCAGTTCTTTCTATTGTATGAATTCCAATTAAAGATTACTTTATGAAATTTATGCTGGACATTTTTCACTCCAAAATGTTAATTAACAAGGAGATGAGCTTTTCTAGGAGAAAGAAAAGTCCCATAGTTACAACTGCTCTTAGAGAAGCTTGGAAATGTTTCTTGCATATC
Source organism: Aphelocoma coerulescens (assembly GCF_041296385.1). NCBI lineage: Eukaryota > Metazoa > Chordata > Aves > Passeriformes > Corvidae > Aphelocoma > Aphelocoma coerulescens. Next base: position 95,888,068 of record NC_091015.1, on the reverse strand, counting down.
ATAGAAAGTCTCTGACTGTCCTGGGGTGATGTTATGAAGCCACTTTATTCCTTAACCGTCCGCTTAATGCCCAAGGACTCTGTGCCTTTGGGATGGACCCGGGGGCGGGGCCACGGGACCCGAGTGCGGGCGGTTGAACGGCTGAGCCCAACAGCTCGGGGGCTCCAGGGTCTGGGCAGGGCTCGGAAGGGAGTGCACTGGGAGCACTGTGCTGCTTTTTGGGTTTCTTTTGTGTTCCAGATAGCTGGGAAAAAGTTCTCTTGGTTTTTCTTGTTCTTTTTTCCCTCCCTTTCTCGTTGCTTCACTGCCTCCCTTCCCTCCTCACCAGTCCGGGGAGCCCGCGGGGTGGCCCCAGCTGGTCCAAGCCCGGGGGTCTGTTCCCTCTCTGGACATTTGTTGTATTTTGAGTTGTTTGGGGTTTTTTTACCCTGTTTTGTTTGTATGTTAACAAACAGTTTGGTTTCTTTTTCCCACTTTTACTCCTTGTGACCCGTTTGTCTCATTGATGGAGAAAAAGGGGAGGAACACTCATTCTGGAGTGTTTCCTCCTGAAGTTTTGTCTCCAAAACTGAGATACTAACATATTCTAGCACCAGCATAAGTATAAAAAACTCTCTCTCTACTGCCAAAATAATAGTAGTAGTAATAATAATAATAATAATAATAATAATAATAATAATAATAATAATAATAATAGTTATAATTATAATAACAAAAAAAAATTCTACAGTCAGATCAAAAATCTGACACCTAATAAAGATCACAAATTAAAAATGCATCATGCCAAGTGCATTAATGGGGCTTTCCCTAATGTGAATGCATGCTAAGAAGTAAAAAACCATCAAATTATTTGCAGCTATGCGTGAACATATTTTGAAGCAAAGTAAATGATAGATTAGATAGATAGATAGATAGATAGATAGATAGATAGATAGATAGATAGATAGATAGATATCCACAGTTGCAAATGTGAGAATGATTTAACAAGCAAAGTAATGGGAAAGCTTCATCACACATGGTAAGGGGAACAGGTACAGGACTAACATTACAGTCAACTTGTGACGCTCAGCAGACAATACCTGTGAAAGAGCTTTTGCTCACTAATTTTTATGGGTTATGCTGAAAAACCAAAATTCACTAATTTTTCTGCCCAGACTGTGGAAAGAACAACACAATTTTTGGCTTGATACTTAACGTTTTTGGCACGATACTTAACGTTTTTGGCACAAGAAGGAGAAAACAGCATTCTTCCCACGAAACTGTAACAGTTTGAATAGCCAGTTGTATAAAACAAATCAGCATCATATCTCCCCTTGTGATTACAGTGCATGTTTAAATTAACTAAGTCATTGAGTTACTTAATCCTCTCCCTCATTTTCATTAGTCCTGTTTTGCTTCTGTTAGTGTCCTGCCAGTTTATTAAAGATAGTATTATTCAGCAAATAAATCATGTAAAAAGCTACAATATATTTCCTTAAGTCTTAAATGCAATCAAAGCTGTCATGCTTTCAAATGTTTATATTGCTACTTCTCTTCCAGGAATACCTTATAATTTCATATATCTTATCACTGATCTAAATATCACCTTGAACACTGCATTTCCTCAGCTGAGGCCAGTGTTGCTTGGAAGGCTGATGCAGACTGCTGAAGAAATGCAATGCCTCAACTTTGAAAACAATGCTTAAATAAAGGCAAAGTTTGCGTATTATGGAAATTTTAAAGAATTCCACTTTGTTCCAGTAAATTCAAGACATGACAAGCTTGTTGCCGAGTCACCTTTTCTGAACAGAAAACATGGTAGCAACTGTCAAGATATTAAGGTATAATAATTTATACATTATACTTCAAGAGCAACTTATAATACTTTAATTCCTCTGTCGCCACTCTGTCTTTCCTAAAAAAGCAGATGAAACACCACTGGAGCAGATTGAAAGCATTGTAGTTTGCAATTTCTGTGTATTCCTTGGGAAATCAAGATTAAGTGATTCACTGATGTTTAAATAAAAATCAACAAGACAGTATCAAGATAGGTACATTATTTTGCATGAACTGTGGCTCTGTGTGGCTCTGTTTAAAGACATCTGAGGCTGATTAAGAATGATGTAACTATCTGATAATTTGCAGATAACAAAGGGAAAAATATATTCTTTCATATGTTTTGTTTTGTTTTGTAAGGGTAAATTGAGATGCTGCAAGAACAAGAAGCACAGAAATTATGTCCTGGCAACCTAAGAGAGACAAGGGTCCTTTTTGCCTGGCAGAAAAGCTGAATGCTGGGATTCAAAACAGTAATAGCCTAACCAGACATGCTGGGCAAAGGTCAAAGAAGAAATCATGGCAAAGGGAAGGGAAAAGATAAATCCAAATGCTACATCTCTGAACAATGACAAGAACCCTCCCCATCTCCCAAGACCCCACAATGTTCTTTTCAGTGGTATGACTAACTACCCTTCACCTCATCTACTATGGACAACATCACTTTAACTTCTGGGAAATTCTGTTTGGGTAGAGTGAAGACAGGTAGGATTGATGCAGGTTGCTCTGGGTTTTCTGGGAGATTTTTGCAGGGAGGTAGTTTTGAGCTTTTTCCTGGGATTTTCCAGGGCCCAGCAGTTTGGTTTGAAACAACACACAAGCAGCAAGCTTGGATCTTCAGGGAAATATCTAGGTCACATGCAAAGCTAATGTTGCCAAGAAGCATAAGACGACATTTTTTTGACCTATGTGAACCAACTGAAGTAACTTAAGAAAAAATTTAAGAATAGTCACGCAAAAAACAATAAGGAAAAAAAAAATTCAATATGAGCAAGTTTATAGGAGCAGGGTTCATCAGACACTGTCTTGATTCTAGAACAGCAGCAAGGAATTACAGAGCACATTAGGCCTGTGCAGGGCCCAACTATGCATAGCAAAGACAAATAAAATGTCAACAAGCTCATATAACCTCAATATGAGTGTTCATTTGAAGAAGCACTTGAAGAAAAACTAGCTACCCCTTTCTACAACTGAATATATTGAGGCATTGGCCCTTAAATTTAGTTTTCTTTTTAACAGTTGCATCTATCATGGTGCTCTGAGGAAACATAAAGCTATCTTTTAGTTGAACTATTCTCATGCAGAGAAATCCTGGAAAGAAGCCTCAAGCAGTGGCAAAAATTTATGCTTCACAATAACCTGATCACTAAGACGTATCTGAGGAAAGAAAGCAAACTAATTCTTACAAACTCCCCTTTTTTACAGCCCTTGCATACTAGTGCTGGTTTCAAAATATGTCAGGCACAGTAGCAACTGTCCTTCCACAAATTGTTTGAAAAATTTAGGTATGTCAATGTAAAAGCAAGTAAAGCAGTAAAAAATATTACAAAACAGCCAATATTCCAGTAGCCACATGGAAAATTCAGCTCTAAAAATGTGGTTTAGTATTGCATATCTCTGTATATTCTCAAATGAAAGGAAATTCTAATTTGTAAAGTTAGATTTTCATTCTGTTTTTAGGACAAGTAACAGTAGAGGAAGGAAAATGCAGCAGTCTTTGGTATTCATGCAGATGGGCTGTTTAAAAGCACAGCTTATTTTACCCCCTGCATAGTCTTCAATCCAGCTGAGTATGTTTCTATAAATTGTATTTCAATTTCAAAGAATAAAGACTAAGCTACTGGATCCCTGTTTTCTCCTCTGAAACCTGTATTTTAAATTCAAGCTTAAAAAAGTTCACCCTCCCTGAAAGTGTGATCACATCTAATAATTCTGTTGCTGAGTCTTGCCATGCTTTGGTGACATGGTTTGTTACAATTCAAAGGTCACGTTCCACTCGTATTTACACTGGGGCACATCTGGAACTTGGGGGTGCAGAATAAATATGATGTGGATAACAAAGGAAGTTTCATATTACAATTACTTTTATAATAAATATGTAGAAATAATAAGGACTAAACACGATGCTGAATTGTAGGTAAATTTTATTGCTTTGGGCTGAAACAAAAGAAGTCTAAACAACTATGTATGTGCTGAGCTGCATTTAGCCTTTTTTGTTATTTGATTAGAATTCCAGAGCCAGATTCTGATGTCTGCCCGAACCAGTGCCCATTGGTCTCTGAAAAGACAGGCACCTTCCCACCAGTTGGGACACGGAGAAGGAGGGCACCTCGCATCCTGCCCATAACCATGCAAGGGGGTTCCAATTTGAAATCTCTTATACTCACCAGAGCACTAAGTACATTAACCCCCCTCCTTGCCACCTTTGCACCTTGTGGTGCATGATTCTGATTTCACAGAGCTCAACTGTGGATCATTTTAGACTTAGACTGAACAGAATAGGGTTCCATGGTGAAGTCATTTTCAGGCACCCAAGGATGCAGTCTCCTTTTAGAAGACAAGGCACACACCCAGAAAATCTCATGTCTCCATCAAGTGAGTGTGTTATTACTGACATTTCCTCTTTAGTGAGCTTGCCAGAGCCCTCTGTCTCAATCGGTATGTACTAGACTCCTCTCTGCGTACGCCTGGGACACTGCTGCCTCAGCATGCTCACTATGCACAAATACACTGCACAAAGCAGGCTGCAAGAATGGAGGGGTGTTACAGGCTTGTGGGGCTGCCCTTTGAAGATTTCAAAGGGGACAAGTGCAGCCCTGGCAGGAAGTTTGCCCTTATTTCTTGTCTTTCTAACAGTCACAATTTGGTCACGCTCAGGACAAATCCCAGTTTCATGACTGTCTAACAAAGGTGGTCTTCTGATCCCAAACATCAGCTGAACTACACAGTTTCACTTAAAAAAAAAGTAGCACCTTTTGTAAATGTACCCAGAGAGAGGTTTCAATTCTAGAACTGCTGAACTTCAAGTAAAATCTCTGTTTCAGTGAAGAAGTAACTTCTCTTCAGTCATGCCCAAGGGCTCTATGGCAAGATGTTAGGAGAAAAATTGGAACACGGAAACGTGATAAAATAAGAATATTTTGTGGGTTAGTTCCAAGATGGTTGTCTGCAGTTATAGCTACTTTTATTTTGTCACTATGAATTGCAAACATGATACAGCTATGGAGCAACATATTCAGGTAGATAGAGCCTAACATGTGGGGGGAAAAAAAAGAATTAAAAATAAAAAGAATATTTCCATAATTTATTTTTCAAATACCTTTCCTGAAATGATGAATATCTCAGTGTGGAAATAATATGTCATAACAGGTTCAAAAATTAAATTTATTATTCAAGAAAAACGAATCTTCCAATAACAAAATTGGCAAATCAAAAGTCCTTATAAATATATTTACATTAGAACTGCTTGTCAGTGATTAGTTTCTTTTTAGAAACCGTAATTCTTTCCCAAATGAAATATTACCTCTATTATAAAAAAGTGCATATATGCCATGGAGTCTCTGTAGTATCTTAAATATTCATCAAAGTATGTTTACATATATGAACTTCAACTTCCTCTCCAAAGTAGTTCAAGTTTTATTTTTTTGACTGGAGATTTAAGACTGAAAATCTTTTCTCTCCTAATATTTTCAGAGAAAGTAGGCCCCCTATTTTTAGACAGTATGGCAATATTATGTAATTAATTTAGATGTGAGGGTGCATACACACATTTGACTGTCTGTATTGACATTTAACTGTTCACATGATGTTCTTCTTGCAAGCAAAAAAAAATAGGTTTTTTCACTGTTTCACTTTGCTGGCAACTTCTGCAACATGCTTTTTTTTAACTAGGCCCAAGTGAAAATAGGCTCAGCAAACTCCTTCTCCAAAATAGTTGTGTTGTTACCATAAATGTCAGGATACATCCACTACATAGGATATGAAACACAGTAACCTCAGAAAACTCAAATAAAATACATTTGTCTGCTAAAGAATTCATTCTATTCTCTGTCCCTTCTAACTACTTAAGGCAACAAGTGTCCAAAGTAACCTTTATAGAAAGAACCAGAAATGGAACTGAAAAGCTGAACTTGAAAAGATTCAAAGAGGAATAAGAAAGGCCCTTAATAGACTATGGAAAATAAACAGGAGCATTTCAAGTAGTATGAAAGAAAACAACAAAACCGGTCAGAAGAAAAATCTACGCAAAGGAGCAGCCTTAAAAAAATTAAATAGGAAGAGAGTGTCATAATTCAGAAATATGACATTCAGCAAAAGTAAAAATCAAATTTATTTTCCTCTGGCATACCAACATTTAGAAAAAAAACCCAACTAGTTTTAAAAATTGTTGCAGACTTTTTTTTCAAGAAGAGGTAGCAAAGGAGGTTATTGAATAGAAAGGTCAAATAATGAGAAATCTTTGTCAAGGCTTAGACTTCAAAGTGAAAAGTATTGGAAACAGGCAGACAGAACTGTAAAACAACCAGCTTCAAATATAACACCTGCTCAACCTTTACCCACAAATACAGAGCAGACCTAGGGAAGGTATACATCTACAGCTGGACAGCAATTTCAAAATCTTTCTGCACCCAGTCTGATTATTTTGTGTATGACTAGTGAGGAAGAAACCCTCACAATATTGCTGAATTTACAGCAGAATTAGCAATCCTTATTAAGGAAAACCACTTTCCATGGGATTTGTCTATTTTTAAGGCAATTCATTGTTATGAGTTGGCCAGGTTCCACTTTTAAACAAGGAATGAGAAAACAAAAAGTTGTTTTAATCTGAGGAGACAAAGAATATGAAAGAGCTAGCATATCCTCTATTAGTTTTCCATTGAACTTGCAAGAGAACAAGCTGCAGTTCTCCATCTGGGAGAGGACTTCCAGTTACTGGGTAGAAAATAAAGTAATTTTGAAAAGCTGTGGATTTCTCTGTTGAACGCTTTTGGTGCACAGGAAGAGATAAATGGTTTGTAATGTTGAAAAGACATAAACCACTTCTTTGTTTTACGAGAAAATAAGCAGATTAGCAAATTAGTTGTTTAAAAGAAACTAGAAGGCCTTTATGTACATCATTATTCACTACCTAACATATACTTCTGCAAAAAAGTAGAGCTGCAGTTGATTTGGTGCTACCAGTTTGCTGGGCTTGATATTAATCAAAACAAACAAAAAAAGGCAGCACATCAGTTTTGAGCAAAAAAGTGATCTCAATGAAACATAGAATTTAAAGTAGGATTACAGATACACCTCAGTTTAGTCAGCCAAAGTATTAAGTATACAAGTATTTTACACATCATAATGACAATTATACTTTGGGCTAAGTTCTTGTAAGAAGGTTTAACAGTTCAGAGCATGGAAATTTTATCAGAAGTCACTCTATAACCAAATTTCCAGAGAATTTTTTTTCAATTTTATTTTAATATAACATGCAAGGCAAGTTACTGGGGGGAAATATTGATAAAGAAATAGAAATTTTTTGCCAAACCAATAACAGTTTTGTAATTTTTCTCTTAACTGTAAAAATGGTAGTAGGTAAGAAAATCTTGCACTGGTCACTGCAAAGTCCCTTTGTAGAACAGGGGGATAAATAATTTGACTGGCAAGGGATTCTGGAAAGGAACTCTAGAAGACCTCTCATCCAACCCCCACTCCAGTTACCACTAATATAAAACAGCTTGAGCAGGACATTCCAGTAAATTTTGATTTCTTTCCCCAAGGACTGAGTTTCTACCCAACATGAAAGATTCCACAACCTCTTTAGGCAATGTTTTCCAGCTTTTGACCATACTCATGGTCATACTCTTACACCATGGTGTAAGAAAAAAATTTAATCCTACTATTAATTGAAGTTTGCCAAATTTTGTGTCTGTTACCTCCTATCCTACCACAATGCACCCTAGAAATATCTGGGTCTGTCTTCTCTATCCTGAATATGCATTAGGAAACAATAAGATTCCCTTTTGGTCTTCTTTCCTTAAGACTCAACAAATTCAGTTTTCCCAGCCTCTCTTCTCATGTCCCGAGCTAAAATTCCTGATCTTATGGTGGCTTTCTGTCAGGTTTGCTTCAGGTTGTCAGTATTTTCCTTGTACTGTTTTTCTTATTCATTACTCTCATTTGAAGTAAAAGAGCTTCTTGCACCAAATGGCCTACTAAATTTATCACAGGAGTATTTCAACAATAAATTATGAAGATCTCTAGCTTTGTTAATAAAAAATATCCTCACAAGATAAGTGATTCACTAAGAGAAGAAGAAGACAGTGAAAGAATATCCTCAGTTTGTGGATTTCTAATTTTATTTTTAGTTCTAATATTATGTGAGGCTGTAGTAGAGCTATGACATTTATACTGACTGAGGACTTAACCCTGAGACAGATCTAATGTGAATCGGAAGACTACTTTTCAAAGCCAGAAAAGAATCTGGTAGCCAAGCAACCTGTTCATTTTATACCACAGAAGAGATTTGTGGCCTTCTGCAGAATTCTTCCATCATAGTCCTGTTACACATGCTTTAGTTCCTACTGAATACAACTTTTTTTTTTTCCTGGAAATGGAATGAGCGCAACAAATTGAAAAATACAATATCCAGTTACAGAACTGAATCTCAAATACTGCTTGAACAGAAACTGTAAATGAACCTAACAAAAAACCACAAGCAGTGTTTGCAGTGAAGTTGCTGCTCAAATATTTTAGTGAAACAAAAATAATTTTATGATTGTCTTATTGAAAAAATATTATTTGATGATCTTATTTAAAAATAGTCCATCAGTAACAAAAAAACAAAAATTGACAAAGTAAAAAAGAAATTATAGAGATCATTATATATTTCATTTAGGAAAAAAAATTACAGTCATCCATTGTCAGACAACATGTTATTGTCACTGTTAGATGTACAAAATATTCTTATTTTCTCCCTGTAAGTGAATTAAGGCAGGCCTGACAAATTCTAGATTTGGGGTAAAGAACGAGAGCAGAGTAATGAATACAAACCAGCAGTAAAATCATCTGGGTCAAGACAAAGTTAAGTCCAGTAAATTCAGTAATATTGGTCTGAAACTGATCTCAGGGCACAGAAAGACTTAGGCAGCCATGGTTATCAGGCAGGAGAGCAGGAAGCAGGACAGGGCTGCTTCTCGGGACCAGAGACTCAGGCAAGCCAATGGGCTCGGGGAATCCAGGCTCCCCAGGGAGACTCTCCTCTCCTATGGCTGAGCCCCAGATGCACAGTCTGGGCTTAGTTAGCATCCTTCTCAACCCACCTCTGCATCTACACTGTGTTGTTTCTCTCCTTTGTGTGCAAGATGCTGGGACAGCACCTTCAGTGGTGAACCATCACCATGTGGGTCTAAAGCCACACAAAGCATGAAAGACCGTGCTCACTAATGGAGCTATGGAGGTACAAGGTGTTGGGTCATAATGTGGAGAATTACTGTAGAAAGCAGTACTTGTCCCATGATCTGTGAGGAGAAAAAAACCCATTTCTGAAGATGACAAATGCACAACTGCAAAAAAATTAGTTTTTATTTTCAACAAATTAAAATGAATTTAGTACCATTTTAAGACTTATAATTTTAATATTTTTCAAAGCCTTTTCTACTGGACATGATGGAAGACTTTTATAGCATGCCTTCTTACTTTCAGTGGCCAGCTTGAAGGAAGAACTAATCAGTTTCTGTCTTCTTGAGAAAATTAAAACATGTCAGAGTCTGAAATTTCACAATTCCCTTTGAAATTTTACAAAAAGGAATAGTTTAAATCCACTTTTTAAATGTGACTTCAGAAGACAGGCACCTGAAAGTGGACATTTTTTCAAGATTGGCCAAAGGCATTGTTACAAAGCACATGCAGAGAAGTCCATCTGTTCCCAACAACTGCACTTACATCACGTGCTCTCCTTGCAAGAATTCACAGACTTGCCATTCAGACTGCCCCTCAAAGAGGGAAATAGTATTCAGTTATCTTTTAAAATTGTAACTATTACTACAAGATTATGGGTTTCTCACAGCAATTGCAAGCAGGACATTGCTCTAGGCCAGAGAGGTAGATCTCCTGTTTGATCCTGGGTCTTGCCCTTTCTCTGTACTTGGCAGAAGATTACTTGTTTTATCCTGTTTGGTCCTTTGGAGCCAGAGGACAGCATATAATATGTCTCCAAATACCAGACTGAGCATTCCAACCAAAAGGATATTGAAGAGGAGACAAATTGACCTAATCCCCACATCACTCAGTGATCATTCAGTGTATGTGAAACCATCAAGCTCATGTTTTCAGGAGCCTCTTCCTATTTCCACATGAAGTGCCTGGAGAATGCCTATGTCCTCCAGCTGGAAAAAGACCCTCATTCTTTTGGATTTTGAACTACCCTTGTGAGGATTATGAACTAGACTGCTCCATTCTTTTTTGACCAGTGTGTTTCTCAGAAAACACAGAGGCACAGCTATGCCCATGTAGCAGACATAAAAATTAATATATCTATCACTTGAATATCTGCAGCACTAACCAGCATGTAAAGCTTCAGTCCAACATAGAAGACAGATGTCTTGGTATGTGAATTTTAGAGTCTTTTAAAAGTGTTCAGTTTATAGGACACATGTTCAGACTATTTAAAGAATCTCATTAAGTGTCAAAGTAATTTTGAATTCTGGATTTAAATGTATATAAATTAAAAAAAAAAAAAAAAAAAGAAAATTACTAACCACAACGTAAGTTCTTATTTCATAGGGATGTAGGTCAAAGAACTAAAAAATGTTCTAACATCTAGTCCATATCTATTGCAGAAATTGCTAAGGGTTATGAAATAGTATAGAGAAGAGACACAAAGTGACAAGATTCACTCCTTTTCCTTGAATATCACCTTGTATCAGAGACAAAATAGCAGACACTGTGGATCACTGCTGACAAAAATCTCAAAATGCGAAAAGACATATTTTATTTTTTTGTTTTAATCTCTCCTCAAAAGCTATCTAGAAAGTCCCATGACAATTTTTGGTATTTAAGTAGTTATTTATCCTATGTACGATCCACTTTCCATTATTTGGAAATCACATTCCAGTACCTACATCTTAGCACCTACATTTCAGCAACGTAAAGCCAAACTTTTCCTTTCCTAACAGAGGCTCACTATTCCTCAGATCATCCCCAAAGCCCTTTCTAGCTCCGGTTAAGCAGTGTGTGACAGAAACACACCCAAAAAATCTTGATAAAATCTCAGTAGCTTCTATACTACTAGAAATTCTTCATCTGTTACATACTAAAATTACACTTACCTTTTTTCTTAACTTATCATTTTGGTTTCTCATTCATTCTGTCATTGCCTCATGCTTCTTAAGTCTTTCTACTCCTGTAGTTATTTCTGTCCTTAAAGACTAATAAGAGGAACAACACAACCTTGGGCCTTTGCCCTAGTGAATATAATTATATTTCTATTACTCTCCCCTCCAGGTGACCCTATTCTTCTATATGTTATTCTGATCCTCTTCTCTACTGAGGAGCACTTAGAGCTTTGTGTTATAAATAATGCTCTCTTACTTTGTGCTCCAAGGTCCTTAATGAAATTAAATATTAAATTAAAACTCTCTTCAGGTTCATCTCTTCCTTTTCAAATAATTGCCAAGCTGCTTTTGAAGATTTCATCCAAGGAGGTAATAAAGTATTTCTATGGCACACATTAATTTCAAGAACTACAAAAGATTGTGGCATTTTAGAGTAACACCATAAATGCTGCAGAAAAAAAAATACATTACTGGAAATACATTTTTAAGAGATGTAATTAAATTCCTTATCAAAGAATTTAGCACTGTAGCAGTCACTTTTAAATACAGAAATTAAGGGAGTAGGTATAGGTGGGAGATGAAACACCATGGAATTTCATGACCAGACCTCTGCACACACTAAAGGAGAGAGCAATGCTGAGGTGTCATCCATATATTTCCATGAGAAAACAACTGGAAGGAACCACTAGGTTTTTTTCTGGAAGAGCTCTTGTATTAGAAGACACAGAAACTTATCCAAGCTCCAAATATATCCCTTTGCATGAGCACTAAGTTGAAGGGACTTTGCCTATGACACCAAACTCGCCTCTAATGTCACTTCTAGTGGTGATGAAATACAGGAGCAATCATTCCCCAGTTGCTTCACTCTACCACAAGATGCTGAACCCAGTGATAGAGCACAAGGGACTTCCAGCTTCCCTGATTAGCACACACAGAGCCCTGATCCCCTTCCACTCTGGCTGCACCACATCCTCCCACGTCCTTGTGCAACTCACGGCCACATAAAGATTGTACTAACAAGGAATACAATCACTTGTATGTCCCTGGGATGTAGGGACAGCTTCCCTGCCCTAAGTAAACTTCTTCCCCATGCCATACAACTGGAAGTTTTGTCAACTGAAGTCAGAGGCAAGAAAAGAATTATGAAAGAACTCTGCACCACTTTTAGAAACAGCGAATATTCTCTCTTCTATTGAAGCTAACAAGAGAACCAGTAGCTCCAGAGTCTCTGGGGTGGTGTGAGCTCCCCCCAGCAAGGGATTCTGCCCACCCCACCTTTGAGGCTGACACAGTTTAGACATTATCTTTAATGTAAAAGTCAGTTATTCACTTGCCATTATTTAACCCCACTTACCAATGAAAGAACAAAAAGCCCCAACTCCCCCATTACCCCCCTGAAAAAAAAGGGACATGGGGCAATTGGGTAGTTTCTTGGGCACACCAATTATGGGATGAAATATTCAAGACATTTAGGAACCATCTGAACACAAACCTGTGCAATGTGCTTTAGGATGACTCTGCTTGACCATAGAGGTTGGAGCAGATGATCCACTGTGGTCCCTTCCAACCTGAGCCATTCTGTGACTCTGTGAAGTCCAGATTATTCTCTCAAGATGGCAGACATGGGTCTTTCTCCACAGAGACATCACAGTATTTCTGATCAACCTAAATCTTTAGTTATGATTTCATTCCATGCGCTCTGCAGAGCAGCTTGTTAAAAGAAAAGTTAAAAATAACTGAACTCTGCATTATGTCCTTATCATCTATTAATACCAACTCTCTCATGAAAACGTTTCTTCCCATTGCAATCAGACTAAAAGAGAGATTGACGTGTCTTGCATTCCATTTAGTGTGTATAATCAGTATAGTATTAAATTGATAAATCATTCTATTAGGCACAGAAAAATTCTAGTGTAGATTTTTGAAATATAAATAACTAGCACGGGGAAGAACAATTTTCAAGGAGTTTCAAATGATACAAATAATGTTTATTTGCCTGAAAAAAATTAATTAAAATAAGTTTGCAAGTGAAAACTGCTGGATCATCCCATCTCTCCTGTATCACAACAGACAGAGGAATGGACATATGATTCAGGAACAGTGTTTTTCCATCTCTCCCTCTTTTAGTTCCTGGTATTGAATAAACCATATGAAGGGACTATAATACTTCACAGAAATACATAACTATAATTATATAAGGACAACTGATCAAGTAAATAACCAGTTGTTTAAACAGAAATAAAAGTGAGCATGAAACCCATAGCAAAACCAAAGTGAAGGCACAGGAGCTGGTAAGAGAATGGCAGCAATGAAGACAAATAAGCCTGAGACACCACAAAAAAACCCAAAAGGTAAAACATGGATAAGGAAAACAGAAGGTGGGGAAATTCATACCTAGCTACAAGAGATTAATCACAGATGTAGACCCTGAGAGGAAAAAAAAAATAGAACATGAATTAATCTAAAGTGTTCATTTGAAATGTACAGTAACAGAAAAAACTACTCAGGAAAAGGAAGAACTTAGACATAGATATTGTTCAAATGGTAACTATTTCAGTTCTGAAAACATTCTTGTTCCTACTGTTATCTCAGAAGTGCCCATTAACTTTATATTTAGGCCACAAGATAGAACAAAAATTATGGAGCAAAACAGGAGGTAAGAAGGAAAATGAAGAATATTTCCCTGCCCTAAAAGACTAAAGTATTTCCAAGAGAAAACATCATTTCAATATATTATCTCTCACAGAGCAAGGTTTAGAACACTTCCAGGAAGACATTTTCCATCTGTCACCACTGACAAATCAGAGAGAAATAAACCAGAAGAAAACACCACCCACTTTCACACAAACACATTTCAACTGGGTAAATTAAACTGCAATACACACGATAGGAGGGTGTCCCCCACCCTCCATTCTGTGTATGCATTTCAAGATAAAAAACACAGGTATGCACTATCATTAATCTGAAAAGAAATCAGTCATCACAAAAGATTAGGCTGCTAAATGATATTGAAACATAGAACAGATATATGGTGGTGTAAGTCTGTAATACTAAAAGTGTGGATAAGATATCTTTATATCTAAAGAAATTAGAGGACAAAATTTTAAGAAAACTTTTTTTTTCTATGTTTGGCCCTTTTTCTTTCAAGAAAAGATAAATTATAATTTTCCACTCCAAACTTCTGTATCCTAAGAGAACATGAGGGTACAGGCTGAAGTGAGAGTGCACTCCATTTTCAGGGTGTTTGATCCGTGAGTCAGACAAGGGTCTGACCCTTGCCTGTACCTTTCTCTCACTCCTCATGCCCTGCTGTAAAGTGCTAATGTCAAATGAATCAGGAAAAGCTTCAGAAGGCCTAAATAAAGATAGGGCAAATAGAGGCAGGTCAAAGAGCCATGCGTCAATCTGAAGCTAATGCTCTCCATGTTCACCATTTATGTTTTGAGTGCAGACCTCCTTTAGCTTTACATAAAATGCAACTCTTCAGAACGTCCATTGGCTTCTGGTTGATAGAGGGCATCCTTGAAGCACTGTCAGTGCAACTGGTGGTATTTCTTTTGCACAACAAAAGTGAAATTTGTTTCGAGTGAAACAAACAAAACTGCTGCATCAATTGCACTTTGTCAGTGAGTCAGTGCAAATTCTCTTGTGATTTCAACTGGTCATTAAATAAAGGATAAATCAATGAAACATCTACAAAAACTACTGGCACCAACAGGAGTGCCAGCAACTTCACCGCATAGGACTTGTCCCAGAGAAGATAACTTAGGGTCAGGTTGCTAGATTACGAAACCAGGCATCTAGAGACATATAGTCTCTATTTCTGGGTCTTGCACTGACTCATAGCCTGACAGCAGATGGGTTACAATTGCCTCACTGTGCCCTGTAAACAGAGAAAACTTATTTTCCCAACGTCCAACAATTCTCTGAAAATGAATGGGCACCACAAATTAAATTTTTGAAGTACGGTGGTGATGCCTTTTCCTGGTCTTAAAATCAAGAGTCATACATGGTTAGAAGGGGAAAAGGGATTTTACCTTAGTATTTATTTTAAGGATCCTTAGGTGTACACGTCCAGGTCATGTGCATCGAGATGCACCCTGCCGAGTCTATCTATGTGTCTCCCCCTCCCCAACATTGGGTATAACATTATAGGTTTTACTAATTAGCAGATCTGTCAAAGATTCCCCAATGAGAGGTTCAAGTGATCCCCCCTCCCCAAGGAGCCTTCCCCTGGATGGTTCTATCTTGGTTTACAGAATGTGTTCTGGAGAGGACCTTGGGGTCTGGGGCACACTGATCTCTGGCTACGAAGCTTCTGAAATGTTTAGTCTCTTAGCTTGACAAACAAGTCCAAGAATGTAGGGAAAAGGCACTAAGAATACAGAAGTTGTAAAACGGTATAACGGGTGTAAAAGAAAAGGCAAAAATCTTCATGGCATCAGTGGTCCAACTATTTCTGACAGAGTCAATTAATCCAAAAGGGCAATGTTAGAGTTGGTGTTCCTCTTACAATAACACAATTAGAAACATCATTGGAAAGAGAGACTGGAGATGAAATTAAATAGCCTTTCTTGATTAAAATAAATTTATAAAACTGCCTAAATTGAATTTACATATCAAGTATAGTAAACATTCATTTTTTTCCCTAACAGTACTTGCATTGCAAACTTCTCTGTCCCCTATTTGCATTCCTGCTGTTGCAAAACTTTAGATTTTAGAGGTTTCATTGCAGTTACTAAAAAAATACTTCTGACCAGACCAACCCGAGTGGCTTCTCTAAAAAATAAATGAACATATGTGCTACTGCCTGTTCCTCATAGGTTTTTGTTCATATACTCAAACCCTCAGCTCTTTTGGGGACAAAATTGTCACTATGGGTAGTTCAAACATGCAGATAGCTATAAACACAAAATATGACTCACCAGTTAAGTAGAGCAGACATTATACCCTTACAAAACCTTGTTAGGCCAAACAGATGTAAGGAATCACTGGATGACCTTAACCAATTTGTTTGGGTTTGAGTTAGGTGGGTATTTCTTTGGGGTTTTTTTGTTTCATTTTGTTGTTTTTTTTTAAGGAAGGAAACAAGACATAACTGATTTCCTACATTTCACATTAGATTAAAAATAAAATCATTAAGCAGAAAACATAATTCAGGGAACTTAAAATAAAAGGTTAAATTGCTGCCTGTAAACTCACTGCTTTTTTGACAGATATTGATTTTATTCTGGTTTTGATTTTGTCTGTGTGTGTATGTTTGATATCATTTGTAATGGCATTCAAGTGACCCAATTTGCAGAGAAAAGGCTTTCTGATTGATATGTCTGGAAATGACGACTTATATTGATGTAAGTTAAATATCTGATCTCCAAACACACGCAGATTTCAAAATTCTAAGTTCAGATTCAGCTTCTGCAGGACTGAATTGATGGATGTCTTTGGTCTTTGGCAGCACCTCCAATTCTGTTTCATGAGCCAATGTAAGAAATGAGATAATTTTGATTACATGCAAGAAGAAAGAAGTTTGACAAAGACATTTAATGGAACTAGCAAGATAGAAATGGTCTGGCATAACTTGCTAAAAATAAACCTATCATTAATAAAAGTGAAAATAATCAGAAGATTCACACATAATTTTAATATTTATTAAAATCCTCTGGCAACACATTAACTCTTTTTTTAATTTTAGTAATAGCCTGTCTTGACTGAAAGATGTAGGCACTTTTCTAATAGACTGAAAGGTTTAACAGTTCTGTTGCAATTCAGAGAGCATCTATCTAACCCCTGCTGAACTCTTGTCTCTGCCTCACTGACTGGAGATCAAAAATGAAGCCCTGGTACTCTGCGCTAAACCTTGAAGTTCAAAGATCTGTGCTTTTCTGCTGTTTCCATAAAAAGAAGAGAGGCTGCTATTTTCCCTCTTGTTGTCTATTCTGATGGGTGTGATATCACCACTCATTCAACAGGAACAGAAATGTAGTGAAGAAAAAAAAGCACTTCTGGGACTCAGATTGCATCTTTAATTTTTGCTCTCAAAGATCCAGATTTGTATTTTTCCTTGAACTGACAGAGACTGAAATACCCTCTATGAGCTGTGATACAAGGTTCTCCCCAAAAATTAACATTAGCCCAGTAAAACCACATTCAATGCTTTTGACAAGGTTTCCCATGAAGAACCTCTTGGCATGTTCCTCGGATCTAGAGGTACAGGGTCTTTTTCAACACTAAGAGAATACCAATGAATTATTTTCCAGGTAAATCTTAATGAGCTCACTTAAAAGATGGCAGATGGAGAGCAATATAGCATCTCTCCATTCCAGAGAATATAGCAATCTCTCCAGAGAAATGACCTGCACAGTAGCCAACTGCAAAAGACACTTTTGAAGAGAAGGCACAGGGATGGATCACTGAGGATCACAGAACCAAGTCTTGGAGTCTTGTAGTTTTGTTATCATTTGCACACTGGAGAACATAGCTTTAAACCAATGATACTTCAAAATCACCATCTACATTTGCAGACAGATACACAGCTTCTTTTCATAACTTGTCTCTTACTGCTGCTCTGTTGGTTTTTTGTGTTTGTTTTGTTTTAAATATTCTTCTGTAAATGGGAACATCTTTGATGTCAGAATCTTCAACCTACCAAGTCTTTACATCTTAAAAATCAATAGCACTTTGTTAAGTGTTACTTAATGCCATCTTTGGGCAGAGATTCCAGTTCTCTACAACAAAGTTCCACTGTATATTGTTGGGAACCTGGGAGCATTTCTACTCCACTGCAGGTAAGATACCATCATGGTTAAACATGTTAGACTGTGTTATGTCAGCTATTTTAAATTTAATAAATTTAATAAATTTAAAACATTTAATACATTTAATACATTTAACAAAAGGATGCTCAGTGATTTCTGTTACAAAATGCTGCAACTGCTGAGTAAAATGTTTGCCGGAACCTATCATTTCTCGTCTTTCCTTTCATTTCTTCCCAACCTACACCCTCTATTGTCATCTTACTGGAATTCTGTTTTAAACTTGATTTTTAAAGGAACCTCAGGAAAGTTCTGCAAGAGTGATATTTCGCTAGAAGACTGGAGATATGTGTCATTAGAAGCAATGTGTTCAGAGAGGCTAATCAGTCTGGTTGGCTGCTCTAGATGAGCACAACTTCACTTCCATGTCAGTACCAACATAAAAGTCCCATGGGAGCTGCGAGCTTCTGCCCTCCAGGAGCTCTGTTTATCTTCTACAGCACTGTGATCATCAGTCCCCTCTGTGGAACCTATAACAGAAAGCCGAAACTAAAGAAGGCAAAAGTCCATATAACAGCAATCCTTTGGACGTGAAGTATTCCCCCATGGAAATACTTCACATGGCAGGGTCCTGCTTTGTCAGGCTGTCAGACAACCCAGGAATGTGAGAGCAAGGTCTGCTCCAGGGGTAAAGAGTACTGAGAGGCAGTAGTCAAGAGCTGGCACCAAGACTTCGTGCTGATGTGGGATGAAGTAATCTGCAGAGTTCAGGTTAGACTGATCCAACATGTTACTGAGCCCAAGGCCTTTCCTTGAAATAAGTCAGTTTCGAGGCATCCACTCTGTTACTGAGCTGCACAGACTGTCTTACACTGCTGATTAATGTTCCACTTGAATACACTGGAAGGTTTCAACTTTGTGTCATGCCTCACCAAGCACCTGAGGGGTGACTAAGCAGCACTGGCACACAGTCTGTTACGTCATTGATTAATTACACTGGCACACCTAGAACTTGTTTGTTCCCTTCAATTGCTGTTTCTCTCAATACCTTGTTGCTTCTGAGTGTGTGATATACAACAACATGACTTCATAAATGGGGGGCAATGTTTTTCATGTGAACATCATAAATTACATACATCAGCACTGCTCATAAGAAAAAACACAGAAATGAAATGTTTCATTAAACTTCCTCATTTCTTACAGCTTTCTTACCTGACAGCTACTATTATTTTATAAGGGAGTCAGATGGCAGATAGAAACTTACATTTATATTATTTATGATGGCAGCAGGCTTCAGTCCTTTTCACATTACTTTGTCATTCTCAACTCACATTGTCATTTCTCAAACAGTAGATTTTTCATCACACAACAAATCCATCCAATGACACATAACTGCAACACCCAGACAAGTCAATGCTCTGCCCGCTCAATTTCTCCAAGAAAAATTGTGGGTGAGATCTTGAAAAGCATGTCATGATAACAGTGCTCCAACTGGTCCCTTTAAGGCTTAAAAGAAAGACACCACAAAGAATTCACCCCTTGAAAATCTTATGATGTTCAGGAGTCCGAAATGCCAGACTCCTTCAGCACAAGTACTCTGAGCCTAATTTTGTGACCTCAACAGATTTTTTTTGCCTTCATGTTGACAGGAAAAAAAAAAGGGAAAAAAAAGGCAAAAAAAAAGAAGATCCAGGCTACTTGTACGTTAAAAGGCAACTTTGGTCTGCTTTGTGAAACTTCTGACCTGCTGGCTTTATGAACAGGAATCTCTTTCTGTAAGTTTAAAATAGATGCCATGTATATGTACCATTAGGTCTTGGACTTTACCAGGCATTTTGTCAATGTAATTTAAAAATCAATATGAGCTTTGGAATGATAACCCAATTAACATTAAATTGCTGAGTTTTCCTTGTCTATTTTATACAAGATTGATCATCATAATTTTTATGCTTAAATTAGTGAGATAGAGCAAATTACTTTTTATTTTAATGGGCAGCTCAAATGGTTCATTCAATTTGCATCTCCAATAGCTGAATTACTCACCTGCTTTTCAGCTAAACCTAAAAACTTCACAATCCTTTCAACTGTGTTTCTCAAGGAAAAAAGTATTATTTCTCAAATGCTTCAAGGTGGGGATGGAATCCATTCAGCCTTTCAGCTCTTTCGAGCAATCAGCACTGACTGCAGATTGAGAGTCTCGGATGTATATACAGGATTTGAACACTATCTCTGTGCACAGTTCTCTGATGTGGAAGAATAAGCTCCAGCACACAAATTCCTGGTCACCAAGCTGGGAGGCTAGCTGGATGGGGAAGGACAAGCAGGCAGAGAGAGGAATCACCCGGAGCTGCTGCTCAGAACACCTGTTTCTGGAGCAGTCCTCAAAGCTCCTTGGAGGGTCCAGGGATCCCCAAGCAAGTGACAACTGCAGCTTTGCTGTGGAGGTTGTACTTTCTCAGGACTAGGTCCCAGGGTAATTCTAAGGATCAGGTAGCAAGAAAGAGACTTACAGCTAAGAAAGATGGGGCACGTATTCTAACATTTATGAATTATTAGCTGAGTAATGCAACACCATAAAGAATACAATACTGTATTGTTCTGAAATTGTCTTTATTGTAGTGCTGTTGATAAACACAGTCTAAGAACTCTTACGATTTTCTTCAGTAAAAGAGATCCAGGGCAATCCAAAGAACTGCTTATTTTGAATGGCAAACCCAAATTTTAGTGATATTAAAATACAAACCTGAAAATGCTACATCCCTGGTTCTCAGTCCCATAGAGACCTGAAATATCTTCCAATTGCATCTGTTACTAGTGAGACATGAAACAGTTTTTGGCTTTAATTCCTTCAATTTCCTTTCAATACATTAATTTCTCTAAGGTCTCCAAACATCAGTTTCCACAACTACACCTTCCACTTAGAAATCTTGCACTTGGTGAAATTAAGAGTTCTGATGGCAACATCAGATATTGCTGTGCTCTTGCTGCCAAACAAGTCCAACAAGTCTTTGTCCAAACAGACTGCCAAATACCCAGAAATCCCATTAAAACGGCTACTATGAATGTTTAAAAAAATCGTACATAGTACACAAAAGTATCCAGCCTTTCTAGTCTAATCTGGTCCATGTACAGCTGGTCCATGGATATCCTAGATGTATCAGTAATTTTTAATGCACCTGCAGTGCAGGTACTCTCTGTATACTCACATAGGACAAATTTTTTGATACACATATTTGTATCTGAGAAACCTTTCTCACCACTCCATTTCACAGCCTACAACTCTGTTTTTGCCCTGACTGGGAAAGAAAATTCTGTAAGAGAAATCAAGACAAAAACAAGTAAAAGAAAAATTAAAACTCCAAACATGAAAATACTCACTTTTTAATGTGCATCTCTATTGCCTGACAGTTTAGTGTTTTAATGTTTTAAATGCATACATATTCTGTGTTGCTGCTGAGATCAGTATGATCCCAATTTATATCAAGTATCTATTGATATTCTCAAATGTACTGTTTTTCATTCCATCTCACTTCATGCTCCTTCCAAGACTGAAGGTAAATAAAACTGATTACACAGGTGCTGAATTTTTATTTCAGATTTCAGGTAGTTTTCCTTCCCAGGGGTAGGAGGTGCAGATTTTGAAAGCACCAAAGTTTTCATCTCTCAGATGCAGCCATTTCCAATTGTAGCACTTTTGAAGAAGGTCAGCAATGGAACAATGTTTATGCCTGATGAAGCATGTGTTCACAGTCTCATAACAGCTTCAGGGAAAAAACAGCTGCATGATATTAACTAAAAAGGAAATAGTATGGATTATTCTCTTAGGACTAAGGAGAGTTGCCCAGTATTTCTGCAAAACAACCCTTTGTCAAGCAAATACAGTGTGACCACTCTTACAGTAAGTTTTCTGTCAGTTTTTAAAGTGTTTCATTACAGTAAGGAAAGAGAAGCAATTTAGATAATTCAACCCCGTTTTATTTTTATTAATAAAACTGGATATCTGCCATCAAAATAACCATCCAAACTACATTAAAAAGATTCCACATGCAATCAGGTTTTGAATGTTAAACATCACCCAAAGTTCCAGCAGCGGCAGAACAGTATCTATGTAAAAAGAACAGAAAACATTAACAGCTGCTACAAGGGTAAGTAAGATTTTAGGAATAAACTATCACAATTAACCAAGGACCTGAATTTAGTGTTTGATAAGATAGCATCTTAAATTAGTATTAAATTCAAGGCATAGATTATTTGACAATTTTCTTTTTGTATTTACCCAGTTTTTAGAAGTGCGGAAGAGTTTGCAGGCATACAAAAGGTTTTAAAACATTATATTATTGATGAATTATTACCTTTATTTTACATTTCAATTTCTTTTCCCCCTTGAAATTTCAAGAGAATGAGATTTAGTTCTAATTTCTATACCAAATAATCCATTATTATTTTTAGCACAGGTGCCTACTACAGGTCAGACTGAAAGACTTCATTTGGGCTAAGATAATTACATTGGGCTGCTCACTTATCACAGTGTTTATGGGAGTCCAAGTTTATCCTCAGACCCAAATTAGAAGAAAATAGATCTTAATTTACAAGACATCTAACAGCAACCAATAAGCAACCAATCCTGTTAATGCCTCTCAACAATCAATTTCCATTTTAATCAGACTTACTGTCCCGGAAGATTGACACATTAATTACTAAACCGTCAAAAAATTTATGTCATCCCCTCCTGAAGAGCTCTCATGAAGTCATGTCACATCCCACCCACTCAATCACAGCGCCAGAAACTGATCTGTGACCATCAGTGTCACCTCCTAACTGCACCTTGTGATGCTGTCACAGCCCATCCCTGATGACAAAATTACTGTCCCTTTTAAAACCAGCATTCTACCCATGAGCAAACAAATCCAAGAGCTGCTGCATCAGCATTAGGCATGGTCCCCAAACGTGGACACTTCTACTTCCTCCAGAGCTTCTTTTGCTGACAGGCTGACAGAACAGCTAATTTTCTCAATGGCCTCCAGGTTGTACCCCACACATGAGTTATTAAATTGACAATACTTTACAAATTTTGAGTGCTTACAATGCAGACATTAAAGTTATCATCCTACTGCACTGGAAAGAGAGCACACAGTTGGAAATATTTTCAAACAGCATGGATTTCCTTATTACCTTACTACCTTGGTTGATAGTTCATATCAACCAAGAGACTACTCTTATGCTCCAGAGATCATATTTTCTCTTAGTTAGAATTTTCAATTAGCACTTAAAAATCCTTCCTGAGTTGTGAAAGAAACTCCTATCTCAACTTCTGTTGGAGGCTCGAAACAGATTTTTTCTTTCTTCAAATCCAACCAATGAAAACGGAACAGACTTACCATTTTTAGAAGGGGTTTAACACCTCAGCAGGCTCACAAAAAGGCTACTTAATTTCATCTTAATAAAATGTAGTGCACAGGCTTTGAAATAGAGGCAGCCTTGATTCAAGATTCAGAACTCCTCCAAAGACCAAAAGAAGGCAGAAATGCACCCTCCTCTTCTGGGGCCCCAGGGCAGTATCTGTAGCACCGAATAATGTACTGCTGTCCCATTTCAGATGGTTTCTCACTCAGAAGGGAAGCAGGTGGCAAGTGAAAGAAGAGGGGAAAAAACTGATGCATATAATGACCTTTTTGAGTCCTTAAATCTACATTTTCTCTCAAGTAACACAGCTATTTCCCAAATTAATCAAATAAGCAGTAAAAAACAGTAGCATGAGGAAAATCAGCTTGTGATTACTATATAAAATTTTGCACATTTTATGCTGAATTGCTCAGAACCTGGAAAAAATATGGTGTTATGACATGAGATGCTTGAAACCAAAACTAAATAAAACTCAAATAGCACTGGCAGGAGGATGAAAGTTCAAAATGCACATTGAAGAATCCTGATGCAGATTCCTTCACCTGCAATAAATGATCTGAATCAAATTTGTAAGAACAGGTAATTCTTGATTTCATTGATGTAAAGGTTAGATACATAGGCAACCTTGAGCATCATATATTCATTTCCCGTTACTATGACAATTTTCCCAATTTGTAAATAATTGCACAAATGTCTACAGCTAAGCTCAACCTCAAGTTGGATTGTTTATCAATGGGTGCAACTATTGAAATTAAAAGAAAATTAAAAAAAAAAAAAAATCAGAGCTGTCAATAGCATTCATTCAATTTTTCAATCATTCATTTTCAGCAATTGCAGAATGAGACATTTTCCTGAAGTCCTGAGGCTCAAACATCTCAGTCCCAAACATCACCTGTACCAACAAGCGGACCTTAGGCACAGAGGCACATCCTGAACATATCAGAGATTCCTTGTTTTAAAATACATATAGAACTTTCAAACAAAAGCTGTAGTTTTTTGGTCAACACAGCCCAGAATTTCTAATAAATACAAAAGCAGTTTCCCAAGTTGCTAGAAAGATGGAATCCCCGTCTTAATTACAGCTACAGTTGCTGAGGAACTTGCACCCTGAGGAATGTACAGATGTCATACTGAGCCCATATTTTGCTCCATTTTTTTGTATAAACATTCACATGGTGGCTTCCATATAATCGAGTTTAGATGAGTATGATTATGATATTAATTATGAAAGGTAACATAACAGTCATCAGTCTTCAGGTCTAGTCTACAGTAAATTGGCTGCATCACTTAAAATTAAAAACTACTGTGAGTTCATGCGATAATTACAAGACATTATTTATGTGAGGCCTGAAATTAATTGTGCTAAAACTCACTGATCTCTACATACAGTAGATCTACAACACCTCAAAAATATTGCTACAACTGGTCTTTCAACAAGTCATAGTCATAATACCTTTAAAATGGAAATGAGATGCAAGCAAATTAATACTAAACCTAATGTAACAAATAAATTCTGAGATCACCATGGCAACTTCCATGATGTGAATTATCTTCCATGGCATGAATTATGTGACAAAATAATTATTACTTTCATTGTGGCAATTCAATATATTTAGAATTGTGGCCATACTCCTTTCCCAAAATATTTCAATGAAGATTACATCTAGAAGATAATTTTATAGTCGCTAATTTCTGAGAGTCAAATAGAATTATAATAGCCAAAACAATAAAACTGGGTCAGTGTAAAATGATCTTAGGCTACATACTAGCAGATATGTAACATCTAATTCTGGAAAAGAAAAGACAAAAACCGACTCTTCTCTCCCTATCCTCTTTCAGGTCTGAGGAACATTATTCCCCTTGAAGTTCTGCCTGGAGCGGTAGGTAGTGATGGATGCAGCATATCTTACTAATTTTTCTACATGTCCTTCTGACTTTATCAAAAATGTTTCACACATTGCTCACACAACAAGTGGACACAGAATTTTAGAGATTAAGATAATACCAGAGATTGCTTCTCCCTGCTCTGCCTGAAGTTCTCCAGTGAACCTGCTTAGTCCCTTTGATTCCTGTGTCACACTGGAAACTACTGAGAGCTAAGTCTCTTCCAGAGTAAACCTTCCTCTGACTACAGGATAGGAGCTTCTACCCATGGACTTATATCTAATACTGGACACCCAACCTTATATCCAGCTGCAGTAGGACATAGTCTGTGTTCCAAAATCTCCAAGTTATCTAGTTGATATTTCCTTTTTCACTATTTTCATTCCCCCAATGCCAAAATTTCTCCATCTTTATAGTCTCTTTCATAAAAGGTAAAAGACTCAGCTTGCTCTTCATCTATTCAGTCCTCAAGTATTTTAATACTCTAAGCTTAAGATAAATGATTTATGCATATGAATTTACAACTTCTTCAGAAATTCCCCACCTCTTCCCATTGCACAATTTGTGACCAGTATTTCCTTTATGTAATTACATAAAACAGAGTAACTCCAACATTTCCATTATTTTTCCAAAATCTACTTTAGACTAAGAGTCCTGTCATCTAGTTTTAAACTATTTATATTCAAGCCTAATATTTGCTTAGTATTTCACACACTCTTGAAAATCATTATTAATGAACTAGAGCTTTGCTTTTTCTCAATCCTTCTACAACTTCTGGAATGAATTTAAGAAGGGGATTGCTGATTAAAGTGAGTGCAACTTATCTGGGTTTTCATTAATTTTTTTCTGCAGTTCTTAAATCTTAGATTTATGGCACTTAACATAAGAACCATCTTGATTTTGCTTAATATACAGTTCTTGTACACATCTGGCCTAATTTGTCTTCTAAAATGTTTGTGCTCTTGCTAGACTACTAACAGTTTACAGTTAAAAAAAATAATTACGTCTACTTTGCCCACTTCAGCAATTACAAGAAAATACTTTTTTTGATATCTAAAAAGCATTCTTAAATATTTTTTAAGCATTGTTCATATTTTGTCCTCTTTAAATAATATGTCCAAAATTATTTGCCTCTATTGTTTTCAGCTTTAGATAAGCAGCTCTTTGAAATTCCAAATATATTTGCTGTTTGTTTGCATTATATTCTGTTTGCTAAAAAGCCATCTAAGGTCAAGTCTTGATGTTTTCAAATTACTTGTCTGTGATACTCTGTTCTGAAAATCAATTTCTCCACATTTGCTAAGATCAGGTCTCGGTAATTTTATGACATGTTGGATGCAGAGTGGAAATAGAAAGTGTGCTTTAGAGCACATCTTAGTATTTGCTGCATGAAGTTTCTACCATTATCACTTGAAGAGAAGCCCTGTACTTACACAGCCTTTTTTCCTCTCCCGCCATTCTAATCTGTAATTATAAGACAGACTGGAGGCCTGAAGCAGTCCCTAAATTGTAATCCATCATGCATATTAACTGCTATGACATTTTCCCATAAGCAATTAAAGATTGTTTATGCTTATGACTTGTCAGTTCCTTGAACATGGTAATGTCTTTTTTTTTTTTTTTTTGGAACAAAATATGTCCTTCTTAAAAAACACTGCAATGTCCTGCTAGCCACACCACCAGACTGTGGTTACACCAAAGTCAGCAAGTACCAAGCTGACCTCAGGGAACTGACTGGACACCTCCACCATCTCTCTAAAATCTCTTTCTGACCTCTGGTGACAGCAAAAATTTTGGAAAGGCCACATGACATTTAGCACAGCAGTGACACTTGTCTAGATTTCCCAAAAATTTTAGGAAGTTCTCTTGCTTACATTATCTAGACCTACTCTGAAATTCTCTCTGTAGCAGCAGTGCACACCTGAGGTACCATGTCTGTAGGAGCTCTTGCTAAGGCAACGTGCCTCAGCGCCGCGCTGCAGACACGCTTCAGCCCAGTACGTGTTTACAAGGGGTGTTACAGACATTGCTGGATATCACACAGATACAGTGCAATGGTAAAACATGCTAAAACACAAAACTACAGAAAATAAATACTTTTTTCATTTATACATTGACTTTCATTGACCAGCTAACTATCTCTCTATTCTATAAATACTAAATGTGAGACATAAACAGTTTATTAAAAAAGTTTTATATACTTATCTGCAGAACTCAAACCAACTTTGATACCTGTCAAGAAGGAACTGGAAAAAATTAATTCCAAATATCATCAATTGCAATTTTTTTCACTGTAAGAACAATCTAGGCAGTACCAGGCTTAATCAGAGACCAAGTTTATAGAGGATCATGAGAAATGTCTCTTATATCTCACTTTTCCACTCTGCAGAAGCTGAATAGCTTTTCCTTTCTTTGGGAATACCTATTTGGATATTAGAAGCTAACTCTGGTACTAACATGAGAAAAGTGCAGGTTACTATTTTTTCTAATTTACATTGTAAGTTAATCTACCGTGGAACAATCACCATATTTTTAAAGAGCTAGAGATTATTAAGCTTTAAAAAGTTATGCAGTTTATTAAGATGTCAACATACACATACAAAATGGCTAAACACATCGTGATAGGTGGTCAGCTGGCCCATGGGTTGGACACAAAGGGTTATAGTGAATGGGGTGATATCAGATTGGTGACCTCTCACTTGTGGGGTTCTGCAGGGCTCCATCCTCAGCCCCGTCCTCTTCAACATCTTCATTACCAACCTGGACACAGGACGGGAAGGGCTACTAAGAAAGTTTGCAGACAATACAGAACTGGGAGGAACTGTTGACTCCCTGCAGGGCAGGGAGGCCCTGCAGAGAGACCTCAACAAATTGAAGGGCTGAGCAACCACCAACCATGTGAAATTCAAGAAGGGCAAATGTCAGATTCTACACCTGGGATAGGGCAACCCTGGATGTGTGAACCAGCTGGGGAATGAGATGCTAGAAAGGTGTGGCACAGAAAGGGTCCTGGGGGTCCTGGTCGACGGAAAGTTAAACATGAGTCAGCAGTGCCCTGGCAGCCAGGAGGGCTGACTCTGTTCTGGGGGGCATCAGGCACAGCATCACCAGTGGGGCAAGGGAAGGGATTTTTGCTCTGCTCTGCCCTGGGGTGGCTTCACCTCGAGTGCTGGGGGCAGTTTTGGATGCCACAGTATAAAAAAGACATTAAACTATTAGAGAACATCCAAAGGAGGGCTATGAAGATGGTGAAAGGCCTGGAGGGGAAGCCATATGAGGAGTGGCTGAGGTCGCTTCTTCTGTTCAGCCTGGAGAGAGGAGACTGAGGGGAGACCTCATTGCAGTTACAAGTTCCTTGTGAGGGGAAGAGGAGGGGCAGGCACTGATCTCTTCTCTGTGGTGACCAGGGACAGGACCTGAGGGAATGGCCTGAAGTTGTGTCAGGGGAGGTTTAGGTTGAATATTAGGAAAAGGTTCTTCACCCAGAGGGTGGTTGGGCACTGGAACATCTCCCCAGGGAAGCGGTCACAGCACCAGCCTGACAGAGTTCAAGAAGCATTTGGACAATGCTCTCAGGCACAGGGTGTGACTCCTGAGGATGGTGCTGTGCAGGGCCAGGAGTTGGATTTCTGTGATCCTTGCGGGTCCCTTGAACTTTGTTTATTCAGTGATTCTGTGAAAATAGCCTCTCATTGGAAAAAAAAACCTACACAGTGTTCAGCTACTCTTGCAAATCTTGCATCCTTTTAAATGGGTCTCTGACTGAGTCCAGTACACTTTATATAAGCAGAACTCACAATTTACACAGATACTATGCAAGTTAGAAAAATTAATACTAGAACTTCATAATAGAATTGTAGATGTATGAAGTCAGCAGAGAGACACATTTGACCTAGCCATCCTGTACTGGATGGCACTGCCACCTGCCTTCCTGCCTGCAGTAAGTTCTGTTCAGTTGGTATTGATGAATTTTAATAGTCAGTTTTAAATCCTCTTAAAACTGATTGTTCCACTGAGTAGATATTTCAGGCATACTGGACAGCTGTATTAAATGTTTTTCTTTGGGATTTGATTACTTACAGTACATTGAGTTTTAATGCATCAGCCTCTGTTAACACTGGATTGATAGTATCTTGACTGGTTGCAATCCAGAGTTATTACAACATGAATTGCAGGCTGCTGAGAGTAAGCTCTGGATTCTGCCATGTAAGTTATCATAAAGTCAATGTTCCTACATATCACAGAAGAACAGAAGAATTCCATATAAAATACAGCTTTATCATACAGCTCAATTTTCAATAGGAAATATTACCTAAAAGTAATGAATAAACACAACACATGCTAAAGTAGATGAAGTAAGTATGAAGATGAAGTAAAGATGCATGAAATAAAAAATACCATTCCAGCTGTAAGTCTTCATCTCTATACAAACCTTTTCAGTGCAGAGAACCACTATGAATTTTAATGGTTAGTCCTCCTAGTGAAAGACATTTGCTTAGTTCTAACACCCTTAACAGTATTGAATATATGTACCACAGCAAAAGGACATTCTAGAAGGATGGCACCATCACAGTTCACCACTTTCTGGTTAAGAATGCTTCTCTTTACCGTAAGCGTTGTCATCTCCCTACTATCCTCTTATTTCTCCAGTCCAGTACTAATGTTGTATTCAAGCAGTGCTTATTTACAATTCTAAGTAGCTACCTATAGTCTCAAATAACATCATTGTCTTATCAAAGGGAAGATAAAATTGATCTCTAGTTCTAAAGAGAAATGCTGAATTGCTAATAAAAAATACATAAAAATTTAAATGTAAGCATGCCAAGAGATGCTTATGGAATCATAGACTCATTAGGGTTAGAAAAGACTTCTAAGTATATCAAATTCAATTGTTAACCCAGCACTGCCAACTTCACCACTAAACCATGTCCCTCATTGCCACATCTACACATCTTTTTAATACACCCATGGATGGTGACTCAAACACTACCTTGGGCAGACTGTTCCAATGTTTCACAACCCTTTCAGTGTAGATACAAAAATGCTGCTAGCAAGGATTTTCTTGCTATTTTCTAAGCCCGTGAGAGACTGTTCTCTCTCACAGAAGAGGTAGCAGAGTTATGTAAACAATCAAACACCTGCAACCTTGTTTATGGTACGGTAGAAAAATATTTTGACAATGGATGTTTTAGGATTTCAGCCAATCACCCCAAGGGGTGGCTGATCCTTTGTCCAATTAGACTATGAAGAAAAAAGTCTATAAAAGAGTTTGTAAAATAATTAAATAAATCAACCTTGCTGCACAATTCCTGCCTGCTGGATCTTCTCTCCTCCTCCTCCCTATGGCTGCGGGACACGGTGATATACCATAGGGCCTAGGCCTGCAGTAATATTTCAGTGGAGACATTTTTCCCAATATTCAATCTAAACCTCCCCTGTCACAACTTGAGGCCATTTCCTCTCCTCCTATAACTTGTTACCTGAGAAAAGCGGCTGATCCCCACCTTGCTACAACCTCCTTTCAAGTAATTGTAGAGCTGCTTGGATGGTTTCTAACACATCAATAAGCCTTGTCTCTTTGCTGCCACATGCATCTCCATCCCCTATTTCCACTGAGATGGCAGGCCAAAGGACCTTCCGAGCACACCCTCCTTCAAATATTGGTATGCTGTTCCCAGGCTTATGTCTGTCAAGGCAGGTTTTATTCTCCTCTCTCTTCAAATTGAGTTTAAAAATCTTCCAGTGTCCCTGTTAATTCCTGAGCAATGATCATTTTCCCTCTTTGAGACAAGTGTACCCCATTTCTTGCCATCAGGCTTGGTGTCATGCAAACTGATCTGCCATCAAAAAGCTGTAGAGAGCCAGTGACACCCGGCTCAGAGACAGGTCTTGGTGTGTTGGCTCTTCCTGCTTCTTTCTGCATCACTCCCTGCAATTGGAAGGATAGAGGAGGGCACTGTTTGTGCTCCTGGTGCTTTAACCAGTCCTCTCAAGGCCCCAAAGTCTCTCATTTGCCCTAGGACTTCCTGCTGGGACTTCATAGCTGCCTACCTGGAAAATCAATAATGATAACAATCTGAGGGCTGTACCAGGGTGAGAAACTTTCTTTTCAGGTCTTTAATCTGGGCTCCAGGTAGGCAGCAGACTTCTCAAATCTGATGTGCGTATTGAGCCTTCTGTCCCCTCCAGAAAGGAGGCTCCCGTGAAAAAGATGCATTCTCTTTTTCTACAGAAGGAGTGTTCAGGCAGGGCAGAGGCCCACTTACCTTGGTAGCCAACACCTCTTTTCTAGATGAACCATCATGCTCATCATTGTTTGGTTCCACTTGCATGTGGAACCATTTTCTTCATGCAGAGGCACCATGAAAGGTGGGGCAGTCCCAGAGGAGACATCAGATGTCTGCTGCATCAGGCAGTAACTTGTAGCCATTGGCCCCTATCCTCTAAGTCTCTGTGTTTAGCCAGTCAACAAAGTAATAGAGAATCCTGCATATTGTGCACCCTTTCTACATGTTGAGCCTGTCTCAGGGAATGTCTCAGTGTGAATGGTTATAACATTTCATTATATATTGGGCTGCTGCTAGCATCTAAAAGTAATGTAGACATAATTTTAAAGTATTCCTGTAAAGATATGTTTATCTTGGGGAATATTACACAGAGAAACACTTATTTCACTGATAAACCATCAAAAAAGTTAACCAATTATGTTCTGTGGGATTTTACGTAAACTGAAATGATTCTTTACCTCCTAATTTCCAAGATGACATTCTGTCCTGTGGGACAGGAAGAGTGAGATGTCAGCATTTGAGCATCTCAATTGCAGCACTGCACTAATACAGCCCAAGTCTCACCACTGAATTAAAGAAGAAAATTTGAGATTTTTTTATATTATGCTATGTTAAATCAGTATTGATTAAAAATACTTAGCTGACTTACTATGATGAGGAAAAATGTAATAAGAAGCTATTTCAGGCAAAAATCAATAGTATGTTGTCAGCAGAAGAGAATACAGACATTTAAGTCCATTTCCATGACAGGTTTTTTCCTTCTCATATGATAAAAATAAATTGTATTATCCAGTAGCCATTCATCCACTTTCATTTCCAAATGCATTTTACTTCTTCAAATTTAAGGACATAGACATCTTCTGTACCCTAGTTTTGAAAATTTGAACTGCAAGAAACAAAAAATGGCTTTTAACTGGAGTGATATTCCTTGGCTTATACCCTGAGCCATTACGCTATTACACAGAAAAGGGATGCCATTGATTTACTCCAGTTTCATTTTTAAAGAGCTGAATGAACACTAATTATTTCTCTTAAAAAAAAAGCCCAGGCCTTTGACAAGTTGGATGTGTAGCTTTTGAACTGGCATAAAAGCATGTCAAAATGCCAGGCTGAGGTATGAGAGACTATAGAAGCTATTTTGGGGAATTACAAGGTTCTTCTATCTCATTATTTTCCATTTTGACTAGTTCTGTACAATCTCACACTGAAGTGCAGTAGTGTAATACATGTTACTATTCACCAGTCTGATATTTTAAATACTACTCTGCAATGTCAATACTTTCCAAGGGCCACATAAGGAGTAGAGGAGTTTTAAATAAATATTCTGCCCTGTTATACTGTCTGTCCAGATCCTTCAAATTCAGTTTTCCACCCCACTGCATAAAATGTATGGAATTGCTGCCTGCCTGTTCAGGCCTTGCAGTTCTGTAGCTGCATCACTCATCAGATATGCACCACTTACCGAATAAAATGCTGTGCTCAGTGACTCCCAACAGAATGCAAAAAGTTTCTGGGAAGCAAACTGCTCTCATTACTAAAATTATTACAGTTCACTCAAAAATATAAAGTAAATAGAGACTGGTCGACGATTTTACGCATTCTTTGTCTTACTTCATCACACGTGCCTGTCCTGGATAAACGAAGTAGGGATGGTTCCACTATAAACACCAAGCCTTGCTGTCCAAAAGACCCCAATAAGAAGCCAAAAATTACCCCAGTGTTAATCAGCAAAGCTGTAAGATCTAGAAGTGCTTAAAAGCCACAGTCAAGCAACAAGGCAAATGTTTTTAAAGAGTTCTTAATTAAGACACATTTTAAGTAGGACCTTACGTGAATTTTGAAAATCAGATTTTTCCAATAAAAACAGTAGAGAAAGAAACTTGTCAGTCTTCACATTTTTGGCATTTACCACCTTTGCAGACTGAGCAAGCCCTATTCAAACTGAATCAATGGAATGTTCATAAAAACCCAGGCTGCAGGTGGTGAACAAAAAACATTATAAACATCCGAAATTTAGGTGCTTCTCTTTATGCAAAATTACTTTGTAGCACTAAAAGCTGTCAAGAAGCAATAGAGTATAGTCATAAACACAAAATAAACAATGGCCCAAGTTTCAGTGTCAACTTCACAGGAAAGTGCACCAAAGCAACGAGCATGCTTCAAAAAATCAGTGGGAAATGATATTGACAAAACACCTTCTCTATGCAAACAGGAAATTTTTCAGAAAAACTCAATAAAAAATACTTTACCAGGAAATAACACCAAATTAATATTTCCACAATCTATCTTAAGTGCATGCCAACTTTTGATTTTTTCCCTTAAACAAAACCGGCACTTAAAAAAAAAGTTTTGTTATAAAAATCTGGTTTTTCAGAGCAAA
Source organism: Aphelocoma coerulescens (assembly GCF_041296385.1). NCBI lineage: Eukaryota > Metazoa > Chordata > Aves > Passeriformes > Corvidae > Aphelocoma > Aphelocoma coerulescens. Next base: position 95,854,230 of record NC_091015.1, on the reverse strand, counting down.
ATTACATTTATATAGTCACTGCATCTAAGCCTTAGGGATTCTCAAAATTAAGCTGCCTCCTCCCTTGTGAAACCTGTATTAGTATCAATGAGAAGCAAAGAAATTTATATTAAGATTTTTTCCAGACAAAAGGGCACATCAAGCTGCTTTATTGCCCTTGAAGGAGGAATAAGACATATTTCATCCATTCTCAAAAGGACATACACAGGTTTTCTATGTATCAGAAGTACTGGCTCTACCTTATGACAAGAGAGGTATATTAACACTGTGCAATGCTTAAGAATGACTTCAAGAGAAAGTGATCTTGGGCCAAAAAAAACTTTCAGAACTGTCATTGAAAAAGCCTTTTCCTCTTCTTAGAGCCCCTTCTCTCAACCTTTGCATAACTCACATTGAGACAAATATGCTCAAATCAGTAAGAGCCATCTTGGACAAAAATTAAATGCCTCAGTTCCTAGATTTCCCCAAAACTGATTTACAGCAAACAGTCCAAGAATCTGAATGCCTACAAAACAGCTGGCTTGGAGGCAAAAACAAATAATAGAGACTTGCAATTGAACAATTTCTCTTTAGGCATATGGCAGATCTTGGAATCTGCATTAAAACTATTATTTTAATAATAATATTCTCTCAGAAATCATTAAACAAATATGGCCTATTCAACTGAAAATATGTTCCTTCTCAGTTACTCAGTTTTCTTCAGAAGGAATGAGAAAAGGATACTCTTCCATTTCATCTTCTGCCTTCCTTGCACTGGATTTCCTAGCAAAGGAGGACAGTTGCCTCCCCCTCACAATTACTGGCATGGAAGTACTTTTAAGTGGGATTTAACTCTGGAGCAGGCCCTGCTTTGAACAAGTGATTTGTACTAAATTGTTTCCAGAATTGCCTTCCAGCCCATATCTTTCCATGCTTCTACTGAGCTTTACCAGTAGTAGCCCTACCAAATATCACATGAATCTTTCACTTGGAACCTTTCTAGAATCTGTGTAACCTGATAAATACCTATCTTCTCCTACCTATGGCATTCTTACAGTGTATGTACTATATCACCTCATATAGTAGAACAGATTTCAAATATTTTGAATATAATTTTCCACTGCAAAATGGATTTTATCATTTGTGGGACTTTTCCTGTCTTTAGCTGACAGTAAAATTACCAGATTTTTCAGGGAGACAGTGTTCAAGGTCAAGAAAACACACTCCTATGGTACATGACAATCCAGGAATACTTGACTCGTTTACTACCAGTTTACATTTCCCTCGCATACTTCATCTATCATAAATTCATACTAGCTGGCTACAAAAAACAAACAAAACCAACCAAACAACCAACCAACCAAAACACAAAACAAAAACCAGCCAGCCAACCAAAAATCCCCTCCATTCACTCTATCAGCATTCTAATAGTACTGTTTTTATCTTACACAAAATTTACAGGTAAATAGTAATCACCTAAATATTTCAGTGTTGACAGTAAAGACTTCAAATATTGTTAGTTTGACTCTGAAAGTGAGACTTACAGATAACAGTTGTCAGCCCCTTTATTATAACTTGGCAATTTCCACCAAGTTTGAAAGAGTGGAAATTTAAGGTTTCCACTGTGAGGAAAAGCAATGCTGTGACCCTCTCTAACTAGCCTTTCTGATTGAAGATAGTGACTATATTGCTTTGAAAAGCCACAGCACTTACTACATCTTGCAGATTCAGTAGCTCACATGATGGTGGGTGAGGAAAAAAGCTGAAAATACTGTAGGAAGGAAATACAGAAGATGGAAGATAATTGGGAAATCAGACGGTATAAATGAAGACAGGGATTGATTGAAGGAATGAACACAGAGTGGTGCAAGGGCAGAGAAACAAATTCTAAATGGAATTAGATTATTGCAGCTAGAGTGTGTAACATAAACTGTAAAATAAACTTTTATTTGGTTACTGCAGACATACTCCAGATAACAGAAGCATAGTTATCAGGTGTCTTAGATAACTTCTATCAGAAACATTGTTCCAAGTAAGTTAACACAACCTTTAACATGTCTTTTGAAAGTCTTAAGAAGTCTTTAAAACAAAAGAGTATTTCCTGAGCAACAGAAACACTAACATAATGCTGTATAACAAGGATCACTTTAAAGGAATAATCTCTCAACATTCTTAAAATTACACCAAAGAAGGAAGGAAAGGCAATTGTTCAAATAAATTATCATCTCCAAATTTTATTAAACAATTAAAGCAGCAGCAACATGCTCAGCTTCACAGAAACAAGTCTTATAAACAAAGACAGCTTTACAAACATGAAGCTCAAGCCACAATTCTTAGCTGTCATATCACTGCAGATATATTCTTGCAGTTGGAATAGTTTAATTTCTCCTCTCTGTACAAGGTGGAGCAGGATTATCTATTCTTGCACTGAGCTTCTTGTTGTCATCATGGTGGATTCAATCACCTAGAAATCAGATTTGTATAAACTCTGTAAAAAAGTATTACTGTTCTCTCTTCATTCCAGGGCACATGGCACAGCCAGTGAGTGAGCACTTTGCAGTCATGCCAGAGTTGTTTCACAGACAAGAAATAAATACAAAACTTCCAGATCCAGATCCTGTGTTTCACCTTTGACCTCTCTGCCACCTTCTCCTGCAAATGTTTGAGTATCCCTGCTATTCGTCAGGATAACAGCCCACAGAGGTGATCAATCCAAATGTTTTACAAACACTCTCCTTTGGTCAAATAGTTATGACCTGCAGGTGTTTTCTCCTCCTACAGCAGCAGGACACCCTGCATGTAATCCTCTATGTCTAGCCAAAATCTGCTGTTCCAACAAAATAAATCATAGTGGGAAGACATTTAACTATTTAAAAGCATCAGCTCTGTTTGTTCCTGAAGATTGATTTGAGGTCTTCTGGCGTTGCCACCCCCATCCATAAGGCTGGGTGTACACTACCCGGCAACATCAGCGTGACTTTGCAGGCTCTCCCTTTGGGTCACCCTGACTTGTATTTAAACACATTGTTTTACTTTTTGCTTCCCTATCACCAGTATAAACAGTATGTAGAAAAATAAATTGATGAGCTAATATAATTGACCAGAACAAATAATGCCACTGAATATTTTTATTGTATAAAGAGATTCCAACCACATAATCCAAATATTTACAAGATGGGATGAGTCAAAGTTAATTTATCATGGATACCTCTATAAAAGGGAAGTTTACAGGAAAGATTTGAATAATGAAAAAATTTCTGGCTTGCCAATTGTGTTTGGAAAAGACTGTGGTGGAGAAACACTTGGAAAAAAACCAGAGAGGTACTTACAACATAACACAGCTGAATTCGCAAAGATGTACAGCAATTAAAAGTCACATTGGTATTTGAGAGGGCAAAAGAGATTAGACACCTGGAAATATACTTATCATATGGAAATTCCAGGGAGAAGTCTTTGACCCATTTTCTGACTAGCAAAACTAGCCACCTTCCCCCTCCCCTTGTGATTAATCAAAACTGGAACAATTTCCAACTGAGTTTCACATAAATTTTATCAGAATAACTTTGAATTACTACAATTAATGTTCTTACACACACATTTTGCAATTGATTTAATGTCATTCTTGCTTCCTGTGAATGCTATAATTAGCACCACAGCATTCAGGGTTACTTGTGGTAAAATTTGCCAGCAGTAGGTCTTTATCTTTGTTGACAAATGGACAGGTGTCCTTCCAGTAATTGGTGAAGGACAAAGCCATGGCAGTTGCCATACCAAGAAAGGAAAACAAGCAAGAGGTAAGGAAGATGATTGAAAAAAGGGTGAAAAAGTCTTGTAGGAGAAAAGCCACTTTTCTTACTTCTTGCCTGAAAAAAAAAAAAAAAAAGCAATGCAAGGGACTGACTTAAGGCTTGGGGTTCTCCTAGGATGTGCTACTTGCTTTAAAGCAGTAAAACAGATGGAACAGATGCCTGAGAAATTTTTTGATTTTCATGGTTAACAGCAGAAAGACAATGAGACAGCACAAGGTGCAACTCTAAGCCAATTTTAAAACACAATTTACTGCTAGGATTTCAAAACAAATGCCACTGATAGGAGACCAGAAGGCCAAATTTACAGTTGTGGTATCATGAAAGCAGTACTGGAAGTCACAGGTTTGAGTTTTCAGTCAGGCATACAGAGGACCCTGTCACCTTACTTGGGCAGTAATCCACAATAAAAAAATACATCCCTGCCACACAGGACAGATCGAAACATGCCCAATTTAGAGCCTCAATGGTGAAGGGAGTGCATAGGTAATTACAGAAATGGCATAAGAATTCATAGAACAAGCCCTGTATTCAAGGTTACGCTCATGAGTGTTTTCGTCAGGATATTTCTGATGTCAATGTTTCCAGTACGTAGCTCAAAAACCCTTACATCTTTGCTGTCCATGCAAGCATTAAACTGTTAATGAATTCCCCTCAGGCATCAGATGTTTTTATCAATTTTTTTTTTTTTTTTTGGTATTAATCTGCGATAATGTAATTGATTCTCATTATCTTATTGTACAGCCAGTTTTAGTAACCCCATGCTGTTTGTTCAGAGTTACTGTAGGACTTTGGTATATAACTATACTCCATTACTCCATATCACAAATTTAGTGAAATAGTACATTTTAAAATAAAGTGTATAAAAAAAAAATACTAAAGTCTGTTCATTCATGTCTCCATATCATGAAAATAGAAGTCAGCTTAAGACATATGTTGTTCGATTTTCATGTTCAGTATAAAGCAGTATTTCTTCATATGAAATACTATTTTTAATAACTTATAAATATAAAATGTATTCATCCACCTTGTAGTTAGCACAGAACAAAAAAATAGTTAAAATGAAAGCCATAAAATTAATAAATTTTTAATTATTTCACCCTTACCAGTGAAGATCACCGAAAGATCACTGGGAAAATTAGGTATGGCAGCAGATGCTGGAAGACACAACAGTCTTCCCAAGGTTGCGCGGGTTTTATGCGCATATCCACATATTTTAGCATATTTAGCATTCAGTTATCCACTCTCCTAAAAAAAAGAGACATCAGTGGTTCTCAAGTTTTCCACTAGATATTTTAAGTGGAAGTCCCAGTTGATTGTTACTGTGTAAAAACATCACCAACCAAATACTTTCTTGGTTGCTGACAGAAGACATCACTTTTGAAACCCTATCACACACACCTTCACAGTGAACAGGGCAGAGAGACATAAAACATCTCTGCTCATGGCTAACATTAACTTGAACTCACTTTGTCTGTTGTTTCACACAAAATATTTCCCAGCAGAAAAAAACTTTATTAAAATCAGGAAAAAAATCTAGATGACTGGTAGCATGTGTCTGTGCAAATGAATCCTGAATGGCATTGCATCTGTCTTTTCATATGTCATTTACTCTGTGAAATATTTATTAAGTACATCCCCTGAAGTTTATTTTCCTTTTCAACCATTCACTTCTTGCTTTACACATCATCGTTGGGAGATTTTTTTACCTCTGCTTCCCTTCACTGAACTAGTAGAACATATGCACACTCAGAATTTCACTTTTATTTTGGGGATTATCTTATTAAACTTCAGTTTTAAGTTCATAAAGTCACAGATAAAGACAGTTTGAGTTGAAGTTTCCATAAGTCTTTCAAAGATTTCTCAAGGTTCTCTCACACTAAATTAACTCTCTTCTCCCAAACTATTTAAGCTGTCAATTCAGTATCATTTCAACCAACTAGGTCAGGGATACCTGAAGTCTGAACTGCAAACAGCAGATATTAAGGAAACAATCTTCTGAAGAATGAAATTAATAGGCAGAGCTTTCCTGTCACATGTTCAATTTCCCTTTTTTGTTCAGAAAAGAAAGATCCACTTTGAAGCCTGTTCTGGTCAGTAGTGCCTGACAACCACTTAGACATTCTGTACATGTATCATGAGGTTGAACTTTAGGGAGAGAGAAATTTTGGGTGTACACCCATTCTCCTAAGACAGTAGAAAAGCAAGCAAACTCATATTAAAGCCACAGTGAGAAACAAGCAATGCAGTTATTCACAAGGATCTTCTCTCTTTTCTAAATTATGTTCCATAAGATAAGTAGGTCTATTAAAATTATGATCCCAGAGGAAGAAAACTGATCAACAACCTACAACAGAACTTAATGACTAACGTTTTTCATTTTAAATAGTGAAGAAATTGGTTTATCTCAAATTCAGTAATATAGAAGTTATTAACATTTAAAAAGCAAGAGGTTATTTAAGAAGTTGCATGTGAGATGAACTTGGAAAACCTAACTTTGCAAATAAATTTACTAGATCAGCTATTTCAAGATATTGTTATTTATACTGAAAAAATTGTTTTTAATCTGTTGCTACCACTGGCTATCCCTCTAAAAAGCAGCAGTAATGACAAAACCAGCTTCTACAAAATTAGTGAGGATGTTCTATTAAATTAGCTTCAGACTAAGAATCATATTTAAAACCACATTTTGACAAATATATTTTACTCAGATTTATCCAGCTTGGAAAGAGATATACCTGCTTGGAAAGTACAATGGAAGACAGATGCAAGTAAAATTGTAAATTTTAAGCTGCCTATTTAAATTTCATCATCTTCTCTCCACTGCACTGACAGATGAGAGTGGTCTTGCCACCTAGGAAAAAGCTGAAAAGGAGCAAACTACTCCCTGTGGTGCTTCATTACAAACGTTGTAAAGTTGAAGCATGGAAGAGAAGGCTATAGCAGAGGGTCAACACCCCCAGGAAAGCAGGCTCAGCCCTACAAATTAAAATCAGTCCATCATTTTACTTGGGCTCTGCTACAGAAAATATCATGCACTCCATATCAGCCCCCCGGTGAGTTTTACAACACCAGAACAGATTGTAAATATCAAATTATTACTTGTTGAACCAACTGGCATTTTATTTGATTAGTTCCAGTTTTAATTGCTTTCTCTCACATAGTTTCTCTGTTGGGGCATATCCCACTTGCTATAGGATTATTCCAAAAGTAGCTCCTGCATATCAAGGCTTTCCCCAGGAGTTTTCTTTCATTTGCAAGCTTTGTCTACACTGTCAAGTCTGAAGGCTTTGATTACCAGAGTTTTCAGGTGCCACAGCTCCTTTTCATTGGCTACATATCTCACTTGGAGCCATGACACCTGCCAGGCTGAGTCTGTAGCAGATTTGATGTGTTGCAGGTGAACTACAAAGCCCATGCAGGTGCAAGCATTCCCAGTGCTTCCAGGACAAGCTGCACACCCGTGCTGAGCACTGGCCACCTCTGCCTTGCAGAAGCAGTGTCCACATGTGAACATATCTCATTTTGTACTTCCTGGAACTAACTGCTTCTATCTTTTCTAAATATTGCTCACTTAGTGCATATAGGTATAAAATGTGCAAACTGAAATAAACCCCCTACTGTTACACTAATTGTCTCTACCCTCCCTCCCAACATGCCAAAATAATTAAAGGAGTCTTCCAAATTGACCATTGTTTTAGGAGAAGTAGAGGAAAAAAAAAAAAAAGAAAAAAAAAAGTACATATAATAGCTTAAAAAGTGCATCAAAAGACCCAAAACAATGTTCCCAGACTAACATAATATCTGCAATATTTAGCCAAAAAGCCACATTTCAGCTTCCAGCACCAGGTAATTATATACTTGTGATAATTCTTCTTGAAAATTAGATATTTTCTCTTTTCTGCTTTCACTGACTGAAAGATTTTCCTGTACCTTCACAACCTGTACAACCCTAAATAGGTGAAAGAAATTATACTTAGCTTGCTTTTTGAGGAAAGGAATAATTATTCTCATTTAAGATGAGTCAGTCTCAAGGCTGCATATGTGATTTAGTCTCTTAAAACAGTCATGGGATAGGACCCAAGATTCAAAACACGTTCTCTGCATTAATCATAATTTTTAAACTGCAAGCCTTGCAGGATTGAAAACTAAGTAATTTTCTGCTCCTCAGTGTGAGCACCCACTGCATTCATAACTGTTAGGCAAATCTCTTGTGCAAATTCCCTTGTGCAAGCTGTCTACATAAGGAGACAACCACACACTTCTCTTCAGTGAAAATACTCCAACTCTAGACAGAAAGCATTATGAGGGTAATATTGTTCAGAATGAGAATACCCTATTGCAATGCACTTAATTTAAGTGTGAAGGAAACTATTCAACAAAGCCGACAGTAATTCCTAACATTTGAAGGTTAATTTCTGCTATCTTGGATTCCTTTAACACAGCCTTTTTTATATATTCAGATGTCTGCTATATATTTCAGAAATCTGCTATTATTTCTAACATAACTGTTCATCATTTTGAATACAAGCCAATCCAAACCAATTCATTTGGGAACAAAATTTCCCAGGTTTCCTGTCACCCGGAGGAAATGTGCCTGTCCATAAATAAAATGTGTGCAGGCTGGATGATTTCTCATACCCATGACATGCACTCTGGCATGCACTGTGAAACTCAGCCTCAGGTACTATGTCCTGTATACCCCTACATCTGATTAAAAAAATAGCATTAATCACCCACATTAGGATTGCCAGGCTTTGTTTGGAGGAATAACTGGCTTCTGATGCACAGCCAGCTGTCACAATAGGAGCTATACGGAGTTGGTGAGATTTTGCTGAGACAGAGAGGGAGCCTTTGGCATCCACTAGGTCCCCTGTAGGGCTCAAGGTATTCACTTGACCTCTGTTCTTCAAAGTGGGTGTAAGTCAGCTTAGAACACCTTCATTCATAAGCTACGATCCAAATGTATAGGAAATCCTTTTGCACCAGGATGCTACAGATTTCAAATTTTTTGGCATTCACTCCTTGTTAGTAATGCAGTTTAGAAGTGTTTGTTTTAATGAGTTAAGGGTCTTAAATACACAGAATAATATTAAAAAAACATGCAGAAGGAAAAAAAATAGTAACTTGAATAATGGTTGACTCAAAAAAGTTACCTCTATTTTCAATACTAATATGTTTAAAAAAAATTTTTAAGGGGGCTGAGTCATCTTGACTACTTGATTTTTGTAGGGAGGTCAGGATTGTTTTCTAATTTTTTATGGAGTTTTTTAAGTGGTTGGGCTTTTTATTTTGTTTGATTTTTTTTTTTTGAGGAAATGCAGCAAAATTTGGTGCTTAGAGCAGGTTTCTGACAGAAATACAGTCGCTAATGCTATTTCAGCTCAAAGCAGAGTAATTGAATAATCATGAATATGCATTCAGATTTCTGACATAAGTAATATATGAAGTTTCCAGGAGAGACTTCCTACAAAGACTGATTACACAGAAGACCATTTTAGATTAATATAATTTAGAAACAGTAAAAACCCTTTAGGAAACTGTCTTCTCTGTATTTCCCAAGGACAATATACTATATATGACTCCTGCCAGGTTCAGCTTTGTCTTGCTGTTTGACTGAGGCCAAAAGCAGGCAATAAATTAATTGTTAAAGGACTGAGCTGGAGAAATCTCTGCTACACAAATTTGAGAAAGCAGTGACTGTCAAAACAGACTGCTACTTTGCAATCAAGGAGGATCTTTTTTTACAGAAGAAAGCAGACAAATTGCACAATGCTCATAGATGCAGGCAAGTTATATCCATGTCTGACATATTTGGAGGAGGTGCATCTGCATTCTTCAAAGACACCAGCCACGCACCTACATTGAAGCAATAGATTATTATGTCCCAGTTGCTTGTAGGAACATTTCAAAAAGCAATAATATACACTGAGCAAAGTGTCTAAATATATTTGTATTCAGTCCTTCAGTTTACATAATTCTTCTATCAATCATCTTCTAATATACATGAACAGCCATAAGGCTTTCAAGATGTACATTCAAAAGAAAAAAAAATCAGAGGGCTTCTCCAATCTAACTTGAATTCCATAACCACAAAATGTACACAGTTTTCCTTATTAAATCCCTTAAAATTAGTTTATTGACTAGAATCCTGTGTTGAATTGAAGCAAATTCTACAGATATGGGTTAACCACCCAGATAAATTGACTGAAACATGTCTCTAACTAGGCTATCCTCAAAATGATAATTAGAGCACATGATGTTTTTGTATGTTTCTTAGGTTAAAGGATGAGCAATATACGAATAGAAGCAACAATAGACCTAGAGAATTTTAAAATAATACAGATTACTGAATACTACTAAAATTTGGAAATTTTTCATAAGCTGCGAGTGAAAAGACTGCAAATCAATTCAAATTCTGCATTTTGAGCATCAGTTGAAGTGATTCCATTTATTTATTTTTGCATTTGGCATCACTGGTGTAACCCAGATGAGTTAAATTGCATTGGTGTTATAGGAAACACTACCCATTGACTGTTAACATTGTCCTCCTCCACCTGTGACCCAACTAACATCCAGAAAATGTACATGATAGATTCTCTCCCAGCAGTACAGTGCAGAAGAGTCCTACGGTAACTCAGACTCCACAAAACTATCTGGAGCTCATCAGGGAACAAAACATAAATAAACATAAAATACTGAGTATCTCAACTTCTTCTTTTAATGTTCAGAAGAAACTTTAACCTGCTGATTTAAACGGAGCTACAGGACAAGTACATTCTACATGCAAACTGCTCTAATAAAGTTTGATCTACCTACACAATACAGGATTCTGTCCTGCAAAGTTAATGCTAATTAAAGTAAGCATTTACTTTAAATCACATCAGAATCTATCTGCCCATTTTACTTGCCAAGAGACAGACATATAGCATCAGAGGAAATAATTTCCAGTTTTTCCAGTGAAAGCTCTGAGACATGATAGTTGCCAATAAGAAACTTTTCAGACCTGAAAACTTTTCCTTTTTTTTCAGTCTTTCCTGAAATTCTTCTCTTTCAGCAGGAACACTAAGATCATTCACAGATGCATTTATCACACCTAATGATCTTCTTCCTGGCAGTCAAACTTTCTTTCAACTTGAATTGGTTTTCTTTGAGGAATACAGATGTGTCTGAAAAACAATATATCTGTTCTTCACAAGAGATAAATTAATGTGAAATCAAATACTGCTGTTGTTGAGCTGTCACATTTACTAGGATCCTCAGTAAATGTTTTCAGGATGTGGCTTGTCTAATAATCCAAATATAATGTAGTATCTCACATCCCATTCTTGCAGAATACTAACACACTCCGTTCACATATGTAGGTGCTTGCTTTGTGGTTCATACAATTTCTAAAGTCTACCAGTGAAAAGAGACATTCCACTGGAAAATGTCTTTGTGTGAACAATATCCTATAAATTTCTGTAGGAGCAGTCAGGGAGCAACCCTTTTTTATTGCTTTTAAAGGGCTTTTTTCACTGCAGTCAGAAGTTTCCAAGTGAAGAGATGGAAACAGAGATTAATTGCCTCATCCTTTCGGGATGTAATTCCCTTTTGGGGAGTACCATAAAGCTTAGAAACCTTATTGATGGAGCTGTTTTTTTCCATAGAAACACTGTTAGCTTCTTTGCAATAGACTTAATCAGTTCAACTGGGTAATTTCTGACTGGCATTTTATTAGTTGGAGGAGTTACATGCTGAAACAATCTTTCTACATCAGGACTGAAATTTCCTTATTAATTTGCATATGACTGCATAGTCAAAGTCTTTCAGGAGAAATCCAGATGAACTTGGAAGTTTCAGGGCTTTAATGAAAAGAAAGTTTTCCTTTAACTTCAGACAGTGTTTGAGATTTTGGTTTTGTTGTTGTTTGATTGGGTGTTTGGGTTTGTTGTTTGGGAATTTGGGTTTTCTTGGGGGTGGGAGGGGAGATGGATCTAGGAGGGTGCCTTGGCCTTATGTAAGTTCATAGCTATAATTATGTTGACTTTGGAAAGAGAAGATGGTATTTTGGGTAGTGCATCCAGCTCTGGGGTCCCCAACACATGAAAGATATCACACTGTGGAAGCAAGTCCAGAGGATCAGCCCCAAGCTGATCAGAAGGATGAAGCATTTCTCCTGTGAGGAAAGGCTGAGAAAACTGGTTTTGCTTAATTTAGAAAATAGTAGATTTCGGGGTAACCTAATTCTGGCCTTCCAGTAGCCAAAGGAAACTTACAGGAAAGATGGAGAGGGACTTTTCATAAGGGAAGTAGTGTAGTCACAGGACAAGGGGCTATCGCTTCAAACAGAAACCAAGTAGGTTTAAATTAGATATTAGAAAGAAATTCTTTACTATGCAGGCAGAGAAGTACTGGAACAGGTTGCCCAGAGAAGTTACGGATGCCCAAACCCTGGAAGTGTTCAAGGCCTGGTTGGATGGAGCTCTAAGCAACCTGGTCTCTTGGAAGGCATCCCTACCCATGGCGAGGGGGTTGAACTAGATGATTTTTAAGGCCCCTTCCAACCCAAGCTGCTCTATAATTCTATGATTCTACAGAGTAACTGTAGCACAATCAAACCAAATTATACAAACCTTTTCTTTTGAGCAGAATATTGGAAAATCTGAAAATTAGTGCAAACCTAGCCAGCCTCTTAACCAAAATACTGCACCATTCTCTGGTTCCACAGTTCTGATTATCTACCAGAGCTCAGCAGCTTTGTGCACCTCACCACAATTAAGTCAAAACCAGACGTCATTGTACCAACTAAAAGCTAAATAAAAAAGGAAAACAATGAACCTAAGTATTTCTCTGTAACTCTTCTCTCTTTAGCATATTTTAATTATTTCAATTGATCTGATTGTACAATATAAAAAAATATACTGCAAGTTCGTATTATGAAAACAAGAGTTAAACACCATTTCCATTAACTGGAGAACAACTCATTGGTTCATGAGAGGATAAACATTTTGCATTATACATGATATCAACAAGCCATCTTTGTTCATTATATTTTTCAAACTATTGATCAGTGAATCTTGGATAGCTTTTCTTACCATCTGTACTGAAAAAACCATTTTCTGAAGAGATTATTCCCTGTAGGTAGCTAAGTTAAATGTATTCATAATTCACAAATGTATTCACTTCTTAAGCCTAAGACAAGTGTTATGTCCTAATAGCCTCCACTTGCATTGCTCCAAAGGGGCTGAGTTGGACTAGACCAGCTCCACAGCAAATATTCTGATTGTTAGGTAAAAGGAAAATTTAGCAATATCAGCATTTTGCAGAAGCAAGCAAGGCATGTTCCTCCTTAAGAACCAGGAAACAGGATAAGAGCAAACATACGGGTCTGCTGTTTAGGATTATTTTTGAAACTAGGTAAGGCACAATGCTTTTGCAACCTGACTGTGAAGATCAGCATTTACTTTTCTAATGGGCTGTAAGTATTAAGACTTCATTATCAAGTTGAGATTGACTTCTGGTTTCTAAGCTGCTACTGTTCAACTGATGAAACATATCAACAAAATCAGCATACATCAGGAGCTCTTACACTCCAACTAAGTTCCCCTTGACAGATTCTCCTTCATTCACCATTGAACATGTTATAATGCCAGACCAGTGAATAGTTAATAGAGTTATACAAAGGAAAATGGCAAGGGAAAGCCTTGGACTTTCACCCTTTACTAAACTCATTACAGTGCTCTGAAGTGGATTAAAATAGCACAGAAAGCACCTTTGATCCTCTTTCAGTCACAGAAATGACCTTTGAATTTTATTGTGTTTACAATAATCTTCTATGCAGATAGGTGTGAACTTTAGCTAAATTAGTTTGACCTATTGCAAATAAAGAAAAATGATTTGCATTTAATGTTTCTTCCTGGAAAATAAGGGCAAAATGAAACCATAGAGCAGCATATCTAGAAAATGCTTAAACAGTGGCGCTCATTCTACATCAGGAATATGCAAAATTCACCAGAGAATCATAGAATCTTAGAAGTGTTTGAGTTGGAAGGGACCTTAAAGATCCTTTAGTTTCAACTCTCCTACCAATGGCAGGGATGCCACTCACTAAATCAGACTGCTCAAGGCTCCATCCAATCTGGCCTTGAATATTTCCAGGGATGGGGCAGCCACAACTTGTCGGGACAACCTATTCCAGTGCCTCACCACCCTCACAATAAAGAATTTCTTCCTAACATCTAATCTAGACCTACCCTCTTTCAATTTAAAATCATTGCCTCTTGTCCTGGTACTATTTGCTCCTATAAAAAGTCCCTCTCACTCCATTTAATAAGCCCCATTAAGGTACTGAAAGGCTGCAATCAGGTTTCTCTGAAGGCTTCTCTTCTCCAGATTCAACAGTCCTGGCTCTCAGCCTATCTTCAAAGAGAGTTGTTCCAGCTCTCTGATCAACTTCATGGCCCTCCTCTAGACCCACTCTAATGAGTCCACATCTTTCTTGTGCTGAGGTCCTGACCCAGATGCAGAATTCCAGGTAGGCTCTCACCAGACTAGTGAGTAGGGCACTACTAGTAGGAGTAGAAGGGCAGAATCACCTCCCTCAACTTTCTGGGAAAGATAGAAGTAATTTCCTTCCATAGATTTTTTCTTATGCAAAATTCCATATCAATGACCTGTCTTATTTGCATTTTGAATTAATATATTCAAGACATACACAGTAGCCTTTTCTCAGCCAATATAACAGGAACAGTGCACAGCTGCAGCCATACAGAGAAAATCTCAACTGAAGTGCACTCAGAACCTCTAGAACAGCAATTTTGGAAGTGGGATGGTCTGCACCCCAAGCACTTTACTTATTATTATGCTTTTAGTCCCCTGACACAGTTTCACTATCTCAGTGCAAACTAGAATGTGAAATTGGGTTTTGCTTACTTCTCTAAAATACCATTCACTGCACCCATATGCTCATATACAGGCTACCATCCAAAGACAGGTTGGCAGAAGTTGGATATATTTATTAGGAGAAGGATTTATCTCTCTCTGTCCTCCTTTCTCATTATTCCTTGAAGGATATGCTTTTGTCAGAGATCTGCTATTAGGTTTAAGAAGGAGCTTTGGCCCAGACACCATTACATCCCTTACATCTCTTTGCCTGTCACCACATACCCCTCAGGTATGCAGACAATACTTCTCCTGCTGCAAAGCTGTCACCATCACCTCGTCAAACCATCTTAATGAGGCCAAAGGCTTCTTTAAGACTAAAGGCTTTGCAAGCTTTATAAAACAAAGTAATTATGCAGTCTAATCTAATGCTTAGAGGTGCAAATGAATAAAAACTTTATTGACACTCAAACTGTCCTCTATAAACTATTCAGAAGTCTTTATCACTGAACACTTCTGAACACATCCATGAAGAAGATGAGAATTTTTACAGTCATTATCTCAAACTCTGCATTAACAGACCCAAGAGTCCATAAATACTTGGATGAGAATTTAGTTCTCTATAAACAGGCCTACAAATTTCTATCACGACTGTACACTTACACATAACTAAGATTCTGAGCAGCTAGCAGGGGCCACATACTACCATCTTTCCTAAGAGATTCATTTACTTACTATTAAAAGAGAATACCAACAATCTGTAAACTTCCTCACATTCTGTACAAGAATACAAAACTTACAGATGTGTGCTAGGTGATAAAAAATGCATCTGCTCAATAATAACAAAAAAATATCAAGAGGAACTAGTGTACTATTATTGCCAAAATATAAAGCTCAGCTGCTAAAAACATGCCTGTCTTTGGAACTCATAGAATCATAGAAATGAATCAGCGAATCTCAGTCTGGGTTAGACTTTTAAGGTCCTTGAGTCAAACTATTAGCTCAGCACTGCCAAACCCACCATTAAACCACGTCCTTAAGTGCCACATCCATGGTGACTCAAGCACTAGCATAGGCAGCCTGTTCTAATGTCTGACAAACCTCTTGGTGAAGAAATGTTTCCTAATATCCAATCTAAACCTTCCCTGGTGCAACTTGAGACCACTTCCTCTGGTCCTATCACTTCTTACTTGGCAGAAGAGACTAAACCCCAACTCTCTACCATGTCCTTTTAGGGAGCTGTAGACAGCAGTAAGGTCACCTCCTTTTCTCCAGGCCAAGCATCCCCAGCTCCCTCAGCCTCTCCTCCTCAGACTTGTGCTCCAGACCCTTTGCCAGCTCCATTGCCCTTCTCTGGACCAACTCCAGCACCTCAGTGTCTTTCCTGTAGTGAGCAGCCCAGGACTGGACACAGGATTCAAGGTGCAGCCTCACCAGTACTCAGTAGAGGGGGCCAATCCCTGCCCTGGTCCTACTGGCCACACTGCTTCTGACTCAAGCCAGGATGCCACTGGCCTTTGCCGCCTGGGCACCCTGCTGGCACACATTCAGCTGCTGTCCACCAGCACCCCCAGGTCCTTTTCTGCCAGGCAGATTTCCAGCCACTCTGCCCCCAGCCTATAGCACTGCATGGGGCTGCTGTGACCCACGTGCAGGACCTGGAACTTTACCTTGTTGAACCTCGCATAACTGGCGTCAACCCAATGATCCAGTCTGTCCAGATCCCTCTGCAGAGCCTTCCTACCCTTCAGCAGATCAGCACTCCTGCCCAGCTTGATGTAATCTGCAAACTCACTGAAGGTGACCTTGATCCCCTCGCCCAGGTCATTGAGAGAAATATTAAACAGGAATAGCCCTAATACTGAGCCCCAGGGAACACCATTTGTGACCCGGTCCCACAGCTGTGCTCACTGCCACTGGCCCATACTGGCATAAGAGCAAGGCACATCCTGCAACCTGCAACAGGGGTGGCAACATATTCCCATAGGAGTCTTTGTGGTAAAAACACAACTGTCTTGGTGGTAAAAACACAACTGTCAAATCAACTCCCCTGGAACACATGCAAAGTACAAGCAGCAGTTTAGTAATTTTGTTCCACACTCTAAAGTATTCTGAAAATTAAAGGGGGAAAAAAGAACACATTATTGATACTATATTGCAACAATAATCTAAGCAATTGATAGAAGCACCACCTCGTCCTACAATGTACTCATACTTTTTACAGCACCAGGTACTTTAAATCCATTCTGAAAAGCCTGAACTATTGTTCAACCTGCAGGTTATCCATCCATTATTTACAGAATTCACAAACATTCTCAAAGTGAGATGAGAGAAACTGAACACATGGGTCTTTTCATGTCCAGCAATACCAAGAGACAAGAGAAAAACTTTTGCAAGGCTGGATGTTTTGTTCTCTGCACAATGGAATACTGTGCTCTTACATATGTGCAGAAGGTTTTATTAGCTGAGGTGAAGTTTAATTAACAGGTATTATTTGAAGTCCAGTGCTATAAAAGACTATATTTTCTAATGCAACTTCATTTTCATTACAGAATTAAAAAAAAACCCCCAACAAATCCAGACACAGAAGAAGCTAAAGCAAGCCCAGGTAGAATTACATCAGTTGCACAGGATTAGGATAAAATTTTCCTATATTTCCCCCTTATTCCCTCATTGTTATTGACAATCAAGTACTGCACATTCACAGAACAGGTTCCTAACTTTAGTATTCCTTCCCTTTAAATCATAGGGTTGTTTTAGAATGGATAGATGCCCAGTGGGGAAATTAAATGGTTACCATGAACCTCTTGATTTTGTCAAAGAAGCATAAAGAACTGTTACACAGCATTTAGGCAGGGACCAAGTGATGGTCATTGCTGGAGTTTTAGGAGCTCTCCTGGTTTTTCTTCTGTTAAAGGAATTTTGCCCATACATGTTGCTGGGGGAGCAAATGGCTGGGTACTTAAGAAAAACAAAAAAGCTGGGTATAGGGTGGGGTACATCTGGCTACTCTTTTGTTTTCACCTGAGTGTGTGGGGGCAGTCGGTCTCAGAGTTTGGACAGAGAGGGAGGTTGCTTTCTTCTGCTGCTTTTCCTTCTGCTGGAGAAGCCCTGGGATCCCAAAACCCGCCTTCCCTTCCCCGCTCGGAGCCGGGCCGTGGCCGCCCTGCCCTGCTGTTGCTTCGAGCCTTCGCTGCATTGTAGCCGTGCTCGCCCGGCCTGCTCAGACCTCCAGGGGGTTCCCCATTTGGATACATCTCGTCTGCCCTCTGGGATTTGTGCTCGTCCCTGCCGCTCCAGCCTGCTGCTCCAGCCCGCCGTTCCAGCCTGCTGTTCCCGAGGGTCTGGCCGGACACCGGGATCGGCTGCCCAGTGGTTTGTGAAGCCTTTGTTCCATCCCTTCCCCGGGATCCCAGGGCCCCAGTGCCGCGTGCTCCCCGAGCTCGCTCCGGAGCGCCCCCTGCAGCCGCGGGGGAACCATCGCACCTGCCCTGCTCACCGGGAGCCGCCAGCGCCCCTGCTGGCTGCGAGCGGAACTGCACCCGAGGGGAAAGGGCCAGACAGCCGAGAAGGCTGGGACTGGGTTTGGGATTGTTTGCTGTTACTGCCATAGTTATTGCTGTTTGTTTGACTGGTTAAATATATAACAGTAAAGAACTGTTATTCCTATTTCCCACGTCTTTGCCTAAAAGCCCCTTGATTTCAAAATTATAATAACTCTGAGGGAAGGGGGTTGCATCTGCCATTCCAAGGGAGGCTTCTGCCTTCCTTAGCAGACACCTGTCTTTCAAACCAAGACAGTCATGTACCTACAAGAAAAATAATCAGAACATGTGAAACTATCTATCTTCTGCTGTGGAAAAGAAGCTTGTAATATAATCCTTCTCCCCTCACTGCAGCTGAAGGGGTGGAAACCTTAACAACAAGGCATTCCAAGTGGCTAATCAAAGCAGAAGGAACAAGATAAACAAAGATGTATTCAAGTTTTAAAAAGAACCTGCTCTTTAATCACACTCTTATACTGGGCCTGGCAGGGATGGAATTAAACCTTCTTCGTAGTTGCTCGTAGAATGCCATGTTTCAGATTTATGACTAACACGGTGTCAGTGACACACCAATGTTTTGGCTAGTGCTGAGCAGCGTTTTCACAGTGTCAGAGCTTTTTCTTTTTCTCACTCTGCTACCCTTCCCACGCCCAGCCAGTGGACACCTGAACTGAAATGGCCAAAGGAATATTCTACACCATGTAACACTGAGTAGCAATAAAAAACCTTTTGTCTTCCAGAACAGCCATTACTCATAGACTGGCTGGGCATCAGTCTGCTTATGGGAGGTGATGAATGATGGCCCTTGCATCACTTCTTTTTTCCTCTCTCCACTTTCCTTCACTTACTAAACTGACCATAATCAACTATCAAACATATGTCAAGCACAGGTAACTCTCATGATGCCCATAAATTTTACTAGTTTTTACTGAGCACGTTATATTATATGAAGGTAGAACAAATCATAGCATTCTCTAAGTTTAAAGCAAGACTGAGGAGGCTAGTAGAACCCCTCAGTAAGTGTACAAATGAAGACCTTATTTCTTTCGAAAATAGATGGGGCAAAAATTACTTTTTCTGTATAATGGCTTCCTTTCATTCTGAATAAATGAGTAACTGTAAGGAGAACGGGGATATCTTTTTTAGCATGTCAAAACTGTGCTGACTGAATAAGCATTAAAAAACAGCATTGTTTACAGAAAAAGTAACTGATGTCTTAAGTCTGATTAAATATACAAATGAGCTAAATTCTCTGATGATATGTGGACAGCTGCGTCATTTCTGCATTTCATAATGCTAGTTAACTAATATGATAAATAAGGTCATATTTATGCTACTATTTGTAAAACAAAGCCACTTCTTACAACTTCTTCCAATGCATGACACTTACAACTAAAAATGTCTAATGATAACAGTTTTCAGAGACAGATAACTAAAAACCCCTTTATTATTTTATGCTGTTGAGAAGGACCAATATATATATGCCTCAACATATGTCACAAATGAGGCGAAGAAAATTCCTATAAAAAACTGTGCTGCCCTGTCCCCCAGAGAGGCTTCACCTGGCAGCCAGTCAGGGCAGAGAAGGCTTCCATGATTAGACTGCGAGCAGCTCCCTGCCCACACACACACACAGCTTGCTGGTGAAGGCGAGTACCCAGATGCCCGCCAAAAATGCCCGCCAAAAACGGGCCTGTGAAGCCAAGTTGGGGGAGGATTTTGGGGCACATAAAAGCCGCTAACTGCAACACCATGAGGCCTGTCTTGTCTTTCTGCTTTGGGTTGCTTGGAGGGTCAGCTTGGCCCCTTCTGCTCCCGCCTTCGCGCCCTCTTCCCTGTGGTCCCGTCTCCCTGCCTGTGCCTGCTTCGCCCTGCTGTGCCCATTCCGGGAACTAGCTTGGCACCACGAGGATCTCGTGTTCACGGCCGCCGCCCGCACCCAGCTCGCCCCCGCCGTCTGCAGCCGCCGCCCGCACCCCGCCTGCGGCTGCTGCAGGAGCGCGCCTGTAACACAGCAGCCTGTCTCTGCCGATGGAAGGGACACGCAGCCTGCTGCTCTTTAAAAATCGCGCCCAGCCTGCCATGGAATCTACGCAAACGCACCGCGGTTTGCAACAGGCACGCCCCGTCTGCCAAACTGGTCCTGACAAACAGCCGGGGTTCTGTGGTAACGCTGTCCCCTGCCTTCTGTTTCTTTCCCCCTCTCTTTCTTTTCTCTCTCTCTGCTCCTTTTTCCTGTTCTTCTTCCCCCCCCCCCCCCCCCCCCTTTATTTTTAAATAAGAACACTTAGGTTTCTTTTTTGTTGTTGTTTGTTTGTTTGTCTGTTTTTTATTTTATTTCAATAAATGGTTTTCAGCTATAATATTGCCATGTTAGTGCTTGATTTTTCGTCAGAAAAATCTATCAAAAGAATCCTTTTCCATCTCCCCCTTTTATAGTGGGACAGGACAGCTGGATAGAGATGTCTCTAAATTCATCCTGATTAACAGTTATAAAATGAAAGAATTATATTTGTTAGAGCTTACAAAAGGCTATTTGAACTAGATCCTCTTGTGCTTGTTTCAAAGCAAATAACTAAATATTCTTTGATTGCAATGGCAGGACAGAGTGCAAGACTTGCAGAAAGCATAGTCAGTAATGTGTTACTACCCAAGTCAGGCTTACTCAATAGTTTCCTTTTCAAGGCTTGATTTTCAGTTACTTATGGCCTAGCCAAATGCAGCTATTTAGATATTTCAGTCAAACTCCCAAATATAAGATTTGTAAACTGAATTGCAAAGGAAATATAGTTCAAGTTTTACCAACAGGGATGTAACGTAACAAGGGTTTGACTCCACAGTAGAAATCTCCATATTTCCTCATCTTGTGGAAGATAATTCTCCCATTTGGGTAAGCTGTATTTCTCAGATTTCAGTCTTCAAAGGTTTTAGCAAGTGTTTACAGATGCATTATTCAAAAACTTCTCTGTGTTATACTACATGCCTTTGAGAGCTGCAGCATACCATGTCCTGTATTTAAAGCATATCTGCAGTGATATTGAACACAGAGCTTTAGAATCACAGAATCATAAAGCCATTTAGGTTGAAAAAGATCCTTAAGACCACAGATTCCAACCATCATCCCACCACTAAACCATGTCCATAGATGGCTTTTAAATACCTTCACGGACGGTGACTCAATCATTTCCCTAGCAGCCTGTTCCAATACTTGACAACTCTTTAATTGAAGAAATTCTTCCTAATTTCCAAACTAAACTTCCCCTGGCACAACTTGAGGTTGTTTTCTCTTGTTCTTGTTCTCTTGTTTCTATTGGTTACTTGGGAGAAGAGACCAACATGTTTTCAGCAAATGAAGGAATTGATCTCGCTGCTGTCTGATCACACCTTGCTCTTAATGTCTTTTCTCCATCCTATATCCCAAGTACAAAAGAGAAAGGTAAAGATATATCCTGCACTGAACAATGAATGCTCCCTGCTGCAGGAGCTCAGGGAGTGTAAAAGCAGCAGCTTGGTGGTATAGTTCAAAGGCAGAGGGAGAACAGAAATTCAGGCACATAGGAATCCATATTAAAATGGGGGTCAGGGGAAGACAGGACAGATGAAAAGAAAAGAGAGCAGAAAGAAAAGGAAATCAAGTAATTCTTTCTTCATGGCTAACTGGATCATTTAGTTTATGGCTAATTCTGGCTCCAGCTGTTAAAAAGCTCTAGAAAGAAGCTACTGCCAATGGTCCCACTGCACAAATCTGTGCACATGCCCTCTCTGCAGGCGTGAGCACAGTTCTGCTCCAGAGCAGGAGGGAACATCACTGCTGCTCTGTTACCACTTCTAATCTGTCACCTACCTGCGTGCTCAACTGCATCAGTCACACATCTTTAGTGCAGACCAGGCTGACAGAAGTGCAGTGAGCCATACAGATAATGTAATGGCAGATAAACTTGCAGCTAAGCCTCAGAAACCATCCAAAAGTTTATGTCTACCTTATAGTCACAGCTGCATGGCACATACAGAAAATGAGTTGTAAGTAGGAGAAGGAATACAGGAAAGGATTACTAAAACTTAATTGGCAGGTTGGTACCACTGAGATATAAAAGACTCTAGTTTTTCCCTCCTTTAAAAGCATGGTTGCTTTATTAGCTCTACTGCTATCCCTCCCATTTTGCTCCTAACCCAGTCAGGTGGATAAAGATGGAATTTGTCATATAGCAAAGAGATGAAAAAAAAAAAAAAAACCCACACTTTTCATAAGTTGATTTGTTGATTTGAAGCATTAAGTGTTAGATCATCCTGGCATGCTCACATTTTTTCTGCAGTAGAAAGGTTGGGATGAAAAAGGATGGATTCCTTGGGATATATACAAGATGTAAGTCTATGGCAGACTCAAATTTCCAGAGATTTGTTCAGAATGATGGCTCTTACTTTAATAAGGTTCTATATTTTTAGAAAGTATTATTGTCATGTTTTGATCAGTTAAAGTCTCCTGCCTCTGCCAGAAAATATGTCAGTTCATCATAAAACTTGCTGCCAAAACATGTCTTTATGGAAAAATGTTTCTCGACATCTCTCTGCAATGTATATAACCTTCCTCTATCTGTAATCCTTATATCCATATAAAAAGAAAAGACAATTTGGAAAAAAAAACAAAACAAGAGCTGTCTACATTTTAGCAGTTATATCAGGACCATAAAAAGTGGTATATTTACACTTGTATTGCTCTATGAGTTAATCAGACATCTTGAGGAACCTTTTTTTTTTCCCCTTTTCTTTCCAAAATCCACTCAAATAGAACACAGTTCTCCCTATTTTATCTATCTCCATTAAGAAAAGCATCTGTTTAGACTGGGAAAGGGTAACATTTAGGATAATAAATCACGCTGGTCAATAACCAAGCCTTGAAAAATCAGCACATTAAGAAAACACCAAACTATTAGCCCTTTTTCTTGCCTACATTTCTGTGGACACATCTTTGCAACTTGTGATGCTGCACTGGGGAACTCCGATAGTCTGCCTGTACGATGATGTTACAGAAATTATTGTATAGTTTTCCACTGTTGAATTATTCATCGTTTTCTGCTGTGGAAAAGGTTGCTTCCTGTGATGCTGAGAATCAGTTTCCTATGTACACCTATACATGTACATACTGTCCGTATCCCAAACACCACGATTCAGTTCAGTATACGAACTTAGAGACCGAAAATGAACATCTGAAACCATCACCTCTTAATCCCTTCTTGGATCATTTGGATTAATGCACCCAAACTCAGTTTAGGGTCATTTAAAATTCTTCACTTTCTCATTATCAGGCCAACAACAACAGCAAACAACCACAAAACACAAGGAAACTCAAGGAAAAAAAATGAACACCCTCCTCCCCCCCCCCGCCAAAACTAACTAAACAAAAAAGCCATCCAGCTGACTCCTTCCCCCTGTAGCCTAATCCTGATACAGCTGCAGAACTGTGTCTTGCTAGTAAACAGACAAAGCAGTGACTAAGAAAGCAGACAGATGGGCCAACGTTCACGGTCTTTCCTTTTAGAAATAAAACCATTGCTGCAATCCCTATAAACACTGCAATAGTATTCCCTTCCTTTCTGGGCATTTGATGTGTTGAAACTTGGTTTCAGCCATCACTTACAATTTTCTGCAATGGGTTTAAAAGTGCTTTACCACACATCTTTCGAAACACATCAGGGAAGAAAGGCACCCTTCTCCAAGACCCTGCAGCACAATGCCTCACTACTTAGAATTAAGTACACAGGGTGGGGATGGGGCATGACTGCCAAAAGAGTCAGCTCAGACATTTTAAGCACGTATGGGTAACTAATAATTTTGTTCTCCCAGTCACAAGGCCAGCACCAGATTTCTCTGTCCTTGTGTGAGATCTTCCTTATTTCTCCTGCATCTTTTATCCACGCAATAGTTCTGACACCTGATAGCCCCTATGCTGCCCCAAGGAATCATTTTAGGTTAATGAGATCCAGACTGAACACTCAATATAGTATTTGCAAATAAATACGGAGACCCAACTGCCAGTTTCCACCGATGCTGCTTGCACTTTAACATACCGCTGTCTGCATGCCCACTGGGAGTGTCAAGCTTGCAAAGAGAGAAGTTATGAAGGCATGAGAGAAGGAAGACCTGAGCAATATTGCACTCACTGAAATTACATTTCTAGGAAAACATGAGGGGGAAAAATAAATCTCAAAAATAATGTTTCATTTTGACATTTTATTTCAGAAGTGGTCTCAGTCTTCAGTAGCTCTCAAACATTTCCCATTTCAGACAGAAAAAATATTTTTTTGTTCCTTTTAAAATTTTTTCCTTATTCAGGAATGCTGAAGTAGCATATTCAGGTAACTGGCCCCCACACCCCCCATTTATTTATTTATTTATTTATTTATTTATTTATTTATTTATCTTTAGTCTGTTAGCAGTAGTTGCAAGGTCAGCCTTTCCTTATCCTTTCCAAATAGCCCTTCTGGTACAGGATCCTCTAATTCTACAGCAATGTCCACTACCTGAGGTTGCTTGAGATATTTGGTTGATTCCCAGTGACTCTGAAAGCTCTCCCAATAAAGTAGGCCTTACCAATTATTTACTTTTAATATATTATTTTCTCATGTCTTATAATTACCCTAGTTGTACAGCAAGCTTAGAGTTCACCAGATTTATAACATAAAGTACAGCTCCACAGCTACATTCTTTTGGCTTGTCCTCTTCTACATAATTTCATTAACTACACACTCAAAACAAACAAGTCCCCATTACTTTTTGGATTCTCTCCATGAGATCACGAACACCTTGGGTACCACCCTCCAAGGCGAGATTCTCACCAGTTTCCCTTATTTTGGGGTGGAAAGGGATGAAAACCCTTCAATATTCTCTTTTACATTGAAAGACTGAAATTTATTTTGAAGTTTTAAAACACCACCAAAGCTGGAAAATTAAAGCACATGAGAGGAACTTTAGGACAACCATCTTCCCAACACATTCATCCCTGACAGTCCAGTACACTGATAGTGAGTTACACGCAGGTAGAGGTGCAGTCCCTGTCTCAGAAGGAACTTGAATCACAGGATACTGATGAATACTGAAATATTAAAATGGGAGAAATCTTGTTGCACTCTTAGCTGTCTACTGGACCTTATATTTGATTCAAGTTAATTTTATGTTATGACATTTAAGAACATATATAGGTACAGATTTGAACCATAATGTGACTTCTAAAATAACCAAAGCACACAGCTACCAAAAAGGAGCTCTGTAACAGAAGAAATTACAACCTGTATGTAGGCTGAGCCAATATTAACATACACCAGACCAGGTCAATTTGACAACCACAGAAAATCACCCATTCATTTGTCCTGCTGTATCAGTAAAAATGCAGAAGAAGATAGAAACAGGACTGGCAGTATGCTGGACTTGCCAAAGTGTCTAAGAAGGCAAAGAACTGATTGCATACACTAATTAGAAACCTACTAAAATCAAGTGGTGAGGACAGGAGAAGGAAAAACAGAAGAAAGATGGTCCTAACGACATCAGGAAATATTGCAAGGATCTTGACATCTACCAAAAAATCAGCCTTTCCAGGTTACGATTTACTTTCATCAGACTTTGCTTGTTTTTACTCAGTGCTAAGACTATGAAGTGTATCCTGCTGGCTTTGACAATGAAGTTGGAGCGGGAGACTCTGGAAGCAATATATAACTCCATTCAAATCCTTACATCTTTCAGCGGTGAGCAGGGCAGATTGCTCCCTCGCTGTAGGGATTGCTTTGATGTTTTCCTGTTGGCAGCAGGCGGTGAGAGCTGAGGGTCACTTCCCCAGGGCCTACAGGGACACAGGCTGGGGAGTGCTCCCAGAGACGGCAACCAGGGCTAACAGTCCTTATTTTGCTTGCATCCTTGTAACTTGGGTGTTGGTCCTGCCACTTTGTTAATGGAAAAAAAAAAAAGAAAGCTTTCCCCGATGTCCTCTACAGATATAAGCTGGAAGCAGGCATTTTCTCTAAGCACAGACATAGAAATAACAAAATCTCTACTTTCAGCAGGAGCATGAGCAAAACTGCAGTTATTTGATCATTTAAAAATTATCTTTATTAGCTTTTGAAAATACAATTAGCATTTCCTTTAGTTATGAATGATCATTAATACACCTAGATGTGTCTACAAGTAAGTGTACACAAGATATAATAGCTTGAAATATAATTGGATATCAGAGCAGCATGTCTTTTTCAGAAGAAAAAATAGCTCTGGATTTCATAACCATGAAATTGAAAAGAAAGCATTTTCCAGCAAAATATTCTTGTTATAATCAAAAATGATTTATTTTACTGCACAAAATATACTGTTGTTTCCCTCAGTGTTTTTTTTGAGTAGTAGAAAGACTATTTGAAATGAGGCAGTTTTTTGGGGTTTGGGCGTTTGGTTTTTACACTGTTGGTTTCTTGTTTTGGGGCGGATTTTTTATAGGCAAATCCAGCTTTCTCTGAACATGACATAGTCATGATGTTGGAGTTAGAAAGATCAATTACGAGCTGTCAGATGCAAGACTGTGCTTGATTAGGTTGGACAGGCATTTTAATTTTGCTTTCATCTACTTCTATAAGCAGCATACAAACCATATTTCTTTTTTAATTAGGACAAGGACATACAAGACTTCATCATGAGCAAGATATTTACCCCTCATGGTTGTGGGTTTGATTTTAATAATAATAGAGCCAAGGGCTGCACCTTACATTGCTTAAGTGCTACACTCCTGAACATGTGGGGGGAAAACATGGAGAATTAGATGGAGCTTTATATAAAAAATCAAGGTTGTCTTAGCATGAAAAGTCATAAAACTCAGAATTTATGTCCTCCTTTAAAGACCCATTTCCTTGCAGCAGCTGCTTGCATCATCTCCTTGCCCTGACCTGAAGGGTAAAATAAACATTTATACTAGGAAAGCAAATTATTCTTAGTCTGGACACAGGACATCAGATTTCTGTCTAGTAGAAGTCCCCATTTCCTCAGACTAACACATATACGGGCTGAATCTATGATACCTACTTCATACGAAAAGGAAGTGGATTCCAGGAAGGACATGTTTAAATCTGGACTACTCAGATACAAATAAATCCATTCAAAATTTTTTGGTGCTGTTTAAGGTATAAATAACAAGAGATTAGTTCTTAATTGCTTTTTTTTTTTTTTTTTTCAGTTAAAATTTCACAGCTCCTGTATTCAATTTACATTTCAAAATTCACTTCTTTCTTTGGTCAGCCTGGCTCAGGAGTGCCTGGCACCTCAGTAAAAGTAGATACTAGAGGAAAAGACAAAGCAATAAGCCATGATCTTATGTTTGATATTTAATTGTAGTGAAGACAACTAAGCGGGAAGTTGCTACAGAAACTTGTGCCACTTCTGTGGAAAGAGAAGTGTATCCAAACATGTACATGAAAGCAAAATCTATCAGCAGACCAGACTGTGAAACTGCTACTTACCCTAACTGCAGGTGGTTTAAAATTACAGGTTTTAAAGCTATCATTTGGAAATAAAGCAAAGACTACTATCATTGTTTAGCATCAAAGAGCTTTATAGGATTGACATGCCATCAGCAAGTGAAGCATGCTTGCTTTAAAGCATATCAAATATAATGCAAAGCAGTCTACAATTTGGAGGGGTGGGGGAGTGGGCAGGGGTTCAGAAACAAAAAGCCCATGAACCCACATTAGGCAGCTCGCTATGTTATGTTTGAAATACAAATGCAGGTGTCAAGAACTGTACTTCTTATAGGAAAATAAAATTTCACTGCAGAACCAGAAAACCTAAAATTAGAAACCTAAAATTAAAATGGGCCCAACCAGAGTCAGATCAACTTTTGAGGTAAAAATCCAGACCACAAATAATAGAAAAAGTTTTCTCATTTGGACAGTCTGGACTATGAGATATTTAAAAGCATTACTCAAATGGAAAGAGTTAGAAGATGTCTGGAATTACAGGATGGACAGATTAACTGTTACCCCATTTTTGTCTGCATACACTGAATACTTTCTACCAGGAGTAATGCTTCCAAACTAAAATGTAGTCCTTGGTACATTTACAGCCACCAGTAGGAACTGTGGTCCTGTGATGACACTTTAAAACCAAAACACAAAGAGGTTTCCTAGTTGCTGTGAGTAAGGGACTGTAACTTTCAGAAAGAACCTGTGGGAAAAGAGCTACAAAAAAACCCTTAGAATAGGAGTGCACAATGCTTTATCAATACATATTGCTCTGTTTATTTCCATATTGACAGTAAAAGCGAAATACAGAAGATATGCTTGTAGTAAGAAATTACTGCTTTAATTATATTCATATTTCTAGATAATGGCATTTGCATGACTTTCCATAACAATTGCATTCAAGTTTGAAAGGATAGACCTGGGAAAACCCAGAAACATTGGCAGAAAACCATGACTGCACAACACAATTAATGACAAAACTCAGTAATTAATTCAGATTTTGTCTCTGCTGCATTCAAAATTCTCTGAAATGAGATACTGTTTTTCTCAACCAAAACAACAATAAACACCAGTGAAAAAGTATTAAGGTTCTAAATTATGATCACTTTCTAAAGTAAGGATTAGGATTATGTGGATTCCTGTTTGCATTCTGTTTGTGCTTTGGATAATGAGTAGATTTTTTTTAAATTTCAAATCCAGATTATGAGATTCCCCTCTCAAATTGCATGATTTCTAAGTAGCACGTTCAAGAGTATTTAAGGTACTACCTGAGCATTTCTCTAACTATTAAAATTGCCTTGAAAATACCTTGAGGAAGGAAAGAATTAATCAGAATTCAGTTTAACCTTCATTATCAGTGAGGGGAAAAAAGTAAGTTGGCTGCAAATGCCTAATATTGAGAAGTTATTAGTTGCATATCAGCAGAGGACACATTTGTCTGTTTTTCTGGGACTAGAGAAGGGAATCAATATTAACTTTTTCTAATCTGAAAAGTTGATTTTTCTCAAAAGGTCTATATACACTTCTGATATCTACATATCCCATTATTTTCCTGCTACATCTAAAGACCCACACTAACAGTGGTCTTAGACATTAATAGTACACAGCACAAACATCTGCTCTACATGGCGGGGCTGCAGCTCAGAATGAAATCTCCCAGTGTGGTGCCCTTCTGCAACAAACCATTCCTCTCCTGCAGGAAAGCAAGCCTTGGTAGCAAGCAAGGTTGCACTTTTAGTGGCAGAATTGCACTGATGGTGGCAGGTAATGCTCTTCTGGTTGTCAGGCACTCAGCGTTTGCAGCTCCACCAGGTGCTGCCCCATTAACTTGCCAGCGAGAAAAGGAGGAAGCAAAAACTTAAATATAACCTCAGGATACATCTGCAGTTTTAACCAAAGATTGTAAAAACCCACTACTGCCTTAGTATTGGACTTCTATTTTGAACCCAAAGTCATTTTATGTAACCTTTACATCAATTTGAGACACATTTTAGCTGAGTATAAACTACTGCAGGACAAGAAGCCCTGACAAGGGCAAAGGTTAGCATTCTTCTGCCTGCTTTAATTAAAAAGATAACTTGCAATGAGATGACTAAGTAAATACCAGAGACAACAGGGTAAAATCACTGTAGTAGAAGGACATCTTGGAGAAGTCTTTTAAATGTTTTCAAAGTTCTTGGATTTATTATTCCAAGACTTTTTCCAAGAACTCTCCAAGCTATTCACAATAAGAATTGGTGAACATGGTGGGAGATGGTAAGCATCCAGATGAAAGAAAAACAATAAATATTTCCTCCCCTTAAAAAAAAGGTTTAGGAGCAATGAAGATACTGTAGACCAGCCATATGAACTTAAATTTAAAAAAAAAAGAGAGAAGCAAATACTTAAACAAGGTAAGGCCTTTAGAGAAGAAAAGAAATCAGGTGAAAGTAGTTTTATCATGCTAGATAAATCTAGGTTCCTTCTATGAAACAAGTATATCTTTAAAATGTGGGTAAATAATTGAAGTTGCCTCTCTATCTTAGCAAGCTTTTGATGTGGTCGTGTCTGAGACCTAATCAAAAGTCAGTCATGCCCTTCATGAGGCCATTATAAGGGACATGCATAACAGATTGGAAATATACACTGTCTTCCTTTAGCACACTTAAATGTAATGACTCATGACAGACAGGTCTGAAGAGGTCTGTTCTACCTCCAGCATCAGATATTATTTTCATTAGTGACATTACAGGTTTAAAGCAGATGAGAGAACAAAACAAGACAAAAATGGAAAAGGACCTGAAGCTAAAGTGTCTTGAGAAAAGTAAAAAAAAACCACAAATTACGACATCTCTTTAAAATTGTAAGGAACTTTTAGTCTTGTAACAATAATTCAGTACAATTGGCTAGGTGAAAGCCCTTAAGGGTCATAAGTTATAATGGATCCCAAGATAACGCTAAGTAAAGCATCATGACTGAAAAGTCAATCAGCCTGACAACGCACAAAAGGTGAAATACAACCTAGAGGACACCTAAGTTAGTCTTTCCTTTGTACCAGCCATTAACAGAGCTATCAGAACAGTAACATCCAGTTTGAGGTGTCACATCTCAAATCAAAGGAGTAGTTTGAGAGAGCTTAACACAGTGGAGCAAGAATGTTGAAAGGATTTCAGTGGCACAATCTGTGAGAAAAGAGAATATACATCTCAGCCTGAAAAAAAAGAAAGTCTTCAATACATCTCTGATAGAGAATGCAAATTATATCTTATTCCAGCCTGGAATACAAATAAAGAGAAACCTGAGTTTAAACTGGAACAAGGGACATTTAGGCAAGCTAAGAAAACCCACTAGCTGAATAATTAAACAGTGCCATAGCTTTTCCAAGAGTGTTGTTGTAATATCATATTTGGGGCTAACTAAAGCAATTAGACAAACATTAGCTCAGGACAAGTTTGCTTTCTATTTCAGTAAAAACTGAATGCAGACTTTCAATAGAGACAGCAATACACATCTTAAGAGCTCATTTTACTGAAGTCTACAGCCTTGGCAAAACATTTCATTACTGCTTTGGAGCCACAATGTCATTGAGCACAGCATAAGACTCTCTCAGGCCTAAATCCCAAGTACTTTTTTTTTTTTTTTAATGAGCTCCATTTTCTGTACAACCCAGAGTTAAATAATCACAGTCTTTAATTTACCTATGGACATAGATTTATGCTTGGTTTCACTCACAGATGCCTGTTCATAGTCAGCATTCCCAAATCAATGAATTTTTAAAATAAACTAAAGAGTAAAATAATTTGATAAAAAAGGAACGATAAGCATTAACATTCAACCCAAAAAGCTAGAACATATTCAGAACTGTAAAAGTAGCTGCTACAAAACTCGTATGCAAAAGGCATATCATGGGGACAAATTTCAAAGTAGTTACAAAAAGTAAAAAGTCAGACAACTTTAAACTTTATTGCTGTTTTACAAAATTAAATAACAGAATTTAAGAAAAAAAAAAAAGTATTCTTCCTGACTTGTTCAGATTGCATACTTTGGGTGTTTATATCCTTTTGCACTTCTTCCCAACATACTCCTACACCCAACATCCATTCTGCATATTCCAACAATCCATTAGAAATAAATAGGACAAACTTACAAACTTGCAGCTTTGTCTGTTTTTGAGAGACAAATGCTTTCGGATAGTACTTTCCTACCAGGATGTCTATGAGAAAGTCTTGGTTTGACTTTATTTTAATCAAGGGCTTTACTTCTCTCAATTTTAGGTTCTGCGTTAAAATTTGGAGTTTTAATATTGCCAGAAAACTTTCTCAGAAATTTTGTCCCCAGCAATTCTAGTGATAACTTAATGACAATAGAGTTATCTTGAGCATTGCGAAAGTGGAAACTCATGATCAATTTAAGAAGAAAGACTGTTAGCAAATGCATATTTTACCCCCTTTTTACCAAAGTGCTTAAAGGCCTCTGTAGGCCAAGCAAGAAGAAGAGACTTAGCATAAAAGTCTGATGTTTCATTCATACCATGAAGAATCTTTTAAGAACAGAAATACCCACCAGCCAAAAGCTCATAAAGTCCTCTACTAATAGAACACTATAATTTCTAAAGCAGAGCAATTTAAGTCAAGACTTTTAGGAATGAGATTAAATACAAAGTAAAGATTTCAATTCCCAGTCAGCATGTATGCTTTTTAACAAGAGAGTGGCCACAAAAACATGGACTTTTAATAAAGAAGGAAGAAAGAAAGAAAAGCAAGCATACAGCTGCTCAAAGAGGAACGATATATTTTGGAAGTAGAAGACTGAATACATACTTTGGATTTCAAACTATATATCTATTTCAAACCTTGAAGCAACTTTAGTTACAGCAAAACATTGTGCATATCAGTGTAATATTTAGAACTGTGTAAACTAATTTGTACATCTTTGTGACTTTTTGCAATTTTCAAAGCACAGTGTTTCATGAAGTTCAGAAGCAATCTGATATACACAGAATCCTGTATTAAAATCTATATTAAAATAATGACTGCTGCCTATCCATTGACATAAAGCAACTGGGCTGGATGGACATGCCCAAAGAGTGGTGGTGAATGGAATTAAATCCAGTTGCCTACCAGTCAAAAGTGGTATTACACAAGCTGTAGTATTGGGGCCAGTCCATAGTCTGGATGAGGGGATTGAGGGCACCCTCAGTGTGTTTGTAGATAACACTAAGTTGGGTATTACCCTCAAGTTGCACCAGGGAAGGTTTAGATTGGATAATAGAAAAAATTTTTTCACTAAAAGGGCTGGTGAAACACTGTAACAGGTTGCCCAGGGAAGAGGTGAAGTCACCACCCCTGGAGGTATTTAAAAGATGTTTAGATGTGGCACATAGGAACATGATTTTGTGATGGACTTGGCAGTGTTGGGAAAATGTTTGGCCTCAATGATCCCAGAGGTCTTTTCCAACCTAAATGATTCTATGATTCTGCATCTCATAGCTGTAGCAACCTTCCTCACAGCACCAACTGAGAAATGTCATCTGTCATCCAGAGTGACAAACCATTCTTTAAACATATTTATTATTAATAAATAACATTGTACACATTTTTCAAAGCCTGGCCACTCTATATATCTTACTCAGTTGAGTTCACACTTCTTTATCAATTACCCTTGTACTAGACATAGCATGACAAGTGGAAGATGAATGGAAGCAGCAAAGCCAAATTCTGTAAGCTAGACACAGCACAATGCCTTGATGAATACATAAGATGAAGACATTATTTACTTTGGAAGTTAACAGTAGTATTAGAGTAAAACATCAGAATAGCCATGTGCCCTGAACCAGATGTGGCATGCTTCTAGAGCTCAATGGGTTGCTTTCAGGAATAATTCATATTCATTCCTAGTTCCAATGCTGTTACAGGGCTGTGTTGCTATAGGATATACTTGAAGTGAAGCCTTCATAATCTCAGAATGAAGTTTTTGAAAAAGCACTGTTTTTCTCAGAATTAAATTATTACATGAACTGAAAGTTCATTCCTAGGAGATGACAGTACTCTACAATATTGGAAGGACAATAAATGACAGTTTAGGAACACCAGTCTACTACAAGAAGGTTCTGTGATTTCCTTTTTTAACCTTATTAAAACCTTATGCATTCTATGACTCAAACTGGGATCTTAGAATTCAATTTTTTTGTATGCTGTTACATAGTACCACAGAAACCATGTACAAGCATGTTCATCAAGACATCTTTCACTACTTCCAAGTCATGCACTGTGAATGCTTGCTACTATATGATGCTCAATATTCCAAAACATGGGTTTATCCATCTTGAAAGCAAAGGCTGAGCCAAAATATTGCTTCCTGACTTTAGGCACACACTTCTTTATCTGGATTTTTTTGCAATCCTAAATTCTTTGTCTCCATGGACTACAACAAGAGAAACAAATGTATTTAAGACTAAGAAAAGCCACCAAAAATCAACATTATTTTCTCTTTTCTTTCATCACCTTAGTCACAAGGAACATTGCCTTGATAATAACTAATATCCTTATGCATTCTACAGTCTTAAAATAAATTCTTCCTATACCTACTATACAAAATATTATGGTAGGAATGGGGTTACTGATGAAACAACAAAATCTTAAAGCAAAAGAACTCCTGAAAATCTTCTGTAAGGTTTTCCCAGATGGAATATAGTGAGCATGTCAGAATCCAATGTTCATAAGTTAGAATAATGGAAATAAAGAGAACTATTGATCTGTTCACAAAATAAACCCACATCTATATACACACACATCTATAATCCATGCGCCTCAGTGGAAACACTGTCAGACACAAATGATAATGTGAATTTGGGGGTTGATAGGACAAAGTATGCTTATACTTTTGAGAATGCACATAGGGCAAAAGTAATGGGGATGGGGAAGGGGAGGAAAAGGGAGGAGGTAGCAGAGAGGAAGTCCAGATACATCTGAGTGTAGAGGAAGTATCAAAAATAGCAAAAAAATTCTCTGAGAAATTATCTGCTGTTATTTCACAATTGCCATACTTAGAAATGAGCTTAAAATGTTTCCCACCTGTTTCAAACAGGCTCTTGAAGCTTCTCCCATTGTTTAGAGATTACCCAGGATGGCAAAACCTTGAGGTAAATGCAAAATTAGAGGGAAGGCATATTTCTTTGCTACAGTAAAGTCCAGCTGATCTTCAATAGGCTGGTTTCCACCCAACTGCTCTCCATTTCCAAGCCAGAACATGACACTGGGATAGCCGTGGATCTCCTACCTAGCTCTATATACTATACAACTGCTTCTGGTATTTCCATCAGAATCTACTAGCAGTCTCCCATCACTCAGTGCTGTTACTTAGAAACTTTGGATTTAGGACTCTGAATTCACGATTTTTAATAACACTGCAATGTGGGGAGTTTTTCTAACTATTCCATAGATGAGCATGATAAAGTTATGCTTTCATCCAATGGAAAACTCTTCTTTCCTTCATTCCTAGCCTTTGCCTTTACAGTAAAATTCAGAAAACTAATCAAAGTACTGAAAAGTCAGTATTAAGCTGTTAGGCTGGAGATTAAAAAAAAATATATATATCAAGAGAGTAAGGAAATGAAACTCATTTAAAACAAAGCCCCAGCACAGCATTTCTCTTCAGTGTTTCAGCACAGCTCACTTTTCTGTAGTTTAAATGGGTCATCACAGTTGCAAGATATCAAGTTGTAAGAGAAAGACAGCAACACAGTGATTGCCAGGCATCAGAATTACCATGGGAAGCTACTTTAGGGTGCTTAACCAAACAAGCACATTGTCATTCATGTGAAAATCCATAACAAATGTTATTAGCATGCTTTAGAG
Source organism: Aphelocoma coerulescens (assembly GCF_041296385.1). Lineage (NCBI taxonomy): Eukaryota > Metazoa > Chordata > Aves > Passeriformes > Corvidae > Aphelocoma > Aphelocoma coerulescens. Next base: position 95,818,717 of record NC_091015.1, on the reverse strand, counting down.
TCACTATTTCCTTATTACTACAAGCTCTCGAAAACTTGTAACACTACTCAGTTAGAACTTTGAGGAAGTTTGATATATAAGTGACTGTTAAAGCATATTTCTCACTTGTTATTCCAGACAACAGACCAATACTTGGTGATACAAAGACAGACATATTGTGTTTTCTGAAACATTTAACCTTTACATCAAAATATTCACAAATAGCCTCCAAAATGGTTGTTAAAGCCTAATTTAACAGGAGAAAGAAAAAACATAATGATCTTGTTCTGAATTATTGTTAAATACAAATTTTCATCATGCTTCCATCTTCTCACAAATTGTCTCGGTTTTGGAGACAAAACTTCAGGAGGAAACACCCTGGAATGAGTGCTCCTCCCCTTTTCTTCCACCAATAAGACAAGTGGGTCACAAGAAGTGAAAGTGGGAAAAAGAAACCAAGCTGTTTATTAACATACAAACAAAACAGGGTAGAACTGGATAAAAAACAAAACAAAACAAACCAACTCAAAATACAACAAATGCCCAGAGAGGGAACAGAGACACAGGCTCGGACCACCTGGGGCCACCCCCACAGGCTCCCTGGACCGGTGAGGAGGGAAGGGAGGCAGTGGGGCAAGGGGAAGGAAAGGGAAAAAAGAACAAGAAAAAAGACCAACAGAACCTTTTCCCAGCTCTCTGGAACACAAAGGAAACCCAAAAAGCAGCACAGCGCTCCCGGCGCTCCCTCCCGAGCCCTGCCCAGACCCTGGAGCCCTTGGGCTGAGCCGTTCAACCGCCCCCTCCAGCCCCTGGCTCCGGCCCCGCCCCCGGGTCCCTCTTAAAGGCACAGCGTCCTTGGGCACTGAGCGGAGAGTTAAGGAATAAAGCGGCTTCATAACGTCACCCCAGGACAGGCACACAAGTGATGAAAGTACAAGGTTTACAGTAATATTTTTAACTTAAGATTAAGCAACAGTTGAGCAAAAAAGATGGGCAATGTTCGTTTAACAAACAAACATACATGACTGAAAATTCAGTTCATTTTAACACTATGCAAGTATTCTTTTTAAACCCCGCATTGTTTCCACTGGAGACATTTATTTCTTGAGCTTTTTTTTATTTTGGAAACATTTATTTCTTGAGCACAAGACATACTGTGCCCACATAAAAAACATTTATTCTTATTCTCCAGCAGAAAATCTGAAGTACTTGCTCTTTTCTGGAGATTCAAATGCAAGGTAGTAAATATCACTCTTGTCTCAGCATAATGTATGCAGTTCTCGCTTCTCAAAATAATCACTATCTTTTGAACAATCCTAGAAAAACCTTCTGCAGTGGGGTCCATGTCACTCAAATGCTGTGGCCAATGTTACAAAACTTCATCCTGTATCATGCATACCTTGTGCAAACCATGACAGCCTGCTTGGCTAACCTGAGCATCCACTGCCATGCTTATTCTAGCCTCTTCAATTGTTTTGACAGAAACAGCTCTGCCAGATGGAAAGGGAAGCTAGATCAAGGTAGAGGCACAACTGTAGACAGAGAGTCCTAGACCTAAACATCATCATTATGCACAAATCTTACAACAGTAGCAAAACCAGCAGATTTCAGAGGACAGCCTGCACATTTAGGTGGAAATTTGAATCTGTTTATACAAATATTTCACTGTTATGACTACTTATTTTGACTTATTCTTTTCAGACAAAGTACAAGCTGTCTCTTTCACTTATGTTCAGTGCATTCAGTATCTCATGCCTCTTTACCATTCCAAAGTGATACACACTGACTAATAATTTACTACATAATGCTGCCTTCCTAAGTTCACTGTACTATACAAAGTGTAGGAACAGCATGCACCTTTTTCTATGTGAATTTCCATCTTAAGCAAACAAACCTTTACCGCATTCATTTTATTGAAAAATTAATACAGTTACAGGCTGCATGAGAGAGAGTCGACAATTAAAGCATTACTGTTCCTTAACTTTCACGTATGATAAGAAAATTTCCATGGTGCCAGGAAAATCCCCTTTGCAACATTATAGCTAGACATTAAATTTAGCACTTTTTATCATTTTATAGTCATTTAAATAACAATAAACCATACAAATATATGTACCTATTACATATGGAAGGATGGCACAGTCACATGCTACAAACCTTCGCCCACGCACTACAAATCCTCTCATTTTGTTGGATGCTCAGTTGGCTTGGTTTTCTATTTGGTGTCCCAGTAAGCCTGAAAAACACTAAGTTCATAAATATAACCAAACTCAGTTTTGAGCAGGATAAAACCTTCCTGTATTGCCAAGGGAGAATTTAACTCACTGGTGTTTGCTCAAAATGCTGAAATAGCTCAGGTCTCATAGCTAGAGTTTCTGAAGGACATAGCCAAATTATTTCTGTCCAGCTTCACATTTCATGAGAACCCTGTTTTATAGTCCCAATTTAAACATGATTATATTTGGTGTTTGGCTGGATGTACCACTCTGAAAATTGAGTTTTGATTTAGTACAATCATTTTAACTAAACACAACCTGTGGTTCAGGCACAGATGGATTAAGTGTGATACCTCATCAGCTAGTAATGCAATGTTAAGACTAAATTTAACATTCAAAGCTGATACTTTAAATACGTTCATTTCTCCTTGCACAGAAAATCATATACACAGCTACATTTGAATTTTTCTTGCCATCACAATCAATCCTGATCTTCATCAGAAAAGTAAGCAACTTGTTCAGGAAAGATTACCATCTGTAATCAGCACACATAGTATATGTTCTTCAGCTGTCAGCTAGAAAAAAAAATATAAATTCTATAATTTGCACTAAAAAGTGAAAGACTCTCTTCTAAGTTGCCAATTGAAAATATTTTTTTTACTGATCCTACTTAATGTTTTGTTTTGTCTAGTTTGTTTTTTTTAAAAAAATGCTTATTACTCCTTAGAAGAACAACATTCCTTTTGTCATATTGTCATAAATATTGCATAAATACTAAAATTATACTACTTTGCCCTGCTAAAGGAAAATGCCAAGAGTTATAGGTGTATTTACTGAGGCTGCAAACTATAGTAAGCATCCTACCACCTTAAGCAGATATTATAAACACAGAAATGATTCAGCATCAGGAGAAGTCCAGGCACTAGCTTCAAGGTTAAGGTTTCCCAGGCTTTGCATTGAAGAGCCCCAGTAATGAGCCAGTCTTACAAGACTTATGGTGACCTTGCACTGAACAAAGCAAGCCGCATCCTTCTCCTAAGGATCTCACAACCTGCATTTTATACTCATTCATACTTTGTTAAAAACATAGCTGTCAAAAATTCACAATTAGCATTGCTGTTTTTCAATAAGTTCTTCATTTCGCCCCCCCCCCCCCCCCCCCACCTTAGACTTCAACCAAAATCACACAAAAGAGAGTAGAGGTTCTCTACACTGACACACTATTATCATGACTAAACCACAATTTTGAAAGATAAAGGGATTGAAGTTCCGGGTTCCATTTCACAAAGATAACTTTTAGGATGGTTTGCTCCAAGATACAGTTAACAGTAAAGTGTGGAATCTTGAATACACAAATGCATTCAAACATCTTCAACGCTCCATGTGGCCATAGCTATAATTAATCTTTCTATATTCAGAATTAATTCCCTGTGTTCTGTGTGTCTATTAAAGCTTGTCTTTAGTTTTATATATTACACTTGCCTCAGTCTCTAAGTGGGGAGATTTATTACACTTACTTGTTGAAAGACTTTCATTGTTCATGCTGTAGTTTGATTCATCCTCAAGTTTGTAAAGGTCAGCTGCAAACCCACAAACAGCTTGACAAACAACCAACCTTTGTAGATGAATACCAGATTTATGTGATATTATATCATTGTCATACTCTTGCAATTTGCAACAATCTAGTTCATGACGTGTCATTTAAAGATATGCAGGTCCTGAATTATTCATGGCTTCAACACCAATAAATTGTTCAGAACTATCCTCATTTCTTGGATACCTGTTCTCATTTAAATCATTTCAATTTCAAGTAAGCAATGGACAATTCAAACTGATAACCAAGATCACATCTGAATTTGAGTTTTTATTTCTCCATTACATGATCTCCAATAAAGTAGTTCAAAAAAAGGTATTCAACTGAAGTTATCTATATAATGACCATATAGCATAAGTTAGTTATATATTGATCACATTTTATTTATATCTGGAAGAAATAAGAGTGCAACATTATTGCAGCATTATAGTGGATATAATTTTCTTTTACATGTGTATACATACACATACACACCAGCCAAGAGCTATTTAGCATAAGTGTTGGGCTCTTCATACAACTGGAGATTAGCAGGTCACATGAAGAAAACCTGGCAACAGTAATCAATGATAATTTTCAGCTTACATTTGATAAAAACTGAAGGTTAACTTAGGAAGAAAGATATGCTACAATGGTAAAAAAGTTGGGCCTATGCCAGGTCTACATACCTGATCCATTAATTCTATATTTTCAAGCTTTTTCAATAGGAAAGCCGCATTCTTTTATTTATATTTTTTGACTGAGAAAAAGAAACACAAAACAAGATTTTACTTCTTTGATATGTGAAGCGAGAGAGTGAAAGTCGGACACTACATATTTATGTGCTTGCTGGGAAAGCTCCAGCTAAGAGTACAAAGAAGTTTCAATGATCATGGAATCATTTGACTAATATTTAGGATATTTACAATTAATACTTAGTTCATTGTATTCATTGTTCTACTTTTTTGGGGTTTTTTTTGTTTGCTTTTTTTTTATTGTAAGGCCTTGCATCTGTACAGTGATTAGTATTTCTCATAGAGCTTGCTTTTGTTTTCAGATGTCACTTGACCAGTTTCTCAGAATTGCTGAATGGATTATTGGTCTCACTTACTGTATGCTTGTGGTTGACATTGATCACTGCAGAATCCTTTGAAAGTGCTGTATTTCTTCAGTATTAAATTGACATCTTTAGACATTGCAGTATCAAAAAACCAACCAAAGAAAAGGTCTGAAATATCTGCAAAGGTTCTACCAGCAGCAACATCAGAATAGCTTTTGGAAATTGCTTAACACAAGTAAATGCTCTTAACAGCCCTGAACTGTGGCCAGCAAAGATTTTAAACACTAAAATAAGCCAAAGTGACAAACACATGGAAACAAATGACACTTCTTCACCTTCACATTACCTTTATATGAAGAAATCAATCACTTCCAAAAGAAACACGACTATGGAATTTCCTTGAAGGTTCATTAAAAGCATTGTACACAGCATTGACTTTAGGTTCATAAGCACTTGCAAGCACTCTATCCCATGCCCAAAAGCTTGGCTGTTACAAAAGGAGAGGGGATGGAGAAAGGAATACAATACATTGATACTATTGTAGTGCATATGCTATCATATGCTATCATTTATGGGGAAGCTTATTTTGTGGAGAGAAATTGATTTCCAACCCACGCTTGGTTTTCTCAGGAGCATAGAGATGACTTGAATTTATAAATTTACTAATGCATATTATCTCGTGCCTCCCCTTTACATTGTATGTTTTAATCCTATTCATTCTGAAGTAATCCTGGGACATATTTTTTATGCATGATAACTGCATAGTAGCTTTTATGGAAAGCACAAACTTGTTCTCATTTGCATTAGGAATATTTCATAGCATAAAAGGTAATCGTAAAGTTCTTTAGTTTTATCCACAGCAAGCATAACATTCCAAAATTGATTATGTTTTTTTAGGAAACACTTGGTGCTCTACCATTTTTTATCCCAGTACTCCAAATTGCTTCAGTTCATAATGATTTTTTAGAAATAAATAAATAACAGTGACATGGGGCTTTAATTTGTCAGTTTCTTAAATGTCATAAAGACAATTTACTCAACAAGACCAAGCTAGCATTGGTCACAATTACAGACAAAGATCAGGGGCACACCTAACCCATGGTTTAGCTGTTAGGTTATGCCTTTGATACATAATAACAAGATACTTAATTTCAGCTGAAACTTCTAAAAGGTGTCACTCGTTTTCAGCTTTCTTTTGCCATAGATTTCAAGCACAGAAGAGCTGACTGTCCAAAACAAAAAAACAAGGGTACAAAAGTTTTGTAATTAAAGGCAGAGGCAACTGTTACTCTTCTTTCATTAGCTTGCTAGGCTTCCTACCCGGAATAACTGTCTGACTGCAGCGTCAGAGGAAATCTGCATCTCATGGGAGACACAGCATGGCCAAAGAGCCAAAAGAGTAAGAACCAGCTGATTTAGCTTTTAAGACACATACCATTTTCAGAAATTAAAAACTTGGGTTTGTGATATTGCTTGTTTTGTGATATTATTGGTTTCATTGTTTTGCAGTACAGAGTCAAGAGCAGAAAAAGATGGACAAAAAGTCAAATTCTCTACTAACCTCTTCAGATAGGTCAGCTGGTTAAGGACACTCTTATTGTTCCTTTATTAAAGGAAAAACACTTTGAGTAGGCCTTTCAAACCTAGCAAATGTTGGCAGAGCACTCTTGGCTAGGTACTAAGGTTATTAGTGATAAAATGTACCCTGAGGCTCAGGCAAGTATGTGCATATATTTCAAGCTTACTGCTGTTACAGAAATTGGCAGCCCTGAGATCCAGCTGAATAAAGACTATCACTCTCCTCCAGATTTTTTCATTACTAGACTCTCCAGTTCCATTCCTTCAATACTTTTAAACCATTTGTTCTCCACACAGCATTTTAATATGCTTCTGTGACAGGGTACCCTAGAAAGGCACTACTATTATTGCAACTGCACCATACACCACTCCCTTCTACCTTAAAAAAGTAAAAATTAAAAAAAAATCTGAAGTACAAAGAACACAACTTTAAAGAAAGAGGTCACCTTAGATCTCTGTACAGAGAAAGAAGCCATTTCTGGAAAGCCTCAGCCACACAGAACACTGCTGCCACACCACTGTCCTACCTGCTGTTCCAATTCCACATACTGGTATTTTGGTTTTTGGGTTTTTTCTGCAGAACAGCAGTAGAACTAATAGAGAGCACACTCCTGGCTCAAACAAACAAGTTATCATGATCTTAATGTGTTGTGCTGCCAGACTGAAGTAGCCATCTGCCTGCATGCTTTTAGCCTACTTCAATTACGAGAGAACACAATTTAGCTTAATCTTCAGTGTAAAAGCTAAATGTGGGATTACATGATTTAGCTCAAATCTGAAACTAAACTGCATTATCTCTCAATTTGACAGGCAAAGCATGCACCCAACTAATGGATAGCAAAGGTTAGCTGAAGGGAGGAAACTTGTTAAGCCATTACAACTCAATCATGCTAATGAAAGGTTTAATTTAATGAGCTTTACAGCATATCTGCAGCCATAAGTGAAGTTAAGGATGCATTCAGGAACAAGTACTCCAGCTCAGATGAGGTACAATAATTCACAAAGCTGTGTAGTTCATTCATGATGCCTGACAGATCATATAACGTTCATATATATTCTAGGATGAAACATAGCTAGTTTCTAAGTTGAAAAAACCTGAACAAACATGTACAATATTCAACCACAAATGACCCTCTCTTTTTCAGGAAGCTACTAATCTATGGTTAGTAGACTTATATGTAGCTCACAAAAGATTTATTAAGCTTTCAAATATGAGGATCCTGTTTACTCAGCAAATAAAAACTACATCTAGTTTTACTGCAGAGAGTACATGGTTCCAGAGTCACATCCTGTGTTCAACAAGGTTGTGGTGAACTTCCATCACATGCTGAGACCATAAAATAATTGGTACCTGTAAGAAACGACAATTTTATTTTACACGTTTCTATACTTAAATTCAGCACACAAGGCATAACACGCTGTGTAAAACCATCCTTTACCAATTTTTAATCTGAATTTTAAAATATAAAAAAAAGGCAGCTCCTCTAGTATTAAGCTGCTGCACCTAGAAACAATTATGTTTCTTTCTAATGATTGCTATTTGCTCAGATACATTCTCTGAATTGAAATACCTGAAACTTTCCAACAATACAACATTTATATTGTTGCAGTGAAAAACACCACAACTTATTCTAGCATTCTGGTTGATTAATAATATGGCAAGACTTATTTTATTTTTAAATAAACCATAGCATTCTTGACCAAGTTCACCCTAAACTTACTTCACAAGCTTCAGCTACAACACAGATGATGCTGTTCCATTATGCCAAAGTTGTTTGGAGCCAAATTATGATGGATTATCGGGCAACAAGAATTAAAAAAAAAATAAAAGGAGGCAAAGCTTCTGTTCAGAATGAATACTGATAAAGCTAGAAACCACCAATACATATTACTACACCTGCAGAAAACTCCACTGATTGAGGATCCTGACAACCACATAAAAGAATGCATCTGTGCATTAATATTTTTTCATAAGAATACGTAGCTACCCCTTAGAATAATAGCATTAGTGTCTCAATTTTCCCCCACTTAAAAAAAAAATCATTAAAACCAAAAAAAGAAATTAACAAAACAAAACAAAAAAAGAAACCAACAACCCCAAACTTAAATATCTTTCAATAACCAAAACCCTTCCTTCTTCCTCTATGGGGGCTTTGCTTAAGTTAGTTGTTATCCTCCTGGTTTTTAGGTAAAGATACTTGCAACGGCATCTACCTTATTCTAGTATGATGAGTTTTGTTGGAACAAAACACATTTTCTAAGCATGAAATATTCAGATTCCTAAACACTTTTTTTTTTTTACAGGGTGCCTCAACACCATTCCTTTTCCTTGCGCCAGGTGTAATAGTCTTGCAACTTAATTCCATTGTTTTCTGTTTCGCATTTCAATTGTAACTGAAATGGTACAGTGTGAAAATTTTAACTAAAGCATTGATTTTCTTCTTGTTTTCCTAAGAGATTGCTTCCTTCCTAAAAGTTAGATATACTGGAGCTTGCTCGCTAAGCATTCCTAACAATTAAAGCATAACAAATGAAAATTGTTCAAAGAAAGATGCCATTAAAGAGCAATTATTCAGCATTACTAGTGCGTGTGAAATTATAAACAGGCTTTTGTGTTATTTATTCTTTTATTTACAGAACATAGCAGGGAACTTGTATGCTGCATTGTTCCATGTCATAAAATTTAAAGTTATAGTCTCCATTTCTCATATTAATTGCCCAATTAAGAGCTCAGAGATTGTCTCAATATTACCTGATCTACAGTGAAGAGCAGATTATTTCATGTTGAGTTCATCACTGGAAACAGCATTTGGGCAACTGCATGGGCAAGGCTGGCTACTTTGCTTTTGAAAAGAAGGAGACCCCCAAAGCAACCAGAAGTATATAATTAAATTTCAGGCTATTTTTTCAACTAACTAACTAACTAACACACCCACAGACAATTCTTTTTCTCCCCAATGGGTACAAAAACATCTCATGCCCAACATTAATTCTAAACTATTATAAATCTTACATTATGTACTACATCTAGACTTTTCCAGTTAATTTATTAAAACTCTACCTTTTGTTTGTATGACTACCTCCTCTTTGCCTAATAACATGGAACATTTTGCCATGTTGTACTCTTTCCAAAGCTGAAAGCATAATATAAGTAATAACAGGATTCATCACAGTCCATCAGGGATAGTCAAGTTTCAAACAGTGGAACAAATTGAAGTCATTTTAATGAGGATTTCTGGTGAACACAAGTGATGATTTTCTTGGGTATAAGATCACTAGGTATGAGCATCCACTAGATATATGAGAGGTCCTTTGCTGCCAAGATTCCTCAATTAAGAGAAGTAAAAAAAGAAGACTTCAAATTTAGCTGTTGCATGCCAAAGTAATTTGCATAATTTAAAATTTAAATATCCAACAATTGGCCAAATTAAGTTCCATCTTGTCAAAAATCATTTTGGTTTATGAAAGCATGACTGACCTTGAGATAACTTGAGCAGCTGCACTTGTCCTTGAAATGCTTCAGCCAGAATGGATGTCCTGGGCGGGAGCAGCACTAGCATGGGAGTCCGTAAAGTCATATGGAATAGACCACATCTCACATAGCTCACAAACATCCAACACCTATCTCAAAGACCATGTTTTTGTAATGGCAGTCTACTCTTCCCTTCTTACATACTCTACAATTTTTATGGAATTTACCAGTAAATTTGCCTTTTCTTGCTTCTGTTTCTACACACTGCAATGTATATATTCCCAAAGAAGCTTAACACAGCACTTGCAGTGACTGGAGCTTAAACGCACATATGAACAGAGTGGGAAGAGCAGGAGGAATTCTCCCTCTTAAACACATCCCAGATAAGGACCACCTTTATAACTTGAATGCCTGACACTGGTTATTCTAGAGCACATTGCAGTAGCTTTTAGAAAAGTTCCTCCTAGCCCAAACCAAAATTTTTAATATATGTTCAAGCATGTGTATATGTACCTTTGCAGGAGCAATGAAGACTTTCAGAAATCCACCTCTAAACCCTATACTCACAGGTTGCAGAATATGTGGCTTGATCTTTCTGAATATTTGAATATTTGACTACCCAAATTCTGCAGTAAAATCTCTGAATACTCAACAGACAGCCATCTACAACACTTAAATACAAATTAATGCCAGGGTTTGAAGGCAGTTGTCAAGGTCCCTTAAATCTTGGAGGGTTGAGTGGGCATTAAGAAAGAAACTGTCTCACACGCAGTTAAAACTAATAAAATTAAGCAGAGGTTTCTAAAGGACAGAATATATATATTCTAGAGGATAGAATATAGAATAAGATACAACATTTTTTTTGGTAGCATTAAAATAAAGAGAAAAAAATTTTGTATTATTCAACTCAAATTGTTTTATTACCTTACAGAAAAATTATTACGAAATCCAAGCAATATATGTTCTATAAAGCACAGAAAATCACAGTTAAGAGTCAAAGTATTTTCATATGATGCAAAAGTTAAGTGCAAAGTAGTAATATAGATTCTAACCAATAGCATCCATGAAAAGGAAGTTTGCAGTAAGTCTAGAAACTAATCCTCGTGCTCTTAAAAATAGAACCTCTGTCAGTTTCCAAACATTTTTAAAAGGACTAAAAACACTTGAATACATCAAAGACCAGTTCTGCTTAATTTGTTCAAATTCAGAGCTCAGGCCAAAATTGTTGTGTTACAATGATGCTATGTATTAATTTTCTGTATTACACCTTAAAAATCTTTCAGTCACATTTAACTGATGCGTTTGACTAAAGATACAAGATTTCTTAAACTGTTAACACATTTATTGGTTGCAGCTGTAAGACCCGCAATGTTATTCTTTTAGAATGTCTTTTTAATTAAATCCCTCATGACAAATAACTCACATTAATAAGATGGTTCCACAAAATGATCGACAACATACTTAATGATGACATTTAAAGTTGATTTCACTTGAAAACAGTTGTCATACTTCATATATTCTGTCTACAGATGATTTCTACATCAGGTGTCCCCAGCTTTCAAGTGCAATTACTTTTCTCTTATTGCTAATAACAATAAGCTCCCAAATTCAAACTTAATCTAAAGGATATCTTCTGCTTTAGAAGATAAAAACACATAACATCTAAGGTCCTAGAAAATATAGAGCAGCTATTATTTTGTTATTTTTTATGTATAACTGTTTTATATATAGGACAATGAATGTTTCAAGTAGGAAAACCTGTCCTCCACTCTTTCATATAAAAGCCAAAGTTAACTAGCTAGAGCTAAGGGAATTGCTCGGAATTCAGGAGAAAATGTTTGTATTTCCCTCCCCAGCATTATCAGTGGAGCTAAACACTTGCAGTATGTCTATTGATATCAACAAGACTTCATTTGCTTTACTTAGAATTGTAGAATCATTTACTCAGAGTAGTAAGTCTTTTCCTTTAGGAGACTAATGTCTGACTGTAGATACTGAAGTGTTGGTATTTTGGCCAGATACGAAAATAAAAAGTCCTCAAAACATGTAGGTAGGTATTAAAGCACTTTATGTGAATTTTGTAACTACCCACAACCTAGGCAGTAAGTTAAACCTATGTTCAACCTGAAAAAACTCTACTTTAAAACCTACATCTGCCCTTACTTCATTGTCTCACAGTTCAGTGAGTTAATACATAAAGTGGATGTAAAGCTATTCATTTTTGCAGATGTACGAGTATGAAGGCACAGAACCTTCGTCAGGGCACACGTCAGGCCTAGGTGTGTACCTCAACGGGAGCTAAAATGGGACCCCTGCTCTTATGGGTCCAGTGGGGATCCTTGGTGAGGCTGTTTAGGACAATTAATGCTCATTAGTGCTCTCAGGGCACTCATCTTCAGCTGTGTACCTATGAATCAAGTAGGGGTTTTTTTCCACCAGAGAGTTTTATAAAACATACTTCTGTGTTTCCTTCACACTAAATTATTTTTGTTTAATTCATAACTTCCTATCTTTGCTCAAAGGGAAAATGGAGTTTCTGCTAATGTAAAAAACAACCCCAAAATAAAACATACCTAAGCATACTACATCTTTATCCTACACAGAGTGATATAAACCTTATTGCTTTCCAGAAAAATGTCATAACTAACACAGAAATTAAATTCACCACAGCAGTTATAATGTAATGACACAGTGTAACAAATTTCAGATGCTACACAAAACAGCTCTGGTCATTAGAAGCATTTTTCACAGCTTTAATTGCATTTTTTCATTTAGTCCAGGTCACGAGGATAACTATTCACCTTTTCTTCAAATGAGCTTCCTCTACTGAAAATAGATGGCTCAGGGTTGAGATTGGGCTTTTTTCACCTTCTGGAAAAAATCCATTGCTTCTCCATGCATGCCTGAGCCACAGCCTGCCTGTCCCTTAGTAGGTATTTCCAAATGAAAGGAAAGAAACAGACACCAAGGAATGAAAGGTTGATGAGCCTTTTGGCTAGCCTGAGAACCATTAATGAGTTCCTCTTCTGTTGGTTCCTGCTCGGTCTGCCTTAGTGCTGTTACAGCTGGAGAATAATGACTCATTTATTAATAATAACCTTGCTAATCTTCGCAACAACTATTAGTAAAAGGTCACTTTCGCTCTGAAAATGTTCGTGTTTCCCTTTTCTCTGTTGTAATAAAATTTTGAACTGATGAAAAGCACAATTTAAAATGCTTTCTTTTTTTGTTACATAAGTTGGAATCAAAATGGGATTTGGTTTGCTATGTAATGTTTGTCTCACTAGATGAGAGAAAAGTAATTCTACCTAATTTACCAAAAGAGTAACATGGTCTTATAGCTTATGTCGTACATTTTAATTATGTGTATTTTCAAAGAAAGAACAAAAGAATAAGCAGTAGGTAAGAGGTGAACTTTCATAGTAAAACTGTGAAAGGGTATATATAAATGTATATAACAGGGAAATTACTGCATGAGGATGGTGTGCTGCTGTAAATCTCCTAGGTTCTGTATAGTTTCTACATCTTTAATTTTTCTACCTTTGAATGTCATGGCTATGTCATGTTTTTATCATATTTGGTGCTTTTTTTCTTTTTCCCCAAGAGTAATTCAGAGTTGCTAACTCTTTTTACATGAACTAGAGATACTATCAAGTGCTGTTCCTATAAAGAGTGAACTGTAGACACATCAAATTCTGGCACAAATGAATTACACCTTTTTAAAGAATGGACACTTGAAAAGTAGGTGGTCTCAAAAATGGGGATCATTAAATATGCACGAGAAACAAAATAAATTTAAGATCAAAATACTTAAGGTTACTTACTTCTGAGGTGAATGTAATTACAGACAAAATAAAGAATTAGGTATAAAAGTCTCTACACATATTTCAGAACAAACGTAATTTTGGCAAATATTTTAACAGAAAAAAATACCATGTGCTATAAAACTGTGCTTCAAGGCATATTTATTCTTTGGCAAAGTTATTCATAGTAGAATGTAGGTCACCACAATAGCTGACATAATAAAGGTTAACAGCATAGAAGCTCAGCATTGCAGTGCACAAAATGTAAAGTAAGGATATTTCCATGCAATCTGCATAATTTTCATGCTTTGCTTTAGTCTTCACCCATGCAACTGTCTTCCTATCTCATGTCTATGTTTGATATGGGGGCTTTCTATGAAATGTCATTAAAAAGTAATTGCTCAGTAAAACATCACTGTTCATGTTCTTCAATGCAAGGTTTTTCTTGAAGAGACAGGTAAAGACAAAACAGTTTTAAAACCGAAAGAAAAGCTACAGATCTTGTGTGAGGTACAAGAGAAAGAGAAAGAGAAAGAGAAAGAGAAAGAGAAAGAGAAAGAGAAAGAGAAAGAGAAAGAGAAAGAAAGCCAACATTATTTTGTGTTTATTACCCCTGAGCATCAAATCAGGCATTCATATTTTAAATTATTCCCTGTAAGGATACATGCGGTTGTAACAACTTCATAAGCGCAAGAAGGTGCCAAAGTCTCATCGAGTCTGGCTGTTGTTGCTTCTGACTTGAAAAGGTATCTAAATTTGTTTTCGAAATATTGATGAATTATCTTTTCCATGCCTGCCAGCTTTCTTTTCCTCTACATGCTTCTGCTGTAGTAACAATGTAATAATGCTGCTCCCAGTCTCACAAAATAAAAAAAAGTACTCTTTGTATTCGTTAGTATGTTATGACACCAAAGAAACACTTTGGGAAAGATTTTGTAATGCTTATGCAACCATGCCAGCCTGGGTTATCCTCACCCTCTGGAAGTATCCGAATGAAAACAGTGCACAGTGCTCTCATGTTTTTTTCCTTTGTAAAAGCAAACTCAACAAGACCTCGTGCTCCCATCCCGCACTGAACCTATGAATCGGGCAAGCTTATTTGGGACCCTGAATTAGTCCAGAACTTTAGAGTTGCAGTATGAAGGGAATGGCCCGACCTTGAGAAGAGCATCCCAAGAAGGCGGCACATCTCCCAATAGACAGCGCTTATGCCTTTAGTGCACCAACCTTAATTCTCAGTAATAAGTCAGATTCCTTTTTTATGAGACATGGCACTACAGCTAAACATAAGCTTGTGTTCACATAGCCTGTCTTCATTAGTATAAATGTCTTTTCTCCTCTAAGAGGTGGCTGTGTTTTCTGCAACATCAAAACTCTTCAATTTCCCAGAGAGTGCATGAAAGTTGAAGTAGGTGGTCTCATGACAAAGCTGTCGGTATCTGGCTTTGATAATAAAAATTGCTGTCCCTCTTTCATCCTCCCTGAAAAAAAATCTTTACATATTATCAGTCAGTTGATACAGTTTTAAAAATTATTAGAATGATAATTTTTTATAATTCCAAAAGTTTTTATTTGGTATCAGAGACAGACCAAGTTAAACAATTCCTTCTATTAGAGTACTGAGAAACATTTCCTTTCAAAACAATGGAGTGAACTAATTCCTACTGCAAAAGACAAACATAAGTCTTACTTTTCCCACTGGAATTTTGAACACATTAGTTTGCTATTCACCCAGGAATCACACCCAGTTATGCCTCCTCCATTCTATTTTTTCAAGTAGAAATGATGAAACATTTGCAATAAATACATGCCAAAAAGGCAGTTTATTGTTGTTAAAATAATTGGAAATCTACATTTCATCACTCATTGACATGTTTCTTATTATCTGTCATAGAATTCAGAAAGTTATATATTTATGACCAAACCTGGCAGTGCTCTCCAGATTTATATACCAAACACAATCTTTTCCAATTTACGGCTTCAGTCAACACATTTAATACAGTGCACACAATTCCCATTATTCTTCCACTGTAGCAAGGCAAATACAAGCTAAGATGCAAATTAGCTGCTAAACATACAGCTCAACCCTGCACCCAGAACTTTCATTAGATCACTCTAGAGAGAAATTTATAGACCAAGTTAGCTGACTAGTAATTGACTTATTTTAATTTTTTACAGGTTAATTTTGCCAAGACCAGGAACACATCTGTTTCAGTTAATTCAAGGTAATTCACTTAAATTATTATCCACTCTGAAATGAGTCAGCAGTTTCAATGAGTGTTCCTTATGCATGCTGTCTGTGGAAGTAATCCCATAATCAACATCAGAAAACTCAACAATTTAACAACCAAACACTTAAGGCACTGATAATTTTTGAAGGACTGGTCTTAGATCAAACTGAAACCTATTGGGAGTTGGGGGAAGCATTCTTTCCAATCTTCACTGAATCAAAACATGAATACACACAAATTTTCTGTAAAACACATATGACAGCATATCTATCAATATACCAATTAATATGAGCACCTAAGAGAACTTTTGTGTTAAATATTACGATGTACATTACCCAGATAGTTGAACTGCTCCACAATTCTCTCTGGCTTTCCTCTCCCAGAGTAATATTTTATCACTTATATCTATCATATTCTAAAAGTGTGGTTTCCCAAAAAATACTTGAAATTCTGTTCATGTTGGTATCAGTTCCCAGAGTTAACAGCATGACTAGAAATGTGAGGATAAGAACAAAAGCAGCATTAAGTAACCTGGAGATTTCAGTTCATTACATCCTAATACACTTTTCTTAGGTTTGTATGATTTTTATAAATAATACATAATTAAAAATTAGTAAGGTGAAGGAAATGACCTTGCATGGCAACCAACCAGGAATGATTGCCATTCTCAACGTAGTACTGAATTTTTTCAGGTTCAGAAGTAAACAAATATAAAACATATGGGTTTTTCCCAATCATTCCTCTTCACAGTAATTTCTTCTCCAATATATACAATATTTTTGAGCTTCTTTTGAACCAGAATTTCCAGGGTTCTGAAGCAGATCAGATATTAATTTCAGCAGCCTAAAGATCTGTTTTTAAAAAACAAGAGGTATTCATTAACACCATTAAAACCTGAAAGCTGTTTTTATTTGCCAGATATTTCAAGATATATTTCCATTGATAGATTTCAATTATCCTAATATAAGAATCAAAGCACATCAAACTTATATAAATGTCTCATACTTAAACCTTATTCCAATTCACACAATTTCCTTCAAAGAATTCAGCAATATTGCATGGCAAATCCTTCATAAATCTAGTTCAGCCTTTTTCAGCATTTGAATGATAATCTGCCTTTTATTACTCAGGGGTGCTTTGTCTTGACTGTTTCACTGACAATGAAAATGACATTTTGAGGTGCCTACAAAAAATGAATTCCAGTTATAAGAGTAGCAACCCATGAGTCAGAACAGTTGCATTTTATTCCCAATTCTTTCAGTCACTTTCCCTGCAAACTAGGGCAAGTCACATCAAATCTCTCGTTTCTTTTGTTTGCTCTCTTGATTTACCCTGCTGGAAGCTCCTCTGAGAACAGACTTTCCATGTACCTACCAGTGTCCAAGGAGGCCTCACTCTCACTGAAGTCATCTGGGTCTTTCATGTTAGATCCTACATATTAAATTATGAATAGGAAATAGTATTTGTTTGTGTTTTACAAATACACATGGGCAAAGTGTTAACTTTTCTCTCTAAAACAGCCAGGATTTTCAGAATCTCATATTGTGGGACTACCACAGACAAAAAGAGTACTAAGTGTGGAGGAATGATACTCAGTTTTAGAGTAGTAAAATTAAGAGCACTTAATTTTACTACTCTAAAGAAGAGGTTCTTGCAAGAAAATTACAGATACAGAGAAAGAAAAAAAAGTAAACTTGTTTATGTTTTCTCTTCCTGTTCTTGATGGTGTAAGTGTCACAGAGTAAGGACCAGATCTGAGAATATGATTATTTTGTGTCGCTGGAAAAGAAATCTAGCTTTAATTTTCATTTACAAAGCAGTGAAGCTTCCTTGTCACCAAAAAAATAGGAGTGCAACCATTCCTGTTCAAAAATATGTGTATTGCTGTACAGTGTTTTGATCTCAATTATGGAATATGCTGATTGCTCACTCATATTATAATGACTTCAATTTTTGCTTTACTCAACCCTCAGATTTCCAAGGAAATTCTCAGCTTGTCTGCATTAAGGCAAACTGTGTTGCTCTTTTTTTCCCCAAATTATTCATCTTACTAAGGCTAAATGTAACTAAAGCATCTCTTGAGATAGTAGTGGTGGGGGAGAAGAAACATGGGCAGAAAAATAATAGAAGATATGAGAGAAAAATAATTAACTCTGTCCACAGAAAAGCTCTGAAAACAGTTATATTCTCATATAGACTGGGAAGGAAATATTACTTTTTGTATGCAACACAATAAAGCAGTAAAATTTTTAAATGCACTTGGCAGGTCAGTGGTGTATTTTCTGTTACCAGGTACAAAACAAAGAGCTGAACTGTTTGCCTAAAGGACATACTAAGGGTTTTTGCAACAATATTTGAGGATTTTTTTTCCACTCTGTATGGGAGATCTGGTACAGAAATAGTCTCAGAATCTCCCTTAATTCTTAGGCTCAAAATAAGCAAACCCTTACAGACATGTTTAATTAATGGATTCAAGAACATTTAGATTAACATTTAGATTAACATAATAAAAAGAAACTACCAAAAGCAAGCTGTAAAGATAAGTTTTAAGATAACAAAGACAAAAAGCTGTAAATCTTGAGTATTTTCTAAAAAAAAAAAAAAAGATATTTTCAGTGAACAGCTCAAATATCAAAACTAAGCAATAATTTAAAATAATATAAATTCATCCTCTAGTGTAATTCAGTGCTCAAACTTCACAAAAATGAGCTCTGCCAGACTGAATAAATGCTGTTCACCTGACATCTGATGTAGAAATAGATTTGTAAAACGGTACACATTGGCAGACCTGAACCCTTTCAAAATGCTGTACCAACAGGGGCATTTTTGTTAATAAATAAGCTCTGATATGAAACAGAGGATATTTCACAACCGTGAAGATTTTTGTAAGCCTGGGCTGGCCAAAAGTGAGGAGCTGTGGCTCAGGCAACTGCTCAAAGTAACAAGATAGGAACCTAGGAAAGGGGACTGGGAAAAACTGCTTCAGGAGTGTCAAGTTAGCAAGGAACTACCCAGAAGTTTCCACTCAGATAGCAGAAATACACACTGAAGAGGCAAGAGCAAAGGTTCTCCAGGGCAGCCAAGAGCTGGGACAGCAAGATGAAGCACCACAAGCATGCCAAGTGCAGGATGAAGCAGTCAGAGTGCCTGTGGGAGTGGAGACTTGAAATGCAGATAGCGGCTGCCAGCATCTGGCCTGGGGTGAGGAGGCAGGGACCTGAAAATCACAAACTGAAAGAAGATTGCGGCCGAAGCAGTGGGAAGCAAAGAGCAGCCCCACTAATAGCCTTGCCAAGGA
The DNA here is from genome assembly GCF_041296385.1 of Aphelocoma coerulescens. NCBI lineage: Eukaryota > Metazoa > Chordata > Aves > Passeriformes > Corvidae > Aphelocoma > Aphelocoma coerulescens. The sequence goes on along the minus strand of NC_091015.1, from coordinate 95,799,510 downwards.
AAGGACTATATGTAGTTTTAGATTTCAGGAAAGCAATTTTAGGGATGGCAAATCATCTCATTGCACTCTAAATTATCCTGTTGCTTTTACCCCTTGATAAATTACTTTTCATCAAATCAATCGATTCACATCTTAAAGTGAAAAAAAAGCAGCAACCTTGCAGAGCTCCAGAGAGACCGGTTTCATTTCCCCAAGGTTCTGGGGAAGGCTGAAACTGACATTTATCAGTGATCCACAAATTTTCAGTTGGGTATTTTTGCTGCCAATCAAGTCCTAGACTAACTGTATTTATTCCCAAATCCACACAGTGAAACAGAATATTTGATTCCTTCTTCAAACTAAAAAATAAGGCCATTTCATTGAAAAACGAATATTAAGGCAATCTAGGCAGAATTTGAACATTTTTGCTTTTTAATCTTATTGTTCCTGGCCACTTAAATTTTCTCTACTTGCAGCTATGCACTTTGGGGTGGAACTGCCCATGGTGCTTTCTTACATCCAAGCTTGCCTGAGTTCTAAAATAATACAGTGGGGGTTTTGGTTTTGCTTTTAACCAAAATGCTAATGGGCATAGAAGCCCTGGTAAGGATTTTTAGACTAAGACTAGAATATCAGTATTTAATGCAATACTTGAGTACATGCTGCTGTTTCTCAAAACACAAGGATACATGCCCTTCTTTTAACATCTAACCTGAAAGGTAGGGGGGAAAGGTTTTTCCCTGGAGAGTACCTAGCAACCTTTCCTGACCTAGGCAGGCATTTTCCACTATCTTTCTTGGTGTTTCCAATGGCAGATAAAAAGTTGGTGCCCAGCTGGTGCAGGTGTCTTTCTCTAGCCCTTATGATCAAGAACAGAGAATTTTTTGCTCCAGATCCCTGTGTTAAATTAATGTGATTAAATGAAACTAAAGCAAATTACAGTAACTTCAACAGGTGAAATGGAAATTGCCTCCAAAATATTCTATATTTCTGTGCAGATGAGGAGGAAGATTCTGCAGCAAAATAAATTGATTTGGAGTCTGTTTCTCCTGCTTGAAAAACTTTTTAATCAGACTATGGGGAAAGAAGAGAAATGGCCATCTGGCATTTCCTCCTCTACTCACATTTTAGACGACACATCCTTTTATTTAGATAATGGTGATAGTTACTGACTTTATGGAGATATTCTCAGGCTGTGAGTTCTTGCAGTATAACAGAGATTTCAAAACCCAAAGGAGTGAGCTTCAAAACGAATCCAAGGAAAAGCACATGCATTGTCCTATGGACCTTGAGCACCTTGTGGCACTGGAAGAACATGGGTTTTGTTTCTGCCTCAGGTAACTATCAATTAAAACCTGCAGTTCTCTCTTTTTGCAGCACTAAACATCTCTTTTCTTTAGGTTTTGGTTAAGTGTGCCAGGAAACAGAATGAGCAGGCTGCTTCACAGTGGAGGCTGAGCTGGGAGCTGAGAGTGACTCAAGCACAGGCCGTGCCCTCCCTGATGGGGCACCATCTGGGCCACTGGTGGTGGCAGAGCCTGCCAATAGTCCAAGGATCATCACATTCCTTATTACCATCATTTAGGAAGGAGAGAGAGAGAGAGAGAAAAGAATGTATGGTAAGACACTGTTCCCCAACCCAATTAGGATGAAGTAGTAATCAGGTGGTGTACATGAACGTGGACAAAACCTGTACAGGAACTTCACACTGATTGGATCTGTATTGCTGAGAAGATGTGGAGGTGGTGTTTTCTGTCCTGGCTGGATATAAGGAAATTCCAATAATTTTCCCAACACACAAAGGCTTGAGTTGAAAATTAAGGCAGAATAGGTAATAACAACAGTTAATGGGGTTTGGAATAGTCATTAGTAAGCTACTTGCTAACCTAAGCACCAAAATAATCTTTCCCCACAGTAGTTATTTATAATCCTCTGTGAGTCTTTAAGAGCATTTCAACATCTTCCATTATTTACACATTTTTTCTTGTAGAAGTTGGGTATAGGAATAAACTATAGATAAAATGTAAGGGTATGGAACATTTTTCAGGCTCAGGTTTCTTCTACAGTCTCCACAGAGCACTGATAAACTGCTATACTGAGGAAATCAGTTCCTTTTCAGTCATTTGCAACTGCCCTTATTCTAGATAATAATATTGTTCCTAAAAATGGGAGGTAAAATAAGAAAACAAAACATAGAGAGAAAACACAGACTAAAGAGAGAGGCATGTGAAGAAATTGGAAATGTTCCCATAAGTGTATTAATTTGCAATCATGAGATGTAGGAGTACTCTCTACTGAAAAAAAAAAAAGAAAAGCCAGTGAAAGTCATAACTGTGGTGGTTCTCTTGCTGGGATTGGGAAAAAAAGGGCTTTAAACATTACAGAGTTAAACCTTGACAAATTGCATAGTTCAAATGACAATCTGGAAACAATAACTCCATGAGAAATCATCCTGGGATGAGGCACTGCAGTCTTTTTAATATCTACTAGATAAACAGATACAAACACCAAAAATAAAGGCCTGCGTTGTCATGACAGCATTTCATCACTCTTTTGCAGATATCTACATCAAAGAACTGTGAAAATGGCATCAAAACTTCTTAGTACAAATCACACAGCAAGGAACATACATACAAAATGGAACATACATACAAAAAGGAACATACATACAAAGCAAACACTGAAAATGTAAGGGGGTTTCATATGCAAAAACAATAACTTGAAAATGGAGGTAAAGAAATGCAAAGCTTGTGTATTTTTTAATTGAAATCAAAAATAGCTCATAATATTTTGGCTTGCTCAGTTGAAACTTTAACAACTGTATATTTTGGCTATAGGAAAAACTCTATATTTTTTCATTTCTGTATCCTTTGTTTTGATCACAACTGCCTTAATAGAATTTTGTGTAGTCTGTTACTGGTCTTTGAGAGAACGGCCATGGCTAAGGGTATTTTGTAATTTGTACACTGGCTAAAGCATAAGTATCAAAGCTCATGGACTATGAAAACCACAAATATCTCAAAAAAGTTCTTATATTTCAGCATAGAGAGATTGATAAAGAGATTCATAGATTAAAAATACATCCTTAAGCAAAAATTGAGGATCGCATTGTTTATGTAAGTGTTAGAAACAAACAGGCTTTGCATAACTGACTGTGCTTTGGAGGTTATCCACATGGAAACAGCATCAGTAATATTTCCTGTCTTCTTGGATAGCCTGTGAGGGCAAGTTTGCTGGCATGTCTTTCTTTAGATCAGTGACATACCATGTCACATAAAGACAACCTGGTGGTTGCAATGCTGTTAGTTATTTTTGCAACACAATAGTTCTGATTTAAAATATTTTCTATAACAGTAATGGATTACACACATAGAAAGCAACAAGAATAAAATGAAGACATACTCCAGATCTCCAATTTTTACTAAATACACACATACAAAAAAGTCCAAATGATTATTATTTTAACATATATTTTTCTTTTTTACTGTTTTATTACAGTAGTTATTCTTACTGGAATGATATTATTAGTTGACATCATAACTTATCTCAAGTCCCCTATCAGTATAAACTACAAAGATAACTTAAAATTAGACTTAAGCCCTGCCTACTTACCACCTATACTGGCTATAATTTAATGAAGGACTAGCAAAATGAGGGATAGATTTTATAAAATACCAGAATTTGTTGAAAGGGACTCATAGCCATTTCTGAAGATTCAGAAATTTTTTTTCCTAGATTAGGCAGTTTATTCCCAATAGATAAAATGAAGTAAAAAACCAAAAAAAAAAAACCAAACAAAAAACCAAAAAAAAAAACAACCTGAGAGCTTGGTTTTTTCTTCACTAAAAATGTAGTTATGATGCAAATATGACAAGCTGAATTCTACTAGTTAAAAAATCTTGAATTGCATAGAGTAGACACAGATTTTTGGCATAATAAAGCACTGTCTTGTCACTGATAAACACTTTTTAATAACTGCTGCATATTCACAATTAATTTTTATTTGAATAGTAGCTTACTGACTTTATTTTTATTTCCATTGTCATCTTAATGCAACACAGTGTAAGAACTAAATACAAGTCCTGAAAATTACAAGCATTGGAATTCACTGATAATATAAAATCAAGATTTATTGAAAAAAAAAGGTTATTGGGTTAGGTTGTACATACTTGGGAAAAAAAATGTCCCAGGTTTTTTTAAACTTTGCATGCAGCTCTTCACCAATTTAGTAATACTGTTTCCTTGGTGGAAGAAAAGGGAGCAAAAAGTAAAAACTAAAAAGTTGTTGTGTGAATCACAACTTTGCATGTTCACTAATCTGTGGATAAAGTAGATGGTTTAAGCTACTGGGACTAAGTCAGTCCTCAGTAGTGATCTATTTATTCTTGGGTTTAGGCTACGCTAGTGGCACACATTTCAGCCTCTGTGAGGTAAATCCCAGCTACCCCTCTTATCATATATAAAATAATGTGCCCTGCTGCTCATTGCTTACTAGTTTATTTCATTCTGTTTAGTCTCAGCTTTTCAACAAATATAAACTATTTGAATTCCATAAAGTGTCAGAACATGTTGCGACATGTCACATTCAAAGAATTCAATTTTTTAAGCAGTCAGTCAAATATTCCTTTGACATAAGGGACTTTTATGCTTAGTTGCAACATCCTGTGTGGAGACTATGTTGCTTAGAGGAGGATATATGTGAGCAGTAGGATAGTTGTCTTTGACTGTGATTAAAATCAGTTCCTGAGAATGAATCACTCCTTTGGCTTAAGACATCTGAAATGAAAGCTGCTGTGTATACTCCCTGTTTCCCTGCATCGTATTTTCACTGCCTGGTTTCTGTAATGAAAAGGAATCAGTTTAATCTGCAATCAAGGACAGCCTGAATCTCTCTGAAAGGCCTTTGTGATTATACCTTGCAAACCCCTGTTTCAAACCTACCACACCCAATACCAAAGGCACAAAAACTGTTTTTACTTTCACCATGCTAAATCTCAGTCCCTTTATCAAGCACTGTTTTTTCTTATCACCATCCTTTGGGAAAATGCAGATGTACAGCACTATCTGTTAGGAACTTACACAAAAGAAAAGACAGAGATTGCCCAGATGATTACTTAGTAAAGAGCCAAAAATACCTTAATCTTGAAAGATTTAATATACTTGCAGACTGGCGTATAGAGGTATTAGAGTCCTAATGAAATTTTGCTAGCATAAAAATTAATCTCCTTGGCAGCCCCACCCAACTTTATATGGTTTATTTGTATTCTGTGAATACAGGGGAAAATATGTGCAAGTGAAATGGTCTCTGAATTTTATACTGCACCTTTCATATGTGTGTCTTCAGCTAATGGCATCTAAATGTACACCTCAGTGCATCACCTGACATCTTTTGCTAGTCTTCTAAAAACGTCACCTGCAAGCATTTTTCATTGTGTCATTTATATGCACTTTTCTTAAATAAAGGAAATGTAATGGCCTGTTGACCATTTTACTTCCATAGGCATCCAAAGAAATGTATTATAGTAATTAAATTGTACTTGTCAGGCCTGGCTCCTAACTATATTTCTGAGTTGATCTAAAGATATGTGAACAACATGAAATAAACAAATGATAAATACTAAGTTATTGGTTTATTCTAATTTATATAATTACAGATTGGTTTTACCTCAGCTATGTCACTGGTTTTCACATGAGTCTCAGTTACAAAAGGAAATAATCTGCAATCTTTCCATCAGTTTGAGGATGATCCATCTTATCGTATTGCCGTGTGTCAAAGTGCCTTAATATTGACTAACTTGCCCAGGAAAGGGATGAAATTACTATGTTAAATATTCTTCTCTGAAATTCAAGATCTTCTATTCCAACTGCCCTCAGCCTGCTCCTCTCAGATCTCTCCTGCCCAGGGGACCCAGGACCTATAGCTGACCAGCTGGCCAGGGATCATGGTCCTGCAGAAAACTTAAAGAAGAATGCTCCTTATAGTAAGAATAGAGAAATTAATGACTAACAGAAAGGCCTCATGATGTCACCCAACACTTTTTTTCTCCTCTTTACAGAATTATATTGAATACAAAAAGTTTTGCTATGAATTTTCTTTACAAAATCTGGAATTGAAAAAATCTGCATAAGAGGTACAACAGGAAAAATTAGCAAAAAGGTAACAGAGTAGGCTGCTGACTCAGGGAAACATATAGGGGTCCTTGTATTTAGGTGTTGTCTTTGTGTTTGATTCCTTTTGACCACGTGCGAAGGTGCGGCACCTCTCTGCTACGGTACTTGCACTAGATGTGTGTCACCTTCTTTCAGACGGTGTCTGCCTTTCCTTCCTCTGCAGCAAAAATACTGCATATGAATTATATATATATAAAAACATACATCTGTGACTTATTCTGTCATAACTTTATATCCTCATTGATACATAGAGTTCTCTAGAGAACAGTACCATATTCAACTCCGTGAAACTGTATCTCCCTTAGTTTAGAGCTATGTCAGGACCGTCATGTGGAAAGTATGCATTTTGCTTTACATTAAATTAGTTGTGTGAGACAAAAAGTAAATTTGGAGCTGTATTTATGTTCTCTCTCTTCAAAAATAATGAGTAAATGATCAATAAACTCAAAAATTACCTACACACAGGAAATGTTTTTTACATTTTGCTTATGAACTTTTTAAATTACCACAACATATAAATTGATTTCAAGATCTTATAAGGATTCTAAAAGTATATCAATAATGAATACATCCCAAAGTGTAATAAACTAAACATGAAGGCACCAATAAGTAGCAATCATAAAATCTAGCAATTTTCACCCAGGCCACCTCACCTTTCAAACTTCAACTTTTCTGCAAAGCAGGTTTCAGAGTTATTTTAAACGAACACAGAAATAGCAATGTTTTTATGTACGTTAATAGGCTTTGAAAAATTGTTTCCAGACCACAGTATTATCGTAATAAACTCATTTATTAAGTGAGTATTCTTTCTTCAGGCAGTTCATCTCATCTGCATTTTAATCTTCCAGTAGAACCAAAGTTGTTTTATTAAGACAGCAAATATATTAGCCAGAATTCTACACTAGAAAGTAATTTCAGAATATTTAATTCACTAAGAAAAGTAGTATATTAGTGGTATAATAGAATATAAAAGGTAAAATAATAAAAATAGAAGTTACTGAAACTTCTTTGGTTAAACTAAAAAAATAACAGTCTTTGAAGAAGAGTAGTAATTACTATACTTCATTCTTACATGGTCTTTTCAACAAGCAAGTCCCAAAGCACTATGGAAAGTAAGTCAGCATCATTACCTTTGCTTTTCAGATAAACAAAGAGGCTCAGAAAGGGGAAAGTAGCTTCATAAAGTTTCCCCACACACGGAACTGGGTACATGAAGAAATATCTTGAGTGTGAGTGTAGTAACAAATTAAAGAGGCCACACTGCTTTGCCAAAGGTATGTTTGAGAAAAAGCAAACAGAAGCAGCTATACCTTTCAGAGCCAGCTTGTCACACTGAGTTTTAACTCATTTCACTGTACACAATAAAAATAACAATCTAAGTCATTTTTTACTGAAGACATTATGAGGATACTTCCCGCTTGTAGGAGAACTTGCTTCACACACAACTACGTGGAGGGAGACATAAAGACAGACTGAAGTCAAAGATACCGTTGTTACTCACTTTATTCTGAATAGATTGTGCTGTGAAACATAAGGTACTATAATCAAAGAGAACACTGAGGCTGACAATTATAGTGATAAAATACTGGTATGTTTTTGCCACAGAAAAGCTAATAATTATTCTCAGAGCTACATGGAAACTATCGGAAGTTCTGTAGGCATAACGTATAATTCCCAGTTGCAGCGAATCCCTTATTATTATGACTACATTTATTAAAAAATGGACAATGTTTATACAGGATATTGAATTCAGATAAAGCGTCAACATAAAGCAAGTGGTTTGCTTGTGTTATGCTTCAGCTTCCGTTTGGGGAATCTTAGTCCTTATTTCCCATAGCAATTTGTTATGCTAGAATTTAAGAATGGGAGAGGAGAATCAAGCCCTCTACAGGAAAACCCCATCATTTCACCCATACACTGCAGTGTAGGTGCTCATTGCACCTAGGCTTTGAGACTTTCACCCCAAAGACACTCAGCTACTCCTACAGCAGAGGACCCAGCTCTCTAAGCCAAGGCTCCTAAGTGGCATTCAGGCCACCTCTACATACTGTCATGGCTCAATCACAGTGTGGATCTTGGTCAGGTTTAGTAATGCTGCATGACAACCTTGCTGATATTATAAAACTAATTAATGGGATACAAAGAGATAATGCATTATTTCTTTTAAATATTGTTCTTCAGAAAAGTAATCTGCCCTCTTATTTTCAACCTCTCTACTTTGTATATTAATTCTTCTCATTAAAAGTGTGAAAAGGATTTTTTCTCACTAGGATTTTCAAAAATACCTGTGGCTATTAAGTGCCCAGTCTCCTTTAGCCAATTTTGAAGCACTCAGTTACAACCTTTGCCAAGCCAAATCCAGAATATCATGTAAAATAAAAAGGTATTTTAAGTCATTATCCACCAGTTGCTGAAACAGAGTATTTGTATTTGATGATGCCATTACCTCTTCATTTTGTGTGAAAACATATTCTTATTTACATTATTTTAGCCCATTGGATTATGACAGATCTGTGGCTCTTGCAAAAAAATCATGACAAAACCATCTTTAGCCACTGCTGAAGAAATAGTGAGATATTCCTCTTGGAATCCCATTTAAAACAGACATAAAAAACTGGAGAATTATTGCTCATTTTCATTCTTGACTTTCTTCAAGGCCTCAGGGAACACACTCATTCATAATCATCTGCTGTTAATAGGATATTAGTGCCTCATTTTCTCAAATGTACACACTCTGTCTCTGCTCTCAAGTGTTTTCCTTCACAGTACTATACATTTAAAATATACAACATCTCATCGGCTACCATAACACAGAAATAAATAATCTTCCTGTGCAGCAGTGTCATGGAAAGTCAAAATCTACTAAGTCTTAGGGCAGCCTTTAAATTCCTGGCATAATTTTTCATTAGCAAATTGTTGTGTATGTGTTTTTGGCACTCAATAAGTCTAAAATTTCCTTTAGGGGATAGCTTTATTGTTTAAATTTAAATATATCCCACTTCCAAAATGGAGGTAACCCTGATCAGGGAAAAAAGCTACCCAAGTCATTCCTATTACTTATGCTAGACAAAGACCATGGGCTACATACAGTGAACAATAATTAGCATGATTAGGTACAGGTTTTACAAGAGTACCAGGGCATTTATGAGGCTGCTGTTGTGTAGATCACTGTGCTGACCTCTTTGCCTAGACCCTTGCTATTTGCTGTGCACTAGATGGTTTCTCCTCTCCTCCTTGATCCCTGCCTGGAAACTGGAGTGATCCTACTGCTGTCAATTCAGTGCTCCATCAACAAAAGAGTAGGTTTTTTCACTCCTGTTTTTTGTACTTTTTTCCCCCTTACCAGTAGTTCTCCTTCCCTGACAGTAACAAATGTGAAGTTGGTGAAGGGGCCCTGTGCTGAGATGCAGCCACAAGTTATCTTTGATCTTACAAACTTTTACCTAAAAGGAGTACAATAGGACACTTCACAGCCTTCACAGCCTTCACAGCCTTCACAGCAACAAATACCAAGATGTTAAAAAACAGGAATCCAGGCTGATATTCCCAGATAAAGCCTTAATAACTACTATTTCCTGTTAAATCTCATGGGAGCTGAAAGCAAACTCACTAGTCAGAGCTTTCTTTTCTCTTTAAGTATATATATATAAAATAATCTCTTTAGGAAATGCGATTATCTTCTTAGAGATAAAAGACATCTGGTATATTCAATATCCAAAATTAGCTATTCTTGACTTTCAATCTGAGATTAGACTTTACTGAATGCTGCAGAAATTAAAGTGATAATAAAAAGTATAAAATAAATTGAACTATTGAAGTAGATGAAAAACATAAGCTAACTGTAGAAGATACACTATTCATATTTCTTAACTGGAACTATCTGACCAAAAACTCCACAATTCTTGTATTCTTCTATCCAAGAGTTTAGAAACCATGGATAAAATACTTGTAATATCTGTAAATAGCTGCAAAATAAACTGAGAGCTGAGGCCACTTGGCTTGTTCAGCCTGGAGAGGAGGAGACTGAGGGGAGACCTAATTGTGGTCTACAAATACCTTATGAGGGGAAGCTGAGGGTCATTGACCTCTTCTCTCTCATGATCAGTGATAGGAACAGAGGGAATGGCCCGAAGCTGTGTCAGGGGAGGTTTAGTTTGGATATTAGATAAAGGTTCTTCTCCCAGAGGGTGGTTGGGCACTGGAACAGCTCCCCAGGGAAGTGGTCACAGCACCAGCCTGACACAGTTCAAGAAGTGTTTGGACAATGCTCTCAGGCACAGGGTGTGACTCCTGAGGATGTTTCTGTACAGAGCCCAGAGTTAAACTTCAGTGATCCTTGTGGATCCCTTCCAACTCAGGATATTCTATGATTCTGTGATAAACAGTTGCAAGTATCCCCTAAAAGGTTATAAGCAGTGCTTGGTCTCTCTCCAGGCCTGACTGCAGTTTGAATGCTCAGCACCATCAAGTCTTCTGAAATAATCTGTCTGGATCTCATCCTTAACAGCACATCCACACTTCATTCCTCCGGCGTTCCTTCACATGTAGGTGACACAAGAATTTTCAAGGGATTTTCTATAGGAATAGAGGTCTTTAACCTCCGAGAAAAAGACCATACTGGGGTCCTAAGCTTTACACAGGCTTCTGCAAGGCACAGCAGAAGTTTCAGAACTTCTGCTGAGGATCAAACAGCATTAAAAATTTCCATTCTTATCACTTTTTTTTGTCATGCATTTGCATAAATCTAGTGGGTTAGAAAAAACACACAAAAATTACCACACCATGTGTAATTCTAGCCTTGACTTTTGTAAGGACTTTAAATCATTCTTGACTCTTCCAGAAAGTCCTTCAGAAGCTCTAGGCACTAAAGACCTGTAGAATGACATGTAAAACAAAGATGTCTTGTCCTATCCATCTTATTAAAGCCATTTCAGAAAAAAATTGGGGGTTTTTTGAAGGAGAGCTTGCAGCTCTCACTGATACACACACGTTTTTTTTCCCTTCAAGGATGCTTTTATTACTAACATATCTAAAGTTATCTAGTTGATTTTATAACCAAAAAAAAAAAGATTGTACTAAGGCTTGGAGGCCTGCCACAAGGGAGCAAAGAAATGCATTTTCCATGGATACATCAGGGCTAGCCATCTGAAATAGTACATTGTGTACAGAAGTTACAAGGTTACACTGCCAGCATTTTTCCTTTCTTCCCCCTCCCTTTTTTCCCTCTTAATTTAAAGTGAAAAAGGTCAGTTTGAAATGGTTGGTAAATCCAAACCAGATGCTAAATTTCCCTGACTAGAGCAGCTGGCAGACTTGAGCTACTGGCAGTCCTCACCACTTCTAGAGAGATAATGCCCTAAATTCAAGGGTAAAATTCTACCTGTGATGTGGCAGCCTTAATTTCTTCTGGATTGTTCTTTCTTCTCAGAAAAAAAAAGAGAAAAACACTAAAAAGAAGTTCTGCCATATTCCCTTGCCCTACCCTGCATAAATTCCATATTTCTAATTTACTATATAGTGTTATTAAGTTCTTCTAACAATTCTAACATGGAGGAATACTATATATATATATACACACACACACACACATACATATGTATATATATATATGCATGTGCATGTGTATCCTACAAAACTGTGAGCATCAGCACAACTTTGGCGGTGAATGGTGAATGGTGAATGGTGAATGGTGAATGGTGAATGGTGAATGGTGAATGGTGAATGGTGAATGGTGCCCCACTTAACTGGCAGATGGTCACTATTGGGTTTTCCCAAGGCTCAGTATTAGGTCCAGTCTTATTGATGATCTGGATGAGATGACCGAGTACACCCTCAGTAAGTTCACAGACAACACCAAGCTGGGTGGCAGTGTGGCTCTGCTGGAGAATAGGAAGGCTCTGCAGGGAGATCTGGACAAGATGGATCCATGGGCTGAGCCCAACTCATCTGGTGTCTACCTGAAGGAAGGCTGTAGCCAAGTGGGTGTTGGCCTCTTCTCCCAGGCAATTAGCATACTCCATCCCTGGAGGTGTACAAAAAATGACTGGATGTGGTACTTAGTTCCATGGCCTAGTTGACCAGGTGGTGATCAGCCACAGGTTGGATTCAATGATCCTGGAGGTCTTGTCCAACCTAAATGATTTTTTGATTCTGTGATTCTGTGTAGACAATGTTTTTATAACATCACCTTTGCAATAACAAAAACATGGCTCTGTCCTTTTTCCTTCCCACAACTGGCATTCTCCATATATTCCTATAGAGGAATAATGACCACTAGAAGGGCAGTGCATTCAAAATACCACACTCAAATCTTGCAAGTAGCTGAATCCCAAGTAAGTTTAAAGCAGAAGAGCATGCAGTGCCAGGGGCGAGATTCAGTTGTCCTCAGTTCAATCTCTCAACATATTTGTCAAGTCTGAGCTGGTCTCTTCACACTCCTCTGAGACAGAGTGGAAAGACCTTTAGACATAACTACCTTCAGAGTAGTCAAGTACATTGTCTGCAAGCCCCTGCTGCTGATCTAGAAAGGAAGCCTGGAGCAGCCAGCTCAGATTTCACTGTCCCATCTTAGACAGACCATCATATCACAGCCAACATATCATCCACAAAATCTGTTCATCTTCCCTCAGACTCTTCCTCTTCTGCCAGGGTCCCCTGAACCTGCACTTGTGCTCCTGAACTGAAAGGTCAGGCTTCCTACACAGAGAATTATGCCATGCTCCCTACTATCTAGAAGACTTTTAAGACATTTGGGTCTGTGGTACCTATAGGTCTCTACAAACACTGACTCAGGACTCCTATAGAGGCTGCAGAAGTTGTAGAGAAAGGTTAAAATGTGGCCTGGGTCTGTCATCTGTTACTTCACAAAGGGCAATGAAGTTCTTCTGCTTATCAAAAGCAGGGCCCAATGAATTTCTTCCACAACCTTTCTTTAACCCCTCTCTTGCAGCTGAAGACATGCAAGGTATTCCACTTTAAACAGCTGGTTTTACACAGAACTTGTCCTGACAGCATGGTAGTGGGAAACAGTATGAAACTAGACAGGGAAAGGAAAAGTGATTATTTAATGGATAGTGGTGCTATTATCTCTATCCTCATTGACAGAATAGACATATGATATTGTAAGAAAGAAGTAATTCATTTTATTCTCTTCAAGCAAAAGTTTTATCCTTTATTTATAAACCGCTCACCCAATATGCTGAATGTCACATAAAATAATAAAGAAATACTGCCTGTTAAATAGTCTGTTCAGAGTAAGACTAAAAAATATATACCTTTTAAAAATGAGAAAATGAAGCTGCTGAAGAAATTTTATCCTTACTAAAGGACATACAGCATAACAATCATCATTTATGCCAGAAGAAGTAGGTGACAGGATAGAATTCATTCATTTGCTCTATGATTAGTAGCCCCTGCTATATGTCTTCTGTTAATTCTTCTTCTTGTGAAAAAGCTTATCTAATTTTTTCCATTTTGTTAAAAATAAATAATATTCAGCAGAAAAAAACCCAAGGTGAGATTTCCTTAGCAGAAGAATATTTAATAGCTTCTGTGTATGGAACTGCAGGCCAGATCTCAATGTCTGGCCTTTTAATAAATCATACCAGAGCAGTGTGAATGACTCTCAATACTTTCAGAGGTACCAAATAAATATAAGGTCATACTGGTTTTTGTCAAACAAAAAATAGTTTATTGAAAGCTGATTGAAAGTCTCATTTTGTAATGTCATACTAAATTATGCAATATCCAAAGTAGAAAAAGAGTAAATCTTACATAAGCATTGCAAAGACAGATTTTTGCAGCATAAAATTAACCTTCACAATATTAAAATATGGGTAAAAGATTAGAATAAAAATTAATGAACATTAACCTAACTCAATCTATACTGACAAAATATTTACAAAGAAATGATCAATTAAGTAATTTGGAAATCTAATATAATCTCAGTTTTTTAATATTTTTTGCCAATTTTTAAGTACATGTGGAGAAGTGGTTAGCTTCACTGTTCATTTTGAAAGAATCCTTAATTCCTGAGAAGTATGAAAATATGTGTTTGTTCTTTTCTTCATCCTATCAAAACACACAAGTTTGTAGCTCAAGAGGGAGGAAAAGGTCCTTCCTTGCACATCTACTCCATGAACATTTTTCACTGAGGACTGAAAAGAAGCTGGTCCAGAAATGGTCCATCCAATGTTATTCAGTTTGCCCCACCTCTCTTAGAATTGTTGACTGTTGGTGAAGGTGTCTTTGATTAGTTACCCTTCCCACAAGGAGCATTCCTTATTATTCGGCATCTGATTTATTTTACTCTCTCAGTCTGCAGCAAGATTGCTGAGGTAGCTTCAGCACTGCTCAACCCCAGCAAAAATTCAACCCAGACCATGTTGGTTGTGGATCACATTTGTTCTGTTTGCATGGAAAGAAGCCACAATCACCTGCGAAAGAGCAGTCGGCCTTGGGGACACTAGGGCAGGCACATAGGTTGTGCTATCTACACTTAGGCCTGCTAAACAAATCAAATGTGCTGAAGGCAGGAAATCTGATACACAGAAGTTTTTCAGCAGAAAGGGAGAGCTACCTCTCCTCAGATTAAGGTCGTGCAGAGGACAGCTAACCCCAAAAAATAAGCAACGCTTGCTTTGGAATTAGGACAAAACACAACCATTTGTGTGCTGAGTGAGTATACATCTCTTCCAGCTTTTCATGTGTATTTTTCCGATAGGTATCATGGGAAACTTACAGGTGTCTTCCAGAAAGCCCTGAGACATATCTACCATGGTATAATGAGATCAAGAGGTCTGAATTCAAAGGGCTTACTACTAACGAGCAGAAGAACATATACACAGGTAGCGTCCTTTAAAAGGGGGTATGATAATCTACTCTTCTGTATTCACTCACATCTTAAAAACATGTCAATTTATTTCTTGCTGCATATGAATGAAGAAATCCATTTCTCTAAGAAAGTCGGTGGTTTTTTCTTGTATTTTTAAGCAGATATTCTAATGAAAGAGGAACTTTATATAATAGCACTATTTATCCATATGTCAGCTTTCTCCAAATAGATTTTACTCCCTTGGCCAATTTCAATAAATGTGACTGAGGCAGAAGTCTCAGGGGATGAGAAGCAGGGAGAAGGCAGAGAGCTGTATTAATGTCCGAAGGAAAAGGGAAGGCAACAGGAAGGGGAAGGGAAGGTGTAAGCTCTGTGACTCCTGCTCTCACTGCAGGCAGGGCGGGCAGAAGCATCACCCAGCAACACCCCCTGTGGCACAGATTCAGGCACAGGCCCTTCAGCCAATGGTACAGCTGGACAGGGAAGGCAACTCGGTGGGAAGGAGGAGAAATAACAACAGTGGTGGCAGGATGTATGGCAAGGGGACATGTAGGTATGCCAAGAAGGGTTGAAAGAGGACAAAACAGGCATCTGGATTTATAAGGGGGAAGGCAAAGGACAGGACACAAATCCAACAAAAGTCATTAATTCTGCTGCTCCTGAAATGATTGGGCTTTTGGGAAGCTGAGGAGGGGAATTGATTTCCCTCTCAAGCTAACTACCCAACATAAGGGAAGTCTGTCTATTAAGGACTTAACAGATGAGGATTAAGAGCACAGGAAGTTTACCACAAAATTGAAAAGAAGTTGGGAGAAGTCTCACTGGATAAACTCTTGCTTCTCTGCAGAACACACTCACTATTCCACTGGTGTCCTCTGTAGAAACAAACCAATTGCATCCCCTGCTCAAGCACATAAAAATATAATTAATCTTTTCTTTTCCCAATTGCCTTCTTCTCTGATGAACAGAACTATCACCTCTGGATAAAGAATAGGGATTTTCTGAAATATGTCCTTGAGGTAATAAATGTCATCCTCTCTGAAAAGTAATCTCACCTCAAGATAACTAAATCTTTTTTCCATTTATCAAATATCAGAAAGATAACTATCCTTGCTTGCTATTTAAATTCCTCTGCAGAAATTGAATTCTTACCTCACAAATAAAGATTGTTGCAATCATCTTCTCAAATAGTAAGCAACATCCCAGTTGAAAAAAAAAAAAAAATCCAAAAAAACAAAAAACGCGGTGGAGGGGTGGAGGTATAGTGGAACAGCATAACCTGCAGGACTGGGGGAACAAAGCCATTTTATACTCTGGAAGAACTAGTTTCTTTTTTTCCTCCTCTTTAGTTTTCTTAGTAGGGCTTTTGGGGCGTGGGGGAGGGGAGAGGAGGGGGAGGGTCATGGGGTTTTAATTGTTTTTTTTTCTTTTGGAAAGGAAATAACTTTTCCATTAACTGAATATGTTTATTAATAGCAAATTTTGAATAAGGTTCTTCAGTCTGCCAAAATTCAGATCAAAAAAAAATAGGCTTATTTATAGCTCTGGTCTGCATCTGCATGCCACAGATGCATATATGTGGTGAATTTGCATCATGTATATATCATTCTAAAGCAAAGCACTGATTTGATTCCACTCCAAAACTCCACATGAAAAAAATCAAACTGACTGGAGTTATAAAAGCACGGTGGTGGTCTGAGCACCGTGAATCCAACCCTATGACAATTTTCTCTGACAGGAAACAAAGTAAGAGAAGTCTTTTCTTTTTCTACGATCGGTTGTTTTAGAGAAAACAGTGATAAATCATCTCTAATTCAACTGACATAAATCATTAAAAGCAATCTACCTTCATTGTCTGAAGTCTCAACAACAGTTGTGCTTCAGAATATGCTGTCTCTGAAAAATGTAAATAGAAAGGATGTGTGCTTCTGCCCTTATATATATTCGTCAAATCATTTTTCTTAAGTGCTATGAAAGAGTTCTTTGTTCTGTTAAGATTGAAGCTTGATATAACTTCATACTTATAGCCTTCTACAAAACAGAAACAATGACCATGCAGTTTGCCATCATTTTTTTCCTTGTTTGTTCAGGCTTTACTAGTATTGACAATACCATTTTCAATGAATTCTTTTAAAAATAAGGTAGCAACTGATGAAGTCACCATATGAATTGACCAAAATCTCTCTTTTTTTATTCTCCATAACTTCCCCTTTTCCCCCTTCTGTTTTAATAATTTCAAAGTTTGAAAGGAATATAAGTTCTCCCCCATAAGCCACTATTTGCTCATACAAGCCTGTTTCAGAGCTGTGGCACACCAAAGCTTAGGCTGCTTAGGCCATGCAGCCTCTCCCAGCAAGCAAGACCTTCCCAGAGATAGACAAGAAATCCTGGCTTTTTCTGAAGATATATCTACACCTCATGGCTCTTGCTTTAAAATGATGCTGTCACATTTTCTGCTTAGTTGCATAACTGCGTTTGAAAAAAAAAAAGCAATTTCAATGTATCTCTAGAACATTTCTATAATGATGACAACATCTAGCCAGGTTGCATTACAGAGACTGGGATTATATGGCAACAAAATAGATATGACAAGGCATTCCAGGAAGGATGCTTCTTCCCTCATACACAGGGAGGATCTTAACTGGATAGGTCTGAGAGTAGGTCTGTATTCTCTAGCAGTTCTAAGATGGGTATTTAATTACATTTGAGCTAAAGAATAAGATAATCACAACTATCTCGTCAATAACCTCTGTGTCATTCTTCAGGTGTGCTAAAATTATGAGGTTTTTTCAGGTTTCCAGGACAGCTTTTTTGTTGTTGTTGTTTTTCTGTTTTGCATACATTACCATTATCTCAAAGAGCGTATTGGCTTCATCTCTGAAGTTTCAGTCAGCTCCTGGGGCGATATCAGCAGCACACAAGTGCTTATAATGAGCTTTTGGAAAATGTAATGAGGAGGATGATTTCTCTTGGCTCAGTGCTAGAACACAACAATGGGATGTCGTCAGAATAAAAGTTTGAATCACGACGTCTCATTTTCTTCCTTACATCAAAGTTTGGGGAGGAGAGGGCTGCTGTGACAGCTGGTCAGCAGTGATTCAATTATATGCTCCATTCTCTGGACTGTAGTTCAAGACGTCCTTTGGCAAGCTAAGCAACTGCTTGATGACAGTTTTAATAGCTAGGATTTGATAGAGTATGAAAAAGGACATGACTAATTTTGATAAACTTCTCATGCTGCATACCTTTGAAGTTGTACTACTAGCTATGGAATATCCATTTCAGCAACATTTCCCATTAAGTTTAGCTCTTCTCTATCCTATGCAGTGAATGTGACCTGTAACACATGCACACCCCCCTTGGCATGTGAAATTTTATAGGTCAAAATGAGAGGAAAACCAGGCACACAAGGGCTAAGTACTCAGAGTTGAAACTGTCCTGATATAATGTTATTTTGGTAATGGGAAAATCTCAAGAACGAGGGAACATTTCGCTAAGGATGTCACATCAGGCCTGCAACTGTACAGGAAAGGTCACAAGGGACCCCCAAGAGCTTCAGTAACACCACTAAGCTCGGCTGCCTTTGGGTGCCTAAGGCAGGTGAGCTTTCCCTTTCTGTATCTGACCATGCTTGACTGTGCAAGAAAATAACTTTTTTCAGCCTTTAGAGTTCAAAGAACCTTGGCTTAGAGTTTTCCCACCCATCTCAAATGCAGAGTTACTGAAGTCAGTCTTCTGAAAAATGAAGGCAATGGAACAAATAATCAGTCCACAGAATCAGTGAATATGCCTAGCTGGAAAGGACCTAAAGGATCGAGTCCAAATCCAGGCCCCACACACCATCCCCAAGAGTGACACCCTGGGTGCAACAGTATTGTCCAAATATTTCTTGAACTGTGTCAAGCTTGGTGCTGTGACCACTTCCAGGCTGTTCCACTGCCTGACCACTCTCTGGGTGAGGACCCTTTCTCCTAGCATCTGGCACAAACCTCCCCTGACACAACTTCAGGCCATTCCCTCAGGTCCTGTCCCTGGTCACCACAGAGAAGAGATCAGTGCCTCTCCCTCCTCTTCCCCTCACGAGGAAGTTGCAGACTGCAATGAGGTGTCCCCTCAGTCTCCTCCAGGCTGAACAGACCCAGTGACCTCTGCTGCTCCTCATCCAGCTTCCCCTCCAGGCCCTTCACCATCTTTGTTGCTCTCCTTTGGATGCTCTCTAATAGTTTAATGTCTTTTTTATATTGTGGTGCCCAAAACTGCCCCCAGCACTCGAGGTGAAGCCACCCCAGTGCAGAGCAGAGCAGGACAATCCCCTCCCTTGCTGGTGATGCTGTGCTTGGTGCCCCCCAGGACAAGGTTGGCCCTCCTGGCTGCCAGGGCACTGCTGATTCATGTTCAGCTTGCCATACACCAGGGCCCTTGGGTCCCTTTCCATGGCACTATTGTCCAGCATCTCATTCCCCAGGTTGTCCATACATCCAGGGTTGACCCATCCCAGGTGCAGAATCTGTCACTTTCCCTTGTCGAATTTCATATGGTGGGTGATTGCCCAGCATATTACCTGAGTAATGTGAAGAGTTTTTTGGTCCCAAAGTTTTTTACATTGAAAAGCATTCCTTCAGCCTTCTAGACAAAACTTAAATCAGAGCCTGAACAAATTAAAGATCTTTTAAAAAGGTTTGTTTCCCTAAAGAAGGTATGTGCCCTGCATTACTGAAAGGATTATTATACATAGTTACTCCACTGGAGGATTTCTGCTTTATACTTGACCATTTCATAACTCTTTCTTCAGTATCAAAGTAGTTCAAAACTAGGCACAATAAAGTAAAAACTTTAGATGAAGCCTTCTGCTTATAAAGCAGAAAATGCAGAGATGAAACGCTATTGTCTCACTTTAAAAATTAATGTCTGCAATATTACACAAGCACATTTTGCAAAAGTGAACATCTAACAGGTGTTGGCTTCCCTGAGGAGTTATCAGAGTGATATGAAAATAATGAACTAAACTACAATGATTAAAGAGACATTTTGATAAGACTCTAACCAATCCAGTGAAATAATGTCATGTAAAGAAAAATCAAAGTTAAATAAAGCTAAATATAAGAAAGATGGTATTAATGTAACACTGAGGTACACTGAGTAAACTGAGTTAAAAAGGCAATCTTTATGTAAGAAAGTAAGAGCAATAAAACTGAATATTTAGAACTGACAGAAGTTTAATAAAAATAAAGACTCTGAGTCTCTGTTTAAGAAAAAAACTAGCATTTTCACAATGTGGAGTTAGATTTCCCTATGGTATACTTTTCTATCCTTACTTTTAGAAATGCTTTGCGACAAGAATTAAAAATAAATACATCAAAAATGTTTGGAAAAACTGGCATTTTCTAGAAGATTTCATGTAAAAATACTCCTAAGTGACTGCTACCATAAGACACAGTCATAACAAAGTATATTTAAATAGCAGTTGACAAAATACTGTATGTTCGATATGTAAAAAATACAGTATGTTAGATATCACAATTTGCTGTTCTTGCCCAATTGTATCTTGTTATTTGACATTTTTCAAATTTATCTATTAGTACACAAACAATGATTGTGATTTAATGAAAATACACAGTAATTTTCTCTCAGTAAGTCAAGCTCCCCAAGAAATCTCACTGAAATGTGTATATAACCTCAGGGCATCAATTAGATAAGAATGATATATTCCAAATATCTTCAGGAATGTTTTGCAAAATTATGAGCTCATGGTAGCAAAATTCTTTTGTAGCCTTCAAGCACTGTGATTCCTAATTCCCTTACACTTTTTATAATAGCTTCTATATTACAATAAGATTTTGTTAAGCTGGCTACATTCATTAATAGTTTCAGAAAAAGACCTGTCAGTCTTAGGTGTTTATGGTTCTACACAAGTATGAGTGTACTTTTTTCCATAGCTTCTACACTAGTTATAGCACAGTATAGTCAGTACACTTGTTACTACAGTATTGTTATACTATACTGTCTTAATCACACCTCTCCTGTTAAATGTTGTGCTTAGGATGTGGCCACAGGAAGTGCCGTGGCTGGAACTCACAGAAATGAAGTCACCAACAGAGTCCTTGAGCCATCTCTTGAGGCTGCTCAGAGGCATACTGTCTTGAGCAGCAAACACAACTGCAAAAAATTCCTCAGAAAAGGTTGATCAAATGTCCTCAGCAAAAAGTTTAGACTCTAAACAGCTGATCTCCTAACAGGAATTAAGTCTTCTTGCACAAGAATCAGGGAGGGAGTAATAGGTTTTCTTCTTCACTGTTTCTTTATTTATGACTGGTCATATCATAAACAGATGCAAATGCTGTGGTTTGAAAAGGACATGACCGCAAAATGATGTAGCACATTGTTTGCACTTGGCAAGAAGTTTTTGTAATGAAAACCTCATATGCAGTTCACCTGCTGATTCACACAACTCCTCAACAATCATCATAGGTACCCTCTTCTCCCTGCCAGGACTGGTGTGTCCTGGATCACAGCTGATGATATGAAAGATACACAAAACCTGAAGGTAATGTGGCTCTTTTATAGTCACACTCAACTGATGGTAACAAGATAAAACCTAGGAGATGGTAGAATAATTTTCAAATAAAATTAATCAAAATGCTGGGTTTCATTAGAGTGTCTTTGATGGAGCATGGGTGCGGGAAGGGGAGTTGATAACTCATGATAATTTATAAAGAATTAGATTCCTTGCTCTGGATGTACAAAAAGCCATCAAACATGCAGAGGAAGACATTCCTTCTGAAATGTATGGTTTTTTACACAAACCTATTTACAAGTCCTTCCAAGTGGATCCTACAAACTGCCACACAAGGAACAGAATCATATAACTACATGATTCTTTTAAACTGCCAGAAATTTAACTTAATTTATTTATTAGTGGCAACTAATAAACTAAATGACACCTAACAGCTTCATAATGATCTCAGCTGCTCTGCCCACGTTCTGTACTGTCTAATGCTTGGAAACTGCTGTCTCTCTCACCCATTATACAGATATAAACATGCAGAACAAAATATGGTTTATTAAAACTTTCACGTACTCAAATCAAGGACTCAGCTAAGCATGCAACACAACAAGTTATTCTTATTACAGTCATTGTTTCAGTCAAATCAGACAATGAAGGGTTTACCCTGTTATAGAGACAGGAAAATATTCTACACCTGTTTTTAAGTCTTTTTCTTCAAAAACAGCACTCAAGCACAGGAGCATACTCCTTTCCAAAAAACACTCCATCATGACTGCTGAAGAGGAAAATAACCTTTGCTGTGAAACACATTTTCTTTACAAGCCTTTGCTCTCAAAATACTTTGTTGCTGCCCATTTTTTCCAAAATCTTCTGAAACAGATATGTAAAATATTCACTGTAATTGCTTGAAACAGTTTGTAAGGCCTAAGTGAGATTAAAAATAGATGTAATTGAAGAATATCAAGCTAAATGCAGAAAATATTAAAATCTCTAAATTCAGTCTTTTTCACAGGGTGAAGGGCTCTAGAAATTAGAATCAGTAGCTTAGAATGGCATGAAGTACTATGTTTTTGTAATAACTCATGCTTAAATATAAGTGTACAAGAACAGTAAAAAAGGAATTTTCCCACTGTAATCCATTTCTTTTTCTAGTCATCTCCCTTCATGAGGCAGGAGTCAAATGCATATAGCTCTTCATCTTTGGTATAGCAACATTCAGTTTTGCCTGTACTGCTGAGAAGACACAAGCCAAATCCAAAAAGCAGTAAGAGCTTGACAGATCTAGTTTGGATGCATGTGTAAAACACTGAGAGAACAAGGAACAGACACTTTGACAACAGTCCTTAGGACTTGCAGGAACCAGAGCAGGACTCCTCTAATTTCATGCTCAGAAAAGCCTTCATCCAAGATCCCTTGTTGAACCAATGCTGCATTTTGTTCTGCCATGAACACACAAAACTCTCCCCATCTAGAAGTGCAAGCAACTCCTGGTTGAAACAGCAGCTATGCCTTTTGTTGCACACAGCTTTCACAGTTTCACATATTTCCATTGGAGAAAGATTGCAGGTGGGAAACAGCGAGACAGAATGTCAATGATCAGAGAAAATCTTTTTAGATATGATCCAGCTTTACAGAGAGAGTCTGCTTTTATCGAGATGGGCCAACAACTTTCCAACCTCTAATGCATGCCTGTAACTTCAATGCAAAGTTGCACCCAAGGGCTAGAAATGCTTTCCCTGGTTCATGTTACAGATAAAATTCCAGACTATATGACAGTACAGGAAGCATAACATTTACTTCAGCATTTTCCAATGAAAAGATACTATAGTCCTCCCATACTTTTTCTTTTACATCATTTCATCAGGCAAAGTGTCAGCAGGAGCATTCAGCATTCTAACCTGTGGATTACCCATATCAGGTGGGATATTCATTCTATCATGATTGAGGTGAATTTTTTTTATATTAACAGGAAGACAATCAGAACAAACACAAAAGCCCACCTAAAGTTTCTGAAAAAAACCTAAGCCCCCTTTCATTTTTAGCAATGGCAATGGTAGGAAGTGTCACTGAGTTTTAAAGAAGTTTAAACTCTTAAATGCCTTACCACATTTGAAAAAAGGACTTAGACTTTTAATTGACTCAAATACATTAGGAAATTATACACAGGGCTAGGATAGATATCCTATTTTTTTTTTTTTTTTGTAATTCACTTGCTCCTCAGAACCATTTTAAAACATATACCTCTTGGGTTTCAACTGAATATTTTTTGTATAGCATTGTTGTGAGCCCACTGATCATAATTTTTGCTCTATTGCTCCCACCTGAAAAGAATGAGCCTGTAATTGAAAATGCAAATTTAGCATTTATATTGGTAATAACACAATCATTCTCCCCAAAAAGAATTTGATCATTATGGTGAATCATATCTCATTGATAAGTGTACAGAAGGGAAGTAAAGCTTTTTCAGTACCAGGTCCCCATGATCCAAGTCATTTGTTTTTTGAGCAGAGCCTTGTATTGTGTTGTAACAATTACCTTTGCTCCGAGATATGATAGCTCTTTGAAGCAGTACCTGGGAGACATATGTGATCTGCATTAGCAGAGGAGAAACACAGTGCTGGCTGATAAACTAATCTCATTCGCTGTGCACCTGATATTTCATTGTTTTGGGGATTTTTTCTCATCTAATGGTGAAAGCCATCGACTCTGGTTTGAATGATTTAACCAGAAGAATAAATTACTTAAATACAAAACGCAGCTTGAGATTATAAATTTCTTTTAGAAACTTTTGTTCAAAACTTAGTGCTTTGGCACTTTTTAGCTTGCAATTAGAACAGAGTTTGAATAGAGTCTTGCTATGCCAGCAGGTTTGTATGTATGTTATGTATTTTATTCCAGGACACCTTTTCAGACTAAAAACTTTCAGTAAGCTCCTGAATCCCACTGTGATTAGAAGAATGGAATGGATAAATGCTACAGCAAGGCAGTGAAACTGTCTTAATTTGTCATAAATTACAGATAACATTCGAAGAAAAGACACGTGAAATACAAGATGAGAGAATAATTTCCAATAAATTATTAATATCATAAAGTCAACAAAATTACAGACTGTCACAAAGTGGTTTGGCTACTTTTCAATATTATATCTGCAGAGTAAATGTGCACATATACCCAAACTAGAAAAACAACCCACTATGTAGCTCTAGCTATAGGCTTAGAGAAGTATTTTCTGAGGTAGCATGAATCGAAAAATATGTTGTTGGCTAGGATTATGCTTCAGTGATTTTTGTATTTTTTTTATTGACCAATATGTATTTGTGATCAGTAAAACACTTGATTATTTTGTAAAGAAACTGTCTTTTTCTGCAGTTATCTCATGAGTTATCCCAGGTATCTCATGAGTTCAGAGCTGAGTAGTACATGTTGCAGGAGAATAGAAAAAAAATTAAAAAGTAATTTTAAAGCTTCTATATGTTCATATTCAAACAAAAAAATTCATACAGATTCCAGTACAAATCTCTCTTTTGCTGAGCCATCCTCTGGTTTTATTCATTGAATAGGTAAAAGTGGGTCCACTGAATTCAGACATTGATCAATATGCCAATATGCTTGATGAAAAAACTTGTGCCCTGAATATTGAATAAAGTTATCCTGACAAAGACAGGAACAGATTACACTGTTATACAACTCCTTGGTACTAAAAAACCTAAAAGCTTTTATTTCTTTCCTTTTCCCTGGAGAAAATGAATAAAATAGAACAATATGTTATGCACACAATGCTCAACTTTGATACATTTATGTGCTCAGAGAAGCAAGAAGTGGAAACACTTCTTTCACTAGCCATGGTTATCTAGCCTGCAGAATAATATTCTAAGTGCAGAGACATAAAAACCACTCAGATAAGTAAATGGAGACTTCCATCCTCTTCCATATCCACTGAGTTGTTTTAGGCAACAGAGTTTTCTGTGTACTCATGGCCACTAAATGACCTCTCTTGGATGCATCTGGCAGGTACCTCATTTATCTGCATGAAACTTTTTTAGTGCTATCCAGTTCACTCCTACCTCACTTTCCTGGGTACTGAAAATCCAAAGGACAAATACTGAAAGGCTATTCACGTGCCAGTATTCAAGCTGTGCCATTTGTTGATCATCTTCTCCATCAGTTGCCATTCCAGCTTTTATTTGCCTGGGCAAGGCAGCTGCACACTGGACAGCAGAGATGAGTTTTTTAAGAGCTTCCCATGAGTCTACTTCCTTCCTGAATGCTTTGTGCTGGCACATCCTTAAAACAGACACTCACATATCCCAAGGTGAAGCCAATAAATCCTGCATATGGCACCTTTTCTTTGTTTTGCTTCAGAGGGCACTGCATGATGCCACACTTCAGTTGTCTTTGCTGATTTTATGTCCCTGCTGGGCAGTGCTCACCACTCTGCTCAGAGGCACCTTTATGCATTTCACAGTACTGAGGCTCAGCAACAACCCTGACAATGATGGTATCTACAGCCTAATTCCTCTTCCTTTGGGACTTTTAGGACCAGTAGCTCTTTTCAGCCTCCTCTCTTTTTCTGTCAGGCAAGCCAATCATTTTGAGTCTCCTGTTATAATTTATATGACCCTGTATTTACAGTTTTCTAAAATTCTCCATCCATTTCATACTCATTCTCCTCTGATCACTACCAGAAGAGAAAAGAACATTCCCCATCCCACACAGCTAAAGGTCTGATCATCATACAGGACTTTTAATTGTGTACAATGTGAAAGACAAAGAATAGTAGGAAAGAAAGAATAAATCAATAGTTCCATGAAAGAAAATACATGCTCATCCTGATGCCATCTTGTGTCATCCTAGGCTGCATGCTTCAGACTCTGCCCTAAGTTGGTAATTGCCCTAAGTTCAGTACCAGTGTAGTATGACAGACAAGAACAAGCAGCCTGACAGCTGCAGCAGCACAAAAGGTGGTCTGAATATGGTTTGAAAGTATCACTCTTGTTTCCAGACCCCTTTAATGAAGTTTTCGATCTTGATGGTTGCTCTCTTTGTGCACTGCTGAGTCGCTTTCTAAATTACATTACTGACATTCATACTTCTGATAGGAACAGTAAATTACTAGTAGTTATCTTGTGAGCTCTGCTAAATCAGGCACTGTCATCGTACTCCATGTGGCACTCCCATCAAACTGTATGTACTAGAGGCTGATACCAGCCTTTATAGTTCAGCTTAATCAGAAAGAACCCCTCTGTTTTAGAAGAAATTCCTCTGTGGGCTTCTCTTCATGTTTCCTGGACAAAACTGAGATTTATTAATCACATTTATGAATATCTGTAAATTACCAGTACACATCAGATGTGACAGCCCCTCCACAAGCATGCAGAGATCTTCAGTACGCAGGTAAGTGGATTAAAATGTAACTTGTCCTTCCCGAAGTACCAGAGAAAATTCTCTTCAAACTCACAGAAAGACATATTAGCAATCTGTTTGCTGGTGATGATTGAAATTAAACTTTAATCCACTTGTTCCAGGTAAGAGTCATTATCTTCAAGGAAAATTCAGACAGAAGCACATTACCACCCAAGAGGTATCTTTTAAGCACAGAAGCAGAATCCTGCTAGAGAACTTTGCTCTACAAGAGCAGTTACAATAGTAAATTGCTCACAGGGAGGTAAAAGTCATCACATCTATAGATGTGGACAAAGATGTTAATGTGATTTCCAAAGTATTCCTCATTAGCTTGTAAGGCATACCAGACTGACAAGATGACTGCAAAAGAATAATTTTTCTTCCAGAACCATATGGTCTTTGGGAAAAATGTCCAACATATGTGGTTTTCATATGCCTTTAATAACTTTGGTGATCCATTTAAAAGTAAATCTGTGAAACAAGTTTATTTCATAACTTTAAAGTAGGATTGAAATATGATTTGATGAAAAAAAGCTCCTCTGGCCTTCTATGGTTTGCAGTGAAAATTCTGTCTTCTTACATAGATCACAAGATAATGAACCTACAAACAAAAATAACCCCAGGAAAAGCAATACTCCTTAAGGAATCAAACTCTTGTGGTAGGCAGGTATGCTGAAAAATGCTTACAAATCAAGCCAACAAAGTACTGTGAGGAAATCTTAGGGATCCTTCCCAAACAGCAGCACCAAAGGGAGAGTGACTGCACATATTTTTGTAAGGCACTGCATATTACAAGTGTTCTGCCCAGTGTGGGATTAGATTTTTGTGCTCTTGCATCTTATTTACTCTCTGTGATGGAGATACTTCATACAGGGTGTTTACTTGATGTTTATAAAACAGTACACACACTATGCTACTTTCATTTCAAGGAATGTATTTCAGTGATGCTATAAGGCAAGAAACTGTTTTTTGTCCTTGAAGAGATCCCAAAATATCTGTTTTTTGAAATATTTGCTAGCAAAAAACCATTATGAAAATCCCAAACAGTCATTCTAGCCTCCAAAGTTCCCTTGCCTATGTAAGGCACGGATTGCAAAAGCTTCTAAGAGGAGGAAGTGTCTTTCTAGGCTACTGGGTCAGTTTTGACACTTAAAAAGATAATCCAGACAGATCCTCAAGGGGATTGGGGAGGAAGCCAACAAGTTGATCCTCCTATGGAAGGGAAATAACAGCAATTCTTTCCAAGAGCAAAAAATCTCCTTCTTGGAAGATTCTCAAAGGGGATAATCCTCAGCTAACCTTAGTGTGCTTAGTATTTAAAGCACACCAATAGAAAAGAGCTGCTCTGAAATAGTGCTGTGGTAGAGTGTATCAATCCAGAAAGCTGAAACCTGCAAGCATATTATAATTACAAGAGGAATACAGCTAAATGTTGGTACTAAAGGCTACCTGTAAATAATTGTTGTAATATATATTCAGGGGGAATTCAGCATTCCAAGCAGCCATAAAACAGAGTTCTAATATTCTTACAGCAATTAAAACCATGTACACTGCCTACATAAAATGCTGGAAAATAAACAAATTTTTTCTGTCAGCAGTGTGCAGCCTGCATTTGATTACAGCTAAGTCAATTCCTTTAAATAAGTACTGAAGCAATGTCACTGTTGTTGATCCTTTCTGAGGGACTCCATTAGAAACCACATTAGTGAGTGAAGGAGTAGAAGTACTGACCTGTATCAGTCAACTCAATGGGAACTGATACCACATTATTTCAGCTGGTGGGGGGGTCCGTGGCTCTGACCCAGGAAGAGGTGACTGGTCCGGAGAGATGGTCCCGAAAGGGATCG
Source organism: Aphelocoma coerulescens (assembly GCF_041296385.1). Lineage (NCBI taxonomy): Eukaryota > Metazoa > Chordata > Aves > Passeriformes > Corvidae > Aphelocoma > Aphelocoma coerulescens. The sequence continues at coordinate 95,770,772 of NC_091015.1, read as the reverse complement.
CCTTCCCGAGGCCCAGTGTCTTCCTCTCAGCTGCTGGCAGGAGGGCCCTTGCAGAGGCTATCAGCTCTTTAGTGATTGTCAGCTCGTGATTCCAGCTCAGCTCTGCAGGGCATCCTCCAGGCCAAACCAGACCAGAGAGAGAGACGAGAAGGCCCGTGTGGCTGGTTCCGCACAGAGGAACCTTTATTGTTGGTTCCCTCCGGCGAAGGGGAAAGCCAGGGACGAGCTCTCCCCCTCACAGAGCTAGGTGGCTCCCTTTTATAGGGATACAGGGGATCAGCAGGGGACCAATGGGTTACAGAGGGTCTGGGACAGACCAATGGGTTACAGAGGGTCTGGGACGGACCAATGGGTTACAGAAAGATCTGCATAGGGTCTCTCAAAGGATTGTGGGTCCACTTTTCCTCGCCATGACCCAAGAAGCGGCTGCCCCTTTCAGGGAGTCCTGCTGGGGGATTGCAAATTGTCTTGTCTCAGCAGAGATCCCTCCAGGGCAAGGGCTGGGCATATCCCACACCACATCGCAGAAAAGATGATGTCTTGACTTTTGTCACCTTGAAGTCTGCAAGTGGTCTAGGTTATACTTAGCTTCTGCTTACTGAATATAATCTTATTTGCTTTAGTTTCTTCAATAAACCTGTTGCAAAATAGGACAAGCAGGGAAAAATTGTTGCATGTTAATGATATTTATTTAAAGTCATTTTAAAAAGCACAATCATTTCATAGAAAACATTGATTCAGGAAACTAATTTTCACAAATCATTTTCTCTTTTCTCTTTTAGCATTAATCAATACTTAATAATGAAAACACGGAGTTTCAAAATTATTTCTGATTCACATATAATTTTATTCCTTATTGTAGAAGACCTAAAGAATTATTTCAAAATAAATAATCCAGCACATAGTCTTCATTTCTGTGTCAGTATTCACTAAAGCTGTGGATACAAACTCATCTTTTTTCTCTTGCAAGGTTTCTCATATAGTACCCCGAAGAGCTGACTCACTTGCAGAGAAGTTACCAGAATTTTTTCTATTTGCTTTATACTACAGCCCTTCAGTACTTCTGGGAGCAGTTAGCTAGTGCTTTTCTTTCACTCCAATTTTCCTGAATCCAACTGAAATAGCAAAGCTGATAGATACAGAAACCATGCAATTCAATTTCCTTGCCTAATAACAACATTGCTAATTATTACACGCCATCATTTCTAGTACTTGTTTAGAATGGCCAACCTTTTTGGAAAAGCTTTAGTATTAAAAAGCCTAACTGTAAATTTCTTCAAAAGAACATTTTCCCTCTGTTTATTTTGGATGGGTAGTAAAATATTTTTCACCTGACATAGGTGTCTATAAATTTTACATCCTAAACTTAGTAATGTAATCAAAAATGAGCATTCGAATATTTTTAAGGAATAAACCTCTCTCATTGGGGAAAAATATATTTTAAAAAATCACCTTTTGCTTATCAGCATCATGAACAGTGACATGAATCGTCTTTCTCATACACACACCTTTACTCTAGCTACTGTTTGGTTTTTTTTCCCTTTATTACTTGATATTCCGACAGCAGTTTGCTGTTGTTCCAAGCTGTTGTTTACCTGACAGGTTGATTTTCTTGTCTGGTTACATTAAAAATAAATAACTGGTTTCTAGCTGGACTGAAAACTAGCTTGGGATATGCCCAGTCATATTTATTGTATCCAACTCTTCAGAGAGCTCCTTGTGACAGAAGCTGAATTTTCATTCATGTAGGTGCAATAGCTTCGACCAGCCATATACCTCAAACATTCATTTCATTGTGACTTGGCACCAAGCAACAAAACAATGTTCATTGTTCAAAGCTAAAGTATTAATGTGCCTGTAAATTACACCACCTTCACATGTACAAGCATGAGGCTGTCCTGTAATCTTCCTTGCCTTCCTGTTCCATGATGGAAAGGAAAATACAGAAATGTTCCACCTTGGAAGTACACAGCATGTGCAGTTGGCTCAAAAAAGTGCAAGTTTCAAGTAATAGCTGAGCATATTGAGGCACTCCAGTCACATTATCTCATCAGGTTATTTTTCAAGAGGATAAGACCACTTGGAGAAGAACTCTAGGCAGGATGGCCCAGAAGCTGAGGTTAAAAACCCAGGGGCATGGCAGAGATAGCAGGACAATGGGATCAGAACTGCTGGGCACCTGAAAGACAGCTTGAAACTTGTCTGCAGGACATCCTTTCCCATTCAAACTTGAACTTCCCTCCTGGGGTAGCCAGTTGAAGCATGTCAAAGCAGAATCCATCTCCTCCTAGTTTAGACAGTGTGGATGAACTCATAAAACAGGGAAAGTATTACTGCCCATGTAGATCCATGGCCACTCCAGACCCTTTTGAACTATAGCTTCCTAAAATTGTAGCCTTAGAAATGTCTAGGAATAAAAAGAAAATTAAGATCCAGGATAGGAAGTGATCTGCTTCCCTTTCCTCTCCTTCCTTTGATCAAAAAGCTGAAATTTTAAATAGGATTTGGGAAATGAATGTTTGACTAAATTATAAAGGCTTACGGTTTCAGTTCAACATCTGTTGCTTCCTTTGAGAGGTCTGGGGAGTTGTCAAGGGTTTTATTTTTTTAATTGAGCAGTTTAAATTTTTTTTTAATTGCTATTGCTTTATGATATTGGTATAATTTAACACATTAGGATGGTATAATGACCAGACACTGCACTGCTGCTTCACAGAAGAATAGCACGCAGCTGCCTGTGCTTTGTGCAAGTAAAGCATTCAAAATAATAGCCTTGTGATGAAAGCACATTGAGCTGTTAATCACTTTCTAATATTCTGTGCACAGAAATATTCTTGAGATATCTGAAATTAGACACAAGATGCAAGAGAAGGCATCATTTTGAGTGGCCATGTGACAACCATGGCTATCTAATGAAATGTATGTGTGTAGAAATTGCTCTACTTGAATCCACAGTAGAAAGAATACCTAGTCTTTCCTTCTTTGACATATCTGTCAAATCCATAATTTTATTTTCTGAAAAGTAAGTCCCAAATAGTACAGAAAATGATTATTCAGATGCGCCAGTGTTTAAAATATATAAGTTATTTGTATCACTCCAGATACTGGGGAAAGTACAAAAATGTAATATGAGATATGTAGCCCAGAAAAGACAACTAAAGGCAAAAACAAGAAAAAAAATCAAAAGGTTCTGTACAGATTCAGAGACAAAAAAGTGCATTTTCTCTCTATGGCTCTACTGTGAAATATTTCAATCATGAGGTCATTTCCAGATAATTTACCCTTCTTTAAGTTAAGACAGCTTTTATCTTACACTGATCAGTGTCTTGTGTGCATTAGAAAGAATGATTTGGACAAAGAGTAAAAATCGAGTTTCCTATAAAGGACAAGCATTCATTAAAATACTTCTGTTTATTGGAATAATCTCAAGGTTTAAGATAGAGAACATGAGAAATGTCCTACTGGACATGGTCCATCCTTCCCTGCACTTGCTCTCCAGTAATGACAGATGTTGTATACTAAAAGCATACAAGTCTGCCCACACTGTTTTCTGTCCCCTCCACACTTTCCTAGTAGCCACGATGTGGGTTTGGTTTTTAAGTGAGGCTTGTTAAAGGGCACCCTCCCTGCTTACTTCTAGCAGTTTAGAAACCTACTGCATATGATTATCTATCCCATTTTTTTCTCCAGCCTGCCAATACATCCTGTCTCCTGATCTTTCTGTCACATGACATTCACAAAGCTCACTGCTACAGAAGGGCAATAGTTTCTCTTATCCATCCTGAACAGCTCTGCTAGTTTCCTCAAGTGGTCCCTGGCTGTAATACCGTGGCAGTTGATCAACAGCAGCTCAGCATTCATCAGCTCTTGTGGGTTTTGAGCTTCAGCCACACGGCTCTCCTCAGGACTCTCCACTCTAAACTAAGCTCTCTTTTCCTTATAGCATAGCTATTCCAAGCTCTTAAACCAATTTAGCTGCCCTTCTCTACCTTTTTTTACCTGTGCTACATCCTTCTTTCAGTCACAGGCAATACAAAGTCATACTAGCAGACCCAGGAGTCACGTGAGGGCCAGCAGACAGCATGTTTGCAGAATAGCAGCAAGCCAGGGGGTAGCAACACGGGGGCACTTGGAGCATGCTACATCCCATGCCTTCCAAACACCAGACTGCCAAGAGAAAAGGAAGGGAAACTTTTGGTTGAAGAAATATGCATATTTTCCTATTTTATTATATAAAATAAACTTAAGGATGGGGCTGTACAAGTTGCCCATCCTTTCCCGATGAGTTATAAATTCTAGACTTTAACACATCAGGTGTCTGCATGCACTATGCATTGCTACTTCCTGACCCTCAAAAGTTTTCCCGCTGTTTTGATTCTGAAATCATGATGAGATGAAGTAGAAAAAAATAATGTCTCAAATTAAAATGTTACATATCCAAACTTGTCTTGCCTGTGGGGTGAATGCCAACTCAGCTCTGTAACTTGCTGTCACACTCTCACTTGATAAGTTTTCTATAATAAGCCAGATGACTAACCTTAGAAGAGTATTTTCTCAGAACAGCCTCTCTACTTGCTATTACCTGTGACTTCCAAAGTTAGTAAGACAAATTCATTGGGGGCACAAAAGTCTAGTCCCGCAGTGTGGTATCTTTTCTGATACTGCATTCTTAAGTCTCAGCTTACCCTTCTTTATGGGTGGCTCTAAAAGATATAATACAGTAACATCAACTTTTCCAAAAAATTAGAAATTAAATTGACTAGCACACAATCATTTGCAAATTATTCAAATGCATTTGTAATACATGGCTTGAAATTCATGCTGCATTACTCAGTCACCCAGCTTATTCATACAGGAGTAATGAAACTATATCTGACTTGCATATTAACTAGTCCAATGGAGATCAAAGTATACATCTGACTTTCACCTTACAGTTTTAGATTGAGCTGCAAGTTTCAAGATTATGACCAATTTAAGAGGAAGGTGATTTGCAAAACTAGCCACCAGAGCCCTACTTGTAAACTTTTATAGTGTGCATGTAATTAAAAATTTGCTTCCAGCTTTGAGCATTCATGCTTCAAAAATGTGTTTTCCACACTTTTTGTAACAAAAAAAATTAAGCAGTTTAGGACAAAGGTTATTACAGTCAAATTAAGACCAATTTCCAATTCAAAATCCACTGGGTATATTGTAATAAATCTGAAGTATTATTGAAATTTGGGTTTCTTTTAGAACATAAATTTCATGCTTAATTTGTCTAGGGTATTCTTCCATGTTGACTACCACAAAAAGAAACATAAATAAATTTGAAGTAAGCTGAAAGAATGGCCAATCTTCATGGGGTTTTTATCAAACTTGAAGTTTGGTCAGACTATACAAACTTTTTGAACAACAGCTATTTATCTGCTGTGTGACATAGCTTACTTTTACAGTGCTGTTGCTTGTGTCACCCAGAGAGAGTGTACAGTCATGCAGGCAGGCCATTTTCTGCAGGTGTCTTAACAGCAGTGCTTTATTCAAAGAAGAGTACACAAGAGAAGTTGTAAATATATACAAATAATGAAAAAGCATTTAGGTTTTGCATATTTTTGGCTTTTAGAACATTTCAGAAGTTCCTTAAAATGTCAACATAAATGCAAGACAACTACAGAGTCATCTACTTAAAAGGCTAGTAGAATTGTATTTGGCTACTGCAGACGGTACCACTGTATTCCAAATACTTGTTTTCCTCTACTTCCATCTAATAAAACTGATATCAGCATTTCAATACAAAACACATGATGGATTTGGGAGGAAATAAAAGAACATATCATGAGATCTCAGTATATCTGTTTGCAATTTATGGTTTACAGGACACAATTCTGCTTGCAAGATCTTCTGATAGTCTCAACTACAGGAAATTAAATGGCAGAAAACAAAGCTAATAGCATTTCCCAGAGTGTCAGTGGCTCAGCATTTCAGCTTGTGAAACAAAGGAGCACAAAAATAATATTGCAGGGAGCATTAACTCATATACTCACCAGGCATCTAGTATGTGTGATCAGGTAGAGAAAAACAATACCCAGCTATAATTCTTTTGTTAATGTTTTGCTGTTGTAATTCGGTACAATTTGGTGCCAAAATGCTTTGCAGTGAGAAAGTAAACCACTGTTAATAACAATAGAGGAGAGTTTACTTGTGAAAGATGAGCCAGGATATTGCCTGAAACAATGACTCACAAAGTTGATGTCAAAGGCAACATTATTTACATCAAAGGCATCAAAGATCCCTCTTTCCTTTCTAATTCTTTCTTTTGTTCTGCATGGCACCTTTAATAGACTGAAAGACATTCTTCATCCTTGTGGGAGTGTGGAGTGCACGGAGACAGGCAGGAAAGACACAACACTTCAGAGCAGGAAGAAATAAGTAGGAGTTTTCGTAAGTCCTGAGTTTTCACAACAACAGCCCAAAGCCATCACCTACGAAGAATACACGGAGGATATTTGAAATTTCAATCCACAGTTGTAGCTGGGCTTCTATGTCAACACTGGTCGCAAAGTTGGAATTTGTTCTAAAATACAACTATGAATAAATGCCAAACTCATCATAGAGGAAGTAACTCTAGAATGTATGGGTCAATCTCTGTCTTCTGCTGGAGACTATGCGTGGAGACTGGAGACTACACAAGTAACAGGCAACAGCAGTAAGGGCCTTGTTTCTGCTCCATTCTGTATTTAACAGAGATAGTGCAGAATGTCACCATCTCTTTGCATCTAAGCATTTGAGTATGTATTAGTCAACTGGTTAGTTATGATACAAGCATGGAGTTACACAAAAAATATAAGCAGAAGGGTTTACCCTAGATGGATTAAAAAATCCAGGGCAGCAAAGAAAACCAACTCTAAATGAAGAATTTATCTTTGCTACTATAAGCAATGAAGTGCATCATCCATTTGTTGCAGACTAATGTCACTTTTTAGTCTGTCTAGCCAACAAAACCAAACAAATGTATTTTGTGGTGATGGTTTATAATGTAGGTAAAAACTAAAAGATTGTATGCTGCTGTTCAGACAAAACCTGGACAGGGCAACTCTCAACCAGATTTTTCCTTTTTTTCTGCCCAGAATCATTTAAGGTTTTCCTTAGCCATCATTAAAAAAAAAAAAAAAAAGGAAAGTTATGCCTTGTTCAAAAAGGGGATGGCAGGCCCAGACCCAGACCTGTGGGTTGAATTCCAGGTTGGTCTCACACTGGCTCCATTGCTGCTGTGTTTTCTTACAATCTAGGCTTGTGGTTCAATCTGGCTGTTGTTTTCAGGTCTGTGTTACTTTCCACTTAGGAGTGGTGGGACAAACCTAAGCAGGTAAGCCCTGTGCTCTACAGGAGTGGAGGTGCCCCTTAGCTCCTGACTTGCCTTGCTTTAGGCAGTAGCCTTGCTGTCCCTGCTTCCTGGAGGCAACCTTCTGTACAAACCTGGTATTTCCTATTTCAACATATTGCTTCCTGGTGTGGCACAACAGAGTATTTCACTCACAGCTGGAGCTTAGATGGTAGCCAGCTATTCTATTACAGGAAGGCAACTTTTTTACTGTTTGGCTGGGGGAAGACTGCATGTTTATCATGTTTATTATGTTTATTATGTTCATCCCCCTCCTTCTTTTCTTTACACAACACACTACAGTAAAACAAATTTTACTGAGAGTGTGTGCTTATACATATATGCACTTGAAAAAGACTCCACAATTCCCAAAGCCTTCTTAAATAATTTGCAATTTCAAATTCTAATGGTTGAGATCAGCTCATGCATTTATACTGTTCCACTGAGCTAAATAGGAGAGCAATAATAGTTGTAGAAAATAAAATTTTGTGCATCAAGGAGCAATACGTGTATATGGGACAGTTGCCATAAGGATTGTCCCCACTACCTCAGTCACCAGTTATTGCTAGCTGGGTCTAGAATGACAGGCGAAAAAAATCCCTCTCTTAGTATTAGGCCTCAAACAGGAAAAATACTGGAAGACTATCATGGCAAGTCCCCAAAAATAATCTGCAGGCCTTGGTTGTGTAAACACATGCCACAGCAGTAATGTTAGTACTTCTAGTACACCTTGACATTCTAAAAGGGAGTTAAAATTAGCAGCATGCTGCATCTGCCCTGGCAACAAAATACTTTTGTATGCAAAATACCTACTTGTCAAAAAAAAAAAAAATTAATCATGATTGTATGTAATATGACAACACGCTAATTTCATAATTTTAATACACATTCTCTAGTGCATCGCAGTTGAACAAACATTTCAACATCTATCAATACATAGCCTTCAGTTTCTCATTACATTAGGCAACATATTTCTCATTCTGGGCAGCCAGCCCTTACTGTTTTGTGCAAATCTTGTCTGAAGACGGTCAGCTAGAGCTGCACAATGTTTACATGGCTTTACAACATCTGCTTGGGTCAGCTTGAATGTCAGCAGAAGTTACTCCTGTGCCATTTTATTAAATTCTTCAAGGCAACTGGTTAGCATTTCTTCTAGACCAGATGGAACCTAACAGGGCACGATATCCATAGGTTTAAACCTCATCCTTTTGATAGACTCCAGCATAATGACGAGCGTGTGAGGCCCGTTGTTAGTTCTGTACCTGTGGATGTTTTGGCTCACTATACCTGCTGGTTAATGGGACTTGATGGATCTTTAATTTTCTGCATCAAGCTGGAGGAAGCCTTCCCCAGCCCCATTCATTTATCCACGTAAGTGAACAACATAGCTGTAGTGTTCAGCAGCGCTCCTCAGGGGCAGACAGGCTCACCTGAGAAAATAGAGATGAAGAATTAGGGCTCCACTTGGCTTGTTTAAGATGAGTTGGATTAAAACTTTGCTTTAGCCTTCATCTTCAGTCCTGTAGCAGCAAACTCAGTCCCCGTGGATACTTAGTCTTAATGATGTTAGAGGCTAATTCAGTCACAAAGGAGCATCATAGCTGGACCATGCTTGTCTGCTGCTTCTCAAAGTTGGTGCAGGTGCTGGAAACCTGGCACAGGTTCTGGTTTCTGGCCATCACTCTGTGCCCATGTGGATTGTCAGGCAAAAAACTATTAACCTTGCATTTCACAGGCTAAAATATTTCTTCCCTCTTATTATTAAACACTGACTGCAACTGCAAGTATATAAAGTATACGTACAGATTCTACAGGTGTTGAATTTGAGAAAAACCTCTACTATTTCCATTGCAAAAAGTTCCCATGTGCCTCAGGCTAGGTGAGAGTAAGATGTGCCCATTTAACTTTTACTGCCTATACCTGCTATCCTACACTGCTTCATGGGTGCAGAATGTGGGAGTGTGCATTTAGTCTTGCCAGGCTGATATCTGAGAGGTTTTGACTAACTTTCACAACTTCTGTCTGGCTGAGCCCACTTAACCAAGTTTGGACCTGCCTTGCATTATGTGCACCTCAGTGAAAGAGAATTTTCCAGACCACAGGGGACATGAAATCAGGCCTTTGCCCTGTGAAATAGAAAATGCACATTGGTATGAGAGCAGCTGACTATTCAACTTCAGACTAATAGAAGGAATTTTGACCGCCAACTGATTCAAGCTAAAATTTTAGATGCAAAAGGCTAAACATTCAGACACCAGAAAATGCCATACAGACAGAACTATAGCAATGGTATCCTTTTACTTTTAGAATTAATCATCTAGTTCTTATGGATTTCTGAGTGTTACCCCAGTATTCATGTCTCAGGGCACATTTTCTCTGGGCAAGGGAAATGCATTTGTCCAGACTGGCCTTCTTTGTGCTAGCTTGGTTACTCAGCAACTCACCTTTGATAAATGAATACCAGGAAGCTCTTGCAATATCACTCTGTTCCAGAAATGTCAGATGCTATATTCCATAGATTCAATGACCCTAAATAATATTGCACCTTCTGCCTAGTAAATAATTGATATATGTCTGATAAAGCAAATGGAGCAGGAAGATTTCTGTTGCATGACTCTTCAGGCTGCTGTATATTTTCTGAGGTTTTGGCAACACTAAACCAATTAAAAAATATATATTCACTACAAGCTCAAGCAAGTCTTACATTCCACACATGAAAGAAAATTAATTATACTCTCAGAATGAAGCAATTCAGAGGGTTAATTTGCTGTTGTGAGCCTTATGATTCTGAAAAGCCAGCAGATTACAACAATTTTAACAGGAGATTTAATTTTTGACATTTCTCAAGGCTTTGTTAGCATTATACACAAATAAAACAAATGCTGAAAGCATTACCTTTCAGCTAATCAGAGTTCTGAAGTGTGTTGTAATCTTAGTCTAGTAACAATGATGAAGCTATTCCCTTCATTTCTCAGCACTTTTATTACAAAATTGAGATAATCAGTTGCCCTTGAAATGTAAGGAGGCATAAACAAAGGTTAGTGAATATCCCTCTGTAGAAGATCTTCCTATTGTTATATCTCCAACCAAAGTATTAAACACTTCTGAGTGCTGCAGCCAGAACATGCACAGAGTTTCACCACCCTTTTACTTATTTTCTCTCTTGAAGATGTATTGTAGAATTTAAACCCAACACAGGAAATCTATGACATTGTAATGTCAGCAGTTAGTTAAACCTAGGAGAACTACTTCTTCATGAAAAATTAGCATAGAATTAAAAAATAATATAAGGCAAAGTTCCCAGTTTAAAATGCAGGACTGGACAATTCAAATTATATGCTGGTTCCTCTGGAACCCAGTTCTGCTGGTCTTAAATCTTGCAGCACTTTTCTTTCTTTAACAGACTTACAAGAAACAAATATGTATGTTGCTCAGACTGAAGAGCAAATTATCATGCGCCATTCCAGAATTTCCCAGAACGTCGTTGTCACTTCCTGTGTTTGTTAGCTGCCAGATGGATCTGAGGGATCTCTGCCAGACCAAAACTTCTTAATTCCCATGCTTCTGTGACTTTTGCACAGGACTACTGTATCTCTGCTCTAGTACTCCAGCATCACAGATATATTTACTGCTTTTCCTAAAAGAAAGTATTCTGGGATATATATGTGGCAATTTGAAAACTCAGATGATGGTGGCTAAAAAAGCCTTTGTAGTTTCCATCCTCAGTTCAAAACATCTCATTTAAAACAATTACTAAACTGTGTGTAATGGAACTTTCAAGTGAACTTCATGTGTTATATTATATAAAGTGCTGAATTCTACCATTCTATTCTTTTACCTTATTTTCTTTCATCTTCAGTCTTTACTAATCCAAGTCAATGTTATTTCATAGAATCATAGAATTTTCTGAGTTGGAAGGAACTTACAAGGATCATTGAAGTCCAGCTCCTGATTGAAAGAGCACATTAACAACTATTCTCACAAAGAGAATATTTTATACCGATTCAATTTTTCATTTTCACCACTGAAAATACGGTAATTGGAGTAAATGCAGTGGTGAGAACTTAGAAAATCATCCAGTTTTATAACAAAAGTAAAATGATCTGAAGATTTTTACTTGCTTATATGAAATCTATGCTTTGTGAGATATTTACATGTTATACATTACTATGTGAGTTATGTCTAAATTGGGATTATCTCAGTTGGTTAGAGAATGGTGATAATAATGCCAAGGTGGCAGATTTGATCCCTGCATGCACCATTCACTGAAGATATGGACTTGCTGATCTCTGTGGATCCCTTCCAACTCAGAATATTCTGTGTTTCTGTGATTAAATAATCCACACAGACTGAATTCTGAATGACAATCAGCAAGCTTTGCTTGCAGCTGTTTTTATGGGGGTCAGGTTCTCAGCAATGCAATAAAAACATGTTCATAAGTGGTGTTCTGATTATCATCAGTTTCAAAATCCACTCTAGATATATGTCCATGCTAGTAGTGCTTAAGTACATAAGTAACCATTAAAAAAGGGCAGTCAAAATTATCTCTGAAATTTTAACAAATATTCCAATTAAAACAATTTCTGCCATTCCCTAATCTGTAGACTTCCACATACTTGGAATTGGTAAAAACTCCTGATGCCAGGCAATGTGTTATGTGATCTGTTTCTATATTGAGCTAATTTGAGCTTATAGTAAGGGAGTTTTGTTCATTTTTTAAGACCAAGGTATTTTTTACATTATTTCAGAGTTCCTTCTGAATCCTTCTGAAGGATTACCATGCAGTCTGCTCTGAAATTATTAACATTACATAAATTCAAAGAGCACGGTTCCCATCTTCTTTCTTTTGTATTTTTTTCAGGCAGATTTTAAAAAATAAATCTTCAAATACATATGCCAATAATATCTTTATATCTTTTCCCAAAGTGACAAACTGTCCTTTTCCCTGCACAGATATGAAAAGATGTGGTCTTGCTGCTGGTGATATTTGCTCTGTGGGAAAGAAGCTGAAATAATGTTCTAAATGCAAATAGGGTATAGATGTCTTAGGCCTTTTGAAAATAACTCTGTATTGATTCACTTCAGGAATAAAAGCCTATAGAACTGATTGAAAGTCAGGAACAGAGGAACTGCTGCCGATTTTTTGCACAAATGGCTTGAAGGCTCTAAAAAATGTCAGCTGTAGATGGCAGGCAGGGGGGAATTACCCAGCAGCTGTGTATCTCCCACCCTCAAACCTTTTTAATTCCATCTCTTGAAGATATTCAATTTATTTCAAAAACAACTTCTTTCTGTTAGAGGTGAAGGTTTTTAAAGTGCGGATGAAATAATTATTTAATGAAGTCATCATCCAAGTAAGATAAAAAGAGAATGGTGACAGGCATTTTAAGAAAATTTTAAGAAAATTTTTATACTTTGGTTCCTTGAACGTACCTCTAGTGGAGGAAAGGGTTTTTTAAAAGGGACTAAGTGTGAACTCATTGTCTAACTCATCACTTTAGAGAGAGCACATTGCCTCCAGAGCTCTTTATAGAGAGGTTAACTTATTTTAATTAATATTTAGCATGAAATCATATAATTTTAATTTCCTGTAGTTAGCCATTTGCTAGCCTGTTTGCTTTTCACCGTGTAGGCACAGTTAACATTTATCCACACAATTTCACAGTGTGAGTATTCACACCCCCAGGACCTGCACATTTCTGTCCAAACAGGAGTCATGTCTAAAGACTGCTAAATACAAGCGGTCACATATAGATTTAATAGCTATTAATAAATAAAAGGGTCTGATCCAACTAAAATACTTTTCAGCAATTCAAGCAGTCCGCTACTGGGAAAGATCGAGAACCCAGCAGGAGACTTTTTCTTAGAAGGAGACAACTGCAAGAGGACACATGGTATAATTTCTTTCTGACTGAATTTTAAAAGTTGATGTTTCCTGCTTCTTTGAGTCAAGTTTGATCAAGGTTTTAATATTTTTCATTATCAAATTCAGTTTGGGATCTTACATAAAAGCCTGAGTACATTGTCAGATCATCTCTGATAGTGATGACTGGTGGAAAGTATCCTGTTAAGTTGGTACTGATGTCTTCCTTGGTGTGGGGAGCAACTGAAAGGCATCTTTTTAGCCTAGTTTAACAAATACCTGTTTGATACGACAAGGTTGTGTGCCCAGCATTGTATCATTTGAATACCGTAGGCCCAGCAGACACTAAATTCACTAGATTTCATCCAGATTTGGGCATGGTAGATGTGATTGTTACAGACATATCAGCCAGTATTAAGAGCCTCTACAAGTTTAGACTACAGGCCAGGTGAACGAGTCTTTGAGATAAAACTTTTTTCTCTCACTGTGTCTAGTTCCTGTTGACCTCACAGAGATAGAAGAGAATAGTAGTGCTTACTAATGTCTATATACATTTTAACCTACAAAAATCAGTCCAGTAGGTTTGTACAGTTCCCAAACTGATGTCATAAAACCCACGTCAGATTCAACACCACTCAGCAGTTGTAAAGAAAGGAATGAGCACAAGGGTTTAAGCACCTTACTGCAAAGACACCACAACTAACACACTTTACACTGTCATATGATAGTTTTAGTAGTCACTTTAAATACATGTTTACATTAGTAGTAGTAGTAAGATACATTCAATATTCAGGCATGGAAATTAGATATTTTCCTCTAAGAGACAGTTGGGCTCCTCAGAGTAGACTGTACACAATAAACAGTTACAAAGCACAACATTCTGGCTGTTTTAGCTTCTGTAGCAAACAAAAACTTGATTTAATGAAAGGATTTCAGTGGAGGGAAGCGTCATCCCTAAATGGGCAGAAAAATCTGGCAATTTTTCCAGGGTCATTAACAGGGCCTGTAAGAAGTACTACTGAACAACAGAAAACAAGGAAGGAGATTGAAAGCCAGCTGTTAAAGAATGCAGTCTCGTTTGAATTCCTGGCAAGACAGGCTCTTCTGATTGTGTATCTCCTTACTCTGATGGAATTGCTGAGGACTGCTGAAGATCAAGGAGAAGGAATTAAAAAACCCACCAGTGGAAAAACTCAGAATGCAATTATGCATTTCAGCTAGCGTTTGCAATTCTGCTGTCCCTAAAGAGAATATGGAAACTGTCAAATTTTCCCATGCTTATGGCCCCACTGAGAAGCTGATTTAGGAACAGAAGACAAACAATCTGCCTAAACTGTGTAAAAGTGTAGGGGTACAGAAAGAAGTGATATTAGCTTGCTAGAGTATGAGAACAACTTTTTGATCAGCCAAAAACAACAGAGCAAATGAAAACTTCAATGTTATTGATAATGAAAGTATGACAGCAGTGTAGATCCAGACCCAGTAAAAACGGTGTTGATATTCAGGGCAGATTTCAAAGTCATGAGGAGAATCGATGAATTTCTCTGGGAAAAGAAGCAAGAGCTTAGACAATGCAAATTCAGAATTCAAAACAGATTAAAAGTGATCTCTAAAATTCCAAGAAAAATGACCTTAGAGTTTAGCTTCAGATTAAAACTCGGAAGCTGTTTTGAGGAAACCAATGCTTTTTAAATGATGTAGGCCCTCACAGACCATTTTAAAGACCACAGTCAAATGCTTCCAATTTAGGAAACAAAAGCAAATATGATGGATTTCTTAAGCTATTCATTTTGTCTTTAAGGAAGAGTTATATTGCATCATGTAGGCAGTATTTGCAGTAAAATACTGCACTGAATTATTTCAAACCCAGCCTATACAGTTCCTCTAGTTCCTGGTAGGAATATTCTTTTTGTGATTTGTATATCTGAGTGGCCACTGGTACATTCAAAATCTCCAATCACAAAATGAAGCAGTGCTTATACCTTTCTGATAGGGCACATCTCCCATTCTGAAACAGGAGAAATATCTTTGTACAAAAGCCTCACAACAGCACTGTTTCGCCCCTCAACAGACATTAATCTTGGAGCAGCAGCATTACTGCTCACAGCTACCTGACAGATGGCCAGCAACTGAGAGGAGAGCCTGTCTCTTGGTAAAGGGATGGTAGCTGCAGGACTGAGAAGTGCCCTGGTGGGATTTATCATCAGTAAGGAACTGGTTGGGTGCTGCCAGATCATGACTTTGAGAAGCAATTGAAAGGAGGATTGCAAGAGCAGGCTGTGACTATCCCATTTTGTGTCTATTAGGTAAAATAGGAGAACCTTCCTTTCTGCTGTGAAACTTAGCTGGTAGCTCAGGGCATTCAGAAGATATTCGAGCCACTAGAATTGCATTAGAGGAACAAGGAATGGCTAAAAAGCAGAAGCAATGGCAGTTGCTGGTCACTGTGCTGATTGTGCAGTGATTGGAGAACAAGAGACATTCTGTGGTGTGATATTAGTAGGAGGTGATACAAGAGCAGGATACCTGACAGACCTTATAGAAGGTATGATAGCATTCTTGCTAACTACCCTATCTTCTCAGAGCACTGAGGTGGTATTACTAAAGGGGAAAAGTGACCTTATTCTTGCATACAACATGTTTTAATGTGTATGTTCTTATTGCTTATTTGAGAGAGGGAGGCTTGTAAATGAAAGAAATGTTCAAGGAGAGTAAAGAAAGCTCTCAATGATGAAGCCACTACCCATCTAATGTAGCAAGTTGACTGACTAAGAACAGCCGATCAGAAAATTATGGCTGGCAGAGGCCATCCACAAACTGTGAGCTGCAGACTGCAAGAAAAATTTAAGCATAAAAATTATAGGACCAAGTACTGACTGTGAAAGAGAAGACAGTACTCTTCATTACCTCCTTTTCTAACAGAATACCTGCATGTTTAGCAATTGCTTTTTAAAAGGACCCTTCTAATCATCAGAATCTTGTGCACCATCCACCAATGAAGATAAAACATTGGAAATCTGATCTTCTCTGGTAGTCCCCTGTCTGGGAAGATTCTCCTCCCTATCCATTTCTCATGAGCAGTAATTTTGCTTAAAATTCAATACACACATATTAAAGCTTTATTAAAATGTAGCTGTCTGAGCAGAGCATCAAAAAGCTGCAAAATATAAGGCTGACAAAAGGAAAAGATCCATATATGAGCCAGTGACAGTAATTGCCAGGTTTAACAAGGATGAAGAGTTATATATTATATTCTTCATTTGCAAAGAAAGTAATAATCTGTGCTGGTTTTGTTGATCATGACATTTATGTATTTTTCTAAGTTCTTAAGAGAGTTCTCAGAACCATTTTTTTGTTTCCCTGACAATATAAACTGAATGCCTCTGATGTACAGTGTTCTATGATTTTAACAAGGATGATCTGTTTTTGTACAACTTCTTTTTCACATTACAGATTTTGTCACAAGTGTGATGAATCCATATTTGGATACATGCTTTCGTTTAGGAAAGACAACAATAAACATCCAAGCTTTTGCTTTCTGATATTCTTGTATTTGTTTTCTCTCCAAGTTACCATCTTCCTGAGGTTTACCCCTACCCCAGGAAAGTAGACTAAATGCAGTAACATTCTGAAGAATCTGTTACCTGGGGCAGAGGCTTGCTTATGATGTATCAAATATTAAAATAATGAAGCTACCTTGCTAAACAAAGACTGTGGCATTGTATTTCAATGAGAAAAAAAGAAAACAAACACCCCTGTTAATTAGACTAATGTCAAGTGTAAAACTGCTTCGAAGCAAGGAGGTTTTGTTGTTGAAGTTGTAGTTTTTCTGTATTTTAAAGGTAGAAGTAGGTTTTTCTACCCTTGCTGACATTCAGTAGCACCAAGCACCGTGAGTAGGTCCACTGATCTTCTCTGTATTGTTTACCTTGACTGTTCCAGTGCTCTCTGTGTGTCACAAGAACATGCACACAAGCTGCTGCCACAGAGCAGTTGATGGCACATAGGCTTTCATCCCTGCTTGTTCCCCCAGTAACTTGTAGCAGCAGGCAGAGGGCCAGCTGTTTTTCCAAGGTTTCAATTTTTAAGTGTCTGCCTTGTGGTGGTAAATTGATGACACAGGCACAGATGTTTTTGTAACCATGAAAGACTTGTGATTCTAAAGATTTCTTCTGTATCTTTTTCCCTTTCTTAGGAACAATTTGCCATCTGAAAAGCAGAAACTTCTGTGAGCAGTTCAATTGCAGCACCAGAAAAATGAGGCATATGCAACACCAGGTGGGTTTCTTAGTAAGCTGTTTCATCTGTTGGTCTTCTGCCTGACTTAATATATTTACTGTATCTGCTATTTCTTACTCTTTACTCTCTACATTTTCAGATTTTTACTAACCTTCATGAAATTCTCTTTTTCTAAGGCAGGCCAAATTTGTTAATGTGGATTTTCTCCCTATGCATATGTTACAAATCTAAATAAATCCATTCTTCATGTATCAGTTATATTTACAAATATCTGATACATGCATTTAAGTTACTTTAATATGGGACAACACCGCCTTGTGCTGAAATGAGTTTAATGAATTCCAGTAATAGCAACTCAACTTCTCTTAGGAAATTGAAACACATCTGTTCACAAATTTTTCCTCCTACACATTTTGAACATTTGCTGTCAGAGCACATAT
Source organism: Aphelocoma coerulescens (assembly GCF_041296385.1). Taxonomy (NCBI): domain Eukaryota; kingdom Metazoa; phylum Chordata; class Aves; order Passeriformes; family Corvidae; genus Aphelocoma; species Aphelocoma coerulescens. The sequence goes on along the minus strand of NC_091015.1, from coordinate 95,752,873 downwards.
CTGTAAGCCAAAAACGGGTTAAAGGCCAACGTTTTATACTGTCTGTGAATTTGACAAGTCTAGTGTTAATTACAGTCTTGACATCCTTGGACAACTTAAAAAAAAGGAATGTGTGGTTGACTGGTAAAATTCAAGAAATATTGAATATAAAAAAAACCAATTCACAGATATTTACATCATGATTTCAATAAAAATAGATTGAACCAGGAAGTAAATTGTACAAAGGAAGCTGGAGAAGAAATAAGAATTTGTTAACATTACTCTAGTTGTTTTGTGATCATAACTCAGAATTTCAGGAATAATACACTTCTCACACTGGAAAAGATCTTCACTGGAGAAAAGGTATCTCATCCTATTCTTTCTTTAACTCCAGTAGCTTGTCTGCTTTGTACTTAATCCAAAACCAATCTGAACATATAGAATCAACTCTCCCTGAAAAAATTTCAGGCCAGGCTCTAAAGTGACTACAAAAAAATAATTATAACATAAAATTAGCTCAGTTTTAGGAATATATTGCAGATGGCATTTGGCGTTTTGTTTCTTAGATGTATGTTTTTCAAATTTGTGAACCTATTAAATAGAAGTACAGAATTTAGCATATTTTTACACTTAAAACCTGTAAAATATTTCCAAATTATATTGATTTCTTTATTCACTTTGCACATCTTTCTCAAGCATTGGGCTCCAAATATGTGGGTGTTATGTTATAGGATTAATTTACCAGTGTTGTATATTTAAGTCAGTAAATTTTTGTTTCTCTTTATTTCACTGAGTTATATCAGCATTAAATTGATATAATGTAGCAGTGGATATGGCTCAGAAATTATGCAGAGTTTATTGTGACTTTATGCTAGATAAAAATAAGGGAATCGAAACATTTATATTCAGAAGAAAGCAGTTTAACTCTGATAAAATGAAACTCAGCAACTTTACTTTTGTAAGAAAGCATTTGTTCCTTTCAAAAATGCCAAAAAGTAAATTACACTTAATTAATCAAACTTTGAGTGATTTCCAATTAGCTTCCTACAGTTCTTCTATGACAGCTCTTTCCATTATTACAGTGTGAAAAAAACAAGCAAAAGAGAATGACAATACATAATAACCATGAGAAATTCAAGCATTATAACTTCATAAAACACTTTGTTTTTCATGCTCTGGATGCTAACTTATAAGTGAAAAAACCCCATACTTGTAAAGTCCAAAATTAAGTTTGGGTACACAGTCCAAGCAACATCTATTAATAATATCTCTGGCACCTTCCACAGTGATGGAACTGTCCCAGGTAGTCACACAGAGTACTCCTTTGCCCCTGTGACTTACTATAGGATGAGAAAGATAAAACACTTCTCATTTTAACTGAAATCTTAATTTCAATGTGTTCTAATTTCCCTAAGCAAAAATAACTCCAGGGCGGAATTCTGTTCTTGTTCATCCTTGTCTTTCTTTTAAAGCAAGTAGAATCAGAAATTGAGCCTCAGTGTTTTCCTTTCTATCTAAACCAAGACATTTAATCTGAGAAAACAAAACCAGCCAGGAAATAAATATAAAAATATAACTCATAAGTCAGTACTTCCACAAACAATAGCTAAGCTGAAAAAGATAAGGAGATTTGTAGTATCAGGCCCATTCTTCCTACTGCATAAACTGAATTTGTAGTTATTCTTTGTAGAATGTCAGCTCTGCCAGTGTAGGAGAAACATTTCCAGAGCAACCTATAATTTCTTTCTCTGTGTCAAATGTTACTGGTGTCTCTTACACAAGCAGATCACTGATGCACTCATTTTCAATTGCATCTTCCTGACTATGAGATTTCTCTGTAGATATTTAAACAAGTGCTTCAGCAAATGATGAGGAGAAATCAGTTTGTTTTAAATAGTATAGTGTGCTATTATATTTTCATGCATTTACTTCTTATTTTTCTAAAAGCCAAGCCAAAGTAATTCTCAGTGGTTCTGACCTGCTTCTCTCTGCTTTTTTTCTTAAAAAAAAATCCCGCTTAAAATTATATTATCTTGAATATAGCCTATTTGCAGAGTATTTCTGATTCTCAATGCTCAATCATTGCCTTCTTAACCCTTGGCTGATTTTAACAGTAGCACCCTTTGCAATATTGTTCTGGTTCCTGTGGTGAAACAGTTAATTACTATATGGACTTCACATGTGCTTGCAACCATCTCAACAAAAAGTAGCATCTGGAAATTCAGCTTTATTTTTTACTTTGTTCCTTTTACAGGGAATATTTTATATCACACCCTTCTGTGCTGGCAATTTTCAAATCTCTATGTCATTGACAGCTGCTGAAGCCTAGGGAGGAGGCTGCTGAAAACACGTGCATTGTAAGACATGCACAACTTCTTTACTAAGCACAGCTGCTTGCTGAACAGTGTCTTTTCAGGGAGCAGAATACAAGAACATGGAAAATTACTTGGGAGAAAATGGACAAGAGAAGGCATGTGGTGGAAACTCACAGTTACCAGAGATAATACTTCACAAAAGGTAGAGGGCTGGTAAAATGCCTGGCAAGTTTCTCAGATGGATAGTAACACGATAATAGTTATCTGCTGCTTTTCGCTGTATTTTCTATCATCTCTCTACTCAAGGATAAACACCAAAACCATAGCAATTGAAGTGGTCTAAGACTTTCAGCACTGGAATTTTCCAAAAATTTCATCTCAGCTTAGGATGGGACAACTTAGGTAGCAATCTCCAAAGAACAAAAATGCTGTGCAGTCACACTATGAACAGTTAGACATAGAGGCAAGAGTAACAGCATATCCCTCTTAGAGGTAAGGAGCTCTTTCATACAGGAAATAGAGCAGGTAGGGTGAGAGGCAGGAATATAAGTGAGTTGAACCTACAGAAATAATCTGATATCTTCAGTGAAAAAAAAGAGAGTGATTTATAAAATATTAGGCTTTGACCATTGTAAAATACACAGTCAATGAAAATACCATTCAGTCTCCAAGCTAAAAATGACATAAAGTCATAGTGGCTGCATTTTACTATAAAATTTGTTTGCACTTCAGTGCAGTGCTTGTTGCAAGGCCGAGGTAGTTCTGTACATTAGTTTTTCCTGCTTGAAAACGGTAAGAAGGGCATAACTGACTAACATAGATTCAAACTGATAATAAGAATTATGATTAGTCTTAAGGGAGCACCTGTCTGAAGAACCAGGATTTCTGCAAAATTTATGTGAACCACTCTTCACACTTTTGCACTGGAGATGTTAGGTGCAAATTGGGATCAGACAGTAGTGAGATCAATCCTTCCAATGGTTTCAAGCTGGGAGGAAAAGTGTCTGTCTCTTTTCTCAAGTAAAAAAGTGGTAGACAAGAGGAAATGACCCAAACTGGCTGCAGGGAAGTTTAGTCTGGATATTATGAAAAAATTTCAGTACTGCAACAGTCACAGCATTGGAAAAGGCTGCCCGGAGAAGTGGTTGAGTCACCATCCCTGAAGGTATTTAAAAGGTGCGTAGGTATGGCACTTGGGGACATGGTTCAGTGATATTTTTGGCAGTGTTAGGTTTATGGCTGAACTTGATCTTAAAGGTCTTCTCCAACCTAAATGATTTTATAGTTCTACTCTTATGCTGCTGCTCGTGCATGCGTGAGTGAGCTGGAAACTCCTCAGGCAGAAGAGAGAACAGAGTGATCTGGAGTTTCACCTTATGGCTTCAAATCTGACACTGAGGTATTCTTTCATCCAACAGGCAAAATCACAGAAACAGCTTTAAGAGGAAGTCAAGAAGTAGCAAGGGTCTATATTTAATTTTTAGCAAAAAATGAGCGCAACTCATACAATATAGGACATAAAAGTTTTATCTCTGGGAGACTGTGAATAACGCTGGACTTGCTTCAGACCCAGCTATTCCTGGTGGTATTGTCTATGAAAATCTTTATCTTGAGTTAACCTAATGTTGTTATCCTTCTGTTTCATACTTTCCAATAAGCCTGCAAAGGATGTTTAAACTGCATCTCAGAGCTACAACATTTAACTACTCTAAGGAGTCACAGACCTTCACAATTAATTGAAAATCTCTCCTTTCCCTAGGAGCTCAGGGATTTGAAGTTGTCACAGCGCAGCTTTTTGGGCCCCCTAAAGTCCCAAAAGGCGGTACTTACCTGCAGTCATCTTAAACAGGATTACAAGTTGATATTATCATGAGGCCTATTTAGTCTGATATTCTTTCTCCCCTCTCCCCATCACTGGTTCCAGGAAGTGGGGAAACCCCTTTCATAAAGTACCTTTATTACGTGAAGCTCTTTAAAAGGTGTTTTTGATCAATGGGCTCACGTCTATTAATGAAAATCTAAATTGTTTAAAAACCATAATCCGGAGAACTCTTTTTCTATATAGTATTTTCAGAAAACACATTGTAAAGCAAGGCTCTAGCCCCATATTCTGAAAAGAAAACAATTGATCTTTATGCAAGTGTCTGTTGGAGAGCAAACCCCTTTGGGAAACATGATTTTGTGTACTTCCTAGCTGCCACTGGTCAAGGATGTGCCCATCTGAAAGAAGGTTGTATCCAGGGGGCTGGCCTCTGCTCCCAGGCAACTAGCAACAGAACAAGAGGAAGCGGCCTCAAGTTGCGCCAGTGGAGGTTTAGATTTAATATTTGGAAAAATTTCTTCAGCAAAAGGGTTTTTGGAAGCATTGGAACAGGTTACTCAGGGAAATTGTTGGCTCACCATCCCTGGAGGTGTTTAAGAAAAGAGTGGACGTAGCACTTAGTGCCATGGTCTAATTGACATGGTGGTGTTCAGGCATAGGTTGCACTCAATGATCCCAGAGGTTTTTTCCAACGTAACTGGTTCTGTGATTCAGTGAAATGGATCAAATATAATTCCTCAGAAAAATTTTAAAAGCAGAAAATACTACTAAACTTCTGATTCCTCCAGAATTTCTAGAAGCCATCATAGAAACAATAGTGAGCATGAAAGGGGCACAGTAAACACCATCAGTCTGAGGAGTTCCTGTAGCTGGTGCTCCAAGGCCAGTAGTCATGCATGGTTTTGAGGGCTGAACATACAAGATTTAGCCAAGTTTACATTTTTACATTTTTAATTCCTTTGAGTGGCACAGTAGAGTTGAAAATGTGAAGCAGATCTGAACACTCAAGATTCAGCATGGATTTGACCTCATTATCAAAGTGATTCTGAATCCCTACAAGCTGGCCAAACCTAGAATCCTAGGAACATGAAGTCCTAGACATCACCTCCAGTGTGTGCTTAGTAGGGATGGTTTCATCATTCAGCTAAAAAACCTGTTGAGTTCTCCATCTGACTTAAGAGGCAGACCCTGTGCCACCACATATTTCCATTGCAGTTTAATCAAGTCAAACAAAACAAATAAAATCAGGATATTTGGCAATAATTTTTCAAAAGGAAAACTGTTAGGAGACCTAAAATACTGGAAAATCTCCTTTAAATTCATAGCATTAAGGATGGAAAGAATATCTAAAATAATTTCAATCAGATCTAGAACTACCATGTAGAGGATTTAGTACTCAAATACTAGGTCACTGTATGGTGAGAAACAAAGAATCCAAAGGGTCTTTTCACATGTCTGGGGTCTAAAATGTCCCTCTCCAAAAATGAAAACTCTGGGCCTGAATGAAACGATTGGATATTTTTGACATACCAGTCAAACTGTAGATGATGAAAAGGAGAAAGAAGAGGGAAAAAGAAAAAGAAAGATAATAGATTTGGAACAATATGCTAGTCTGTGCTTAGCAGATAATAATGTCAGAAACTCTTTTAAAAGAAATCTTTAAAAAGTGATGTTATTTTTTTTCTGTGCCTCTTTTAGAAAGCACCTAATTCTTTCAATTAATTGGTTTGAATGACAGTTGTAAACTAATGAGCTACAGATGTCCAACTCTATAAGCTGCAGTCAGGAAAACATGGTTTATTTATCAGTTCTTTACAAGGGGAAAGAAAACCCAAAAACTTTTTATCTTTTCTTTTTATTTGTGTTTAGTTCCTTCTAACTTTGCAAAAATCTCTAGCTCCATCTTCAGAGCAGTAATGTGTCTGCACCTTCAAAGCAGAGGCATTGGAATCTGTTAAACATATCACAGTGCTCTGGAAAGTAACACTGCCCAAATGCTTTGAAATAAGGCTAAAAACAAGGGAGAATTTAAACCAAGTGTGAAACAGAAAACCTTAAACTACAACATCTCCCATGGATTGGTACTGATTATGGAAGTTGCTTGTCCTAAGCTGGTTTGAGGAGTACTTGTATGGCTTAAACATTTGTTTGAGTAAATACTTGCCTGAACAAGGGTATGTTTTACTAACATGCATCTAAAAGATCACTGAAAAACTCTTGGCTGGTTTAGGGGAAAAGAGTAGGGAATGCAGGAAAAAGTGCAGTAAAAAATGCTGATGTATTTAACCCAGTAAATTAGTGAGAGCAGTGCTGAGGGACTTAAATCTGCTGCTGAAAGTTGACACTCAGCTGTTGATAACAGAGGCCGAATATTTAAGAGCCTACCATGTTTGAAAACAGGAAAGCCATCATTTGGCAGAGTTAATGGGCCTGTTGTCAGCTGCATGATAGTTGGATTTTAGAGAAGTAAGGCTAAGTCAGAGGACTACAGAATAAACTAACTCTCAGCTGAGATTATGGTTGCTTTAAATGTCAGTACTTCAAAGGCATTTTGTCACTTGGAAGTGCCAGGTATGCTTTTAGCAAAGGGGTTTTTTCCCTCCATCCCAACAGTACAGCTTCTGTCTGAGATCAGGCAGGGCTATGACCTGTGCTGCTGCAAACTTTGCATCTCCCTGAACTGCCAGTAAATCTGAGCAAGCTTATTTGCTTTATTACTGTTTCGGTTACTCAGCTTGCAGTGTTTTCAGCACCCACTTAATGCAAATAACTCTTGCAGCTCAGTAACATGTTTGGGATCCAGTTTTACTGTAACCACATGGGTGTTGTAGAACAGACTTAAATCCTTACAGGTTTAATGTAAATATACACATTCAGTTGAAAATGCTTCAAGTCCAACTTTAATAAAACAGACTTCCTCACCTCAAATTCAGCAAAGTATTACCTACTGTAATTAAAAAGCCACTGACACTAAGAACATTAATGTTTGCATTGTTTTTTTTAATAAAGGCCAATTAAAGCAAATTTAAGTTTTTATAGTAGCTAGGAGAATAGTACTTAAGACAATTCAAATTAATCTGGACACATTATTTCCAAGACAAGTGTCCCAAAGCAACCCTTACTAATTGCCAATTGTCCTCATTTCTGCAGAATGTAATCCTTTCAGACTTAGGAAGATTCGTGTTGCCCTGGAATTCACTTGTTATCTCTTCATCTCTCCCCCAAAGTCAGGCTGCAAAAAGAATAGCTTTAGCACTTATGGAACTTGCTCTTACTCGCATTGATTCAGGGTTGTGCAAAGAATAGTTGGACTGGTTCAGCAAAACATTAGAAGCTGCTATAACCATAACAAATTTCTGAGTTACCTAATAAAATCTGCTCCTGAGGTGCCTGTTGCTATTGATCTTTTTCTTCATGAGTTACAAACAGCATGTTCAGCTCAGCTGGTACTTTCTTCTTTACCTGTCAAATGCAAGTCTGCCTATCAATGGAAGGACAGATAAGCTGACTCAATCTCTCTAATACCAAATAAATAGTTAAAATAGAAAGTGGAGGAGGAATGTGCATGATGTGTAAAAACAGCAGCAGCTCTGGTCCCTCAAATTTATCCCTCAAATGTATCCCTCTATAGATGCTGGCTTGCACCAGATACTGTAGGGACTACATTAACTTGTCCCTAAAAAGTAAGCAGTACCCCACAAATTAAAAAAGGCAGCAAACATGTGTGAGTGTTCTCCTCTAGCCAGCAAAAAGATGTTTCCTGAGTACATTCCAAGTAATCTTCTCTGCCAGTTATTCAGGGAACTGAAGGGTCTTAAGCAGAGGATTGAAGGTCACTTTTCACAGCCTTAAGGGACAAAGTTAGAATAGGAAATACAGTTGCTCTCCCAGTCCTACACTAACATGAAGAAAATGCACAGTCTTTTAGGAAAACACAAATTCACATGACAGAAGACCTGGCAATACCAGGAAGTTGTAATATAGCCTTCAGACAATTCCCTGCCCTGAAACTGAAGTCAAACCATAGACTGTCCTGGCCAGCAGAGAGAGCATTTCCCAGGATCTACCCATTCTTATCTCCTGCACTGTACTCTAAGTTAAGGTGTGTTTATAGTAATATTGGCCCTTCAAACATGCCTAGAAACCTGAAATTAAACAACTCTTCCCACATGTAAAATTAAGTAAAGGAAATAAGAGTGATTGGAAGAGGGGTCAGCTAGGCAAATTATTTATGTTCTGTGTGCATAAGTGTGATACTCTTAATATTACCTAGACTTTGTAGCTGGATTTATTTCTCAGTCTTGTGTAATGCTTTTTCTTAGTAATTGCCAGTCATTGTTTCTACTTTATTTCTGTTTATTTTTAAGAATATTCTTTCTAGAAAAAACTTGGTGTTCTCTAGTTCTTAATCTGATTATAATTAATCTGAACTGCCAATCTGATTGTGTTAGCATATTAATGTAAAGCAAATGGGACTCACAAGTTACAACTTTTAGCTTGACGGCTGGTGGGCATTAATAGATAAACTTATGGATGTATTAATTCTACTGGGATCTAGTTCATGCCTAGTGCACTACAACTGTCTGCTCATACTTCCAAGAGCTATTAGAATTTCATGTCAGAAATATCACATGGGTGGCGGAAATAAGACATTTTATACAGCTGTATACAATAATCTTAACGTTTTGCTGACTAGTGGATTTTGGTTGGGAGAAACATTCTATAAGTATTCTAGAGACACAAGGATGTAAATAATGGGGTTCAAATTGCTAAAAAAAAATGCTTGTCTGGGACAACACTGCTAAATACAGCATACCAGGTGTTGGACTCAATGACCATTCCAACGCAGGATACTCTATGATTCTATGATTCTATGACTCTATGCAAATTCAGGCACAATCAGACTAATTGAAACAGTAATTTTTATCTTTTCTCTTAGATAAAAAATTAAAATAGGGAGCAGAAACTTCATGGTATCACCTTTCCATGTCCTGTGTGAGCCTGCGAGCTCTCTTCTACAGAGATGTTTTCATACGGCCTCAAATTTTCACCACTGCAAAAGCCTACCTTCTCCAGTACCTAGGATGCATGGCACACTAGCAAAGTCACAAAAAAGGAAAAGCAGTGACTCACTGTCCTGCTGAATTTTACTGCATTTGGGCTCCTGCAAAACTGCAGTCTCTTTCAACACAGATGTTGGTAATTTGAAAATTAGCTCCAAAATCTCTAGTTCCACTGTCACAGACTATACTGATAATGCAGGTTGGTACAACAGCTTGATAAGACAGTTTTAAAGAGTGTAGAAAATGCTTGTTAGTTTTAGGAAATACCAAAATATAAATATTTGTATCCTTCAGGCCCTTGATATTCCAGGATAAAAGCAAAATAAAATCTAACCGTTCAGTGGGTTATTTCTGTTTTGTACCACCACAAGTTCATTTTTACTTGCATATCAGACAGCATTTGCTCTCTGTCAGTTTGAGTACTTTGAACAGGAGATGCAAAAACTATCCTCATCCATGTACAGAAGAAACAGAAATCAAAAGATGTGAACCAATCTGGGAAAATTCATGATGGAAATCACTCTAATAAACAGGAATGGAACATTGGTTTAGTAGAAGAGAGGTTCCCTATTTAGCAAGCAATGTTGCCTTTCATTAAAAATCCTTTTAGAAAGTATGTCCTAATTCACTTGTTCAAGGTTACTATGACAATATTCTGTGTTTAAATAATGCATCTACCTCATAATATATTATCCATACTAAGCACGAAAAGGATGACATTATTTACTATCCACATGTGAGAATAAACTGATTTTACATACACAGCTCTAGCATCCATTTTCCTGAGGGGAGCTGTAAGCATTTCATGGATTAAATGGTAAAAATTAATAGAAGCTAGATAGTGCATAGTTTTACCTACGCTGCTCTTCTACATATCATAATGTGTATGTATAGAACACTTTGTCCCTTTTTTTCCCTTGGTAAGGACATAAAAATAGGTGTTTTTACTAGAGTTCTCAGAACCAGCTTGTACTACTAAGAAACAGAAGTTGCAGCAAGTGCATAATTGCTCTTTACCCTGCAGAATTTATCTTTAGAGATTTTACAAAGCTCAGTTTTCTTGCAAATATGGAACTCCTTTTGTTGTTTCCCCTTGTTCTTACATTGTACCATGCATCATTCCATTAGTCCACAGCTTAGTGCTCATTGACTATCATCATTCTTTCTGTGCTTAATAATGTTTACTAAGATTTTAGCAGCTTTCCTGCACACAATAGCTGTAGCTAACAGATGAAAACCACAGCCATTTCAGTGCAAAACAATTAGCTTACATATCCTTGAGACACTGCTTGTGTTATAAAGTGCAAGTTAAGAAGGAAGAAACCATGCATGATAATTGGAAATAAACAAAAATACATTAGTGCCATGTATTCAGATGCAGCAAAATGTAGCACTTAAGCACTGCGATTAATAGGTTCACTTCATAGGGAATATTTTCTTGCTTTATATTCTTGCTTTAGAGGTCTGCATAAGTAATTCTGATCATCACACGTAATTCAGGATACTCTTGCAGTACCCAAGAGGCTGACAGAATATGTATATGCCCCTTTCTTCCGCACTGTACCCAAGCTTCCTAGAGCATCACTGTTCTCTGCATCCATACAGGCAGTCTTCCAAGTATGTGGCTGGGCATCACCAGGAGTTGTCCAGTACCGAGCTTTCTTTGAAGTCTAGTAGAAAATCTTTTCAGAACAGTCAAAACTCTTTTCTGCAGAAATCGAGAACAAATCCAGGAGACAAAAAGTCGTTTATGTGGCCAGAAAGTGTTGCTTGTGAACGCAGAGGAGGCTGGAAGCGTGACAAACTGCTGCCACCTGCTGCTGGTTCATTTTCAGTCACCGAAGCTCCAGCAAAACCAAATTCAATCAGCAGCCAGCAGAAATTGCAGATCATCTCTTTCTTTAGGGGAAAAGGGAAGAAACAACCTGCTATATTTATCCCAAGAGAAGGAAAGCACTGATTAGACCTAGGGCACCAGTGCCAGTGCTGTGGTTGCTAGCATTCAGTACCTTGGCTTTTCTACCCTGCAATTGCCACTCTGTCAGTAACTTAAATGTGTGACCTTGAAAAAGCAAATTAAGCTTCTTAACGCTATTTTCCAAACAGTAAAAGGGAAATAAAATTTCTGAGGTTCTTTCAAGTGTTTCTAAAGGCGATGAATATATTCAAGTGGTTGTTTAGGAGTGTGCTTTTTATTAATATCTTCACATCTTAATTATTTCAGAAGGCTATTTTAATAAAGCTTCCACTGTAATAAAATTTTCAGGCTTTATTAATAAGCAAGAATTAATATTGAACTTTAAGGCAGTTATTCTGCTCCAGTTGTATATATAATAGGGAAAAAAAGAGAACAGTCTGGATTAACAGGGTGAGGTTAGATAATGTAATGTTTTTGTGAAGGTTTACATCCGTGCATTGTATGTGGCTCTGTGCCATTGTCAGTGAGGCCATGAAAAAAATGACAGGGTGTATCCAGAGACCTGCTTTTTAAATACGCCAGCAATCACTGAATTTCAGATCAAACTCAGGGCTCAAGTAACCCCGCTCCATGTTTACTAATAGGTGCTGATTCATGAAGCCCCACCGTCCACTAGAGGCAATAAAATGAGTATAATATATGCTAGCCAGATAGCTAAGATCTCTGACTATTTTTGCCACCTGTGGGTATCATATACTTTTGAAGGAAATCCTACCCTGCTGGTGACACTGTAATGCAAATTGTCCTGATCTCACAGCCAAGTGTAGAAGAGTGAGCCACAGAACTGGAACTGCCAGCATTTGATTTTCTGTGATCAAGATGAGTGTCTTCATGAGGGGGCTTTGATGGCCCTGGGTGAAGATGAAGGGAACTGGTTCCCAAACTGGCAGCTCTCTCAGGGGCAGGAGCAAAATCCTTGAGCTCTCAATGTTGGGGATGGCTTGGAGCCTGATCATAGAATCATAGAATCATTAAGGTTGAGAAATACTTTCTAGCATCACAGAGTCCAACCATTAACTCATCACCACTATATTCACTGCTACATTAATATCCCTAAGCATCACATCGCATGTATTTTGAACACTTCTAAGGATGGTGACTCAACCACTTCCCAGAGCAGCCTGTTCCATTGGCTGACCACACTTTCAGTGAAGAAATTTTTCATAGTACCTAATCTGAACCTGCCCTTGTGCAACTTGAGGCCATTTGCCTCATGTATTGAGGGACCCAGAAGTGAACACATTTGTGTTGGGTCTAGCTGGGGTGAAGTTAATTCTTTCCACAGCAGCCCTCACAGTGCTGTGCTTGGCATTGGCAGCTCTGAAGGTGTTGATGACTGTCTTTGGGTGACTTTATGGTGTGTATCCCATATTGCTGCCCATGCCCAGGAATTAACTTTGTGCCTTTCTATGCCTCTAAACTGAACCTGAGAGGGGGAAGGAAAAAACTGAGCAAAACCTTTTCAAAGCAGTTTGCAGCTTGTTCAAGGTCACAAAGAGATAGCATTTTTTTTTCCAACTGTGGCTGGGGAGGGAGGAGGCACCCGGCTTGAGGCTTTCCAGTCAGCTTTCGGCCAGTGGTTCAGCTTCTTTTTCTCCAGAGAGAGACAGAGAGTTGAATTTTTTTTTTCCCCTTCCCTGGAATTTCAGATTTTCTCCCTTTTCTACTAGACTGCTTTCAACCTCAGAGCACATCAGGAGGACTTTCCACCAGGCACAAAGGGCCTGGCCCTGGGCCAAGCCCCAGCTTCAAGGAGACCAAAGGGAGGACTCTAACACTTTTTCCCAGGTTTTGTCTCCACAGCGAGAGATTTTATTATTTAGCATTATTTTCCTTATCCTGTGTGTTTGGTAAATAAATAGTTTTATCTCCTTCACTTTCCTTCGAGGGAAATTTAGTTTTCTCGAACCTGGTGGGGGAGAGGTGGTTGTGCCTTCTCTCAGAGGATATATCTCTAAATTTGGCCAAACCGGAACAATGACACACCGGTGTTTTGGGTACTGCTGAGCAGGGCTGGCACAGCATTGGCGACGTCTCCACCATTCTGCCCCTCCATCAGTAGGCTGGGGGTGGGCAAGATCTTGGGAGGGGACACCACTAGGCCAACTGAACCAAACTGGCCAGAGGGATACTCCATACCATGTGACATCTGCTCAGATATAAAAGTTAAGGAAAGGGAGGAGAAAGAAGGAGCATTAGTTTTTATGTTCATCTTGTAGAGCAGCTACTAGGTGCCCTGAATCTCTGCTTCCCAGGAAGTGGCAGAACACAACCTGCTGACGGAAATCAGAGAATAAAATCTCTAGTTCCTTCCTTAGCTTGCACGCGTGCAACTTTTCATTTTTGCTTTAGGAAACTGCCTTATATAGACCTACAAGTTTTTACCATCGCATTTTCTTCTTCTGTCTTGATGAGGAGGGGGAGTGTTTGAGCAGCTTGGTGGCACCTCGTGTCCAGCCAAGACCAACTCACTGCAACAGTATTTGAGGTGCGGTTTCACCTGTGCTGAGTACAGGGGGACTGTCACTGCCCTGGTCCTTCTGGCCACATTACTGCTGATACAAACCAGGATGCCACTGGCCTTGGTCACCTGGACACACTTTGGTTCATGTTCAGCTGGATATCAGCAGCACTTCCAGATCCTTTTCTGATGGGCAGCTTTACATGTACTCTTCCCAAAGCCTGGAGCAATGCATAGGGTTGTTGCGACCCAAGGGCAGGACCCAACATTGACTTTGTAGAACCTCACACCATTGGTCTCAGCCCGTGAACCTAGCCTGTGTAGATGCCTCTGCAGAGCCTTCCTACCCTATAACAGATCAACACTTCCTTCCAGCTTGGTGTATTCTGCAAATGTCTGAGAGTGCACTTGATCCCCTTGTCCAGATCACTGAAAAAGATATTAAACAGGACTGGACCCTGGAGAACACCACGTGTGACCTTCCAACACCTGGATTTAATTCCATTCATCATCACTTTCTGGATCCCTCCATCCAGACAGTATTTACCCAGGAAACAGTGCACCCATCCAAGCCATGAGTAGCTTGAACACTCAGGCTCTTATTTAGTTATGCTTCTGAAGGCTGCACATGCTCGCTACAAGGCAAATATTCTCCTGATCTGAAAAAGACCAAAATAAACATGAAGTATAATAATTTTATCTACACATTGTCCACACATTTTTAATCATTATTTCAGCCCCAAATGTTTCTAAGGTTGGGACCATGGGAAGATGCTCATATACATGTCTGTTATACATAAAACAAACTGCACATACAAGACATTCAGTGACTGCTCATGTGTGTGATTTTTGTATTGGTTTAGGCAAATGAGCAAGTTGGACCATGTAGTGAGTACTCAATAGCATTGGAGAAAGCACCCTGGAGATAAACTGCCCACTGGCAATGTGCAGTGTGCAGCTACTTCAGGGAGCTGAGTTTCTTATTTCCCATCTCTATATAAAAAAACAAGGCCTGTGCCTCCGTTGCTGCTTTCATTGCTTGAATTCTCAAATATTCAGATACAAAATTGTATTTGAGTGGTGGTATTTCTCCCATGTGGTTTTTGTTTCACCATAATCAAAAGGAGTACATGGAGGTTGCTGTCTGTGATAATCTTATCTTGGAGCCTCTTGGCTTTTCAGATCAAAATTAACTCCAGGAAATCCCAGGGACATTCATGGTGTAGAATCAAACTCTGACACTGTAAAAGGATGAGTTATACATTTCTCAGTATGACAAACTCTGCTGTAACTTCTTCTTACTTCCTTAAAAAAATATGAGATTATTTTAAGAAACAAACAACATGTGCTTCTTCTTTCTACTGTGAAAGAAGGGTAATTCATCCCCTATGTACAAACAAGTGATAGCAGTGCGTCTTTACCCTCAGTCAGAAAAGTTTCCATTAGTCAGCTCAGTATAACAAGCTAGAAATTTAATCTTTATTTGAAGAATGGCTGGGGTGTGAAAAAATTCTTGATGCTGGTTTTAATAATGGTTTTTGTTATCTATCATTGTTGGCCTGACTGTGAAACAAAAACCTTACTCAAGATTTTCATTAAAATAGAGATTTTATATTAGGACAAGGTTATTAATTTTTAATGCTTGAATGTAAACTAAAGTGTACATACCATATTTTTGTTTTCAGCTTGAAGCACAAATACAAAAAATAAGAGACAGAGGCTCCTTCTGTTTGCTGGACTAAGGCATAGCCACTCTCTGCTGTCAGCCACCTCCCTTACCTTGAATGAGTCACTTGATTTTTCAGTACTCGTGTTTATGCAAGAAAGAGACAAGCCTACATCACTTTCCACATAAATCTCTCTGAGAACTAAATAAATACTCAAGATTCCCTGGTTAATCTGTGAAATGTTCTAAGGCCTGTTCATGTGATACTTTCACCTCAGCTGAATATTAATAAAAACCAGAAATTCTGAGAAAATACAATCCTTTGAGATTTTCATGGAAACTGGTACTCACATGCCCAAACGACTTGTAGAGTAGTCAGCTAAGACAATGATATATCTCTAGTTTCTCATTTTTAATCTTATTACGGTATAGTTAGAATAGTTTATGTCCTCAACTTGTAGGTCCATAGAAGAACATACTTGTCTGCTCCCTCTGGAGCTGGAAACGGTACTTTCCAGAGGGAAAGTATACACATACCAGTTGTTGGACAGTTGTGCTGGGTCTCATTTCTTATTTTTCCTTTCTTCTTTCCACAAATCTTACTGATAATGTCGTGATACAGATTTTTTTATTTCTGTTCCCATCAAAAAATCATATAATGATCCCAATTCATGAGAGAGGCAGCAGAACAGGATGCAGTATTGACATTAGGCTAGCCTACTACAGGAAATGTGAAGATCTCTGGACAGTTGCAGATGGGTAGATTAACTGGAGTAAATCAGAGGTCACCTCCTTCTGTTCGAGTCCTATTACAATGGGTTACAACACGATTAGTCACTGAGGCTGAATGGCACATCTGGAAAGGGTCTAGTCAAACCCCTCTGCTCAGAGCAGGGCCACCAAGAGCAGGTTGCTCAGGGCCATGTCCACTTGGATTTTGAACTATTTAAAGGATGGAAGACAGTTTTGTTCAGTGTTGAACCACCCACACCGTTTAGATTTTTTCCTTATGCTTAGGTTGGGATTTTCATAATTAACTTTGTGCTTATTGTTTCTCTTGTCCTGTCACTGATTCTGTCTAGTTTCATCCATTTTTTACCACTTCTCACATCAGGTTCCAGCTCACTCAGCCTTTTCTCATACAACACATTTTGAGTGCCTAAATCATCTTTCTGACCCTTTTCCAAGTTTCTCCAGAACATCCCTGTCTTCCTTGCACTGGACCCAGGCTCCAGATGTGTCTCACCAGTGCTGTGTAGAAGGGGAGGCTCACCTCCCTTGACCTATTGGCAACAATTTTCCTATCACAGGCCAGGGAACTACTGATACCCTTTACACCACGGGTGAATTGCTTGCTCATGTTTGTGTCCACCAGGACACCCAGGTCTTCTGCCAAGCTGCTTTCCAGTCACTCTGTCCAAACCTGTACTGTTGCACTAGGCTGTTCCCTCAGGAACAGAACTGGGCATTTTCTTTTGTTGAACTTCATGAGGCTTCTCTCAGCTCATTTCTGCAGACTGTCAGTGTTCCTCTAAGTGGCAACATAACTGTAGTGCATCAGTCACTGCTCCAAAGTTTCATATCATCTACAAACATACCAAAGCTGCCTTCAGTCCCATTATTCAGGTAGTCAATGATGCTGTTAAATAATACTGGTCCCAGCATCAGCCCCTGGGGTACACAACTGCAAACAAATCTCCAGCTGGAGGTCCTGTGACTGATAACAATCCTCTGAGCTTGGCAGGTCAGGCAGTTCTCAGCCCATCTGGTGGTCCACTTATCTAGCCTGTTTTTCTCAGTTTGTCCATGAAGAACCTTTGAGAGACAGCATCTTGCAAAGTTTGAGATCAATGACATCCACTTATTATTTAATTATTTCAGTGTACTTAATTTGAAATACAAAATTATATGAGATGCCAAAGGGGAAAGCATAATAAAATATCATGAATTGAGATGCATGACCTTTCTTAGATTTGTTCCCTCCAACACAGAGTGTGTTTTGGGATAGTCCAACTAGCTTTAGTGGTATGCAAGAAATTGGCCCGATTACAACAGATGAAAAATATTGCTTAGGCAATTGGAAGTGAGAGCTGTCAAGGTCACAGTGCTGATTATGGAATGCTTTTCAATGTCTCTCTCCTTATGTGTTAAGTTCCTATAGTGATTATCCATCTGCTTTTACAGCAACTTCATAAACATCAAGGAAAACTAATCCATTTGCCTGTAATATTCATTCTGAATATTAAACTGTTACATGAAATAGGGTGATACTTGACACTTCTAGTTCATTAAAGGTTTCCCTGGACACATCTAAAATGATATTACAGGGCATTTTTGAGCTGTAGGCAAGAGTTTTTCAAACCTGATAAGCAAAGTAAGGAAGTTACATAAGTAAACAAGAACAGCAACTTGTACTGATAAATCTTAATAAGAATTTCTGAATGAAATTGTAGTCTGTAGTACATGTACAGCCAAAGGAAACACCACAGTGTGGTGTTTATTTTTTTCACGGCAAGGGTGCTATCATAGCATTAGCATCAATGCACAATTTGAGGATCATGTCTCTGTGCTAATTTAGTTAAGGAGCTCTGCATATTAAGGCCTTCCATCTATTAACCGCATAAAAGGCATAGTGACCTAGAAGATCCTGTAGTTCAAATATGTCTTAGTGGATACTGATATTTTTTCCCCTTATCCTGTTGCAAAGTATTGACAATAAAATAATAACTTCCTCAAGCTCTTGCAGAGCACTTTAGTCAACAGATATCCACAGAGTTTGCAAGGAAACACCTCTCTATTGTTGCAAACACAGTAAGGTAGATCCCCAAATTATGTTTAATTTCATGGAATTTTGTAGGTAGTCATGCAGATAAGAATATTATTTGTTTCTTTTAGAACATTGGCAGATTTCCTTTTAGTTCCTACCAGTCATATATTTTAACTTGAAATTACTTTGCATGGGACTTTGGAAATAATAGCTAAGGTTTTCAGATAACTCTTAGAAAAATAAATCATGCTGTGATATATAATTTCAATCACAAAGAGACTTTCTGGTTTGTGTTGTGGCTTCTTCCACAGCAGGGTAAATTTCCATAACTGGAGATCCTGAACATCCCTGTGATGCAATGAATAAATAATAGTGCCTGATCCAAAACCAATTAAAAGCAGCTCAGCTTTAATTCATGCTTAAGCACAGATGATAAATTGGGAAGAGATCTTAGCATCTTGCAAGATATCCAGCTGTTAGGTCCTGATAAATACATTTCTTCCTAGCCAGGCATTGCATGGCTTATAGGTTCACTTCAAGCTCTTTAAAAACATTGACTAGGGACCTCTCAAAAAGCAAATAAAACTTCTCCCAGTCCCTAAAATGAAAGGGAAAACAAACCAGACTCTCTTTTTGGCAAGTTGACAACAGCAGCTTGTTTTTTTTCAGCCTACTCTGAGGAATGTGAAACTACTGATAATGTTTAAAACTGTACATCTTCCCCTGATGCAGGAAGGCATCCACAGTGGAACTATGTAAAACAGGATGATGTTAATTTATTAGAACACTTAAAATACTAAAAATGTGATGATCCTTTCTTACAGATAAAGGCTTTTTAAGAAGAGATTTAAACCACTCAAGTAATTTACCTCACGTAGCAAGAACGCCATCGGAACCAGGATAGTGTAATGCAAGGACATGTATACATAAGAGCAAATCTAAAAATTCTAAAAAGCAAATCTAAAAATCTAAATGGGAAATTGTGGAACCTAAGGTCATATTCACCTTTTTCTTTAAGCAATACTGAAAATAGAAGTAGAAATGAGAGAGAAATGTCAGAGCTTCTCACTTACGCAGTCAATCCCTTCTTTACTTAAAAAAAAAAAAATGGCAGTGAGAATGTACCCAGAGAAATAAATACAGTGGTGTGAATGATGTTGTGTGGTGTTTGCAGGAGTTAGGGAGTAGGAAACTGGCATACAGAGCAGCAGAATACTTGGACATACTTGGACAAGGATCCTACGTACAAGACTGTGGATTTGTTTATGATGGATGGTCTAAGGGCTGATAAACCCAGGAATGTGTAGCCATCTAGCAAAGATAGCCAAGTGTTCATGTTCTAACAGTAGCAAAAAGAAGATGCTTGCAGGAGATAGGAAGAAAGAGAATAAGGGAAGAAGGGCTCTTAATAGCTCTCTAGCTTCTGTGACATCTGGAAAAGCATCTGGAGGCCCAGTAGAGAGAATATTTAGAAATAAGTGCAAAGAGGTTAGAAAATCAGACACCCAAGTGTCAGCACTGAGTTTTGTGATGCCTGCTTGGGAATGATGTCAACCAAGTCCTATAATAAAACATACAATTGGCATGATGATTTTTTTATTCACTGAGTTTGCTAACTAAAAAACACTACAAACCAAAGATGGTATAGATAACCTGCAGCTTACCTGGGCATGGACTTATATGTTTTTTTCAGATAAAAATTGAGTAAACTTAACAGCTTAACAATAGGACTCAATGGAGTAACTAAGCTCTCTTCAGGCAGGTGATAGATACAGTTATTGGGATAGATAACTGGGCAGGAAACTTCCTTATAACCACTCCGTGGCAACTCCTTTCTCTAGAGAATCAATATGGAAGAATATCCATCTTGTTATTCTAGAATGAGGTATTTACTAACCCATCCTGTAATTCAGAAATTTCAAGCAATTTTAAGAGACAGTGGCTTATTGTCGGCGTCTTTGTCGACAAACGGGATGGGGAGCCTGGCGCTCCAGGAGCCTTTTATTATTTTATTCCATTATCAGTCTCACATACCGAGTGGAGACAGAGATGGTACAAAGCTCGAGCTGCCGAGGACATCCAACAACTTCCTGATTGCAAAGCATTTTTAAAAGCTTCTTAGCCAATCAGCATGCTTCTAAAAGTTACAGACAGCTGTCTTAACCCATTCATAACAGCGCACACACAACTGTTGAACACAATTCTGGCTTGTTATGCCTTGACATAACAATACACAATATCCCATTAAAAGGCTCAAACTTATCTATCTTGCTAAGTATATTTTTTTGCAACTCCAAAATCTATCTAGGCCAAACCTAGAAACTCTAACCATTGTTTTAATGTCCTTGATACTGCATAACTCTATCTTCTTCTAGTTTTCACAGGCAAAGCTGAATCCTAAATCCTTTTGCTTTATTTTCTGAAGCCTGCTTTTATTTCTCACACCTAAAATCCTTTCCACCTTTTGTGTTTCCCCACAGCTTATCCTTCTCATTTAGGAAGAAAGATACAGATTAAATGAACCTATTTCAGAAAGTCTAATTAATTTTCTGGGTTTGGCTCTCTTTGTAGAGTGAAGAAGTTCCCTAAGGCCAGTAAGAAATAAAGCAAAATTGTCTGTTTGGGTTCACACTGGAAAAGTGAGTACTACACAGGCAAAATTCCTCAGACACAGATCTGAAAACATGGTGTGTTTGGTTTTTTTCCTATCCATATGAAGGAAGTGGGTTTTTATGCCTCGGTGCTTTGTTGTGGGTTGTTACACTCCTGAGCTGTACTACAGGCACAGCTGTTGCCAGTAAACAGCCTGAGCCTCAGTCTCACAGCCAGATGAGTACCATTAAACTCTTACCTTTCACCCAGTTTTCAAGCTCCTTGCATTTCATGTTCATGAAAATAACAGGTATTTTTAGGTACCTGGCTCTTCAAAAGGCTATTTGAATTTACAAACATGTGCAGTTTAATTCACAAAGAAGATTTAGATGGTTACAAATATGCTTTCAGTTACAAAATCGACCTCTGAAAATTAGCTATATTAGATAAATAAAAGATGGTAAAGGTTTGTATTGGCAGGAATAATGCATGGTGGGGTGTGAACTTTAACAGCTTTAAGAGCATGCAGGCCTCAGATACATTGATGAGTAGAAGGCTGTGAGTTCACTTGCACTAGAGAAGAGAATCTAACTCATTGTCGTGCTTTAATCCCAGCCAGCAGCCAAGCCCCACACAGCCATTTTCTCACTCTCCCACCAGCAGGGTCAGGGAGAGAATCAGAAGGATAAAAGATAAAAAACTCATGTGTGGAATTAAAGACAGTTTAATAGGGAAAGCAAAAGCCAAACATGCAACCAAATCAAAACAAGGAATTAATTGACTCCTTGCCATGGGCAGGCAGCTGTTCAGCCATATCTGGGAGAGCAGGGCCCCATCACACATAATGGTGACTTGGGAACACAAACATCATCACTCCAAACATTCTACCTCCTCCTTCTCCCCACTTCATATAGTGAGCATGATGTCACTTGATCTGGAACATCCCTTTGGTCAGTTGGGGTCAGCTGTTTTGGCTGTGTCTCCTCCCAACCTCCCAAGCACCCCCAGCCTCCTCCCCAGTTTGGTAGTATGAGAAGCAGAAAAGGCCTTGGCTCTGAGTAAGCCCTGCTCAGCAATAACAAAAACATCTCTATTATCAATCCTGTGTTCAGCATAAATCCAAAACACAGCCCCTTACCAGCCACTGTGAAGACATTTAACTCTACCCCAGCCCAAACCAGGTCACATATTAGCACCACAGACACATGCACCGTGGCTGCTTAGAGAGACAAGCTGTTTCCACTGTACTGACCCTTCCAAGAAGTGTAGGCTTAACATCTCTTCTGCTGGTCCCTAAAATGTTAAGACCTTGTGGGAAGATATGTCATAGAGAAAATCCATTGATATTGCCTTCCCTGAAAATATCACCCTGCCTGGAACTAATAGCCACCTTAAACTCAGCAGCAGTGAGCCTGTGAGAGCCTGGCTGTGTCAGCACATGGCCCCGGGGGCCTCAGCAGCACACCTTAGGGCAGGGAGCAATCCAGCAGAATTACTTTGACTCACAAGAGGAGCTAACACTGTCTGTGTGGTATGGTCCTGTCTAGCTGCAAGAATATCAGGGGTCATTGACACCAATTTTGTGGGCTCTGATGTCCTTTCACGGACAAGACCAGATGAGCAACATCTCACATCACAGTTCCTGCATATAACAGAAAGCAAGCAATACAAGTGTATCAGCTTATCCCATTTATGGTGAATCTAGAAGAGGGACTTTTTCAGCTTCCTAACCAAGCAAGCGAGGAGCTGAATGATATGCAATATTGTTTACTGTAGGAAACAGTACTATGTAATCATTGGTCATGCAGTTTGCAAAAACAAATAATTGGTGTATTTCCTACTTCTTTCAGGCCTAGCCTATATTTCTGCAGTGGAAAGACGAACAAATTAAGCTATTCAGCTGACAACATTGGGCTTGGCCAGGTCATCTCCCCAAATCTATTACTCAAAGGAGAGGCAAACACTTTTCCTAGCAACAAGTGAGTACCAAAATCTATTTTCTTCACTTAATTGCCTCTGGGAGACACCCATTTTAAGTCTGGTTGCTCAAATTTGGTGGTCTTGGTCATTGAATCATAGAATCGTTAGGTATGGAAAAATCTCCGAGATCATCAAGTCTGCCCTTTGACCAAATACCACCATGCCCACTAGACCATACCACAGAGTGTCACATCTATTCTTTTTTTGAACTTCATTCACTTCCGTGGACTGTGAATCCACCCTTTCCCTAGGGAGCTCATTCCAGTCCTCTACCTCTCTTTCAGTGATGAAATTTTTTTGACCCTGGTGCAACTTAAGTCCATTTACCCTTGTCCTATCGCTACTTGCCTGGAAAAATAGGCTGACCCTTTATGATCTCATATTTCCTTATATTAAATTACACTTCAAATTGGACATCATCTCAGTGAATACCCACTGGTACGTTTGTCACCTGTTTTAGATTAACTCCCTTCCAAAAGAGTAGGATCAACGATGTGCACTGTGTTGAGGCCTGATGCTAGAATCCTGGCAGTCAATTCCATGTTCAAAAAAATGGGGAGGATGAACTTTCATGATGGCAGTCTAAGCAAGGAAGTCTCTTTTTCTGCAGCTGTCAGAATGCCACTCACTAAAGGAACACAGCAGGTAATGTTGAAATTGTGTCCCTTAAACTGGCAGATACTCACTTGAAACCTGAACATATTCTACTGTCAATCACACTGGTAAAAAAAATTTTTTTAAATCATAGTGCTGCTAACTCACCTTTCCTGCAAGGTCACTCTCTATAAATAGTTAAGTATTTTAAGAGTGCTATATTTTAGATTGAGCAAAAAAAGGAAAGGTTTACCATTTGCTTCACATGGAACACAGTAATACTGTCTGGTTCAAAGTCTTACCTGGACTTAAACTCATGAGTCACACATGTCAAGGCTTTGCTAAATTTTCCAGGGGCTGACTAGGAGGTTTTTTGGGCTGCAGATATTCTGGACCATAAGTAGAAACAGCTTGGGACTGATGAGAACTACTAAGCTTGAAGGCTGCAGACAGAGGGCAAGTTAGAACAGAATTACTGCTTCTTTTTTGTAGGGTTTGAAATAGTCTGCTCTCTCCCCAGTGCCTCTAGTCACTGGCTGTACATGTAGCCTGTGTACAGGTCTGAAGCTAGCAAAGCATTTAAGCACGTTGTCAGAGTAGGTTGAGACTGCACATAATTCACAGCTGATGACAGCATAAAAAGAAGTTACTTGCAGACTCAACCTGCAATGCTGACAGTCTGAGCCAAGAGGGTCAGAGAGAGGATTACTTTAATCAGATTCAAGTTACTCACCTTTTCTCCTCTGCTGTTACTAAGCAGTGAAGTTGCTAGTCAGGTACATTTCAAGGAGTATAAATGAGTCAGCAGTTCCATGTTAGGACTGCTTTCAAACTAATTTTCTTTCTTACTAGCATTGCCATTTTCCCAGAGCTTTCTGTGGGATGTTATTACTTTTTTTTTTTTTTTTTAAATACTCCAGAATCATCTAAGCAGAGAAACTAAGGGCTGTTTGCTCTGTCACAGATAAGGTGAACGGAGGAAAGTATCCCACACTAAGGGTCTGTGCTTTTGTCCAGCTGCTAGTAGAAAAATCCAAAGTTCCCCCCCAAACAATAAAAATTAATAGTACCCCAATAGTACTACATTTATGTTTCCTGCTCCAGCCCAGATTTTCAAACTAATCTCAGCAAGTGACTGAGCCTTGGTACTTTAAAACGTTCGTAAGTAACCAATTCCCAAGAATTTCAGCAGGAGTAGTCTTTCACTGCTTTGTGGTTCTAGGATTTAGCTTCTCTATACCTCACATCTTCATTTGTGAAATGGAATAAAGAGAATTGAGTTCCCACTGTAGCCTCCCCTTCTTAGCATAGCATTATGAGGCAGAACAGTGCAGAGCTAGTTAGCTGCTTCTCTGCAGCAGAGGAAACTTCCTGGGCCTCAGTCCCTCCCCTGCCTAACTTACCCTTCCACCAAAACACTTAAAGAACATGTCCAAGTACTTTTCTAAATCACAGCCTCTGGTACAAATTAGGAGGAGCAGCTTTCATTACCTTCCTCAGACTCCTGAGAAAAATGAAAGGCAATACCAAGATGAAGTGACTCAAATGAGGAGATAAGTAATCAATATCACACAGTCCCAGACTACTCCCATCTGGAATTAATACACATGGCAATCATTTGAAAGCAGAGAAGCTGAAGGTTGAAGCAGTGGAAGGGAAAGAGGAGAGAGTATATTTCTATCTTTGAGATCATGGAATGCAGCAACACAGAAGATGGGGAAGCTTAATTTGCAAATAAAAAATAATAATGTGCCTGCAAGTAAACTGTACATTAATCAGCACTGTGCTTCTCTATAGCAAACTTTGTGCTTTTAGTCACTGAGGTTTTTTTCTACACTTGACAATGATATACAACTACTGGGTAAAACCCTTGAGTACTATTCTCTAAATCTATATTTATATTGGAACAGATAATTTATCTTTTTGACAATATTAGTCACCCAAAATATAATCTGTAAATTAAAAATTGTATAATATTGTTACCCAGAAATACTCCATCCAGCTGAGAACATTTGTTTTCTGTGTTGCTCTTCTAGTAGAAAAAAAGTTACTATCTTATTCATTTAACTATATCTGTATTAATTATGTCATAATTTTGCTGTAGTTTTCTCAGTTTCTGTAAATTAAATGAAAGAGTTGACTCCTCGAGAACCTCTTCAAATTCTATGTTTTGAAGATTTATATATATTGCAAAGTGTTAGAATATATTTTGTCAGACATTTTAAAGTCTAAAACT
The DNA here is from genome assembly GCF_041296385.1 of Aphelocoma coerulescens. NCBI lineage: Eukaryota > Metazoa > Chordata > Aves > Passeriformes > Corvidae > Aphelocoma > Aphelocoma coerulescens. The sequence continues at coordinate 95,727,420 of NC_091015.1, read as the reverse complement.
CTTTACTAAGCTGGACAAAACAATCTAATACAAAGCACATAGCTTAAAGCTCCTGAGTAGCTCTGCTAGTTTACATAGTCGTGGGCCACTTGCACACCAAGAGCCTGGTATGAATTGTTTCACTAATACACCATAGATGCTGTTGTTATTTTGCACAGATTCTCCATTTTCTCCATTTCTGCCACCAAAAAAAATGTTCTGTAGTTGGATCCAAGAAATGACCACCTGTTGCCCTAGAGCAGTCAGCCATGGCAGGTTCCTTCCTAGGCATCTGTAGTTCTACCACACCAAAATCCATGAATATATCAATGGGAAAGGAAAAGAATTACTTAAATTTTCAAGCTCCTACCTTATCTCCAGAATCACCTGGTAGAAACCTTGAAAGATTTTCCTTTAAGCCTTTAAAAAATAAAAAAGACAATAGACAAAAAGGAAACACACTCCTTAAAAAAACTCCACTGTATTAACACTCTCCAAATCAGTTATAATTTTATATGTAGCTGCACTGTAGAATTTGATGTCTTTGTAAACCTAATTGCAAACTAGATTACAGAGAAAAAGTATGATTCATTGTAATCCTCAGGCCTACTGAACTAGATAAATCCTGATTACATTAAATTCTTTCCTTTTTTTTTCATTTTAATAGTAATTTTTGGCTGACAGATATCAAAGCCCCCTGAAAATTTTGCAAAATAAGAATTATCTCTAGCTCATATACTATGTTATGCCTATAGGCTAAAAACTTTTATCAAGTGCCATGTAAGGTGACACATTCTATTTTTCTGTACTTTTAAAGTACCAGCCTCCCTTTTCAGATAATTTACTATCAATATGGACATATTAATTCTCTAGCATAAGGAATTGGTTAGCACTGGAAAACATTTTTCACTAAGTCAGTTCTTTTTAATTTTTAACCCATTAGGACCATCATTTGGAGTGCTTCTGTTGAATAAAATACTATCTCTGCTTTTCAGGTCCATTTCAAAGACCAAGTAGGAAGCAAATCAATAGAAGTCAGGTTTCATTTGTTTATCTACTGAGAAAGTGAGGTGGTTCTTTTCAGATATATTCACATCTGTATATGTATATCATATATATATATCACACATATTTATATTACATCTATATAACATATAGATGTATTCACATATTCAGCTCCATCTCAAGCTTTTTCAAAGTTCAGTATCTGCTTTTAAAAGATATTTTGACTTTGTTCCTGCTGTTTTGCCAACTGACAAATGCAGGATCTTCATGTTCTGCAAGTTTTCTCTAGGTTCACAAAAGTCAACAGAATTTGTTCAGCCATTAAGGGTGTGCCAGATTTCAGAGTTTGGACAAAAAAAGCCACTCTAAAAGACTTAGGTCTCTTTTTCTATTCAAGGTTTTGTCCTTCTGTAAAAGCTGAAAAAGAAGATATTGTCCATTGAAAGCCTAAATAGACCAATATTTGAATCCCTAGCATGCCATAAAATATGAATGGTGCTAATACCTTTCCATCACTACTCTTGTGTATTTTTGACAGAGCCTGCTGAATGGGACATGAAGGCTCTCTACCCAGTAATCTCAATACTATATTTTCATAGCATGCTCTACAGATGAGAAATTGAGCTTGGTAGTCTCTCTGAAGTTCACAGGATGTGTTTCAAAGAACTGAAAGCATATCTCAACCAGATTGTTGAGAAACAATTTCAAAGCTACCTGTAGCTGTCAACTTTTTTCCCTTTTAAAATCACTTCTTTCTTCATTTTGTACAACAAAAAAATAGTAAATGCCTATTTCATTAATTACCTACATTAGGTTGATGAAATCAGTGATCATTTTACTCTGTTTTTTCTGCCTTCCTTGGTCCATCTTTATCCAACCTTTCTCACTGTACACCTTTGGTCTGTACTCAAGAATTTTATTTTGATGTGACACTCAAGGTGATTTAATTATATCAAATCACTGTTTTATTATTTTTGCTCCCCATGAGAGACTACAGTATTACTCACATGACTAGTTCTGCAAATCAGCAGTTCTCAAAATTTAAGACCTTATGAGGTCAGAAGTAATTTATGTATATTTCATTTTATAAAGTACAGTTATGAACTCTTTTAGTTACACTAGGCTAGTTTTTAGCATGTGTGTGTGAGGCAATTGGGTTCTGAATACAGGCCGATCAAAAGTCTTCCCCAAAAATTTCCCAGTAAATTCAATATCAGTTTTACATAGAGATATCATAATTACACAGAACACCAGGCAATCTAAACAGCATTATAAAACGTGACTTTATCTTTTTTCCTCAGATGTGAAAGAGTTCCTACTTAACTTGGACCAATAGAAAAAGAAATTTAACCACTGCAATGAAAAACAGTACCTGTGCATGTATTTGTCCCATCTTCTGTCAATATTTGTAAGTGAGAAAGAGAGATTTTTGCATATATACCTATATATGTATATACACACACATTTAAAAATGAGGTGTTTAGTGCACTTTGGTTTCATTTCACAGCTCAGCTAAACTGCAGAAAAGAAAATTTCCTATTTGCAACTACATAGTCAGTGTGAAAAGCTTTTAGTTACCCTTGTAGTTACAGAAGATCATACTAGAAGAGGTTCTTCTTGAATGCTCCAGAGATGTGTGTCCATATACAATACAATACAATCACAGAACTGTGAAATTATTGTGTAGGGACGATTCATACAGAGGCAATCTGTGGCAAATGTAGTCACAACTGCCTTAAACATGAAATGCCAGGAAATGTCAGGAAAAACAAACAGAATAAGCACATGTGCACTCAAACATCTCATGACAAATGCAGGATCTTCATGTTCTGCAAGTTTTCTCTAGGTTCACAGAAGTCAACAGAATTTGTTCAGCTATTAAGGGTGTGCCAGATTTCAGAGTTTGGACAAAAAAAGCCACTCTAAAAGACTTAGGTCTCTTTTTCTATTCAAGGTTTTGTCCTTCTGTAAAAGCTGAAAAAGAAGATATTGTCCATTGAAAGCCTAAGTAGACCAATATCAGGAAAAACAAACAGAATAAGCACATGTGCACTCAAACATCTCATGACTGGATTTTCAGAAAACTGTTTCATTTGGTTTGTTATTGTCAGAGTATTTTCAGTACTGTGTCAGTAATAACTGTCGTGAGAAGTTGTTCCAAAATACAGTTTTTCAGAACCTTTCAAAATCAGTACTTACAGGAAAGAATTCTCTTTTTTCCCAAGATTTTAATTTAGAGAAGAATAACAGCTAAGTACAGAAAAAGAAAATCTGTCTGCATCTTCCAGTGGGCAGCTCGACTGGTTTTGTGAAAGAAGAACACAGACCTGCCTTTGCTCCCGTGGATATAAAGGGGAGTAAAAGTCAGCTAAAAGACAGCTATATGGGATAAAATTTCAGCAACAGTCCTTACTCCCTGCTGGCTCTGTGTAAGGTAGGGAGTAAGATACTTTGGGAAAAAAGATTGTATAAAATCATCAGTTCTCCCTGTAAATCAAGAGTCGGGGAGAATGAGTAAACGTATGTTCTCTTGTCTGCTGCTCAGATGGATTTCAAAGTCTTACAATAGGCCTTAAAGCTTGAATGAATGTGACAAGGTAGCCCCACCTGAGGGCAGGAATATCTCAAAATATCGGAAGCAAATACAATGGTTATTTGGATTTTGAGAAGCTCATGTGTTTCTTAATTGGAGACTTGGGCATGCATCCACAGAACATTCAGCCACCTAAAAAAAAAAGAAATGAAGCTCCTAAGTATCTCTGATGCTGTACACACAGAGCAGGTATTAATAAATGCAGTGGCATATTAATAAATGAAGTGTCACTCTGCTTACAAGGAGTGGCTCCTGTTTAAATTAAATGGGATGTACTTGATCAGAGGTAAGTAAATGAAAGAGCAATGTCTAGGGCACATTAAAATGAGTTAGAGAGATGAGAAGAAGACATGAATCTGAGGTAACTATGTCTCCTTGGTTACATGGAATGTGGATGAGAGAGAAGAACAGCCAATTAGATAGACTTGTTAATTTGGGATTAATTTTAATAACGTTCAAGCTTACTCTTTCATGTGAAGATTCTGACCTATGTAGGGTTTGTTAGAAATTGTTATTTGTTAACTGTATATTGTTAAGTGTTTTAGAAAGTTTTATCTAAGATAAAGCAATTGTAACTTTGGATATAGTGAAGCAGGGGACTGGATTTTCCTGAGCTTCAAATTAAACTTTCTTTTCAATTCACAGCTACCAGCAAAATCTGTAGCCTAGCTGTTATGAAAAGTCTGGAGAAAAAGGCAGGTGTTTACTCTTAATTGAATTCCACTTTGAATTATAGATTTTTTTTTAATGCCAGCTGATTAAACTGGACTGATTTCCACTGCTGGGGTCTGCATAATACTACCAATTTACCTTTCCAATTAAGCGACATTTTTTTTCTTTGTTGGACTGAATTAAACATTCTGTAGACCTGTCAAAATAATCAGTGTGATCAGCAGATGGCAGAAATTTAGTTCAGGATTTTCTTTTAGGCTGGTCATCTGGAGACCAAGTAACACCTCTGACAAGTTATATAGATTTACACTGTGGAGGAAGTGTTTTATCCAATATATTTGATTTTGTAGATACTACTTAAAAACTGTACAGTTGGCATGTACGATTTTCTTTTACCCTTTCCTTCTGTTGGCACTAACTTACGACAACAAATTTTATCAAGGTGTCAGTTCATAATAGACCTGATTTTTTACCCTTGTAAATATTTTAGTCACCAAAATTCCAGTTTGATTCCAAGCTCTTCCATTTACACATTTGATAGAATATAGTTTGAAATCTGATTGGACAAAGTGAGGAAAGAAATCCCCTTATTCCAATTGTCTCGAAAGCCTAAATTATGGAAGACACTGCAATGCTGGGAAAATCCCTCCCTCTACTGAAAAGTTCTTGAAACCCAGGACTGCTTTCAGCTACAAAGCTGAGCAGGTAATAAGACATCATGGGACATATCTAACACAATTGGAAAGATGTCTCTACCTCCTAGTAAATCCTTTGCTCTTTGAATTGTCATTTCTTGTGAGAGTCATTTTTCCAGTATGCTGGGTTGACAAGTGGGGCTAGAGGTCAGAGATATGCTCTGTATTGTTTTGCTGATGCTGTCTTAAATATCAATATAAAAAAAAATATTTTCTCAAGGTGATAGTCAGTGAATTATCTCAACCCTCCAGGCTAAGGAGAGATATCTTTCTTAACTCACTCTGTTCTCACAGACCGTCCTTTGCTACATTCCTTTCTGTGTAAGGTTAACTAAGTTTTAAAAATATTTTAAATTAATTTAATGTTTTAATATCTAGTATTTTAAATTAATTGTAGAATAACAAAGTCACTTTTTCATAGAGATTTGATCAAAAGTAACTCAAATTGGCGTGAAAAAATGTGTTGAAAGGCATACCAAAGTTTCTCAGTGCTGAACATTGATTCAGGGAAGCATGACACAAAACAAAAAATATCCACAACAGTCACATTTTGTTATATCTCATTGTATGGTCTGACCACACTCTGAGGAGCAAGGATATATAATACTAGTAGGCAAGTACAAGACAGTGCACAGATATGCCAGCTCCTGGGCAGAAAGATAGGGAAGCAATTTTTCTTAGGTGATAGTAGAACAGAAATACCAGTCATGTAACCACAGAATCATTTGCCAAATCCACAAGACTCGACAAATCTGCACTCATCTCTTTGTCACTGCTTAAAAATCATGAGTTTTTTCAGCTGCAGTGTCTGTGTGTGATTTGTCAAGGTGTTTTTTAAGGCGTGGCTGAAAGTCAGTCTCCACAAATCCATTATCACATCAAAGTGACTGATTGCTGTCAAGCTGGCCTGAGTCAAGAGTCAGCAATGAGCTGTGTTTATTTATCATGACAAGGGGTGTGGGTAAGATGTGAGGCACCAATATACATGGAATGTGAACTCAAAAGAGTTTATGTGACAAACATTTTGCCACTTAAGACTTACCCCTCTACAGGCAAATGACTTGATAATTGAATCAATCATGGAGACATTCAAAAGGGTCTTTAGTAGTTACAGAAAGAGATAATGTATGATAGCCAGAAAACAGGAATATCTTATTACTTTCTGCCGATCTTGAGGAACAAACCGTCTTAAGAAAAGGGAAGAGAGACCTGCTGGTTTAGATCTTGACACAACTAGATGTAACATTACTCCTCTGCATGTTCCATCTAAGTATTTTGTAACTATAATGTCCATATTTGGAATTTGTAGCCAACTTTTATTGTCTACTTACCTTAATCCAGCTTGTGCTGCAAATGATTTCAAGGTCCCAGCAATATGACAGTGTTCATTCTGGCAGGTCAGTGATCCTCGTATCAGGACACTGGACAAGATGGCAGTGCTGTAGAGCACTCCAACAGATCCAACAGGCAGCTCCTCCATGTAGCTGGTAGATCAGGGAGATAATAAACATGGAGTTTTATGTGGTAGAAGTGAACTGTGGCAGTTCTGGAGTCAGCCTGGTGAACACAGAATTAGCAATAGGACAGTGTTCCAAGCTACCCTAGTGAGTTCATTTCACTGGGAAAGTGTGTGAAACAGCTGCTTTATAAATTAAAGCAGTAGAAGATTTTTAACAGTGATAATACTTCTAAGTACTACTACTTTAGAGCTAGATGTCCTTTCAGAAAGTGTTTTAACAGTGTGCTGGACAATTTCTCCTTGAACTCCTCTCCTTTTAGATTACTATTAATCCAGGTATTTTAGGACTATACACCTGTTATTACCCATCACTTATGAACGTCTAAACTATATAGATAAATCTTCAGCAGCTGCCTATGAGCAAATGGATTAAGACAGAGGTTGGTAGGTAAGGACTGTGCTGTGCACAGATGGGCTGAAACATCGGTCAAGAAGTGCTGTGAGACATAGCTCCCTTTACTGCAGAAAGGCATGTGATGTAGGAAACCCTTGGGACCCATCCCCACTGTTAAGTACAGATTGAAAGTATGATTTTTTATTTCCTTATTTTGAACCTGCCATCATCTTAGTTGCTTCACACACAACAACTTCAGAGATTACTGTGGAAATACTTGCAGCTTTTACCGGCTAGGCTTGTAGTTCAATGCCTTAGAAAGCCTCGGGCAGCCTAGAGAGGTAGCACGGGCAATCCAGCATTTCAGTAGCTCTACAAGCGGCAAATAGTAGCTGCAAAGCTGATACCACCAGTGGAAGCAAAGAGGGAGAAATATAGTCTTCAGCTTGCCTAATTCCCACAATTGGAAGCTTTCAAATAGAGACAGAGACTAGATGTTCACAGAAGGGAGGCAAGCCAAAGAGGGCGGGCCCCCTCTTGGACCCTTCTTTTATTCGGAGAAGGGGAAGGGGAGGACTGGGGGCAGACCCGGGGTGAGCGGCCAATCAGACACTGCTAAAGAGTTTGAGTTACATTTGGTTTTGCCCGCGCTTGGAACAAAGGGGTTCAGGAGCACATGGCAGAGGCAAGTCCTGGCTTGTCTTGGGGAGAGGGAAGGGAAGCTCAGAACAGGCAGCAACAGATTACAACCTAGAAATCGTCACAGAAAAAAAAAGTCATGCAGCAAAGCTGTGTGCTTATATTACAAACCTGACTTTCATCAATTAATACTTACATATGCATGCATATGTGCATATCTATCTGTGTGTGAGAGAGGATATTAAAATTATGTATGTACTATAGTTTTAAGTACCATACTTTAAAATAAAATCCCATCCTTTAAAATACTTCACATAGTATAATATAAAAATATGCATATATATGTTTTATTCTGTTCCTCTGGTTAGTATTACTCTTGAATTATGCAGCCTGAAATGAGAGGATTGAGTCTCTTGAGTGATCAAAGAGGGTGAAAAGGTGCTTGCTTATTTATTTTCTACATCAAACAGAGCTTTGTTTTTCTAAAAATGAGCTAGATTAATTTCAGCTATTTATTCTCCCTGTGAAAGCTGCTAACCACTTCTTTTACTATTTAAGCAGGAACTGCTTGCCATTTTCATTTACACTCATCAGTAATGGTAGAGAACTCTCTATTCAGTGCAATAGCCTCATTGCATTAGCCTCCCTTCTGTTTTGCATGGTTCTGTTCTTTCAAATATCTGTGTATCAAAAGGAATTTTCTTTTACCTCATACCTGAATCTCCTATAAAAGTAATTTTTTGTTGGTGGCATCATAACTCCCCTCACAAGGGGAAAGTTTTCACAAAGGGTTAGGGTCTTCACATTAATAAAACCTAGATTTAGGTATGCACAAGGAAAGAGCATCCATTTGCAATCACCCATCTTCACTAATTAGCCACTTAAAGAAAAACCAACCCCTAAATAAATGATAGATCCAAATGTTTTTGAAACTTGACTGAGTTCATAAGTTCACTTCTAAAATATTCATCCTGATGTCAAAATGGTAATGATACCAAGAAATTGTTTTCAGTGTCTATATCACAGGTATTGTATTTTATTTCTTTCTCTTTCTTTTTTTTTCTTTCTTTTTCTTTCTCTCTCTCTCTGTTTCTTTCTCTCTCTTTTTTTTTTTTTTTTTTTTCCAAGAATAAGCACATTTGAATTTTGGATGGTTATCTGCAGACCATTAACAGGACAACACATGCATTCAGAGGGTCACATAAGTGCAGTGATTTTTCAGTGACTGTAGGGATAGGACTTTTATTTAGTTCCTGTGACAAAAGTTGTAGCAATAAAGATTGATTGAAGACACTGATGATACTGGAACAGGACTTCAGCTAGAATGAACCAAAGCATCTGAACTGAGGACCTAGTCCATTATTTCAAAAAGTCTTTGTTCATTTTCTGTACTTTTGGTCTACTGCCAAATACACTTAAGATTGCACTGATAGAGGTTCAAGTTCAGCCGAACAGCTACACAATACCAAAGCACAACAGGTGACACAGAAGAGGCAAACAAGAAAATCTGTAGAGTTCATATGTGTGTCTGCCAAGTATGAACTTACCTATAAAATAATGGCTGCAGTGGCTGTCAGGATGTTACCTGATTGCAAGCATGTGATGATGTGTATGCTCAATCATAGTGTGTAGAAACCCAAAATCAGCAGTTTTCCTAAAACACACTCCTAGCCACTTCAATAAGAGCTTATAGAATAACCACAGAGGAATGTGAACAGCAGTGTAAAATACATTGTAGTGCAGATGTGGTGCTATGGATGCTCTGTTTCCCCTTTGCTCAGGGCACATCCTCATCTGCTGGCAACCACAACACATTAATAACACAAACATCTTACGTGTAGTGGTGTTGTAAACAGATGTCTTGTTTCACTAAGTTGAAAATGCTTAAATACCATAGAGAGCCTACAAACTGAAGAGATTTTCATATCATTGAAAGGAATAGAGCCTGTATATCCAAAGTTTCTCTAAAAGTTTCAGCTTTGTTTTCAAATACATGTTTATGACCTATACATCTACTAGGAGTATATTTATTCTTAAAGTATTAATGTGATTGGTAATGTGCATTATTCTTTGATTATTACATTTTAGTATATATTGAGACTAACAGATAAAAATAATAAATTCTCTGGAAAATATAACTCAGTTGTTCTACATGTATTTTGAATTTACATTGTATTTATTGAATATTTTTCTGCTCAAAAAAGATATTCCATCATAGAAAATTGACTGAGGAGGAAATGTGTGAAAACTTCAGAAAGCCTTGATGATTGTGTTCAATGGGGGAGGAACAGAAAGGGATGCAAACAGAATCAAATGGCAGCATTGCCAAGGCTCAGCTCAGACTTATTCTATGAAACTTGTTACATTTTTCCAACAAGGCCATAAAATCCATCACAGAAGCATGTGATTAGGATAAGCAATTAAACTTTGTTATAAGAGCAAGCATTTCTGAGTAACCAGAGAGAAGTGTGCTCCAGTGCATATTTAAATGCTAGTATTAAGAACTGCAGCACCAAGACAGAGAAAGAGAATGCAGGGGTTCAGCAGAACAAATTACTACACTGGTTTTCAGAGTATTTCACTTGTTTCCATGTTTCAATGTATGTGTGCCAAGGCTACTTCTATGTTCCCTTTTTTCTTCCTTCTGGCTTCCAACAAGAAAATATTTGTGAATACTTGTTTTACCTACTGGTTAAGAGGAGCAGATCTGCTGTCCTTTATAAACTGCTTTGCAGATCAATCAATAATACATGCAGTCAGCATCCCAGTAACTAAAAGGGGGTAATCATTTTTGCTTCAGCGACAATTAGAGGTAAAAGTACTATATTTGCAGCAATGAAATATTTATTAGTAAGTAACCTTGGTCATGTAAGTCCATTTTTCAGATTAAATACTTGTACATTGTGCATACACATACAGACGTCAATACGTACAAAGTAGGATGAAATAACTGTCCTGTCAGTGTTCTTATAGCAGCACGTGATGTATTTATGAAGCAATTTCAACAAGGGTAAACTATGAAATGACCACTTCAACTACTATTTTATTATGATTGCAAAGTCATTATTGCAAACCATGGGCCCAACCCTTCTGTTATGCCAAGACTATCAACCATTTCCATGATAGCTGCTTCAGGCTGACAGTGATGTACCTGTCAGAGAAATGAGAGCTTCTTTCTCTCTGACAGGTTCCTGTACTACACCATGCTATGCCAAAGCCCGGTAACAGCCATGAGCACAGAGCAGCAGCAGTGATGTAAACGGGGAGCTGCACAGCCCTGCAGCCTTTGCTGACAGCTTAAAATCATATTGATTGCTCCAGGGTAGTAACAACTTGAAAGCATAGCTGTATTCCCCTCTACCCCTCTTGCTGTATATCCTTTTCTGGCTTTTGAAAGCTAAGACTAGCTCTTTATAGGACCTGAATCTCATTGAGGCATTGAATTCAACTGGAATATAAATAACTAGTAAAAGTAATTTTAAAACCTCTATGAGGAAAACTTACTGTAGGTACAAAACACATTTAACTAAATCCTTCATATAATTCTGTAGTCAGTGAAGAATTTTACTGGCACTCAATTTAAAGTCTTATGCAGAGGCATAGTTCAGCTTCATCTTGGCCTTTCATACCTGTGAGATTTCAAACAAACTGCAGACTATCAGCCCCAGAATCTTGAAGCTTGTTAATCAAGGTATTAGCATATTCCAACAGGTTGTTAACAAAGCAGAGACTGAAAAAATGCAAACCAACATTAGAAAGGAGAGGTTTCAGCATACTTATGTTCTGCAAATGCTAAATAGCACTCAGAAAGTAATTGCTGATCTCGGACATAATCCACACATCTTGTTCTAGTATTAGAAGTGAATTGTGGTGAGTCTTTATCTCAGGAACAGGCTGATTAGGATTTTCTTGCTAAAAATGAAAGACTCATCACCTGTTGCAGTTGTCTTGCGCTTATTTGGCAGCTCCTAATCCTTTATATAAATTTCAAGTGAAAGGAATTTAGCAGCCAGAAAGGGTCTGTGCAGCTGAGACTGGTGGAAATGTTTATTAAAGGCACTCCAGAAGGTTTCCAGCTGTTTCTTCCACCTGCTTTACTCTAAAGCCTGGTGCAGAAAAATGGAAACAGCTGAGTCCAGATGCCCATTCTGGGATTCATTTCAGTGTAGATCAGCACAAAAACTTCTTGGACATATGAAAACTATGTGGCCAGTGTAAGGTGGCTGCCAGTAACTCCTTTGTGTCCTTCAGATGGCACATTCTGATGTTCATGCCAGGAATGGTGAGTAGAAATCTTAGCTGCTGGTACCAAAATCTTCACCGCGTTGGCCAACTTTAACATGGTCTCGATATTGCAGATTAATATCCTCATACTGTAGTCTGGAGGGTAAATTTTGTTTCCTGATGTGACGAGAACAAGAATGTAAGTGGCATGTTATCTTTTTAAGGACTTAATAAGTAAATAAATGGTCCTGCTGAATACAAGACCTGCAGAATAGAGAAAGAGCTAAAGAGTGTATGCAACTCCTTAGAGCTGGTTATAAAGCCATGAGTTCAGAGTGAGGTTCTTGCTGATGAAAACTGTCAAGAATAGCTGAACTTAAAAGGGCTTTCCTGGATGCAGAGAAACCTTTCTCTAGAAATTAAAATACCTGAAAGTGACTCCCATTCAGTATAAGGAAAAGTGGCAGCATCCTTATTTCAGCAGTCTAGATTGTGTGACTATTCTCTCTCTATGAAATCAAGTCAATTAGTGAAACTTTTAATTAGAATGGCTATTGGTATGGGCTAGATCATAACCAGGTTGCTGAAGAAAGCAATCACAATTACTTAATCTAAGGAGAATTATTAAATAGAAGCATAACATCTGGAGCTTCTTGGGAAGAGAATAATATTAACCTAAAATACAGGGGATTAGAAATATGGAAGAGAGTAAAACAAAGGTCATCACCTGATAGAAATCGTTTTTCATTATGTCATGACAGGCATATATTGTATTAAGGTAAAAGAGGAAAAAGCGATCCTTGCACTCATGTCATGATTTAACCCCAGCTGGCAGCTACCACACAGTCACTCTCTCACTTCCCCACCAGCAGCCCAACCAGCCCAAACCAGCATAACTTATCTTTCCTATCAGCAGGAAAGACACCTCACTGCTACCACCAGTAGAGCACGGCAAAAAGTTTTCCTTTTTCCTGGGAATGAAGAGACTCTTTCTCCTTCAGATCTACTTTCTCCTGCTTGACAATTTCTTTCTCTGGGTTTGTTATTTTACTTCTAACTTTGCTTTTCATTCTCCATTTTTAGCTGTTTGCTGAATTTTCCTTTTTTTGCCACCTTCTGTTTCACTGCCTAGTTTTTTCACACTCTCCTGTTGACTCAGCATCCTTCTCTTTGATCTTACATTTTTATTTTGCTTTCTGATCTCAGCCTTCTCTCCAGTGCAAAGTAATCCTTTCTGTACATAGAGAAAGAGGGGTTTAAACTAAAGTTGCTGGAGGAGGGGAACCTCATTCCATCCCACTCTTACCAGTTTGATGCCATTTTCAGAAAGAGATGCCCAGAGCTTGGAGAGGCATCACGTGTCAGGGGGAGAGCACCTGAAGAGCAGCACAGAGGAATTCCAGCTACTAGGTCAGCCTCTTGGGGGGCCCAACTCAAATACCTCTATGCAAACCCAGGCAGCATGGGGAGTAAACAAAAGGAGTCTAGAGACCTGCACACGCCTGCAGGGCTATCATCTCATTGACATCGAGAAGATGTGGTGGGAGGGCTGCTGTGACTGAAGTGCTGGAATGGAAGGATGCAGGCTCTTTAGGAAGGACTGGCCGTGCAGAAAAGGAGAGGGTGTCAATGACCAACTGGAGTGCATATGGATAGATGAGGATCTGACTGAGAACTTATGTGTCAGGAACAGGTGACATTATACTGGGGCTCTGCTACAGGTCACCCCAACATGAAAACTGAGCAGATGACAGATATAGACAGACACGAGCACCTTTACATTCACAAGTCCTGATCCTCATGGGGGACTTCAATCACCCCAATATCTGTTGAAAGAACAGTCCAGAAGGTTCCTGAAATTCACTGGTGTTAACTTTCTTTTGCAAGTGAGAGGAGCCAATGAGAAGAGGTGCTGTGCTGGACCTTGTTCTTACAAACTGGGAGGGTCTGATGGGGCATGTGAAGCACAAGGGCAGCCTGGACTGCAGTGGCCATGACATGGTGGAGTTCAGGATCCTAAGAGAAGTGAGGATGGCACTCAGCAAGCCCTCTGCCCTGGACTTCAGAAGAGCAGACTCTTCAGCGATCTGCCTGGTAGACTACTGTGGAATACAGCCTTCATTCCTACGGAGGGAAGAGAGACCCAAGAAACTGGGTTAATATCATCTCCAAGCCAGAAGCTATGACAACAAAGAGGAAGTCAAACAAAAATGCCAGAAGACCTGTGTGAATGAACAAGGAGGTCCTGGACAAACTCAAACATGAAAAAGGATCCTACAGAGGGCAGAAGCAAGGAAAGGTAGGAATACAGAGAAATTGTCCAAGAAGCCAGTGATGAGGTTAGGAAAGCTAAAGCCCAGACAGAATTGAATATGGCCAGTCATGTCAAGTGCAACAAGAAATGATTCCATAGGTTCATTGGTGATAAAAGGAAGGCTAGGGAAAATGGGGGTCCTCTCTGGAAGGGGACAGGAGACCTGGTAACCCAGAATAGAGAGAAGGCTGAGGTACTCAATGACAATTTTGTCTTTCTTCTCTGGGAAATGTTCCAGCCATACCACCCAAGTTGCAGAAGGCAAAGACAGGAACTGGGAGAATGAAGAGCTGCCTGCTGTAGGAAAAGACCAGTTCCAAGTCTATTTAGGGAACCTGAAGGTGCACAAGTCCATGGGACCTGATGAGATGCATCCATGAGTCCTGAGGGAAATGGTGGATGAAGTGGCTAAGGCACCATCCATTATATTTGAGAAGTTGTGGCAATCTAGTGAAGTTCCCACTGACTAGAAAAGGGGAAACACAACCTCTTTCTCCCCAGCAAGGGAAAAAAAGAAAGAACCAGGAAACTATTGGCCATCTCACCTCAGTGCCCATCCAGGTCATGAGCAGAAGCCACTGAAAACACTCTAAGGCGTATGGAAAATAAGGACATTTGTGACAGCCGAGAGTGGCTTTACTAAGTTCCAATAAAGACAGGCTGAGAGAATTGGGGCTGTTCAGCCTGGAGAAAGGCAGGCTCTAGGGAGTCCTTACTGCAGCCTTACAGTAACTAAAGGGGGCCTACATGAGAGCTGGAGAGCACTGCAAGGGCCTGTAGTGACAGGACAAGGGAGAATGGCTTTAAACTGGAAGAGAATGGGTCCAGATTAGGTATTAGAAAGATGTTCTTACTGTGAGGGTGATGAGACACAGGAACAGGTTGCCCAGGGAAGTTGTGGATGCCCCATCTCTGGAAGTGTTCAAGGTCAGTCTGGCTAAGGCCCTGGTCCAGTGGAAGGTGTCCCTACCCTGGAGGGTTGGAAGAAGATGAACTGTAAGGTCCCTTCCAACCCATATCATTCTATGAGTCTGTGATAACCAATCCCCAACTTATAAATCTCATTTCCTATTCCCTCTCATTTCCTTCTGTCTCATCTATTATTTTTAATGTTTTCTCCTCATTGTATTATTTTTATTGTTTTCTCCTCTGCTTTCCTCCATACTACTCAGAGCTCTTTCTATCCAGGGCATTTACCTTAACCTTAACATAGGAAAGGGTTGCCCAAAACTTACTGATTTTTACTTGCAGATAAAAGTTTGTCTGTTATTAGCTTGTTTTATTTAAGAACAAAGTGTAACAAGACTTCAGATGTAATGAAAACGCAGATATTCTAGTAGGCATAGCAATTTTATTAAATAATATTCTGTCTTCACACTTCTTTAAATATTTAAAGTCGTTTTGCAGCTCTTTTCACATAGTACACAAGCAGAAAGCAATTGGGCAAAAATAGCAGTCATTAACTTTGTAGATGCACTAAGCACAGCAGGTAGTATACAGGATTCAAATTCAAACCACCCCTTTTCAGAAGCAAAGTCTGGAGGGGTTCTGCTTTCTGCAGAAGACACAGGGAGTATCATCTGAAGGCTCATTAAAATAAAACATGAGGACTGATCCTTATATCTTTGTTGCGATGAGTAGACAAAACTTATTTGGAACTCAGGAAAATTGTGCATAAGAGGAGAAAAAAAATCCTTAAACAAAACCTATGAAAAAAAATCTAGATTAATGAAATAAACAAAATATTGGTTAACTGCGTTACAGACTCTAAAGGATGGAAACCTGACTTTTGCAAATGTGTGAGTATGGTAGGTAGAAGTCCATAAAAATTATTTGGTACTTTTCAGCATGCAGAAGTGCAGTATGTAGTAATCCAATATTGCCCTTAACATGTTTGTTATCTCTTGGGGAAAAGGTACATAGGTCATATTTGTAACAGAACATAAAGAAAAGTGTGCTATTGATTGGTCTCGCTGGCTGTGCACTCTGCTTTTGCTATGTTATTTACAGCCACCTTCCTTTTCCACCTTCTCCATGAAGGTCAAAAGTTAGATTCCTGTCCAACAGTTGTAAACTGTAAATAGACCCCACTGAAAACCGAAGAATAATTTTCTGTGAAGGTTGAGTCCCTTGTACCAGCAGGCATAACCACACTGCAGATCACCAAAGCTGCTCTCAGCAACCACAAGGTTTTTGGCAGGATTACAGTGACTCCACATGGTTGCAGAATCAGTGGTGCCATTCTTAATCTCTCTGTGACCTCCAAGACACAGAACCTCCCAAGTTTCCCAAGTTTGTTTCTTTACTGAATGAGAAAACCAACCAGATTTACTGCATTTCGTATCCCTTAATGTCATGTAATTTCTATATTAGTAAATTTAAAAGCAACCAGCACTGGAAATCTGTATCCACTGTGAAAGTAATCGTGTCAATGTCATTGAGACAGTACAGGCTGCACCACAGGCACAGGTTGATGCTTTACAGAGGTGCACATGCCATTCAAAAGAGATTTTTGCAAAGCATTTAGAGGCTTCTTCTTGGGAGTCTGTGAGTTCCTCTTGTCCACAGACATAGTAAGAATGCTGGTTTTTGCAGTGCTACTTCAACTGGTCAAAAGATTATCTACTACCCTGGGCTGAAATAGAATGTGAGAAAGGGCAGGTTATCCTAAAGCTGCTTGGTATCCAGGGAGTTAATAAAATGTTGACAATCAATCTTTGGAAACTTTCCTGCTAACAAGCCCTTTGTAGTGTCCTCTGTTACATATGAAGAGTTGCTGGTTTCAGTCTCCAGCTTTGTAGACAGCTTTCAGAAGGAAGGAAACCAACATAAAACTGCTTTGGTTAGTTGCAGCCTCAATAAAAGGTCAAGGATTAAAGGTGGAAAAAACAGAACTAACCTTCTTGCTGCAAAGGTGCCATGGCTATATATGGGCAAAAGGATGGTAGAGAGGCAGTGGGAGAAAGTTCATTTATCCTTACCCCATATCTACAGAAATAACTGTCCCAAGGAGAAGGCTGAAGGACTTCCATGTGTAGGGACTTCAAGCATTCCCCTTTCCTGAGCACTTCATTTCCCTCTGTGAGTTTTATAATTAATTAGCAACATGCCATTAGCTATGGCATCATACAGTAGACTTCACCTAGTAAGGCCTTTCCATCCATATCAAGCAGGATAATATATTTCAAAGTCAAAAGGAAAAATGCATTAGGTAACATGATGGCAACAGTAACCCTTCTGGATATATTGCACCATAAATACTAGGAACCACTACAGTAGAGCTTTTATCAAATCCTGGCCCTGAATGTAAGAGACTGAGGCTTCCACAAATCAGAAAAATGATAAAATAAATCAATCTTCCTGATGTCATATTATTGCAAGATGCCATCCCTAAAGAACACAAGATAGCCAATAGCTGGTATGACAAATGGACTGGCCACTGCTGCAGCTTTGAGACATACAGTCATCGCAGGTTAATCAATGTAAAGGAAATAAAATACCAATTCTTTGATGCTGTTATTCAAAGCTCCTGTTTGGCAGAGTATTAAAATATATATTGCTAATTTGGAATTCAGATTGCCTTCACCAGCAGCCCTCCTAAGCTTAAAAGTAGGCATGCATTTAAATTTCTTACAGAAATGGAACTTAAAAGGGAAAATGGGCTAATAAAGATTCAGTAGTCTGAGCTGACGAACCAACCAATTTTGAATTCAGACAGGGATGGTGCTTTTCATGTTATAAGGAAGGCACCTACTGTTCATGTTTGCTACTTTGTAAACCATCATGCTTGCTCTGTTGGCACTGGCATCCCATAATTTTTTCCCTTATCCAATTAAGGCTGAAGCTGAAATTCCCCTCATAAATCTTTCTTCCCCAAATAATTCAACTGGTTTTACTTACCTCCACAATGATTAGCTGAGCATGCATTTTCAAAGCCTTTTTCTTCCCCCCATTCAAATGTGAGGTCATGTGCTGGCTTCGAAATTGATTTTCAAGGAAAATGTGCTTTACTGAGCACCTCAGCTTCCATGAACATGGTGGGACAGGATGTAAACCTGTGCAGGAAGGCCTGTAACGAAGGACACAAAGTGGTAGCAATATCACTAAAAAAAGCAAGAGGGAGAGCTGACACCTGCTCCTGTATGAGCCCTGTGTGACTATAGCTGGCTGCCTCCTCCATGGCCAGAGATGAAGTTCCTGCAGAAGAAGGCATAGAAATGGGTGTTGTATGTACCTGTATGTTGCCTGAAACAGAATTGCCACTGCATATGTGCAGTTTATTAAAATAAAAAAATAAAATTTTGGCCTAGAAGCTAAGACCCATCATCTTCATCTAACCATACCTAAATTTATGCCAGCTGTTGTACCACATCAGACCTACCACTCTTCAAATTGCTGGCATAATGCCAAAACATGGTCCAAAACACACTGAATCTAGTCTGTTACTTTGGGGCAAAACTGGGAAAGAACTACAACTTATCCATAAATATCATTTAGCACAAATTACAAAGACAATGCATTTGAGAAGGTCTAAGTGAAGTTTTGTTTAATAAAGCAAACTGTGAAATTGCAGGAGTCTCTGGAAAATTAAAAAAACATTCTGTTTTATTTTTAGGAGCCAGATAGAACTGGAGGCAGGAAGAAAAAACATTTGTAATTTTATATGTAGAACAAAAACGTTTTTATCGAGTAAAAAAAATGCATGAGGTAAGATGGTATTGGTTTAGGTGCTTTTAAAAACAGACCCCAGCTGAAGGGACAGATTATGTAAAGGGACATACACTGCAGCACCAATATTTTATATATGTTGTTGTACAAAATGTAGTATCACTGGCTGATTTTTCTAAATTTAATAATAGAGTAAGAACATGCCTGTTTGAAAGAGTCTCCAACTCAGTAAGGAAAATGAAGGGGTGCTGAGACAAAACACCAAATCCTGTGTTTCAATGACAGCTCCTCCTGGTTTCAGGCACCACCACAGCTGTGCTGATACTAACCCCTATAAATAGGAAGACTTTGATTTTTTTGCTCTGTTTCAAGTAGGGAAAGTTAGATAGACAAGAGAGAGTCTTATCAGGCTTAAAAAAATTTTCAAAAGAGAGGGAGATTTTTCTACTTTGTTTCAAAACATGAAGTAAATTAAGAATTTTTAAAAGAAATGGTACTAATTCCAAATAAACTTTAAAAATACCTTCTTCTTCAAAACACAGCTGGAAAAATAGCTGTTGCTCCAGTAATTCCCACTTCATTATGTTCCCACTGATGTTGAGACATCTTCACCTGGTGTGAGGTAATGCTCTCAATGAAGAATTAGGAAGGAGGGACTGGAGAGCAGTGTGCTTTGAGTTGGGCTACAGCATATCTTCTAGTCTTCAATTCTTCCAGCATTTTGTTCCAACGGCTCTACTTTCTTGCTATTTAGGTGTGCTTCATTCCTATTTTGAATTGGCCAGTCTTTAACTTCCTTTTTTTTCCTTTATTCATTCATTAAAAGGAAAAAACAAAGTCAAATGGTTCTGTCTTTGAATGGGTTCTTTTTGTGAGCCTGTATTTCTGAAATTAATTGTTTTATTGATAAGGGGTGGCATGCTATTTGAACATCTCAAGCAATTACATAAATTTTGTAAACATAGGCAAATATTCGTAATTAATCAGTGACCATTATTTTTTTTAATTACTTTAAAAGCTAGTCACGTATTTTACGGGGTTATGCCAAAGCCTTTTTCCTTTGAGAAAAACAATGTTGTCGACATTGAAATGCCTGGGGGGCTCTTCAAATCTGATACATCCAAACCTTTAAGTGGTCATTGAGGATGAATGTGATAAAAGGGAAGAGAAGGGAATGTATTCCTTGAAAGATCATAGGAGCATAGAAAATGAGAGGAAAATGTAACACTAGAAACTATAAAAGATTTCATTGTGGCCGTGGCAGAAATCTTTATCTGGTTTTGGAGTCCATAGCTGAAGAAAGGATTTTGAGAAAAAATAATAAACACACATGAAAATATTGTATGAGTTGGTAAATTGATCCATACTAACAAATTCAAGTGGTCAAATATCAGATGCATGTGGGAAAACTTAGGGAGCAAAACAAAGTCCAAAAGGGGAATATAAAAGTGGTACCTCAAGGGGTTCTTTTTACGAACTTAACAATATAGAGAAGCAAGACCATATGTAGTGAAACTGGATGAACATGCAGATTGAAATAATTACTCTTAAATTAAATATTACTGAGATTGTAGTGAATTCTATGACCAGCAGTTTTTTCCACCAAGACTGTAAGTGTTCACTATAACTTCTGCTTCATGTAGTGTCCTCTGACTCTATGTTGTATCTGTTTTATAGAAGAGTGTTCCTTAAATATATGTTAGTGTCAAAAAGCCTGAACTGGAAGTATTTAAGGTGAATTGGTTTTTAGTAAATGTTTTTCAAGAAATCTATGTTTTCTTGACTTGAATTCTTTGTATTTAAAGAAAAATTGCTGAAAATTTTAAACTTCCTGTGAAAATAGTGTTGGTTTCCCTGTTTTTGATAAGCCCTTTGAAGAAAATATCCATTAAAAGCTGTATACTGAAGACATTTTGAAAAACATAGATTTTCAGAACCAAATTGAAGCAGTCATCTATTACATATTCAAAGAATGTATCTTCTCTTTACTTGTGTTTACTGCATTTATTGGTGCTCTAACAGTTGCAAGAGTAATTTCAAGTATGTTTGCACTATACCTACAGCCTTATGATGCTGGATCTGTTGGTCTTAAGAGATATCCTTCTAATTCATTCTGATATAACCTTGGCCATATTTATTGTATTTGCTAGGATTAATGGAGGGAAGCCAATTTGAAGGATTAGGATTTTCAGTCCTCAATACATACAAATATTTTCCTACTGAATACATGACCTTAGCCCATAGTTACTGTGGGGAATTTCCTATCTTGGGGGTTCTCTCTTATTTCACCACACAAACCTTGGCACTTTCCCTTTTGCTTATTTTAGAGATATTTCTATCATGTCATCAGATTCTGTGATTTTCTAAAAACTTAGTTGATCATATGTTTTCTGCTAACCTCAACCCTTTATCTGCTCCCTAGTTTATGTGCTGGAGTTCGGAGGCTTACTCCATATTTGTTGTCCATACAATCACTACATCTTACCAGTCTGTGTTGCTTCTTGTGGAAATAGTTTCTTTCCTCCACTGCAAGGTACACACCCACAGTAACACCAGTCCAGATTCAGCTGAACTCTTGATTTTTATCAGATTACCAGATCCAGCTGCTCTTTGGAGAAAATTTAGGTTAGGTTCTGTAGAGTTGAGCTTGGTTATATTTGGGCTTCAAGTTCAATTTATAAAAGCAATTTATAGTCTCAATAATATTTGAGTCTTGTTGTATTCTACACTGATTTTCCTGCTGCTTCCTTTCCAGTCATTCAGGTGAAAATATCCATGGGTTTGCCTGTTTAATCTAACAGAATCTAACAGAAGGGACACAGTAGCTGTTCCCTGTTTATTCCTCTTCTGTTTGAGAGTCTGTGAACAAGCTGGTAGAGAAGTCTTCTGGAAGAGAGATCTGCATCCTCTCTGAGAGGCACAGAAATACTCTCTTAGCTTTCTGTGAGTTTTGATTTGAACACTCACAGCTATGGAGGTTCTTTAGGCTTTGTGAGTTAGATAGGGGCTGCAACTTTCTCAGCAAAGCAGCAGTGTTGAATACTGAAATAAGTGATGTGTACAAGAAGAAAATAAAATTAAATGAAAGTGGCTCAGAGAAACCAGAGCTGACTTTTCTGGAGCAATTGGTCCTACTGTTAGAATATGGAGTAATATGCTGTCTTTAGCTGTGAATCAGGACATTATACAACACAGGACAAAAAAAGGGTAGAAAACTCATTGCCCAGTTTTAAAAATGAGTAACAGTGCTGCACTGTGGTGTTCCAGAAAATGAATGGGCTTCTTTGCCACCGATGCAGAGTGCAAGGAAGGAACTGGATCTAGTTACAATACTGCTAGCACCAAACCCTCAATAATGAGACACAGGCTGTTGCTTGTGTGTTCACTGGAATTTTAGAAAGACCATCAATAAGAGAAGAGATTCCTTTATTTTGATCAGGATTTCAAGGTTATCAAATTAATTTCATTCCAATTAAACTTTAAATTCTGAAACTTAAAAAAAAATTAAAAGAAGGTGTGAGAAATGGGGGGGGGGGGGGGGAGGGCAAGGAGGAGTGTTACTGATTTTTTCCTTAGTTATACTTTTGGCATCATCAGGTACTTTAAATATCCTAAGATCATGAAGCAATGCCGTTATAATGCATTGATGCATAGCACTTTAAATTGACAATTAACATTTTTCTTAGCATGTATTTTCTGTCATGTATTTTATGTCAATAAAGGCATTGACTGGATGAAACTATAACTACAGTTGGGCTAAATTCAAATTACCACTGTAATTGAAGATTTTGCTTTCAGGTTGCAGGATCAGCCCCCATTCTCTGGCAAGTGTTTGAATCATGACTAAGAAAAACCCGGGTCCGTAAAAGGAAACAACAATACTACATATCTTTAAGATTTTTATATTTTATTTGTTTTTGTTCAGAATTTCTATCCTTTTTTCAAAATATTCATGCCCTAGTAAGCTGATAATCTCAAGAGAGTTAAAAACATCAAGAAAGGGCAAATTATTCAATTAATACAAACATCCTTTTCTTTTCCTCCTGCCTCAGTGTCATTGTATTCAAAAACTCTCCTGATGATTTACTACAACATAGCATTTTATATTTTATAAGCTGCCAGAAAAATAAACTAGTCTAAACAAATTAGATATTTCAAAGATACCATTTTGCAAGTAAACTAGAAAGATTTTCTTGGAACTTGTGATACTAATAACAAATGCTGTTTCTTGAACAGCAATTAAGTATTTTCCCAGTGAAAATACTGCAACTACTCAGAGCTGTTGCAGGTTATTTTTAGTCCTCACAGACCTCTGTAAATATTTATAACACCAAAAGGCAGTCAAGCAGTGACACCCAGTGGTTTCAGAATTCTGTCTTCAGTCTCTATTGCAGAGAAATCTTTTGTTTATCTCTTGTTTTCAAATCCAGTGTTACTCAAAATGAGTAAAAAATTTTCTGTTGAAGAGGTAATCAGAATCCAGTAGTTATTCATGGTAATCCAGACTTCTCCACCTCACTAGGGTACTCTAGATTAAATGATTTAACTACCACCAGTATGGATATTAGTCAGTTCCGTGTATTCAGGGAGTTACTCAAGAAATGCATAAACTATGCAAATAAGCTATGAAGTAAGCCTTTGAACAATCAAGGGTACAAAATTCTGTGCTTAAAATCATTTAACTGTCAGACAGAAAGAACATTTTTAACCATTTTTAAAGCCTTTGAAACTCATGAATGGGAAACCATTTTCTATTTAAAAATTCTATTAATATTTATTGTATTAGTAAAAATAAATGAGGTGATGTTAGTACTGGCATTGGGATGACAACTTGACATTCTCAAAGTCACCTGAAATTTAAACTGCAAAGTAAACCAAAATTCTGCCAAAACAACTTTTCCTATCAAACATGACTGAACTACAATTTCATCAGAGGCATGTCTTGACAAGAAATTGTCTGCCTCCATAAGGAGTGAATGCAAGAAGTCTCTTTTTTTTACTGCTGTCTCAGAGATAAACAAATATGATACTTTGAGTTTTAAATTAATAGCTTTGCCTTTGAGTTTTAAATTAATAGCTTTGCTTTATCAAAACAAGCAAAACATCTTAGTCACGTAGTACAGATGACCATAAAAACAAATCAGATCACCCAGCCTTTTAAAATATTCCAAGAGCCGTTCTCAGGGCATGTCTCTACCAATCTTGCAGACCCTACAGAAGAAGAATCCTAGCAGAATTCCTTGTTTTGCTTCTCTACCAGTCCAGTGTAAACAGTTGCATGTGCGGGAATAAAGAGAGTGTGAAACTGCATTATAGTTATTTCAGAATAAAGGCTCTATGATTTAACACAAGTTTTATTAACTGAGCCCAGGAAGAGGATACAGAAGTCCATGTCCATCACTCTCACACATCTCAGTGTTCTGTCAGGTTGTTGACTGCCCACTGCAGGAGATGATGCAAGACAGGCATGCACCACACCATTCCTGAAAACATCGATGTCTATACAGTGGAAATTCTGTAAACAGCAGTTGTGAGCAATAGTCTGTACTCCCACAGCAGTGGGAAGGTGTAGGGGCATCTGATGCCTTTTCCTGGTCTTAAAATCAAGAGTCAAGCACGGCTAGAAGGGAAAAAGGGATTTTACCTTGGTATTTATTTTAAGGATCCTTAGGTGCACACATCCAGGTCAAATGCACCGAAATGCACACCACAATCCCCCCCAAAAGATCGGGTATAACATTATAGGTTTTACTAATTAGCATATCTATCAAAGATTCCCCAATGAGAGGCTCAAGTGAGCCTCCCTCCCCAAGGACCCTTCCCCTGGATGGTTCTATCTCAGTTTACAGAATGTGTTCTGGAGAGGACCGTGGGGTCTGGGGCACACTGATCCCTACCTACGAAGCTTCTAAAATGTTTAGTCTCCTAGCTGAACAAACAAGTCCAAGAATGTAGGCAAAAAGGACTAAGAATACAGAAGTTGTAAAAAGGTATAGCAGGGGTACAAAAGAAAAGGAAAAAATCTTCATGGCATCACATCTACTTAGAAATTCATAACAACTCCCAAGCCAAGGTGTTGCTGAAGATCCAGCCAGATGCTACACGGCATGAGAAACAGCAACAGATGAGGGAAAGGAAGTCAGAGAGAGCTGTTCCTCTGGAAAAGGAGGACACTGAAGTTCTGCCAGGAAGAGCTGGCCTTCAGCACCAAGGTTGCCCCCTATAACTGCTTCATTAGGAATTCTTTCCAAAATTGGACAATAAACAATTTCAAATACAATAAAACAAGGGAAAACAGTAAAAGTGCTCAGGGGCCTGTTAGATAACAGCTCCAAGGTCAGAGACGTTTCAGGCTAGAGAAACCATTTGCTGACTACTCTCTTCTTCTTTCTCCTTTTCTCTTCTCATAGCTAAAGGCCAAGGGAGCTGGGCCTGTTTAGCATGGAGAGGACAGAGGGAGAACCTTATCAGTGTATCTAAGTATCTGAAGGGAGGGTGTCAGGAGGATGGAGCCAGGCTCCGCTTGGTGGTGACAAGCAGTAGGACAAAAGTCAATGGGCAGAAACTGATGGACAGGGGGTTCCACCTGAACATGAGGAAGAACTTCTTTACTGTGCAGGTGACCGAGCACTGGAACAGATTGCCAAGCAAGGTTGTGGACCCTCTGTCTCTGGAGATGTTCAAAAGGTCTTTGGATACAATCCTGCATGACGTGCTCTAAGGAACCCTGCTTAAAAGGGGTGTTGCACTAGTTGATCTTCAGCGGTCCCTTCCAATCTTACCCATTTTGTGATTCTGTGAAATTGCAGAGGAGACTGGATTGGGTTTCTGTAGCAAGGTTTTGGCATCTGAGGAGCTGCAGGTGAGAATACACCAAAAGCCGCTCCCATGTTGGACAACTGGCTCCAAGACAGATCCACCTCTGGCCAAAGCTGAGCCCAGAAGGAACTTTGGTGGCACCCTGATAACAATGGGAGGGAGTAGTAACATCTACTTGGAAATTCATAACAGCTACCAAATGGAAGTCTGAATAAAAGAGACATTGTTGAGGTTTTTCCCAGGATATTTCACTCCCTTTTCTTATTTTTCTTCTTTAAAATATACAGTGAAGTATTTAGTTTGGACACCAGATGCTGCTATGGCTTGTTTTATACTGAGGTGCCAGCTATCCCTTATGTTCCAAAAACAATGCCAAACCTGCTAGCAAGAGACTTATTATAGTGTCTTTCTTACAGTGTTAAGTTGTTCCAAGTGGGCAACTCTTCCTGTTAAAGTTTTCCCTCTTTTTAATAGACTAGACCATTGTTACCATTACCTGTAGTTACTGGCTATTTGAAGTAACAAGCCATATGGGAGAACTACAAGTGATGACCAAACAGAGAACAGAGCAAAGAGGGAAGTAGGTATTTCCATAATTGTATCTACATTTTCAGCTGTATTGATTCTACAAAGGTGGGGATTGTGCAAACACTGCTTTTAGGGAAAATCAGTTTGGCTTAGCAGAAGTGAAAGTTTTTCCTTGTGTTCAGGAGTGCTCTTCTACCAGAGTAGTAAGACAGAGCTTGTAACCTTGCAAGCAAAGCATCAGTGCCCACTGCCTAAATCTTCATGAACAAGCATATTGGAAAAAGACTTCACAGAAACATTTAGATGATCCCATCTCTCATTGCTAACCCACCCCCTGCCCCAATATCATTTATCTAACACAACCATTTTTGGGTATGAGCTCAGTTATCTAACAGCAGGAGCTTGGCCCCCTTCACAATATCTATATTAGTATGATCCACAGCAGCTGCTAAGTACCTGGAACCCTCAAATGTCTATTCACAGTCTGGTCACTCCGTGAGTAGGTGCCACAAAAGCCAGGTCCTTATCTAGAGGTAGGTAGAAATCTCCCCAAACCAAAGGTCATAATTGTGTCTCTTTTGTGGGAGTTCAAAACATCTTTATATGTATGCAGCTCTTCTAGAAAAGACAGCTTTTGCAGCATTTTTGGCTTTCAAACTTGTTCCTGTCAGACAGTTCATGGTATTTCAGGAGTTTCCTAAGAGACTTGCTTTTTCTATTTCCCCATCAAAAAACTTTGCTTTCAAATGGAGAGAATGTATTTTCTCTAGGGATGAAACCAGGGAAATACCAGCATAGCAGACACTAATAATTAAGAAGTCAATATTGTTGGTACACATTTTTTTACAACACCTGGGCACAAATGAAGGGTAAAAAATGCAGATGTTTATTTTAACAAAACACAGCCCATCAAACAAATGATCCTGATCTGCACAGCTCTCTAATTGAAATGACTTGGAAATACTGCTGTGACAAAGACTGTAAATAGACAGCAAGCCATGGAATTAGCAAAGTATAAAACCAGATATAATCACTGGAATTTCTCCTGCTTAAACCCAGGCTGCACTCAATCAATTTCATTTGATGTCTTTTCTCCTCAGGTTACAACATGAAATGCTGTCACTGAAATGACTCAACTAGCTAAAGATACAGTTAGGACCATTTCTCTGAGGTTTCATGAGAAACCTTAGGTACGACCTAATTGCAGTCTTCCACTACCTGAAGGGAGCCTACAGGAAAGACAGAGAGGGACTGTTTACAAGAGCATATAGGGACAGGACAAGAGGGAATGGATTCAAACTGAGAGTAGGTTTAGATATTGAAGAAATTCTTCACTGTGAGGGTGGTGAGGCACTGAAACAGGTTGCCTACAGAAGTTTTGGATGCCCCAGCCCTGAAAGTGTTCAAAGCCAGGTTGGATGGAGCTCTGAACAACCTGGTCTAGTGGAAGGTGTTCCTATCCAGAGGCAGGGGGTTGGAATGAGATGATCTTTAAGATCCCTTCCAGACCATTCTATGATTCATGACTAATAAAATATTCTCCATATTTTCTGCAATATAGTTTCTCCTTCTTTCAAATGTGAATATTTGAGAATTGCTGTATCATTTTAGAATATAACACATATATAGTCAGGATGATCACCAGCAGTATCTGCTTTCAAGTTAGCATTCATTATTCATACACTTTTCTCCTGTAAGACAACTGTACTGACATTCAATTCTTACCTTATGGTATGCTTACATGAAAATGGCTCAAAACAGAATACAAGTGCATGTTCTGAAAAGAGACAAACCCCATTATTTTCAGGCAATTCACCATCACTTCTTTTTAACTTCCTTTCCATTGCAAATGTAAATCCTACTAACCCCACATTCCTGTGGGCAGCAAAAGACTTCAGGAATTTTAGGGTCTGTGTGCAAACACACACCAACCCTTACCTGAACAATCTCTTCTAGCAACATAGTATATATTAAAAAAAAACCCCAGCTTTAACATATAAATATAAATACCTTACATATGACTTCTTTACATTATATTAACTTGGCATTTCGTGATGAGGAAAATATTTTTTTAAGGTCATGTTCTCTCCTCAAACAGTAAGGTTTTGTTTCCTGCAAAATGGGAAGTCTGCACAGCAGTATATGGTTTATCGAGTGACATCTACAACGTGAAGAAGGGAATTTTTGGCAGTTAAAATTATATTGCTTCAAATCCATGGGCATTCTCAGATGGTTGGAGCAGGCAGCAATCAATCTTGGTTTAAACGCACCCCTAAAGTGAATGCTATTAATTAGGACAACTGGCTATGGCTGAGATGACCAAGATCCTAAGCTCTTTCTGAGCAGCAAGCACCAGTCAATATGAATTATGAAGCACTGATGCAAGTTTGTTTGCTGGTAGATTGTTTAACAAATGAGTCAATAGCTCATGCATTTAAAATCATGTTTTCTTTGTCATAATAAGTCACAGCCTCAGTGCACAGCTACAGTGCACTATAGAAGCATGAGCTGAAAACACAGAGATGTGGCCAAGTGTAAGAAAAGAAAATGCTACAACTGAAGAGGAAGTTTCACTGGACATTCAGGGTGCTCACAATTATCTTCTCAAAGTCTAATAGAAGGAATCTACACTGATGGAAAAACAAAGAGGTAGGTAAAGGAAATTATATATGAAATCTTTTCCAGTTTCTCCAGGCAAATGGTACCCTTGTCTCTGACAAAGCAAGTTATGTTTTGTTAATATAATGTAAACTCCACCTTGTGCCGGTTTGGCCAAATTTAGAGATATATCCTCTGAGAGAAGGCACAACCACCCCTCCCCCACCAGGTTCAGGAAAAATAAATTTTCCTCGAAGGAAAGTGAAGGACATAAAAACTATTTATTTAACAAACACACGGGAAAGGAAAATAATGCGAAATAATAAAATCTTCTGCTGTGGAGAAAAAACCTGGGAAAGTGTTCGAGTGTTCGAGTCCTCCCTTTGGTCTCCTCGGAGCTGGGGCTTGGCCCAGGGCCAGGCTCTCTGTGCTCAGTGGAAAGTCCTCCCGATGTGTTCTGATATTGAAGCAGTCCAGCAGAAAAGAGAGAAAATCTGAAATTCCAGGGAAGGAAAAAAAGTTCAACTCTCAGTCTCTCTTTGGAGAAAAGGAAAATGAACAACTGGCCAAAAACTGACGGGGCAGCAGCAAGCCGGGTGCCTCCTCCGTCCCCTGCCGCAGCTGGAAAAAAGGTCGCTATCTCTGTGTGACCTTGAACAAGCTGCAAACTGCTTTGAAAAAGTTTTGCTCAGTTTTTTCTTCCTCCTCTCAGGCTCAGTTTAAAGGCATAGAAAGGCACAAAGTTAATTTCTGAGCATAGGGCAAGGATATGGGATACACATCATAACGTCACCCCAAGACATTCCACCCCTTATCCCATATCGTTGGCTCAATGCCCAAACTAAGATATTCTAGCTCTACACACATACATATATATATATATATACAGAGCTATGTACAAACAGTGACCCTCAGCAAGCAGGGGTATACAAGCATTTCACACTATAGGTGGTTTTCAGACAACAATCAGATCTCCCTGTGGTACACAACATGTAGTTCCATCTTTCTGCATTACCCACCATGTGCAACCAGGTCCCTGAGTAAAGACAACACCACGGATGGGTTTGTCTGTACTCGAGGCAGAATTTATCCACAGTCTTTCCTAACAGACCTCTGACATGCACTACTGGGACCTTATCTCCATCTGTTGTATGCAGGGATTCAGATTGGGCTGAACCTGCTCTATTGGTGGAACCTCGGGTGTTAACTAACTAGGTGGCCTTTGCTAGATGCTGTTCCCAATTTTTGAAAGTTCCCCTACCTAGTGCCTTCAAAGTGGTTTTCAACAATCCATTGCACCGTTCCACTTTGCCTGCAGCTGGTGCATGGTAAGGGATGTGGTACACCCACTCAATGCCATGTCCTCTAGCCCAGGTGTTAATAAGGCTATTCTTGAAGTGAGTCCCATTGTCAGACTCAGTTCTCTCAGGGGTGCCATGCCTCCAAAGGACTTGCTTTTTGAGGCCCAGGATGGTGTTCCAGGCAGTAGCGTGAGGCACAGGGTAGGTCTCCAGCCATCCTGTGGTGGCTTCTACCATTGTGAGCACATAGCGCTTGCCGTGGCGGGTTTGAGGCAGTGTGATGTAATCAATCTGCCAGGCCTCCCCATACTTGTATTTGGACCATCACCCACCATACCACAGGGGCTTCACCCGCTTGGCCTGCTTGATCACAGCGCATGTCTCACAGTCATGGATGACCTGGGAGATACTGTCCATGGTCAGATCCACCCCTCGATCTCATGCCCACTTATAGGTGGCATCTCTGCCCTGATGGCCTGAGGCATCATGGGCCCATCGAGCTAGGAACAATTCTCCCTTGTGTTTCCAGTCCAAGTCTACCTGTGACACTTCTATCTTTGCAGCCTGATCTACCTGCTCGTTGTTTTGGTGTTCCTCATTACCCCTACTCTTGGGGACATGGGTATCTACATGGCAGACTTTCACAACCAGCTTTCTTACTCGGGCAGCGATGTTTTTCCACTCTTCAGCAGCCCAGATTGGTTTCCCCCTACGCTGCCAATTAGCTTTTTCCCACTTTTCTAACCATCCCCACAGAGCATTGGCTATCATCCATGAATCAGTGTAGAGGTAGAGCTTTGGCCACTTCTCTCTTTCAGCAATGTCCAGGGCTAGTTGAACAGCTTTGAGTTCAGCAAGTTGGCTTAATCCACCTTCTCCTTCAGTAGCTTCTGCAACCTGTCGTGTGGGACTCCATACAGCTGCTTTCCACTTTCGTGGTTATGGGATACACATCATAAAGTCATCCCAAGACACACCTTCAAGTCTAAACTGGAATTGCTACATTTAAGTCATGTCCTTGTGTCACCTGGGTGTCCCAAGAACAGTGCTACATGTTTTCAGCTGTGTGCACATCCTTGTTAAATTAATTAATGGCTTTACTTCATCCAATTTCTGCCAAAAAGATATAAAAATGCTTGCACACAGGAACACTGTTGCCTCTGGTTATAAAGAGCTTTCAGATGCAAATCCTCATTCTTGCTATAACAAGTCTCTCAAATATGTCTGTTGTCCTCCGTGCTGTGCTGAATGTGGGTCAGAGAAGCTTCATTGTCACAGAACTTCTGATACTGAATGCAGAGGTTGAAAAAAGACCATGCAACTGTAAGTAGATTAAAATGGAAAATACTGAGTCTTATAGGGTTCTCAGCCCCTGACAGTGAGACCTTCTAATCTCAGTATATGGATTTCTGGAGTTTATATATCACAGCACACAGTGAGAGCTCCACGAATTATCTGGAAAATGATGAGTTGCATTTGAGAAAGGCCTTAGAAATGGGGTGTTCTGGAGAAACTTCTTTTTTGGTTCTGTATCACAGTGATTTAAGAGGCCATCATTTAGAGGTAAGAAAATCTCAATCTTTTACATAAAACAAAATAGTTACTTAAAAAAATAAGTTGTTCTTGTCTTTCTTTTTTTTTAAATTTTTTTAGTTGAAAAATATATAAAATAATCTAGAAGGCCTGCTTGTTCCATCTGAATAGAAAAGAGGGGAAAAAAGTCTAATTGGAAAAAAATAAGATAGAAGGGTATTTCAGAGAAACCATCTTAGAGATAAGTGCTGAATCTTTGTTCTCAAGTACTTTGTAGGTCAGAATTTCAGGTGGCTGTTTCCTCATATTAGCTAGAAAATGCAACATAATAAAGCCTAACAATAGTGTTATTTACTTGCATGGTCTCCCTTGTGGGTAGCATGTAGACTTCTTTTTTTGTCTTCATTTTTGCTTAATCTAACTCTAAACTATCTTAGATTAAGTACATCACACAGGCAGTGATTTTTTATAGTGTCTCTATTACTGTTTTGTAATGGCCTTTGCTCTCTGTAGCAAAAAAATGGTCATGTTTATCTAACATGAGTTCACTTACTTATTTTCCTCTTCATTCTTTTCACTTCTAGCACTTCTAATTATTCTTGACATTTATTTTGTTCATTATTCTGAAGCATAACCTCCTGTACCAGGTTAAAAACAACTCTTTCTAATGCCTCGTGTTCTTTTATTGGCTGCGTTATGAAATCTTGGGGATTAAAAAAAAAAAAAAAAAGGAGAAAAACCAGTTTATATAAACAGCTTGATATTTTTAAAGCACGGGGTCAAGCCGATCAGCTTTTAATTAGAAACAGATTAAACCTTGATCACTCCTGCAGAGCTCTACAGCATTGACTGAAGGTAATCCCCATAAGCTCTGGAGTGAACGTAGTTGAGATATCTTGCTGGTGACTTTGCATTTAAAAACTGAAGGTCAGAAAGTCAAAGCAGCACACTAAAGCTGGGAAGATTCTAAATCCTACTGGGTCATTGACACAAATGATGTGCTACTGGGGAACACAAAAGAAGAGCAGTCCAAGTTACAAACCAAGTGCTAAAGTTCTCCTAAGTTCTCCAGTTCACTGATTTATGGTAATGTATGAATATCTTTTTCAGAAAAACTTACATAAAAATAGATAGTATTGTAGCTCTTATCTGAGGAATGGAAATAACATTTTTTGTTTCTGTAGGTTTTGGCCATAGAAGCTAATGGTAGCTTCAAAATGCGATGGAAAGGCTCATGAGATTTGAGTAACAGTGTATAACCACAGAGCTGTTTATGGCATTTCTATAGTGATCAACTTATTTAAATTGCTACATCCCAAATGTTTAAACATTCTCTGTGCTCATGTAGATGTGCATCTCTTAATATTGCTGACTATTGTGAAATCTCACCAAAGTTCTCTTCAAAGCAGTGCAGCTCCACGAGCAAGTTAGCAGACTAAGATTCTCTACCCAGCTCTGGAGAACTCAGCTGAAAACACTTTTTTCTTATTTTACTTACACTTTTAGGGGAATATCCCTATAGGAGTACCACAAATATTTAACTTATTGGATAATCTTATTCCTTGCTGGTATATGTTATAGTGGCTTACTTGGCTCTAAATGAAGGGCAGAGGCACTGGTGACTGCTGTCTCTGGGCATCTGCAGGAGAGACAGTCAGAAATACAGTCAGGGAAGCACTAAGCTTATGGGAAGCTTTCCACTTACCTCTTCAGTCTGAAGTGTATTCAAGTATTTGAGATTAAAAGAAATTACTTGTGGAAGCAGCTTGCTTTTATTAATTAATTGAAGGTGTGTCTTGTCATGGTACCATGGACTTAGGTAAGAGTACCTGGCAAACTGTGTGTGTGTGCTACAAGAACATCCTAAGACCAGTTTAGTTTCCAGCTTTTTTCAGTCTAGTGTTGATCTTTTATGTCTAATTTTTTCCATGCTAAATTGGAGTGAATTTATGGTTTTTTAATTGTGTTTTGTTTTGGTTTTTTTTTTTACTCTCAGGGCATCAATCTGGGAATGCATAGTACATGAGTTAGTATCAGGAACATTTACTCTCGGTATTCCCACAGGGAAAGTTACTCTGTCAAAAATGTGGAAATGAAGACATATTGATTTCTGTGAAAACCTTTTCTGGAGGAACAAATACATATAAGTTTTATAATTTACATTTTAAGCATAATATTCATATTTTCAGAAGTCATTGGATTGAATGCAGTGAAAATTTGAATTGAACTGAATTGAAACTAAAAATCTTCGACTTCAAGAAAGCCACATGGCCTGATTAATAAGAACTTTGTTTTCTAGGATTTCTCAAACCTAATTTTTCAGGAAAAGTTGAGAGAGACTAAGCAGAGTAAATGCACTGCGTTCCAACTTATTTTTTCAGTACACATTATAGAAAAACTTTGGATGGGTAGACGGATGAGCTGGACTTTTTCACCCTTTTGCAGGTCTCAGGTGTCTCTGGTCTCTTGGTGAAGCTGGTGACTGAGCAATGACTGGCTCTTTGCGCTTCACGTTTGTGTTTTTAACAGGCTTTCCTGGCCCCAAGGCTTTGCCCCCACCGCAGCACCAAGCCTTGATCAAGCCATTTGTGGCGGCAGGTGACTGTCACTAGAGGGCGATGCACATCCAGAGTTTTAGGAATTTTTTGTCCCTCCAAAGGAGCCGATAGGTAGCCCTGCGGGTTGCAGTTGATCCAACACAACTTGATGCTATTGTACTTCTGAATTTTCTGATTAATCGTTAGATATGTATGATAACCCTGATAAGAAAATATAAGACTTTGGGAAATGGCGAGGAGATCTCTGCTTGGAGTTTAACTGGAGATGCTGTGTCATTTTTATGAGCACTTTTCTTACTGAGCTTTGCTTAAAACTTCTTTGCTTGTGGCACCTCCAGTTTTGTCTTTTTTTTTTTTTTTTTCTTTTTTCTCAAGACATTCATGGTTCTTTTTTTCCAATTAATTTTTCTTTAAGTCATTGAAACATAAATGGGTTGATAGTTACATAGGTTCATACTTTCTTCCAATGAACTCAGTAAATAACTTTTGCACTTGTCTAACCTATCTGGTAATGTGCAATGGGTGGCCAAAGGAACAGCTCATGCTAATTGTAATGATCTGCACATGTAACTATTGTTACTTAATTGCTATGAACACCTACTGACACTTTACAGAAAAAGCTACAGAATAATCTGAGGTACAGTGCTGTGAAGCAAAACAAGCATGCAGCTAGAAAAACACCCACACCCCAGTATTGTTTTAGTCCTTTTCTGTCACCATTTAAAGCGAACATTTGCTCTTTCAAGCAGACCTCAGCAGCAGCAGGAACATGGCCTGTGCAGCACCATGTTACAAGGACACACAAGCCAGCTGTGAAAGGAGCTGGGTTGGACAAGGTAGGAGATCCTGATAAGCCATTTACGGGAAATTTAATGTAATTTCCTGTGCCTGGGATGAACTTGGCTTCTAGTAAGATTTATCACTTGTCTCCAATTAGTTTTATTTTGGGAAACAATTGCCATACTGCAAGGGTAGAAGTGATGGCACTCAGGTTTCCACAGCTACAGCCTGTTTTTCATTTTTAGGTTAAACGGCTCAGAAGTGAGGGAGGTATCTGAGTTGGAAACCATACCCAACTATCTCAGAGCTTTTGCCAGCATTTGAGAATTAAGAGTATGTTGTTATCACAGGAACCATCAGGAAGTCAGGCAAGGGTTTTATTTCTTGTGTTGCCCATTATCCTAACCAAGGAACTGAAGGGATAGGCCTGCTCAATGCTCACTTGAGAAGATACACCTTTTTCACCCTCCAGTTCCCCCAAATGGAATGGAGAATCGGTTCCTTTCTGATCTTTAGGATTTTTCAAGGAAGTTTATTTTGATGTCCGTGTTAAGAGTCATTGTGAAACCTTCTAAATCAGGAAAATAGCAGTGACAAGCTCACAGCTGTTACCAGAGAGAGAGATGAGGTTGGATAGTGGGTTTGCTGGTATATTCTCCCTAAGGTGCCATGCTGCATCACTAGCCAAGAGATTTGGTGACTTCATGCTGACTCGTGCAGTGGGATTCCCAAAGCTCAGATCTTGGTACCCTGCCTTACACTGGGTCACTCTGGGGTGCACCATCACTGTCTGGTGTTAGAGATAAAATACCGGATTTTTCTCCAGGTCTTCTCTTTTTGGATATGTTCTTTTCCAAAGGCTCAGCTTGGCTGGAGAGCCATGTTTGGGAAAATACCACTCCCATTATTATCAGAGGAGATATGTTACCTTTGGGTATATACATGAAATGAGCATTTATCCAGTGAACTTCATGCACAATTATTCCACTGGTGAAGCACAACCATGTCAAGACATATCACAGATCATGTCCCTGCTCATCAGTTACTTCTGCCTGGTCCCCCTGACAGGCGTGTTCAAGATGAGAGAAAGCTGCTCCTCTACAGATAAATGCTTTTAAGTTAATTAGTTCTAATACAAAATAAACAGAGCTCCTGTTTTGGGGGGCCCTGATTCTTCCCCCTTCCGAGGGCCTAACATTCTGTATGTTTGTTCTGTACCCACACTCAAGCTGTGAGATGTCCATGTAAAGAACAATAAATGCCAGAAGATGTTTGCTTACTTTCTCCTCTTCAACCTCAGTATGGAGTTCCTGCTTTACAGCGGTTGTTGTATCCTGTTTCCATGAGGTCTGTGGTATGCAAAGCAGTCAGGTGATGACCTTGAATCAGAGCAAATGTCATAGCACCATATACGTGTTTCCAGTGCTATTTAACATTTGCTGTTTGCTGTAAGATAGCAAGTCAGCTTTTCTTATGGTAGTTTTCTTTTAGAAGCTGGTCTGCAAGAAGTTCCAATTTAAACCTGATCTGATGTAAAGAAGTAAGTACACCATGAAGAGGTTGCAGATGAAGTGAATTCATTTTTGGTAGCAAGAATAGCTTTGACAGGATCCGCATAACAAATCTTCTTGTACCCTCATGGCTTAAAGGGAGAAAAACAGGATTTTGGTGTTTTACTAAGATTTGTCTTTGAAAAAGCGCCTCAGAAAACAGGGTTACCTTTTTTTGCTTTTCTAATGTGAATTCTGCGGAGATTGTCATCTAATGGTGTAGACTCTGAATAACTAGGAAAACTTAATCAAGGAGGAGAAAAAGTAGAAGCTGCTCATGGTGTGCAGGGTTTTGGTACTTGTCTTTGAGCATCCTGCTCTAGGAAGTCATATTTGCTAAGGTTCAAGACCTGTCTTCTCATATACTTTTTTCCCCCATCAGGAGTGCATGCATGACATAGCTAATTACATTTTCCTCTGAGCTTGGATTTGGGGTAGAGTGGTATGTGCTGTCTACTTCCACATCTTGTGGTGATATTCACATGTTGGAGAAATAAACTGAGGTTAAATAACTATTGAGGCAAATCTCTGATTTGTACAGCTGAATCTGGCAGAAAGTCTTTGCTTAAGATTAGGGGTTTTGACAATTACTGATCTTCATTACTTAAATTTTTCCTCAAATGCTTGAGGATCTTGGTGATCTTGTTAATGAAATTTTAGCTGGGTTGGTTATCGGTTGATTTTTGTTACCCTCAGTATAACAATTTTTGTCTACCTAAGATTTTATCTCAAACAGAGGCTTTTAAGTCCTAGGCCTCAGATCTCATTCAACTATATTTGATTCGAACTGGTTTCCCTTCAAGTAAGTCCTCTTTTGCTACCAAATAAAATTTGGGGAAAGTGACTTTCCCCAATACCCTCTATAATGTTATAATTGTCGCTAGTCTGTAAACATCATAACAAACCCACATCACAGTGGCTAAAACATTACAACTGAAACAGTGGCATTGCATGATTAAAAACATGAGCTTCTACAGTGTAGGTCAGGTCAGTCTTTTTGCTCCAATAGTGTGCCTGCTTCTGCTCTTCAGTTTCAGTTTTCTTACCCAAAATAGCTACTTCTTCTGGTCATTAGGGTACTTGCAGAAATGCAGAAGGAATGGTTTTAAATTCTACTATAATTGACATAGTTAAGTGTCAAGCCTGTCTCTGCATTTCCCCACACCGGTATCTTTGGGATTGCTTTGCTCTGAATTGAAACCTACTAAGAAAGAGTGTCACATCCATGGATAGAATTACAAATCCTTACCAAAAAATTTCCTCATTAAAAAAATTATCTCACCTAAGGGAAAAAAAATAATAATTTACCAGATGTCCTTGTGAGCACTGAAAGCTGAAGCACCTACTTTCTTCCATGAGTTTCAATGTATTTTGATATTTTTTGATTCCAGTATTAGGACCATTAAGATATCAAATTTACAGTAAAATTAAACAATCCCTATCCATTTTTTTTTCTGCTCTGGTACATGAACAAAGAGCAACATTTGGGAAGTATTTATTGGTGTCTTTGTCAGGATTTCAGATTAGTAGTACATGTTTTAAGAAATACCTTTATTTCTTGTGTACTTTGAGTAGTTGGCATTTTCATGATGCCTTATGACAGCACGTTACCTTACTGACCTCTTTTGGCACAACACACTGCAATTCCTTAATTATTTTTAATCTCTTTTTAATGTCATTAGTGCAACTAGCACATTTTCTACTGCCAGTGGAAGTGACCTGTGATAATCTTAAAATAGGGTGACCTGACTGTGCCTGCTGCCTTCTTTTATCATCCATTCTTTTTTGTGAAGCTCTAAAAACTGGGACAGGTAAGTGTCACAAGACCTGTCTGTCAGCTGGCATGGGAAGAGTCGAGTTGCTCATCACAACTACAAAGAGTGAAATTAGCCATGCTTTGAGAAATGTCACCTGCTCTGCGTGTGGTTCATTTTGCAGCTGCACTCTCCAAAGGCAGGGAGTAGTCTTATGTGCATGAGGCAGATGAAGGTTTTTGTTTCAATGTGCTTTAATTTCTTTCAATTTAAAGCTAAGACATAACAAGTTGTGCCAATCTGTAGGAGGAAATAAAAAGGCAGTTAATACTTTTCTGTCATTCAAGCTTGCCACTTCAGATGTTTACTATGTATGAGAGCAGGCTCATTTTGACCAAACTTCATATAATTTCTTTTACAGAATATATTTGGACACCTCAGTGAAAGGTGCCTTCTTGTATTTTTTTTTAACAGCAACTGCTGCTTTCTTGTGGTTTTGGGTTGGTGTATATTTTGTTTCTCTCTTTAAACTGCAACCTTCACAAGAATGACAGAACTAAGAGGGTTTGGAGCACCACCAAATCACATCATCGGAAAACCTCAGGATCAATGTTCTAATTAGGACCTCTCAAGAGGAGGTGACTGGCCAAAATATGCTCTGCCAGCACCTTTATTGGCTTGGTTACTGAAGGTTGGTGGTACAGGAGTTTTGCATCATTAGACCAAAAATAACAAAGGGAAACAATCATCTTAGTGTAATTCACTTTAGAACAAAAAGACTATCTCTTCTGAGATGCCTGCTGCATCTAAATGTTTAAGATGCTTTGGTTTCTTTCTTCATGATAAGATTGCCTTATGGGAGGGACTGGGTCAAATTAGACTCTGCTCTACCTGTGTGTGCCCTGTCTTTTTCAGTGTGATAGGCTTTGGTTTAAAGTGATCCTTAGATAAAGGGTAACACAAACCGAAGAGGAGAAAGTGTGGAAATGTCTCAGCAGGAGACCTTGTACTGGGGAAGGACTTGCTTTGCCTGCTTCAGTTCTGTGGACTTCTCTGAAAGGGAAGAATCAAAAATCTGCTGTTCCAGCTTTGGTATCTGAAGCACTGGCAAGGATATTGCCCCCTTCCTTCCCCCTGCAAACCCCCTTCCCCCAGTTTACACATGCATTCATTTATGATGGCACATAACAGCAAGAAAGAAAGCTGTGAAAATGAGATCCTTTTATAAAATGAAACTTGTAAATTCATCTCCTCTAGAAATCCAAAGCATGATGATGTAATGCTGATCACTTCGTTGTCCTATGAAAAGATGTCTTTGTCCTTCATAGCACTCTGGAAGCCAAAGGTTAAAGGCTGAATACTTCCTTTGCTTTTTCTCAGGCTGAATCTTACCCAAGAGATCAACCAGGTCCAGGCGTTTTGTCAGAAGCCCTTGCAATACAGGATGAGCTCAACTTGCGAAAATGTGAGAAAAGCCATGAGATAAATGATTGGTAGGAGAAGTATGAGAGAGAAAAAAAGATTCTTTTTAGCATCTATTACATGTTATCCCACTTCCTGGTAAATGTGCCCAGAGTACGGTGTGAGTCCAGGGTCTCTGAAATTCTTTGTGTGTTACCTTGTTTATTAGATCAAGCTGTCTTTTTTTTCTTTTCTTTTTTGGTTTCTGATTGGAATGGCACCTGTGCCACTTAAATGTGCTAGAAATTGCTGCTTAACAGAAAGGAAGACATAATGATAGGAGTTGGTCACCATCACTTGATTTCTGCTATCTTTGGGCTTCAGTGTCACACTCAGACTTTCTAGAAGACACTGTATGTGTGCCTAGATAAATGATCTGCAGGTAATTAGAAATCTAAGATTTAAATTTAGAACTCAGCTAATATTTGAATTTGGATAAGCTGCCTGTACTGTGCATGTCTTCAAGGCCAATCTTTATCTTAGGTAATAGCAAGTGAAATTTGAAGGTGAAACTTTGCATCATAGCATTTTTAGTAACTGTTCTTGTATTAAGCTCATCTTTATTTGTATTGCTGTAGAGTCTCAGCCTTGGACCAAAATAATAAATATGCCCCATCCTTTGAAAACACTTTAGAGTATTTGACTAGATGATGTTTAAGGCCCCTTCCAACCCTAACTGATCTATTATTTCTGGAACTAGTCCATGGGGTAACCCTGTAATTAAGGCACTCTAATTTTCTGCCCATATGGCTTTCTGTCATGAAATAAAAACAAAAGTTTTTTGAGAATGTTCAAAATGCATTTAGGGAAAGGTCTATCACAGAAACAGGACCCTTGCCAACTGCATCCACCAACAGCTGCTCTGAACTTTTTATACAGCATTTTCTGAAAATGGTGTACTAGGTTATGTGGGACTATGCCTCCTTATCCAAATTCTGATTTTCAGAGCCAAAGTAAATGGTGAGATTCAGAGCACTATTAGAAAATAGAGTAGTACTCCATTAGCTAGTTATGCAGCCCCTTTGTATTAAGCCTAGAGCTGGAATTCAATGAAAAATTGTAATTAAAAGGACAGTTTGTAAGAGGTAATGGTTTTATATTTTAATATTTCCCTTTACCTTGTGAAATTGTATATTATGAGCAGCCTACCTGCATTGAAGCAGCTGCCCACATTGGAAAGAAATTGTGAAATGGTGTTTATTGATTGGGTTGGCCCCTTTCTAAGGAAAAGTGAGGTTGTTAATATAGTCCAAAAAACATGTTTGTATATTATATTTATAGGCCTCAGCTGTCATATCGCTCCCAAAAGTCTAACTGCGAAAGGTTTAGCTGAATTGAATCTGTCTGGAAATTCATAATTCAGCAAGTCCAGATGCTATTGTCAATCTGTACCTGAACCAAATGCTTACATGCTTGAACCTTATGAGTTTTTGAAAACTGAATCGCTAGCAAAGTTCATAGTCTCACTTTCTCTTAATGAGAGCAAGAGAGTACAAAGCACTCTGAGACCAGAAGGCATTTAGTGCATTTTCTGGAGTGTCCAAATAACAGATAATATTCAGGGCAGAAGTAAGCCAAGGGCTTTTAGCTAGCACTTAAAAACACAGTCATACAATGGTTTGGGTTGGAAGCGACTCTACAGATCATCTCCTAACACCCTGCGTGTCATGGGCAGGGAGACCTCCCTTTAGAACAGGTTGCTCAAAGGCCAACTTGACCTTGAATATTTGCAGGGATGGGGTACCCACAATTTCCCTGGGCAATCTGTTCCAGTGCCTCACCACCCTCACAGTACCCTCATTAAAGAACTGTTTCCTGATATCTAATCTAAATCTGCCCTCTTTCCATTTAAAGCCATTCCCCCTTGTCCTACCACTACATGCCTTTGTGAAGTCCCTTTCCAGCTTTCTTGCACTCCCTTTAAGTACTGGAACGTGTTCTGATAAGGTCTCCCTGGAGCCTGCTTTTTTCTAGGCTGAACAGCCCCAAATTTCTCAGCCTATCTATATAGGTCAGAGGTGCTCCAGCCCTCTGACTGTTTTCGTGGCTCTCCTCTGCACTAGCTCCAGCAGGTCCATGTCCTTCTTAAGCTGGTATAAATAATAGTAAGGGTGATGACAACACAAAGTGAGAAGCACTGTTTGTGCTGGTCTCCAACTCTCAAGTTTATTGGTTCAAACCTATAAAAACATATAGTTTCATTTTCTTTCCTTTGAAGTCTTTTGGTAGGAAATATATTTGATAAGCATGATAGTTTGAAAAGTCTCTGCAGTTAGGAAGACATGATTATTGAAGTCAGGGAAATAGAAACAAAAACTACACTAAGTCTTATGAAAAGTCCAAATAGCCTTTGTGTGAGTTTTAGGGGGGCTTATGTTTCTGGTTTTTGGGGTTTTTTTTAAGCTTCTTAGGCTAGCCTTGTTGGGGTGCACTTCCCATCAGAATCTTGTGCTTGCTTGTATACAGCACAGCAAACAAGGTAGCTTGAGGCCTGACAGCAGCCTGGTGTTTCATCTTGGCTGACTGGATCTGCATCTCTTACAGTTGTCCTATGCTGTGAGCACAGTATCACGGGTTCAGTTACCTATATACCTGTGCTAGTTAGGAATTAAGTTATTTCACCATTTCTATACACGGAAGTGTACAGAAGACACAGCGTGAAAAACATCCTGAGAGTATCTCTGGTTTCTTACTGCTCCTTTTCTATGAAACAGCTCTTTTATGTAGATAGCCTCCCAGGCTATCAAACGGACCTAGTTTTGAATTACTGTTTCTTAATATTTTCTGGGCTTTTTAATCTAATTAATTAAATATGCTATGGAAAATCAAGCAGCGTTTTCCTCCTTAGCCCAGAAAAACATTGTAATCTTACAAGAGTGCTGGCCCAGCAATAGATAAATAATATATTGGGCAGATGTTTGTCAACAGACTTTATTAGCAGTCATGAGTTTCCACATAAGTCATAAGTTGCTCTATGCTGTAATTTGTGGCTGTTGTATCTTTATAAGCCTTGGGGCAAGGTATTGTGTCTAGGACAAATACTGCTTTATGTCCTTGCTGATGTCTGTCATTTGATTAACCTACAATGTTTAATCAATCTTGGCTTGAAGGACAAGTTCTGGTCAGGTGATGTGTTCAAACATACAGGCAGAGAGTCCTCTGGGTAGAAAGAGAGAAAGTGGCAGGGTCTTCTTTGTTTCTCTCCTGCCAACAGATACAGGAAAAATAGAGAATAAAACATGTCAAAGTCTTGGGCCTGTTCTCTGTCACCCTTGCTCCACAGATGTTTAAACAAGTCCTTTACTCCCTAAGCATTTGTGCTAGATACTTTATTTCCTTTGAAAGCAAGAGATTTGTTTTCAATGTCTTTGCTGAAGCATGCTGGCTGCCAGTTAGTCTTCAGGTACCTGGTATAAGCAGAAAAGACAAAAGATTATGTGAGCTCATACACCACTTCATATTGGCTGCCAAGTGTAAAAGGAAACAAGGAAAAGATTCAGAAACAAGTTGTGGAAAAATGTATTCAAGACAGAAAATTACGTGTAATAAACAAATATTCTTTAAAAACAAGCAAATCACGACAAAAAGTGCTGCTTTGGGGTATCACTATGGTCTAGTTATCTTGATATATGTTTTAGAACTTCAGAGCTGTGATAAGAATGGACTCCACATTTTTTCAGTCAGGGAGAGTATCCCACTGCAAAGGCAGTGTCCCCCTTGGGCCGCTGCCTGCTCCTGTAGCCTGCCAGCAGTGCTGAACAGCAGTGTTGGCAGACTGGTACTCATCTGCCAGGGCCAACACTGAAAAAGTGAATGGACAGTTCTTGTCAACAAATTAGATAATATCACCATTGAAATTTAGGAAAGACCAGCATGTACCTGTACGAGCTGTCAAAAAGGTTTGCAGTCACAGCTCCGGAGCCTTGAAGCAATGACACCAAGAGTTAATTGTCTGGGCAAACTCCCAGTGTGCTACCTAAACGGAATTTCATCTTTTACTCTGGTGTCCCTTACTTTTTCCTCGCTATTTAACTAATTTCTGTTCTGACAATGCTTAAATAACCAACTATTTAATCATAAATACATTTCAACAAGTCTTTTTATTTAGAACAACTATGTCTACAGTCTAAAGACACATAACCACTGATATTACAAGGTAATATCTTATTTCATTAAAATTTACACATTTAAAAGAAAAACAACAAAACCTGACTTTGAGGTTGTACTAGTATGGGTAACTTTCATGAAGGTGACTTTTAGGAAGTAGAAGATAACAAATGAAATGGACAAAGCTGTCAAAATTTTAAAGGGTATCTTTCTATTTGAAGAACCTTGTTTTTGTTCCCTGATTGAGACAGTCTTAGGAAAACCGTACTATGAGGAATGTTAAACCATCTGCATCCAAGTGTTTAAGAGAATATGAAAAT
The DNA here is from genome assembly GCF_041296385.1 of Aphelocoma coerulescens. NCBI lineage: Eukaryota > Metazoa > Chordata > Aves > Passeriformes > Corvidae > Aphelocoma > Aphelocoma coerulescens. Next base: position 95,683,469 of record NC_091015.1, on the reverse strand, counting down.
TCACCGAATCACTAGTTGTTCTTGAAATGTCTATGCATGTACGGCATGGACAGGATTTGGAATAACCTGGAGAGTTGATTGTTTGCACAGTAGTAGGGAAGAAGTGATCCAGATCAGAATAAAAAGCAAAACTGAGACATGCATGAAATTGTTAGACATGATGAGATCAAAATACCATGCAAATTAAACAAAATATCTTGTTTACTTATAGCTCAGAGTTATGCAGATGGTGAATTAGTTGGGCTAACATAGGCTCATTTATGCAAGATACCACCAAATAACACATCTTGGGTGTTGCTTTTGTACCTGTAAGGGATTGTCACAGCTTGTCTTCACAGGACATGTGAAAATCACAGCATGATCCTATGGATACCAGTCAGTACTTCTGAAGGGACACTTAGGTGGTACAATATAGGGGGAATTTATATTTCACAAATATAGATTTTTTTTATTTATTTATTTATTTTAAACTTCTGGTTTAAAGTGCTGGTATATAAGCCAGTAGTCATACATAGGGAATCAGGGAAATGGAGACATATCATGCTTCTCTGTGGATTATACTCTCTTGCCTTGAATTTGTTTGTTTTTTTCTAGGCACAAAGTCTTCAGAAGAAATATAATAATGTACATAGGTGAGACACTAACAGTAACTTAAGCTTGCCTCTTGGATTGAAAATGCAGAATACCTTTGACAGCTCTCCAAGTCTTATGCTTTCAGCCAAATTAGTAATGTTCCAATTAAATCTTCTTCAGGAGGAATTTCTTCACTGAGAGGGTGGCCAGGCATTAGACTGTGTTTCCCAGGGAGTTGCCAGCCCTGGAACCATTCAAAACACCAAATAGACATGGCACTCTGAAATATGGTCTAGTGGGAGTGGTGGTGTTTAGTCAAAGGTTGGAACCAATGACCTTGGAGGTCTTTTGCAACCTTAATGATTCTATCGAAGCAAAAAGCTACGCAGCCTAGCACATTTCACATTTTTGAGAACCTACCCCACAACTTAGAAGTTTCTCCACAGCTGCCAGTGTTTAGTGGCCTGAACAAGCCAGTGTGCTGCAGACAGCAAAGAGAAATGCTGACTCCTCCATCCCTTTGTCATTGACCTTGTTTTCCCTATGGACCTTCCCTCCTAGGGCCAAGAAAAGTTCTCTGGTTTAGGGGTTTCTGGATTTTGGTTTTTTTCCTGTGGGTTTTTTTGGGTATTGGGCTTTTTTTTCTTTCTTTCTTCCCTTCCAGCAGAGATGATGCCCCATAATGTCTGCAGTTTAACATTTGAAGGCAGAGACAAAGTTCTGAGTATCCAGACAGAAGGAAGGCGCTGCCTTTGGACACCTGAATTTCATTGTGTTGATGCAAAACAACATCTTCCTTAAGCCTTGCTATGTGACCTGAACACTTACTGATCGTAGGACATAGCCTGACAAACAAATCATTCAACAAATTCTTTTCTGAATACTTGTGGGCTTTGTACTCGAGTTCTTTTTGTCTTTTCTTCCAGCAAGCACTCAAGCTAGCAGGATTACTTGGGAAGTTTTAGCATTAAAACAGTGATTGGAAAGGGTTCACAGAAAGCAAGACTTCAGCTCAGAAATGCAACATTTATAAAGTAAAAAAAAAGAAAAGGTTGGGTGATCAACTTGTGCTTGTGTGCATTTTCAAAATACTTGGCATTTTAAGTATGGTTCCTGAAATAATGGGTGGACAATTATTATACATTATTTTAGTTTAAAAAATGTTTAACATGTAAAAAATCTACAAAGAAGAAATTGACAAGAAGATAGGGTTCTTAAATTATCCATGTAGTTATTAAATCCACAGTTTAATCAGTGGATAACTTGAAATATCAATGCCATTTTCCCCATGTGAGAAAAGCTACCTCTGCATAAGCTAAATACCTGTTTGCAGTTGTTAGTAGCAATTTGATACAGTTTTAATTATGATTCCAAGACATCAGTGCAACAAAAGCCATGAGAGGGCAACACTTTTGCATAGCTTGCACAGGGAGATGGGGTTTGGATGATTCCCCTAATCAGTCTCCATTCCAAAAACTACAGGGCAGTGCATGTTTCTTTGGGATCCTTTTAATCTCATCCTTTGGGATGAGATTAAACTCCTTCTCCATTAGCACTGCACCTAAAAAGAGTAGTTTTTCAGACTGCCCACCTACACTTCAGAGACATTTACAGTTCCAGTAGCAACCACTGAAGCTACTGACAAAAATGTCTAATTGGAAAAATATTCAATTTTGCTTTAATTTTCAAGTGGAAAATTAGTAAAATTAGTTCAAATGAACAGTGTATTCTATTCAGACACCCAGCATGGGAGCAGCCGTGGCAAAAAAATGAATACATCATTAAAGGTAGGTTCGCCCTCCAGATAGGTCCAGATTTTAGCTAATTTTCTGCCTTAAACACTGCTTTAGACCTCTTACTTTTTCTTTTTTTTTAATTGTTTGGATTCCAAATCACTGCACTTGCTGAAAGGATGTATTCTTTCAGAATTTCAGATTTCAGAAGTTAGTCTTATTTTCTATCTGCACGTCATTTGGTTGAACTATTTTGAACAAAAACTGTCAGAAAGTAGCCTCAGATCTCAAAAGAATTCTTGAATTTCCAGTACCTTACAGGTTTTTACACTTTTTTCCTTTTTCTGTACATCTGTAGATGAGGATCCTGGCTCCAGAAAGAATCTAACTAAGCTTTCTCTTAATGAAAATAATTTGGTTGGCTTTTTGGATTAGACTTGATTTTGCCTAATCTAGTCATGAGGCCTTTTGAAAAATAGCAGTTAAAACTACAGGCCTTCCCATGTTAAAAAGCAAATTTTTCTGAGTTCTTTGCTTTTAAAAAAGGTGTAGCTTAATTGAACCTTGTCTCTAGAATATATCGGGGGGAAAAAAACACAGTGATGGCTTTTTTCCGTTCTTGGAAAAAGAGGCTGGGATTTTTTGTCAGAATCCCTATCACCTTGGTCAATGAGATGGGGGAGGCAGTGGTGTAACAACTGGTGAGCTTTGTGAAATTGTATCAGTTTACAAATCCTAGTAATTGAATGATTTACATGCAGCAAAAGAAGTAATTGCTAACTGTAAGAACTAAAAAGGGGTGGGGGAGGATTGGGGGGAATCATTGGGAAACAAAGACTCTTTGTGGGATTTACAAGAGCCAAACACAGTTTCTTTAAACCAGTTGGGCAGGTTAAATGTAGAGATGTTTTGTCTTTCAACAAGAAATCGCCTGGAATTGTCAATTACTCTTCAACCCAGAGAGTGATTCATTGTCCACTGAATAAACAAAGTAAAAAAGCAGCTGTGAACATCATGATAAAAACACCTCTGAGAAACGTCCAGCGCTTTGAGGGCTGAGATCTCAGTGGCAAATTGTGATCCACCTCCAACCTTACCTTTACAGTAGCTCCCAGTTTGTTCCTAAAAGGGTGCAGGAGTTCTCTTCACTAAGCACCATATTTTAGCATCTACCCGACTAGCACGGAATCAGTATGCCTTGGGGGAAAAAAAGACTGGGAAGAACACTGTTTAAATTGAATGGAAGGTTTACAATTATTCCAGCTCTGTGGTCACTAACTAGGTTCCTGATACTGACTCAGTGAAAACAACATGTATTGTATATTAGCACAATGGTGCTGAGTGGAAAAAAAAAAATCTCCAAATGAAATTTCCATCTCAAAAGCAGTCTACTCTTATCTGAACTTAGCTGTTTCCTATTAGTTGATTAGTATTTAAATCTGGTGATAAAAATGAGATGGAAAGAATGAGCTGTGCCTTAGCAGTCTTGATATAGCTCCTGTTAGGTGTTCTAACTCTGAGTAAACACAGAACACAGTAACAAATCGCTTTAAAACTTCTGCCACCTCTCAGGTAGAGACCACTTCTTGGCAAAAGGAGGAAATGTTCTTACTCAGGGGCTGGGTTTATTAAGGGCACATAGTAGATTACAAGGAGAAAGGTTGTTTCTAATCCAAATTACGCTGTCTCTTTGTAATCTACAATGATGGATCTAGAAGAAACGAAAACATCTGTTATATTGGGAAAACAGGAATATGTACATTTATTTCTCTGCAAACTTTTCAAAGACTTCTGCTTATTACTTCAATAGAGAGAGTAAAAAAAAAAAAAAAACCAACCAAAAAAACCTCCAAAAGCCAAAAAACCTTCTGACTGGACCAGATGCCAGCATAGCATGTGAATTTACCCCTGCCTTGGGATGAAATAGTCTTCTAGTACTTAGAGCTCCTGCCAGTGTTTTAAAGCATCTGTTGAAAACAAATGCTGCAGTAATCCAGTGGACAGGCTCTGTGCATGTAGTCTGACCAAATTTTCCAGTAAACAGCCACCTTCTAGGCAGGACCATTATCAATGAGGTGATCTTATTCTAGCAAAACTATCAGAAATGTTTAGGGTGAAAATTGTGACAGGACTGGAAAAGATCAAATTGTCTCATGACAACAGTAAATCATAATGTGCATGGAAGTGCAAATATTGCCGACCAAAATTTCTTAGCAATTACTGGTGGTTAAAAGAATGAAGAAGTTGGTAAAATAAGTGAAAAGAAGTATTGTTGAAATACTCCAAAGTTGTGTTGGGAAGCATGACTATTATCTCTCAATTCCTGGTACATCAGTCACCTTGAGACTAAGAGCTCAGAAACATGCATTTGATCTGTATATTTATTTTTACTTTAAATTTTATAATAAATCCAACCCTGAAGAGAAAGTCAGAGAAGAAGTTTGAACATCTACTATAGTGACATTTTGCTCAAGGTATGTGATTGGGTTAATGGAACACTACTTTAATAAATCCTGCCAATGAATAACAGAATAATGGCAATAAAAGCTCAGTATGAAAAGCTGCTTCAATTTCCAGACATGGCAGTCTTTTGAAGAAATAAACCCCTTCTCTACCTTACCCAAATTGTATAGTGCCATTAAAAATTTATCTCTTGTTGTGACTAGGTTTTAAATTATAAAGAGAAGGCTGGAAGATATTATATAAAGACTGAAGCTACTGTTTCAGTGTCTTGTTCAGGCACTGCTTACCAGCTGATTTACTTATGCCTTGTGTCAAATTATGTAAGAGTGTGTTGAAGAAACAAGAATGTTTTTTCTTGGCACTCGTGATTGGTTACAAATACACCCAAAAATGTTTCTTAAGACCCAGAGCTGTACTAGTTTCTTTTTGGCATTTCTTATTTGCAGCTGAGGTGAAGAGCTTTTATTTTAAAGGGTGAAATAGCAATGGTAAACTGTTTGAGGGGATGCAACTTTTTTATTTGGTGGAGGCACAAGACACTTTATGCTTTTAGTAGTTTTCTCTTTGCTTTCAGAGTAGCTAACGGGAGCCCATAAAATAATGGACTTTATAAAAATCATCACCTTCAGTAGCCAATGTTTTCTTCATACCTGAAAAAAAAAAGTGCTAAATATTTAATATGCGCATACAGGGGGACACCTCCCTCCCCCCCCCCCCCAAAACCCCAAAACCTGAAACAAAATCCCAAACCAAAACCACTGTGCCCCTAAAAAACCTTTCTGAAATTTTTTTTTCCTACGGGCTTGAGAACCTGAGTTCTCTGCTGGCAGCATTGGTAACAATTAAAGCAGTACAAAAAAGTAAATTATTGTTTTCAGATGCTGATGCTGAGGGAAGACCACGGAACACTCAATCAGATGTTTTCAGGCACAAGTCTTTTGAATCAATACTTGAAAGCTTACAAACCTCCCAGTGGTTTAGATGCCAGACTCAATTAAACGCTAATTTAAGATCATTCACCTTCACTGAAAGCTGCTGGCTCAGAAAATCCTAACCAGAGACTGCTTTTCAGAGGTTAAGTATGGATGTTGTAGGCAGTCAGAATTGGTTCGGTGCAAGACATCTCTGGCCAATACATAAGAGAATCATAATTGGAGTCACAGGATTGCTTATATAAAGGGCAGAACAGCAGCGTGTTTGGGATTTTTTCTTTCTGTCTGTATTGCTTAAAGTCCACTCTCCTGCCACAGTTCTATTTCAATTTCAGGAAACAAGATTTTTACTTCCAGTACCACACTCCTTAAATTGCAATTTTTTCCATTTTTCTGCCCCTTGTGTTTGGGAAATATACTAATTACCTCTCCTAACAGAAACAGACAACAGGTTGCTTGATCCCATTTTTGCTGGTACTTCTTGTGGCCTTCGGTGATTAACCTATTTTTGCTGGGTTACTCTTCACCTCTGTAAAGCGGGAAGAATTCTCAATACCTCTATTATTCCATAAGGATGTTCTAAAACTTGGGTAAAGTGTTAATTGAGGTGACTTGTAAAGCATATTTAAAGATTTACCAGTGAGAAGGGCTATATTCATGCTAACATTTTGAAGACTACCTGTGCTTACAAAGATAACAAGCCAGTGAGTTGAAGATTAAAAACTAGGAACAGAGGTCCCATTGGTATGTGTTTGTATAAATTAGTAGGAAGGAATAGAACAACTAAAGAAAACACTTAGATAAAACAGGATTTATCATTCCCTAGTGTTTCACTAGATACCAACATCTACTTACAGCTTCTGTCAGGGTAACTTTTCTGCAAAACTGTGACATTTTCAAAGGTTGTAGGAAGAATTAAGTTATCATAAGATGAGATGGATCTTTGCCTCTAAAACTGCATTTCTATGTTGGTGAATAGTAGTTCCCTTCTTGCTGCTTTACTAGGAAATAACTGCTTGCATTTCTGGCAGTTTTAAATTGTTTCTGTTTGTGACCCAAGTTTCCATCCAGAACTTTACCTGAGTGTTATTATTCCAATACAAAACTGCAAGTTAGGTTTTTTTTTCCAGAGCCTTCTACAGTATTTTGTCTTTTTGCTCTCTTTTTTGTCACCACTTAAAAACCATTAGTTGGTTTGAAACAGTCACTCTTCCAGCTGAACAGATGTGAACCAGCGCATGAAAGCTCTAAGGAATGTTCCATGGCAGCATCTGCTGCTTCACTTTAAAGTTTATTTTTAACATGAAATACTTGTGAGCTTTCATTTGTAGCTGAAATGCTGTCTTCTCAAAGCAATGCAATTAGGTCTGACCCTTCAGCACAAGGGAAAAAGGTATGATGATATGTGGTTTTAAGGTAGAGCTGCTGCAGGCAAGTCTGCAAGTGACTTTGCTTTGTTATTCATCACGTTTGTGCAGATCTATGTATCTTATATGCTAAAATTTCCTTTGAAGTCAGGTTGTGTCATAGAACTGCATCTTCAGAACCAAATCTTATCAAAAGCTTTGGCAAACTGTTTTTGGGGGTTTTGAATGTATTTCTTATTCTAGCTTACAGTCTCCTTATTGAAGAAAATGTGTTGTTTTTAATAGGAAATTATCTCCTTAATTTTTATGTGACATCACATTGGAATCATTGCTGCTATTTCTGTGCATAAGACTGATGTCAAAGTGGTAAGTATGAGGCATAAGATGAGCTCTGAGCTTCTGGGAGGCAAAAGGAGGCAGTAGCAAAGGCTTTGCTGTAGTTTATAGCCCCTGGGGAGTCAGTGTGGGCCTCAGTATGGCTGGAGCACTGGGGGAATGAACCATTGGGGCTGCCAGGGTAGCACAGAGATGCTCCCTGTTTTGCTCACTCAGGCTTGTGAGAGAGAGAGGGGTCATTTTACTGCCCAGAGACAAGTGGCAGCTCACATCACTCAAAGCGGAGTCCCAGATTCTGGCTTACAGCAGTTTTCCACTCATTTGGTGCCAGGACTGGTGGAGTAGGAGAGAATCTCTAGCCCATTATTTCCAGCCATGCAAAAGGACAGGCAGGAAACGTATTTAAGCAGATGTCTTGTGTTTTAACAGAATTTCAGTGAGTCATCTGCATGCTGTTAGGCACTCAATGCACCCGACAGCTTTCTAAAGGCTGTGGCATCTTGCTCACAATCTAATATTATGCACACATTCCACATAATAAAACCCCACATCTTCAGCTGGGTAATGTCCATAATACCTTTTTAACCTTAGTAAATTTGCAGTTGAGGACCTGGCACAGGAATGCAAAGCCCAACACAACCTCAGTCTGATTTGGTGTCAAGAGCCGGAACTCGGCCCTGGCCTGTAAGTTGCATTGCTGTAGGAATCTTTTGGGACATCAGCATTTGTCATCTTTAGACAGCCCATCCAGAGAAAAGGGGTTTTGTGAGCTGGCTGGCAGCCTGTGAGGTACATACATGGCTGTGTGCTACCTTAATTTTCCCCTTCTTTGTCCCAACATGCCACTCGGGGACTGACTCAAAGTGAATTAAAAGAAAAGAAAGATGTTTCAGCTTTTAACAGCAGCAAGCTCTTTTTCTTCTATGGGTGCAAAAATGAATGTCTTAAATCAGGTAAATCATGATCTTGTTACATGTGACAATATGGTGCAGCAGCTACTGAAGGCAGTAGGAAAGTTTCTCTTTTCTATCTATCCTTTTGATACTCACCTGCATGTTCCTTCTCCCCCTAGCAAAAGAAATAAAGCCCCATATTTCTAGTTCTCAATAATACTATCTCATTAATCAACTTGATTGCTGAATGGAAGCAGCAGAGGAGGACATGCATCCAGGTAATGATTTACTTACTCCAAGGTCAAGGAAAATACTTGCGCACAGCCATGGCCTGCATAGCTGATAATGAACAACGCTGTTTCCTTGGTCCCACACTTCTGGCCTGCCACTAAGCCTGGATGTGAAGCAGCAATTTCTATATCAGCAATAGCAAAGCAAACCCTCATCTTCATCACTTGCTTGGATGACTGCCAAATGTTTGCACGTATGCTATGTGTTTCATACACCTGATTACTTGATGTCATGAATTGACATGAAACCATCCCTGGGAATAAAATCTAGGTAAATCAAAACATGTTACAGAACCACAAAGAAATTATTTAACAGTGACAACTAGTGTGGGAAATAAACAGAGAAAATTATGGCAATATGATGTCTAAACTGAATCTTACACTGTTGCAGAGCTGACCTTGGATTAGTATAATTTGGAGTTTCTTATAAGCCTGTTTTTTCTGTTTCACACAAACAATTCAGTCATTTTCTTTTAAAAGACAAATTAATGTTTTTTCCACTCAGTCTCTCCACTTCTTCTGTAAAAATAGTTCTCATCAAATGTCATTTTTACTTATGATTATCATACCAGATTGTCTAAAGACACTTTTAATTATGCTGTGCTGGATGGGGAGGGATAACTTTAGAGACTGCTTTGCAATTGCTGCTGTTTGGTTTTGCTTCTTACGTGGTCTCAAACAATGCATATTGCCTTTTTGACTAAGGTGCATCCTTTTTATCAATGTACTCCTATAGTTGGCTCACAGCCTCAAACTGGGAGTTATTTCAGGTGAATCAAGCAGCCAGCAGTGTTTCTTCTCCTGAAGAAAAAAGGCCTCTTAGTCTCAGCCTTTGATTAATTTCAGGCTAATTTTAGTAGATCTTGAGCTTTGAATGCAGTGTTCTCTGGACTGTGTGAAAACACTTAGTGTTGGTGAATTTCTGGCATTTGCTTTCTCAGATTCTCTAATATCCTGCAGAGAATTCACATTGAATCCTAAACTGATGAAGAAGTGATCTCACTTTCACCTATGGTGGTATCAGACCTTTTCTCTTTGAAGTCTCAATCTACTACAGCCTGTTCTGAATAGCTCTGACTTGCAAGTTCTGTTCCTATATTGGAAACCAAAATCTTGTCATGCAAGAGGATGGTTTGTCCTGCTATGCATACTTTAATTTGCACTGTTATCACGGAGAGGCTGAAAAGCACAAAATCAATGTAAAGAACCTGGCTTTTGGAAATCTAGTTTATTGCTGTTCAGTGAAACCAATGAGAAATCATGTCCTACATCTCTGCTTTTGCGAAGTTTAATACAACACAGCATCTGAGGCTACCTATGTGAATGCCTCATGCCAGTGTCCTGTACCAACAGCAATGGGAAATGAATTATTGTCACTCTTTTAATAAAAACATTGGTAGAAAATGAAGCCTTCATTGCTGATGAATTGATTTGCTACAGAAGTGGGCACAACAATTCTCCCCTGCCTCTTTCTTGTGAATTGTTCTCTGGCTATGAAAAAGAGAGTGTGTTCATGTTGCAATTAGTAAACAGGCAGTGTAACTTCTTCTGAGTAGTGGATTCCTTCAGCTTTATTCTCTGTTATGGAACTAAAGGAAGTATAAAAGCTCCTACAGACTGCAGCAAGCAAATGTAACAGAGACAGTGATGTACGTGACTATTTAAAAGATGAACCTGAATGCACTGGAATGTGACAGTCTACATTGTAGCTAATCAAGAGCTTCATTACATCCTGTGTCAGAATTTTAAATATCTTAGCTTACCATAGACATATTTAAATAGAAACTTTTTGCATTGACAGCAATCCATATCAAGTTTTTATTCTGACTCTGAAGATAATCAGGAAACCTGGGTTTGTAGGTTTTTGGCTAGGACTTATTTTCTGTTCATTCAACACATAAATTCCATTTATTCTGAATAGAAGCCTGCTCAGTGAGGTTCTTGAGGACACTGTGGTTATTCATTGAGTAGGGTGATACTTTGAATGTGTAACCCCATCTTTTTCATATCAAATGTGGTAAAGAGAGATTGGCATCTAGCCCACTAACATCCTTAATCACTGAGCTCCTGCTAAAGAAAACTACAGCTGATGGAAACAGGGTATTTGTTGTGAAAACAGAACAAAGTGGTCACACAACCACACATGCAAACAAATACTGGACTAGTTCAGCAACTAAAAGATGTATTTAAAGCCTAAGGTACCAACAAAAGGGATATGAATGAGGAGAAACTTCCTAAGGCATATGTAAACTCCTTCTTGCTTAACAGTAGCGATATATAAAGTTCACACAAATTACATAGTATCTCTAACATTTAGGGGACGTTTCTCAAAGAAAACTCTTTCAGTATGTGACATGAAAATATCAATAGGGATAGTAGCGTGCTTTAACAATGCTAAGAGCACAATGGAAAGATTGATTTTCAGGAAAATCTGGATGATATAAAGATATTAGTAAATTCTGCCCTGTGTCTGAATTCAAATTTTTTTGTTCACACAATGTTTAGTGGAAAATAACTAAACATTAGTTTAGATGCACCATGCTGATTTCATCTGTTACATAAATTACATTACCTATGGAATCTGTTAACAGCATTGCAGTGAAGACTGATATTATCCACAACATTTATTCTTGAACTGTTAGGAAATTAGCTGCTGCTGGAAAATGTTAACTGGGAAAGAAATTTTGTGCTGGTTTTGATATATGAAAATGAAATAGAATCTTGACTGTAGAATGAACTATATAAACAAAACTTGCCATGAAAGGCTGACAAAGCCAGTGCCAGAAAGAATGTAAAAGAACCCCAAATCTAGTTATTTGGGAGTGAACAAGTACACTTGATTCGGGTAGATTGGAGCTTACAGTCAAGGTTTCCTACGTTATTCCACTGCCTTAAGCAAAGAACTGGTGAATTGTTTGGTGGAATATGTCCCTCTGTGAAGTTTTTCCTCCAATGTTGAAAAGGATTAAGTTTCTAACTAATGTAGAACATGAACACCTTTGATAAGTGAATATGAATAAGATAGAAGTATTTAATCTCTAACACTACATTAAGGACCAAAGAATTGTATGCTATGCTCTTGCAAATGTCCAATCAATCTGAAGCTTTGTGCATTGAAATTAAGTCTATTTTGATTCTGAGCAGGACTTGAGTGAAAATTCTGCTCAAATATCATCAGTTTTTAAATACCCTTTAGCTTTTGATCTGAAGTGTCACAGTTTACCAGAAAGACATGTAACTGGAAGCATCCATATCTCATCTCATCTCATCTCATCTCATCTCATCTCATCTCATCTCATCTCATCTCATCTCATCTCATCCCCACAAGAACATTAAGATGTCGAATGTACATTACATGTCCACAGAACCAAGGATCCCAGATATATGACAGATATCTATCTCCTATATAATGTGTTATGACTGCAGGATGGAAATTAATCTAATTCCATTGTGTGAATAACAATAACACCTATGTATGCATTTAATACATTAACTTTGTAAAGATTGGCTTGAGTAGTGGAAAGTTTTGGGGTTTGGACCCATTTCCTGAAATGGGCATCTGTGATGTTGTTAGTGACTATTAGCAAAGTCCAATTGTCATGTCCTACACTTCAGACACAACAACCCCATGCAGCGCTACAGGCTGGGGGCAGAGTGGCTGGAAAGCTGCCTGGCAGAAAAGGACCTGTGGGTGCTGGTTGACAGCAGCTGAACATGAGCCAGCATGTACCCAGGTGGCCAAGAAAGCCAAGGGCATCCTGGCTTGAGTCAGCAATAGTGTGGCCAAGGAAGTGATCGTCCCCCTGGTCTCAGCAAGGGTGAGGCCACACCTCAAATCCTGTGTTCAGTTTTGGGCCCCTCAGTTCAAGAAATACACTGAGGTGCTGGAGCATGTCTGACGAAGGGCAATGGAGCTGGTGAAGGGTCCAGAGGATAAGTCCTATGAGGAGAAGCTGAGGGAGCTGGAGCTGTTTAGCCTGAAGAAAAGGAGGCTCAGAGGAGACCTTATCACTCTCTACAGCTGCCTGAAAGGAGGGTGTAGCAAAGTAGGGGTTGGTCTTTTCTCCCAGGCAGACAGTGACAGGACAAGAAAGAATGGCCTCAAGTAGCACCGGGGAGGTTCAGGCTGGACATCAGGAGGAATTTCTTGACTGAGTGGTTGTTAAACACTGGAATGCACTGTCCAGGAAGGTGGTGGAGTCACCATCTTTCGGAGGTGTTCTAGAAACAACTGGACTTGGCACTTAGTGCCATGGTCTAGTTGACATGGTGATGATTAGTCAAAAGTTGGACTTGATCTCAGAAGTCTTTTCCAACCTAAATAATTCTGTGATTCTGTGACATGGTGTATAGAAGCTCTGCCTGTGTGAATTTGCATCAGAAAACTCTCTTTTGTTTTTCTTTTTTTTTTCCCAGCTTGAGTATGTTCAGCAATTGCTGTACAGACATTTCTTATTTGTATTATTTGAATCGGTACCAAATGGGATAGGTCTGATGTTTTGTGGATCCTAATACTCAACAATAACCTATTAACTTTGTGGAGAGGTACAAATTTATATTTTGGTATCCCCTGCTTTTATGGCAGAACTTCTGATAGTCATCTTTGAATTAGCATTTGTTGAATTCATTAGGGAACATTGATGTTTGCTAAACAGCAGATTTGGTTAATAATTCAGTTCTTTTCAAGTCTTTTAAAACATGATTCTCATACTTATAAGTGTGATTTATTTGCAAATTAGGCAAGCTGACAAAGAGTGTCTTTTGTCAGGAAAACCAGCAGTCTTAACAGCAAGGAAGGGAATGAACTGAAAGATGAGAAGTTGAGGTAAAAGACTGCAACATTCAGGTTGTAGGCTTGAAGGAATTTGCTTCTCTTTCTAATGGCCTAAAAAAAAAAAAAATTGCCTTTCATTTATCTTGCACTATTTGGATTGTCTTCCTTCCCATTTGATATGACTGAAATTCCAAGGACATTAGGAACTGCTGCTTTTGGCAAGTGACTTGCCAAGAACTTTTCTCTGCTCTTCACAATCTACATCAATACTACGTGGACCAAATTTTGTTTGTCAGCTACAAGGAGGTCTTGATGCAGTTTCCACCCTGTCTGACATATACTTTCTCAGCTATCGGAATAATACCTCCCTTTATACTTAAGGGAGAAGGAAAGAGGGATTCATATTTCTCTGCAAATCAAGAAACTGGAGTGCTCTGAACTCAGTTCTCCTGGAGGCAATGTCTAAAGTAAAAGCAGATGAACTTAGATACACAAGTTAAATGCCTGAAGGTAACCATCTCCGTTGAGAGTATTAATTAGTGCCAAAGAAGCATTCAGGTCTCTGAGAGCTCCATCTGCTACTGAATAACCAAGATAACCAGCAGCTACCGTACCAAAGTAAACAAGACTCACTTTCAGAGCACTTGTGCTTTACAGATACATTCTTTTTCCTGTAGGAAATACAACTTATTTCACAAGAACAACATGAGCTAGATTTAATGCAAATGCCAAGGCAATCAAGTATCAGCTCTGCCACCACTGCCAAGCCATAAGTATGATTACAGGGCAAGGTCACGGAGGGCATTGCTTCTCTCTGTTTCCTCCTACTCTCTCTTATGCAGTAACTGTGGAAAGACTTTTTGCAAGGATATTATACAGTCTATTGGGCTTTTAATGGGCTACAGACCAGACTGTAGTGTTTAAAACTGTTTTTAATGTCCACCATAAATTTTACCTTACACTTCACTTTCTAAAGATTTTTTCTGTTCATAGGAGGAACAGGAGTAAAATGGGATTATATGCAAAGCTAAGCCTTGCAGACAGCCTGAAAGAGTAACAGCAAGCAAAGGAAAATGAAAACAGTATTTTAAGCTGTTATAAAAAATATTCCTGTGAGCAAAACATTTAAAAAAAACCAAAAACCTCTTGCCTAAAAGTGACATGTTGAGCTTCATTCTGTTACTGGATGCTTGTTAAAAATCCTTCTCTGCTATTGCTTTTTTGGGTTACAGCATTTAGGTTACAAGAGAGATGAAGAGGAACTTTTCACAAGAACATGTAGTGATAGGACAAGGGGGAATGGCTTCAAACTGAAAGAGGGTAGGTTCAGATTTGATATTAGGAAGAAATTCTTTACTGTGAGGGTGATAAGGCACTGGAACAGGTTGTTCAGAGAAGCTGTGGATATCCCATTCCTGTAAGTGTGGAAAGCCAGGTTGTATGGGACTTTGAGTAACCTGGTCTAATGGAAAGTGTCCCTGCCCCTGGCAGAGTGGTTGGACTGTAAATGATCTTTTAGGCCCTTTCCAACCCAAACCATTCTGCAAATCTAAACTAATCCCTGAAAATGAGGTTTAGGGTGATAATGCAAATGATCCCACCCTGGTGTCTGAGAGCTGATCAACAGTTTATGTGTACACAGATTTCGGTGTTCAGTAAGTGGTCATATGCCTAGAGGCATACAAGTGATCATTGTTTCTGTGAGCATGTGACAGAGAGTTTACTGGATTGTTTTGTTATTTGACTGTTTTCCCCTGTATGGGTTTCCCCACTGGAAGAAAAAAGATAGCTGCCTTATTGTCTGAGAGCACAAGAAGCTGCTTCTCCTTGACAGGGAGCAGCTGCCTGCATGGAGATGATAGAGCTGGGTTTGAGTTGTAGAGCTTGAAGTGATTCTGTCCTGACACTATGGGCATCCTTCCTACTTACTAGGGCAGTGCCCTACTGATGTTCTTGAGTTCAGACGTGGTATCTTAAGGGTTTGCCTGTGTAGAGAAAAACTGAAGGAGAAATGGCACTTGCCAAGAGACCGTAACTCTTAGGCTCAGCTAACATGCCAGGGAACCCAAGGATGAATAATTTCAGGAACAATATGAGTACTTCAGAACTAAACACAGACATGAGCAGAGTGTGATGTGATGTCTGCACATGATCTTATCTCAATGCTCTTGGAAAAAATGGGGGAATTTTTTCAGTTGATGGGAATTTGATACCTAAGTCTTGTGAGTATTTGTTGGAAATCTTACTGTGAAGCTTATCTGTTTAGGCATGCATTCAGCAAAAATTATTTTTGTTTGGGGGGTTTTGGGGTGGGATTTTATCTGAATAGGGATGGGAGAGGGCTAGGTTCCAAGTTTCAAACAGATTTTTTTTTAAAATGTTCCAACAGATTCACTCTACTTATTAGAAAATGCAAAGAAATGCATTTTAATGTACTTTAAATGAACAGCTGCCTCTCTGAAGAATTCTGATGCCAACTACAAAAGAAGACTACTTATCTTGTGGGCACCTAAGACATGGGGAAATATGTGGCATGGCCATAGAACCTTTTCTTTTCTCATAGTGGACAATGTTTTTTTTTTATATGGGGCAAAACATGTAAACTGTTTGCACAAGTCAAAATGGAAGTATATCCACTGGACGTATAAAATACCTTATATATACACTGTGGTCAAATTTGCAGTCCATATTCAAGTGACTAAACCTAAGAGATTGGTACTACTTCTGTGAATACAGCAATAATAAATATTTTGTATTATGTTTGTTTTTTCCCCCCATTTGCTTCTGGTCCTCTCTTTCTTGTTCAAAGCAAAACTTACTGAAATATCCGTATGTGTTTTTCTGCTATGTAGAGAATGAAGAGATAGAGACCCTTGAGCCCCACCCAGCAAACAGCTTTTAGATCCTGAAATAGAAATAAGGAATTTGTTCTAGCCATCTCTGCAGCTTTTGAATGAGGCAAAAGGACTGAAAAGTGCATGGTAAAAGGCAAGCATCTCAGTTTTTCAGTTGCATTGGTTGCCCAGACACCAGACAAGACTGGCATATGCAAGACTGCTATGACAAGGCTCCAGTTTAAATTTTATACGGGTTTTTTTTCAGAGTATTCCTGGTGATGGACAGGACATTTTTCCTCGAAATTTAAATCTCCTGGCTAGATGGGTTCCATTTATCTTTAAATGCCATGAAACATATGCTGAGAGTGTTATCAGTCATAGGAGATTATATTTTTAATTGAACTTAATATTTTAAGAATGCTTGAGTATTCTGTGATGCTCTCAAGTGCTAATGTTTGTGTAAAGACACCGTATTAGCACATATGCAATGTGCTCCAACCCATCCATCATACCATCAGGGCATCCATCTGCCTGGTAACTCTTCTCGAAGGGGGCAGCTGAGCAGCATTTAAATTCAGATCTCATTTCTGCCTGAAAACACACAAGTACAAGATGGTCATGTGCAGGGGTTTTAAAAACAAAATCCCCTTTGGATCAGACTTTCCACCTTTGTGGAGATTTACCTCCTTGCAGAAAATAGTGAGCAGCAGCATGAACTCTTGTCTGCAGAATGGAAATATCAAGCTGATCAACATTTCCGCATTGCTAGCAAGATAATCCTTCATTTGAGCTGCTTATCTGAAATCTGTCTCATGAATCTGATGGGAGGATTTGCCCTAAGTAGTTAATTATGGTGTTGCTAAATTTCCTCCTCTCTACTTATTTCTTCACTTTAAGAAAAATCATGCAGCTATAAAGACTGTAAACTTCAATTAAAAACAAATGAAACATTATCTAGCTGAAAACTTGTTAAGGCACCTGAAATTATCTTTTTAACTTTCATTCCGATCTTATTTTCCCAGATGCTCATTGTAGGTGGATTTTTAGTTGGAGCTAATCTGGCTGTTCTGACAAAACTGTGGGGCTTGAGGGTTTTGTTTGGTTCGTTGGTTGTTTTTTAGTATGTTTGGAGGCTTTTTGCTTGCTTGGGTCTTTAGGTTGTCGTTGATCTGACTTAGAGCATTTAAATGGAGAATTCTTCTACATCAGGCTAAGCCCTGTCTGTTGTCCTGGCCTGAACCTGGCTGTTAAGGAATTGCAAAGACAGAATAAAGACGTTGCCAGATTAATTATTTCTATGGCATGTGATACTCTTACAGTCTTCTAGTCTAACTTATACTGCAGAGAGGTACCATGGTTTTGTTTTTTAACACATTTTGTACCTAACTGAGATTCATGAGAAAGATTTAATATGTTTTACAATTAAAGTGCCACTTCTGACCCCTGATGTGATGGTGATAAGGAATTGCAAAGACATGTTAACATGGATGATGAAAAAGTACCATGCTAGTACGGGAAATTGTTGGGTCATTTCCCACACACAGAATACATTTTGTCCATGAGGAAACATTTTGCTGGTTATTCAGATTTCTCACCCAACCTCTTTAGGAAGATCCTATTCAGGTTCTGTTTGCACACAAACTTTCTTTTCCCTCTGGATGAGGTCAGTATATTTTTCCTGGTGAATGGAACTGGATGTTCTCTGTGCAAGTGGATCTGCCTTAGGGTGGGATTTTTTATGCAGTTCAGCAAAACATGCATCTCATGAGACACGTGAGAAAAGGACTTGAATTCAAGTAATAAAAGGTATTTTCCTATCAGAGAAAAGATACCTGTAAGATTTAAGTTTTACTCAAAAAGTTATAAAAGTTGTCATTTTCCTTTTACTGAGCTGCTAAACAGGACAGCCCTGGATTTCATGTGGTGCCGCCTTGGGCTCTTGGGAAGCTGCTGGGCACAGCCTTTGTCCTGGAGAGCTCTCCTGCCCAGAGCTGGGTGTGTTGCTTTCTGCAACAACCCAGTCCCTAGAGAAAATGGAGCAAAATGTACTTAATTGTTCTTGCCATGAAAAATGACAATCTTGGAGGCAGAAATGGCTCCTGTCCAACCTGGTTTATGAATTCCTAAAAGAGGCTAAAGTTTCTCCCTGGAAAGTTTAAGACTTTGGGGATGTTGTCAAATTGCCTTTCATTAGCTTTCCATAGCTTAACTCTGGATGAATTCCTGAAGTTGCCACTAAATCCTCAGGAAGTTCTGTTCTCTAGTATTTCGAGAGCAGAGGCATAAGTAAATGTTTTATGAAGACATCTCCTTATGCATTTTTATGATTTTTTTATCTCTTTATATTCCCTTCACACATTGACCAGGGCTAGTGTTACCTTACTTTTTTGTCATGTTTGTGGCTGTTGAAAAATTTTTCAGAACCTTTCGGTATGTGGTCTCTAGAAGCTTGCCAAATGTGAACTTATTTGAGCCAATAAATGCTTCCTGCTAATTACTCCAACCAGGCATTCTCCAGGACATGTTGAAATGTTACAAGAGTTGTGCCTAAACCATAACCATAAACTTTTCTTCTCTCCCATGGATTTTAGCTATTTTCTTGCACAGCATGCAGAGTAACTGTGTGAGAGTCCCAGTCATTTACATCACCATGTACAAATGACCAAGTACTGAATTATAACAGATTTAATACGAGACACAGCTTCAAAGTTTGTTTTTCACTTGGTTTCTGCTGAGACCTGTGCTCAGAAGCCTTACCAGCCCTGAGGTAGCAGGGTTCTCCATGTGTGCCCAGTAGTTTGGTGCCCAAAGAAACTCATCGATTCATGGAAGACTATGTAGGACTTCCTTGAAGATCCACTTTTAGGGTTTTTTTGACTTCTTGAGGCCCTTGCTACACAGGGTTGGTTTTTATTGTTACATTTCATATGAATTTTGTAACTTGAGCAACAGAGCCTGCAAAAAGAATGTGAGGAAATAAAATGACTTTTCTCCTGCTTTCTTGTATTAAGAAGCTATTTCCTAAGGCTATCTACTTAACTGCAGCTGCTCTCTGTGCCTGGAGATATTAGAAAAAATGACCTTATAGCTCAGAACAGCAGCTTTCTCTGGTTTTGATTTCTTCTGTGTTTACTACCAGACTCACTGGGGCCCTTACACTATCAAGATTGAGTAGACTGTTAAAAACCCATGTGGTAGATGGCTTGTTTCCCCTTAACTGTTTTCATGGTTGGTGGCAGGAAAGTTTCTTGCCACTCCCTTATCTGAGGTTTTTGTAATGAATTGATCATAGGCAGTGCTCCCTTTGAACTTGTTCCAGTTTGGCAGATCTCAGCTGTTCCTGAGTCACTGTGACTCCCAGAGGAATTTTTCCTGACTTTAGATGTAGGTAGGTGATTTATCTCCACCATGGGCCTTTTTAAAAATGTCCCCAATGAGAAATCAGGCTCTTAAAGAGATACTGAAATGGCACTATTGTACAGGCACACTCTGATTTAGAGTCTAAAAATACAGACTGACTCCAGGACACATGCTGAACTCTCTGCTCTGTGTGCTGTCCTTCACTGAATGAGATACTCTAAGTGCATATTCTAGATACCTCTGCCAACTAGGGTCAGTTTGAATCTCCTTACATGAGTGTTTTAACACATGTTGTCATTTCTGCACTGTGTGTGTGTGCTTGCTCATGGTCACTGACTTGTTTTCCCACAGACAAGATCTAAGTGTATCCCCATTGTCCCGGGAAATAACAAACTAAACCTTTCAACAAGAAGTAATGATACTAGATGTAATACTTCCTGAGAGATAACTCTACTTTTCCTGGAAGCCTCTAGATACTGAACAGAGCAACCCAGAATTGCACTGGCAAATAGCCACAGTCAGCAAATTGGAAGTTTTTCTTAGTGGTTACAACCTTAGGTAAGCAAAAAGCAGAACATACCATAAAATAGCAAGGAGTAAGTCCTCGCAGCTGCTAGAGGATGTTGTGCCCTGCTGGGTACAACCCAGCTGACGGATTTTATAATGACAGTAGTGAGACACTGGGACAGGATGCCCAGAGAAGTGATAGATGCCCCATCCCTGGAAAGATTCAAAGCCAGGCTGGATGGGGCTCTGTGCAACCTGGTCTAGTTGAGATGTCCCTGCTTATTGCAGGTAGGTTGGATCAGATGACTTTTAAAGGTCAATTTAAACCCAAACTATTTTATGATTCTATGAAAACACTCCAAAGTAACATAGCTTGATCACACTGAAAAATCACCCCCACCCCAAAAGCCTCCACCCAAAAACTCTCTGTATGGTGTGTACAGCGAGGTGCATTTGTTCAAGCATCTCTCCCAAACTGTCACTGTAGGCCAGGCAGAATTGCCTGCTGACTAGCAGGTAAATCCTCTTTTTTTCTTCCTTGAGTCTCTTTTGGAGTTTCTGATTCACTTCCTTATCCTCTAAGACACACAGAAAACTCTGAAACTGACTATTGCTGCAGAATCCCTGGCAAACAGGGGTGTTCTCTGTTCTCTCCACAGAATTTTCCTTTTTCTTCTTCACCAACAGGTGGAGCAGAGATGTTTCACCTCTGCCTCTCTCCACAGGAGCCTTGCAGTAAAAATAGTGAGCTTGCTTGTTTGTCTCCCCAGAAATGATCCCAAATCTTGACATTATTTCCCTAGCCTTTTTTGCCAACTCACTTTTACCACTTGTGTGCCTGTTCTCCTCCACTGGCAGAATGCAAATACACCAGGTGGGACCAACGGTCAAGGACTTTTTGGCTCTCCTTCTAAATGTTCACTGTCTGTAAAAAAAACTTCAGAGCACCTTTACTAAATAAATAAATAAAACCAATAAATTGCTTACTCCTTAAGATATTTGTTCCTATATTTTGTGCAGGAAACTCTCCCAAACCTGTGCTTTGCTCTTAAATTACTGAAAGCGTCCTTTCAAATTGCTAACAGAATCAAATAGCATGTGTAAATGTTGCACAACATATATGTAAGAATTAATGTTTAACAATAGAGTGCCACTGCTGAGAAGGTATCTGTAAACAGTGCTTGTTTATATGAGAACCCTTGGCATATCTCTGGTGGCGAAGAGCAGACCTCAAAAAGACTTGCACCTGAGTGACTGACTTACAGTTGTTCAACTCCTCTAATAAAGGAGAAAGCCAGATGAGCACATGACCTCAGAAATTATCCCAGGGGACCTTTTGTTCACTGCTCCCCTATTTGTAATTTGTTTTTAAGATTTCTAAATGAGGCTGCTGCATTTGAGTCGTATTTTGTCTTGTGCAATTACCTTTAAACAAGCATAGATATTTAGCTGTGGCATTGAGGTTGCACTTCAGGAAAAGTAGAATTAGGTGTACACATGCAGGCACCTACTGTGGCTATGGGCTCACTGACATAGGATTAATGACTCCAAAGTATTAATTGATGCAAACGTCTCATTATAATATTCAAACAGGAATAGAAGAGTGTTGCTATCTTAATGGGACAAACAATTTTTTAAAAAATACTTAGCGGAAAAAAGCCCTTTTTTCCTCCATGGCTAGAATAAATAGCATTTTGCTTGGCTATATTTACTTGGACAAGTCACCAGTGGATTAGGGCTGATGTGCTGCGACCTCTAGAAGTTAATATGTTACACAGCAATAATATAAAACAGTGTTAAGGTAGCAAGTGCTGGAATTAGTGACTGCTCTAGGGCATTTCAAGTCCATGTATCTTGACTGCTGCCCTGTTTCACAGTACTCAAGGTATGTCACTGTACTGTCATCACAGCTTGAAGACATCACTGCCCACCCTCCCAGCCCACCCCAAACCAGGAAACCTATCTGGCTTAGCAAAAGCTTTCCCTGTTGTAGTCAGGATGGCTGTAACATGGATGGGGGCATGGGCAGGCTGAAAGTGTGTTTGGGCACAGCAGGGTTGTCCCTCTGGCTGCCTGCCCCACTCCATGCCACACAGAAACAAATAAAGCTGCTCTGTGTGTGAAGGGGTGGGATGAGGGGAAAAGAGAGGGAATAGCTTTGCTGGGGACAGACAGGCAGGCGAGATTCCTCCTTTCATAATCTGTGCCAATTTAGATTAGCTTGAAGTGACTATGAAACTGCAGTCTAAATTAAGTTTCATCCCATGTACCCAGCATTATTCATAATTGCTCAGAGACAAGGAGCCTGTTGAGTCTGGGATGGTATTTAGTTATTTTAATACACTGTCCCTTTTTTTTGCTAGAATCTCTTTGTTCACTTCATTCTCAAACTAATGAGATAGACTACACTGCCTTAGTATATCCTCAGACTTCATATCCTCCATCCTACATACCAGTGGTAGCAGGGATCCTCTGGAAAAAGAGAGGTTTAGTCATTTCATTGAAACACTGCTGCTGTTGTTCCAAAGGAACCCTCCTGCCAGGACGTGACTGGCAGCAACAAGGTCTGGGTTCAAATTGAAGGGAGTTGCTCCAAATGTAGTGACTTGAGGCCACACCTGGACAACTGGAAAAATTATACTGAACTCCAGTATTTCAAAAGCAGAGGCATAAGTAAGAGGCAAACATTAATCAAACAGTTCAAAAATATTTTGTTGATGGTTTTTGGGGTTTTTTTTTGGTAAGAGAGAACAAAAACCTGACCAGGTAGACAAACAGTGATAGTAACTGACTGTTACAGTTATTCTTTAACAGTTCATAGTCTTTTTTCTCTAAGGAAGTAATTTCAAGGGTAGACTTTTTCCTACCACCTGCAACAAGTGAAAGTGAAGATCTGTTGGGCGATAAACTGCCGTGTGAAGCAATGCTCTGGTAGCTGCTTGGCTCCCTAAAGGTTGTGCCTCTGGCTGCTCCATGTTCATTCGTGGGCCCTGGCAGCTCTGCCAAGAGCCCTTTGCTCTTGGCTGGCTGCTCTCAACCTGGCACAGCCACCTGTATGACTCCAGTGGCTGCTGGACTTCCAGTGCTTTAATGCTCAGAACTACCCACAGCCGCCTGCCTGAACTGAACCAAATGAGGAGCTGGACATGGATCTTCAAGGAGGCAGAGAAATGTTTTTTTTCTCCCTCCTATGTATATACAGTCTGCAGCACAAAATCTTGTGAACCCCCTGCCCAAGCTGTCTAAACGTGACCACTAACCTTCCACTCAAAGCACAACATCAGCTGCTGCCTTAGGCTGGGACAGCCATTTGCCCAGATACATTTTCACAAAGCTTCAAATAAATTTGAAGACTATAAATATCATTGTTACAGCTGCAAACTTTTCTCCAGTTTTTAAACTCCATTTCTCAGCAATGACTCTCAAGCGTATTAACACAATGTACAAAAGAAATATTTAGGGCACAACTATTGGGGTGTTCTGTTCACATCCGCCCCACCCCTCTGGAGAGAAAAGGAGTCTACTCTGGTGGGGTCCAGAGGCATCTAGGGGGAAGGCTGCTCTTAAATTTTTGAAGCAAGACATCAGGTTCAGGACTCACAGGGACTGAGTTAAAGATCATTCTGCTGCCTAAGTGTCTTTCATTTATTTTTTTTTGTTTGTTTTAAACATAGAATACCTGGGAATACAAGAGACAAAAATAAAAATCCTTGACAAGTGGCTGAAATCATTGTCCCACTGATGGTGGGTTCAACCTGGCCTCTTCAGTTCTTCAGAGCAGCCATGAGCTCAGAAACTCAAAATCCTTTGTCTTATTTTTGTACCTCTCTCTCATCAGAACTGGAAGCTCTGATAACAAATCTACCCAGGGTGTCCTTTCAGCTTCCTGCTGCAGCTTCACTTTTATGATGATGTTAGCAGGATCTTTCATCATCCACCTCCTCAGAGCATCCCCTTTATGCCCACGCATTTCACTCCCACTTTAAGAAAAAAGTAAAAGCTGTTTGGCTTTGCTTAGAGCATAGAAGGATTACAAAAGCAGATATCATTATTAAAATAAAGCCAGCCTGTTCTCTTTCCCAGGAGGTAGTAACACCCTATTTCATCACCTTAGGAAAGGAGTTGACCCCTCCTCCCACAGATTCATATTGGAACTATCAGCCTTAAGTCCCCAGGGAGCAGTGACAGAGGCCTCCCAGTGGAGAGGTATTGGATACAAATATTTAAAAGCCAAATTTTGCAATAAGACCATGGGGAATTTTTGTTGGTTTGTTTTGGGTTTGTTTTCCTGCTGATTGCTCTCTTCCCTTTCTTAACCATTAGTCTTTTCCAAGACTTAATCTAATAATTGAAATGTTATTAAGACTTTCATTGGTCATTTTCTTGTAACAGACCGTCACAAGACTGTTGAAAAAGTCATGCTCACTAAAATTTCCTTCCCTGAGCTTTCCACAGCATGTTTTCTGATCATACTGTTAGGCCACTGTGGAACCACTGATTTAATTTTGAGCTTCTACAGTAAAAATTAAACTAGGGCTGTGTTCCTATCTATTTTGTTGGCTTAGCTGCTGGATTCTGTTTCCCTTCAAAGAAACTCCATTTAGGAACAAAGGTTCTGAATCCTGGAGTTGTGTTATCAGTTGACTTCAAATATCCTTAGTTGGCCAGCAATGAATCCTATATTCTGACTTGAGTCCACTAACACAGACACCCGAATCCTCACTTGGGCACTCAAGAATCAAAGGGCAGTTTGGGTTGGGAAGGGCCTTTAAAGATTATCTATAGTCCAACCCCCATGGCATTGGCAAGGACATATTTCACTAAACCAGGTTACTTTCCCCCTCCAAGCTAACCTTGAACATTCCCAATAATGAGGCATCCACAACCTCTCTGGGCAACCTGTTCCAGCCTCTCACCACTCCCATTGTGAAGAATTTCTTCCTTATGTCTGATCTAAATCTACTCCCTTGTAGTTTAAAATATTACCCCTGTCTTTTATCACTACATGGCCCTAGTAAAAAGTCTGTCCACATCTTTCTTATATGCCCCCTTTAATTATTGAAAGACTGCAGGAGCTTTCAGTTCTCCAGGCTGAGCAACATAAATTCTTTCATCCTTTCCTCATAAGCGAGGTGATGCAGCCGTCTGATGATTTTTTGGGGCTCTCCCCTGAACCCACTCCAACAGTTCCATGGCTTTCTTGTGACCCCAGAGTTGGATGCCATTCCTCAGGTGGGGTCTCAGAAGAAGCCACAGGCATCTGGACCTTCTAAGTAAGTCAGTATGCAGAAAAAAACCACCAAAACGTAAAACCCTACCACAAAGAAAACAAAACTCTAGAATGATACAATCATATACGTACGGATAAATACATGTATTTTACAGTTTTATTACACCCACCTGAAAATTCCAGGTTTAGCCATTCTTAGTGCTCATCCATTAGGAAGGAATGAGGAATTCATAAACCAGTAGGGTAACAAATGTAGTTTTCAAGATCTGTATTAGACAGCAGTTTGGAAGTGCAATCGTAATGTATAAACAAACTATTTTGTAATGTTATAGGGAATCACCTTAAAACTGAACACATGGTAGCAAAGTACTGTAGATTTTCAGTGTCACTCTTGCCCACACCATTCTTTTCCAAAGGGTTAAAAATGCCACTCCTCAAGCTGCACAAATATTCTCCTATGTTATGACATTGAAATCTCCGAGAAGGGGAAGGTTATACCTGCACAGGGTGACTGAGCACTGGAGCTGTACCTGCTGCTTAAGATGTGCTGTGAGCTTGACAATAGTTCAGCTGGGACTGGGCAACCCGACAGAGGTGGTTTCAGTAGCCATGAGCTGAGGCAGCAGTGGGAGAGGGCACGGAAGCCTTCTGTCTGTGGTGTGCCCAAGCGTCTGCAGGTGGGAGCCCATCCTGTTCCCACATCGGGGCAGGACACAAGGTTATCTCCTGCACGTGCAAGGATGAGAACAAGCAGGGGCTGCTCACACCAAGCACTCTGAGAAACTTTTATGTAAGTAATGACTTAGGCTTCAGAGGTTGCTGCAAGGCTCACAGCTGGTCACTCTTGTGTGCACACATGATCTGACTCAAGCAGACACTTCCTTCAAGCTCAAGAAGTGTTTAGACAACACTCTCAAACACATGATGTGATTCTGCATGTCCATTGCAGAGCCAGAAGTTTGACTTGATGGTCCTTGTGCGTCCCTTCCAACTCAGGATATTCTGTGATTCTAGGAACCACTGGGGTGGTATGGCACATCAAATGCAAAGAACACTCAAACAATTAATATGTCACTCTCTGACTTTTAGTTTTCCCATGTAAGCTATAGACAGGTTACAAAATACATTATCAGTGAAAGTTTGCAAATATTTCCATGTGCATTTTGGTTCAGTACTGATCAATAATGTTAATGTGGCTTTTGCGACAGACTTAAAACACGGGCCAGTGCTGTTAAAGCCCCTCCATAGTTATTTCAGGTGTTAGTCTAATGCATTTTAAGAGGATTTAAACCCTCATTTATCATCTTCTAGTAAAAGAAAAAAATCACATATAAATCTGTGGGTTCCTTTAATATTGTATCAAATTATGAACAAGTATAAAACCAACCTATTCCTTCAAATCTCTATGGACACATGCCTATTCATTGAAGAGTTTGTGGTCTTTATCCTAGACCCTTCATAGCCACTAAGGCCTTTCTGTGATAGAGAAAAGATGGGAAAACAATGGGATTATTGTTTTCCTCCCTTGTCATCCCTCTCTGCTGAGAGAGTAGAATGTGGAGAAAAGGTGGGGCTCTGGCTTGCCGCCCACTCTGCTGGAAAGGTAAACTGTGCCAACTGGCTGAGCAGCAACCAAGTGCTGATCCAGACACCAGCTGCTGCCAGCAGAGCTCTTGCCATAGGGGCAGAGGAGGAACCAAGCACAGATCTTGTCACCACAGTTTGTTTTCTGGGCGGTTCCTGAAGCTGCACAGTAGTGCACCACCCTGTGTAGCAAATTCACAGGAAGTATTGAAATTCTCCTAGTTTGCAACGGAGAACAGCAAGAAACTATTCTCTCTAAGTTGGTGCTCCATATTTATTTTTCCTAAGGACATCTAACAAGCGACTTTTGTATTCTTAATGCCCTGAACCTGAGGTAATTCTCATGCTGTACATTTTCTGGATACCTGCAGATGACTCACTTGAAGAAAGGGAGTGTTGTTTCAATTATGTAATAATTTTTACCCCTGCCCTAAACTGAGATTGCAGGTTGAGGAGAGCGGCAAGCCAGGAGAAGACAGAGAAATAAAAAGGTTCCAAAGGTCCATCAACCACACTACATCATGTTAGGTACAAGGTGTTTAAAGGGTGTTTAAAGGATGTGGCAGACTTTTTACCTTCATGTTGTCTTTTAGGGGACAGTACACAGCAGACCTTAGGGAAGATTCACATAGCGCCAGTACAACTGGCCAGAGGTAGGATTAAGACATGATCGACTTCACATTCAAAAGAAAGAAGGAAACAAATGAGAGAAGAAAAGTTGTGTAGAACAGACAGTCATTACAGCCTGTGTTTGCAAGGGATATGAAAGATTTGGTAAATGCTGTTGGAATCAGTAGAAAACCTCTCAATATCAGTCAGCTTTGGATCATTACAGTGATATTGTCCAGATAATTGATACTTCCTCCACCCCTCTTTCATTCTCCAATCCCTCATTGATGATTCAAGGACAGTTTTTCTGGTTTCTAATCATACATATTGCTCACAGGAGCAGGGTGAGGAAGGTGACCACAATCCTTTCTAAAAAGAGAAGCTCTACCCTGTCTTGTTGCTGCGTGACCACATCAGTTCAATGATACTGTGGTGAAACAACTGTGTACTTCATCTCAGACCAAGATCTCCTGGATTTGTACCACCAGACATCTTTAGAAGACATCCCTTCCTCTTCTTTAGCCATATCCAAAAGCATAGTTCTTTAGCTAACCCAAATCTTCTGGAAAAAGACATAATCAGCAGGATTGGTCTCAAGGTATGTTAGCAAAAAGAAAAATATTATTGTTTTGTCACTTATTGATACTAACGTGTAAAGTTTATGAAATTTACAATGGGAGAGTTAAGAAGCCTTTGTTGGCCTCAGAGGCTCAGGTGATGGGAAAGCCACCCTTTGCACCACTGATCATATCATGACAGGATGGTAACTAGAAAAATTTTACTGTACATGATGTCAATCTAAATAATATCACAGAGAATTCCTCAAGGTAAGGAGGTAAGTTATTTTCTCATTTCTTGGACTTGTAACCTAAATATGAATTATATATAAGGCTTTATGTATGTCAGACTTCATCTGCCTTCTTCAGATGCTTTCCTGACAATAGCATCAGTTAAGGCTCATTCTTTCAGGGCTATGAGTCTCATATTAATATAATTTAGTGATTTCAGCATGTTCATGATGTTCAGCATGTTCCTATATAGGGTAGGAATGAGTAAAAGGTAGGCCTTTGGGAGTGCATATAGTAAGTTAACAGCATGCAGCTATTCAAGTTCTGTTCAGTTTACAGAGAATTGTAGAGATTATATGACATGCCAAAGGGTCTTTTTTTCCTAAAGAATTAAGGAATATGATGATATAATATTGGTGAGATTTCTTTTTAAAGCTTTCTGTGCTTTGAGTTGTTGTTGAACTAAGGCAATCACCAATTAGGTAGCTCAATAGAAACAGGGGCAGCACCAAGCCTGCTACTTTTGTATCTTTGCATAAGTAAGAATGTATTTCTCTTTATCTGTAGTGTATTAGCTTTGGCTCAAACACAGAACCAAAACCTGCTTTCACTTGGGTTGCTATCAATCAGGATTAACACAAAAATGCATCAGAGGATGCAAGTGTGAAATGAGAATTACATTTGTAACTTTGAAATTCTATAAGATCTATGTTGTAATTTATCCATTCTGAAACTTGAAAATGAAACTACCTCCTAACCATGGAAAATTTCTAAATTTCAGTGAATTACTGTCCTGAAAAAAAAAAAAATTAAATGTAGTAGAAGTTTAACCCAGTCTGCGACCTATACGATAGCTGTGGACAATGTTCTTCTTCTCCCATACAGTGTTAAATATTTACATAGAGGACTGTGAGTGTATATAGTTCTTCTGATTACAGCATGACTATACTTGTATATCAAAATAGAAATGGCCTTCTTGAAATCGAAACCCTGGTATTGAGTATTCACTATAGACATGGTTCATGAGAATTGTTTCCTAAGAGCATTTGGGACTAACTTACCCCAAGAATGACTCCAGGAGTTAGTAGCTGAAGCCCCACGTGACAGTCAGGGTTTCAAAGGCAGCAGGTGCTCCTCACTGCCATCACTCCCAGCTCCAGCCGTGCTGCTGGCTGGAGAGGTGGTTGTGATACATGGGAGGGGTGCAGTCTGGTTGCAGTGGCGAACATGTGATGTTGTGCATGCAGTATACTGCACAAGAACCACTGGGAATGTGCCACATCCATGGCTTACAGAGAGGAGCTTTCTGCTTTATTGTGTCACTAGACCACACAGGGAACGTCCCTTCTGCAGTCTTCTTGTCAGTCCTGCCCGACTCTACAAAACCTTGGCCTGTCTGTACCCCACTAAGTGGGGAAAGCATCAGTGAAGTGATGTGCTACAGCTTCACACCACTTCTAAATGAGCTGTTTCGGAACCATGGAAAGTTATACAGAAGGCTCATTAGGTTTCCCTTTCTGATAGTTCTGCTGGGCTGGGTAGCCTAAGACCTTTACTTCTGTTTCACAAAATATCTGAAACAGAGGGTAATTCTAAGAATACAACTTACTTGCATTACAGAAAGAGGTAAGGGTAAAGTGAATTTTAGTGGCATGAGCACCTGTGAGGTGGTGAGTCGCATGTCTGAAATGCTGCTTTCACAACCTCAGACTCTCTTTGGCGTGGCAAACAAAGAGCAAAAACCTCCCAGAGAGGAATGGCTCACTGTAGCTGGGTCACTCTGACCAGCAGGCCAAGCAGGATTACCCAGCTCATTACAACGAAGATAATTTTACATAAATTAGCTAGTGTTTTGATTCAAATTTGTTTCGTTAGGTAGCCAAGATTTCCGAAAGGCTTTTTTCAGTCACAAAATATGACATGGTAATGAAAATTGATTTTTTTTTTCCCTCTGGATAGTACTACTGCCTTCTCTGACACTGTTCAGAGAAGCATGCTCTCACTGTTCAGATGAGTATGAGTCATGTAACTACTAATTTTGAAAAGCATCTTCTATTATCATGTTGCCTAGGAAGGTCTCACCGCAGCTGGGCCCAGGAACATGAGCTTTGGCCCACTGTGTCTGTCCCAGTAAATGTATTTTCATTAATGTCAGTTCAATTGTAGACTACACTTACATGAAAAAGTTCACGTAAGAGGAATAGTAGAAAATAAAGGAAATTGAAGGCTATTTGCCCAAAACACATAGAAGAAAATGGTAGGGAAAACAAATGTTGGGGAAAAAGAGAAAGCAAGGAAGAATAAGCATGCAATCAATACCCAATCTTTAAAACAAAATCCCCAAAGTTCTACAGTTCTTACACTCAAGACTGTGTCAGTGTATTATAGAGATCAGCTTTAGTCTGGGTTATGTGGTTGTCTGCTGTGTCCACTTTTAGCCACATTTAAAATAACCCAGTTTTAATGTCCTGATGGCTGTGCCGTTCACAGAAATTCCTCTTGCTCTATTCACATCGTGGGTTTAAACCATTTCCCTGCCTCTTTTAATGTACATCACATTCCTCACCCTGCACACGTGCTCTGAAATACACTCTTAGGCAAAAAGAGCCTCCCTTTCCAGAGTATTTTTACATGGCATGACAGTGCTCGATCTGCCCTGTGGCTCCTGATTGTCGGCGCTGGGCCAGGACTGCATCACGCACCCGCTCGTCTGCAGTGCTGCTCCATCCCTCTCTCCACCACTTTCCAGAGCATGCCACAGTTGTAAGGCAGAAGTGAACGGTCTAGCAGGGGTTTCTTCAGCAGCCTTTTCCATGCAGGGGGTGGGCAAGAGTCTCTAGTTTTCTTCACCACACTCATGATGCTTAGTTCTAGGTCTTAAGGGCAAAAACCCACTAAACTCTTCCCTGACTTCAGTAAATTTTGGGAGACAAAAGGAAAAAATCTCTGAAGGGATCTTTCTTCCAAAACAGAATGGGTTGAGGGATAGCAAGACAAAGGAAAAGCTTCAGTACTTCTACATATACAGAAGACAATTACCCAATAATTCAGAAATAGCATGAACTACCTCAGCAAAAACTACATAAATCTGTATCCATATCCATATCCAGATGGATTGTCATGTTTTATTATCTCTTTTGGTTCTTTCTTTGTAATCCTCAATTGACATCAGAGACGTTTTACACATATGTCTCTAGAATGATGAAGAAAACCAAAATCACTGTTCCAAAACCCCCAGGTTGTCCAGGGCAGGAACTGTCTTTGCTCTCTTGTAGATGTCATGCAAGTGCAGTTTGGCACTGAGTCTCAAAGGAGGCTTCTCGGCACCACACAAAACAAGAAGAACAAAAGATAAAGCAGAAACTCATGGGCAATTTGCTGTATGACTAAGGGCAGATCCAAGCACCCTTGTTTCTTGTTCCCCCTTGAGTGCCCCACTCATCAACCCACAGTGCCTTTCTGAAGCAAATTCAGCCTCTTCAGTGGTATCTGATAATGCTACAGACCAGCAATGACACGAGATTTGTACAAAACTACTAAATGTTTTTATCTGTTATTTCAACATGTTCCTCTAAAATGCATATCCTTTGCTCTCAGCTATTTCAGGTTCCCAACAAAAACAATAGGACATGTAGGGCCTAAACAAATAGCTCCCAGAACAAATTTCTGAAGAATGGGTGCTCTGGGACTTAAGGAAAAGGCTTAGCAAGCCCTGAAAATCTAACTTACTATCTCTTTTTTTCCTTTTCACTATGAATAGCAAAGTAAAAGAGTTTCGTGAGCTTGAGGCTACACAACTCCAATTGCTATAATAACATAGCAAGGAATTTTACAATTGTACAGTAAGTCAACTCTCTTACAGGGACTAATGCTTAAATTGCAACTTCTAGATTGCTTAAAATGGGAAAAAGCCTTTTGTGGTTAAAAAATGTTTGCTATTAGCTGAACCTAACCACAATAACTAACTTCTATTCACAATTTTTTCCTGCTATAAATTTGGGGTTATTATTTTTGCTTTGGTTTTTAGGCTCAAACCTGGTTTCTGATTTTAGGATGGTCCTCAAACAGCTAAATCATAAAAGAGAGATTATGTGTTAGACTAGAGAAAAGGCTTGGTTAACTGGTGCATGTTAGCTACTGCTGAGCTAATTTTAAGCTCTTTTTGCTACCTTATAAACAAATTCTTTGGTATTAGACTTGTCTTACTAGATTCCTTACGTGTTCAGTTACGTTTATACTATAAACTCAAATTCCTGAAATATTGCAGGCCAGTTTTAGCAGAAGAAAAATGTACCCTTAAAGGTTTGATTCAGTAATACTACTAGCAGTGAAGGTAAAGAAAAATAGGAATAGGGTTCTGAAAACAACACAAAGGCATAAATGTGAAATTGCACTGCTGAATAATTGATCTTTATTTTTTATTTGTAAAGGCCTAAACTATTTTACAGCAAGGATTTTGTCATCCAAATGACTTGATTTTCTTAGAAAATATATTGAAGAGGCCCATTGGAACAGAGATGAAGCTCTACAAACAGGAAAGGGTTAAAGCAGTCCTGGGGGGCTGAACATGCCAATCTCACAGACATTTTATGAGATTGGAAAATACTCATGTAGCCCCTTTCCAAACCAATGCCCTTTGCCCAAACAAAGGAGCATAGCACCCCGATTGTGGGGATTACAATGCACACTAGAAATAGCCCCTTTGCCCTTTTTAAGAGGGACATGCAGTGCCAAGCAGCCTAGAGAAAAACAGATTCCCAAGTTGTATCACACAGTGTGCTCCTCACATTTCACTCAGCTTTTCCA
The DNA here is from genome assembly GCF_041296385.1 of Aphelocoma coerulescens. Taxonomy (NCBI): domain Eukaryota; kingdom Metazoa; phylum Chordata; class Aves; order Passeriformes; family Corvidae; genus Aphelocoma; species Aphelocoma coerulescens. The sequence goes on along the minus strand of NC_091015.1, from coordinate 95,650,387 downwards.
TCAGATATATGTGACTAAAGAATGGGGGACATGGGCACTTGGCCCTGCTGGTGCTCTGGGGATGCAAGATCATGAGTTTGGTAATTAATAGGTTTTCACTCTTTTGATGTGCTATACAAAAAGAAGGGAACATAATAAGCAAATTGATGTTTTGTACTTTACACCCTTGCTCAGGGTAGAAGTTACAGCTGAGGCAAGGGAAGTTCTTTTGGTGTAGTTTGCTAATGATGCAGATGGGGAAAGGTTTTGGTGTTTCTGCAGAGGTTTTTGTGCCTGTGCAGCTTTAGCAACTGTTCTAGAATATGGAAGAGTTCATTAAGACTTAGGAGTCTTAAAAAGGAGAGATGAAAAATGGCTGAACACATGATGAGCAGAGCTGTGAAATCAAGTTCCCATGATTTAATAGATGACCATTCATTCCTGGAGCTATGGAAATTGACAGCATGCAGTGACTGAACCAATCCACATGCAAAATAAGGTATGTAACCTAGCCTATTTATTTTCATAAAGGCGCAAATTAAGATCGTGCATGTGGCTCATTACCGTGGCATGTGGCTCAGATGACCGGGGTAATTACTGAACTGTGGTGACTCAGTCAACGTCTACCCACGGTAACAGGGAAATTAGAGACCAATGTTTTGCTTCTGCAAATTAGTATTTTTGTTTCTCTACATACAGCTAGGGCAGGCAGCTGCCTCCTGAAGGCTGGTTGTACATGGGGGGTTGGAGAAAAGGAAATGGAAGCCAGCATTCTCGAATCTCTGCTGAGGAGTTGGGAATTAAGGGGAGACTTCAGGGTGTCAAAGTGAGAGAAGATAAGGATGACTTTAGCACAAGAAGTATTCTGTTATACACTGGGGTAAATACATAGAAACTGGTATTTTGATCATAATGCAAAAGCCTTGGTAGACAAAAGTGGGCATTTACAGTGATCTTCCACTCATGTAGTACAGAAAGATAAGCATATCTTTTCTGTTACTTGCAAATTAATCCAATGTCTGAATGATTCAAAGTATTTTCAATCTGCCTGGGATGGGGTTTTCTTGCACATGGCAATGCCATCAGCCACATGCAGCTTCTGACCCAGATTTGCCAAGTCTTACTTGCTGAGGAAGAAACTCACTTTTGGAGCCAGAGAAGCTGCTTGCATTTACTCAGTGTGGTTACTGAGCTGGGCAAGACACTTTCTGATGGGCAGAATATGCAGAAATACGAGCTCAAGACTAAAAAGATGGAAGTGTTTGGAGAAAGGGGAGACCATAAAGCAGAACCTGTGTGACTATCACCAAGGCAGCCAGGTAAAAAGCCAAGCTAGGCAGCAGCTCAGTTCCTCACTCGACTTTCGTCCTGTAACTTCACTCAGCCTGCTTGCTCCTGTCTCCTGGTCCCTGTGTTGGCTGCTGGCCTGACCTGTCTGTTGTCTCTGCCGTCCTCAAAGCAAGGCGGCACAAACGGAGAGGAGCAGAGAAACTCCTGAAATACTTGCAGAAGCCAGGCTGCCCAACGCCAGGCGCGCCGGGCTGCGGACACACTCAGTGACAGCCAGACTCGCCCGCCTCCAGGCTTGTTCTGCTTTCACACACAGGTGTAGCAGTCGATATTCTGGGGGAAAGGCGTGAGGGGGGATATTCCTGAAACAGCAGACACAGATTTTAACGCGATGTCCACGTTTCCACGAAGACTGCACCGTTGGGCGCCTCGCACCGCCGGAAGAGTGGGGCTGCCCTCCCCGTGCTGGGCTCGTTCCGCAGCAGGAAAACCCCGGGAGAAGCCTGCCTTGCTGTGCCACGGCCCTCCAGCCCCTCTCCCTGAGCAAAGCCGCTCGTAATTTTAAAAGCTGTTTGTGCCGCCTCCGAGAGAAGAAAAAAATATCTGTGTGAACAGAGGTGACGAGGAACAGGCCGTAGCTAGCAGAGCCAGGGCTGGGCAGGGTGTGAGGCTGAGGAAAAGCCTCCGCTTCCCGCGGGGCTCAGTCTCGGGCACAGTTGCCTGACAAGCACTGAGTTTGCCAAGGTGGTGGCAAAAGAGACGGAGGAGGGTCCTGGGAACTGGCGCTGGCGGGGATGTTTACCGCTCCTCTCTCCCGCCTGTTACCCCATCCCCTCCTCTCCCTCCCACGCCGTGGCGTAGGCGGCGTGGGCAGCCGCCCTGGCAGTGCCCGCGGGGGCAGCCGCCGTGTTCGCGTTTGTGCCGGGCAGTCACATGGAAACCGGCCCGCAGCGCCCCCGCACTCCCGCGCTGCCCGGGCAGCGGCCAGCCGAGACCCGCCGCGCCGGGAGCTCCGCCGCCTGACTCCCGCCCCGCCGTGCCCGGCTGCGGTCTGCCCGGGAGGCGCGGGTGTCGGAGCCCGCGGCGCGGCTTCCCTGCCGGCCCGGTAAGGCGGGTGGGGGCCGCCTCGGCAGCACATCCCCGCCCGCGGCCGGGCTGGGCAGCCGGGGGCGGTGGCGGCCCGGGCAGTGCCGCCCGGTGGCGGGGCGGGGAGCGGGGGAGGTGGGGGCGAGGGCGGCTCTCACTCCTGTACTCTTCTCTCTTCCCTCCCTCTCGGTACCCCCGCCTCCGACCTTCGCCGCTGCTGGGATCGTGTCTTGCACTGGCCCGTCCTCTGAGAAGTGCCGAGGGGGGTCCGGCCATGGAGACCCTCGTGCGCCCCGGGGCCAGCAAGCCCCCCACTGGGTAAGCTCCCGCCGGGACCCGGGCCGGACCGGCCGCCGCTCCCCTACACTGGCGGGAGTGGCTCCGGACGGCGACAGCGGCCGTGCTGGTCGGCGGGCCGCGGTGCCTTCCCTCCGTCCCGCCTGTCTCGCTTCCCTCCGGGGCGCCGAGCTCGGAGCGGCGCGCAGGTGTCGGCGCCCGGCCCGCTCGGAGCACAGCCCGGGGACGGAGGGGGCACGGCGGGGAGCAGGGGGCGGCTGGGCGGTGAGCTCGGGTGCAGAAAGGTCAGGAGCGGGAGAAAGCGCCTGTTTCGCCTTTGCCCTGCGGGAGGGGCGCCTCGGCCCGTCTGCCGGCGCTGCTCCTCCGGCTGCGAGACCCGAGAGCCGGTTCGGGGCTTGTTCCCTTCAGGGGGTGATTCGGGGCGGCCCTGCAGGACGAAGGGCAGCCGCTGCTTGCAGCTTCCGACCCAGGCCACCGGGTCTGGAAGGGACGCTGGCGGGGAGGGAGCCGGGGCCGCGGCGGGGCTCGGGGCGGACCCGTCCGGCCGAGGGTCCGGGGAGCCCCCGCGGCCGCAGAGGTTCTCGCCCATACACCCGTCTGCCCGAGCGCCAGGACGCAGCTGCCAAAAGCCTTTGAAAGGTTTATTCAGCCGTCTCAGCCCCAGCGCACTGCCGCGGCAGAGGAAGGAAGAGCGCTGCCAACCGCGAATTAAAAGTGCCCAAAATTGTCCGAGGTTGGTGGGAGACCGCGGTGACTACTCCCAGTGCCTCCTGCCTTTGGTGACAGGCACCGCTCTCGCAGCACTATTGCTAAGTAGCGGTCAGCCCGAGTGCAAACCGCGGGAGGGTTTGGGGTTTTTCACGGGAAGAGACAAGTAGAAGATATGCCAACAGTGGAATTTATTAGTCCATTAATTAAACGACAAGAACAGCAGCACGATGAGGTCCTAAGTGATCTCTTTTGTCAGAGCAAAAGCTGGGCAAGTTTTAAGAGCTGTGCTGTCTGCTCGCTGCAATTTACTGCTCTATTTCACACTGTCTGGACAGACTGAAAGAGACTGTGATTGCTTCAGCAACTTTTTTATTTTTAGTTCTAATGTTTATGTCATAAATTTATTTTCAACAAAGTAGGATACAGCTCTGAAGTACATGCTAGTGGGCTACAGTAGTTCTGTTCAGTTTCGTTTCCTTAGTTTGTGTTTAATAGGGAACGTTGTAGTGCCTAACACAGAAAGTAGTACAGGGAGCAATGAGTGAAGAAAAGATGCCACTGCTAGTGCTGTCATGATGAAACTGTGTGTGCCATGTTTTTTTTAACTTGCAGAGTATGATATAGCTTGGTGCTCTTTTTGTAAATAAAATGCTTAATTCTAGCTGAAAATGAGGCTGTTTGATCGTGACCTTTTAGGCTAACCTTCCAGGAAAAGTGGTAGATGTAAAGTGCCTCCCCTCTCTGTATTTAGTTGATGTAACAGTACAGCTGCTTTCTAAAATTCTGATGAAGAGGAGATCTATGGTGCCAATTTACATGTGTGCTTTGAAGAGTAATTCAGATGCAGTGCTGATTAAAAATTTGTCTCGAGTGCTAGGTTTACAAGCGTTCATTAAAAAAATTTTATGGGAACACATGTTATTGGTGCATCTCAGAGATGACCACTGGGGTCTGGGGGCATTTCTGAACAAAACTTCTGAATCCTTTGCAACCAGTTTCATCTGAGTGAACTTGTCCACAGCCAGACTCGGATATCACATATATGATCAGAAGTTACAGTAACTGCATTAACTTCAGTCGTATTGCTGCGGGCACAGCTCAAGGAGATGAGTCCAGTCATAGGGTGCAGATGCACTGGTGATATTGTAGAACAAAGTGCGTGGGTGCTAATCTGCTCATGTGGAAGCTGATGGCCACACTGTCGTGTGCACCAAGGGGTGACTGGCTGTTTCATCTGAGCTCATTTCAGCTGTGAATTACTTCATGTTGCCTTTTTTTGCAAGTCAGACCTTCCCAGCCTGGATGTGTCTGTGCCATTAGCAGGAGACTTCGCTGGATGGTTCATAATTCCCTGAGTTGCTATCATCCATATTAGACACCGGTGGATGTTTGGTCCCTAATCAGATTTTACTCACTCAGTGATGAAATCTGCTAGGGTCAGGAAAGTGCAGCAAGAGCACAGCTTTGTTTGTCCTTTTGGTTTCCATATGAATCCAGACATGAGCTGTATCTATGGAGCATGACTGGGGACCTCTGGCTGTTAACGCAGTTGTGACAGAAATGCCTTCCTTTCATGGCAGAAGATGTGCTATACATGTTTCGAGCTTACTGATTGGCTTATCTTGAAGTTATGAAAGGGAGGTTAAAATGACCATAACTTCACAATTTTAAACAAAATTTAGGCAGAGCTGCTTTGTTTCTATGTAAATCATTAACAGGAACATTATGACCTTCCCTTGTTAAACAGTGAACAAATTTAATCTGTCACTTGGTGCAGGGTAGAGCAGCTCTGCTGTGTGCTTACACAGATAAATTGACTATATGTGTTCCATGGCACAGTTCCTTGAAAATCACACATTTAAAAGTAGGATACTGTTGTGGGTTTTTTTGTTTTAAATGGCAAAGGAAAAACTGCAGTTTGTGCTGGTGTTGCAGGGGTTTTCCCATTTTTCAGTTTAAAAAATAATTGTAGACTTCAGAACCAGTAATTTTATTATTACTGATTGTTAGGTATGAGTTTTTTAAAAGCTTTACCAAGTTCATAATGCTTTATTTAATGAACATTTGTTTTAGTTTACGGAAGTGAATTTAAGACAATCAGTAGCAGCAGAAACTAGGATTTACTCTGTGATTATGCAATGGATACTAAAAGGCAGAAATACACTTGTTAAGTATCTAGTATCTTTTTGCCTGTATCTGCTCTTATTTCATTAGGGAGAGCAGAGAGAAGCTTCTCTGGGTGTCTGGTTGGTTTCTTTTTTGACCACAATATGGCATAACAGACATACACTGGTCATAAGCGGGACTGCAGGCTGGGCTCAAGCCTAAAGTGAGAACTTGCAGGATCAGTTCTGTCTTCTCTGTTAGGAACCTTGCAAAGAGCAGCGCATCTTCCCTGGCTGGTGAAGGCGTCTCCATCTCCCACACAAGCCAGCAATTTATGGGTCTATCTCCATGCCTGTGTCTGAGCACAGAAAAGCTGCCTTTGGAGCCTGGCAAATGTGGGGAAAGCCTCTATGTTAAACTGGATGTATGAGTGCTTTCTTTTAGTAGGACCTTTATTTTCTGAGCTTCAACCTCCTTCCCTATCACACAGGGACTTATAGTACTAACAAATACAGGCATATCTTAGCACACCTGCTTTGGAGTGACTTGCCTGCTGGATTGAAGTGTCCCTTCAGATAAAGGATGTGAAATGTCAGTGATGCTTACATGCAGAACCTGGGAGAGCAAACCCCCAACTACAGAGCAAGTTGCACATCTCAACTTGTTGAAACCCTTTCTTACCATTCTGTGACTACTACACATAGTTAAGCAGGTTACTTTGTGAAACTGCATAAACAGCTTTAAGAAAGATATTATTGTTGTGTTTAGGGTTTTAGTTTCTTGTCTAGAAAAGCCTGGAGAGCACTGCTGTGTACAGAACACCTATTAGTCTGTGTAATACTAGTTACATCGTACTCTAGCTCACCTCCAGATGTTGCAAGATTTAGGGTAAAAAGAAACAACAGAGTAATTAGTTTTTGACTGTAGAACTGAGAAATTTGTATGTTTTCTTGTTTTGTATTTATATGAGATTTCTGTGTAATGTGCCGAGCAGTGGATGGCAAAGGGCAATGACTGGAAGTAGAAATGTAGAGTAGCAGTGTGGTAAAATCACAGAGTGGTTTGGATTGAAGGGGCCCTTAAAGATCAGCTCTTCTGCCGTAGGCAGGGACACCTTCCACTAGACCAGGTTGCCCATCCAGTCTGATCTTGAACAGGGATGGGGTATGCCCAGCTTCTCTGGGCAACTTGTTCCACTGTCTCATCACCCTCATGGTAAAAAGTTTCTTCCTAATACCTCATCTAAACCTACCCTCTTTAAGCTTAAAGCCATTCCCCTGTGTTCTATCCCTGCATGGTAGCAACTTTGAAGATTGCTGCCTTGACCAGTTGCAAGACTGACACTTTTGCTTTTGGCTTTGGCCTTCACATTGTGTCCCTATTTGTATCTGCACCACTCCTGCACAGTTCCATCCACACTTCTTATGTGTCTACCTGAGACAGGGAGCTTTCCTGTGATGCATTTTTCTGGCACCACAGTCAACATTAACCCTACCTTCCTCCCAGTCTGGGTCCAAAGTATTTCTTTCTGTGTCAGTGGAGGTACATCACATTAAATAAAACCCTGGTTGTAATGACAGAAGAATTGCACTTGCTATCGCATAGAATGAAACAGGGCAATTTTTTCTGTGTTTTGCACCTCCATATGAATGTAACTGCTGAGCTAATATACTGTAACATTTGTATTTTCAGTCATGACTAATATCTCAGGATTGCTGAAGATAAGGATACTAATTGTAAGAGTAAGCCAAATGGCGAGATAAATGCAATGCAATCCAGCCCTGACAGCTGTTCTTTATGAAGTCCAGCTTCTGATTTCTCATATCTTACTTTTCCTTTTCTTTTCACCTTTTCCTTTCTTTCAGAAATCTGCCAGAGTAGAGAATGAAGGTGTTATAAAATCTCTTCCATTTCTGGACTGTGTAGAATATTCAGAATTTGTTTTGACTTTCCCCATCTCCCTGCTGTCTCTCATTATATTCTTCCTATGGAATCTTTTATATTTTTTCATCTTGCTATTTTATGCCACTCCTGCCACCATTACATGAAATTGAACCTTCTCTTTTTTACTGTCACCTGTCTCAGTTGTTGTTCATGTTCTTTCCCTTGTAATTTCAGTTTCATTTTTCTTCAGGTTTTGCTCCTGTAAATTTACATCTTGGTCAAATTGCTAGTCTTCATGGAATCACTTCACTGCTCTACAGGAGGTAGCACTACATTTTGATAGGACAGATTTTACTTCCCAGCCCATCTGGGCTGGCTACACCAGTAACAGTCAATTTCAGGAGACTGCACTAGAGAAGGGGGTGTTAATTACAGTTCCAAGTGTTCTCATGGGTACACTTTTAGATGATGTTGACCCTTAAAGAAAAACAACTTCCTAAATATTTATATTGAAGTCAGTTCAGTAAATACATGGCTGCTTTGTGTGTAGTTAATCTTGCTGGAGAAGTGGTATATTTCTGTTTGGTAAGTAATTCAGATCCCAATGCATGCTTATGGCCAGAATGAAAGGAATTTGTTTTCCCTTCAAAGGAATGAGAGTTCTCTTGAATATGTGTATTTATTCTTAATCATCTGTCCTTGTGTAGACTTCTGTTGTCACAGACGAACTATATTACAAGCATTTATGAAGACTTCCTAACAATATTCATTTGGCTTAAAGAAATACATGTAGAAAACCCCACAATATTCATATAGCCAAAACTGTGAACGCATTTATGTGACGAGCTCCAAAAGCAGCCAGGAGGCCTGTGGCAGATTTAGGGAAGTACCTCACTTCTCCTGAATCGCAATTCAGTGCCTTAACAAGTATTCCCCTGTGTCTGGGCTTCAGCTACTCTGTTAGCATCAGCAAACACTTGATTTTCTGGCAACGACTGTGTTCTGTATACTGCAGCTTTTTGTGTTGCTCTGGCATTGTGATTTCCATGAAAATTGACAGTTTTCACACTTTAATGCTGCTTCTAAGAGACTGACAGGCCTTTAGAAATTGTTTTTTCCATAGCGGGATAAGCCAGTTCCTGCATGAGAAACTGGGAATTGAAAAAGACTTATAATCCGCATTTCCTAAAATTATGATTTAAAGGTCTTTTAAAAATGGCTGCATTTACAGGTAATGGAAATTACAACCCTTATTAATCCTCTTAATATAGAGAGTCTTTCTGGAGCTGTTAGTTGTCCAGTGAGCCAAGCTGCTTATCATTAAATAAATGATGCTGGGAATAGTGTATTGTTGTCATAGTTTGAGCGTGAGAGTGTCAGTGATGAGGCAGGGACTTATACTAAGGAGCAAGTCACAAAGCTGTGTGGCAAGGCTGTGCTCTGATGGCACTGATGCACAGCATCTCATACCCACTTTAGTCCTCTCATACCAGAAATGATGTATTTTCAGTTTCATTAATCCCTCAGATAACAGGCTGCCTCAGGTGCTGTGCATTTGTGCAGAGGAGTTGTCATAACCAGAGAAATGGGAAAGAAAATGGATTGAGAATGGGTTTTCTGTGTATGTTCTTTTGTTCTTACTATAGCTTCCAGATTCAGTGTCTATGGGACCAAAAATGTAATTTCTTATTCCTGTAAATTCAACCTGATACTTGCATGTTAAGCTGTGTTTTGTGTGCTCCTTGGGATGTGTTGTATGGAAGAGAGTTGTCAGTCTCCTTTATAGTTTCAGAAATGAAATGTGAGTTACAAAACTTTCCCTAGTAGTCAAAAAATGCAACCGGAGTCCACTTTTTTTTTTGACATGGTGAGCATCATTAAAGCAGGTAGGAAAGGTGGAAATGAAGGGGTGTAGTCTGGCCTAAGGTACTTGCAGATGTGCAGTAGTCAGACTGCATTTTTGGGTTTGGTTCTGTGTTCTCCAATGTCTTGTTTTATTAAAGGTGGTTGACCTGTGCCTAAGTATTTAAAGGCTGGTCTGTGAGCTGTCCTGTCTCTTTCCCTCTCAGCGTTACTGTGTTGTATGTGAACAGCTCAGTAAGGTGTGATGGAGAGTCCCTCACCTAAGTAATCATCAGCCATGTAATTAGGGAACTCTCCTACAGAAAACCTGTGTTACTTGGCAAAGGAAGGGCTGAGGATTTCACCTGCAGTAGCTTTTACTACACTGTATTGCCAGGACCACCCCACAGCCTGGAGTCCTCCTTTGTCCTTTATGTGAGAAGCCAGACAGATGCAAGCCTCAGTATTCCTGAAGCTGCTGTGTTCCTGTTGGTGTTTCTGTAGCCAGCTCTTACTAGTGACTCAAAGGCTAGAGAAAATAGGATCTTCCTCAGCCGTGCTGGTGTTGTGGTGCTAACGGTGAAAACTTCCTTTGTTCAAAAAAATAAGCAGGTAACATGCAAAATCATCCCTCTAACATGGAGCTTGAGCAAGAAAATTACATTTTATATTATCAATGTTCTAAATATAGCTATACCGTAAGGTTCCAACAGCAAGTACCAATCCAAAAGTACTTAATCAGGTAAGTGTTATTTAACGTTTTCACCAAGAGTGACTAAGAAGCAGTGTGATTCTCTTTCTGCCATGCCTGTTTCCTTTCCTGTGAGTTGGGCTTTATTTAAATAAAATGCCTGCTGATCTCATTGACTGTTACTGAGGTGTTACTGTGAAGTAGCGCCAAAACTGTTGGTTTTCAGTAATCAATGATTAATGACTTTTCTTTTTTTTTTTGAAGACCATACAAATAGAGATTTAAAATGGGAAACATTAATGGTTGATGAGATGCTTTCTGAATTTTCAAGCATTGTTCCAATAAACATATTTGTTATCCTTCACAGTAAGATGATATAAAACCTCTTTACATTAGTCCTTTTTGGTAAATATTTCAGTGGGTTAGTTAGACTAAGGAGCAATAAAATTCAAGTGCCTGAGTACAAATGCACTCTTGCTGATCAGTTGTTGCCATCTCCGAAGCCTGACAGTCATTGCTGTTAGTCTGCTGGTCCCCTTTTCTCTGAAAAGGCAAGGTTCTCTTTTTTTTTTTGGGGGGGGGGGGCGCGGCAGAGCAATGTTTCTTCTTGGTTATTTGTGTTACATGATGCCAGGAGATGGTGTGGTGGTGGCGTGAGCAGGAGTTTGTCCTTTGAGGTTGTGTGGAGATCTCCCTGCTGTAGTATATGTAAATCCACCAGTTACAGAATCATCTTGATCAAGGCTGACATCTCCAGGGACACAGATTTAGATTATCTAGATGACTTTTGTTTTAAAAGCTCATTTCTTCCTTCTTGCCCCATGCATCCCACAGTGGGCATTCTCCAGTGCTCACCCTGGCGATTTGTTGGGTGCAGCAGTTTTCTGATGTAAGAGAAAATAAACTAGTGAATTCTGCTCAAACCCTTTAAAGCACTCATCTTTTACTTTTGTTGTGTAGAGTTATTTTGTGTATGATAGCAACTACTTTTTCCCTGCATTATTAGGTTCCAAAAGATAAATAAAAACTCAAAGTTACTTTACAAAAAACCATATTATTTAATTTTTTTCTTAGTTATGTGCTTAGATGACTTTCTGCATTTTTCTTTTTATGCTTGAGGTCAGCATCTTGCATAGGCAGCAAAAATACTGCCTAGGTAAATACATCAAGCATGGCATGTCTGATCTTACTGAGCACAGGACGTGTATTTCCCCTCCTGTTTTTGTCTGAGTTTGCCAGGAGGGGAGTCTCCAAAATCAATAAACAGTTTCAGACAAATTGAAAGAAAAAACGTGTTCTGTGCTTTTCTTCAATATCTGCTCCTGTGGCAGTGCTTTATTTCTGAACGTCTCAGCAATGGTTCAGGATGTTGAGGAGGCAATATCTTGGAGAGAATCCAGATTCCTTCTGTTTCTTTTTGTGGTTGGGAGTTTGGTTTTATTTTTCTGGTTTTTTCTTTTGAATAACTTCTCATGGTACCTTTGGAACCAAGCCTACAGTTTTATGGAAAATAAATAAATTACTGCTGGGTTCCCTGGGGGTACAGCTCACGTTTCAGTGTCAACACAGCTTTCTCTGCTCTAAGGGGGCTGGTCATGTTTCTTGTGGTCATTCTGAGGAACGCTTGCTGCTAGTACAGGGCTTTCTTCTTGGGAAGGAGGTCAGCCTTTGGCTTCTGCTGTGATTAAAATCTTAGTACTGTGACACCTCCAGGTGCTCCTAAGATTGACTCTCCCAATTCATTAAATACAGCTACAATTAGGTCAGATCACATTGCTAAACTGACAGAGTTGGAATTAACAAAGTTATTTATTTTGGTTGCTTTTAAATACCTGTTGCTTTTCCTCAGCTGAACTGGAGGGTCATGTCACAGCAGTACAGAGCAGCGTCACATGCTAAAATGATGTTACATTGTCAGATGTGTATAACCTTGTGCTTTCCGAGACACGTAGTCTTTTTGCTGTCTTGTTTCATGGCTCCTTAATGTCTGGTTTGCAGCTTAATTCTTTGGGTAGTGACTTGTTCTGCAGGGGACAGATTGGGACCATTGTCTGCTCAGTGAGTCCCCAACCCTTCATTTACCCAGGGAAGCTGCAAATTGTCCAGCACTGGGCTATGTGTCAGAGTAGATTTGCCTGAGCCCAGGGCTGACACAGAGATGATAAGGACCAACCAGAGTCTGGCAGGAAATCATTCTCCAACTCCGTCATATCTTTTATAAACCAGAAGATGTTTTTATTCCTGCTCTTACACTAGCAAGTCAAGGATTGCTATCTTCTGAGCAAGTCTGTTATTCCTAAATAAAATGAGTTACTGCGGAATTGCTTCTTTTTATTAAACCTACCTTTTCTGTTGGGAGACAAACACAGTCGTATCCATGTGTGATGGATTGAGGGTCCAGGATCAAACTTAAAATTAAAATAAAAAGAAGTCACCTTTTACATGAGTCATTACCTAACAAAATTTTATCTTGAATTCAGAGATTTGTGGATTTTCCAAATTACTGTGCAGGTAGGAGAAGGATAAAAATTTACACTGCAGTTTTAAATAATAAATTTAATTGGCTCATTTTTTCCCTTCACCCCAAGTCTTATCTTGAAATTGTACCAACTTGATAAAACAGTTCAGAAAAGACTACCTAAGCAGAGCCCTAAAACTATATGTCGATGATTAAAGCCAGTCATGATGACAGTAAAATTGCTTTTCTTCCGAACTTCTAAGCAAATACTGTGACTTGAACTCCTCTTCCAACTTCTACATGGATTTGTAAGAAACAAGAGAATACCTTCCTGAAAGAGCAATTAGTTATTCTGCAACAAGTATTTACCCAGTTTTCAACTTTACAGGTATCAGGAAATACTAATCTTGTACAGAACATTGATTATAGTTGTGGTGTAGAATTCTTTCTGAAGAAGACAAATTGTGACTTTCGGAACTATTTGAGTATCAGTGGGTGCAGCTGTTCTTTGATTTCTTTGCTTTTTAGTAGTTCTGTTTCACAAATAATAATGTCTCAGGTGATCTTATCACTTGATGCCAGGATGAAAATCCAGGGTCTTCCCTCTCCTGGCTCAGAGGTACTATTTCTTCCTATTTTTTGTAATGTTTACTATCCTCCAGCCCCATATAAAACAAACCAGGAATTTATTTTTTTTCTTAGAAACACCTTTTTTAAAATTTTTTTTGCATTTAAAAAAATTTTATTTTGTTAAGGCTGTTAGTGTAGTACTGTACAAAATGACTGCTAGGGACTGGGCAGACTCAGTGTCTGTCTGTCCCCATGGTCTGTTGGACTCTGTTGGGACAGAGTTGGAGAGTCTGCTTGTGCTTGCCCAAGAATGAAGATCAGCAAAAGCACTGGCTAATTGTTTAATGCAGTATTGGAAATGGGGCTTTGACCAGCTGCTCTGAAGCAGCATGAATTTATTTGGCCTGTTCAGCATGGAGGAGACTGGGCATGGCTACGCTCCCATTGCCTTAATATTCAGTTTTTGAGCTGAAGAGCCCTTTGGGTTTGGTCTCGCTCTGCTTCATTTGCCAGGCTGAGGTGTGCAAATCTCAAGCTGCTTGATTGAAATCTCTGGGTCTGCTCCTGCATCATACAGGTGTGAGAGAGACCAACATGGTCTTCAGCTGGGCAGATCAGGGGCAGATCAGGGAAATACTTGTGGATACACACTGATCTTGTTGCTGTACAGGGGTTCAGGTTTATGTTTTATATTAAAGGAACAAAAATTTGGTATCTCATTATAAAAGGACGGGGTGTTTAGGTAAAGATGGGTGAGTGCAGTCTGTACACTCCCCTATGTGAACCTTCTCTGGCTGATTTTCATTTTGTGATGGTAAACTTTAAAGAGCCATCTTTCCACCAGTATTCTACAGCTAGAGGCCTCTTGGACAGTAACAATATATTGTTCCTGCTGGTTAAGTATACAGAGGTCACTTGTTTCTGTTCTCACTTGTTCTTTTTGCAAGACCAGATATAGCTTATATTTTTTTATAAAGCCTATAGCTTGTCTTGCCATTGCACTAGTCTTATTTAAGAGTACTGCTCAAGCATGTAGTTGTTTGTTGTTTGTTATTGTGTATCCTCAAATTAGCCATAGTTATTTTGGAATGAAATCTCTTTGCATTCAAGTGGTTAAATACCACACTTTCTCCTATTAAACATGAGATCCAGGTCTACTGGAAAATACTTTACACATATAAAACTGCCTGAAGTATAAAACCTGTTTATACAGATACCGCGGATTTCTTGCCATAAAAAGCACCGTAAATTCCCCGTGCTGCTTCATTTTCATAAGGAGTTACTTGAAAAGAAATATTGCTTGCGGTGAGTTGCCAATTATTTATATACTAATTTGCTACCTGAGAATAATTTCAGATTTTTAAATTCATTTTGAAGTGATAGAGAGGAAAAAATATCTGAAACTACTTCATACTTTACAGTTTAGCTTAAATTTACCTGGAAAGAAACTGACCATATTGATTTATTATTTTTTAAAATTTTATTTTATTTTTTTTAAGGGGATGAGTTTATCTTTTAATAAAAGTGGTGTATCTGTGAAGAGTTTCGAGACATTTTTTTAAATGTAAATTCCCACTCAGCCTGCAGTACGTATCAACCCTTCAAGTGAATGAGCCAAACAGTTGAATTCTCCTGCTTCTCTTTTAAAGGATACCATTGCTGTGTGTAGGAAAAAAAAGTAAGTTCAGTGGCATTCAGCTGTACTATAGTGATGCAGTTAAGAGACTAAAAATAGTATTGCTTTATCTTCCAGCAATGAGATAGTTTTTCTTACAAAATTCAGGGAATTAAGTGAATTGGAGACTTCGTGTTCCTTTTGTGACTACTGAGGTACCTGTGATTTATTCCATAGTGCTTATCAGGAAAGACCTCAATTTTTCAGAATTAAATTATGTGGGTGTAGAGAGGTCCACAGAGGAAGCTGTTTTGGAGGCTTCTTTGCATGAGGTTTGTGAGTAGTACATGTACAAGTGCTTGGGAGGGATGTGAGGAAGGACTGGGCTGCAGATGCTCTTGCACAGCTCTAGTCCTTGCGTGCAGGTGGTCTGGGTAGCAAGCCTTCCTACCAATGGGTAGCACAAGGGAGAGCAAGCACGTGGCTTACTGCTTGTAGAAAGAAACAGATTTTTCTTTTATCCTGCTGGTTTGTTAGGCTCTCTCGGCATTTAAAAGGAAACGTGTGATTATTTTAGGAATCTTTGAAAATGGCAGCATATCTCTGAATTAATGTGTTCGTATTTCTCACTGAGTTGCAGATGGAAGATTCAAAACTGTGGTTTGGGCAACATATGTTGATTAATACTGGAAATAAATGCTACCCTATGGGACCTTGCTTCTGGAGCCAGCATGTCCACTGGGTCATACAGCTGTGCCTTTCCTTCCAGAATTGTTCTGCGATCTATTTACTTCGAACAAATGTTGCAGTCATGGATGAATTTATGAGGATAATGATCTGACAGGCCATGCAAGCTTATAGATTATAAAATTTCCTGTACACGGGGAAACCAAGTGTTCACCAAGTAAACTCTCTTTATATAGAGGAGTGGTATTGTTGTGTTCCTCAAAATACATGCAGAAGGTGAGAGGTGAGGAATATAATTTTTACAGCTGCACAGTAGGGTGCAGGCGTGTTGACACCTGGTGCAGACTCAAAATTGTCCAAAATCTTTATTGGCTTGTGTAGCACAGTCAGCCTGTTTCTGTGGTTTGGCGACGTTGCCTGCAGGTTTCACAAGCGGTGGAGTTCGGATCTTCATGGGTTTCTTTTTAAATTGTCGGAAAGTACGTGTATGTTCCTGGGAGCTCAGAGTAAATAGATCTCACTTGGAAAAACACTTGGAAAAAATGAAACTGTCCCTTGATAGTGGAGTCTATTCCTCCTGGCCTTTTTCATTAATTCTCTGTAGCAAGTTTCTAATTTTGTGGCATGACAGAAGAGGAGAACCACGTCCTTGAATTTGTATCTGGAGTAAAGTTATTGTTGCTTGGGGGCTACGTTATACAAGCCCTAGAAGGAGCTGTCTTTGCCATGGCTTGTCATTTGACAGCCGCGTTCTGCTTGGTCTTGTGCTCCTTGGTCCTTTCAGGTCTTGTCTGCAAGCCTGCATCTCTCAGCAGAGCTGAGACTCCCCAAGTAGGCTTCAAGAAGCACTTTGGTTTTCTAATATTGTTCTTACAATGACAGTGGGCCAGGGAGTCACAAACTGAGCAGACCTGGGGAGTATGTGTAAAGACACAGCAGGGCGTATGGTAGAGGAAAGTTTTAGAAGTCCACAGCTACATAAATTCCTTTCCTCAAGCCACTTGTCTTTTTTTTGCCCTGACACCTTTCAGTTCTCTCTGCTGTCTTCTTTCACCGAGCATTACTGCACTGCCAAAAAAAAAAGGGAAAAATGTTATTCATTATTACTATGTATAGGCATAGTAATAATCATAAATTTTTACATGTTTAGATACAAATTTTATAACCAGGGTTTTATAAGAAACAGCTAAACCCCATTGATTTATTATTATAGATAGGATTTAGGCAGGAATAGAATTACTATTTTTTCTAACTTAATCTAATTCCAGCTATTTTCAAGCTCAGACAATACCAGTGTATTCTGCTATACACCTTTGTAATTACATAAAACAGATAACAAGGTGTATGACCTCTGTATGACACATCTAAATATTGCCATCAATTCATTTATGTCTGAATATGTCTCTGTGCTTAAATCAGTCTGTAATTCATAATCACTTTTTTACATAAAGAAATGTAATAGAACAGTATGTAAATGAACACCTAAATGAGAGAACCGAGTATATGATAATGCACTTATTTTTTACAGTGAAAATGTTTTCCTTTTTTAATAGCATTTAATACTTCATTCCATTAAATTATTTTTATCACAAAGTGAAATTTGCATGTACATTGTCAAAATGTGACAAAATTTGTATGATTTGACAGATTGAGTAGATGGAGTTCTATTGGTTTAGTACTTCAGTATATTACTTTTTTCACCCCATCTTAAAACTTCTTCTTAATCAAAACAAGTGAATGTTGTGTAACTTTTATGATGTGGTTATATAAGTCAGGAAGTTCAGTTTTAATAATGAAATTAAATGTGATATACAAACAGCAGGGACCTTTTTATCTACAAAACTGACCTAGTTTTGAGTGAAAGTTCAGAACTTTACTGCTGGCAGTTTACTTTCAGCTTTGCTGGAAAATTAATGTTTTAATGACTGAATCCAGTTTTGAAAAAAGTACCCTTGTGAAAATATGGGATTTTTCACTTTATACAACACACATACACATCATATCTTTCAAGTTTTGGTTTCTTTGTGAAAAAATTCTAGTTTAAATAAACTGCAGCAAGTTGTCTTTTAGGGAAAGAGGAGGTTAAAAATTGTTTTTTTTCTTACAGATAACGTTTTAAAGCTTTTTTCCCTCTTCCATATTTTCCCGGAAATGACCAAATCAAAAAGACTTTTGTTTTATGAAACCTGCTTTTGATTAAGTTGATTGGCTTTTATTTACCTACTTAATCTGAACCATGCTTCTTCCTTATCGTGTAAAGTCGCTTACTGTTGCTAAATATACCCGTGTATTTTAAAGAAGCAAAGCTGTGCGTGAGTACGACCCATTCAGAGCGGGGTTGTAGGGTAGGGAGGGACCTGCTGGTAACCTGAGAGCAAGAGCAGATGCTAAATTAGCAGCTGGATCGTTAGTAACGAGTCCACAAATGTCTGCTGGGAAATGATCTTCTTTGGGCGCATGTAGCGTGGGTGTGTGGGTTATTCAGAGTTCCTAGCATCTAGTTGCTCTTTACCCGTGACTCAAAGGAAAGTCACGGAGCCATGAGGATTTTTACTTGTGAAGCAACTGGCAACTTGTTTTTATTGAATGTACAGGCTGCATGGATAAATTGTCATTACTGTGCAGCATTTTTTATTAGGACATGCAATTGGAAAATGATTGGAAGGGCAAGGAGATTGCTGGCAGTATTTAGTTACAGAGTTAAGTGGAAACCACAAAAGATCTGTGGAAAAGCAAAGAACATTATAAGGGCATCATTAATAATCCCAGGGTTCATTCCATTTTCACCTTTAATATAAATAGATATCAACCATTGACTGTAGTCAGAAGTAGTTGAGATTACAACTGGATGGCACTCTAAATTGTGATGAGGAACTACCAGATGATCGGGTTTAAGTGGTAGCCAAGCAGGAAAATCCAAATAAAAGATGAGGAAACAAGGTAAGTAAGAGAGCTGTAAGAAAAGTGCTGAGGAGTCTGGCTTTACTTCATATTGAAAATCAATGTATTTCTTTATATCTTAAGCTAGTGGTTATATAAATACGTGCTTTGCAGGTCACCATTTCTCCATATGGAGGAGCATGTTAGGGTTGTTTTTTTTTAAGCTTATCAATTCGGTGAAGATAATTGAATTTTGTAGTATGAACAGATACAAAAATGATACAGACAGATAGAAGCATGGTATATGCACACCATGGCCCTAATGTCACCAACAGCACCAACAGGTTTTGTGATTTTTTTTTCTTTTTTTTTTTCTTTTTTTTTTCTTTTTTTTTTTTTCTTTTTTTTTTCTGATTGGGGGAGAAAAGCCCAATTGGGCTTCTTTTTCCCCTTCCCTATTATGGAAGGGAAACAAGCCTTCTAGCTGACGAGCGTGTTTCTGCTTACCAGTGACAGCCTTATTATGGGCACAAAGTGAGTTTGTGGTGTTTTAAGGCAGTGACTATGATCTAACCCTACCCAAAAAAACCAAACAGAAAAATCCTCAGATGGCCCCCTTCCAGACTCATGTCCAGACGCCCACGCAGCAGTGATTTAACGTATGAAGGTGCTGTGTCCTACTCAGTTATTCTCCTCTGGTAATTCCACTCCAGTACCAGGTCTGACTGAAGGTCACTCAAAAGTTAAGGCTTTGGGGCTGGCAGTGAGGTTTTCAGTTAGGTGTCGAGAAGGGTTGGAAAGACAAGCAGAAGCACCCCACTAGACACAAACTTCTTGGCTATTTCACAGAGGGATGCACAAGACAGGTCTACAGCTCTTTCTTATTTTGGAAAAGGATGAAGAAGAAACATTCAAACAACTGTTTTCATTTGAGATTCCTTTTCTGCTCAACAACCCAGCAAATAGACTAGATCTTTCCTCTTTTTTTTTTCTGAAGAGTTATGCATCCATGTGAAAGACAGGGAACAAGTTACAGTCAGTGGGTTTTTGGGTGAGTATAGAAGTGCCTTCCTCCACCCCCCCCAAAAAAGCATAGCCAGTCTTGGATTGTGGAGTAGCTATTAGCCTAAATATGGAAGAATGTTGATTTCATGTAACTTGTCAGAAAAAGACAGATATATTGCTTGTATTTGCATGTGTATGTCTATACAGACATTATAGTATCAAGTTTTAATTAACATCTTAATGCCTTGGTAGAATAGTGCGTATGTGTGAAGACCATATAATGTTACCCAGTTCCAAGTACAAGCATGGGGGTGGGTTTATTTTGGGAAGAGAAGAAACAGAGGTTACTCTGGTAGCTTTTTTTCAGGGGAATTAAGGAGTGTGACTCTTTAGTTGCCTTTTGGCAAGGAATTGCTTTTTCATCTTTGTACACAATTGTAATTTAGCATTAATGGAAAAACAGAGCAGTTTGGTGTAACTCCTTCAGACAATACATCGCATTCTAGTAGGGATTTAAAAATGTTCTGCTGCATAGCTGATGTGTTGGTTGAGACTGCTGTTGTGAAGCAGCTGGGATGGAAAAAGAACAGAGTTAGGCAATTCTTTGTGATCAGCAGGCAAAGAGCAGCTACAGGTTTGGTGTTTGGGTTATTTTTTAATTTTTAAAAAATCTGTTAAGCCATGTAACACATTTTTTGAAGAAATGAGTGTCTCCCCTATACAGCCTTTGTCCCTAGCAAAGTCACTAGCTTGTCTAACAATTACGTTCTCTATAAACAGGACTTAGATATTTGGGGCCTATTTGGTCTAGTTCTCCTCAACGTATTGTTTGTACCAGTGTGCCTCATTTTCTAGTGCTCCTGATATCGTGGATAGTGTATGGGAATGACAACATGAATGATCTGCAAAGCTTCAGATCACTCTCATGTAATTTTGTGGTAGAGTCCTGTTCATGTTCCTTCCCATGTATAGGGAAGAAACCAACCATAAACTTCACTCTTTGTTAATTTATGTAATTGTAAATCAGGAGTATTTCAGTCTAAATTGGTGATTTTTGAGACAAGTAGCCACAAGTAGTAGTTTTTTATGAGATGTGAACCTTTAATACAGCATTTTAATATAAATTGTATAGTAATTTTTAAAAAGTTGATTAATGCAGAGAAAATGTTTATAATTTATGATAACTGACTATCTGTGGGGATTGTGGGAGCTAGCCTGGAAGGGCTAACCTGTCTGAGGCTTTGGTCTCCAACCCTGAGCTCGCATTGTGTACAAGAGCCAGTGAGGTCAGTTAAGTAGCCTGCAGAACAGACCTTTTATGATCATGTAGGCATGACCTTAAACAGCATTTGGGATTAAAGTGTTTACTCAGGTGTATGCATATTCTGTCAAATTTTATGTCCTTTGAAACTGTGGTTAAAAGAGACTCATTCTTGGAAGTGGCTGATTGAAGTAAAGTATCTCTGTGGATTTCTTTGTAAAGACCTGGAGGCTGCTTTGGTGCAGCATCTTCTGGGAGAGAAGCAGCACAGAAATCATTGCAAATGTGTGGTTTGATGCCTCCTATATCCTTATTCTAGTTCGCTGCTGCGGAAGCTAAAATACCTCAGGTACAAGTTAGAGAAGCCCCTTGAAAAACTTTATTTGTACATCCAAACTTTATATCAATCTTCTTTTGTTATTTTTTTCAGCAAACCGTTTGTGTTGAATTTACAGTGAGAAATATCTTCCCTTAGTGTATGGCCTAACATGTCTATATAAAACTTCCTTGCAGGTCAGAATTACTAGTCTCAGAAGTGCAGTCAGTTCATGTCCCTGTGACAGGGAAATTCTGCAAATGCAGATGTAACTGCAGTTGTCCCAACTGTGTGAGGTCAGGTCCTGCACAGAGAACACCTTCCTGTGTCTGTGTTGCATCTTGCTGATTGTGGGTAGGGCATGGGTGATGCACACAGTTCTGTAACTGCAAGGCTAAAATAAAATACAACACTACCTAGCAAAATTCAGTCCAGTCCACCCCTCCTACAAAAAAAAAGGAGAAACAGTTGCTCCTGAATGTCTCTTGGTTTATATATTCCTTTAATTATAGTCTCGCCCTGGACCCTGACCACACAGTAGACATTGGTAACAGATGAGCAAAGCTGATGTTTTTTGACACTGACAGTGGATTTTTCCAACAGATCCAGCTGTTGGGAAATACGGTTTAAACATTCATACAAAATCCTTGTGTTTTTTTAACTCATGTGATTGGAGGAATTGAAGACTGAAGTAAAAAAATTGAGCTGTCTCTGAGTTTGAGTTCTGTTCGGGTTTTCGTGGCATAGAACAAAGAGCCTTGGTGAGGACCAAGGATATAAAGAAATGCTTGTTAAAAGGTGTTGTAAGTCTCTGGTCTGTAAGGGAGCCCCTGCAGACAGTCCCTCCCTCACGGTGTTTCACTGCATGTTTTAACACAGATCAACTTCAATGGAGCCTTTCTCCTCCTCCCCCACTCCTGTCAATGCATTTCATATGCTTTCAAGTCTGCCTTTTCCACTGTGTTTCTCCTGCTGGCTACACCTGCCTCTCAAGCCTCTGTCCGGCTTGTGCCGAGCTGAGTGTCTGTCAGGCTGCACCCTGCCAAGTCACTGCTTGGACTCGGCTGCCTCATAGGAAAGCCCATTGCTGCTGGCTCCAGACCACTTGGGCAGGTTACACGTGTGCCTGTGCTTGGCAGGCAGGTGTAAAAAGAGTCTGATTCTGTGTGCTGGATTATTCTTGGCCAAAGCATTTCAAAGATAACACAGGTGTTCCCACATATAAACCCACTTCAGAGGGGAGGGTGTGAGCAGAAACAGGGCACAAGCAAGGCAAATCCTGTGCATTTCTGTGGCATTGGGATCTCATGAAACCTGACCAAAAGAGGAGCATTGATTCAAGCTGAAGTTTGGCTCTGAGAGAGAATTCCTTTTTTCTTTTTTCCTTCTTTTTCTTCTTCTGGAGGGAGAGAAGGTAGCAGTAGGGGCATTTTCCTTGCTGACTACATACAGAGGAGCTGTTGTAATTTAGCTACCAAGACTCACTTGATGATCAGCTGCAAGTATAAATCCAAGATGAAGAAAAGCAAAATAGGGCTCTGGTCCCTCTATGGAAATTGTTTCTCCTTCATTGCCATAGGAGGATAAATGAAGGAGGCGGGACACTTAGCAGTTTGAATTAGGCTCCTGTTTGGAGTGATTTCACACAAAACCCTCCCTAGGTAGATCACTCGGTGTACTAAATCTGAAAATGGAAATATTATGATAGAGTGAGTGTCATAAATATACAGCTTCATATAGGTTGTTTTAGAAAAGAAAGGTGGCATAACTGTCTGGATTTATATTCAAAGAAACAAGTAGTGATACACCCAAGGTAACAAGAGAAGGAAATCTGTCTTTCTACTTTCTCATTCACAGTTCAGTTGTGATTTTAGCTTTCAGATTTCTACCTTTTTTTTGTGCCAGTTTCTGTAGCAGATAGGTGGGTACAGATGCTGACTTGTAGGTTTGTGTTGAAATAAAGTGGTGAAGGCATGGAGAGAGGGGTTCAAAAGCAGGCTGCTGCTTGTAACAATGCGTGTGCCTTGTACATCTTAGATCCTTGAAGTATGTGGAATTTTGATTTGACTGGAAAGGATCATTAAAAGCAGAGACTTTACAGGTGGTGTCACTTGACAGTCTTGATTTGACGAGCAGTGAAAGCAGATAGATAGTTAGCACTAGAGATGGGACACTACCACAAAACACAGAGGAAATTTTTGTCCAGTGTCTCTTGGTGATGCTGCAATGAAATCTAGGGATTTTATTTTTTGATGTTGAATCTTTTTACGAGACAAATACCACTTCCTTAACTTTTTCAGATATGAGTTGTTTTCACTTCAAAAAAACCAAGTACATGTTTTGTGTGTTTAGTAATGTATGATATTGAGTTGTCTGTCCTTAATGCCAAATTTTCATAATGAAATACAGAAGTACAGATTATCTTTGAGATTATGGCAGCTGAGGACTATAAACTTTATACAGAAACACAAACGTTGGGAGCATTTCTAAAGTGGCAGTTTTCTCTATTTAGTCTTAAAACCAAACTGGTAATGGGATGGAATGTAGAGCTCATTTCCAGGGATTAAATCAGACTAATAGGAGAAAGGTTACTTTGCCCGTAGCAGAATATCAGTGTCTATTCTGTAGTAAATCTAAAATGATATCATGTATATTAACATACTTCAGTGGGATTCCTTTTTTGGCTCTCAGCAATAGCTCATTCATGATGATCTAGGAATCCTGCTTTTAGCATATGGTGTCCTTGGGGGCTTGCATGTGCTTCACTTGCTATGTGTTTTCTTCGTGAATCTGCAGTCCAATAGCTGTTACTATGAAAAAGCTGTTGCTGCCTTTTTTTTTTAATGAATACTGCAACATGCCAACAAGGTTCTTTCAAGAATATTGTCTCGTCCTGGACAGATGTCAGATCTCTTCCCTTCTATTAGACAATCTTTCAGCTCCTCTGCTAGTGCAATGTTTAAGTTTTCTTAAATGCAAGATCTAACAGTAGAATGGGAAAGAGCAGTTTGTTTTAGGATATCCCTGAGCGCAGAAAGTACTAATGTGGATACTTTTTTACCTCTTCTTTGGAGCTCATATTCAAACTTGAGTATTCTCTTAGTTTTTTGTCATAGTAGCTGGCATCAGATAGATTATGATAAATGATGGAATATGATACTGACTGACTTCAGGTCAACTGTAGGGTATGCCCAGCCACTGCCCTGGAGGGATGTCTGCTGAGATAAGGAGATTGCCTAAATCTCCCAGCAGGGCTCCTCCTGGGAAGGCAGCTACTCTGCAGTTATGTGGAGAAGAAGATCGACCCAGAATCCTCTAGGAGACCCTATGCAGATCCCTTGTAACCCACTGGCCTTTACCCTCTGGCACCCACCCCCTGTATCCCTATAAAGGTAGCCCTCTGCCCCTTCGAGGGGAGAGTGCTCGTCCCTAGCTTCCCCTTCGCTGGAGTACGGACCAACAATAAAGCTACCTCGTGCAGAACCAGCCACACGAGCCTTTCGTCTCTCTCTGGTTTGGCCTGGAGGCTGCCCTGCAGAGCTGAGCTGGAATCACGAGCTGACAATCACTGAAGAGCTGACAGCCTCTGCAAGGGCCCTCCTGCCAGCAGCTGAGGGAAGACACCGGGCCCCGGGAAGGCGATTCCTTTTGGGACCATCTCCCCTGACCAGTCACCTCTTCCTGGGTCAGAGCTACTGACCCCTCACCAGCTGTCATAATCAACCACTGGCACTGCCAGGATGTTCTGCTTATCTAGAGAACAGAAAAGGAGTTCACAGTATCTAGTCAAAAATTAAACAGAGATGAGTAAATTGATGTGAGCACAAATGTACAGCCACTGCTTTGGGATCTCTGCATCAAACTGTAGAATAAGTGTGATTGATGCAATAGTAAGCATTTTTCTGTCAGGAAGTTGAATATGCCTAAGGTTTTAATTCTGGTTTTAATTCATCAATTTATTATTTTCTGGAACATGGTGCATAATCCCGCTATAGTGACTATAAAAAAACTGCTTCTACTTTTCTTTCTTGTTCCAAAATGGGGTACTGTAGAATATTTATTGTATATGCAACAAGAGGAGAGAGAGTGGTCTTTTTTTTTTTTTTTTTTTCAGACAATGGCTTACTTGTGATACTGAAGATTAGCTTTCAACAGATTATTAAAAAAAAAGAACAGATACACTGAGTTTCTGGCAGTACTAGATTTCTACGCAGACCCTTTTCAGCTGGAAAGCACAGCCCTTTAGACAACCTTTGGATAAGTCTGGGTAGAGTGCCACTGCCATTCTTAAAAAATAATTAAAAACATTACTGAGTTGTTTTAAACTGAGTGCTGAGTTGCAGAATGACAGATTTCTCAGTATTAACTAATGACAATATCTGTAGGTTAGGTTCAGAAAACCTCAACTCTTAATCCCTCTGCATGCACAAAGCAGCAAAAGCTGGTAGCTCATACATCGAATTCTTCCAGCAGCCCTGCTCTTGCTTTTTGGAGGGAGGATGTATTTGCTCCCTGCTCTTCTCAATTGCTAAACAACTTGCCTACCTGTTCTTAATGGTTATGAATTTTGCTGAAAATGTTAAATGTTACTTCTTATTAGGACACAGGTAATTGATAGAAGTAAAGTGTGATGAGAGTGAGTGGTTCACTGGCAATGGATAGTGTAAAATAAAAAACTTCTTCAGAGAAAGGGCTGTATATCCTCTTCCTTGTTTCCCTGCTGGATTTAGGCTTTTTCATCTTTTATAACTGTTTTAGCTTTGTAGTACTCTAATTTTTAAGCATACCTTCTTACCAGCAGTTGCCAAGATACGATCGATCTGGCAGGTCGCGTGTCTGTATCTTCCTTCTCCTTTTGTTTGTTTCTTTCTTTAATTTTTATTTTCTTTATTTCTGCAAGTTAATTTTTTCTTTTTTTTTCCAGTTTGTACAGACATGGCTTTCATATTCTTTCCTTTTCTCCTGATGCCTTCCACCCTGAAGATGCGATTCATGTGCTATTATTCTTTCCCAGGCTAGTAGATTTTAAAAGGATAACATTGCTGCTGTTGTGTCCTGGATTTAGTTATAATCAGGAAATGATCATGAGAAATCATCTACTTGTTTCCCATTTTCTAAGTTAAAATAGAATGCTATAAATACTCGTAATACATATTTGCTTACGTTTTTTCATTGTAGACAGTTTTAGTTCTGTTGGTGTAATGGTAAGTGGAAACACTTTAAAATCTCCATGCCTTGTGCATTGTTTTCTTTCATAAATTTTCTTTAATTTTTTTTTTTTAATAGAAAAATATAAAAGCCCTCAATTTCACTGAGAGTTTGCCCCACAGATGTTGCGCTCAGAAATAAACTTTGGTAATAGGATATGTACGTTAAAGATGTCTCGGGAGCAGGTTATTTCACTGGTTAAGGATGGGTTATCCTGTTAATGTAATGGACAATGCTGATTCACACACCAAGGGAATTAAACATTTATCAGTTTTATGTCTCTAGGGATTGTTACAAAATCAGCCAGACAGTTGTTCCCCTCGGCCCACAGTCAGCCCAGATGCCTTTTGTGATTCGATTAAGTTCGTTCTCTAACGATGGCGTAATTAGCGCAGTTTTGCCAGAGGCAAGGGGATTTCTCTTTTGGCTCCTGTAATCGTTTTCCATCGTGAACAATAAGAAGGCACGAGCTAAAAATAGTGTCTAAAAGCACCATTTAAAAAAGTAGTCGGAGCGTCCCCTCTGACAGGCCGGACTAGCGCGGGGCGCGGGCAGCAGCTGCCCGGCTGAGGGCAGGGAGGAGCAGCGGAGGAGGGAGGGAGGCTCCGGCAGCCGCGGGCGGCGGAGCTCCCCCGGGCGGCGCCTGGGCCCTCTGCCGCCCTGGGCGCCTCACGGAGCTGCGCGGGAACACCCGGCCCTGCTCCTTCCCTGAAAGTACCGGCATCGCCAAACAAGTGTTTGGTATCGATATGAAACAGGACCTTTTTTTCCCCTCTCCCGCTCTCCTTTTCCTCCCTCCCAAGAGAAACGTAACAGGTTTTAAAGATCTGAAAACAGAAGCGATGCTTCTGAGCATTAAAGAGGGCTGGAGTGCCTCCTCCCCTGCGGAGACCTGGCAGAGACAGCTTGGGTTGTTCAGCCTAGGGAAGAGATGGCTCCAGGGAGACCTTACAGCACCCTCAGTGCCTAAAGAGGATTTACAAGAGCTCTGGAGAGGGAATTTTTATGAGGGCATGTAGTCATAGTTAAGGAGGAATGGCTTTGAATGGAAAGAGAGTAGGTTTAGATTGGATATTAGGAAAAATTCTTAGCTGTTAGGGTGGTGAGGCACTGAAACAGGTTGCCCAAAGAAGCTGTGGATGTCCCATCCCTGAAAGTGTTCAAGGCAAGGCTGGATGGAGCTCTGTGCAACCTGATTTAGTGGAAGGTGTCCCTGCCCATAGCAGGAGGGTTGGAAGAATCATAGAATCATCAGGTTTGGAAGAGACTGTCAAGCTCAGCCAATCCAACTGTCCACTAAGCCCTATCACTGTCACCCCTAAACCACATCACCCAGTACCAGATCCAGACACCTGTTGAACACCTGCAGGAAAGGTGACTCCACCACCTCCCTGGGCAACCTGTTCCAATGCCTGACCACCCTAACAGTGAATATTTAATTTTAATCTCTCCTGTCTCATTTTAAGGCCATTTCCTCTTGTCCTCTCCCTGTAGTCATGGCAGAAGAAAAGAAGACAATCTTTAAGGTCCCTTCCAACCCTAAACCATTCTGAGATTCTAGAAGTGAGTAATTTAAATAGATACATGTTCCTTGATGACATTTTACGCACACATTTTACCAACAGGTGGCCACAGTGAATGATCAGGAAACTCTTGAACTCAAAGTTGTGTTTGCACCACTGTAGCTCTCTTGGGACTCAAAAAAAATGGGTGTGAAGGTGTGAGCAGAAGAAAGTCTACAACAGTGC
Source organism: Aphelocoma coerulescens (assembly GCF_041296385.1). NCBI lineage: Eukaryota > Metazoa > Chordata > Aves > Passeriformes > Corvidae > Aphelocoma > Aphelocoma coerulescens. Next base: position 95,622,753 of record NC_091015.1, on the reverse strand, counting down.
AGATGCCTTACTAACAGTGACAGGTGTCTCTCTGACTTGAGTTGCTTTTTGGCTTTTTTTTGAAACTTATGTTTTTGAAAATTCTATGTTTACTAGAACTATTAGAATTTGGTTAATTTGGCTCTTTAAGACCACTGCTGCTAGTGTAGTCTGTGTGAGAAGTTAATATTTTAATGATTGTAATTCTTGGCTTACTGGCATGTATTGAGTAACAAGGCGATAGAAAACCTGAAGTAAAAATGCAGGGATGGGGTTTTGTGTTTCAGACAGTACACAGAGCTTGTCTGCCACCATCCATATGTGTTGCTGCATCCCTGTGCTGTGATAAGAGTTTGTAAGAGGACGCTGCTGTTACTTTGCTTCAGCATTTGACACGGAAGGAGCATTCCCTGAGCTGGATTTCAGAAACTGCTGTTTACTTCTTTAAATATTTGATTTTACTGGATGCTTGTGTGATTTATTTTATCTTTGTATTCATGAAATTTTTGTGAGCTCATTTTAATTAAAGGAGAGATCTAGCTTGTTTGAATGATAGACTTTCAGAGTTTGATTGAAGTTTCTCCTGGTGTACTGCCAGCCAAAGCTGCAGGACAAAGGTAAGACTGAAGCCCTCTTGCCAAAGCCTGAGGCAGCACATGATCCCGTGTTGCTGGCCTTACGACAAGGAATTCTGCCATCTCTGTGCTGCAGGTGAAGCTTCTCATTGGCCTTCATAGTTGTCTTGTGTAGTTGCATAAGGCCCGTCCTGTGTTTGACATGGAGTGGAGGTGACCTGGTGGCTCAGGGTGGGGAGAGATGTACTGGCCTGAGAGTTTTGCATTGTTTTTCTGCGCAGCCTTTTTAGGTCTGGCTTGAACCTGGAGTTTAGTGAGATCTGCTGGTGTTGGCTTCCACACCTTGTTGGTTGGTGTTCTTCTATAGCCAGAGGTTGTATTTTCTCACACAAGGCTTCTTGCACTCAGCCTGGTGCTTAAGTCACTTTTGGGTCTCGGACAGCCCAGGTCACTGGGCATGTTGTCAAAACACTTCTCCTCTTCCACGGTGTCTGAGCACTTTGCTGTAGTACACATGTTTCTGAAGAGGGACAAACTGGATGAGCTTGAAGAGATGGAGGATCTGTCTGGGTTGTGGAGAGATCTGCCTGCAGCAGAGGAATGAATGGAACCTTACTGTCCCGCAGCCTCTGCTTGTGCCTCAGCTGTGGATTCTCAGGCAGTGTTTCTGAACTGGAGAAGTCAAATGGGAAGTTACATTTCTTCTCCGCATCGTCACTTTTGCCAGTGTTGTTGATTTTTAATTGTATGGTGCATCACTGTCAGGGTCTTGGGGCAGCCCCGGTGAGGAGTGAGACAGCCTTTCCAGCTGGCTCCACAGCAGGGCATGACTGAGCCTCTCTGCAGGACTGGGATGAACCCAGCTGGCTGCTGCCAGTCGGGCACTGGGAGGAACATCCACCTTTCTTGTTAGATGTGCTGCAAACCTGTATACCTGTCCTTTAAAGAGTCTTTCCCTTGCCTCATCTCCCTCCCCCCTTCCCCAGTTTATATCAAGAGACTATCTAGGAAAATACTTGGAGGTACATAGCTGTGTTTGGGCTTTGTATGTCTGTGGCTTTTCTTCAGACTAGCTGAAGAAGAGACCACAAAGTGATAAAAATAATTACCTGTAAAAGTTACTTGTTAATACCAATGAAGTCAAAATAAGATTTCCTTTAACATTACTTGTTTCTTTTTTCAGTAGTGAAGATGTTTCGGAAATTTCCTTTTGTACATACACATAATGAAAATGCAAAAACACATTGCTTGTCTACTTGACAGCAATTCTTTGTGGGTGATTGAAGTTTGCTGATTCAAGGGAGAAACTGCTAAGTGAGGTTAGAGTTAGGCTATTTAATTGTTATGATGTGTTTTTTCTATTCATGCTAGCACCGATTCTTCAATATTAATATCATGCATAGAGGGTTTTTTCCATCCTAAGCCTGTTCCATCCTGCTCTGCAGCAGAAATGAAAAGCAATATTATGCTACATTCTGTTTTCTCATTGGTATCCTGAGTGTAGGAAGCTTTTCCTTTTTTTCTTTGTTTTTTTTTTTTCTTTCTGCAAATTTCTTCTGAATCTTCAGATTTCTTTTTGTCTTTTCAGTGCCACCTACTTCTACCAGCTATGCAGACTGAGTGCCCGAAAAGGGTGTGTGGAATTTGTAAGCCCAACCCAGATATTTTCAATTGTTCAAACTCTTCCAAGTTTAAAAATAAGCTGTTAGACTTGTTATGTGACACTATTCATATATGTTTAATTTAGCTGTCATTTGCCAAGACTATCAACATGCCAGATATTCAGTCAAAGAGTAAACTTTTAAGTTATTACTTGCTTTAGAGAAGAGGTGGTGAAATGAAACTCTTCTTCTTCCTACCCTGTCTCTGGACCTAATCCTGTGGCCAAGGACATCTGTGATAAAGCATAGCTTGCTTTTAACAGCAGCATGGTCAGGATAATTGGAATAAGGTTGATGCATTAATAAGTCTTTGGATATTAACAGGGAAATGGGACTGTGTGCAAATAGTACTTTTGGTAATGCCCATATGCACGGCATGAGTACGTGGAAGTGTTTGATTCACTTGAGGTGGCCTTTTTTTGTTGCTGCTTATGTCAGGCATATGTCAGGAGGCATCTGCTTCTGTGTATATATTTGCTGCTTCATGAAAAGCACAGAGAATATGTGATTTTTCATATCAAGGAGCATGGTTTTTGACACTCACAGGCAAAACCTTCTGTGTACTCTGTTACTGTGCTTCTGGACCTAGCAGACAACTGCTCTGTCAAAATAGTGCATCCTCTTGGGAGGAAGCAATATTTACATTATAGCCAACAAATGACACCATCAGAATCACAGAATGAACTAGGTTGGAAAAGACCTTGGAGATCATCAAGTCCAGCCTATGACCTGACACCACCTTATCAAGTAGACCTGTGCCACATCCAGTCTTTTTTTAAACACCTCCAGGGACGGTGACTCCACCACCTCCCTGGGCAGCCCATTCCAATGCCCAGTCACTTTTTCTGTGAAGAAATTTTTTCTAATGTCTAGCCTGAACTTCCCCTGGTGCAGCTTAGGACCATGGTGCACAAATACCTCCATGTCTGTTTCTCTGGCTCTGAACATGGGCAGTGATGCTATACAGATGGTTACGGTTCTCTTATGTCTTCCATTATAGCATGGTAATATTTTTGTCATATAATTTTGTCATCCCCTACTCAGGGTGGGGAAGAAAATGTTTGGTCAGGCAGCTTCCTAAACACATTCATCTTCTGCTGGCTGATCCTGTTCCCAGATGCTGAGATTGAATTTAGCTTGCTAGGAGGCCTGGGGTGACTGCAGTCTGAGTTGGAAATGTCCTTGCTTTGAAGTCAGCATTTGGTGACATCTTTCCATAAAGCAACAAGGAGTGATCAACCAGATCTGCTTGTGCCTGTGTCAGTAGATGTCCCTAATAATTTCTTTATTCATGGTGTTGCAGAGGAAGTTGATAGAAGGTAAAGCAATGCTGTACAGAAGTAGCTGAATCTAAACAGTGAATATAATTTCTGTACTATGTAGTTCTATTTCTCATATATTACTGACTCAGAAGGAGAAATCATGGCTTATAGCCGGATAGTGTTCTTACCACATCAGATATATGTGCATGATGCCATTTGGTTAAGGGGAGAGCAGCCTTTACATGCTGTATGTCATATGAAGGTGTGAAGCTGGCCTGTGTTCGTGTCAATTATGATGTGCAACAGCTGTGGCTGTGGAAATGCTTCTGTGTTCCTGGAAGAAGAGTGCACCCTTCCTTCCCATGCTGTTGTGAGTAGCCCATGCTTAATTCAGCAGCATTTATCCTGAAGTTCCTGGGTCAAGTGAGCTTGCAGGAGTAACTTGGATTGCACCGCTGTTGTTTCTTCAGGGCTAGAATTAGAACACAAGGGAGACAAATCCCTTCCACTTTTGTTTTGGTAGGTGTAACTCTGTGCTTCCCCTGACTTGTTGCTTTGCTTGTTGCTTTGCAGTTTATGCTGGGCTCAGCAGAAGAGATTTGGAGGAACTTGGCTCTGTAAGCTGCATGCAGGATTTTCGTGTCTGGGAAGTCAAATAAACAGGAGAGGGGATGCTGGGTCTGCTTGCTAGCAGTTGAGTGTTCTCATCTCTCCTTGGGAAGCACAGTGCCAGCATGTGTCAAGTGAGCAACTGTTAGGCCCTGGCTCAGGGAGTGCTCTCTGTATGCTGGTAATGTCACCCATTATCACTATGCCACTGGCCTTCCTATTTCAGAGGAGGTGACCAAACGAGTTGTGGTGTGGCAGGTCTGACTTTATCTGGTGTCCTCAGATTTCCTTGACCTCTCTGACTCATTTTAGAATCGGAAATGATAAAAAGTCAGGGTGGTAATACATAAAGATAGCCTTGCTTGCTTTTGTAATTGTTTTTTTTTTCTGTCCCTCCTCCCCCACCCTTTTTTTTCAACACATTAGTTGCATTTGATACTTCTGGTTTTCCATAAGATGTAGTAAGAACATATAAGAGAACTGTGCCTTTGCATGGCTAAAAGGCAGCTGGTTGGATGCCCAGGGCAGTACCATGCAGTCCTCTCCACATCCCAAAGCTTCTCTAGGTGCCATGCTGGTGATGCTCCACGTTCTTCTGGTACTTGAAAGTTGCATTCTTAGTGGGGGAGCCGGCAAGTGGCGATGCCAACACAGAGGTGAAACTGAGCTGTGCTGAGGTTCTGCCAGACTGAAAACTTGGCTTTCTGCAACATCAGTGGCAGAAGTCCTATTGACTTCACTGAGTCCAGGATACCTTTGTTCTGGTTTTCATCAGTTGTGAGGAGGAACCTCTGTAGTCAATCACTTCCAAACTCTTCTTTTCATTCATTGTTGCCAGGTGAGGGCTTTCAGATGGGACAGGCACCCCTACTTCAGCAGAGCCTGCCAACACCTCATGTGACCATGCAGTGCTAGATAGAAGACGAAGTTTATTTAATGATGCTCTTTGCCTGTATCTCTGTATTTTCTTGAAAAATGTTTATTTGTTTTTTCACGAGTTAGTTTGATTTCAGTTTAATTGACAAGAGAGAAAGAAAAGCCTAATGTACTAGTTTTTCATAAGTGTCTAGAAAGTTGGTGGCTGGTAGGGAGAAGAGGCCTTGTAACCACTTTGTAATCAGTCAGGTGACAGCTGCAGGATAAGGTCCGGAGTTGAAGACAGTTATTAAGTGCCCCAGCACTGAAAAGAGCTTGTGAGACTTGCCATCCTTTTTGATATGAAAAGCAGTTCAGACAAGACAAGGAATTTGGAGGAAATTGGATGTCATTAATGCTGCTGTTTCTTTGTTTTTGAAAAGGAGATGGAAGTTTTTTTCTCTTGGTTAAAAGACCAGCTTAAATTACCGTGCTTTTGTTGCTTGCATTTGAGGTATTTGTGCCTCTTGCCACTTCTAGTATGGCAGTTCATTTTATAAGGTAGTCTAATATATCCTGTTTCTTCCTGTGTGGGTTGTGTAGGCTCTGCTGAGTGTGCAGCTGGCTCAGGCATGTCTACAAAATCTTGCAATCACTGTTGTGATGCCCCATCAGTACTTAGAGAGCAGCCTCAAGCATGTTTGCATTGAATTATCTCTGAGTAGCATTTAAAGCTCCCAACAGCAGATGCCTTCATTCTCTTGGTGATGTTTTCTCATGGATAACATGTAACACCATTCCCATGGCTTTCAGTCTGCTGACAGGAAGGTCTTGGTTTTACTCTGTAAAGTCCATAATGGTCTTGACTCTTTCCTGCTTCCTGTGTCCTGAGCCAGTGCCACACATCAGTAAAATGCCCACAATAATCATCTCTGATTTCAATGTGTGTGATAAAGAGGGAGGGTATTTGGCTGCTTCCTCTCTCATCTGATACTGTCTGGGTGTGTTGACATGCCTGATTTATGAAGATTTTCTTCATAATGTGCTCTTGTTTGCACTGTGCAAGGCCTATATCCTTTTTGGTTTTGAGAGATTTAAAATCCTTTAAACATCACATATGCCTACAGGATACATTAAACAGAATTTTAAATGGAAACTAACTAAACAAATGGGGTTTGCTGGCATATAAAAATCATAAAAGACTTCTGTTCTTACCTGATAAATCAGGATCACACTTCAGAGTCCTCCTAATCAGCTGTTTGAAGTTGTAAGTGTATTTATCTGTGCAAACATCTGCAGTGTTCTTTTTGGTCAGGCTTTCTGGTTTCTATATTAATGTAGGTCTCTCACCTCCACAGCATAATTGGAGTAGAGTTTATTACTTAAATTTATTATTTGCATTTAATAAACCAAAATACTTGAATTTTAGTTTAAACCAAGAAGTACTTGATTCCTGTGTCATTTTGAAAGAAGAGAATATCATAAAAGTGAAAGCTAAATACTTGTGATTATCATAAGAAGTTCAACTGAGCAAATCAGCCCCAGAAAAATACAAAGAAAGTCAGCTGAAGCTGTGAGATTTTCTGATAAAAACACGTGTGGCATCCCAGGAGTACAGGGTCTGACAACAGTTTTGACTGTTGTGTTGAAGTTGAATATTTCTTTATTTCATTGACACTGCATTTTTGCTTCCTTAAGCTTCATTTCATATACTGCTGTACATGATTTCTTGCTGTGTGATGGAGTATGTATTAAGGCCGAATTATAAATGCTAATTAAGATGATTAGGGAAGGTAAGGAATGTCCTGGCATCCCTGATTCTGTTTCTTTGCGAGTGAATGTAAACTGTATCTCACAAAAGTGCAGTTAGATCTTTCAGGGGATTTTTTTCTAGCTCTAAAGAGAAGCTTATCAGCCCTGTAGTTCAGGTGCTGGCTTCTTCTGTGACATGCAGTTTTCTACAGTTAAAATTTACAGAAAAACTGTAGATTTAAAAACAAGGGTAGATCGATGCTTTTGTCTTCTAGATCAGGCAATCCAAAGTAAATTGTCTTCTTGTTTATCTTCCAATACGTCACCAGATGTGAGCTTTTGAATATATAGGGAGCAGTGGGCACTGGACGTGGATACAGCCTTCGCCTCTCTGCCCCAGGAAATTTGATGTAAGGTCAGCCATGATAAGATCATGGAGTGTTTCTCCAAGGGCAAGTGAACTTGGGAGGAAGCACAGAGGCGCTTCCCCTTTTAGGAGAGCTCAGTGCAGCTGGAAAATAAATGGCTTTTGTAGTCCTGCCTGCCATGCTTTGTGTCTCTCCTGCCTGGGTCCTTGTAGCTGAAGCAGTTAACTGGGTTTCAGAAGCACAAATGCCTTCTAGCCTGCAACCTCTAAAGACATTGGGGTAGTTGCCATTGATTATTTTAATTTCTGTCTAGAAATACGTTTGTAATGTTTTGAGAAGCCTTTTGGGTCTAAGGGGTGCTTTGGAACTGGGCCAAGATGTGTCTTTACTCTGGCCTTTAACTTTTTGTCTGTTTCCTTTTCTTTGGTATTTAAGGTTTTCTGAAATATCTGTCATCTTGCCATCATTTGCAGACAGATGGGTGGAGGTAGGTGGAATAACATGGGTGTAATTCTGCAAATTCTCCCTTAATGACCATTGCCTGCCTGTTTTTGTGGAATCTGTTTGTATCAGGATTAATAGGTGAAATGAGCTTCAGTGGTGTACTGCTAGAGCATTGTCACTGAATGAGGAATGATGATCTGTCAGCTGACAGTTACAGGTCTTAATGTTCACCATGTGTGTACTTACTTAAACAGGTAATCATGCTAAACAATTCTTCCCCATCTGTACCTCAGATGGACAGTATTTTAAGGCTGCTTCTAGTTGAAACAGGTATTGGTAGGACTAATATTCTATATTAATGTTAATGGTATTCCATTGAATTACCCACTGACTTCTAAGCGTATTATAAAACTTAGGAATTATCCAGCCCAGTAAACCACATCAGAATTTCATTAGCAATGTATGTTGTTTCTCTCTTGATTCTTTCAAAACTATTCCATCTTCTGTGAGAATAAGGCAAGCACTTTACTGCAAGGAGCACTAACCTACAATCTTCAAGCCACTAGAGAGCGATTCTCAGTAAATGGTAGTGAGGTTAAAAGCCTGTGGACACAAAAATAGAGCACACTCTGGGATACCTTTGCTCAGCAATACAGTGCAAATGCACTTTGAAATTGCATCTTAGTTGACAGTGCAAGTCACCGCAGGAGAGTTTATAAATCAGTGTTGCTAAGCGATAAACTTTTATATTTGTTTATTTAAATAGCCTTATTGAAGGTGGTTGTTGAGAAGAGATTAAGAAAGGACAACCACACCAAAATCTGAACAGCACCTATAATTTCAGGGGACACAATGTGCAGTGCATGTGTTTCTGGGACAGCCTCAGGCTTGAGAAACCATACCTTTAGCCATTGACCCCTCTAGGAACAAATAATCTGCTCATTACTGTCATAATTCGCTGTTAATAAACATGATAAAGACTGCTGTTGTTATTGTGACATAATAAAGCCTATTCAAACTGGCAAGGTACCTTTCCAGACCTAGAGAGCTCATCAGGGAGTTGTGGCATCCTCACAAAACCACAGCTGACGGGTAGTAGAGTGAGCGTATCTGAAGGATGCCTGTTTGCTCACAACATGCAGAAGGCCAGCAGTGCTTCCAGCCTGCTTGGAAATACTCTTGCCTTGTTTCATGACAGTGTTTTCCACAGCTGAGCATGGTTAGTAAGAGTCCAGTTAGCCAACATGAACCTGACTATAACTTCATGAATAATGCTGAGAAATCTCGTTAGTTGCTTCGCCTTAAGTGATCTTAACCTTGTGTTTTTCACACTTCAGCTGTAGTATTTGCCCTCTACAGAGAATTCAGTGTGCAAGTGGCTCACTGTATGGTTGTAGCCTGCTATCTGCTTAACTGAACATCTTTAACAGCTCAGTGAAGATTTGAGAGCACAGAGAACAGAACAGAGTGCCCTGGCAACAGGGCTTGGGCATTTTACAGTATAATCACCAGTATTTTGGTTTTCTCTCTTAAGTACATTTGGGATGTTAGCATGGATGGCTTTGGCATTTTGTTTGTTTGGTTTGGTTTTTTAACTAACCAGTGCCATTATGCTTAAACATCAATAACATAAAAATAGTATAGTTCTCTTTTCCCATTGAAGCATACCATGCAAAGCAGCCTGATTTAGTCACAGATGAAGGAACTGGATGATATTTCAGATGAACACGAGCTATGTGATGTTTTCCTTAGTGTTTTCTTTATTTTAATATTATTGTTGCTTGGAATGGAATGAGACTAATAGCTCATACTTGATAAAAGGGGGAAAAACACTGTGAGTTTGTGGATAATGAAGGAAGAAGCTAAAAATACTGGGAGGGGTAGGATTGGATGGCTGTTCACTGAATGCTTTGCACTGCTGCATTACTTTTTTCCCTGAAAGTCAGTTTAACAGCAGTCTTTTGATTTTGGGCAGCATGAAACTGGCAGGCAATTTCAGGTGAGGTGCTGGTGGTTAAACATATTTGAGTCCTAAAGCCTAAATGTTTATTGCCTTTGTTCATATTTTGGTTCATCTGCAGCTTCTCTTCTGGCAGATGTCATTGTGAAAAGAGCAAGGCTTCACTATCCCTACCTGGAGTGCTGTTATTCTACTTTGCTTTTCTAGACCCCATTTTTTTTAAGATTAAAGTTCTTACCCATCCTCCAGCATGAATTGTTGGTGGCATTTTGTTTTGATCACATCTCCCAAGCTAAAGAGTTAAAACTATCTGTGTATCTCTTACTGAGAGATGAGATATCACTGCATTTTAGATTGCAGGTTTTTACCTTCCCAAAACAGAGTTTATCTGTGCTTTCTTGCCTTTAACCTCCAAAGACTTCTGTTGTTCTTCAGCATGTGATTCAGCAGATGAGGCAAATAACTAAATAATGTTAACTGCTCTCCCATTTCATTCATCTTTACTGATATGCAGCCCGGTGGAGTTGTACAGCATGACACCAGCTCGTAGTGTGGTCTTTGCCACACACTGAACGTGTGGGTGGTATCTCAAAAGTCCTGTGATACAGCTATTAGTGATACAGACCTTGCAGTGCTTATTCATGCAGTTTTTTCATTAACTGCAGCGGGCATGTACCCAGATCTTGGGGTTTGGCTGCTTTTTAAAAGATTTTCTTTAGGGCTTGTCTTCTGCTTTGTTTTGGGAACTGATACAGGTAGATCTATTAGGCTCCCTAGTGTGGCAGTGGTTACCAAGTGTAAAGGCATTTGCAGGCTCCAGTGTTATCCTTTGATCAGTTAAAGCCCACCCCATGTACAGGTCCATCCCTGCTTTCACTCTGAGAGAGGGCTTTCTAAAGTAGCAGTGGGGAGCACTGTGTGGCCCATGCCCTACAGGAGGTCAGGTTAGAGTGCTTCTGGCTTCTCCTGGCCCTAAAAATGACTCTGTTATGAAACTGGTATGTCAACTGCTCTGTTCCAGATCTTGAGGGAATGCCTTAGTGACTGGAAGGAGAATTAGGCTTCTGTTGGAGGATAGTACACTATGATTCTTAATCAAAAGTGTGGGTGATGTATAAAAACAAGATTATTTGAGGATACCAGCCATAGGCTAACAAATCCTTTGGCCTTCCTGTCAGAGGGTGAGCCCTCAGTAGCTCATCTACATTGTGCCAGTGCAGGAGTCTGAGTCCTGACTGGGCAGAAACCTGTTTTCTCTTGTTTGACAGCTATGCAATGTTTCACAGGAACCAGAGTGGACAGGTCTCTGCTCTGTATTGGGACACATTTCAGCCTCTCATGAAATGGGTTATATGTGGGGAGATGCCCCTGGTAGCAAATTTTATAACAGCTTATTCACTGGCAGGTCTGAGACTGGGAAACTGCCGCCCAACACTTTTTAATGGTTGGTTGAGTTTGTGAAAAGTGATTGGTTAAGTGGTTGGTTTAGTGGTTGGTTAAGTTTGTGAAAAGTTTGAAATTAGATGTTAGAAACTACTTCCATTAGACTGTATCATCTCACATTGACTTTTGTTTATTTTTCTTTAACTTCACCCTTGGGCAACCATGATTGTATACTTCCATCCCTGCTTCCTCTTCTGCAGATGCACTCATTCTATTTCCTGCTGGTCTTTTTTTTTTCCTTTTCTTCTGGCAAAGAAACTTTATTTTTTAAATATGTAAAGCTGTAGGGTTTCTCATGAGTAGAATCAAATGGAAGATCAAAAATACAATTAAATAACTTTCATTTCTTTGCCAGAAACAAATTATTTTTTCTTGTCTATTTTGGGTGACTTTATCATGCCCGCAAGGAAATAATTTTCATTGTGTCTGTCAGTGTGATCCTGCCTTAAAAACAGGATGATCTTTTAGAAGTAATATGAAATTAAGTAAATGTTTGAAAAGAGAAAAACATAGAATAATTGCATACTATAACAGCCATGGAATTCTGCTAAAAACAAAGCAGCAACTTATTTAAAAATAATGTAGAGATCCCCAGTTGTTGCCTGAGCCATATCTGCTAGTAATCTAGTTCATTACATCTTAGTGTCTGCTGAAGATTTCAGCTCTTTAGAAAGCGTAATATTTGTGTAATATTGTTAATGTTACCAGAATGTTGTAAAATAATACTGGAAACAAGTTAGTACAATAGTAATGCGTTTTAGACCTGTAACTTACTTACTGTATGAGACATTTAAAGGTTTAGGTTACCTGTGTTGCACATAATTGTAACAAATTGGTATATTTAGCCTGTGATAGGCAAAGTAAACTTGAGAATGTTCTTGGATATTTTTGTTTTGTTTTTAGTTTGTTGAATTGGTTAATTTAAATGTTATAGATAACAAAGTGGAATACAGTTCTAGTTATGATGTAAGGCTGTCTGGGTGAATTCAGGCCTCTTTAGTAGTTATGGACGTTATCATGCTCTTCTGGTGTCTGTTCTCAATCTCTCCAGGATTTGTTTGACTTTCGGTTTCCATTTTCAGAATTCATGAGGTGCCTTTATCTTGCTGCTGATCTGTCTGTATTTCCTTTACATTTGTGTTGTGTTACAGTTTTTCTGACCTGCTGCATCTAGAAGCTGAAAGGATTGTTCTTACAAAGAGGGAACTTGGTGTGCTCTTAATTCTGGTATTGTGGTTGTCTCTTTCCTAGCCTGTGATCTGGCTTTTCTTTGCTTTGCCATAAGCAACAAACAAGGAATGAAAAGGAAATGTTCTCTGAAAGATATCTCCTTCACAAGTTGGATCACTGAGCAGGAGTGACTTCTGCTCTGCTGTGACTTGGTGGTTTGGAATATCAGGTGCATGCCTCAGGGCTGGGCTTCTGGCTTTGCTGCACAAGTTGCCAAGGTGAAGGGGGAAAGTGAGTGAACATACTCATCTGCATTTTTTTTCTTGCCTATGTGCACAGATTTCCCCTCAAAAGACGGTAGGAGTACAGTCACCTGAAAATCAAGAATGTTTATTCCCATGTTTCCTGTTTTTCACCCAAAGGACGCTGTGTCTCTATTCGCTCATCACTGAACACTCACATGTTGGTTTATTTCTCCTAATTATGAGATGGGATGTACACAACTGCCACAGAAAAACCTTTTGCACCTGTTCAAGCCTCTTGACCAGACTGCAAATTGACTTGACCACACTGTGCTAGTTGTCCATTATATCAAAAATGAATGTTTTCCATAATTCTGCTATGTGCACAGTTGGTTGATTTTTTTTGTTTGTTTGTTTGTTTTGGGTTGGATTTTTCTTGTTTTTGTTGTTGGGTGGGGTTTTTTGGGTTTCTTGGTGGGCTTTTTTTCTCCTTTTTTTTTTTTTTTTTGTTTTTTTTCCTGCTGTTTTGGAGGGTGGGTGTGCGCGCACATGTGTGTTTGTGCTTTTGTTGTTGTTCTTGCTTCTTTAAAATGAATGGTTAGAGAGAGACTTGGCATAAAATGGAACAGATGCTACAAACTGGTGAATTATGGAGCACTTGCCAAAGTCCTGCTGATGTGCATGGAATGAAGTCTGTCCTGTACCTGTTAAGCTACCTTTGTTTTACAGGGCAGAGAGGATTATTTATTTGGAATGGTGGAAATGGGTAGGACTTCACTGTTTAACTTGCAGGTTTTTTGGGGTTTGTGTGTGTGTGTGTGTGTGTGTGTGTGTGTGTGTGTGTGTGTTGGCGTGTTAGACCTTATCTGAACAAAGGCAATCTGCATATCTTTGCCATGGGCGTGGAAGTCTCAGGACCAGTGCTGTTCAAAACAGAGATCACGTTTTTCTACGATGGGATTGTAAAGTCCAGGTTACATCCTGTTTCTTGGCAGTTATATATTAATAAATTGTAGGTCCAAAGGGCTTGTGTAACCTTGTCCTGAAGTTCATAATCTGATGAAACTTTTTTCATTTCTCTTGCATTTCTTCTGTGCTGAACTACAGAAACACTGGTCTTGTTGGTCAGTTTCCTTGTTTTTCCATTTTGAAAACCTGCTGCTTTAACTGAGAACAGTGCTGGTAGGTTATTTATATATTCTGCCTAATTGTTTCACGATTATATGCATTTTTTCCAGCTTACAGTTAAGTGAGAAGAACTAGTTCAAGCCTCAGCAAAAGCCACTGTACATTTGTGTATTAGAATCAGCTGCTTGTTTTCACTGTCTCTGTCTCAAGGACTGAATGGAAGCATTCGTGTAACCATGAGTTAAACCTGATCATGGATCTGATGTGCTCCCTCTTGTAACTCCTCCTGCAGACTAGAAGCAGGTACAGGGTCTTAACAGGTATTTCAGTAGTGAGTGCACTGAAAGATGTCTGTGGAGAGAAGATGGCTGTTGAACTAAATTTAGGTTGAATTTATCTCACACTGAAGAATGGTATGCAACTTTTTTATTAGTATGTTGTGTTTATAGCGTGGAAAGTACCCTTGCTTCCCATGCTTAAAATAGGCTTTTAAATCACTCACTTTCTTTGTGCATTATTTTAGTGGGGTAACAATAAGGCTTTTATTACAGAGTGCTTTTGTATTGTCCTTTAAAACCATTGTTGCTCTGACAGAGAAAGATGAATTCTTTTTCTCACTCACTTTCAGTATTAACAGGCTTCCAGGCACCTTCTGAATGCAGTTGCTGGAGCCTGTCAGAAAAAGCAGCTGCTCATGTCAAATCCAAGGTAGCTAGATCCGTGGATTTCAGTCTGTGATTCATGGAGCTACATTCTACTACTGAGATGTTTCAGAAAGCTGGCTAGGAAATGCAAATCTGTGCCACATATCACTCCACAAATGTGAACTGCAGAGGGATCTGCTTCCACTGAAATAGTTTGAGATCTGTCATTTGGAAAATGTTGAAAACAAGACATTTCAAGCAGTCTCAGTGAGAATATGTAAGTCGCTATTGTGGAAAAGTTCGTATGAGGTCACCTGAACTGTTGCTAGGTTAGAGAGACTGCAGTGGGAATGTTTTCCCTTTTCCTTTCTCTGATGTCTCTGAAGGAAACAGACCTGCCCTGTCCTTTCTGCACAAAAGAAAAGGGGGATTGTAGTATCTAAAAGGCCCTGTCTGCAAAATGCCAAAAAGAATATGCCCTGTTACATAAAGTGAACATCGCTGGTCAATATATAGCTGATGCTTTTGTTGGTGTGGTGCCTGATTTGCTGACACACTGCCCCCCTCTCACCCCTGGCCCCAAGCAGTTTTATACAAGGTCTGTAACTGCAGAATTGGCTGTGGAGTACTTACAAAGTTTTTTAAAATATTAAAAAAATTAAAATCACACTCTCATTATGGTGTCTGACCTTGTTTGTCTCTTCCCGTAGAAAACCACAGGCAAGTTTATGTTATCGCCAGGGAACAGACAGATAGCTTGTGTAGCATGCTCCCAATTTACTTCCAGCTCTTTCTCTATCTTCAAAACTCAGTCTTTCTTCACTTCTTCCCTAAAGTTTCAAGTGTATACAGCTTCAGTTGATTTCAGCTTTGTGATTATTTTATTACTATTGCTTTATTTCTTCTACCTTTGTTCACTGTGAGATCTGGATTTACAAGGTAAATCATTAATTAAAGCTAGTTCTTCCAGGCTCAGAACACTTGCCTGCTTCTTTTCTTCCTACCCCCTTTGGTACTTTGTCAGGAGCACTGTGTTGGAATTACCTCCTACGTTACAGAACAAGCTTTAAAAACAAAAAATGAAAGCTTGTTTTAAGAAACAAGTTAAACTCTATAGCTACTTATATTGATGCAGTTGATATTATTAAGGGCAAGAATTACATGATTTGTAAATTGATGTGAAGTTCTTAAACAGCACAACTGTAAGGCTGTGTTGGCATGAATCTGGATGTATGCAAAATTCCCTTGTCTCTCACCACCTGCTTACAAATAACAACTGTGGCTAAACGTAAAGGGATCTGAGGAGAAGATGAATCCCAATTTCTCTTTTTTTTTTTTTCTTCAATAGACAAATAAGTTAAGAGTCTGGTTCAGGGAGAGTCAAGGTAATTAATTACTTCTCAAAGGCCTGAACTTATCATCACCTCGATGGAGTGAAGTGTAGGAGCTGCAAGCTAGTGACTGATGACTTCATGCCTCACTCATTGTATACAGGATAAAAACTGAATGTTCAAGGAAATTGCTGACGAAAGAGAAATTTCTGTGTGCTAGTAAAGAAGGCAGTACCTCTCCCTGCATATCTGTAGAAAATGCTATTTGTCAGGCACACAGGAAAGGCAGTATCTTCATCACTGCTGATTTTACACTGCCTTGCTTTGGTTTCACTGAAATGTGCATTTTCGAGGAAGTGTGAAGAATTTTTGCAAGTTGAGACATGTCGCAGAGATTGTTGGTCAAATGCAAATACTGATTGAAAAGTATGGAGGGTTTCAATTGCTTCTGAACACATTTTTTTGTTGGTTTGGTTTGGGTTTTTTTTGTTAATGTGAAATAACTATTACTTTTTTCCTCTGCCAGGAGCTTACAGTGGTAATCCAAACTCTATATTTAGTCTTTTTATCTGTGAGATAGAGGTTATCTCTTATTAAAGAAGAGTTTGATTTGGTATTTCAGGTCAGTTTTTAATTTTTTTTGCCCTAAACACAGTTTTGCCCTTGGCTGATTTGACCACTAAGCTTTTCCGGCTTTTAAGAGTTAGAGGGCATTTTCTGTGCTCTTCCTTTCTGGACTTCAGTTTATGTTGTTTGCAGGGCGAAAATCGTGTGAAGAATCATAATCTCATCCTGCACCCTAAAAACAGGCAGATTAAAAAATGCAAGCAGTAGGCCTCCATAATAATTTCTGAGTAAATATTTTACTGCTTTTTCCATCTGTTACACTAAAATCTGACTTAAACTAAGCGTAAATCTAGTCAGAAGAGGTCACTGGAGTATTAATCATCAGAGTTAATCCTCTTAGACATGTGTTTGGTACGAGGCCAGCTATTCAGAAGTTTAACAGCACACATATGTTGCTTATCTGTCTGGCAGCTTGCCAGTGAAGTAAACTTCAAGTCTGTGGTGGGTTTATATCTCTGTAAAGTACACTGCTTGTTTGGTGCAAGCTGATGCAGCTTTTCTGTATATCACACATGGTGCATAGCCTGCTACTGAAGAATGAGTTCCTTTCAGGGCGCTTTCAAAGAGCGGTAGTGTTGGTGTTGTATGGTAAGAAGTGATATCATTCACAGTTGACCTTTTCATGGTGCTTCCCTATGAAGTATGATGAGCCAGATTTAATACTACTAACTCAGAGCAGAGGAAGAGACAATATTTCAAGTCGAGTAATACTGTGGAACCCAAATATAGCTGAATGAAACCTCACCCTGCCTCCACTCCTGCCATTCTGACTTGGAGGAAACATTCATGTACGTAAATACAACTCTTTCTTGAGTCAGGTCTGGACTGGACCCAGCATTTCTGTTTCTCACTTCATAGGAGTATGCTTCACACTCGACAGAAAAACGATTATATCGTATCCTAATTATGGAACTGATTCATCCCCTGGGGCATGGAAAGCAAACAGTAGGAGTGAGTGCATCATTAAAAAATTAGCATATTTTTAGAGGGGAGGTAAAAAATAAAAGTGCAACTCCACTGAAAAGTTTAATGATAAAGAAAAAATGACTTGC
Source organism: Aphelocoma coerulescens (assembly GCF_041296385.1). NCBI lineage: Eukaryota > Metazoa > Chordata > Aves > Passeriformes > Corvidae > Aphelocoma > Aphelocoma coerulescens. The sequence continues at coordinate 95,605,651 of NC_091015.1, read as the reverse complement.
ACAAGAGAAACTTTTTAAAACAATCTTGAGATTATGGCCAAAAGAACATATATTTCTTAGTAACGTGTTTGTATTTTCTTGCAAGAAATTAATTTTCTTCTTGCCTTTCTTTCTCAAGGAAAAGAATGAAAGCTCGTGCTCCCCCTCCGCCAAATCAACCTTCTGCAGCAAGTAGAATTCACAGTGAGCACAAGTCACCTGCAGAGACAGCTGTAATTTCTGATCAGAACCTTGTGAGCATGAAGGAGAACATGATAAACAGACTGGTGGACTTCACAGTCATTTTACCCAGTGGGTTGGAGCAGAAGTGCACAGTGCAAGGAAGGTAAGGCTTTGATTAGCTCCCACTTTTTGAAGCCCTTTGTTCCCTATGGGATACTTACTGATGCTGTTTGTCTTTCTGAGTTTATGGGGCTTCTCTGTCATGCTTTTCTCTGCCTTTTAAGCAGCTGTTGCACCAGAGAGTCCTGAGAGCCGTATAAAGGACCCTCTCTTCTGGAGCAGGGAGGATTTAGCAGATATTGTGTCACTGTTTCCCCATGGATCAGCACGTGTACAGATCTGTCCCTTTCATGTAGTGTCACTGGGCTTAGGTTGTATCACATCTCATAAGCCAGTATGAGTGCCTGGAGCCATGCCAAGAAGCAGGCTCGGAAGATGGATGATTCATCGCATTCAGAGATCCCGCCTTCGCAAATACGTTGCAGTTGTGTAGAAAGAAAAGCATCTGCTCGTATTTAGGAAGTGTTTTATATATAAAAGCGTATATTTTTTTTCCCATGGAAAGAGAGAGGGTTTCTCCTTGCTACTTACTGGGTACAATCAAAGGCAGTTGGAAAGGCAATGTTGAGACAGTTCTCTTCAGTATGGGAGCTCTTCTTTATCCTCATTCTGTGTAAATTGTTTTGAAAGAGGGATGCATTACTTTAGGAAATAATGTGCAGAAATTTCAAAGATATAATCAATACTATGATGAAACCATAGCAAGCGATGTTGTGGTCAGGAGTAGTCAAGAAACTGTAGAAACTGTAACACCACAAGCAGAGGGTATGTAGGTGCCTGTTGATAAATCAGATTCTGTGTTTATTTTTCATTTGGTGTTTTCAGTAGTTAGTCTGCATTCCAGAAGAACTACTTTCTGGTCAGATATATTAGTCTGTTTTGACTGTTTCCCTCATAGTGCATTTTGATGGCCGAGGAGGATGTGTAAAGCAATGTTTGGTGTCTGGGACTTCCTTCTTCCCCTAGAAACTAGCATTCACTTATCCACTCTCGGGAGACTAGTGCACCTTGTGTGTGTCCACCCCAAAGCCAGAGTGATGTTAAAGGTTTGAAAGGAAAGCAGTGCTTATCAGAGCTCTCAGATTAGATGCGTAGGGATAAGCGTTTTTATGGGGAGATTTGGACATTAATGAGAGAAAGAAGAGAACAGGCCTGGTAAGTGGAACAGGACATGAAACTCACTGGGCATTGGATCCCAAAGAAAGGTCATATTTCATTGGCAAATGCAAGCCACCTGGGAGCTGACAAGAGGTTAATATTCATGCAGCATATTGTATTGAGACATAGATAATGACCATATGGTTAGAAACCTTTTTTCTCTCAAAAAAGTGTAGTCCCAAAACAAGCAGTCCAAGAGCACTATAAAAATGGTCTTTTAATGTGACTTTTTCAAGAATGTAAATGCTACAGGAACAAAGAACAAGTAGAAAGTCCCATACAGTAAATATTCTGTGTCTCACACAGATGTTTATCACTATGTATCACATACATTGAGACTGAGTGTTTTGTTTATTAGAGTCTTTAGTCTGTGGACTAAAACCTGAAAGAAATGGCAAAAATTAAATGTCACATATTTCTGTGGGGTTATTTATATCATCTGCATTAAGCATTCTAAGCAACCAGAATGTTCTCTTTGTTGTCTGTGAAGGTGCTCACTTCTCTCCAGTGTCTGCATGACAGGTCTAGGCCTCTGATTTAGGTGGCAATTAAATTTCTGCTTGTGTTAATGTGCTAATCTGCACATCACTGGTGCCTAACCTAGGCAGTGGCTGTTCTCCCTCAATGCTGTCTTGAAGACTTGGAGTAGAGAAGTGATAGCCACACCTGTGGGAAGTGGAAGATGATAGACACTGAGGAAGGGGAATTAATCGTCCTAACAAGCTATGAAATAAGAAAAGGATATTCTGTACTAAGCCCTGTGTTACAGTGGCATCAGTCTATGAACAGACCTCATGCATGCTGCTGGTCTTTCTAATCACTGGAAGATTCGATTTTCTGTACGTTAGCACTGGTTCTGTTTTTAGGTATGTGGAATAGTAAAAAACAATAATGTCAAGATTATCTGAAATTTTTAGGGTTTGAACTGTCCTAAATCTCCAGGTTTGGGTGAAAGCCCAGGCTTTTTCAACTTTTTTCATTGTTCTGATATTGTGAACTAAATAGCTGTGAAATACAATGATACTTGGGTAAATATTAAATGATGAAAAATACTTGATTTAAAAAAATGTGGTGGTTTTTTGTTTTTTTTTAAGTTTGAGGCAAGTATTAGAACCAGTGCAGGTAATGAGTTATTTTCTGTGATCACTCCTTTTATCTGATATCATGGCTGGACATTTCAGAAAAAAATCTGCTGTTGCTTATACTGCTATAAACCTTAAGTATTTTTTTTGCCATCATTAAAACTGTAGTCTGCAAAATCTCCTTTTGGCTACCCTGGGGAAATAGCTTTTCTGTTTCAAAAAAATTTGCAAATCCTTGCCCTGGGCATATTCGTAATGAAAAATGATTCTGTAATTTCAGGAAAGCAGTTCACAGAACAATGAAGTAGACTAGATTATATTTGAAAATATAAATACTGTAGTTAATTAGTATCACTTAAGGTTATTTTAAATGAACTAAAAGTAAAAATTATGTCTTTCAATTTGTTCATTATATGTAAGCAAAGCAACATGTTGTTAATTTAACTTCGTTCTCTATGTAAAAAGTTCCTGTAAATATCAGCAAGAGGGCAGAAAATTCTCATTAAATTTTCTTGACAGTTTAAGAAAAAAAGTGTGTGCTATTTAAAGATATTTTATTGGAATCTGGAACCTTGAAATTGTTTTATTTATGAAAGTTAACTCAAGCTGACAGTCTCTCCTTAAGAGTTTATTGCCATCTTGTAACACACAATTTGTTTGAGATTTTGGAAATATGTAGTGCAGATTTTGGTACAAAGCTGCATCCTTAGGGAGTGTGTGCAGCAATAGAATAGTATTAAAAAACAGTTTTCTTTTTGAAATAATTGATCCCTGGGAACTCTACTGTAAAACATATGGAAGTATTCATGAAAAACTGTTAGCCTATTTCCCCCTGGAAAGGATTATAAAATATTCCCACAACTATTCTGTGTTTGTACTCGTGTATGAACACTAACTGGTGTGCTGAAAGGATAGGTAAAGTGTTGGCCACTTACACTTTTTATGCATATAAATTTTTAGCACATCCGCACAAACTGTTAACAGGCCTGAGAGAGGTGATGGGCAGACATTTAGACAAAAAACAAGTGGAAAACTCTCAAGTTATCAGTGTTCTGTTTGTGATTCTCACAGGTAATACTTTCAGTTGGTAACCTGTAAATAAAGGGATCATGCATCTGTCTCTGTTCACACTGAGTGGCACTAAGGAGGCCTTCCTGATTAACACAGATACAGACATTAAGTGTCAGCAAGCTGGAGACCTCAGTAGTATTTGAAATGCATTGCAGAAGAATGGGGATGTTTGAAGCTAAATGAGGTTTGGTTTGGAGTTGTCAACACATGGATGACCAATATGCATAAAAGTAAATTGGACAGTTGTTGCTCCTGCTGTTATCTTGCATGTTACACAAATTGTCTCATACATACAAAGCACAGAGAGCAGGGAAATAAACTAGCTGAAGCTGTAGTCCCATTCTGCAAATACTGGAAGATAGAGTTCAGTGCAGAGTATGCATTATATGGAGCATAAAGCTAATGTCATCACAGAAAGAATATTCTCACATAATTCTCAGTAATAGACTCTATTGTGGGCTTATAGCTCAACATGCAGAACAGTGTCTCTAGGAAAGACTGAAGGTGTGAAATCAGCCCAGGTTGGTAAAACATTAGAGGTGTTGTTTGAAGAAGATAAACAGGGCACATGGCAAAAGGACTAAAAATTAGTTTAACTAAATACTAAATAAGAGTTAGGTCAAAACTACAGTAGTTCAGTGTAGGCTAAGGAGGAAAAAAAAACGTTGAACTAGGATAATTTACATTGGAAGGGGCCGCTGGAACACACAGTCTCTAGGCAAGTTTGAATACCTTCAGGGCGGAGGTTTCTGGATTTCTCTGTATCTCGTTTCCAGGGCTGGAACCATCTTTATGGAGACAATATGTTTACTTGTGCCTAAATGGAATTTCCTATGCAGCACTTGTCTCTTGCCACTTGTTGTCTTGCTGTTCACTGGCAAGAAGAGTCTGGCTCTGTAACCCTCCAGTTCATGCTTACAGCCAGTAGCAAGGTCTCTCTTCACCTTTCTTGCCCTAAGGCCTCTGCCTCTTCTTGTGTGTCATCTTGATGTTCCTCCTGTGGACTTCCTCAGTTATGGAAAATAAGAGTCAAATGTACGTGAGCAAGCTAAGAAAAGAAATGGAAAACATTTATGAGTGTCTTATTTATCACACTTCCTGAACTTTTTTGGATACAGCTTGCTTCTTAGTATATGCATTTTCGGTTGTGTAGAAAAAGTTGTAATCTTTTCATGAAGTACCTGCTCTACTTTGGAGCATGAGAAAATAATGACTAATGCTATTTTCTGGTATAAATGAAAACAGTGAAAGAATTAGAGACTTCAGGTCATCCACCCCCTTTACACAATCATGTTTCTTTTCCAGTCAATTGTCACTGTAGATTCTTAATGCACATTTGACATTGACCTTAAAAAAAAGATTCTTTCTTCTAGTTTTGAGATTTTTTAATTTAATCATAGAATCACAGAATGTTTTGGGTTGGAAAGGTCCTTAAAGACCTTCTAGTTCCAATTCCCTTGCCATGCACCAGGGACTTGCTCAGAGCCCCATCCAAACCTGGCCTTGAATGCTTCCCAGGATGGGCCATCCACAACTTCTCTGGATCAGTTCCTGTGCTTCACCACCCTCACAGTGAAGAATTTCTTTCTAATATCCTATCGAAACCTGCTGTCAGTTTGAAGCCATTACCCCTTGTTCTATCACCACATGCTCTTGTGAAAAGCCCCTCTCCAGCTTTCTTGTAGGCCCCTTTAGGGACTGGAAGGCATTTGTAGCATGAAAGTAGAAGGTAAAAAGAAAATTGGTTTCATTTGATAGAATACAACTTTACCCTACAAATTTATTTTTAGATGTAAAAGGCTGTATTTTAAAATGGATTTCTCTGTGTGATCCCAGGAGATGAAGCCCAGCTACACCCAAAACAATTCAGTTGTTTTATGCTTCCTAAAAATCATAGGCCTTTCCTCCATTTTACTGGAGAACAGCAGGAAACAAGCAGTCTGCTCAAACTTGATCAGATCTTCGGTGTGATAAATACTGCTGATAAAGTAGTTATTCTTTACTGTCCAGAACTGGCGTTAAATGTCAAACAGCTTAGTAATAGAATATCAAAACAGAGCCAAAGTACTCTCCTTTGCTAAGAATAGTCATCTGGACCTTGTCTGAGTCTTAAATTGGGTTTGCTCTCCAAATTCATGTTTGTGCTCTAGTATTTGCTTGTCAGTCATTAACCTTTGGTGTCTGTTACATAGAGTTTGGTCACTCCACCAAAAACTTCAGCAACATCTAACTAAAATGAAAAAGTAAGGTGTTTCTTAGCTGAGTAGTTGGAAAGACAGGAGGCATTTAGCTTCATTTCAGCTTTAAGATTCAGATTTAAGACCTGCCTGAATTTCAAAAGAGAGTATGCTCTGTACCAGATATCAAAGCAGGTTAAAATGAAGTGCAGATCTGTGTGGAACAAGATAGAAGCAAAGGAAGGATTGACTCTTTGCGTCTTCCAAGAGCCATATTCAGCCCAAGGTTAGAAAGAAAAGTTGGTGTAGATTAGTAATTACCATTCTCTTGCTGTGTTTAGGGACTCTCTTCTGTGTGTAGCATGTACGTGGAGTCACTTGAAATAAAAGTCCCATTTTAAATCATGCTGAACTCTTTAGAAAGAAAATTTTTCAAGTTGGTGCCGTTGAAATCTGATATAAGAATAACTTCATGGCAAAGATTTCCCAGCTCTTACTTCACTTGAAACACAAGGATTTTGAATTTTGTTTGTGGAATTCCTAACCTCTCCTCCTCTCCTCCTCTCCTCCTCCATTCCTTCTTTCCGTTTTTTCCATTTTTTCCTCCTTTCCTCCTTTCCTCCTTTCCTCCTTTCCTCCTTTCCTCCTTTCCTCCTTTCCTCCTTTCCTCCTTTCTTCCTTTCCTGCTTTCTTCCTTTCTTCCTTTCTTCCTTTCTTCCTTTCTTCCTTTCTTCCTTTCCTCCTTTCCTCCTTTCCTCCTTTCCTGCTTTCTTCCTTTCTTCCTTTCTTCCTCTCCTCCTTTCCTCCTTTCCTCCTTTCCTGCTTTCTTCCTTTCTTCCTTTCTTCCTTTCTTCCTTTCTTCCTTTCCTCCTTTCCTCCTTTCCTCCTTTCCTCCTTTCCTCCTTTCCTCCTTTCCTCCTTTCCTCTTTTCCTCCTCTCCTCCTTTCCTCCTTTCCTTTCCACTCTCCCCTCTTTTCTTTTTCTTTCTTTACACTTCAGAAGTTTTCTGAAAAATGTTCCCCAAATTTACATTTTTTTAAGAGCATACTATTTGCTTTAAAGTTTTTTCAAAAGCTTCAACTGTACTTTTAAATGGAACAGATGTAGCCTGGGGATGCCTTTCATGGAACAGTTACATATTCTGAGCAGCATGGCACAGGTTGGGATGTTGCAGACTTCCTTAAGTGTTATGTTTAATTCATGCCTGCTCATAATCAGCAATAAGATGAAACCTCAGATTCAGCTGGATTTTTTAATTGTCCATTGGACAGACAAATTTGTTCAACTTGCATGATCGTCTGTAACTTATTTTTTCAGATGGCAGATGTGGATTCTGATCTGATTTGTAGTTGTGGTGCTGTTGCTGCTGAATATATTTTATCATTTCAGGGGTACACGTTTGGAGTCATAAACTGTTATTTTGATGAACTGTATTCCCTTCTAAGGTCCTTTTTCAAGAGGCAAGATAAGTGCCCAAAGTTGAATGAATTATCACAGTATTATGCACTACAGAAATATATTAGTATTCCACTTTAAATACAAATGTTTAGCACATAGGACACCATGTGCTGTGATTCTGCCAGGTTATTTACTTTTCTCTGAAACAATAGTAATAAGGCTGAGGGAAACCAAATGCATGAAAATTTTAGTTTAGAAGAAATATGTCTGTAAACAGACAAGTTGAGATCTGTATCAGGACAACTGATAAGCATTTTTAAAAAGTGTTCACTGCTGCACAGTTTAATGAATATTCATATAAATATTGATGTAGGTGAGATTCTCCTACAGTCTGGGCTTAGTAGGTGTAAATGTCTATTGGTATGTGGTGTGTAGCATATGAATTGAACATGATTGTGAAACACAGATGTTTTCAACTTGGGGACAGCATCAGAATGAGTCATCATGAAATGGACTGATGCAGTTTTGATTTGGGTGCTACACATTTGTATTTGTGCTATGTTAGCAGTTGCCACACTGCTCTGTTTTTCTAAAGTGTCCTATACATATTAATGACATCTGTTCCTTATTTGATGTTCAGTCATCATCTTCTCACTGTGTTCTTCCTTTTTCAGTGAGATAATGTATTTCAAATTTTCCACACTTGCCACTTTTCCAGTTCACACTGTGTAACTCAGTTAAACTTGAAAAAGGTTGCTGTAAAGAGGGTTCTTCCTCTTCTCTTGCATGGGAAGAGCTGTCACCTGCCTGTTAATAAGGAATTGCTCTCGTTTTCCATTTTTGTTGTCTTTGCCATTAGCTCTCCAGGGTTCTTCACCAACTACTTGAGCAGTTGTTGGCCAACAACATACCTACAGAAAGAAAATGGGTGGCCCTACACAGAGTAGTTTCCCAGATGCCAACAGCTTGCAGTTTGAAGGGTAGTTCTTGAGCTACAGGTGTAATGTTGCTGACTAATAATCTGTGGAGGATTTTATTATTTTTTTTTAATTTGCTTGCATTTTGAATCTGTATACAGTTTTTCCAGTTTAAAAATTAGAAGAGGTGCCAGTTCTTTTGGTAAATTTGCTGTCTATACCTTTGTTTTCACTTCTGCTAAAAGACAAATACCCACTGTATATTACAGGTTTCAGCTACAGCTGGTAATTTTTTTTCATCTTACATTGTTTTGTTGGTGACAGACATTGGTTTATGAAACCAAAACTTTTTGGAAAAGTGACCAGTTTATATAAACCTATTTTCCCTAATCCTGTGTGGAATTTTTGAGGGGAAGGCTGGGAAAATAAAAGAACCCTTCAGTACCATGGTAGAAGAGGATTTCTGGGGTGTGGAGGAGCACAGTTCATATCTGCTGTATTAGGCAGTATCAAGCTCCAGTGAATACTGAGCTCTTGACACAAAATGGAGTACCTCTGTGCAGAGGCATAAAATGAGAGGGACAGTTGCTGACTCTTTTGAAACCTCATGGTTTAGGAATCATACCACAGTAAGAGTTACTGATAATACAGCCATTCAAAACCAGGTGGTTTTGTGCAGGGTTAGTATCTTGACCAAAATAAATATGAACAGGATCTCCTGTACTGGAAAGTATTGCTGGTGTCAAATAGATTTGGAGAAATCAAAGTTGTAAACTGGAGAAAATAAACCCCATCTACCATTTGCTCCAGATTTAAGTGCTCCATTTTGAGTTACGTGATTGTTCAAATCTAGGTAGAGTTCACTGCACTGTGAGTTCATAATTTATTCATATCTTGTCTTCCTGTTAAAGAACAGAATTTGAACTGGAGAGTTTAATGTATGGATTTAGTACATTATGACCCCCAGGTTAGCTCAGTTGGTCAGAGCATGGTGCTAATGACATTAATGTTGTGGGTTCAATCCCCTCATGGGCCATTTACTTACAAGTTGGACTTGATCCTTGTGGGTTCCTTCCAACTCAGAATATTCTGAGATCCGTGGTCCGAAAATAAATAAAATGAACTTTGTCTTCTCTTGACTTATGTTTGTTCGTGCTATGATTGGCACTGTTTGCCTCATTGTGAGTTTTAGTTGTGAGCTCATAAACAGACACTGAAGTGTGAATTTTAATTCCTATCATTTTATCTGATCTGTTTAACATTTCAAAGCACTAGCACTGTTCCATCCCAGAGATGGTTAACTAGTGACACATCCACAGCTTGTGTTGTCTTTTACCCCCCATCTTAAAACTGAGGTAAATTTAGTAGCAACTGTTTTTTCTCATGCTAATAGTGAATGTCTTCTTCCTTGTAGTAAAGCTGTGATGGATGTACTGGTTGATTTATGCAGCCAGTATCGCTTAAATCCATCCCAACATAGTCTTGAACTAAAGTCTTCGGGAACTCAACAAGTTCTGAGTTACAAGCCAAACACTTTGATAGGAGCACTGGATGTACAGACAGTACTTCTGAAAGAGAAGATTCCTGAAGAGAAGGCAAAGCGACCTCTGCCAAGGGTCCCTGAGGTCAGTACTCTGTAGGGCTAAAATGGTGCTATGAAACACCATTTCATTCCTATGATTTCAGTTATTGCAATCTTTTTATCTTTAAACCAGGTGGGAATTACTTGGGATTGGCTATAACCTGCTTTATTAGTTTAACTGTTTTGCATGTAGATTGACAGATGCTAGTCTAGACATTTAGACAAAATGTTATGTTGCATGTGGTTGGATAGATGGAAATCTGAAGATTGGGGTGATTGAAAATTGCAGTAATGGCTGAAATGAGTGTTGTGGGCTTGTGTGGAGATAGTGTTTTGATGATAATTTGTGTACCATCTTCACTGAAGATATGGGAGAAGACTGATCATTAATAAATATATTTCACAGTATAGTGATGATTGAGAAGTAGTCATTTTCCAAATGTATGCTGAAATTTTTTATTATTCTTAATAGCTATATCTGTTTATACCCTCCCATCTTAGATGGGATTTGTTAACATTTACATTACATCTGCCTCTGATTCCTTTTCTTTCTTCGCTTGTTCTTGTGAATGTCTCCTTAGTGGAACAAGAGGTCTGAGTTGTTAATTTTTTAAATAGTATTTTCTGCAGTGTGGGGTAAGTTTGCCTGGGAATAGTCAAGACAATACGGAAATCCCCAGTGCCTTTTTCATTGTAAGAGGACCTATCCATCACAGAAGGGAGACTGAGAGTTTGTGTTTGTTTCTGCAGAAATCTGTGAGGCTGGTAGTGAACTACCTGAAGACACAGAAGGCTGTGGTTCGAGTTAGTCCGGAGGTGCCTCTCCACAGCATCATCCCAGCTATTTGTGAGAAGTGTGAAGTCAGTCAAGAGCACATTGTTCTTCTGCGAGATGGCATAACTGGGGAAGAGCTGGAGCTTACCAAGTCGTTGGAGGAGCTAGGGATAAAGGAGCTGTATGCCTGGGACAGAAAAAAAGGTGAGCCAAGACTGAAAGCAGTCACTGCAGGGTTGTATGATGTGACAACAACATTATGGGCAGCTTGAAAGCATTTTTGCTGCCATTCTTTTGGGGTCCAGCTGAAACAGCAGAGTGAGATCTCAGTCCAGAGAGCAGCACGGGTTTGTTCAGTGAGCTGTGCCCAGAGCAGCAGCCAGGTCAGCAACATGCCCAGCCGTCCTTGGTTGCTCTTGGGCCTTGCGCCAGGCTGGGCTGGACTCTGGCAAGGTGCAGGTTGGCCTGGGGCAGGGCAAAAGGAGGAGCTTTGCTGTGTCCCAGAGCTGCTGTCAGTAGAGGTGTGCGTAATACAAGGGGCCTCTTCCAGACAGAGTCTGTCACCTGCCTGTGCTGTGGGTTGGAGAGAAGGAAAGAAGAGACATGCCATAGTCATGGCAGCTGTGAAAGCTGAGAGGCAGAGGCGACAGAGCAGGGCTTATGAGAAACAGACTGGATAGGATCAGAGACGGTTCCTCCAAAGAGCAAAGTTATTGACGGTTTAGTGAAGAAGAGCTAAGAGGTATTTGTATTTAAAATTTTGTTCTCATGTTTACCTATCCTCACTTTCTGTTCTCATAGACAGAATTGTAGTAGCAGCTTCTTGGAGTTGAGTTTTATCAGCCTGATTATGTATTCAAATAACATAATTCTATGATGTGCTTTAAAATATAACTGCTTTCAAAATACACATTGACAAGCACTACTTCCTTTGAGGTCAGAAAGTGATATTCATTAAAATTGTCTCCTTTAGTTTGTTCTCAATTGCTATCAATTCCAGCACAGTAAATGTCCTTATTTATTGTTTAGATAACGTCATTCTTGTAGGTGCTGAGCTGTAGGCTTATTTTTTATTTATAAAATTACTTATTTATGTTGACATTCTGTCTCTTCTTTCCAACTCTTTGGTAAGTGACAGTTCTACCTCTGTGCGAGTCAAATTTCGGTGAGTTTAGACTTCTAAGTAAACTAGGTATCTCCTTTTCTTTTGAATTGGTAGGATGTTCCAAAAAGAGGCTGACAACATGTCATAACTCAGTTGCATGTTTGTTTTTTTCAAGACATGTTTACTGTAATTAAGCTAACCATTTTGGAGCAACATATCGAGTGTGGAGTGTATTCAACAGGATTCATTCAACGTGCTTCGGGGACAGCCTGTAGAGTAATTATCATAAGCCTTCATGAAAGTCTTTCCTTTCAAATGGAAGTGGCGGTGTATATGCTGGTGCAGTGTTGGTCCTCGAATTTTGGTTGTAGCCTATACAGTCAAAACCAAGACTTTACTACAGGGCTGGGATTATAGCAGCAAGTTATCACGGAATCAGAGAATATGCTGAGCTGGAAGGGACCCACAAAGATCTACACATCATAGTGTGCCACTCTCTACATCAGCTTTTTTTTTTTTGTATTCTGTTCTTTTTTAACCTTTCAGTAGTCCTTTCCTGTCATTATGATAAAATCCCCCTGATCCTGAGTATAATTCAATTTTTTATGCTTTCCTCTTACTCTGCACCATGGTGTCTGAGAAAACCAGTAAATGCACAGTAAATGTAAATTTACAAGAATTTTTCCTTTGTTTCAGGAAATTTCTTCTTCAGTGTCCTAATTTGTAATCTCCAAGAGGAATAAACCCACTGTTTTCAGTAGCAGTTGGTCTGTGACTTGTGCATTGAGTGGGTATCTAGCCTGTTTAGTTAACAGAAAATAGATTTTTTAAACACATTCCCACTAACAAGTAAGGCATCAGAGATGCTGAAAGCCATAGGCTGTGCTTGTAAGAGCAGATTCTAGAAAAACTCCTCACTCTTTCCTTGCCTGAAACAGAAAACACCAAGAGCTGAAGGATTATAAAAAGGGAAGCTCTGCTGCCACCTGCTTACTTAATTTGATTTAGCAGTTGAGGCAGCTTCCTGAGTGAATCAGGAATTAATACAAATGCAGCTAAACTGCTTCAGTAGCAGCTCTGCATCTCTGTTGTCGGTCAAAATTTTTTTTCTGTAATGCTTAGGAAAAAAGGTGCTAGGACTAATTACTGACTATTGTGCCTTACAAGGCTGTATTAATGTGTTTTCTCTTATCCTTTCATTGCTTGCCTCTTCCAGTTCCTCCATCAAAAACTCAGTCTGAACCTTCTCTGAACTATAGAGGTACTGTACAATGCTGCTGAGAGAAAACTTCACTCTGTGTTTAACTCTTTCACTTCACTCTATGTTTAATGTGGGTTTGGTAGATAGATCTTTAAGAATGTCAAGTAAAATGCTGTAGAAAAACAAGCTATTTTTGATCAGTGTTGTCTTTCCAAAGTGTTTCTTGTGTGTCTTGTGCTTCTGCTAAGAACAAACACATTCTGTGCATACTGTCTCTTCAGTAATAGCCATTAAAATGCCAGCAAGTAACAAATTCTGCCATTTAACTCTTTTGTGGTGTGGTATGTCTCTATACAGATCCTAAGCCCGTTCAGTTTACCTAAATCATGATTAGTTAAATTTCACAGTTACTAACATTTCAGAGGTCTCTTGGGAAAAAAAATTATTTAGTAGCAAAGGCAGAATATTTTGATGTCTGTGAGATCTTCCACTGATTTCAATTTACATGCAGCAAAGCATTTTAATATCAAATGTATACATTCACATTGGGTAACTGAAAAGATGCTGACTTCTGAATTGTTACAGTAGTTGGGGTTGGATTAGATTATGTTGGTGCTTCTGCTTCCAGTCAAATAGAAAATGTGTGTATTTAGTATATCCTTTCCCTATGGAGTCTGTTTTAACATTGCTTAAATTATCCTCAAGAAAGTTATGGTTGATTTCTAACCAGGTTTACTTCTTTGCATTACTCGCAGACACAACGTAACTGAAGAAAAACTGGATAACTTACTTAAATTTTTATGATGGAAGCCCACCTCCAGTAGGTGACAGCCATTGAGCAAATCTTAGTTCATGGCCTCTTAGCTTCACTAATGTCAGCTCTATTCCCCCTAATCCTGTGGCTTCCTCTTACATGGCGATCAACAGTAGATGGAATATCTATTGTATTTGTTTAAGAAAAAACTACACAGATGAATAAAGACTCATTATTTTGATGTTATATGCTTTACTTAATTCCCAGTTCATTGGTATTACACAATGTTCAATGACAATGTGGATGAGCAGCTGCTACGTTAGCCTTTCCACAGCGCTGTTTATGGTTGAAGACTGTGCGGGTAAAGGAATCACAATCTAGTCACAGCCCAGCCCCAAGCAAGAAACCAGCATACAAGCATAGGTAGTGCTTAGTATTTAAGAAATGCATGAATTCATTATTGTATTTGTTTGCAGTGCAGTTTCAGCCTTTCTTAAGGATAGTTTCTCCCTGTTTTCCTTCTTGTTCATTGTATGTGTTTAACACCCACCTTCTGACACGTGAGATTGTTTATATGCAGAAGTGATGTGTGTGAAAATCACTTAGTATGTTATGCAAATAAGTTCACAAGAGTTCTGGGATGAGGTTTTTTTGGTGAAGTAAACCTTTATTTTGTGTGAACAAGCAAGTAATTTTGAATTTGAGTTTTAATTATTATTAAATAAATATTTACAAGAGAAAGTTGGTTTTTTTTCCTGTGAATTAAACTTTTTGAATGCTAATGGAATACTCTGATGTGCTTGGAATCAGGAGGAAATATTTATAGCATTATGCAGAGTCCATTTTAAAAAGTGAGAGTGCTTCATCATCTGTTTATTAAATAGGTAATGTTGTTTCCTGTAGTGCATGAGTGTGTCATTTTGCTCATCCAGTTTGTGGATGAGAAACTGAAGGGGGAAGTTGAAGGGCTACAAAATGGTATGAGAACTCATACAATTTCTTAAGCAGGTTCAAGGAAGACACATTTGAGCTCTTACAGCCTGAAATATCTATAAACTCCCCTCTTTTCCCACCTGAAGTAAAAGCACCAAGATAAGAAAGGTGACCACAACCAGCTAGTTCAAGTTCCAAGGAGAGCCCTATTTCCAAGGGGAAGGTCTTTTTTCCTCTTTACAGAGCTTTATCCAAATTACACATTGAGAATCTGTCATTTAACTTCACAGTATTGTCACACCTGTGAATTGTTAAAGATACTCACCATTATATCTTTTATTAAGTGTTTAGGGTTTTTAGTATTACAGTACCCTGTGAGATTTAAGTGATACATCTAACAAGCATATGTGAAGTCATAAACAATTTGCTCATGTTTTGCCTTTAATAAGGGTTATTGAATTGTGATTGAAAATTTAGTGAAGTTTGTTAAATTATTCCATTTGTCTCCATTAGATTTTGGAGCATACTCAGAACAAATGGAAGTTTAATGACAAAATAAGTGCAGGATCTGGCAGTTACTTAGATTATCCAGTCCATAACATCTCCAGCTCATAAAAATCCAGAATTAAACCAGGGTGTTTTAAAATACTTGTGTTCTGAATCTTTATTTCAAAAGTGTAACAACTATTCCATTAAAATTGTTTCAGAACCAAATCGAAAGGCTTCAGTAAGCAGTGATGGAATAGAGAAAGAAAAGACAAGACTTTTGGGATTGTTTAATGCTGATAGAAGAAGCAGCAAGGTAAGTGTTCAGCAGTGTACTGCTCAGTAAAGAGAATTTATTTCTTTCCAGATCTGTTATGTCTGTGGAAGGCAGCATTTGTTTGGCTAGCCTTCCTTTTCCTTACAGAAAGTAATCTGTTAACAGGTGCATAAGCTCTGTGTGATCAGTGCAGTGTGATGGAGATATCACCTGCTTATTGAAGGAGTCAAGCACGTTGACCATTTACTTTTTTCTTTATTTTTTTTAATGCTGTGAGTTCAGTAGGTGTTAAAAAAGGGCAGTAGCTTCAAGCAACCTGTGTCTGCTTATTAGTAATGCTCATATTGTAAAATGCGTTTATGAAAGGACTGATATAGTACAGAACAATTTAATTATCAAGTAGATGTGTCTTATGACCTCTTCTGTGCGTGGGTGATAATCTCTTTTAAAGCATTTATACCTCTTGGAAGCTCTGTGCAGTCACACTATTGCCATCTCCAAGTCTGTAAAGCCGATGAATCAGGTGTAGAAGAAATAACTTCCAGTACTGAACTGAAGGATCAGTGTCTGCTGGGGGATATGTTAGCCATTTTTAACTTTGTTTGTATTCTTGAACTGGAAAATTTAGGAAAGAAATACTGTATAAAATAATTCTGTTGACATGCATTTATGAGGAATGTTTTCATTTATCTCAGGAATAAAATACAGAAGAACTTTCTGAATCAGGAACATAGGGAAAATAGTGGGCTTTTAACTTCATACTTTTTGCATCCTTTGTTAAAAATATTAGTGTTAACTGATTTTGCTTGTAAGGTATTTAATACTCTGGGATGTCAGAGGAAAAACAGAATTTTCTTTTATCTAGTTTAAAGAACCCTCCAAGGCTTTTGGAGTGGAATTATAAAATGTGTATCTGATTAACTGGCAGTAAGAAACATTTGCTTGTTAATGGGCAGGTGTTTTACTTACCCAGTCTTCTCAGTCACATTCTCAAAACTATGAAAGCTGTTCAAAATCTCTCATAGTTCTCTGCCTTTTTGTTCATGATCAAATTTGTAGTGCTTTTTCCAGGGAATAGATTCCTTTGTGGACATTGTGAATTACTGTGTTGGAAAACCTATTTTTGTCATAGGACACTTGGACACTTGTTTGTCATAGATGCTGAACTATTCTTAATACCTCACAAGGGACACACAGAAGCTGTATTTTATGAGATAAGAACCCTAAACACACTTTCAGAGTGTTTTTGCACTGCAAGAAAATACTTCCTATTTAGAAGGGAACAAAAGTGTAACTGGAGTGATAATGCTGTTTCTGCTCAGAAGAATCAAGTAAACAAGGAAGCTCAGCCTGAGCCTCTAGAGCACACTGTGAGGCTGTAACTCCTCTGGAAGAACCAAACACATTCCAGCATGCAGTTTATGCATCATACTTTGTCCTCTCATTCCATTTTACTGAACTTGGGTGTGTAGTCTGTGTTCTTGCAGTTCTAACTCCTGAAGCAGATCAGTTTTAACTTTTAAAGTATTAATGCTTACAACCTTAGAAAAAGTTGCTGTGAAGCATCCTAATTCAGGGGTTACTGCAGTGAGTTTCTCACAGCAGAGTTGAAAATGTGTTCAAAGATTGTAAGCTCCTCTATTTTTTTTGTTCTCTTTCTCTTGGTTGTTAATCAAAGGAGGTGATACTCTGAGGTTTTTAAAATACTAATTTTAATGGATGCTAAGGATATTGAGGATTAATTAAATTCAAAATAGTATTTGACCTGGGAAAAAGTAGGAACTGTACAAACAAGTATGAAAAACAGCTTCTAATTCTGAGGAAAAGGTCTAAGTCTTTCTTGCCTCTAGTTCTGACAAGTTAATTGATTTTTCTTGGTCATTTCTTTATTGAACACTTACTTTCAAATGGCAGTTACTCTGTAGGAAAAGAAACTAAATCAGTCACTTTGTTTAGTCGAGCAAGGAAGTCACTGTTGCCTTTTTAATACAAACCTGTGGGAATTTGAAGCACAATAGGTGGAAGAATTACTGAAAACTGAAGAACAGAACAACACACAGGAGCAAGCAGGTGTTAACAAAGCGTAATATATCTGACTTGCTATTGTGAAAGATTTCTAACCAAAACAGCAGTGAAACTGCTGAACAGACTTAGCAGGATGAGGGCACATTAATAAAGGTCTTTTAATAAAGGATGTGGTAGGTTTATGAAGGGATTAGATGATAGGATGCCTTGTGATTTCAGGGAACTGGAATCAAAACCCCAGGGTGCCTAAACTCTTCTCTTTATGGCTATTTTTATATTTTTACTCCCCCACAGGGCTTATGGGGGAGTAAATACCACAAATACCCCATGGTTCTGCGTATTTATTCATTTTTGTTTGTTTGTTTGTTTGCATTATAATTTGCAGTGGTGAGGAGTGTGTATGTGGGCATACATATTTTAGAACTATTTGATAGGAATAATTGTTCAACGTCCTGCACAGTAGTAGGACTGCAGACTTGCAGGCATTTGCAAGGGGAAGGCAATTTCTTTTGCAAGGGAAGAAGAGTGTTAGCCTGGGTTGCAAACTGTTCTGTATCAGGTGTCAGTGCACACTACAGGCCTACGCTCAGATTTCCATGCCCACGCACATGCCTTTTTTCTCAGCTGGCTCACTGAGAGCAGTAATTGTGGTATGACAATACACCAGATCTAACTTTTCTAAAAAAAACTTTCCGTTATATTGAAAACACTGTGACACAGAATGAAAGCAAAGTCCTTTTCTCGTGGCTGCTACAAATTTGTTAAAAGTATTTCTTTGGTTAACTTTGTACTGGCAGGCTTAATTCCAGATCAGGTATCATCTTGTTCTCTCCATTCTAATTTTATGCTGGATCAGTTACCCTCTGTTCTCCTGCAGCTGGCATAAAAACCATAAAGGTGGCATGAACTCCATTTCTTTTTGATGTTAAGTGTAGTCGTTTGCCCAAGGCTAAATCCAGATGAAATTGGCACTGCTAAGCAATCCAGTGGAGCAGAGGTGCTGTGCAGACAGTCATGGGATCTAGACTTAAGTAAGGTATGTGCTAGTGCACAGAAACAGTTCCTTCGTGGAGAAATGGCAAGGAGGGAGCTCCCTGCTTGTTCCCTTGTGTCTGTGGGTACAGCAGAGACTAGCAGTCTGGTCCCTGATATTACAGGAATTAGTTACTCCCTATTTTTATCCTTGCCTAAGAATTTTTTCTTTGTATTCTTGTTCTTACATCTTTCTGCTGATGGCTTTCTTAACTACTTGCCTACATCAGAGAATTTTGCAGACTACTTCAGAGTTTCTCAGCAGTCAGATCCAGCACTACTGAGACAGTTCTGTGATGGGGCTTGGTATTTTGTTCTGGCATGTTTTTGCAGTTTTGTTTCCTTTGCTGCTGCTGTGTAGGACACTTGTTTGTGTTGCAGACAGAAGAATACTTGAGGATGAACAGAGATTGTGGTGAGGAGGATGTTTTTAGTTCTGCATCTACAAGTGAAGGCAGCTTGGATGTAAGTACTAACACAGCTTGTCGATGCTATTGCATTCTTATTAGATCCTGCAGTTTGAATTAACCAGAAACCACTGCTGTTCCTAATGCTTAGCCAAGTAGAAGTAGAAATAGCTTGTGCTTTAGCAGGCTTCATTATGTGAGTGCACAGTTTGCATATCTTCATGAAGTTAAAATGTAATGCCTTGTCTTCAAATAAAACTTGCTAGCTTCACTATAAATAAAGTTTCTTTCAATGTTAGAGTCTAAGCAGTTGTGAGAAAGAGGAACACAGGTGTTGTGACATGCAGTGACAGTACTGCATGATGCAAGAGAATGTTTGCCTTACCAACAATATTTAAAGGGAGCTTTTCTTATAAAACCACACCTTTCCTTTTCATCCCTTTATCTGACTTCTGCAGCATGGCAGAATTCTATTTGTTTCATAAGGAGCTTGGGGGTGAAGAATAAACACTAGAAAAACCAGGATTTTTGTGAAGTACCTCAGTAGCATTTGGGGTACTAAAATCCTGTGAATCACATTTAGAAACATTTTTAAGTGACTGACAGCCTACCAATTTATGAGGGTCTAAATAGGAAGGTATCAAATTAGGAAGTGTGAATCCTAAATATAAGGTGGTTCTGGTGGTATAGTAATCATAATAAATGGCACATCTTTTTATTACTTTTTAAAATTACTTGGCTTTTTGTTGTCATATTTTCAAAACCTGGAGAAGACTCTGTGTGATAGAAGTCTGAAATGTCAGGTTCAGCTCTGAATCCCCCTTTCATAAACAGATCTTTGGAAAAGGAGTGCATATATGCAAAATATAGAACCCAGTAGCTACAGAGAAGTGTGACAGGAAATTATGGAAAAATGGAGGAGTAAGAGAAAAAATCCCAGATGAAAAGAGTTATATAAAAGGAGTCCAAATGGAGAAATAGATAGAAAATTGATTGACTGCAAAGTGTAAAAACACCATACTCTGCAAATCTCTGAAGATTTCATAATGAAAGATTACTGAAATGGGAAAGCTGCTTATGATACTAAAAATTTGGGCAACGCTATAAAGGTTAATAGATCTCTCTTACTAAAAGAAAGTCCTAGAAGAGGGTGACTGTGTAATTGAAATAGACTAAGTAAAAGTATAGAAAAAGCATCACAAGCTCTGCCAAAATAAAATAATTTTGTGGTTTGTATTCACTACCATTATAAATTAATCTCAATATCTTGATACCCAAGTACTAGAAAAGAAGGAAGGATAGGAATTACAAGCAACATTATGATAAAGGTCTGTGGTGCTTTCCCCAGAAGACAGACATCACCTTATTTTTCTAGGGAATATTATAGGGCAAACTGTAAATTACTATTTTTTTTCCTCTGACATTGATGAAAAAAGTTTTTGAAACTGTTTTGAACGTGTAACTCTCTTCTAAAGGTGCAGGTTATAGGGAGGAAAAGACTCTTGAAGAGGTAGAAATGTTTTCTTTTATTCAGTTAAATGAGCATGTCATGGATTTAACCTTTTCCCATTTTCTCCTTAAGAGGGATAATTCTTGAAGAACAATGTAGCCCTTGTTCAGTGTTTATGTCTTTCACTTCTGGTTTGACACCTGTATTTGTATGAGCACCAGTCCTGCTAAGGCATGAGCACATAGTTAAATGAATGTGTTAACCTTGTTGCATTGAATTTGGTACTATTCTGTTCAAGCTTGTAGAAGGTGTATTAAATAAGTCTAACAGATTCACTCAGCAACACAGAAGGTCCCTCCTTTCAAGATGCTAGATGGGATTCAAGAAAAAGTTCAACAATTGTGATGCCTTAGGTGAAAAATTCTAAAATGTTGCAAACTTGCTGTAGATAGTTGGCACAGATAACTTGTATTAAGATAAAGTTCAAATGGAAACACCAGCAAAAGCACATCATAATTTTAAAAGTTCAGCTTAGCAGTTCCTTATGGACTAGATTTGAGACCCTCAAATTCTGAGTAATTTGTTATTCTGCTTGTTCAAAAGATATCCCATTTACTTCATAAGTATCCTCATTCCAACTGGGTGGTATCTTACAGGACCAAATATGGGAAATATGTATTTAGAGATGATTATATAGAGGTTTCATTGCTGAGATAGGATTGTTGGCAAAATGTCATCCCATAGAGGCGTCCTCTTTTGCATTTACTTCAGGTCTGCTTTCTAGTACTGTTTTGGGTGATTTGAAAGTATTTTGCTTTTGCTGTATGGCAACAAAAAGGCAGTTTCAGTTTTATTTCTGAAAGAAAAATATCTTGCCATTGCTTTTGGTACAGTACCAGGAGTTACACTGACTGGATCAAGAAAATTTTTCTTGCCCATAAAGTAACAGTTAACTCTTGAAGTACTGCCAATAATGCCTTGGAGTGGCTACCTGAAAACTGAGGCTAGACAAGATTAGAAGAATAAAAGCAGGTATTTATTGAAGGGCCTTCAATAAAGGTACACTACAGGTACAGAGCCCAAGGGATCCACCCAAAATGCACCCTGGGTCATGGGTTTTTCACACGTCTATAGTTTGGTTCACTTGCATATCAGGGTTACTTCTGCAATTATAATTTCAAGTAAAGATGTCATTACCCCAAGTTTGCTCCCCCTGTCCAGAGGCTTAGTTTACATATTTCGGGGCCTGGGACAGCAAGGTGTCTTTGAGTTCAGACCCAGAGAGGGTTTGTTATGTCTAACCAGAGTGGCAGAACAGTAGCTAACAGGCTATGGAGTTTTAGAGTTACGGACTAAAGCAGTACAGGATCTGAAAAATAGAAAAGCTAAATCCTAAGGCATCACCAAGGTAAAGGCATCAACTGTCATATGTTTAGTTTAAGTCCTTTTCTCACTATTACATGGTGGTGATGTGCACTGAACTGTAGGGAAAAAAAAGTAAAGATTCTATTCTGGGTATTGATTTGGAGTTGGTTTGTTTCTTTGTTTAAACTGAGCAATATGAAGTAATGGAATAAAAGTGTAAGAAATAAGAGACCCTTAAGTGTTTATTCAAGCACAAGTTATATTCACTTTTTAACCACCAAAACATTCTCCATGCCATATTTATCTAATTATTATTGGAATTATTAATGCCTCTAAAAATACTTTGAGTTGCTGATGAAGAAGCAGATTTTCAAAGTTAAGATGGCAAAGTCAACACTTATGCTTGAGGTGAAAGGACATTTTTTCACAGTATCAGCAAAAATAAAGGTGAAAAGAATTTGTTAACAGCTTAGAGAGAGGGTGCAGAAATGCAAGAAAAGATTTCTCCGTGAAAATCCTCAAAGTGCAGCAGTTCATTACACCACACACCAGTAAAGGACATGAAATCCAACCATGTATTGTAAATGAAGCAGAAATACTTTCCCTTAATCTGGGAAGAGAAAAAAATCAGTTTTGTGCTAAGAAGATGAGTTTTAAATCCAGGTTAACTTTTCACAAATCAAATGCTATTGAAATACACAACATACAGATAAAGCAGTTGGAAGTTGCAGTGCTGTTGTCTGTATTCAGCTTTTTCTGTGCCGAAGGCAGACTGTCAGAGCTGGAGTTAGAACAGCTGGAAAAAAAAAGGGAACTTGAGTCCTCTCTGCCGCTTGGTGTCACTGTCCTCATATAAACAGTTGATCAAGCTAAGACAGAGTATTTGGAACACAGTACTAAAATTAGCTGGTTTTATTTTTGGGGCCTTTGTGTTTTCATAAATCAAGAGTGAAAAAGCACATCCCAAGTGCTGAACGATGTGTAGCTCTGATGTGGACTTTGTTTATGTAATATATCAGCTTGGGAAAAAATATTTAGAAGTACAGCCAGGAACACTTATCAGAGGTTTTGAAACTTCAGCACAAAGTCTTATCACACAAGGTTTCTCTAGTTCAAACAGAACTTCAGCAGTGTGATGTTGGCGGATTTTCATCAGCACTTCATCAGCACCATTTTTAAAATACTGAGTCTTCAGTGTATGTCAGAATGTAGGTTTTGCCCATAACAGAATCAACTCATTAAATGAAGCACATAGTCCATAGTAGTAGTAGTAGTAGTCCATAGTAGTTCTCTGCTTGATGAGTCTGTCCTGCTATGATTATATATGTTTGTATGCAAAACTACAAGAGGAAAAGAAACATGTCATTTAAAATACTGAACAGTTATCAGATATGTTTAGGATGTGGGGAGGGGGGATTTTGTTTTTATTTTGAAGAAAATCTTCTCCAGAAGAAAAGTACCGTGCTAATATTTGATAAAAATCATCAAAAATTCAGGTGCATTAGTAATCTTGGCAATCACTTCTTAAGTGATGGCAACAACTTTTTTCTCCATATAAAGGCTTTTAAAACATGTATGATTTACCTTTTCAGAGCCTTGTACTGTTACTGTAACTTTTATGTCCTTGTTGATGGCAGGAGTTCATGATGCACTTTCTCGGTTCAGAATGATTGGAAAGAAGGATCAGGTGCAGTTAGATGAATGTTGTTTCTCTTCAGCCATGTCAGGTTCCAGGTGATCAGGCTTTCCTGTCAAGGATTTCATGTCACATAGGCAGGTGCTGTTTAGGGTAATAGGAATGAGAATACTGCCCATGTCATCTAAATGGAAGTTAACAGTCATCCACTTTTAATATTTCCTTGTGTTTGACAACCACATTTGCTTTCAATTCCTGGTCTCACGTTCTCCATTCTTGGTCTCCTGACAATGCTCAGGATGTGTTTATTTGTTATTAGCAGGGACAAATCCTGGCATTTTGTAGAGTTAGAGCTATATGCACTGTCCAAGATGTAGATTGTGATCTGGGCTTGAAACAATTCTGCTTAGTGTGATTTTGTTTGCAAAATACTAAACTCAACAAACTGAGTATGGAAAGTTGTCAATATCCTGCAGCGGACAGGTCTGTTCCCCCAGTCTTTCATGAAAGGGTGCTTGTAAGCCAGTAGTTAGAGGATGACACTAGGGAAGATATAAACATTTTCATTTGTGCATCTGTTCACATGATCAGAAGAAAAAGAGATCTAATAAATACCATATATCTCAGCATAAGGCTCACCATCACAGTAGAATTAGTTTTATTTTGATAGCCTGTGATACGCCATGAAAAAAAAATCATTACTGTTAACTTGCCTTGGTAAGATGAAAGGTTTGTCCTTTCTGGCATTGAGCTGGCATTGAGAGAATTTCAGTAGGTAGTAATGATGCCAATGATCAACTTTATTTGTCCTTGTCTACTGAGGGCAGGACAGGAAGCAATGTGCCTTACATATAGCAATAGAAATTTAACTTGGATACGAGAGGGAGAAAAATTTGCATGGAAATTTCACAGGGGAGCATGCTATTAAAATGTCTGTGAAATCCTTATCATTACCTGATCTGCAAAACCTCCAAAAATGTCTAGAGGATGAGCTACACGTACTTTATTTTGTCTCAGAGCAGAGTTATAGATTAAGCAGACCATGGAGGTGCCTTTCAGCCAGACTGTGGCTGCTGGAGAGGTGCGGCTGTACCTACCTCCTTTTGTGGTGTGCACTTACAGGATATTAACTGTCTTCTCTCATGTGAATCATAGATGGTTTTGCATATTATAGTGTCTTTAGATTTTTCTTACAGTATGTGATAGCAGACGGCAAGTGCTTGAAACAGTGGCTGCCTGCCACCATCAGACTTCAAGTTTTTGCTCCCAAATATGGTGTTACTAGACCTCTTCAAAGAAAAGGTCCTTGGAGTTAGTGCAAAAAAAATCATCTTAGAACCAGCTGAACTACTCTGGCTCAAAAAAAAAAAAAAAAAAATAGCCTGAGGCAGACACCTGGAATGGAAAGTCTCAGCATCCTTGGTTAAAGCATGGTGAAGTTACAAGCTATTAAAAACAATATCTGGTGAAGAGACATGTCAGCTGACCCCTGTTCTGTCTGTGCTGCTTAGCTTGTACTTGCCAACTTCATGCATTCAAAAATCACTTGTCAGCTCTTGCCCTCACCACACAAAAGTGGCTTAAGATCATGAGATTTGAAAAGAAATCATTAGGGGGGACTTCCCTCCATTTGACTTCTGAGTGTTAGATTTGTAGAAGTCACATTTAAGCTTCTGTTTTGTGACCATAAATAAAGGTTTTATTAAAAAAAAAAATATTATCAGGTAGTCAGTGGTTACCAGAACCTGCATCTTTATTTAGATTTGAGTGGTTCAGAGTTAAATCATTACAACTCATGGTATTCAAGTTGTTGCTTTCAGAAAGATAACTCGTAATCTTCAGCTCCTGCAGTGGTTTTAGCAGGACATTTTGAAGGAAATATTGTCAAGAAACTTTCTGAGATGAACACAGAGAAATGAATTAAGTCAAATCAAAAGTGCTTGAGTAGGGTCATGTCTACAAAAGGAAATGGGTACAAATATGCCTGGCAGTGTCTGTTTTAAATACCTGACAGTGTGGGCGTCTGGACTCTGGATCTAAGCAGCCGAGAGTCAGATTTCCCAAGTTTTGAATCCACTGAAATCTTCACAGCAGGAGTTGCTTGTTAAACTCTGCCCATCTCTGTCTGTTACCTGCCTCTGCTCAAGATTCAAACCTTGAATCAGCTGTTAGATTCAAGTATTTAAAGCTTTTGCTCTAGAACATTACCACCTACCACTGTTATCCAAAATGTAAGTGAACTAAGTTCTCTTTTTTGCATTTAGAGATATCAGCATCAGAGAATTATTTCCTCCTTTTCAAAAAAAAACCCCAAAATACTTACTGGGCTGGAGACTGCCTGGAACAAAGCTGTGAGGTATTCTTGATGTGGGAAGCACCCTTTTGTAAAAATACCCAAGTATTCAGTGACTCAGAGAGCAAGAGCAAGCTTAACTATTCAGACCAGTAATGAAATAACTTAAGTGTGGTGGCAGCTCTGGGTTCCAGTGCCAGCGGCAGAGATGTTTTTCTGTGTTTTATGCTAAGCAGATGTTACATCCAGCAAGTAAGTAGTCACTAAAGCTAGAACTGGTGGAGCCAAATGGCTTCCTGCCCAGATGAATGCCCTAATCTCTGTCTCTTTTTAGCTAAACTCATGTTCATGTCCTTGAACAGAGAATAGTCTTGCCTTCCTCACAAGAGGGGAAAGTTTGTTTCTTCTCAACCAGACAACAGTTTTGGACCTGGATTTACCATGCTTTTACTGAATCCCTGAACTTGGGGTAGGGGTTTGGACAGGACAAGAAGTAAATGCCATCGCTTCCTTTTCAGGCAGTTGCATTTTTGTGAAGCCCAGTTGCTTGGTTGTGCTTTAAACACACCTATTGGATCAGGCCTCTTGGCTGACAAAGAAGGAGATTTGCTCATTTTATGGATCCTGTTGGAATTTAGGCAGGAGGTTAGGAACATAGTTTCTCCACAGTTTTTATGCTCAGCATGCCCAGAAGCAGAATTCAGGCACCAAAATGGAAGTAAGCACATCAGAGGGATATGTGTTGGGATTATTGATGGGAAAGCACAAACTTTGAGGGATTTAGGGAGGCATAACCTAACAGGAGCACGCTAAGTTAGGCTTGCGTGTGGCAATTGCAGACTTGGTCTGTATGGCATCATTCTCTACATGGTGATGTACCCAGTCAGTCTGGTGTAAATTGGCTCAGATATCTCCCTCGGATGTTTAATTAAGGCCTGGTGACACGCCCTTAACCACCCAAATCCTTTTATGTCTGATTCATCTTTTGTAACTGATTTCACTGAAAAGTTCTGAAGTTAACTCACTGAAAAAAAAAAAATAGAATAAAGCAGCAGCTAATAAGACCAATGGCTTTTAATTTGCATTAATAAAAGCACATTAAAAAATACCCAAAGACAAACTCAAATTCCATTTGAGATTTTTCTAGTGACATGTCAACCACTCAGGCTTCTCTTTCTTGGTAATTAATATTACCAGAACCCCTTAATAGTCTATAATAGCCTTGTAATTCACATTTGGTCATAACACATTCAGCATATTGTTCTTATGGCAAACATGCAGTGGTGTGGAAAATACCACCTCTAAACAAAAGTTTATACCAAGATCAGGCTTTTCACAATTGGATAAGCAGAGATGCAGTTCCTTAAAAAAGTCTCTCACATATTTCTGTGTAGATAAAATACTTTTTTGTTTAAGTTTGGGATGGTGTGCGAATTAGTCAGGGAACTATTTACTCCACTGAAAAGTACATTTCTTTTTGATTTCATGATAGGTATCCAAAATATTTCTTGTCAAGCTTTCCTGTGGTAGCTACTGTAGTGAAAGGATTAGTGTGTATTTATGCCAGGGCCCTTTACTAGATGAAATCAGAAATGGCTGATAGTGTGTCATTGATTCCATATTTCTGATCTACAATGGAAGTTTTTTAGAGAGTAAACCCTGTTTTTGTAGTGGCATAATTTGAATCCCATGTAACCATAGATTCATTATATTAGTCTAAAATATCCTATTAGCATATGTAAATTTTAGATACAGCAAAAATTTTCAACACCAGTTAACGTATAATTTCTTTTCTTTTACAAACAATTTCTGAGGCATTAACGCTAATAGGATTTGGTTTCTTTCCAGCCTCTTCTGTGGACAGTGAAGACTCGATTTCATTAAAAGTAGTGGCATACAATAACATTTCTTTTAATTAGATGATCTCATGATTTCCACACATATTTGTTCTGTGCATTATTGTTCGTTGGCAAAACTGAGCTGCTTGGTAGCGTGTGAAACCATATGTCTCAGTAACATCTTATGGCAGGTGAGGGAGGATTTGCAAAACACTTGATGACAGGACACAATGCATTTTACTTTGATGCGGAAGTTTTCCTATTTTTCTCATGCAAAGTCAAACCTACAGGAGGCTTAGTGGCCCTTGCAGGTCTTCCTTTAACTCAAAGAGTTGTCTGTAGGAAGCAAAGACTGTACAGCACCGAGTGTGCTTCTCAGTGTGTGCTTCTCAGTTGTTCATCACTACAAAAAGAGACCTTCTAAAGCCTGTAGTCTGTGTAGGTTTCATATTCTTTCTTCCTTTTTTTAACAGACAACTGTTGAGTTAGGTTTTAGAAGTCTTTTACGTGCAGCTGCAGTACTGATCTTCCCCTCTGAGCTTAGCAGAAAGGACTACAAATAATTTCAGCCATTGCTTTTGCTCTTACTCTGTATAAAGTATTTAATACTGTTTAATGCTTCATTTGAATTCTAAAAAACATTTTGGGTTGCAAACTGAAGCGGGGAAAGAGTGTGGCAAATAGTAGTAAGTCTTTTTAAAGGCTTTTACAATGGTATGAAGTAGTAATACCATCAGTCAGTTAGACTTTCTTGAATTGTTTTTTTCAGTGCCATTTGCATCTTTAAGCAGATCTCAAAACATTTGGGCAACTAAGGAAATATTTCTGGTTTTGTCAGTGGTCAGCTGGAAGGGCAGAAGAGAAAGCAGATCAAGGCAAATAGCAAGCACGTAGCCATACAGAGCTCTTAAATAGGTGAGTAGCTGTAGGCATTGGCCTCACTGACTTGTTCCGTGCCATACCAAGCACCTGTTTAGGTGTTTTGCTGGTTCAGTCCCTCAGTGACCTGGTGTGAGCCAGGCGTGACCAATGTGTAGGTCATGAGCTGTGTAGGCAGTCTCTGAAGTGCACTGATATAGCAAGATGGAGAGATTACCAGTAGGTTTATGTTGTTAGTGTTAGATTCCCCACATCCCCCTTCTCCGATTGTAACATTTTCTTCTTTCCATGCCAGCAAATGCTCAGGTATGCATCTTGATTGCAGTCTCTCGAAGTTTCAGCACAGAGATGGTGTGATTTCATTGACTCTAAATGGAGCTTGTTCTGATTTACAGTTGTTTGCACAGGACAAGAGTCAGGCCAGTAAAGTGCACTGTGGAGGTTTGCCTTGTAAAAACCTAATGGCAGTGGATTTGACAGATGGGGGAAGGGAAGAAGAAACATTTAAGACTATTTATTAATCAAGAATTCCAGCAGGGAGGCTTTTCTTGCCTTGATTCTGGCAAATGTACAGATGAGAGATACTGTGCAGAGACTGTTTCTGCACAAACAGAGAAAGCCCTTCAGATGTAAACATTTGAGCAGCTGGCATGGGAGATTAGTGCAGCAGCAGTGGGGGGGGGGGAGTAATAGTGGATAGTGGTGCTGTCTAAATTTAACAAATGTTAAACAAGGTCCTTGTTCTAGTTTAAGGGTTACAGGTCAGAAAGACAATATCAACTAAAAATACTGGCAATTGTACAAGTCAGACAAAATTATTAACTGGTATTTAATTAAAAGCAATTTGCCTATCCCAAGTTGTGACACCTTCTTACCCCCTTGCCCAAAAAGTGAGGAAAACAAGGGAGCTGGGAAAATACATTGTATGTAACCTGTTTGAGTTAGGGAAAAAAACAATTTATCCTCCACTTATGGAAAGGCAACTCTTTGGGATTTCTTAATGGTTTTGGTTTTGATTGTGAACTTAATATATCGTTCTACTTTTAATATCCTGTGGCTGCATATTACATCAAAAGAAAGCATCATTCTAAGGGTGAAAGTAGTGTAGGGTCTGTTAGCTTCGTAGACATCTTCATATGCTGTTTAACATCATGTGTTTTGGTTTTTTGAACCCTTGCCAATTAGTTACACAACTAGTCTATATATCAGTGTAGGGTATCTGATCATGCATTGGGTTCTTCGGATTTTGGTTTTAATCTGTTTTGATTGTGCTTTTAAAACATCTCCTTGCCTATTTGTTGGGATCCAGTTCGCACGTGTTTTGTTGGAGGTCCTTTACTTTCTTCATTTCTTTAACAGAAGAGATTAAACTATGGATATATGGAACCGAATTTTATGTTTAAAAAATCAGAGCTATGCTTTCTCGGCTGTCATTGTCATGATTTTCACTGAGCTTGAAAGTATACTGAAGAAAAGATTTTTCTGGAGAAATGACAGCAGCAGCATAGTTTAGAGTGTTATTGTCTTTCCACATCTTACAGTTAGATTGACCATCGGAGACTCGATGCAGAACTCACTAGAGCCAACGGAAAAATTCCTGCTGGTTTTAACTGGCTTTGGACCATGTCCTTTATGAGTTGCTAGCCATTACCTACACCAGTCCATTTTAAAATCATTCCTTCTTGTGCTACTTCAGGTTCTCAAAAATCTTCTGGCGCTTTCACTGTCATCTCTAAAAACATAAGACCTTAATTCCTTTTTGATGGACAGTTGACGCAGATAAACCCCTTGAAGTTGCTTAATTTATAGAGCGTTTTCTCACTGGGGAAGGAGAAAACCCCAAAGTAAACATGTTAAGTCTTGTTGAAGATGAATTGCAAACAGTGGCAAAATAAGGGAGTGGCTTTCACCAACCAATAATTTGTTGCAAAAGCAGGTTTTTCTTTGTTATCTGGAGCAGTGCATACCCACAAGTGAGCAGAATTCCCAGCACTGGTTGCCCTATTTAAGCTGTAATTGTGCCAGTTGAAGTCCAAGTGTAGGTATATTTTGTATCTATTTCCACAGGTTTTTAACTTCTGTGTCAGTTAAATTTGGGACTGTGCTTTAAAAGTTTCTGCCAAAACTTAGCAGTGGGGAATTCACTCCAGTGAATTGGAGTATGCCAGTCTGTGGAACTAAATAGATTGGAGAGATGTGATTTCTTAGTATTTCACACTAAATTCACAAAAAAACAAGGCTATGCACAATAGGAAAATTCGTTTTGTGGGAATAATAAACATTCACAAGTCAAGCTCTGGTTTCCTAAGGATATACCACTTAATTTTTTGACTTGGAGAAACTTTGTAGGCTACAGTATACTGCAAAGGAAGATAAAATTATGCATTTATGTATATGTATATACAAAGTGAGAAAAGGCTGAAGTAGCCTGGTCTCCAGCACAGCTGTGCTTCCAGCCCCTTTGCGGTATCCTATATTATCACTTCATGTTTATTTAGAAGATGAAGTGGTCTAGACAAAGTTAGAGTTAAAAGAATAGCAATGAATGCTCACAATAGGAAAATAATTAAAGGCCAAGGATACTGGAATAATGTTCAAGCATTACTTCAAAGAAAATTCCAAGGGAGGGTCTACTTCTTTGTTCTTAGCCTGTTCCTGTGAACCCCGTTAATGAACTTGTGTGATTTTTGCCAGCATGATCAGAATATTGATTATTCTCCAAAGAGGATAGTCTTTGGAGCATCCTTCAGGATGGAGAGGAAGCTTGGATTTGAATTTCATTGTCTTGGAAGATTCAGATCCTGAAATTAATTCACTTGACTTCTTCAAGGTATAAGCATATGTATTTTTCTATCCAAACTGATCAACTCCTTTAAAAAGACAAGCTTAATTTCTGCAGGTATCGATCTGTAGGTATTATGAAACAGAAAATGGCTGTGTACCACACCTGGATGTGCTCTATCCATTGTCCAGTAGGAAAGTGTTGTCTTTAAACTCTCTCTTCACCCCTGTACTTTCACATGGTGTCCTCCTGACTCCTCTTCACTCCTGGCCACTGATGCTGATCTGGGACTAAATATTCAGCTCTTGGAATTCAAAGTGGTTTGTTGGCATCAGTACTTGAACATCAAGCTGTAAGCACGATGTGAGTTTGTCTTTGATTTTATCTTCTACAGAAAGCTGTCATATCTTGTTAAGGGGTTGGTCTCCTCCAGTGCAGTAGTTTGCAGTCAGAAGTTCTCATGAAACTCTTGAAAGCGTGAAAGACACAGAGACTTAGGGAGCTTGCTTAGGCCAGCCCTTAGGACTTCAGACTCAGCATATTGTACTCAGTGTGTAGTAAGTATGTGTGCATTCAGGCACAAACATGCATGCAGGTATCAGGAAGAGCTAACTGAAGTGATGAGCTCTGTGTGTATACATCCCTGTGTTTGTATGTAGATACATCTGTCTATGCACAGAGGTAATGTACACGCACACCTGCACATCTGAAAGAGCTAATTGAAACAGTAAAATTCCTGGCTGCAGTCTCC
The DNA here is from genome assembly GCF_041296385.1 of Aphelocoma coerulescens. Classification (NCBI taxonomy): domain Eukaryota; kingdom Metazoa; phylum Chordata; class Aves; order Passeriformes; family Corvidae; genus Aphelocoma; species Aphelocoma coerulescens. The sequence goes on along the minus strand of NC_091015.1, from coordinate 95,573,995 downwards.
TGATTCATGTTGCTAGAATTCTCTTATTGACTCAGTAATTAGGATTTGTTTTAAGATTTGCACTAATTTCAGAGTTCAAAAGCTGATTTGTTCTTCTAATTTAAGTTTTAAAGTCTTCAGAGGTTATATTGTTTTTCAGTAATATCTTTGGCAGTGTTTTATCATTACAAAGTGTAAAGCTTCCTTTTTGAAAATTTAGTTTGACAGTTGGATGATTGTATTTGTCTCCCTCTTGCTAACCACCTATAATCACCACATACTTCAAAGGGAAAAGTTGTTGCAGGACTGCATTCTAAGTTAATAAAGTATTTGTGTCAGAATTGGATTATAAGGACTGGAGCTAGAAGCCAGATCCCTGAGCTTGAGTAAATCAGAGCAACTCCTTTGACTTCACAGAAATTCTGCAGATCTTGGTGAAAATTTGCCTTTGAATCTCAGTAGATTTTCTTCATTCATCAACAGCTAAATAAGTAGAGATTTTCAGAGGCCAATAGTCGTGTCAGAATTTCAGCAGACACTGAAAGGTTGTGAGGATTGATCATTCGTGTTTCTTGTCTCTGGAAAACTTGAGTAAGGACAACACCTACATTAAAATGTGAAGAAAACACTTTTTAATTCAACTGGAACAAAAATACTTTCAGTAAAACCCAGAATTATTTCTCCAAAACCAAACAAATACACACCCAAAAACCTCATGCCAGGAGCTATTCCATTCATAATTCTGGTCGCCATAAAAATTGGCTATGCAGACATTAAAGCAGATATTTTTAAAATTGTATGTTTTATGTAAAGTTTCCATCTCCTCCTCCAGTATAAACTGGCATATCTACAATGAAAATATATTGAAGATGGTCAACTCTAGTGGTTTAATAGTTTCTATATGTTAAAAGAATTTGCTGAGAAGAACTTTTCTGCAATAGTTTTTAAAATATTTTGAATTTCAGAAGGGCATATATTGCAGATGTAATAACGCCTATCTTCCGTGAACCAAAAACATTGGCTGGTTGATTTAAAAGAATTAGTAATTCTAGAGAAATAAATTTGTATTGCAATGATGAATTAATTTTGCACAGGACTTCTGATCCTTTTTGTGTTTATTTATGATTGATGAATGCTTCACACCAGTGGAAAAATGTCTTTTTTTTTTTCTATTGTCAGTCTTTGACCTTTTGAACTCCCTGTTTCCTGAAGTCTGTTGCCAGACCATTAGTAAAGACAGATTTTGATTTTTGGCTTCGTTGTTCAACACTATTGGATTGAGCTAATCTATTTTCATGTAGTGCAAAAGTATAAGTGAAAGGAGAAACCAACTTTTTCAAGCTTACAAAAATGTGCCTTTTTCCATCCTCAGTCTTCCAAGATTGCTCTCACTATATCTACTAATGGCCTTCCAAGACAAAGTGTAAATAGCCTCTTTTCTAATGTTCTTTCCATGTTTTCCTTCTGGCTTAATATTTTTCTGTCTTCCTTCTATACTGGGATTGATTGGAATTTTGGAGTCCATGTGAATTTTCCTGTGTAATTCTTTCTTCAGGTTCCTTTTAAATGTGTTTTTCTATTGGGGTCTGTCATTGGATTTTGGACCTCTCTTGGTAGGTTTCAAAATGTTTCTTTTGTTATTTTCTTCCATTCTCCCTCATTCCATGTCTTAGTATGCATTAAAGCCCTACCACAGAAATATTTATTACACTTTTACAAATCTATATATATATCGATCCCCCTTTCTTTCAGTGCTAAATCTTTCCTGGTTTGAATTCTGTTCATGTGACTTTTCCTCAACTGCCTTCATGACAAGTGAACATGAACATCACCATCTTTCTGTATGGTCAGTCACGGAGTTTTCTTACAAAGTATGATTTCTGTCCTGCACAGTCTCCTTAGTTCATTGTTCCTTCCCCAGGATATAAGGCAGTACTCTTATCATCACATTCACTGAACTCTTCTGCTTTTTGCTATGCTCCTCTCCTTTTCCAGACTTTCATCTTTGAATTTCTTCAAGGACTTACTTTCTAGTCAAATCTCGTGAACATGTTCACTTTGTTTTTTTCCACAGTTACTGTGTTCTTGTTTCCATCCTCACTTCATGTGAAGAACACTTCATGAAGAACACTTCAGTGTTCTTTCCTACTTCTTTCGTGTCTGCTTTTGTTCCATTTGGACAAATACCCAAAAAGAGATTTGTAGTGTTTTCCATGTTTTTTTCGTATTTCCTTTTATGATTCACCAGTTCTTTTATGATTCCATGCACATCTCTCATTACAAGCACATAGCTATCAAAAAAAAAAAAAAGTTATGTGAGTAGCTGAATATGCTGACTCTCTAACTTTTATTAGATATTCCTTTCTGGGAATCTCTTGAAATTAATATTTCTTCCCATAGTGGCTTTACATACTGGTATTTTTGACAGTTATAAAAAATATATTTTCAAAATACAGTAGTTTTTTATAGGCTGACATATTTTGACAGTGCATTGTGACAAAAAGTGTTGGACTTGTGGAAGATAAATTTTGAGCAGTCTAGCCAGAAAGATGTAAATCAGCCCCGAGAGTGTGCATTTTAGATGTAAATTGATTCTAGTATTTTCCCAATACGATATTAAAAGAAAGAAGGAAAGGAAAAAAAGAGAACATTCTATCAAATGAGACACAAAGTTGTCCACACACTTCTGAAAGTCAAGATAAATAATTTTACACTTGTATGGAAGGCAAACAAACCTTACCCGAAGCATCTGGTGGCATCCCAGACTGTCACCCACAGTTCAGCTTGATTTCAGAATTCACTTCAGATTGTGCCTGCAGCCTGCACTCCCTACCTCCCACCTGACTGATGGGTAGCAATGTTTCCTTTAAACTGCCAGGGAGTACTGGAGCATTTGATCCCAAAATGTTTTCTGTGCTCTATTAATGATGGTTTTTTTCTCACTAGGGTTTACATATACAAAACAAGAGCAAAAGTATTTGCATTTTAGAGGTATTTAAAATGGATCTCACATCCAGAAAGTTAAAAAAGAGCCTACATGCTTTGTGTGCTGTCACTAAACCTGGTGGTCTCAGTTGTGGAGCACAATAAGGGCACAAAGGAGGTTGGCATGTTTTGGAAGCTTGTGCGTATATGTCCGTGTTTTCTCTATGACGTGTCTGGCACTGTAAAGTGGCATTTTAAGGGACTGGACATGCATGTCTCTTTTTTAAAAATGTGCTGGGTTTTGTATATCTTTTTACAAAGATACCTGTAATGGACACATGCTGAAGCCTGTAGCTATTTCATGGATGTCATTGGATTTATACTAATGTTGAAGTATCTCCCATGAATTTTGTGTCTCATCATCTTTAGCTACATTTTTGTAAATTGAGAATCTGGAGAAAAGTGGAATATTAAGTGTAAAATATGTCAGTTTGTGTGGTTCGAGCTGAGGTTTGCTTTTTTGAACATACCCTTCCTTGCTTTGCTGATCACATTTGTTCAGAAAAGATTATTTAGCAACCTAAGTTACTTTCATTTGTGGCTAAATATCTTTAGATTTTAGCAGAACAACTTTTTATTTCTTCACAGAACACACAGTGACAGAAATTAAATCAATTATGCATTAGAAAGATCTGTAGCAAGTGTATTTTCACTGCACTGAGTTGAGAGTGACTTGTCAACGCTAACAGCTCTGAATCAAAGAAATTATGTTTCTCTTCTTTTTAACAAGTTCCCCGGCTGTGATTCACAAGGCCCACAGGATATGAGCTTTGCTGGTTACTGCAGTCAGTTCAGTGTCCAGACTGATAGGAGAGGACACAAATGATTTATAAGTGTATGCCTTCCAAACACCCATTTATACACTTGGGTCTTGCCATTAGTACCAGGCAGCATTCTGCCTGTACCCACCTTCTGGGTTATTGAAACATGGTGACCCTCTTCTGTCAAGAAAGGTGATTTTTTGCTAAATCTGTTCAAATGCTACTTTTTTAAAAAATACGAGTTTGTTTGAAACACACTGTCACTTACAGAAGAGGTGATATAAAGACACAAATGTAAATCAAGCTAGTTTGTCTTCCCTTTTCTGCATGTATTGCTGCAACAGAAAAGAATTATTGCATCCATTTCTCTTGATACTGATTGACTTCTTCAGATTGACATGAAGGAATTTGAGTAGCAGTAATAGACAAAGGTTTTATTAAGCATGAAGGGTATTCTGACTTGAGAAAATCTGAAGAGTGAAACAGGAAACAGGAGAATCTATTTGGAGGAAATACATTGCATTTTAAATCAAAAGAAGTGATATAAAAGCTTCAATTCTCAAAGCATTGATCTGTCATAAAAACTTGAAAAAATATAACTGATTTGACAATCTCTGACTTGCTTGATTAATACACATTGTTGAATTCCTAGACTTGTATTCCACTGCTTTATATGTGCTGTGGTACTTTCTTCAGTCTGGGAGGACTCAGATTAAATTTGTGATCTCAGACTGGCAGAATACTGAGGGAGGTGGTAGTAGTGGGTGATACTGATAATAGCAGCTACGGTTGGTCTTACTGCATCTGTTTCTTTATATTTGCAAGAGTTTACAGGCATGTTTATGTTTAGCTGGAATTCATGTATTCCCAGCCCATGTTTTCTAACCTCCTAATGATTTGAGCAAAATGTTTATATTCCCAAACGTCAAAATAAAATATTTGACAGTCCACAAAAAAATTAAGCAGCTTATTTGTGGTTTTTGCCATATTCATTCAGTATTCATGTGATTTTTCAAATTTTGAATATTGCTTCACTTCTTTTATATGTACTATGTGCAAGAAGTATAACAAAAACGAAAGAAGGTTCTTGGAAGCTCTCTGTGGTTGTGCAACCTTGTTGTCCTCAGTGCAGTGCAAGGGGCCAGAGTTAATACCCACACTTGTTCCCTGCTGAGAAATTCACGGTGAATCTAAGCCTCTTGTTGTGTTTTGGAAAACCTTTTTCCTGGAGGCTTCCATTTTTCTAGATCCTTTCCTTGGGCGGCTCTTCTTTCAGCTTGGAAGCAGTAGGAGTTTCAAAGCGAACATAAATCAGTTGGAGCTGGAAACCAAGGTTGTACTCTTATCTGTAAAGACACTTTCCATCACATGAGCTTACCTAAGTGAAGGGAAGAAGGAATCATATAAGCTTCTAGGAAGGGAAATGATAGTTAAGGTATAAGGAAGAAAAATTAATGATGAAGATACTTAAGAAGAAAAACAGCATAATTGCAGATGGTGTGGGCCTGTGTCATAGGAAAATTTTAATAACGTCTACAGTGACAGATTGGTCTCTAGCATTGGGAGATAAAATGGATGATTTTGTATGAGAGGTGACCGCCTTGCACGTGGCACTGCTAGGATTTCTGATCAAAAAACTCGGTACTAAAACAAGAGGAATGTGGTCAGCCACACTGAGGGAGAACTGGCAGGGGCACAGGAGACAGAATGTTCTCAGGCATTTCTGGTTCTGGCTATGTAAGTTCTGGTGTCTACCAATGGGCCCTGACCACAACATCTGGAACTGCTATCTAAATGCTCTGATAGGCTCATACAAGTGTAAGGTAGGTCTGGTTGTACAGACTTCGAATTATAACTCAAACCTTTTACAGTAAGAACTTGAGAGTCTACTTGCCAGGCATATAAAATCAACACAGTACAGCCTGTGTAAATAACTGTTGTGGGAATGAAATAGTTGGTTTGCTTTTATTATTGTGATGTGTGACCAGACAATTGCCTACCAGTAGCAAAATGCAATGGGATAATAAAGCAGCAAAAAGTAAATTGCATTAAAATCCTTTTTCTTTTTTTTTCCCTGTTCAGAACAGGAAAAGGTTAACTTTTTTTTCTTCTGACTGCAGACTGTCAGCACAAGTGCTTCAGGGAGTACAAAAAAAACAAACTGTATTCAGTGTGGCTGGTTAGAAAGGAAAATCTGAGTAGTCACAATTGTTTTGTTTTGTTTTGTTTTGTTGGGTTTTTTAACTGTGTCTCCCAGCAATCTCATGACTGCAGTATAATGCTTTAGTTTTTAAGCAGGAGCTTGGATTAATTCAGTTTCAGTGTTGTTGATTTTAGTGCTAGTATAAGTAATACCAGTATCATGTCAGGGAAAGCAGCCTCTAAGTTCAGTTTGTGCAGTAGGTCTGACATACCCTGTCTGACATCTCATATGGCCAGTTGTAATCACTTATGGTGTCATTCAGCTAATCAATAAAAGTTTGCATAAATGGAGATTAAATGTCCAACAGGCATAAATATTCTTACTGTCACTGAGTGGATGGATTTTTGCCTGCTCTAAATCTTACCTTTGGTATTTACCCATGGTACACTTGTAAAAAAAATTATATCCTTTATGATACTTTTAATTTTTGTCTCTATTTTGGAAAAAATAAAACCCTTACTTTTTGCTGATACATCTGGTTCTTTGAGTGCTTAAAAACAGCTCAATTGATTACTTCTGATTTAGAAATTTCTGAGAAGGAAGTTACATAACAAGGCTGGGAGCTCAAATATGTGAGTTTTGGCAAAGAGCTGCGGAAGAAAGGCTTGTCTGTAGCAACCTCGCAAGAGAAGAACTTGACATTTTGAAAAATTTTTATTGACCGGTGTGAACAGGGAACGGGAAGTCAAATCACTCTCACAGGCAATCTGCAGTCTTTTCCTTGCTGACCTTTAAATGCCACTTAGTGTCATCAGAAAGTTAAGGAAATGCTAATAACAGGGCTTTGGGTAAGAAAGTTATATATAGGGGACATCTTTTAAAAACAATCATAAGCTGATTTCCATTTCTGTGCACATCAGTTTTTGTAAAATGGAATTCTCACAGCAGTACAGTTGTATTTTTAATAGATTAATCTTACTTTTATTTATATACGACTTTAAAATTTTCAGAGTGTCCATAAGATACCAGAACTTCCATTTATTATTGAAAAGGGGGTAGTTTGAAAAAGATATTTTACAATTGCATTCTAGGTTGATGACCTTGGAACAGAGACTGACCTCAGCTCTAGGCTCTTAAATGATCTTGTGTTGAGTTCAGCACGCTATGGGACTTTAGAAGTCTTGTGGAAAGCTGACTGCTCAGTGTCTTTTGAAAATGGGAGTGGTTTGCCTACCTCACCAGGTTACTCTTAGCCTTCATACTTCTGTGTTTTTAGCAGTCCCTATTTGCCCTTCAAAAATATCTTTGTCTGAAATTTCAATTAGAAGAACTGGTAGGAAAAAGTCTCAAAATTAAATTGCTGAACCCAAAAGAAAACACGTGGAACATTAGGGAAGAAAAAGAAAGTTCCTTGAATTTCAAAAGTTTAGTGAGAAGGAAAAAAACTATCTGACAAGTTCAACATGAAACAGTGATGGAACCTGATGGCACCATAGGTAGGTATGGCAGTTGTTTCTTGCTTCCTTCCAGTACCTACTTCATGGAATTGGAGTGGACTCTAATCCATGGTTTTGCTTCAGTACATATTCCAAACCCTTGCTCAGCTAGTGTCTAGCCTGACTGCTGACCTACGCTGGTCTATCTGGTTTTGTGTTGGGTTTGCTTTAATTCAGGGGGGAAAAACAACCCCAAACCAAACTGTTTCTTTTTCTTGCTAGTTTGCATTAATTAATTGCTGTTTGAACTGGTAGCGAAGTCCTCGAACACTGGTGGTTTAACAAAGACTGTGATTTTACAAGTTGGGAGACATTTTTGAAAGCTCTTTTTATAATTAGTTTCCATGAAATTTCTTTTTCTGAATTGATTTTTCTTTTTTCCTTTTTTTTGTTCGCTTTTCTTGTGAAACACAGGGATTCTGTGAACTGATTTGGATTCTGAGCAGAGTATTCATGCTAACCTGTTTCTCAAATGAAGTGGAGGATAAGGGCTGACTTTTTTAAGCCAGCAAGATTGGCTGCAGTTCCTGAGCTTGGCTTTCCTCACTTACACTGCTGTAATTTGAGTAATTCAATCAGTTCTTTGATAAGAAATCAGGAAAACAAGAAATGAGAGATGGTTGGAGTATTTGGCATGTACGTATCATGTCCCTGCAGTTTTGCTTGATTAATGTTGTATGCTCTTAATAGTTGCCTTGCTAAACTGCCTGAAAAACAATCCTCCAAAATCCCGTGATTTGGAAAGAAACTGTATCACATCTAACTCAACATAAAATATAAAAGCTGGATTAGGTGTTGTCTCTCTGTATTAGTTTTATGACAAAAGACAAGTCATGCCACAACCACCTGTCAGTGTTTTGTGCCCAGGGTTTTTTTTTTTTCTCGTAAAGCTGATGAAAATGACTACACACATGGGAGAGTTTGAAGGTCTGCCTCCAGTTAGGCAAAGCTCTTGTTGCTGCATGAGAGGGCTTTCAAAACTAGTTTGCAATTGTCCTCATTCCATTTCCCTGGAAGCTGTGGTGAGTTTTTATTTTAGGGCAAGTGTCTTCACATGAGCATTCTTGAAATGTTCAGTAAAGGGAATAATGGGCTTGATATAAAGGTTGGACTTGGAAAAAAAAAATAGATGAATTTGCATGGTTGTTTGGGTTTTTTCTATCATTAAAGTCTTTTTATTATAAACTACTTATAGTATCATGGAACAGTATCATTCCCCCTGTATGTTCTGTTAGGAAATCCAAGCTTAAAACCAGAACAAACCAGCTTTAAACTGTTTAGTTGTTCATCACTGTATTCCTTCACAATGGCCTGTAGCTTTGAACAGGATTCTGATAGATCTTCAGCCACAAGATCTTGTGATAGAATTGAATATTTGTTTAAAACTGGTTATGGCCTATAGTCTTACCAGCATCCTGTATTTGTAGTGCTAGGAGGGAAGTCTTAGGACTTTTTTATTATTTTCAAACATCTTTGTCTGAAATTTCTCAACCCCTATGTCCAGAAGGCTAAAGAATTAATACAGTCACTAAAGCATACCTGCAGAATCCACTTTGAAATTGTTTTGTTCAGTTGTTTTATAAATGTGTGAAAAGAGGAAACTACTTTGTATTTCACTCTGTGAACCCTGTCATTTCTGTAGGTGTAAACAAACTTTATTTGATAGTACCTTGTACAATATGCACTGATAATGACTTAAAACTGGTAGCTTACAGATGAGATCATTATTTTTTCCACTGCCCAAGATACAGGGCCAAGACAAGACTATTTCTTTATAAGACTATACCTAAACTTTTAAACTCCACCTTCTACTTAAAACTTTTTTCTTTATTTACTAGAAGGGTAAAGATGCTATTGATGCCATTCAATTCAGAGAAATTGGTGATGAAAAAGGTGTGGCAAACACAGCGTTTAGTCAGAAAAGACTGGTATCATGCCCCACTTGTGCTAAATACATTATTCCAAGATGAAGTGTGCTGTGCAGTGTGAAACATAAAAGTTAACAAAAGCATCTAAGTCAGTAATTGGTATCATATGCACAGTAAATGCAGGACAAGGCACGAATCTGTTTGCATTTCAGTTGCTTTCATGGGAATCTACAGAACATGGAACTTTACCAGGCAGTAAAGGAGCCTATATTATATATATTTCTGCATTGCTCTATTTTTTAGCTCCTTATGCTTTATCAGTGCTTCCTCAATGGTCCTAAAACTAAATGAATTGTGTTTTTAAGCTTGCTGCCCTGTTTTTTTAATTTTTACCTAAGCTTGAACTTGGCATTTCTGGAAAGAAATTATCTTTTCTTTTTTAAAGTAATGGCATTTGGGGTGGCCTTTGGTTTCCTGCCAGTATGTATTCTGTGGTTTTGGACAAAATTCCACCAGAGAGCTTTGTGTCCTACACGGGAGAGTTTTGTAAGTGTGGTAGCATGTTCTGTTGTGATAAGAGCAGCGTTATCAACCATGCTCATCAGCCTATGTTTCCAGAACTGCTATTCAGCTCCAGGTCATGGTGAAGTGGTATCAGTGGTGATTCCACAGCAGATATTTCTGGGAAGAAGTTACAGTCAAATAACTTAATTAAAAAGTAAAATCTTCAATTTAATATGGAAAGTTCTCTTAATTAAAAAATGGACAAGGTGACTCAGATTTTGAGGGAAAAGTTTTTGCATGGTTTTTATTAGTAGAATAAAATATGTATTGAATTTAAGAGTAAAAGCTAAAATTAAAATGGACGTTCTCAAGCAATCCTACTTCTAATCTTTCGTATTTGTAGAGTTGCTGCTATCTAACTGGATATGTTTCTACTTGTATATAGATATAAAAATGTATTAAGGTTCTGTAATCCATTAAACTTTTTCCATTGATTTTATTAAGTTTTCAGTGAAAACTAAATTAATTTTTAACAGTAAGGAATTACTGAAACAGTTTTCTGTTTCTCCTTTCATCTGGGTCTGTTAGAATCCAGAGTGGTGCCTGTCAGTAGGACTTCTTTTCACCAAGTTAAATGGCTGTTTTCAGTAGGTTGTAAGTGATTATGCTTGATTGTGCATGTAAATTGGGAATAGTTTAATGGTAGCAGAATTTCTCTTATATAAATCTGCAGAGAAGACGCAGGTAAATCAGGCAGATTGATAATAAAATAGACAAGCCTGAGACACTGACAGCATTTTATTAATACAGTGTTCTCATTTAAAAGTAAATCTTGCTTCCAGAAATGTTTAACACTTGTAATTTAAATGTGACTGCAAATGCATTTGGATAACTGTAATTATGTGTCTTGATGTGAACTTTATATTTTAAATAGCAAGCAGCAGCAGTGTTCCCATCAATACTACTGTTAAACCGCAGTAGGTGCTTATCGTGCCTCCTGTCTTATTAATACCGCCTGTAAGTTTTGTTCCAGTTGACCTTTGGAAGTTTCCAAAAGTTGGAGTTTGCAATTCACCAGGTTTGGCAGACGAACATACATGATTATTCATATCATTGTTTAAACGGTAACCAGATGTGTCTTGTTTTTCTTCTTTCTTTCCCATTGTTTTTAAAGAGTGATGATAATCCAAGATGTTAATCCATTTACAGGGGTTTTCCACAGCACCAAATTCCCCTTCGGTGAACTCTCGTTCCAGTAGCCTGGGTTCATCACTGTCCCTTGGTAACATCTCTGGAATGACAGCAAACCCAGAAGTGAAAAAGCGCAGAGCACCTCCTCCACCAGCTGCGACACCAGTATTGCCGAACGCGGAGGTCAGGGGACAAGAAAGGACAGCAGCACAGGTAACAGCAGCACCACTGAGTGGGCTCCTTTGTCTGGTGTGCTGGGTACCATCAGTTCTTTCAGCAGTCCTAAAGCCATTCAGGTATTTTGATTAGCTACAGTTGACCAAAGCTCCATCTTGCAAGACAAAATTATTAAAAGCCTTAGTGTTTTGCCCATATTTACTGAGCTCTCTTGAGACTGCCCCGAGCTTTCTCCCCTGTCAAGAATCATTCTAAATCAGAAAAGTTTTGTGAGGCATTATGCTAAGAGAAGGAGGGTAAAGAAAAAGCAAGGCAGAAAAGCTGGAAATTGTATTAGGTGACTAGGTATCCTTACAGGCCTGGGAAGTCCTGGAGAACAGGGGAAAGTTCTAACGAGATATGAAAACCTTCAGCATATTGTTTTGTCTAGACACTTGTCTAGCTGTCGCCTGTATCCCTGTTTCCAGTGCTGCCATGGGATACCAGAATATCTGCCCTGTTTTCTGAGTTGTGCTATGTGACCTTTTAAAGCAGTGCTCTGGTTTTGCTTTTATAAAAGGTCACTGTTCCGCAGTACATTATCGAGGATTAAACAGAAATGGGGGGAAACCTTTTTGAGGACCTAAGCCTTTAAAAAGAATAGAGCTAAGGGAAGAGGAAATCACTCTTGCTTTTATAGTGACACTCAGGTGTGCGTCACTAAACCTGCACAAGCACATGAAGTCTTCTGGTTCCACCAGCAGCTAACAGTAATGCTGTCTAAATGTAAACTGTAGAAATCAGTGTGTAAAGCTAAATATGGGTGCCAAAGAAGAATGTAAGGAATCAATATCATCAAAGCTGTGTAATGTGGACTGACTCTTATCTGCTTAGGGCTTGTCACCTCTACAGCAGACTGATCTTTGGAAAGCAAGGTGTCCGAGTGCAAAACGGAGTCAGAAAGGAATCTTTGAGTTCTCTATAGAGGGAGAGGAGGAGCAGCCTGATGCTGAGTCCCACTCCCTGTCACTCTCTTATTTATCTGCATTAAGACGTATGTTAAATGCCTTCTTAAGTGAAGTATTGTGTAATAGAACTTGATCCACACTCTTGGTAAAGGATTGTGGATTTTTATTTTCCCATTGTTAGGATATCTGTGATTGCTGGAACTTAGCAGTGTTTCATCTTTCAAAATTGGAATATATGCCTTTGAAATAAAACTCATTTATAGACACAGCTGAAGAGAAATAACATGTTTCTCTTGCAACATTTGTACACTTTTTTTCTTAAAATTCCCTCTTGAAATTCCTATGTAAATATTTTTATGAGGTTTCTTGCATCCCCCATAGTTAAAGATTTAATGTGTTTAAGATAATTAGATCTTCTCATACAAAAATACTATGGTATTATATCTCCTAAGTTTATACAAGTATGGTAATCACAGACTACATTATTCTGCCATTCTCTTTTTCTGATCTCCCTGCAGTATGGCATGGAGATTTTAAATTTTGATGCACAATAACACTGCAAATATAAACTCTCTTTAAACATATTAACATTTCTATTTTCAGCATTGTTGCAAATAGGTTAAAGTGTTGGTTTTCTGAAGCCATTGGGAGAAAAGTATATATTTTATCACAAGTAGTATACAGTACAGTATCAATTTCGAATTCTCTTAGCCTGAAGGACAAGCTACATTGAAGAAGGGAAACAGATAAAGGTTTTGTCAGAGGATTTTCCATAGCAAAGCTCATTTTGGGCAAAAGAAATGTCCTGTGTGGCTGACAAAGCCAGTGAAGACCACAGTAGAGGTGCTGGAGTATAGCTGACTGCATTTGTTGAGTAAAGGACATCTTTCTGGAAATGATGGCATAGGTCAAAATGTTAGAGAGTTATGGTGTGTTTCTGAAGCTCCCAGGCTGAAAGTTGTTCAAAGGCTGCCATGTAATTTTAACAGGAATGGAGTAGAATTGAAATAAAGCACAAGTTCCATGAAGCAATCAAAAACTGCGGGAAGAAATTAATTATTCAGTATTATGGGGCAAGGTAGCAACAGAGATATTGTTTATAAGAAAACCCAAACAGTTCCATTTTACCTACGTGCAGACAAGCCAGTTTGCTGTGAAAATAGAGTAAAAAATCTCAGGGTGTAAGTTTATTTCTTTAGTTTATGGGAAAGAATTAGCACTGATCTTTTTTTTTCAGGGAAGGACGTCAATTCCTTATTAATGGACTTCCTTCCAGAAAAAGATAAGATGTTTGTTTAGAAAACTTTATTTATGTGCAACTGTTACTAACAGGAAGATCCTGCAAAAGGGGAACATTTTTATTTCCAGTGAAGCTAGCACACTAATAGAAAATGAAAAAGGTGGTATTCTGAACTTCCAAAAGGTTTTTTTTTTCTTTTTTAGCTGCCTGTTTCCATAAAATTGTGCAGGAAATAAAATACTGTAGCTGTTATGAACACCTGTAACTTTCCAACCCAATAAGCCTGTTATTTTTAACCCATTGTTATGCTCCAGGTATACGTGATTCTTTAGGGTTATAGATATCTCATCTCCCTGCCTTGTGGTTCCAGAAAGAAATCTCTATGCGTCTGAAGACTGGGGTGTTTTAGTTTATGCTGTACATTTAGATTTTCTCCACTCCCTTTTCTGGATAGGTGACTTATTGCAATATAATTTTACCATCTTGCAGCTTTTGTTCCTGTAGGGCTTAGAATAATTTATCTCCATGTGGATAAGGCCCCGGCAGTAACTTTATTTACTTTTTAGTACAGCAGCATAAGTTTTCCATGTCTATTTAAAGGTAGTGTTCCCTCTGTAACTGTTTTAAATCTCCCCTAGAAAATACTCATGTCTGTTCAGAGTGTGCTGAACATGCACTAAGTAGTTTGCAATGGAATGCAGAGTGAAAGGAGTCTACAGATTTCTTCCCTGGAGAATTCAGCACTGTTTTTTTTAAACGTCTTCCAAATGATGCTATTATAGAGTGAGAAGTCACTTGAAAAAATAATCTTCAAAAGGTCAGGGTATATAACAATAATTCCAGGACAAAATCCAGTAGGTTTGATGCTTACAAGGCAAGGAGGTCCTCTCCTTTCTTAAGTTGCAACACAGAGCCCACACTGTCCAAAGAGTAGAGCAGAACAAGGTAGGGATGAGTTAGAACTGAGCACTCTGTGCAGTCTTTGCTGTCTGTCACAGCACTCCAGAAGATGTGCTAGCAGAATTTGGGGCCACCTTCAGGTAAGCATAGTGTAAACTGATTCTGCCCCCTGCCACGCCCCCAAAAAAGCATGCACCATATAAACAAAATATAGAAGATCTGTATGAGTATGACATTGTAGACAGAGTACACAGAGAAAAGCCACACGTGAAATCTGACAGAATTAACAGGCATCTCCTTAGAGGCTTATTCAGTGATCTCTCTTTAAAAGAAACATGTAAAAGAAGTGTGTTTTTCTTGGAAAAAATACCCTTTTGGAAGAACCTGAAAGAACTGTGAAATTGAGTATTTGAGTCTTTAGGAAGTCAAGTGTATTGTGCACTGGCAAATTAGTTTATGGGAATAATTACTTTTTTTGTTTTTCAACATGTATGGGGAATATACAGAAATTGGAGTGGGGGAGATAAAGTTGGCCTCAAGCTTTTCTTCAGGAGCTCTGTCTATGAAATGCAGTGGTTTATTCAGAAAAAGTTCACGGGTTTTTTTAGAGACAGCATAGTTAGATGAGGACTCTTCAGTGCCTTCGTGAGTATAAAAGCTCTGATAACTTTAAAAGTCAGAAATGCAACTTGTAGACTGTGATAAAGGAGCTGTGTGTTACTTCAGCTGCTATCATTTTCAGAACAGAAGCACTGTAATATAATAGGGAAATGTAACAGGAGGCATCAGGGATTTTTTACTAGCCAGTCAAATTCTTGTACTAATAGAAGAATGGAACAGTATATCAGATACAGTAGTCTAAAATTTGTTTCACAGACTTTAATTTTAGTTGTTATCTGGCAAGACAGCGGGCTTAAATAAAAAATGTATTGATGTTTTTAGTGCAGGTGAAGAACTGGAATAACACTTTAGAAGGTTACATTAATAACCAACACAATTTTCAGGTTTATTTCTGTTTTTATGTAGTCTCCTGTATGTTGCTACAGACGAACTAATGTATATAGCATACTCTGTGGGGTTTTGCTCTGCTTCTTATATTCCTCGCTTCTCCATTTAGATCTCAAACCTGGGTTGCTGAGGACAGTTGTTGACTCTGAATTATTGGTCAAGGCCGTATTTTAGAGCAGAATACTTGTGCCCAGTGTTTGATCAAGGCTGATATTTTCTCACTAGTTATAACTTATTCATTGAAGAGTCTTACTCATCTGAATAAAAAAGCAAGAGAATGGAAAGAGAGCCACAGGTTTATTCTCATCATTTTTGGCAATTTTCTTTCCCACTGTCCACAGTTAAAATAAAACAATTTTATACCCAAATAAGAAGTTTGGCTTTAAGAGAATCATCATAATGTGAACAAATGTTAATGACACTTTCACATATTTTCTGGAGAAATAAAATACACTAAAAATCTGCCAAATGTCTTGCTTATATAAAAGATATTTTCAGCTATGCTTTTGTAATCTTAGGGGATGATCTCTTATACTGACTGCCACCTATGGTGGTCATGCCCTCCCTTCCCCTCCCTGAAATACTTGAAATGACACTGCAAATGAGCACAGCATATAGTGAAAACATACCTGGAATTCATTCTGTCTGCAAGAGCCACAGAATAATCTTCAAGCAGTAAAAATAAAGGAGAGGCAGTAAAGGAAATGTATGATTAATTTAATATTGAAATCACAATTAACATATTAATTTTTTTTCAAAGTGCTATTAAACTGTAGACTCATCCAAATTTTTAGAATCAGTCCCTGAATTTGCAGTTCTTAAATTTCCCATGTGTATGTGTGTATGCTACAGGCATGGACTTGGAACCTACTTGGAACTGTGACTCATTATCTTCTTTAGAAGTAAGATCTATTTTAAAACAGTGGCCAGGATTTTTAGAAATTGTTAGCTCAGCTGTCCATAATTAGGAAGCTGATTTTGGAGCTTGATGTTTTCTGAACTTTTAAGATGTCAGAAGCTACGTCTGGTTGCTCAGCAACTCAGTATCTGGCCACTCTGATTTTAATATCATATTATTTTTCAGTGTACCACCTTCTGTCGCCAAAGGAGTTTAAATTGAGGTTGTTAATACAAAAATCGGAGCAAAGCAAGCATTTCTTCCAATAATGTCCCCCCAGCACAGCAGGATTTTTTGCACAGGTATCTTTCATGCATGTTTGCACAAAGTGATACCACCTTACTTCTTTATAATCTAATGCCACAGATTTCTGGTTTGCTGCCTGCAAGGATAATCTTGATTGATATGAAATCACACTGTTGCTGTTGTTCTCCTCAGGATTCCAAAATGACGTGCTTCCCTGTGGCTGCAAATTAAGCCTTAAAGCCATGAACACACATCTTGTAGAACAGTGTAGAGTAAGTTCTCGCTATGTACATCTCTGTCGGTATGGATGCCACCAGTAGAGCTCTCTGTCTGTGTGCCCTGTGAGTCCTGAATCTGCTTTGTCCCTGGGTATTGCTAATAAATCTGATATTTCAAATAGTAATACTCCTGCAGTTGGCTTTCCTTCTGAGAAACAGCCAAGTCTTCAGGAAGAACCTGTGTTTGTGTGGATGACAGCCTTTTTTCCTCACAAATTTTCTTGGACTATGAGAATTCGCCTTTTTGTAAGAGGAGCATGATACCAGCAGGCACTGCAGTTGTAGGAAGTTGAGGGACAGAAGAATCACAGCTGAATGAGAACACCTACCATGGCTCTTACTGAACTGAGAGTTATTGTAGGCAGCTATCTAAAACCCACTTAATTAACACCACCTCTAGAAGCACAGTACTCTTACCAGCTTATTTTCTTCTACTTCTTCCTTTGGGCATCTGCTATAATTTTATTTTTGTCTAAATTTCACTCTGATCAGAGTCCTGTGTCCCAAGAGGAAAACTTTCAAATTAATTTAGATTTACCTGGTTGGTTGAACCTACTCTTTGTAGAAGTTATAGTGGTCCTGCTTGAAGGAGGGGTATGTTTCTTGTGCTCCAACAGGATCCATTTATGCTATAGGTATTTTCTTCCATTCTACCTTATACTTTATTTCACTACTTCTGTATAAGGTGCAAGGTAATGAGCAGTTCATGGGGGACATGTGACAGATGTATTCTGTTTTAATAAAAAGCCCAGAATTCAACAAAAGGGTGGATGGATTCAGATGCCTTATCTCTCTATCATAGGTTACACCTAAACCAGAAATGTCTACTAGAAGTCAACAAGATATGAATGCGTGCTTTTTTTATCATCTTTTAGAGAGGAAGGGAGGTTTCTCTTGACTCAAAGGTCTTCTGGGTGAGGTCTTCTCAACCTTTTTCTTATGACACATTTCCTTTCTCCTTTAAGTGTTCTGTGAATGTATTTTCATTTTGCTTTGTGTTTTGTTTTTTTTTTTTCTGTGGATCATCCAGAAGTCTCCTTTGAGAATAACAGATACATTTTTTCACATTCTGAGGAAGGATGCAATGAATCAGTTTTTGCTGTAGGAAAAAGCTGTTTTTCAAAATGTGTCTTTTATTTCTACAACCTACTGCATCTTCTAAGTCACTTCTCAAGTTTTTATAAGTTCCCTGAGGATATGAAAGCAGGATTAATTCAGAAGGAGGAGGGAGAACACTTGACTGACTTTTAAATTTGTTTAAAATGTTGATTTAAAGTTAATTAATGACTGGGTTTATATGCCTTTTTTAATTGTTCTGATTTAGATTTTCTTTTTGTGCACAGAGGCCTGAAATGTGAATGCTGCATGTTATTTTTAGAAGTGTCTTTGCCTTTGTTCATTAACTGAGGATGTCATAAGTGTTAGCTGTGATTTTCTCCAATCTTTGTGGCAGACTTGTTAGAATTCTCAAGCAATATGTGATATCTCTCAACAGCATTTTTGTGATGAGGGCAGGGATATTGAATCTTTATTAAAGAAGCTCTTTGTCTGGAACACTGTTCAAATGCCCAAGTTATGTAAGCCTTAAAGAAGGAAGCTAGTTTTTTGTATTAGAGTTTGGATATTGGGTGCTGGAGTGCACATTTTACTGCTGTAGGATGCCAAATTAAGAGGCTGAGGACTTGTTAGACAAATGGTATGGGGCAGTATTTTAATAAGGTCAAAGAGTGGCTGTGTGTGTGTCTCTCTCTCTCTTTCTCTCTGTTGATACAGATAAACAGATAATTATTGATAAACCAATTAAGAATGGAGATTATATTTGTTTTGTTTCTGTGTTTCACATCAAATTCATGTAGCAATTTCTTATTTTGGATGTACCAGACTGTAAATACTGCATGGTAATTACAAAAATTTTCCATTAGGCTTTTAGTGTCTATCTTTTTTTTGTGCTTTTCTTCCAGTCATTTTACCTGACATTTTATTTAGAAGCTAATTTATTTCATTTATGCATTTCTGTAGATGTTGAGAGCTTATGGGTATCATGGAGTCTTTTTCCTTTGTTCATGGAACCATATAGAAATAATTTGTCTTACTCTTTGGCCAGAGAGTTGCCTGTTATTCTGGGATGGTAAAGCAGTTGAACTTGGCTTAACATTTTTCACAGATTAAGGTTACTGACACAGACAGATGATGAACATCAAACTTGTTCAATAACAGAGATAAGGAGTGCAGTTCTTTGTCTAAGGAGCGCTCTGTAGTTCCTTTGTCTGAGCAGCAGATGTGTGAAGTATTCTCAAGATGGTGCACCAGAGACTGCAGTGCTATCTGAAACAGGAAAGATTGTACAAAATAACTGCGTCTGTATTAAGTCTCTTTCTACTATGTGGAGCAAAGAAATAGAGAAAAAAATTACTGAATAATACTGTTAAATACTGCCAATGCCACATTCTAGGTTGGCATGAAGAAATTCAGAGAAGATAGGTGAAAGGTAGAGTTGGTGTTTGGAAAGCATAAGAGATATAAAAAAACCCCCAGGCCTCCTTATCTGGCTTATATACTGGAAAAATTACTAGAAGTATAATAGAGAATTTAACCAGTTGGCATCTTTGTGAAGATAATGAATAGGGTAAATGTAGCTTTAGTAAAAAAGAAGCCCTGCTTTACAACTCCTTTACAGTGCTCTTGCATTCAGCAAACAGATGGGTGTGATCTGGTTGATACAGTCTGTCTGGGTTTCCACAAAGCTTCCAAGTTCCCTCATCAAGGATTTCATAAGGAAACCAAGTCTCACTTCCATAATAAGGAAGATCATCTTAAATAACAGACAGTAAAGAAAAGTTGCAGGTTAGGACTAAATGATCTCCTCATCTGTGGTGAAATGTTGCAGCAGCCTTGGAGTATTTGAGCATCCATGTTGATCATATTAAGAAGTGACCTGAAAAAGAAACAGTAAAGTGAGAAGTTTGTTGCTCCTACTTGAGTTATCTGAATAACAAGGACCAAGGCTGAGTATGACACTAAAAGTTTACATGGGCTTAAGAGGAGATTGAAGAAATGCTGCAAGGATGACAAATCCGTTATGGATTTTGAAAGATAAATCACACCAGGAAGTCCCTGAAATGAAGGTGGCTGGTGGCTGCAAAAGTATTTGGGAGGAGGTAGCATTGAACGTACCTTTCCTCTTCTGCTGCTATCTTGTAGGTACTTGCTACAGTCTAATAAAGAAGCCTGAGCAGAACCCTTGATCTAACCCATGTGTCTATTTTTGGAGAATACTGAAGAGAGTCGTACCCAAATAATTGTCTAATATGATCTGATATCACTCCAGAAAAGTCACAGGCAGCATTCACAATGACTTCACTAGGTCTTCTTATCAGTGGTAATTTGATGACCAGAAAAACATGTTTCTCATTAAATACAGAAAGAGCTGCCTTTGATTACTATTCCCAGTCATCAGTCTCTTTGTGTTGTACTCCTAAGTGCAAAACTGCATTTGCAGAATGAAACTGGAAGTTTTGCCAGTAAATCATAGGACCAGTAAGAATTTTGCACCATGAACCCTAAAGCAACTTGCCTGGTATACATTTTACAACTTGATGGTGTAACTGCAGTATCAAAGAGCCGCGCAGAGCTCTGAGGGTCATATTTGCAGGTCCCTTGAGCTGCATCTCAAAATACTGAGATGTACTTATGTAGCTCATATTACAGGTGGCTGGGAGCTGTCTGGGTGATGTTCAGTGTACTCTACAGGACATGTGCCTTTCACTGACAACATGAAAGCAGCATGAAAGATGTGGTCCCTTTGCATTTGAAATCAGTATGAGATCCAGTTGCATGCCAGATATATTCTCTAGGTTGCAGGTCCTCTGAGGAGGGAACTGGTGGGACACTTCTGTCTTGTGCAGTGACAGGGCTATTGTTTTACTTAGAATATGGTGATATTCTAAGTAAATCTAAAAGTCAATCTTTTGGGGTGTTTCCTCCCTCTATCCACTTTTGCTTGAAGGACCAGACAATATTTTTTTAAGAGTGTATAAGTGTGGAGCTTTTCTTAATGACTTTCATTTAATTGCTTTGTTGAAAAAGCCATGTACAAACTGTTGCCCTTCACAGATATAAAATTCTGTGATGACATACATTAAGTTTTATAGAAACAATAGTCCCTGTAACCAGTCATAAACCTGGAAATTTTTATGTATTTCATACTTCTACTGGAGCTGAACCTGGCTAGTGCTATCCAATTGTAGAGACCATTATCAAGGTGTACCAGAACCAATTAGTAGAAACAAGAGTGTGTAGTAAAAGAAATCTCTGGTCTTTAAAATGCCCTATACCATGGTAAATGACTAAGAAATTAAAACTCAACAATTAATTTCCAATTTGAAGGTGGTTTGTTCATTTTTTAAAGAGCTTTTAAACATGATATTCAGTTATCTGAATGAGAAATATCCAGACTTGTTCATGTCTTACAAAACAATAATGAGATGGCAAACATGAAGCCAGCTGACAGCACATCAGATAATGTTTGCTGTGCAGTTTGGATGCTTAATTTAACTAACAGCTGCACTTTGGTTTGGATAAATGATGCAGGCCCAAATTAAAAGGAAAGAGTAAAGTGCAATGATGGCTGAAGGCTTATCTTGCTGTCATGTAAAGCATGAAATTTAGGAAGGCTAAAAAAAGCTGCTAGAGAAAGGGAGTAATTTGTACTTCTTTTTATGATAGAAACAGCTCCAAAAATTAATTCTGGTGTATGCGCACTTAAACACATTAATTCTTTTAAAGTAGTTATTAAAAACTACAGCTAAATGATACATGCAGTGTAGTGACTACTTTCTCAACATCTCCAAAGAATATCAGTTAAGGGTATGTTATATTTTAGTACTGTATTACAGAATTTTCTTCTCCATACTGCTAAAGAAACTCTGTTGTTTCAGTCCAAATTGCCACCCATCCTCCTTACTGCTCCTAATGCTCAACTTCATTTTGCTGCCCATTTATTTACTAACAGCATGTGTCTTATTAAAAAAAAAAAAAGGCAGAAAGCATTTTAATAACTTTAGGCAACACGTTTTTTAAACAGCCAACTTATTTTCCCGCAGCTTTTTTGTCCCTCCTTATCTTCCAACTGTTTTTTCCTGTAATTTTGAATAGAGTAAGGTGTTGCAGTGTGATGAATTATTTAAAAGGAATCTAAGCTTTCTCAGTCAAGAAGCAATTAACTACAATTGGTCATATTTTTTCCTGAAGCTTGGCCAGTATGAACTAGGATGTTAGTTCCGATTTTCAGTGGAGGATTTCGTGTTAGCAAGGTACAGCCTCTCAGAAGTGCAGTTGGAGATAAGACTCATTTTGGAGCATCCCTTTGAGAATCTGTCTTTACTCAGATAATGTTCACAGTCAATTAATAGGTTTTGCACCAGAAGAATTTAAAATTTTGAGGTCTGCTGTAAAACTGTGTCTTTTTACGATGTAAGAGGAATCCATTGTGTGGCTTTCTTGCAGTTTTAGAAATATGGTTTCTGAATCTTTGCCCAGGAAATAGTAGCAGTGCCAGTTCAGTGGTGGTTTAAATTGCTTACCTGCTTTAACTGAAGGCTGGAATTTGTGAAATGCTGAGTATTTCACTGTTTGACTTGGATAGGCTATTACTTTAGAGGGGTGGAGAATGTAATTGTAAAATTTTGTAAGATTCCTCCATGGTCTACTTTCCTGTTGTTTCCTGAAATATAGTCCAGTCCTGCACTCTAACCTGTGTAGATATAACCTCTGAATTGACATCAAAGTTGGAGTGACCTGGTGATGGTTAACATATATGCAAGAACACAAGCAAGGTGAGCTTACAGTGTCTTTATATTACAATTTAACGTACATAACATAATAACCATGCGAAAATGCAAGATTTGTTTGGCAGGAGGACTTCTATTTTTTTTGCAAGAAAACATATGTCTTGAGAGTTGAATCCTTGAATTATGTGCAAGAAAAATTCTTGGAACAGTCTTTTTGCCAGCATCAATAGCGTTCTTGATCTTTTGCAATAATCCAGTTGCTTCTGGCTGTGAGTTCATGGTTCACCTGCCAACTGTTTCTGAACAGACTATACTACCTGCCTTGGGAATGATACCACAACTTACCATCTGGTGAGATCATGATAGTATCACTTGACCTCCACATGTGGTCTCTGTCAAGCACTTCATTGAAAACTGGCAAGACATTAGGGCCGGAACATACTGTTCTATGCAGCCTGAATTTTGGCAGGGTTGCAACGCTCAGTAAGTAAACTTCATCTGGCTTGCGAGTCTCAGACAAATAGAACAGGCTGATGTCATCGTAAGCTTTAACTCTCATTAAAGAAGAAAGTATGTGTCAAGTAATTATGAGGCTTTGTTGGGCACAGTATTTAGGGGAAGTTAATAGACAAAGATCATTTTGAGCAGCAAGACTTCTGAAGAGCTGGCATTCAGTGAGCAATGAAAAATGACTCTAACACTGTGCTTAATTTAGAAACTGGGTTTGCATCACTTTTTAGACTTTGCTTCTAACTCCACCTTACATAGATCCTAAATTAAAAAGGAAAAAAATTACAGAATAGAAAAATTAACAAAGTAAATATGTGCTGTGTAAATCAGGTTTCATTTTATGGCTTAATAGCAGAGTCATCATTTAGCCAAATAAAAAAACAAGGGAAAACATCACAAGTATAATAAAAAAAAAAGTTGTTTTCTGCTACTCTGTTGTTAGGGTTAGAAGGGACCTTTGGAGATCATCCAGTCGAACCCCCGAAGGCAGGGTCACCTAGAGCAAGTTACACAGGAACACATCCAGGTGGGTTTTGTCCCAGACAGGGAGACTCCATGACCTCCCTGGGCAGCCTGTTCTCAAGGAAAAGAAATTCTTCCTCATGTTGAGGTGCAACTTGTTGTGTTTTAGTTTATGGCCATTGCTCCTCATCTTGTCTCTGGGCACAATAAAAAAAGTCTGGCACAATAAAAAAAGAGTCTGGCACCATCCTCTTTAAAGTTAGCATAGCTCACTTAGAGAAATAGACACCTCATTTCATTTTCAGTGTGCCTGTCTTAATGAGAGTATAATTTTTCAACTCCTGAGACCCAGTAGACAACCTCTGAGTCCTGCTCAGCTCTATGTTGCTGACGCTTCCAGGTGTGGATAACAAGCAGTGTGCCGTGATGGGTTCCTCAAACAAGTCTTCCTAGCAGAGTGTACTTGTAATTTTGGAGAATAGAATCTTACACTTGTGGAGGATAGCTTGATGTAGAGCCATGTTATGCTACAGTCCTAGTAATATATCTAACTGACACTGTGGTACCACTCTGCTATTCTCCTCTCTTCTTGCTTTCAGAAGAGTGTGGAAATACAGGGGTTTTTGGCTGGCATTCATAAGTGCAGGCAAGAACTAGACTTGAGTGGGAATTTGAAGGGGGCAGTGGGAAGGTGTGGCACAAACTAGGTGATTGTTAAGGGTCCCTTCTAACCCAAATCATTCTGTGGTCCTATCAAGTTGGAAAGGAAACAGAATCTATCGCTTGACTTACTGCCTAAGCCACGTTTCCCAGACATTCTGCGTGCCTGCGGAAGGAGAAGGCTAATCAAAGCGGGTAGAACACTGGAAATAATCAGATATATTTTTCTCTAAATTGAGAAGACTGCCGAGGACTAGGACTAGGACTTAGTGCTAAGCACTAGAAATACAACTTGGCTATCTCTATAGAAGAAAATATTAACCCTAGAGGGAAACCTAAGCTCCAGGGAAGTAGTAGTTTATCGGAAGTAAAAAGGATAGTGTTCTCCTTGCTCCTTGTCATATGTTTGTGTGAATTCCCTTCCACTTTCTAGCCATTATAGATTTTAGGCTACAGCCCATCCTTTTGGCAGAAAATTGGACAAAGATGCAAAATAATTTCTGCAAATCTTCGTGATATCTCTGAGATTTTTAAGGACAGACAAGCAGCCAATCATCCAGCCTACAATCCAGGATGTGAGACTGTGAAAGAAAAGATAATGTATAAAATCCTTAGTCTAGTGCCTTCCCAAAAGGAAGTCTCTTAAAAAGATGACATCATATCAAATTCATTAACAAAGGTGTCAGAATAAATATGAACTGCACTGCTACTGTGCATCTTACATTCTTACTAATGTTCATTTGTTCTGTTAATTGTATAGTTCTAACTAAAAAGATGAGCACGAATATGAGATTAAAATCTGGGGGTTGATTTTGCCTTTTTTGTTTGACTTCTCTAGAGGAGAAACAAATCTTGGTAGCAAATTAATTTGTGGTGGTTTTAAAATGTGATTTTTAAGTGTTTGAGGGGTTTTTTGTTGATTATCCTTCCCCCCCCCCCCCGAAGACATAAGTAAGGAGGATTACATTGTATTCAGAGAAAGAGAGGAAATTCAATTCTTTGCCAAAGCAAACATCCGCAGACTTGTGTAGTCTACATGTTTCAATGCATGTGAAAATATTTGGTGTTGTAGAGTGATTTCCTTGAGTGGAAATAATACTGCAGCTAGAAATGAGATTTTGCAAAGAAGGAAATCACAGCTATCTTAGTAATTTAACAACATCTCAGATTTGTTTAGGGATAGTTTCCTGTCTGACACATTGAACTGAACAAGTTAAAGTGTTTAAAGATTAGAATGACATTAATTTTTGACTGCCCTTGACTGTGACGTTTCACAAAGGGTGTGTTCTATAAAAACAGACGGAAAAATGAGCTTGCCCCTTCACCTTGTACTTGTGTTAACTGATTTAGCTTTCTGTCACCAATCAGCCAAGTATTCAAGGACATACTTGGCTTTTGTCTTCTTCATTTTATGAATAAAATAGCACAAGAACCATAGATATTTCTGTAAAATCCAGTAATGCTAAGCTTTTATCTGTTATTGGGACCAAGGTGCTTTTGCAGTCAGAACTTGATTTTTGATACCCAATACTAAATTTTGTTAAAAAATTCTGTTTAACACCAATAAAATAAGAAAAAAATTGTTCTGAAATTAAGCATTTAGGCAAAATGATGCAAAATATTGTGATACCTGGTTAAAATATTAATGATAGGGGATTTTCAGAAGATGGATGCAGTTTGCACTCTAGTTTCCCTCAGTGCCTGAGCACCTCCAGCCCAAAGCAGCTCAGAAGCTGAGGCAGGGAGTGCAGCTGGGATGCAGCCATCAGGTGAGACAGACACCTGCACAGTACAAGGAAGCACGGTGCTGAGTTTCAAAGTCAGGAGGAAGCCCCCTCATAGAGAGTGGTGTTGTCAAGGGCTGAAACATGGTTATCCTGTTCCAAGAGCTGCTTGCTATTATTGTGGACTTAAACTCATGTTGGCAGTAGCTTGGGAGTCTCCCATCTAAATCTGTTCCCCAGGAGAGTGATGTGTCCAGAGTTACACAAGCTGTCGTGTCTGGTCGGTCTGAATATCAGTCTTGCTACCCCAGCATACTTACTCATATGGCTTACTTAAAGCTAAACCTATTATTATTCATTTTATTTTCAGGCTTGTGAGGTCCAAGACTGAAAAATCAACATGTGCAGAAGTAAAATTATCAATGCAGAGAAACTGCTTGCTAATTTCTGAAGTGTAGTTATTTCTATGCATTTTATTAAAATGACAAGTTTTCCAAATAATACCCTTTTTACAAGTGATTCCTTGTGCTAGATTTTTTAGTATCTCTGTTTCTTCTTTTTTTTTTTTTTTTTTTTTTTGGTAATATGTTGTTGTATTGCATGGGATCCTAGTAAGTATTTTAAATAACCCACACAGATGCATTCTGCAATGTAAGGACACATTTCTGGGAGACATCAGGCTACTGCTTTTGAACTCAGATTCTAATATACTTGTGTCTTAGTGCATTTGTGTACTTATGGATTAAACATTCATTTTTTGATCAAATGAAGCAGGATACCACCCAGTAAAGAAAGAAGGTAGAGAAGTTCAGTGCTGAATAGACAATTTTATTCATGTAGCTTACAGTAGTCACCTCATGAGTTGTACATACACATGGTTTTAAGCATTCACTGAATGTTCCTTTGTCAGTATATGCCAGTGAAAAGACTAATAACGTATGACCTGTCCAGGGAATATTAGACATATGAGTAAATGGTGTTTAAGACACATTAATGGTCAGTTGGGACTTCTTTTGGTTTCTAGTGCTAGACATGTTGAAGCATCTGTTGCCCTGTGAAAATGCAGAATCAGCTGGGCTGAACAGCTTTTATATCATCAAGTTTAGCTGACAGATTTATGTCTCCATTCTGTAGCTGAAAGATTTATCTCTCTGATTTTCCTAGAACAACTCCTCTTGGATCAAAATATTTACTTCTCAACTGCTTTAAGTTATGTCCTAGGAAAATATCTTTAAATCTAAACCCATAAATCTTACTTACATACCAAGTGTGAGGAAAGAGACAACTCTTAGTAAAAATTAAAATAATTTATTAAAAATAGAAAAATTGAAAAATTACAGAAATTAGAAAAATATAAAAATTTGGGATCTTAATGGCTCAGGAGGTATGCCCCAGGAGCGCAGGGATTAAGAGATCTTCAGGCTTTAACAGCACTGAACCTCTAGTGGAAAGAAAACTTGCAGTGCTGGGCTGACTTCTAGCTAGTCTAAAAGTCAAAAGGAGAAATTATTAAAGGCTCCTAGATAGGAGTCAGGCTTAAGTACCCAGCACTGGCACTCACCACAGCTGATCTGCAGTGATCTGCACCTGCTCTGATGGCTGCCTCGTTGTTTTATAGTGCCTTTGCTCCGCCCCGATCCGCCCACAGCCCGCCCACAGCCCGCCCATAGCACACCCCTTTGGTTTCAAGTGATTGGTGCTTTCTTTTTGACAGATCATCTCTGTCTACCAATGGCTTGTCGTCGTTAGGGGGGTAGCAGCAGTTGAAGTAAGGGTGGTAACATGCCCTCATTAAGATTCAGGTTGCTATGGAGCTTACTTGCAGAATAACGGCTATGGGGCTAAAAATAGCAATTGGCTGTTAGGAACTGGGGTTTTGGAGTTAGTCCCAAGACTAAAGTGCAAAGCAAAACTTTAAAAAAACCATTAAAATACATTCAATACTTCTTAAAACACTTATAAAAATACACAATGAACATAGGAAAAACAACTCTTACTATGTACAAGTAGTTTGGAGTTTGAAAAAGGGATTTTTAACTAGTAGACTTTTAACTGGGAATTTTAACTGGGACTGGTACAGACAAACTGCTTTGAACAAGTAAAAACACTACTAATAAAGCTTGATTTTTGTACCTGGGCTGATGGGTTAACTTTATCATTTAATCTAAAGAACTGTTTAATTCAAAATTAACTAATTAAGGCACTTAACATGCAAAGACCAAACTTAATTAGGGACTTCATGTATGACAAGTCCCCCCTTTTTCTCTTATGCTTGCATCTTTGGTCTTTGCATTTAAGTGAAACTGGGTAGCTCTTCAGGGATAGTTTCAAGTTCTTTAAAACTGTTCCATATTTGCTGGGCAATTTTTCTCTCCTTTCTGGCTTTCTTATTGTTACTGTTATTGATATGCATAATCTTTTGAGCGAATGGTGGACGCTGCTGTTGTCCTTGAAGATCCTGGATCAGTGGCATACCTTGGACGACAGTGGTGATTAGACGGATAAAACAGGGGATTAAGCATGGGAGGAAAATAAGTCCTGTAAGAGAGAGTCCAACAATGATTAAAACTTTCTTCCACCATTGTCCTTGGAAAATATTTCCCCACCATTCGGAAGTGGTTAGGGACTGCCACTTCTGCACTGGAACCTGGGCTAGTTTCCTGATGTTTTGGGTAATCTTGGTGATGGCTTCACCGTGATCATCAATATGGATGCAGCAGTCTGATGTATTAAATTTGCCACATACTCCACCTTCCTCTGCTAATAAATAGTCCAATGCTAGCCGATTTTGGTACACGGCTGCTCGAGTTTGCCCTTGCTGTGTGTTAAGCAGTTCAAGAGCAAGAGAGGTCTCATTAGTGATTACCTCAATTAGTGCTTGCAGTCTGATGATCCGGTTTAGCATGTAGATGGGAGTTCGGTACCCCCAGCTCCCATCCTGTGCCCATGTTGCAGGTCCATAAGTCTCTAGGATCCTCTCGGCTGGCCACTCTTCTTCTCCCCATCTTTGGGTCCCTCCTATTACATGTCTCTTTGTACGGGAAAGTTCATCATAAAGGGAGATTCCAAGGTGGGCTCCCGCGTTTTCACCAAGTAGGAAGAAGTTTGGTTGAATGGCTCCGAGAGTGCAGCTCCCTTTCCAGCGAGGTGGCAAGCTGGAGTATGCTCGGTTACCACAGATCCAGTAAAGATCTTGTGGTGCTTCCCAGAAGTGGGGTTGTATACTTGCTGGTGTGTTCCAGTACTTGGAGATTTGTGGCAGGACAGAGTATGGATTTCCCTGATCCCAGCACTGCCAGAGTTTTTTAACAGAATGCAAAACACAGTTTTTGTTTTTGATCTTTTCTGCAGACCAGAATACATCTGGTTCTTGAGGTATCCACCAGTGTTTTTGCCCATCAGTTACCAGGTACCTTTTGCATATTGTCTCACCAACTTCTTTTAAAAATTTTCTTCCTTTCCTCCAGATACATTCTTCTCCAATAACAGAATTACTTAACAGCCAGGTTTCATTGTCATGTCGGGTTGTGGGGGAAAGATTACTCAGTCGGAGTAAATCGGGGGGTCCAAGACTGACTCCCCGCCAAGGCCAACTTTCCGATTCTAAAGTTCCTCCACACACCCAACAATTTGTTAAATTTAGCTGTTGTCCAATCCTTTCTGCCAGGTCAATAAATAAGTTTTTCCTTGACATCAAAGGATTGTTATCTTTTTGTTTTTCCTTTTCCTCTATGACCACCTCTTGGATCAGGTCGGTGTCATAGGTCTTTCTTTTTACCAAATCTTCTGTCCTAGTTATATATTTAAAATTAAAACAGAGCCAATCATCTTGGGAGGGGCACTCTCCCTTCTGTTTCTGTATTTGGGTGCCAATGTTTCTGCCAATCCAATACTTGTGTCCTTTTTCCGAGCAGGTACTTAATTCTGTTATGTTGTAACAAGATGGATTAACATAAGTATGTGCTCGGAAAAAGTGTCGGATTTGGAATGAGTTTCCTTCTGCCTGGTACACAGTCTTGTAACATTGGTGACAGCGGCTGTCAGCTGCTTGTGTGAAGGGAAGCCAGAGGATCCAGAGATAGATGACACTTAGCAGGATGTTGCTTTCTTTCCCCTTTAGGCATACCCAAGAGGAGCTGTTTGCATTAGGGTTGCCTCTGCTTGTGGGACTTGTCATCTTTGCTTCTTTGGTCCTTTCTTTAGGCTTCTCACCTTCAGATAGTCTTTTAGTGCTCTCAGACTTCAGGAAACTCATGGTTGTTTTGGGGTTGGCCTTGTCAAAGATTAAAGGTACTATGCCCATAAATTTGGAGTCTGATCAAACTGTTATTGAAAGAGAATGCTGGCTTCAAATGGAGCCTTACTATACAGTTAATGGGACAATATGGTTATGCGAATGCAGAGTCTGTAAAAGAGAATAACAAGGAACAAAATTAATAGCTAAATATTTTCAACTTAATTTAACAACTTGTAGCTAACACTTATTAACACGGTGTAACTGGGAAAAACTGTGCTTATTAACGGGGTATAACTGGGGAAGAACTGGGAGTACAGGGTTTTATTAACTTGGACTGAAGGTTGCTGAGTGGAGTTTTCAAACAGGATGCTTAATTTGCTGGTTTGTCCGGAGGTTTCTTCTCTTCAGTTGGTGGTGCTACCGGACCCTTCACTCTCTTGACGTGCGTCCAGCCCTTTTCAAATGTTCGGACGGCTGTTTCGGTGGTTAGCTGGACCTGAAATGGACCTTCCCAAGATGGAGTTAATGACTTTTCTTTCCATGATTTTATCAACACCCAGTCACCAGGACTGATGTGATGTAAGCTGAAATCAAGTGGGGGTGTTTGTGGAAGAAGACCTCTTTCCCTCAGTAACTCTAGATTTTTGGCAATTAACTGTACATACTGTTGTACACTGGTGTTTCCACACTCTTTTGCATTCAGCTCTTGTGATGTAACAAGGTAGGGCAACCCATACAACATCTCGTATGGTGAGCAGCCTAAATCAGATCTTGGCTGTGTTCTGATTCTAAGAAGAGCGAGTGGAAGGCATTTTACCCAGGTCCATTTTGTTTCTAGCATTAATTTTGTGAGGGTGTTCTTAATTGTCTGGTTCATCCGTTCCACTCTCCCAGAGCTTTGTGGATGCCACGGGGTGTGTAATCTCCAATTCGTTCCTAGTTGGTGAGCTAATTGTTGTATAATTTGGGAGGTAAAATGAGTACCTCGATCTGAATCTATTCGGTGGACTATCCCGTAACGAGGGATAATTTGCTCGAGGATCACCTTACTCACTGTCTGGGCTGTTGCATTGACAGTTGGAATAGCTTCCACCCAGTGAGTAAGGTGGTCAACGATTACCAATAGGTATTTCCACCTCTGGACAGGAGGCATTTCTGTAAAATCAATTTGAATGTTTTGGAAAGGTCTGATTGCCAATTCAATTCCCCCGCCAGTGTTCTTTTTCATTACCTTTTTATTAACTTTTTGACAGATTACACAGTCCCGTGTTATTTGGTTAGCGATTTCATAAACACCAATGCATCCAAAAGTTCTGAGGTAGTGATCCGCCAGAGCCTTTGAACCCCAATGATTAGTTTGGTGGATATTTTGTAAAATTTCTCGGGTTAGATTTTTATTTAGAATTTGACGTTTATCTGGCAAATACCAGCGACCTTGAGAATCTTCATTAGCTCCAATTAAAACTAATTTTTGTTTCTCTTGATCTGTGAAAATGGGCGTGGGTAAAACATTAGTTTGTGATGTAATGTCAGTTGTGGTGATGTTAGTTGGAAGTTGGTCTACTTCCATCACTTTTACCTCCTCTTCCACTGCTGCTTCCTTTGCTGCCAAGTCTGCTAAGCTGTTCCCTTGAGCTTCTTTGGTGGTCCCCGATTGATGGCCTGGAATATGCACTACTGAGATCACCCGAGGTAGTTGTAGTGCTTTTAGAATCTTTAGAATCAATTCTTTGTGGAGTATATCTTTGCCTTTGGTGTTCAGGAATCCCCTTTCGGACCAGATTTTTCCAAAGGTGTGGACTACGCCATAAGCGTATCTCGAGTCGGTGTAAATGGTCCCAATGCTTCCAGCTAGTCGGTGGAGTGCTTTTTCTAGGGCATAGAGCTCACAGACTTGAGCTGACCAGGTTGGTGGTAATTTGCCCTTCTCTAGCACGCGCATCTGGTTTCCATCGACTACCGAATAGCCAGAGCATCGTTTTCCATTCACCACTCGAGACGACCCATCAATGAAGAGGATTTCCCCTTCATTGAGGGGACAGTCCACTAGGTCCTCCCTGACTTTTGTTTGAATGTCAATTATATCAATGCAGTTGTGTTCTATTTGATTTTCTGAAGGGGTTCCATAAAGAAATTGGGCCGGATTTTGGTTTGCACATACAACTAACCTCAGGTGGTCTGAGTGCATAAGAATGGTTTCGTATTTGACCATCCTCGGGTCAGTTAACCACTCTGCAGCCCTGTGTGCTAATATAGTTTTTATTGAGTGTGGAGTATGTACTGTTAAGTTTCCACCAAAAATGAGTTTTTGGCTCTCTGAAACCAGAACGGCTGCTGCGGCGATGGACTGGATGCAGACCGGCCATCCTCTGGACACTGGATCTAGTAACTTGGAAAGGAAAGCAACTGGCTTCCTGACTCCACCCCACTCCTGGGTCAAGACACCATAGGCGATTCCCTTCTCCACGTTAACAAATAGATCGAAGGGCTTTTCTAGTGAAGGAAGGCTTAAAACAGGTGCTTTTATTAATTTTTCTTTCAAATTTTGTAATTTTTGTGTGTCCGAATTATCCCAATTAAAAGGTTCTTCTTCAATCAATTTTTCATATAAAAATTTAGCAGATTGTGAATACTGATCGATCCACAGTCTGCAGTATCCAAATAGGCCTAATAATTGCCGAATCTCTCGTTTTGAAGTTGGAGGTGGTAAATTTAGGATCCCTTCTACTCTTTCGGCACTGAGTTTTTTTGTGCCATGGCCAATTAGATGTCCCAAATACTTTACCTCCTGTAGTACGAATTGTAATTTAGGTTTTGACACCCTCAGGCCATTCCTTCCTAGAAAATTTAGTAACTGTATTGTTGCAGCTCTTACCGTAGACTCCTGTTCCCCAGAGAGGAGCAGGTCATCTACGTACTGAGTTACCTGAATCCCTTCGGGTGGAGAAAAGGAACTTAGCAAATCTTCTAGCGCTTGGCCAAAGAGTGTGGGTGCCTCGGTGTAACCTTGAGGCAGGCGAGTCCAGCGCAGCTGCTGCTTCCGTCCAGTGTCTGGATCCTCCCAGGTGAATGCAAAGATGTCTCTGCAATGAGAATCTAGAGGACATGACCAGAAAGCATCTTTAAGGTCAATAACAGAGAACCAGGCATGCGTTGGGGGTACCCGACTCAGGAGTGTATAGGGGTCCTGCACCAACGGATATCTGGTTTGGACTCTCTTATTGACCTCACGCAGATCTTGTACAAGCCGGAATGACTTATCTGGTTTCTGGACAGCCAAAATTGGGGTGTTGTAGGATGATTTGCAGGTTTCGAGGATTCCATCTCGTAGTAAGTCCATGATGACAGGCTTCAGGCCTTTTCTTTTGTCCTTGGAGAGGGGATATTGTGGTACACGTACTGGCTGGCTATTTGGGAGCAACTCAATAGTTAAAGGTGTGATGTCCATTTTTCCCCGGTTGCCAGGTTTGGCCCACACCACCGGGTCAATGTGTTGCTCATCTGCTAGAGATAACACAAACAATTTAGTAGTCATTTTTCCACCTTGCGGTACCACCCCAACTCTCAGAGGTATTTGGAAGTCACGTCCCAGGAGATTAGTTCCAGCTTGAGGTAGATATAGGACGTCCCCTGTATGGGTGCGTCCTTGTATAAAAAGAGTCACATTTTTAATTATAGGAACAGCAAAACTCTTGCCATTAGCACCATATATGTCCAATGTATCATGTGATATAGAGCATCCTGGAGGTGTTTCAGTGACACAGGTTTTCTCAGCACCTGTGTCTACTAGAAACTCCACTTGCTGTCTCTGGGGTCCAACTTCTAACTTTATCAAGGGCTCTTTAAGATGTTTTTGCCCCAGAGAATAGAGCCCCTGACCCCTTCAATTATTCAAAATTTGTCCCTCCACTTGGAGGGCTCCTTGATCCCGCTGCTTTTTGAAACATTGCCAGTGCCCGTGGCCTTCTTTATTACGATATGTACAAATTAATCTTCTGAGTCTCTGGACATTTGAGGTAGATTGTAAGTTCGGTTGTATATGGCAAGTACAAGTTTGTGGCTGTTGCTGAGGACAGTGCTTTTGTGGGATACCTCCTTGGAAATTACTCTGTGTAGGAGGGTTGTGGATTGGAGCACTAGTACTGTTGTTCATTATTCGGCTTTTAGCTTTCATCCTCTCTTCATCCCTCCTAACAAAGACTTTTTGGGCTTCCTCCAGTAATTCGTCCAGCTCCCTCTCTGGCCATTTTTCCAATTTTTCTAATTTTCTCCTGATGTCAGGCCAGGAGTGAAGCACAAAATGTACTTTCAGCATAGTTTTGCCTCCTTCGCTATCTAAATCAATAACAGAATAGAGTTGGATGTTATTCCTCAACCGGGCCATCCAAGCTGTTGGGGACTCATCCTTTTCCTGTTCCCCACAAAATGCCTTTTTCATGTTATTAACCCGAGGAACAGCTTCTCTAATTCCTTTTATAATTAAATTCCTGTAGTCTTTCATGTTCCTCCTGCCCTCTTCTGAATTTGGGTTCCATTCAGGGTCTGTCAGGGGTAATTTTTGTTCTCCAATTGGACCCTGATTGGAATTATTTTCTCTGTCCCAGACTGTGACTGCTGCGGCTCTAATTAGTTTTCGTTCTTCGATGGTAAAGAGAGAATGTAAGATAGATTGCATTTCTCCCCAATTATAAATATTAGGGCCGAGGAATTGGTCAAATTGGTCAGCTAACCCAATGGGATCAGCCATTAGATTCTTCATTTCCTTTTTAAATTCCCGTACCTCAGATGAAGCTAGAGGTACAACAACATAACCAATTCCTCCTTGTGCATTCCCCATGGGTACCTCCCTAAGAGGTAAAATTTTGGACTCATGGGAAGTGCCAAGGCAGGTGGGACAGTCGGGCGTTTTAAACGATTTCTTTCTAGTACAAGATGCTGGGCCATCCTGACTAGAAGAAATCCTTTGTTCAATTGTTTTTTTATGGGAGCAGGAAGGAACAGAAATTTCTTTTTCACTTTCGTTTTCACTTTCTGAGTCCCTTTCGGTTGGATGACTCGATGAAGGAAGGACCCTTTCTCTTTCAATTTGGACCCTCCTTTCTGGAGGAGTTACTGGAGGAATGTAGTCTAGGGGGTCCCACTTTGGTTTATTTAATTTAGGCTTTTGTTTTTCTTTTTGTTTTGGTTCTTCTGCAAGAGAGAAAATTTGGTTTGAATTTTTTTCTATTGAAATAGGTTTTGCTTCTTCTTCCAATTCTCCCTTTTTTTCTTGTTCATCATTTTGTTTTTGCCAATAATTTAACCAAATTTTAGCATAATCCAATTCGTCAGAATGCTTTGGAGCTCTGCAGTGTACATAAGAATACAGAGCTTCGCAAAGCCATTTTTCAGAAGACCCAAATTTGGGCCACTTAAGCCCATCTTTGTGAATTTTTTGTTTTGGCCACTTAAAAAGACAATATCTAATCATTTGGCACTGATCTTTTTCTTTTGTTAAAAGATTTTCTTCCCACTTTGAGAGCATTTGTCCTAATGGACTCTCTGGGAAGATTTTGTATTTCCTCACTGGGTCTTTTCTTTTGCTATTTGCTTGTCCCATCCTGTTACAGGGAAGCAAGCAAATAACTTGTGCAGAAGAAGGTTTGTTTGTTTTTTTTTTTTTTTTTTTACTAAATTAAATTAACCAAAGTTTTATATTGTATAAAGCAACCACAATAGTGTATAATAAGACAATATTATAAAATAACTTAAAATCAATGCACTATCACAATATAAAAGCACAATAGTAATAAATTTATAACCATAAAATACAGTACAACTAATGTTGAGAAGAGTAAATAGGGATAGTAGATGTATAAGGTAATCAATAATAGTGAATCTGTGGGAAAAACAAATATGGTGGAACCGTGGGAAAAACAAATATGGTGGAACCGTGGGAAAAACAAATATGGTGGACTAAAAGATATTAATTTTAATTAAATATAAGCAATGTGTATTTGAATTATTTAAAATATGATTGAGATTTAGCTATCTATATATATTACTTAAAACTTAAGAGGATCTGTGGGAAAAACAAATATGGTGGAACCGTGGGAAAAACAAATATGGTGGACTAAAAGAAATTAATTTTAGTTAAATATAATTAATGTGTATTTGAATTATTTAAAATATGATTGAGTTTTAGGTATCTATATATATATATGTATTACTTAAAACTTAAGAGGCAACAGGTAGCTTTACTAGCAAAAGAGAGATAAATTTAAAATATCTATAATTAAAGAAGAAAGATTATAATGAATAACACAAACAATAATCCAAAATACCAAAAGGGTATTTTATGATTAAAACAGATAAAACAAATCACGATTATAATCCAATAAATCAAACAATCTGAACTAACTGAAAGTAAAGGTACTAGATAGCACTGACCACAAAAGTCCAGCTAAAACAAGTTCACACATGCACTTAACACAAAAGGTAGAATTCAAATTAAGGACACAAAATGGCGGCCGTTCCCGCCGAAATTTGAAATTTCAAAATGGCGGCCGTTCCCGCCGAAATTTGAAATTTCAAAATGGTGGCCGTTCCCGCCAAAAGGAAAAAAAAAAACAGGAGGGGTTTAAAATGAGGTTTCTCCTTGGTTCTAGACCCAAGGAGACTGAGACACTAATAAAATATAACTGGGGCCGCGCGCACCCCTAAACTGTAGAAACCTCCCCAAGAAAGGCTGGCCACCACCCTCGATCCCCTTCTGTGTCTCTAAAAGGGTGATCCCTCGTGGTGCCCCTTAGAACGAATCCCTTCAGTCACACTCACACACACACTGGGGACGGCCAACCCCCACACTCACTCTCACAAAGGGAATTTCACCCGGAGGTCCCCAAAACTAGTAGCCCTTAAAAAGGGTAAGCCCTAACTGAATTCCCCTTTAAGAAGGGTTCAAGCCTTACCGCAAGTCTTTTCCACTGGAGGTGTCCCTTCTCCACTGCAGTATCCTTGTGGCAGCCCAGTAAATCCAAAGGGAAAAAAAAAAACCAAAAAAAATTGCAAAAATTCAAAAATAATAAAATTAACCAAAATCCCTGGATTTTAGGGCAAAAAATAGGATCCCGGACGAGCCCCCAAAAGAGTTGTGAGGAAAGAGACAACTCTTAGTAAAAATTAAAATAATTTATTAAAAATAGAAAAATTGAAAAATTACAGAAATTAGAAAAATATAAAAATTTGGGATCTTAATGGCTCAGGAGGTATGCCCCAGGAGCGCAGGGATTAAGAGATCTTCAGGCTTTAACAGCACTGAACCTCTAGTGGAAAGAAAACTTGCAGTGCTGGGCTGACTTCTAGCTAGTCTAAAAGTCAAAAGGAGAAATTATTAAAGGCTCCTAGATAGGAGTCAGGCTTAAGTACCCAGCACTGGCACTCACCACAGCTGATCTGCAGTGATCTGCACCTGCTCTGATGGCTGCCTCGTTGTTTTATAGTGCCTTTGCTCCGCCCCGATCCGCCCACAGCCCGCCCACAGCCCGCCCATAGCACACCCCTTTGGTTTCAAGTGATTGGTGCTTTCTTTTTGACAGATCATCTCTGTCTACCAATGGCTTGTCGTCGTTAGGGGGGTAGCAGCAGTTGAAGTAAGGGTGGTAACATGCCCTCATTAAGATTCAGGTTGCTATGGAGCTTACTTGCAGAATAACGGCTATGGGGCTAAAAATAGCAATTGGCTGTTAGGAACTGGGGTTTTGGAGTTAGTCCCAAGACTAAAGTGCAAAGCAAAACTTTAAAAAAACCATTAAAATACATTCAATACTTCTTAAAACACTTATAAAAATACACAATGAACATAGGAAAAACAACTCTTACTATGTACAAGTAGTTTGGAGTTTGAAAAAGGGATTTTTAACTAGTAGACTTTTAACTGGGAATTTTAACTGGGACTGGTACAGACAAACTGCTTTGAACAAGTAAAAACACTACTAATAAAGCTTGATTTTTGTACCTGGGCTGATGGGTTAACTTTATCATTTAATCTAAAGAACTGTTTAATTCAAAATTAACTAATTAAGGCACTTAACATGCAAAGACCAAACTTAATTAGGGACTTCATGTATGACACCAAGCTACCACTTGTCTTTCATAGAATATTATAAAGGATTAATGCAGTTATGGTTATATCAAGAGTTTAAAGCCTATTAATAAAGCATGTGTCTTTTTTTCTTCTAGAACTTCTTGTAAAATGGCTCTTAATTATTTCAAGATTTCCTAAAATTCTTTGTGAGAAGAGGGTTGGGATGGTCCCACACATAGTTTGGGATGATACTGTTGTTTGTTCAGTTACAGGTCAGCTCTGGGTTTTTTTTTTCCTTTGGATTGCATTTAAACATTTTTATAATTCAGTAGGCATCCTGACCCCACACGTTATCATCACCAGCAGGTGTATCAGAATCTGGCTCGCTTAAATCAGAGTGTGTGTCTAGTCAGTGTGGGATGATGGAACAAGTTTGTAATGAGGGCATGCAGGTGATTGAATCCATGTGTCCTTTTTCCAGTCCTTTTTCTTTGATTCTAAAAATAATTTCTACAGTCAGTCACTGTTTTCACGAATGAGACAAATTAGCTAATTCCTCCTTAAAACAATTAAAGGTCCTGATGTATAGCATTGCATAAAAAGGAGAAAGAAGCAAGAGAGTATAAGGGCTTTCTTCACACATTTTATATCATATGCTTCAATTTTTTATTTGCATATGCTCAACAGTCATGTGGCATCCCTTAAAAGCAATCTTTATTCCAGACCTGATTCTATTGCTGATACATCTGTATCATCTGTAGCTATGTTGTTTGAGCAGGAAGAAAATTGCTTTAAGGAGAATTTTGTTAAATATAGAGATGGGAAAATTCTTAG
The DNA here is from genome assembly GCF_041296385.1 of Aphelocoma coerulescens. Lineage (NCBI taxonomy): Eukaryota > Metazoa > Chordata > Aves > Passeriformes > Corvidae > Aphelocoma > Aphelocoma coerulescens. The sequence continues at coordinate 95,535,093 of NC_091015.1, read as the reverse complement.
GTTTTCAATATTTTTCCTTTTCTATGGCAAAATGATAGGAGTGATAGTAAAAGGAAAAATTTTTTGCCATAAGACAAATGTTTCTTGTAATGCTTATAAAAATACTGGAAAGACTGGTTTGGATTTTGAAGCACAAACGATGCAGATTAATGGTACAGTTTCTGGCTTACAGAAGGAGGCTCAGTTTTGGGAGCCATAAACCTGCAGTGAAATTGGGCCTAGTTGGGACTGTGGATAAAAGAAAGTTGGCATTTGCCAGCTGACTTAGTACTTTTATAGATAAATATTTCTGTTAGAAAATTTAAAAGGGAATGGCTGACAAATAGAACACCAATGTCTGGCCTGTACGTAAAAGACAGGCAAGGCAAAGGAGTGGAGCTCACACTGGAAATTTATCTGAGAACCTCCTTGTTTTTGAATGCTTGATGAATTTTCAGTAGTGGTGACTTGTTTCCTTGGGTCTCCTTTAGTATTTTTCATTACTTCATATTCAATGCAGTCTGACCCAAAGAAAATACTAGACTTTTACACATGAGGAAACTTAAACTCAGTTTACACATCTACTCTTACAGTATCCACAGATTGTTTGCAAGTAAGGTGACTGTGAAATGCTGCTGATTGAAAATTTCAAGCATTGGCCTTGTAGGATCCTTTTCCACACAATTTTGACAAATAACCTCCCCATGATGTTGTTTTTATGCTCTAAATATATTCTAAAATCTTATCTAGAGCCCTCAAAATTTGGTAAGTATGTTGAGCTTTCACAGAAGGAAAACTAGTTTAGCACATTGCTCAGATATTTTGTCTACAGTATTGGAAGTATTTTTCAAAAAGCATGTGAACCCTGAATGTAAAGGAATTTTTTTTTTTAATTGTGTGGTCTTATCAATATGGGAAGAGAAATTATACTATTTTTCCGACTTAGGTCCTTTTGACCTTTTTTATTCATCTCTAGCTCAGTTCATGGCATTAATTATAGTCAGAGAACACTTAATGAACATCTTTTAAAATTATGTATTTTTTGTAACAGGAGCTGATTTAATAATTTCTTATTTATAAGTACAGGTGAAGTACAAGTGCTAAGACAAGGAAATATTCTGTTAGACTCAGAGATGGGCTCCTGTAACAAAGTTTCAATGGGAAATTAAATAATGTTGTTAAGGCTTGATTTCTTTATAAAAGAAGCAGCCAGCCATAACAAATTATTTTCAAGTTCTATTGGTTTTGTATATGCAATTGGAAGAAAGAAACAGAATGTTCTTTGTGCTTTTTCCATTTATGTTTAGCCTCATAGTTTTACCGAAATTGGGACTAAAGAAAAGCTACTTTTTGCAATTTTATGACCTATTCTTGAACTAGACACTTCTTATATACATTGTAGCATGACTGGCTTTAAACAAGCTTTTCATCTTCTTTATGGTGTTTGTGAAGAATACTGCACTTAGCTGACAGTATAATAAAGGCATTTTTTTGTGTGTATTTCACCAAACTTGCGTTATTGCAGTCGTGCACTAGCTATTTCCTAGCCTATTCTTTAACTGTAGCAGTGTGTCCATCCATACATCTATCTAATGTTCCTCAGGAGATTCGACCTAGATAAGAATACATAAAGTTGAAAAAGATAAGCTGACTTCTAACAAGGATCCTTTCTTCATAGGAAAGCACTTATGTGTCTTTGAGGAATTTGACTACACCAAGCTAACATCCTTCACTCATCTGGTACTTGGGCAAGGGTGATCAGTAATCTCTATCATTTTAAGTGGGAAGACTTTTCCTTACTTCCTGCCTTGATTCTCAAGATTTCCTAGCTTTATCCTTTAAAGCAGCAGTCCAACCATTTTTTGTCCTAAAATAAAATGACCTTTCTGTCTGGAGAGGGAGAAGTGAACGTGGAAGCTGCAAAATGCCATTAAACAACTGCCAAAGTCAAGCTTGTACTTGTGAAGTATCGGGAAAGTTCGGATGCTGCCTGTCTCCCAGATGATTCAAGTTCTTCATAGCTACTGAATTTTGCAGTCTCTGTAGTAATCAAAATCTCCACTTTGATGATTTTCTTTTTTTTTTTCCTGTAAGGTAGTATTCTGAAGAATCGAGATGCAGTATTAAGTACCTACATGTTTTTAGTTATTTAAAATGCAGTGCAGAAGAATGCAACTTTTTTTTCCCAAAGTGTGTATTTGCCCATTTGTTCAGTAGAGAAGAATGAGTCATTAGGTAGCTGTCCTCTGTGTAATTCCCCTTTAAACTAAAGCCTGATGGGTCTGTTTCACTGAACAGAGTTTCCCATGTTCAGCTCAATATTGGGCATTCTGTTTAAACTTCAGTTCCTAATCACTACAGGCAGTTCCTTTGTCAGGGGATGTGTCCCATCTTAATACAGAGCAACACTATTACATTGGGCAAAAGCTTTGCAGCAGAGCTCTAAAATTTTGCAGTATCCATTCCTGAGCATTTGGTGTGGTGTTCTTTTCTGGGTGTAAGTCCAATGTTTTTTAAATTCTGTGAAATTTGGTGATCAAAATTTAAGTTTACAAATTCTTAACATTATTGCCTATTTACTATGCCTAACTTTGTCTAGATTGGCCTCACTGTCTTTAGTCATGCATTGTATCTGGTGGAAATTTAATATAAAATGCTGAAATAATCCGTAATAGTAGGAAGTAGGACCAGGACACCTTTCTTTTCCACTCTTGTTTGGTGCAAAGCTGAAACTCATCCTGGTTGCTGTGCTCTATGTCCAGTGCAGTTACTGCCAAGTTTCTCCCATGCAGGATGCAGGTTCACCAAGGGGTGGAGAGTGTCCAGTTGCCATGTGGCATGGTGGTTAAAGCATCATCCTTGAAAGGTGGGAACAAAAGGGTTCTTTTTTATAATGTAAGACACTCCTGCATGCTTTTGAAAAGGAAGACTAAGTGTAGGAGACACTATTCATATCCTAATCTTAGTAAAATTCATTTATTCTCAGACTTCTACTCAGCGTAGGAAAGGAAACCTGTAAATTAGTGCCTTTCCTCTGAACTCTGATGGTAGATTTAAGCAGTGTGAAACTACTATTTGTTCTATGAAGTCTCCCACAACAATTGTCTTTTAAGGGTCCATTAATCCTCTGGATTAAAGGAAATATTACGAATATGATTGTTTTTATTTTTATTTTTATTTTTGTTTTTATTTTTGTTTTTATTTTTGTTTTTATTTGCTAGGCCTTTGAGATAGTAGAAAACCACCCAGTGCTTGTAGATACAGATATTAGATATTAGGAGTATCGGGACAGGCAGAGCAGTTAGGTCAAAGAAGTGAAGGCTTCTTTGGAGGAATGCCAGCAGCATGTCCTATGTGGGCAGCCACCATTACTCTCTTCCTCAGCAAAGCCTGGTACTGACTGCTGTTGTCAGTACCTTTCAAATATAAAAATTCCACAGACTTTCCTACATGGTTTTTTTATTATTATTATTATTTTTCCGTAAAAAGGAAATAGAGCTAAGTTCCAACAAGCTATGGAAAACATTATGCAACCCAGTGAAACCCAAGTCATTTGTAATAACATTTTTCATATTTTTAAAAGCGGCATAAACAGTAATGGAGTCCTGGCATATCAACCAGCATGCTGCAATTATTGGAAGCCAAGGTGTTACAGATCTTCAAAAGTATGTCTGTGAAGTCCAGTAGGCATGAATAGAGTACAGTATGATCTCATATCATCATGCAAGCAAACTGTCAATTCTGATTCTTCTCTCAGAAGTCCTTAGACAAGAATTTGAGAGAAAAATAAAAGAAATGAGAAAGAGTTTATGCACTACACATGCCAACTGGAGTATTTAACCATAATTTAAGGTTTGAAGAAACCAATGGAAAAAGAAGATCATGTTATGGCTTAAGATTAACAACACACATCGTGTCATACTCTGCTTTGATGAGTGTTGGGCTCCCTAGTTCACTTTTTCCAAAACCATCAAATGCCTACCAGACTGGTATTTCTGCTGTGACACTCATCTGCAATTCTTGTCTCTTTCCTTTTCTAAGTGCAACATTACTTCTTTAATCTCCTGTTGTCACTATAAATGCTCATTATAAATAAACTGTGCTGAGAAATTAGGTCATATGGAAAATACTTTTCTTTTGCTTGTTGACAATTTACAACATCAACAAAATACATCCTTTATTGTGCTTATTTTTCAACTTTGCTAGATATCCCAAGGAGCATCCCTCAATGATTTAAGGAAAAAGAAGAGGCGTGCCCCTCTTCCACCAGCTGCATCTGCTCCGCCCACTCCTGCCATGCCAAACAGAACAGAAGACAGGGAAGACAAGAGGAAGAGCACAATGGGTGAGAGGCGTTTTCTCCTGAATAATCCTATTCATGTGCTTTCACTGCTCACTGTTTGAAGCTGCCTTAATTCTGTTATGCTGTGAGATTGGAAACTTTTGTAACTTGGGGAAAAAAACTACATTTCTCTGCAGAATGAAAGTCTGGAAATAAGTGTTTGTATATTACCTCTTGGTTTTTTTAATGCCACCATACAGAGTACCACAGGGTAGTAAAATGTAGGTAACACTCATCAGGTCATTCGAATATTTGGCACCAACTTTACATACAAAAGCACTAGCCCTGGGCCTATTCTGCGCCTTGAAGGTCATGATTGGTTTGCTAGTAAATGGAAATACAGAAATAGTAAATGGAAATGCTAATAAATAATAAATAGAGATTGGCCAGGCAATACTGAATGCGTCTGAAGCCATGAAGTTCTGCTAGAATCAAAGTACAGTCAGGTTGGTTCAGTGTCTCCTCATGTTTCTAAAACCTGAAGGCATTTGATTTTCATATAGTCCTCCAACAATTTGACATCAACTGCCCATACAAAGTTGGTTTTTTTTAATTTCATCCTCACTTTCATTATAAATAAATATCTGCTGAGTCTTTAGCTCATCAATAGAAGAAAAGAACTGATGCTCTCAAAGGAATGCCATACATACCTAGAGACAACAAAAGAAACTGTAGCTTCAGCTGCATGTGGCACCACGTCTACTCATACAGGAAAACTGAAAAACATTCTCCCAGAACTCTGTTGTTATCTGCCTGGTAGCTTGTTCAGATTGGTGAGAGCTTTGCCTGAGTGAGGACACCAGGATTATGCTTCTAGCAAGCAAAGTGATTTTATAATGGATAAAGATATGAGATAATGACCCCACATATTGGAACTCATTTTTCAGTACATTAAGAGAATCATTCTTCAAGTGCCATAATGCACTCAGTGCACTTCAGTTCATGCCTTTGACCTCATGTTTCATCAAAATGCCTAAGACATACAGATATGACATTCTGTCATACATAATTGCTTACATTACAGATGCCTTACAGTTTAGAAAGAAACCTCTTGGCTTTGTTCCAACATTTATTTTCAGTAAATGCTTCACATTTAATGCCTCAGCATTTATGTAGCAGCAGGAGTCCATTATCATGTGACATATTCGACTCCATTGACATCTCTTATTTAAACTCTCTAAGGGCAATGTTATTGCTGGGCCATATAACACAGAAGTTTTCAGCAAATTGGCTTACTTTTAACCACTACAGATGTCACGCTCTACTGCTTCTCACGCTTTGTCCTACTGCTGGTCACTTTTTGATGACATTTGTTGCTTTAACTTTTTATAAGTGTTCTTTTTTTTTGCATTGGTGCTCAAATGTTACAGATGAGATATAGCAGAGGTACTTCTAGTCTGTTCAATACTGTGTACATAAGTGCCTGCTGGCCAGACTCTGCTCATGTGGGATTCTGTAGTATCGTTTGCTTTAATGGAGCCTTATTATTTTACACTGACAAAGAACTCGTCCCACAGTAGCCCTGTCTTCAGTGCTTTTCGTTTTCTGCTACTTTCTTGAATGAATGTGTTCATTAAAAAGAAAAAATGTTACAGCCAGAGAGGGTTGGTAAAACAGCCTCTCTTCGGGGCCCTTGCAAGAAAACAATGAGAAAGCACAGATGGCTCTGAAAGCATGAGAGAAAAGCTGTGAAAAAAGCAAGACTCCAGTGAGGGGAAAAACGTGCTGCAAGAAATAGTCAGCCACATGATTAGAAAAGTATTAAAGGTACCTATGTAGCTCTCAAGTTAGCCATGTGAATCAAAGCAGAAGATCCTATCAAAAATATTCTCAAACTGGCAAATTCACTGTAGTATTCAATACTGAATCATTTATTGTGATACCAAAGTATTGTGCCAAATTTCCTCAAAGCAGTAAAAAAAGGGCTTGCACATTGCCAGCGTTAAAGTGTGTCTCTGGAAGATACTCCCCTGGAAGCTAGTGACTCCTAAGTAGAAAATCATAATGGTTTAATCTTTTTTCTTCCCCCTTGATGCTGCTTCCCTTCTCAGCAGCCCCAAAGCACAAGCCTGAGAGTGTAGGAATGGATCAGACCAAAGATCTGTCCCTGCCAGCATCCATGTTCCGCAATGACCACATGCTTGAGGCAGGGTATGAGAGCAGGACAAGCGGGTAGTTGTGGTTCCTCAGTGCACTTTCAGCCTCTAAGGGCTTTCCAAATAGCAGTAGCTCAAGTTCTGTACCCTACAAACTGGCAGCAGCTCTTTAACTTTGCAAGTGGTTCACAGAGTACAGTGCAAGACACATGTATTTGTTTAGTTATTGCACATAGTGTTGAAATAATCCCCCAGACAAAGTTGTGGGCATTTCCTTTGATAGCTTCAAACACTGTTTTGCAAAAAAAACTTAATCATCTGCTTCTCTACAATGTCAAAATAATGAAAACCAACTCAAAAAAAAAAAAGAAAAACCTGTAAGATACCTACTTCAAAATACTGCCCTAAGGCATCTTCCTCTTTCTCTCAGGAAGAGTCAGGAAAATAGTCATGTAAAGTATCTGAGAGGTCAGCAAACTCAGGCAGTTTGACACTTCAGAAGATAAAAATAAAACATATTTTTCACATTTTCTTACACTGCTTTTTTTCAATTTTTTTATTTAACTCAACTACTTTTCTCCTTCCTTATGTCTGCCAAAACCGGTGATTTTAACTGTTAGTTGTAATGTACATGTGCATACTGGGCTCAATTCCGGTCCCACTGCTGTTGGTTTAAGACCCACCTTTTCCTTCTGCCTTAATTATTTGTATGTAAATAAGAGCAAAAGTAGATTCAGAGAGACTTTGGATGTGGGTAAGGGAAAATCAATGTGTAATTTTAAAAAAATAACAATAAACAGAGCAATCATTATCTTGCAATGAAGTAACAAGTTAATTGATCCCCCTGTAGGTGATGGACGGCAGGTGCCACAAAAGCCTCCTAGGGGCACCACTCGTGGTCCCCCCCAGTTAGTGATCCCCCCACCCCCACCTTACCCTCCTCCTGGCAGTGACATTGTGGATCCAACAGTGTGTTACAGAGAAGCAGATGTTACAGCACCAACAGAGCTGGTACCTAAACGTATGTTTGAAAATATATGTATTTGCATTTCCACTCTTTTGATGATTACTCTCAGGGGTAGCTTTTCCAGACTTTCCTCTCTGCTCTCTAGACATCTGTGTCTGTTTTTCCCCCTTTTTCCAGCCTGTTGTCTTTCAAAATGTCCAATGCAGTGTAACTAACTTATATCAAGTAAACACAACACTTGTTTGGAGAGAGTTTTGCATGTGATACTTGGCCACTGTACAGAAGCATTTAAAAATAGCCATCAAGCTTTTTTGCTTTGTTCAACTGGAAAAAAAAAAAAAAATCTGTTGTCTTGTATCAATTCCCCAAGTTTGTTTTTCTGTACTAACAATTTTTTTGTCTCCAGAGACAAGTTCCATCAAGAGTCAATGGGTCTATCAGTCTAGGTTGAAAATTACAGTGTCCTCCTTAGAAAAATTAAACCATTTACAGGAGCTGTATATTGTTAAAGGCCGTCCTGTCCTAATGGGTACATCTTTCTTGGCATCTCTTGGTAGTCCTTTGTGTGCTCTTCACCCTGGGGCATAACAGTTATCAGACAAAGAAGTACAATATTTTCCACGTCCCCATGTACTTGTGAAAAGCATGTTTTCATGCTACTTTTTCGTGCTTATCCATTGACTGCCTTTAAATCTTTGTACACAATCCAAGTCTTTGATCATGTATTATGTTCCCTGTGGGATTGCCCTGCACACCCATGTAGAGCCGATAAAAGCTGCAAAGCTCTGCACGTTATGACATCTCATGGATGCACTTCCTTTGAAGACTAGTAGGGTGTCTCCTGACTATGGGATAGAGAAATGTCTCCATTAGCTGCTAATCTGACAGAAGGTCTCTTTCGAGGACTTTATGTTTACCGAAAGTACTCTGCAGGTTGCAGCTACTCTGATACATTATTGTGGGTGTGTTTGCTGTTGATTACCAGCTAAATCGAAAGCAATATTTTTCAAATTTGTGCTGAGGAAATACAAATGGTAAGTTTTATTGGAGCTAGTGATGGAAATTAAGGAGATCATACTAACAGAAAACATGAATCTTATTGAGGATTAACCCTAAGACATCTTTACCAGCTTATGCACAGAAATCATATCATACTTAAAATCTTCTTTTTGTTCTAGATACCATCAGCTTGCCTACAATGTTTTCTTTATTAAAAATCCATTGTGGCCTTCTTTGCATTAATATTTCGCTTCATTTGAGTTTCTATCACTGTTAATTTTGCAATGCTTTCCTGATCTACCTTGCTGATCAAATACCCTTTAATCAATGCAGCCCTGATTTAATCAGTGAGATAATTTGCTCTTAAACACAGTATCTCAGCCAAAAGGATTTGATTAAGCTTGTACATAGAAACAAAATATGAGTTTTTATTATCCTCAATTTACTGAGAGCAAGAGCTTAGTGGGTACTGATTTTAGACTTAAAGCATCAGTGTTGGAGAGCGACAAGTTTTAGCTCTGTAATTATGCTATGTCCTAGCTAGATAAAGATAAGTGTGTAGATTTACACAAGAGAAGTGTGTATAGATGTACCCATGAGAGACAGCAGCATGTAGGACAGATGCTAATTACATTGCCTAATGCCACTCTGAAAGGTGCTTAGATACCGTAGCGATTGAGCTGTGTAAGAACAAGGTTTTGCAACGATGTCTTTTATTGCCTGAGAATGCCTCAAGCAGTGCAAATAAGATTTGGGTGGTAGATTCAAAGAACAACAAAATTTTTAATCTTCCCAACTCTAACCTCAGTAAATGTGTTTTCTCATAGAACAAGGTGGGGAGAAGGATGTTCTGAAATCATTCTCAAAACAGCTTTCTGTGATGAGGATTGTGGTCTCCCTTTGCTGAGTGGGTGACTGTCAACAGCAGTATGTCTTCCACAAGAAAAAATTCCCATTTAGAAATTCTGTGATATGTGGAGTTGAAATTCTCATTCCTTATGATCTGCCACTGTCTGTGAAGGGACTGTCCTTCACCCTTCCTTCCTTCCTTCTTTTCTTCCATCCTCCCTCCCTCCCTCACAGTTGTCTCCTTGTGCTCTGGGAAACACATGTTGAGGGATTTTCATTTCATAGAGAGTGGTGGCCATCACTCTTCACTGAGTTTTCCAAACTTAGGTGGAGTGTAAGTAATTTATGAGTATGAATAAGATACTTCAGCTTTTCTGTATCAAATGGTAAGAATCTCTTCCATAAACAAGAGTACAAAAGTTCCTCACAGTTTTTGCTCTTAAATCTTTTTATTCTAATTACCTGACTGTTTCACTAACATTTGGACCGGTAGAACCTTAGCTGCATGTTGTGTGCAGGTTTAAATCAATGTGTTTATGGGATCCTTTCTCCTTCCTTATCTTACTAATCAGATTGTTCATGGCCTGATTCTAAGATTGAGTGTACTTTGGGAATGCAAAGATGGAGATGGTTGCATGGTGTTTGGTTATGTCACATTGCCTGTGGAGTTCCCAATACGTGAGTTGATGGTGAGCTCTGTGCTACTTACCTGAGGTAAAGAATGCACATAGTGAAAGGCTGCTGCACCTAGACAAACAACTGAAACATGCTGCCTTGAAATGTCAGCCAGCTCGTTAAATTCAGTATTCCTGTGAAACTCCACAATCAGCTCTTTGGCTAGTTATGAGCTATCATTATGATATGCAGGAAGAAAAGCTCTATGCAAATGTATACACAGTTCACCTCCCTGTAGAGTGAGATCCTGAAGTTAAAATTTTTACTCTGGCACTGGATAAAGTGCTAGTGCTCTCAGGGTTCACACTGGGTAAGGGCTTGACAACTGATTGATTTGTAAATTTCAGAAAGTGCTCTGTCTTTGAAGAAATGAAATCTTGATTTGAACCTGTCCTTGTTTGTAACTATAAATCAAAATAGTCAATCATCACTTAATTGGGTGGTTTTTAAGGGGTGAAGGAGTGGGTACAAGCATTTTATTTTCTGTAAATGACATACATACTACCAGCTGAATAAAACCAGGTTAATTTTAAGGAACCGGGAGAACAGAAAAGAGCCTTATATCTAATTTTTAATTTTTTTTCATTATATCACTGATGAATGAACAGGTAATACAAGCCAGTTGACAAAGGCAATGACAGTTTCACAAGAAGTTCAGTCATATTTCTTCAGTCACCTTAGATATATATCTAGTCCTTCACAGGGCTAGATTCTAAGACTTGGGTTTTGTTAGCTTGAACCAAAAATGGGTTCAAGAGGAACAGAGGAAACTTCACTCTCTTACATGTAACTCTAAATCAGTTGAGAGCTGAGGGCTGCTATGCAGGGAGTTTTGCTGGCTTTTCATGGTACACTGCTTCATAAGGCACGTGTCAAGTGACCCAGCCTTTTCTTCCGTAGAGGTGGTCTTTAAAGCAAGAGCACCTGCAGGTATGGCTTAGGAGGCTTTCATTGCCCTCACTATTTTTACTCATTCAGGCAATCTGAGGTTAAAGAATGAAGTTGAATCTCCAGTCTCATCTGTCTTGCACCTTCTGGAGAATTAAAATTCAGGCCAGGTAAAGCAGAATTCATAGACATACTGCATATCAGTAGGTCTTGTGCTGTTAGGATTGAGTTAGCTTATACATGAACCCGGGGAGTTAGTCTCAGAGCATCTGTGGGATTCCAAATTTTAACACACGTGCCCATGCACCTACACATCCTTTGGGCATCTGATATTTTAATGTTACTGAGCATGCTAGCCATTCTTCTCACTGACCTACACAATACTTATAATTTTATTCTTTTACTCTTTTCCCCCAACAGTTTACTGTTGTGCATCATTCCCTTCATACTCCAAGCGTGTCTGACAGACCTTGCCTCTCCTCCTATGACCTTCATACTTCTGAACCTCCTGTTGCCTCTGCTACCCTGATTCTTCTGTTGCCTTCCTTCCTCCCCAGCTGGAAAAAAAACCTGTCTTTTTCTGACTGAGATTTTGGCTTCTTTTCTTTTTAAACTCGCACATTCTCTTTTAATTACTATTGATTATTTTTGGCTGTGGTTCATACTCATTTGTGAGATGTATGCTCCAGAACTGAATGGTGTGTTACATAAATCTATATACCAGCCTCAGAAAGATTATCTGTCATTCTTTTCCAAAAGATTCTCTTTATTTTGAGACATGGTTCAATTTGATGTTGCAAAAGAGTGTAGGTTTGGGACAGGGTGTCTTAATTTTCATATTGTTAAAAATTTTAATGAAAAGTTTCTAAAAACATTGGTTTTTTCTTTCTATTACTCTAGGTATAAAATTTTGTATTCTCTACTGTTCTATCTTCCTCTTATTGCATCTATTTTGTTCCTTTGAAACAAAACTAGAACTGGGCTGGGCATGGCCTAGTCAAGTTGAAGTGCAAGATTCTTTCTATATCTTAGCTGTCAATCAAGCTGTCAAGAAAAAAAGAAACAGGAAGATCTGTTGCATCTATAAGGGGCTTAAAAGGAATACCAAGAACCAATACCAAATGCACTGATTCATATTCTTTGCTTCTGCTTTCATCCTGATGCTTAATAGAGTAATTTTATCTTGGTGCTGGAGACATCCTGTGGAAATCAAGGTGTGTGTTCTATTTCTGTAACAAAAGATGCAAACACTGTTTGCTCAAGAGAAATCTCGTTCCACAAGTCTCCTTTTTGCACTTGTACTAGGAACAGTCAGTGAGTTTTAATTAAAATATCATCTATTAAGTTTATACTTGGCAAAATCTTCTTTGTACTGAAGGAAGTTCTACATGAGAACGGCCCATAAGACATATATTTTTAATAATCCTGAGCTACAAACATAGGCTTTATGAGTTGTAATGTAATGGTGCACACACCCAGAACTATTCTGACCTCGCATGTACTGTGCTTTAAGACATTCATGTTATTTAAATGAGTGACTTGCAATACATAACTCTGATTTAAATGATGAAAAATTATTGTTTTACCCTCAAGCAAATAATCATGTTAATCTTGAATCCTTTCCAGGTAGGCAAAATGGAGAATAAGAAAGCAAAGCATTACTACAAATAATATGAAATATGACTAAAATGGGATTTGACAGTTTTTAATATAAATACGACATGTAGTTAATAAGTTTTAAGTGATGCTTTAGAAAGTATACTTAGTACCCTAAGGGTCTTCTAATAAAAGTGGAGTAGATTTGAACTCTCTGAGCTGCCAGGTACTTTGTAATACCTTCTTAAGACAGGACAATAGTTTAATTGTAAGTCTTCTCTTAAAAAAAAAAGCCAAGGTGTTCACAATGTGAAGATTAAGAACCTAATTTACCCATTCTCATTACTCTATTACATCCTATTTGTAACTCTAGAGTTACCTGGCCCATGGAGTTCAGACTAGGGTAAAAGTAATGAAGTGGTGAAACAAAGTGTTTTATATTGAGTACAACATACTGTGTAGTGTCAAAGCAGTTCTTTCCATTGACACCATTTTTTTGCTGAAAGGTGGCACAAGTTTTCAAGAAAATCACATTTTTAAAGAAAAAATTTCCTTGCTTTGAAAGGATACAGCTATGGCTCTTCTCCACATTGCTGGCATGTTTCCTATGAAAAGCAGTCTCTTCAGGTAGCCTCCTCAAGCTCTTAAAAGCTGTAGGTAAAAACTCAAAAAGTTCATTATTTATACTTAATTTACTTTTTCTTTTATTAAAATGCAAAATTTACCTCTAAAATATGTTTGTGGGAATTAACACTTTTTGTGAAATCCTAGGTAAAATATTTTAAAGACCAGCTTAAGTTAGCCAGCTCTGCCTTTCAGGACTTTAAAAAAAATCATTGCTTGTGTTCACTCATATTCTTTGTTTATTATGATTTCATAAGTTACAGGTACGTATATACTATTAAACAGAACTTACCAAAAAAAATAGAAGAAAATTTTTTGCATCTTTACAAGAAATCATCCTAGTTGTAAGAAATTATACTATGACATTAGCATAGTTTGAAACCTCGCAGTACTGTACATGGTGTCAGAAAAAACCTTCAGTGACACTCATGAAATCCAAATCTGTGGAGTGGAATGGCACAGATACTCTGTCTCAGAACTGTTAATCCATAATACCATGTGTGCAAGGAGGTAAAAGGGTTAAGCAAAGCACGATTGCAGGACTGGGAACTCACTGGGAGTTTGTTCATGAGCAACAGCTCAGCCCTGAGGTACAGTTGGGGAATTCCTGTTTGTTCCAAACTTCAGCTCAGGATTTGTAAGGGCTCCTCAACCTGGCTTCTGAAAGAGAATGAGTTTTTCTGTCGTGCAATAACAGGAAGGAGTATCAGTTTAGGTCTCCATCTGTTTGATGGAGTCTTAGGTTAGCAGTGATATGAAAGGACATTGGCTTGGTTTTACTCCTTTTATTTTAATCTTGGAGACATTGGAAGGGTAGTGAGAATGACATGGAGAAGTTGATAACAAATTGACTACTAGAATACAGTTTTTCACCAGAATGCTATTACCAGAGTTAGTATACAACACATTTAATATAATCAGGATTTTTCTGTATTGCCAAACAGCCTTGTTCAAATGCTGTCCTTCAAGTTAAGATATCTGGGGTGAAAATCAAATAAGGAATCCAAAAAAATGGAAAATACCATTGAGCCATTTCTGGAGGACAAATAAATGCAGAGGTAACTTAAAAATCAAAACGAATTCCTGTCATACAACTCCAATGTCAGTTGACATTCCGTGCTCTTAGGGAATAAGGACAGAGGTATAATTTATGATTAAACCTATTCTGATGAATTTTCTCAACTCATACGAAATCCAGTGATCTAGAAACTGATTAAGCTTCGCGGTGCACAAGATTTTACTGAAATCTTTTTGTACATTGGTCACCAGAGGGAGCCGGTGTTGTCCCAGATTCACAGTAGAGAGCAAGCAAGAATACCACTAAAAGTGAATTTTAACCTGATAGATCTCACACTTACAAAAAGTGTTTCAGTTTTTAGTTTTTTGGAGTCGGTTTTTTTCTGCAACTAAAAAGAAAAAATACGTTTCGTTTATAGATTTTTTTAAAATCAGTTTCATCACAAATAAGAAAGTTAAGATAAAATTACATTTTCAGGTGATGCCACTGCAATGGCGTCTTCCAGATGCAAGCTCAAATCTCTTCTCCAAGCTTTCTCAGAGGATGGTGGTATATTGGGTTGGCTGTTATATTGCATGGATATTTCCTCTGTATCTATGGCAGCTGTGCAAATGGTAGTTAGTGCATGTGGTTGGTATACGTGCTTGAAACTATGTGTAAGTGCATAGGAGCAGGTCAGGTTTAGTACCAGTATAGAAAGACTGTGTTCTGCCTGGTGGATTTTATCAGCTTGAGTCTTAGAATTTTAAAATCATGACCAGATCAGTTTAGTACCCATCTTCTTTCACAGACAAATTACTTCATTTTCAGCAATCCAGTCACTCAGAGACTAAAATCCCTGATTCTCAAAACATCCTTAAATATCTTTTCTACATGTAATGCTTTCATTTTTTTTCTTACAGTTGGAATCTTTGAGGATTGAAATGAATGTTATCTTTCTTACTGGGGAGATGGATTTTTTTCCCTTTTCTAATGACAAGGCTGTAGAATAATACTAAACTTTGAACTCATTCCATTTTTGTCTTCAGAAAATGTGCTACTGGTCCAGCACTGAAAATTATTCAGAGCAGGTAAAATATGGATAAAAATATTCTAAATATATGAATGGAAAAAGGAAATATTTCTCTTCTTGTTGTTTTTCAACTGGAATTATTTAAAGCTGTCCATGGCATGTAGAGTGCTCCAGTAAGTGCCAAGGGAGAATGATGGGTAGAGAAATCATCCAGTTCAAATCGTATGATAAATTGCAAAGACTTATGATGCATTTGTTTATTAAACGTATGGCCGTCCAATCTATCACATGCCCATCATCTGTCCCTTTATTATGCTTTTTTAAAGTAAAACTCTGTGGTCATGATTCTTATACCCTCATCATTTATGTTTACAGCCAGTTTAAGCCCTCTTTATTGTTCTGTCCCAGTATGAAAGTGCCTTTTTTTGAGAGCTGGGCTCTGTTTGTGTATGTATGACAGCAGTTCTGTCTTCTGAGCTTGGCTTCCAGTCACTACCATGACTTTCAATATATATTTAGTACATGCAGTAGGCACCATTTAACGTTCCATACAAAAATACATGTTATTTTAGAAGACAGAATGGAACTTATTCCATCCCTCGAAAATTACAGCTATGTTGTTTTCTGATGTCATTGCAAAACTATGGACTCCCCCCTCAAGGACAGTGAAACAAAATTGCTGTCTCTGTTTACACACTTCTTGTTCACAAGCTTCTGCTGTAGCAGCTCCATGGGTAGAGAAGTCCGCTGCTAAAATTCATAAGAAGTTGACAAAACAAAAAGTGACATAATTAGTTCTTTGTTTATCCAGAAGAATACAGGTAATAAATGCTGATTTTTACTGAGGTGGATGAGGTGAAAGGTGATCTTGTATATTTCTCTGCAAGCATCCCCTATTTTGTTCCTTTCTTATTGCATATTCTTCTGTAGTGCTCTGGCTCCAAGTAGTAAATGACTGTTGAAAGCACCAAGGCAAAAGAAAGAATGAATGACTCTAGAAGCTGGTAACATACGGAACAGGTATCAACCACTGAGTCCTTTCTATTCCTTAAATGTACCCTGAACATGAAAGATTTTTTTTTTTTCTGTTCAGTTCTAATAAGAAAATTGTAAATTTGGGTCACCAGATCTGCTTCATTTTGACATGCCTTGAGAAAGTTCTAAGGAAGGAGTCTGAGTCCTGGGTACAGGAAACACTGATTGGAAAGTAGGGGTATTTTGTATCCCCTTACATTCCCTTACACTATGCTGCCTGCCTGTATTGGAAATAAAAGTTGTTATTTTGCAGACTTTGAGGCAGAGAAGTCAGTCTGACTGTAAGGGAGCACACTCACTTTGAATAATCAAAGAAAATGTTTCCTGGTTACCTAAGTATGGGACTGGACCCCAGTAAATGAAATAGTCTTTCTAGCCTCATTTCCTGGTATTTAGATTTTTAACTAGCTATTTACCTATTTCCTGTAGTGTGGAATAAACCTGGGCTTCCCTTTTCCCATCCTGACTGAATGTCAAGGCATTTCTCCTCTAATTCCCTTGCAGACCAGCTTTGCAATCCAAGTGGTCTGTGGATAAGCTGTGAATGTTTCTTCCAAGTGAAACAAAATTCCCTTTTTTCTTCTTCCTTAGTCAAAATAAGAGCATTTTTAACTACCAGAACTGTACTTTTAATATTTGAGTGGCATCTTGGACACACTCTGCTGCCCTTGTGTGGTGGAATGTGAGGAAGTCATCATGCCCATACACATAGAACAACTTACACTTTATCCGCAACAAGCAGGTCTAAACATCTGTGTTCAACCAAATACATGCATGTGGTACAAGTGTGTGTGTGTGACAGTGTTCATCCTGGGTGTGAATTTGAAGTTATGCCAGGTTTACACATAAGGTATGGGCCAAATCAAACTGGAAGGTTGGTATTTGAAGTGGCATTTGTAGTGCCAGATCGTACTGATTCAAACACAGGCAATGCTCAGGGAGTTACAGTAAACAAACTGTTGAAAATTTTTCTCTGTTCCAGGTAGGTGATGATTCTCATACCAAAGTGCTTTTCCATCCTTAGAGATGCTCATACTCAGCTTTTCCTATTACCACTTCTAAGTCAGTAAACACTGACTAAAATGCCTGCCTACTTTCTTCTAAGAAACTGAGAATTCTGGCCATGGACATTCACTTCTGGGTTTTCGGGCATGAGGGAACAAAAGGCTGAGAGCAGAGAGAGTGTTTCTTTTGTCAGCTCCTTTTGTGGATTCCATAATTGGTTCCTGGCATGGATAAAATAATTACTTTCTAACCATAAGCAAAGGTGGGGTGTAATGGAGGACAAAGACCTAAAACAAAAGAAGATGGAGGAAAGAACGAGAAAGGAGGACTATAACAGACAAATACAATTTTTTCTTCTAAGACTGTTGTGATTGAAAGGTGAAAATAAAGTTTCTAAATATATGGTGCCCTTCCATAAACAGCGAAAGACTGGTAGGGGATTATCTGCTTACTTGTTAGAGCAAACAAAACAACTAATTTTTCCACTTCAAACATCTAATAAAAATTGTTATTGATTTCTGATTTTTAAAACATGTAGGTAAGCATTTTTCTTTTCTCCTCCATGTTTGTTTTTTTCTCAATTTTTTACTTGACAGAAAGTTAAAAACTAAAAGGGAAATATTTTTACAGTTTGTAAAAGCATAAAACTTCATGCAGAAATAGTTTCAACTTTTTTTTCTAAACTTATGGAAACATGCAACAGCTCAATTTTTAAGGTGTGTCTATGGATGAAACAGTCATGTTTCGTGTTTCATTCAACAGACCTAAATGACCTAAATGAATATACTTCTTAAAACATAAGAATTATGATGAAATATATAAGAATTGTAAAGATTGCATGAAAAAAATAATTACTGACTTTAAGTTCAAGATAAGAGCTTTGTTTACTTAACTTTTACTTGTAAAAGACGGAGCATTTTGGAAGGCAAACAAACTGTTACGTGACTTGTTCTCCAGAAAACCTCACAGTGGACTGACAAAGACTGTAAAGGGCCACCCTATATAACTTCCTGGTGGTGTTGGAAATAGATGACACTTTGGGCTCTACTGCATGAATGTATTGGGATCTTGGTTTTGTTCTGAAACCCTTTTTGGGTACTACCAGTCTCAGACGTGTTAAATCAATGTTTAGGAGTGACATAATTTTTTTTTGCTAAGTAAAACTTATGCCACTGTTCTCCCCTAAAATAAGCAACATCTTTTTTTTTTCCAGAAGAGATCTTATCCCAATTAGATGTAATGTATGTGACTATTTTATTGATTACTTTATAGTTTAAAATTGTATTTTTTCACTTCTAAAACTCTTCCCTGCTTGCCTTCAGAGAATTAGAGCAATATGCTGATTAACTGACCAGTCAGTTAAAGAAACTTAGAGGTTTAAGTCTCCAAGTTTTCCAAATGAAAACATTTGGGTTAAAAAAAAAAAAAAAAAAAAAAGCATGCATATACTGTAATTTGCTTGTTTGCTCCACTGCCTTGTGGACATGCCCAGCTTCCTCTGTACCTGGCAGCTTTCCTGTTCTGTATTCATCATGCTAATCAATGGGATTCAGATGTTCCTGAAATAAAATCATTTGTCTTCAGTCTGCTCTTACAAAGGACACAGACTGTACTAAAAAGGCTTTTCTTCACTTTCAGAGTACATTAAATACATGTTCATAATACAAGGCTTTGGCAATGTATCGATTGCATTCTTTTACACAAAAACGTCCTTGCACAGGGAAACTCCTTGCGGTTTTTTCCACAGACTTAATTTAGTGCCTGTGAGAAAATTAGCAGGCTGAAAGCAATTGAGACAGAAACCTTTAGACTTGCATGCTGTAATGGGAAGAGTAATAACAAACCACCAGCTTGATTCTGTGCTGGTTTGATAGGGGCCGCTCTAAGGTGAGTGGAGACTTTTATAATACCATGCTGAAATTATGAGCAATCAGGAGAATTAAGGTAATGTTTGAGCATTACTGTACAAACTGTACTGTACAAAGTAGAGCAGTGGCCAGTCACACCTGCTTAAAAATTTTCCAAACACACTCCTTGTGTAGTGGTTTTAGGAAAAGAAATTAACTGGGTTTTTGGAGTTTAAAAGAGAAGGTGCCTTTTTTTTTTTTTTTAATTGCCATTTTGGTTTTTTAATTAGGGATAAGAACAGAAAAGAGAGAGGGCAATAACGAATAAAAAAGGGAAAAAGTAGATGAAGATGAAAATCACAGGAGCTTGAGGTTCTTGCTTTTCAAAACCAAAATGGATGTTAGGATTTGAGAACTTCTCCCTTTTTTCTTTCTTTCTTCTTCGTTTTCTTATTTTCTTCCTCCAGACCCCATCGATTCCTTAAGCATTTCTTTTGAACTTCTGCATTAATGACTGAGTTCTCTGATATCTAAACCCCACCATGCTTGGAGTTGCAGTTTTGCTATTGTTCATAACATCCTTCCCTCAGTATCCCTGGTAAATTACAGAGAATGAGCTTTTATGTCAACACATGAAGAAAGTCTCTGTGCTCTGTCCTACCTCTTTATTACAAACATCTGGAACTGAACATCAGACTGTTATTCTTCCTGACTCATTCAGGAGAAGCTGGTAGCCAGTTTAAAAGTTACTGGAGGGTTTCATAGACAAAACCTAAAACAGGGTGACCTTCTCAGCCTAAACTGAGGAGGAACTGAGGCTAAAAAGAAAGAAACTCAAAGGCATTCCAAATTTCCCCCTTTTATGCTGATCCTATTTAAGCCCATTAACTCAGGTGAAAAATTCCCCAAACTAGCTTGCCTGTTTTGAGGGTGTGATCATAGCAAATCTTCAAATTCTAGAAATGGCCCTGCTCCAGCAAAGCACTTAAGCATGCTTAATCAGGTACCCCATTATACAGCATGCACATTATTATTGAATGAACTGTGTAAATGAAAGCCTTAAAATGCTTCACATGAATAAAAATGCAGACAAATTTTCCCTGTGGGGATTCATCCCATGCAGGAGATATCTGCAGCTTTGCATTTTAATCAGTGAACGGTCTGATCCTGCTGCCATTGAAGTCAGGGGCAAAACCTAACTGCTGCAGAGGAAGCAGGGTCTGATACTAACTGCACATTAAATGAAAGGGGAAATTTTTTCCAAGTGGGCGTTCAGATGATGACCCATTTCTTGCATCGGGCTATTGTTCACCAGAGCACCAGAGATGGCACTGCCATTAACATTTTACTATCCACAAATCAGTACAAAGCGTAACATCCAGTTACTGCTCTTGCATGTTTGCATTTTTTGAAGTTAATAGGGAAAGAGAGCCCCAGGGCAAAGCATGATTGATGAGATAATTGACTTCACAAGAGGACTGTGGAAGAGCAGGCCAAATTCAGCTCTGACTTAAGTATTTCTATCTCTGCTTATGTCTGAAATAATCTGATGTAGTCCATCTTCTGTCAAAGAGGAGTGGTGGCATGAGAGCAGTGCTCTTCTGTGAGCACTTTGTTCTCTACTTGTCCAATATTCCTCTTCTTACTAGGCTCCCAGGGAGAGCTTCAGTGTGCATTGCCAGAAAAGGTAACTTCATGGATGGAGCGTGGAGTTCATAGAATCAAAGAACCATACGATGGTTTGGATTGGAAGGGACCTTAAAGATCATCTAACACCCCTGCTCTGGGCAGGAATACATTCCATTAGACCAGGTTGCCCAAAGCCCCATCCAACCTGATGTTGAATGCTTCCAGGGATGGGGCATCCATAACTTCTCTGGACAACCTGTTGCAATGTCGAAATGAAGAATTTCTTCCCAATGTCTAATCTAAACCCACCCTCTTCCAGTTTAAAGTCATTCCGCCTTGTCCTATCACTGCATGCCCTTGTAAAAAGTCCCTCTCCAGCTCTCTTGTTAAGCCCCTTTTCAAGGAGCTGAAAGGTGCTATGAGGTCTCCCCAGAGCCTTCTCTGCTCCAGGCTGAGCAAAGCCAGCTCTTTCAGCCTGTCTCCACTGGAGAGGTGCTCCAGCCCTCTGATCATCTTCATGGCCCGCCTCTGCAGTCATGATACCCTCCCTGCATTTGATTCTTGTCCCGTGCTGTGGTTGCTTGGCTATATCTGTGTCACTGAAGAAGAAGTCCATCTCTTGCTACAGTTCTGTAAAACCAATTGCCCTTATGGGCCTCTGCAGCATGTGTGTGCCTGTTTCCTGCTAGTGGAGACCCAGGGGTGCCTGGCAGTGTTTTAGGTGCTGAGTGTGATTGGCATGCACTCTCCTGGCCTCACTGCTCTTGGTTTGCCCTCATCCAAGCATGGGAGTCTGGTCTTCAAAGGGCCTAGGAAACATCCTTTAAAAATGGTACAATGCCTTTGTGGAGGGTATCACACAAGAACTCCAGGGAAATACTTTAGGTACTCCAGCCCTCAGTTTTCTTCCCTGCAAGAATAATTTTTTCTTTGCTGGGCAGACTGTTCAGAAGGCACACTGTTTTAGTGACAAGAAGTGTTCACATACTCAAATTAGCGTCTCACCAGGTATATGCTTTTATTGACATAATTGGATGTCTTACAGCCCTGAGAAATATGATAGCAGAGTAATCCAGCATGTATGTGCAGTAAAATGTGTAATAACTAAACTCAGAAAAGAAACATGCTCTTCTAGGTTAAAATATTTCTGGAAATATAATTGCCAAAGTAAACCACCGGCCCAAGTTTATTGAAAAAGCCTCTTGGAGAAGAAAGCAAATATTTCACTGATCAGGAGGTCCAAGAGGAGTCAGTTAATATACATCTAAAAAGGTCAGAGTAAAGCTTTGTGTCTTTATACTGTAGAGGTGTATGAAAATGTTTTCATATCTAAATCTGGAGCTAGCTGCTGAAAATCTTCTGTGTAGGTATTTACATTATTGGTGGTTTGGCTGAAGTATGTTTTGGCCAATTAAATGGAGTTGTTTTGTGCCAATTTAATTGTAAGTTAGAGAGGTGGTTTGTTCACAAAATTTTCTCAGGGCTCTGTCTGACTTCAGATTATACTATAGGTACTATCCTATAAAATGAGAAAGAGATGTAAGGGAAAATGATGGATGCACTGATGGGGGAACTGGAGGGTTCTGCAAGAGTGATGAAATCCCATTTTGTTAACCATCACTACAGCCTGTAGTTCACTATTAGCTTTTGGTATTAAGCAAAACCAGTATTTGTTGCCATTACTGCCTACTAAGTCTGCATTGATAGGAAGGGTGTTTTTCTCATTTGTGCAGCAGTTCTCAGTAGAATTGCTTCTGTGCCCAAAACAAGTATACTTTGTCCTCAAAACTAGAAGGCAACTGTTCAAAATTTTTATTTGTATGTGTGCAATACCTAATGGTTTCAGTAATAGATTATTGCAGGTTGACCTGATTCTCTTCCACCCTTCCAGTCACTTTTAATTAGAAATAAATGTACAACTGTGAGTAGAGTGGTGTCTCTGTACAGTGGAAAGAGCCCTTAAATCCCACAATGGTGCCTGTACATATGTGTATGTGTGCTCGGTTTAGGGTTGGGTTTTTGTGTCTCTTCTTTGCTGAGCTTGCTGGCAGCCAGTTGCTGGGGAAGGAAAGGATAATTACTATGCAAAAGTGTTTTATAGTTTTCTGCTGTGGATTATGCTATAAATACAAAACTGCAGTAGACATTTTATGGAATTGTTAACAAACTAAGGAAGAGAATGAATTGATACAGAGTGCACAAGAGGAAAAAGATGGCAAAGTTTAAAAAGAAAAGTTGAGCAAATGGCCTTTTTTCTGTGGTCTTAAAAATCACCTAATAAAACATTGTTTTATTGCATAGGTACACTAATAATTTCTGGTTTTAATCATTACACTGCATATACTTTTCAAGCAATTTTATAGAGTGTGTTCTCTAAGGTGGCTCATGAAAATCACCTTCACAGTCCATTTGTTTAGATGCTGCGGCATGCTTGGTGGAAGCTGACCACCTCTGAAAAGGATGCAGATTGGCCAAATCTATCACTTAAGACTAATAATTCCCAGCAAAACAGGGAGAGTGAGTTATTTCTTCACCAGGCTCATTATATTGGTCAGTCTCTGGTTTTAGATCTCGATTTTCCTGTCCTGTGAACACCCCCAAAGAGCCCTGTTATTTAACACAGCATGTTACCAGTGTTACACGTGGTGATTTATGAAGTACAAGTTTGAAGCTATCTATAATTGCTCTTAAATATATTTCTGTGTTATCTTCCTCCTCTAACCTACGTTGTCTGCTTGTTGGCAGTCTTTTTGAACTGCACAGATTAGGCACCCTGCCCCTCTCTTCACCTGAAGTAAGGGACCATCTAGAGCCCTGAAATCACCTTGTGAATCATTCTAGCTTGCTGTTAACCTCAGATAGTGAACACCAGGAACTGTTGTGAAACTCTCCCCATCATACTTTATTGTGTATAAAAGGAAATTAAAAACACACGCTACTGATTAATTTTCTAAAGTCTGTCCTTCGCAAAGCCAAGTGACAATGTTCTCCAGTTAATCAGGGAAGGATCTACTTTGACACATGATCCTTTTTCTGTCAAAGAGCATTTTACCCTTTGTGTCGCTTTTATGACATCTGATCCCTTTGAATAAGGAAGGCTAGTTACTGGCTACGATGTAGAGTTGTTAGAGAGTCCAAACAAGGCTTTTATAAAAGCAAGAAGCTCGTGGGTTCAAGAGGGTGCCAAAAAGGAGAGGATGAAAAGCGGTTCAGCAATAGCAGCAGCATTCTAGGTCAAATGGGCTTTGCAGAGGTCAGAGAGTCTTTTTCAGTCACTGAAGAAAGGATTGTGGGAAAGAAATAGGAATAATAAAGTCCAGTATGCTGATCTTCCCCTGTCTGAAAACCTGTGCTGCATTAGTTCAGCAATTTTTCTTTGCTTGTTTGGCAGGTGGTAAAAATAAAGGTCTGAACTGGGAGAGGGTAGCAGACATTTACCTGCAGGGGTAGTTTTCTCTGAGTCTTTCAAGAGCCAGCAGACATTTTAGGTAGTGTTGTTTTGAGAGAGAGAGACTTCACAATCGTTTGCAGTATATATATGAAAGGAAAAGCAAACATTAGTGCACAGATCTTCACAGCTGCTTGTACATGGCAAAAACAATGGAGGGACTGGAACACTCTTCAGTTCTCATTCCCTAGCTTGATCCTATCTTGTATTGCCTTTGGTGTAGGAAACTCCATTGCCAAAAAAGCTTTTGTGAAAGTTACAATACTCTTCTGTTGTGATATCAACTAACAACAGTCAAGTTTAACCTCAAGGGAAGTGCTTAACTACCTCAAATTCATAAGGAAGGTTAAATGAGTCCACATTGCATTTATTTTTCAACCATAGGAGAGTATACCTAGTTAAGGTAACTGTCATTAGTTTGGGATTGACTATGGAAATGCTGAAGATTCACAGGGTGTAACTAATAACACTCCATTCGTACCTTTCTGATGATGTGTCTGGTGAAACATGTCCTTTGTGAGTCTTTTAATTTTTGTTATTGGCGAGCATGTAAAGGAATGGATTTAGTTCTGTTTGCAGAGTTTGCAGTGAGAATAACTTCAATTAAAGAGCCTATTGGAAAACATGAGGATGGGGCATAAGACTAGGAAGGAGACTGAAAATATCTCATAATGTGAGGCTGGAAGTTGCATGCAGGGCTGTGTGAGTCAGCAACGTGCCCTTGCAGTGATGAAGCACTAACCACAGGCTGGGTTGCACTACCAAGAGCACAACCAGCAGATCATAGGAAATTATTATTCCCCTTTACTTGGCTGCCATGAAGCCACGTGTGAGTCCATTGTCCAGAAGTGAGTCCAGTTTTGAGTTCTGTGTAACAAGATACTGAAACACCAGAGCAGAGGCAACAGAGTCTGGCAGGAAGTGTCAAAGATGTGCATGAAGGTGCTGAGGCAACAGGGCTTGTTCAGCCCTCCCCTGCAGAAGGGAAGGGTAAGGAGAATTTGAACGCTGTTTTGCATCTAAACCAAGAGGAAAGACTGAGACGGACTCTTCTCTGAGATTCGCTGCAAAAAGATAAGACTGCAACAGTGACAAGTTGCAGCTAGAAATTTTTCAGTTTGACATTAAAATAATATTCTTAAGTGGGAGAAGCATTAGACATTGCCGAGGGAGTGATTCATGTTTTTTTCCAGAGAAGCTGTTGAGTCTTCATGCTTGGAGATTTTCAAAGCTAAGCTGTTCAGGGCCCTGAGCTACTTTGTCAAAGCTGGAAGATAACCTTGCTTTGAGCAGGACATTGAACTAGGTGACCTCCAGAGGTTCTTTCCAAAGAAAACTGTTCTATGATTCTGTGACCTAAATAAACTGGGCCAACATTAAGCTGCTCTACATCCTCATTTTGGAGGAGAGCTGGAGCTGCAGAACATGGGACCTCAGCTCAGTGTTTCCTGACCTCTTTTTCAGTTTCTGCAAGGCAGTTCCAGGAGCTGGGAGAGGAGTGCTTTGGAATTGATCCATTCCCCCACTCCTCTAATACTCTTGTTAAGGTATAACAATAGTATTAACAGTGGTCATTTATTTTCTCTTAGTTTCTTTTAATTTTTTAAAAAAGAAGAAAGGATGCATGTAGGCTCAGATATGCTAAGAAGCACACTGAATTAAAATAATTTTAATTGTGATAGGGAGAAGACTGCCACATTCTGTCTAGTACTTTATCTGCTTACTGAGTGGTTTTTAACACCTCTACATACAGGTTTTTGATCCATGAGCAAAACATATTGTACCTGTGTGAAAACTCTTAAGCTAATCCTGTGTTCTCCATTTTCATAATCTCTGTAAATAATTGCCATAACAAATGTTTTCTTTTCCCATTTCTTCCATCAGCCTTCTTTTCCAAGTGTATGAATAAAAATGTGCAGTTTCTTAATACTGGTCTTTTGTGACGGTGTTAACTTTTTACTGCCAGGACAAATAATTACAGCAGTGTTTCCTTATCCTGCTAGAAGTTTTAAGTACTGTCAGTGAAAGAATTATTTTCTAATTTGGGGATCATTATAAGAATTAATATTCTTTAACATCACAGAGTTTGTGGTAATTTTTTACAACTTCATTATAATAGACCACTTGAACTACAGCAAAGCAATTTTAGTCCATGAAAAGAAAGTTCTTTGGCAGTGGAACAAACGATGAAAGAAATTGTAAAACAATTACCAACCTCTTAGTAAGAGTTAGATGACTTAGGGAAACTCTGCATCTCTAAAACGATTGTGAACTTCAGGTAACTCATCACGTAGGGGTTCAATCAACTGTTACATCTTCTGTCTGTCCTTATTGAATGTAATAACAAAACATCAGCAGTGCTGTAAAACCAGAAGCTAACAGCACTTCCTGAACAGTTAGGATTTACACCCTGTGCCCACTGGACTCAGAAGTGATGACTTGGGTTTTGGTGACTGATTTTGTAAGCCCAGATGGGATAGGCATCTTTTGAACACTTCCGTCCAATTCTAATCTCATTCAAATTTGATGGTGGTTATTTTCATAGTAATAATCAAAGTATTTTACCTATGGAAGTCTTCACACATTGAATGAAATGTTCATTTCTGAAAGTGCTGATTTGCATTTAAACCAGGTGAGGTTTATCTGTCTCCTCATCATTGGCATTCTGTATGAGTAATGTGTACATATATGCGATATCAAACTGCACAAGTGCAGATATGACTCCTCTAAACTCGGAGTTCAGTGTTTTCCTAATTACTTACAGGCTATTGAGATTAAAGCAACAAGATCTCTTTTGTGTTAAACAAGAAGCTCACATTCTTTACTCATGAGCTACTCTCCTTTTTCCCTCTTGATGATCACAGGCAACATTCTTGCAAACAGACGTCCCAGTCCATCCCCCTCTGTAAGAAAGCCTTTGTAACTTGTGGTTGACCTAATTGTGCAGCGACAGCACTGCTGCTGCGAATCTGGGGAGATCCCCAGTGCAGCACCCATGTGGGCTTAGCAGTGTCTGCAACCTGAAGCAGGATATAAGTAAGCAGCAATGCAAGGCTTTGAAGGACTCTCTCCAGTTTCACGTGGGGTTGAGATGTCCCATGGAGACTTCAGAATAGCCATGACCGTGGACCTATTTCTACACACTTTTCAATATCATACCCCACCTGATGCCAGTGAATGGGGTCATGTTACTGAAAAAACAATCTTGGCATTGTTATAAATTTGAAAACTCAGTGTTCTGTATAGAAATGTTTCAATAATAAGTTATCTGTGGCAGTTGTTATTTGTTCAATCTTGAAGTACTTGCTGAATACTCTTTCTTAACCTGGATATGTCTGCATGAGGTCCTGAGGATCAGAGCCTGAATTTGTCTTAGTGTTATGACAGAGGAAAGAGAAGAAAATGTTGAGATTTTTCTTCATTCAACCAACAAAAAACCTCAGTAGTGCCATCATTGTGGTCACACTGTGTTAGTGTGGGGTGGTTTTCTGCATGTGCATCCCTCAGAGAAAAGAAAAAGCAAAAATTGCATATCTGCTACTAAATGTTACCTTGTTCTCCATGTAGAATTAGAGAGTTTTATAAAGTATTTTCTGACTCCTGAAGACAAGACCACTCAGTAATGTTGAGGCAGGTTTTTTTCATGTCATGTATCATTACCCAGTAATGCCCATCCCATCTTCAGTTTGCACCAGTGAAGGCTTAATCAAGCATGTAGGAGGAAGAATAGCTCTTACTTAATCCATCCAAGAATGGCTCAAATTTGAAACGGGTGTTTTAGTGCTGCTCTTAGCTGAAACAAGGTTGTTAACATGACACAGAACCATCACAGTCGTGTTTTATATGTGTGCTTGCACATTCAGACAAGTAGTAGTGGCAATCAAAATGGTTTGTCTCAGCCAATAACTCTGTTCAGTGCCATGCGTTAGCTGTGTTAAAAATTCATGAATCGTCTTGGTGAAGATAAAAGATAGGGAAGCACTTTGTCAAACTGATAGGCTTGAAGAAAGGGAGACATTTTGGTTTTCCTTGAGCATTGGGAATTTAATCATTGAGTAGAAAGATGTCTATTTGTGTATCCATGCTTTGGGATAAAACTGCTGTTAAATGAGGTTCTTATTCTGGACTGGGTGATTCAGCTGCCAAGATCCAGATGTAACAGGGATCAATTCACCCGTGGACTCTGATAATAAGAGATTGGTTTTTATTTTGTTCATCAACATGTGGGGACAGTGGGCTGGGAGTGGGGATCCTGCTGCAGAGCAGGGAGAGACTTGAGTGTTGTTAGAACTGCAGTAGGCAAGTAGGTCTCTGTGACCAAAAGGATCTAAATCCCTGAGCAGAAAGATGCAGGAAATAGTTGCAGGCAGGCAAGAAGAGGATGAGGAAATGCGAGAGACAGCGAGGGAGGAAAAGGCTGCCCCCCTTGTGTCAGGATGTGGGAGTAGGTACTCGGTTATAAATTGCTATGCCAGCTATAGGGTGGAGGTCATTTATGGCATCCATCTGACAATAGATTTGTCATGTGTTACAGAGAGGTCTCTTTGCATCGAGGTGTATATACTGCATTGTGCATTACTTCAAAATCTTCCCATGTGCTTTCACTCTTCAATTTCCACTCTTTAAATTGATTTCTTTGTTATCCTACTTTGTCCTGGTTTTAACATATTGTAGCTTTTACTAATGTTTGTTACTGGGCTTTTTTTGTTCCTCTAAAAGCCAAGAAGCCATATACTCATACCTGTTTGTTCACTGTCTGTTTTTGTGGGGTTTTATTATTTGATGTTCAATGTCAAATTATTTATATTTATCCTTCATGTTGGTGTTTTCCTAACTGTAGTTCTGTCATAAGCATACTCAAATCCATTCAGTGGCACATCCTTAGTTCCTGCAATTGCCATTTTTAAATGGAACAATATCTGAGACTATATTCAGAATCTAGAACTAATGTTACAGAAAATAAGGTCAAAGAAATCAAATAACATTGCTTCCAAAGTTGCAATAGAGTCTTTGGATCATCTTCCATCATTAATATCAATGCTTGACAGCACTTAAAAGTTTAATCATGATTTGTAACCCTCTGAATTTTATTGCTTCTGCTGTCGGAAATCAATTTCAGTACTTAATGGCATCTTGTAACCTCAGTCAAGGAGAATGTTGGCTGGATTTTTATTCTAGTTTTACTTGAAGCTTCACTGCTAAGCTATATCCTGACAAAATTATTTCAGTGACATTCTTTGACAAAGCTGTTTTCAGTTCTCTGACTTAAAGAAAATACTTTTGTCTATACAATGTAATTCAGAAGTATTTCTCTCTGTTGATCATTTTATTGAGCTATAATTTCATGTATGCTTCAAAAAGTTGTAGATTCTGAGCCTAAAATACAGTGAAGTGTATGTTTAATCTTAGTCACACTTGCAGACCTGGGCCTTCTCATGTAATTAACATCCACCACAAGTGTCTGGAAGATTAGACCATAAACTGTTGTTTAATCTTCCTTGTTGCTTACTGAGGTTCACAAAGAGAATGGAGCACACTTATAATTCCAAATTAAACATTTAGATTAGTCTTTATTGATTCCTTTTGATCAGGAGAAGTGTGTTTAGACTTGATTCTATGTTTCGTCACTGAGTAATTTCAGTCACTGAAATTACTGACCTGGTTGGGAGCTCTCCTTTATGGCACAATTGGCAGGATGAAGTTGAGTACATTTCTTAAGGGAAATTAAAATGGTATTTTTTATCAAAAAACACAAAAGGGGCTAGCTTATAGGAACCAAACTAAAACAGGGTACAAGAAACTGTACTGCGTCTACTCTCCTCTCAAAATTTGCAGCTTTTAATAGAATTAAACATGCAAAGGGCATCTCCCTTGATCTCCTTTATAAATAACTAAACATCAGAAAAGTTTCTGCTTTAAGCATGGTACTGTCTACTTTTCTGTACACTTATTAGCAGATTTTGTATGCTTTGAAGAATAGAAAATTGTTATTCTCCCACTTAACGCAAAATCGAAATTGAAGGGTGATAAAATCAGTGACACCCACTGGGCCAGCAGTAGATCTAGTTTACCAGTTAAGTGTCCTGACGGGGAAATGCTGCCTGGTTTTACTTGTTTATAGACTTCTTATTGGAAATGTCATCTGTTTGGCAGAATAGAAGAGAAATAAAAAGACTATGTTGCCATAAGGAATAACAGTAGTGATTTCTTGAACCACGTCATTTAAACTTGAGTCTAATTCCTCAAAAAACTGTCCCTGGAAAATTGTTTCTTCAGAGAATTTAGGAAACTGATTTGCTATGAAGTTTGTAAGACCCAAACTCCACAGGACCAGCATAGCAAACCACTTCCCTAAAAGCAAAGGACATAATTTTTGTCACTTTTCAAATCATCTTTATCTTATATACAAATACTGAGCAGCCTCCCACCATTTCTAATGTATTTCATGTGGGTTTTTCCAATTACAAAGGGACGGCTCTCTGATTTATGTACTGATGACTTCCAGCTAACTTTCCTTGTTATATTTCATTTAGAGAGCCTGCTGTCTGCACATGATAATGTTTATGTAGTGGATGACACGGTTCTGGAGCTATCGGAGGTGGAAGAAACGGCGTCAGAAAGCAGCTGTTTTGCATCAGAGGACACCACAGAGGACTCGGGTGTTGTGAGCTCCCCGTCTGACATTGTATCTCTGGATTCCCAAAATGACAGTATGAAGTTGAGAGACATGAAGCTGGTCAATGGCTACATGGAGCCAGCTGAGGCGGATGCAGTGTGTGGCACAGAGATGTGCCCTGTACGGAACGCCTACTGCGGCAGCGTGGGACCTGACAGTGCTCCTCTGAGGTAAGTATTTACTTGCCACCAGCACTTGGAAAACATCTTGCATGTCCTCCTGGTAGGGACTCATTTAAGAAAACCAACTTATACTTTCTTCTGCTCTTTCATAAACCAGTACCAATGCCAAGTGACTCCTCCCAGTGAAAAGCTCACTGTCAAATCCCCTCCAGCGACACACTTGTAGCAACAGGCAAAGGTCACTTTTTTGTTTGAACTTGTAGTTACATTTCTTGCAAAATACCACTGCCCTCCAGAGTTGATTTCTTCAAGGAGTCTGAAATAATTTTGTTGCAGTTTGGTTTATTTTCTACTTCTGATAGCACCTGAAGTGTTTAAAATATTACTGTTTATCGATCCAGAAAAATGACATGCAGGCCACATAATGGAAAATTCAAGCCAACGAAAGCCAGGTGGAAAAAGACTGTATGCAGGGACCTTTGGAGATTGGTTTGGAAATGTTTGCATGCATATATATATATATGTATGTTTATGTATCTGTTCACCTAATGCTAACCTCCACTGGTGCTGTACTTTGGAAAGCATATTTCCTTTTTTTCCCCCTTCTTTTTTTTTAGCATAAACAAACATTCTTCTGCAGTTTTTGCAAGAAAATACGAGAACCTGGAATTTACCTAGAAACTGCCTTCAAGCACAAATGACTCTGACACTGTTTGTTTGCCAAAACTCACATAGCTGGTGGCAGGGCTGCAAAGGGAACCAAAATTTATAGGACTTTGCAAATACAAACTGGCCAAATAGGAAGCTGTGCCTCCAGCAAGGAGGGTGGCCTGGTAATACTGACAGGGATCCGCTCTGTGTGATGCTGCAGAGTCATGGGACAGGGGCCAGAAATTCCTCTGAATTCTCAGTT
Source organism: Aphelocoma coerulescens (assembly GCF_041296385.1). Classification (NCBI taxonomy): domain Eukaryota; kingdom Metazoa; phylum Chordata; class Aves; order Passeriformes; family Corvidae; genus Aphelocoma; species Aphelocoma coerulescens. The sequence continues at coordinate 95,503,373 of NC_091015.1, read as the reverse complement.
GACATGAAGTCTGTGCTTTCTGGTCTCTCTCCATTCAGCTGCTAATCTGTAGCCCCTTCATAAAAGCGTGTATCATGACCTAGTTATTTCCATCCACACATTTCTGAGTGTGAACTTCATCTTGGATCATGCAGTGGGTGATAACCTAGGGATAAATTAGACCAAAGTCAGTATTTAACCTACTGGAATGATCTTGGGGTTTTTCTTTATCCATCAGTATCAGTGGGGACAAGGTCAAGCCTCCCTTAGATACTTGCTCCACAACACATTTTTCTTGTGATTTTTCCTTTTGCAGTGTCTTAGGTCCTGATGCAGTTTCTATTGGAAGGATTAGATAGGCTGGTATCGTAACTGCAATTAACATTCCAGACCTGATCCAAAAAAGCAACCCATTAATTTCAGTAGGCTTAGATTGGTCCTTTTGAGTTAAATAGGCTGTCCCAACTTTCCTCAAAATGCAGGATCTAAAGTGGTTTGAAAAATACACATGTACATTCGGTGGGGAAGGAAGAAGTTAGCATTTTGTTGACCAAAGACATCAAAGCAAAGCCCTGTAATAACAATACTAATCAGCTACAATTTGGGGGGAACTTTTTCTGGTTTTTTAATCAAATAAAAGACTGACCACAGGTCACTGTGATGCACTTCCTCTTGAAAGGCAGTATTCCCTCCATCTTTCACTTCAGCCAAAGATATATATTATGTCCATGGCATTCAGATTTACCTTTGCCACACACACAAAATATTTCTTAGTTGAAAAGAGTGCACAGAGAAGAGATAGCAGGATGTGTCATAAACTGTCCAGCAGGACTGCTGTCCAGGGGTCTTGCTGAGCCAAAGGAGTGCAAGCTGGAAGGATAGTGTGATGCACTGCCCATTGCAGTCAGGGAGGTGCTGAGAGGCCAGTGCTGTAGTGTCCTGTCAGTGGGCCCCCAGTTCAAGAGAGAGACTGGAAAACTGAAGAGGGTCCAGAGGAGAGCCACTGAGGGAGCTGGGACACTGGAGCATGCCAAGGTATGAGGGGGATGGGAGGCAGCTGGGTTGTTCACCTTGGGAAAGCAACGTTGGTAAGGAGGGACCTGGTTGCAGTCTTTCCCTAACAAAAGGAGGACTATGAGGTTTCTCAGGCATACACTGTGAAAGGACAAGAAGCAATTGTCACCAGCTGCTCTAAAGGAAATAAAAATTAAATATGAGGAAAATCCTCAAAATGGGAATGGCTAAGCAGTGGAAGAGGCTTCCCAGAGAAGTCAAGGAATCTCCATGTCTGGAGATTCTCAGAACTCAGCCAGGCAAAATGTTGGGCAGCCTGTTCTAGTTTGAAATTAGCCCTGCTTGGAGCAGGAGGTTGGGCTAGGCTTCCTACTTGCTTTTTTTCTGTGATTTTATCATGCTAAATATTCTCTATTTAGCTAATATATCTATAATTTTAAAAATGTGTTTGGGACTGAAATAGGAGACAGTTGTTGTTGTTTGGGGAATGCAGTTATTTTTCATAAATACTATTTATTTTTTAGGTTCTGGGACAGCAAAATTGCTCCAGATCAGCTTAAGGATATACAAAACACTTAACATTTGTGATGTATTTTAATCTTATGTCAACAACCACTTATATTGACACTATAGTGTTGCTGGGAGTAATATCTTTTAAAATTTTATGCTCTGAATGTTCCAGTAATATTTGAAGGTAAATCCAATTCCACTCCTAACATATCTTTGTAAACAAAACAGCTTTGAAAATTGTGCTACCCTCAATCCTTTTGAGGTCAAGCTGCTAAGTTTTTAAAAGCCACTTCCTAAGTGTTTAAAAAAGGGAAAAAAAGTAGGTTTTTAAAACTATTTGCATCAAATTCTTGTTTTAATCAGATATAAATCAATTCTTAGTACAGTTTTGAGTACAGCCAAATTTGGAGAACATCAATTTCCATTTTCACTGTCAGAACAACTGCCACCCTGCTAGTAAAATGTGTTGGGAGCTCAGAAATTTTACATAGTTCTTTGATGAATGGACTACTTTCAGGACCAAACCAGCCTCTTAAATCCCCAGACAAGTCAAAATGCACTTCATGTGAACAACCAATACCAAGCTATACAGAGTTTTAAGTACATTTCATAAGCTACAAAATTTAAAGGGAAATTTTACACAGTTTACTCATTCCTTTCTATCTTCTACTTGGTACACTAGTGATCTAAACTCAATTCTAAAAGGAAGACAAGAGCAAAGAAATCGGAAGAACATTCTGCTACTGTAAAGTAGTAGGGGTTAGCAGCAGTGAGACTGAGTTCTCCTTGAATCTGAGCTCCACTGAAGCCAGAAATTTTATTTAGTGACTAATTTGGCTAAGGCTTGGGAAAAAAAGGTTAATAAGAATAATGGAAACATTTAGGTTGTCATTTTAAATTGTAAAACTGACTAAAAATTGGGCTTTTCACCCAGTGAAATAACTAATTCCTAGGAATTAATAATCATTTACTAAAATGATTTTGTACTAAAATCATTTTGTACTCTGTGGATTGTGAAAAGTACCCTTAAAGTGGAAGCAAATTATATTTGGAGTGTGAAGGGCTGTGAAAAAAGTCCAGGCAGTATTTTGCCCATTCGCTGTGGAGAACTGCGAAGAAGAGCAGAATCAAGTCCACAGTTCTTACCTAGGCTTGCTCCAAAGGGTTAGCCTGTGCTCCAGATCAAGAATATTTTTCCATGTTGCTTCCTTTAATTAGCTGTATGTTTAGTTTTAAATTAATTTTTCTTAGCGTTTCTGGAGTTGTTTTCTGGATGTCCTGGGTGGTCTCTGTGTGGCAGTAATGCCTGATAGCATTAGAATATCACATCAGGGTCTTCATCTGCTGCTGAAGTCAAGGAAACTTGTGAGCATTTAAGGGTACAGTCTCTGACATGGGATATGTTTGTCAGCACATTGCAGGGTAAGAGCGTGGCCAGGTCAGAAATTACACCAAGCACGGGCTTTGCACAAACGAATATGAGAGCACAGCAGAGCTCAAATCTCCTTCAGCTCCCAGAGCACAGAAACAGAAATTTCTAAAAGAAGGTACATGTGTTCCAGGGTTTCCAAGCTCAGGTCTTTCCTCCTCTGTTTTGTTTTCCTGTACATGGGAGCAACTTGCAAATGCACTCTTTTTTGTTTGGTTTGGTTTGGTTTGGTTTGGGGATTCTTGTTCGAGCAATCATAATCTAAATACACATAACTACTTAGCAATTAAAATATCAAAACAAATACCAAAACACTCTAGTTCTACTCTTAGCTCTGCCTTTAACCTGTTAAACCATCTTGGTCTCGCCTCCTGTGAGATCCCCTTCTGCCACTGACTGGTTTTTTACAGTAAAAACCATTACACAGCTATCATATCTCACAATACATTTGTACAGTGCCTGGTGGAGCAGAATCCAGACCTCAGCTGGAGGTGCCAAGGGCTAAACCCGTATAAATAATTGACTACATGCAACGTTCGGCTGTGAATGTTTTAATATTAACTGCTGAGTCTGAGCATTGTACTACATAGTTCTCTTTATTCATATCCTTTCTTACAGTTGATGTCTTTGTATTATGTATCTGTTCACCAAATTTTAATATATAGTGTTAAATGAGTAACAAGAAAACCACAGAGAAGCTGAAATGTTGCTTATGTAGCAGTAAGTGCATCTCATGATCTCACAGTGTTGCAACCCTGTCCTCCCATACCCCCTCTTTTCCCATCCCTTGTGTGGTGTCATCACGCAAGCTCCTAGGGGCAGGGATCAGACAGTTTTATACGCCTGTACAACATCGTGCACACCTACTGTCTGGAGCTTTATAAATAATTACACATTAAAAATTATGTTAAAATAATATTATTAGGGATGCTAGGTCATGTGCTCGAAGTTAGGTAACTTCAATATTAAGACTCTGTGTGTAATCTTAGATTCCCTCCTTTTAACCTCAGCTCCCCCCTTTTGTACAGTATGATAACGTCTTCGGATAAAGTGATGGAACTCAATTTTATTTTCTTTCTAAGTTTTAGAGCTCAATTAATAAAACAGACATACCAATGTTCACTCAGTTCAAATTCTCATCTGGAGACTTAATTTCCTTTGGCTCTTTTTATCTTCCTCATTGCAGTAGTATTCACATGCCATGCAGACTTTCATTCGTTTCTCTGCACAGTGCTCATGTGATATGAAGAGCTGGCATTTTCCTGTTTTAGGGAAGGAAACCTGATGGGCAGAGAGTCAAGGCAGAGTAGTGAACAGTTAGAGCATGAAGGACCACCTTTTTTTCAGAGGACTGAGCATTAAATAGAATTTCATGTATCAGAATGCAGCTCTCCTTTTCCTCCAAACTCTGTTCTTGGAAGAAATTTAAACATTTTGGTTGGAATAAAATAATAGTACAATTATGGGCATGTTATAAATTGTCCTGTGGACTGTCACCTCACAGAGGTGTGTAGTTCTCAAATTTACAAGCAACTGAAATCAGTGTTTTAAAGGGGGTCACTCTTAAGAGTGGTTCTGCTGGCCTGTCTCGGACAAGGAAAAACACTTTAAAATACCAGACTTTTTTTTTTTTAATTCTGAAAGGTTTTAAATTTATTGATATGTTTAAGAAATAAAAGTATCTTAAAATGTGAAGGGAACTTTGTAGTTATAAAGATAGAAATGAATACAGGCCTGTGTGAGGAGAAAAGACAAAATACCTTCTAAATGTCTGAAAGGGATTTTTCCCCTCCCTTGAGTGTCTGCTTCAGTAGCCATGAGAGAGGAATATTTTTTCACGTACAGCTAGCAGAGGACATAGGGTGGGGGTGGGGGAACCTTCCAGAGATCAGTTCGTGCAGTGGGTCTGGCTAGAGATAATCCCATTTCCTCCCTTTCTCTTGGAAGAATTTGTTACCTTTGGCTCTGGTCAGGGTAGCTGAAGCTACTGGGAGGACAGTCCTCTTAGTTACCAACCTGAGAGATACTTGCTGTTTGCTACTAAACTGTTCAGGTTTTGAGAAGTTAGTTTAAAACAAAAACTTGAAACGATAGGGGTGGGTGAACCTGTTCTGCTTAATTTTCAGTCCATTCAAATTCAAATGTTACAGGGTTTTGTATTCCACTTGGGAAGGACAGGACAGAAGGAGAAGTCAGCAGCTGGAGAGAATTCGGCCTGGGAGCTGGTCAGAGGAAATAAAAATAGTGAATGGCAGAAGGCAGGAAGGAAAGATAAAAACTGCAGTGAAAAATAGCAGTGTGTGTATATATTATATATACCTCTGTGCACAAACACATTCTGTATAATTACTTGTCTCTTTTAACTGTCTCTGAGAAACAGGAGGAAGTTTAGTTCTGTTATTTCTCTATAGGATAGGTTTTATTTTAACTGGGTAGGCATGTTTTACTTTTTTGAAAACAGTTTCAAGGGGTAGGAAGGTAGAGAAAGGGTTAAAGTGACAGGGAGAACCTCAGGGATGAAAAATTATTTAATTAAGACCCAGATGTCTGACAGATTTGCAAGCCTCTGCTTCTTACATAGTTTTCCTTCCTTATCTCTGGCTTTCCCTTTCCCCTTGTTCCAGAAAACTCTTTAAATTTGGATACTTTTGTGCACTTTTTTGCTGGCAGATCTTCATGGAGGAAAGATATTGTGGATTTTATGGTTAAGTAATGGATACTCGTAGTTGTTCTAGGCCAAGAATACTGATTAGTCTTTCTGTTAAACTCACCCACTGGAAAAATACTCTATTCTTTGGAGTTGCAGAGTATTTTAAATATTAGAGAGCGCTTGGGTTGCTGAAGGCCTGGTACTGGTTTCCAGGAGAGAAAGGCTCTGGTCCTTTTCTGTTTCTATTTTTCCATGTAAATCAAGAGAAGTTATTTAATTGTGCTATCTTTTAACTTGCAATGTTACATTGCACAGGTAATGTGGCTGTATTAAGCTCTAAATCATGCTAGTCCACTTTCCTGCCTATTTCTGGCAGTGCTGTCTGCCTGTGGGCTTTCCTGTTGAGAAGCTGTTGCCAGAGGAGGGGGAGTGGGGGCATGAATCCAGCTGTATAGCAACTACAAGCTGTTGCTTATGCAGCAGGACCCTGGCACTGACATATGTCAGGGCACTCTGGAAGCTTAAATCACCCTGGTATATAACGAGCTTAGAGATTTCTAACATTAAAACACAAAATGATACTATACAAAAGCATATTCGTTTGCTTTCTGTTTAGATTCCTGACCAGTAACCATGGAGGAAAATTGTAAAAGGACCATAAACCCAGCTGCTGTTGAAAAATTGCTTCGTTTTCCTCCTTGCCTCTATTTGCAAGTTCTTGTTGTTAATTGGGTGGCAGTATATATGAAGTCACTACTGGACCTGTGTATTACAGGACTGAAAAATCGTTAAATTCAATATCTGATGACTTTTATTCAGCACAGATACAAATGCAGCGTAAAGACCTTTGTTTGATGTAGTCCCACAGACCTAGAAACAGAACACAAAGTAAAAATTGAATGGAAATGATGCCTGTACCTTGCTCTCAAAAATATGTGCAGCCTTTTTTTACTGCCTATCTAAGAACATAAAAAAGAAGGTTATCTGGTATTCAACAGAATATGACCATGTGCTTTTTCCCTTTCCTAGTTGCCTGCCACTTCAGAACTCATGCTTCTAACACAAGTGATGACTTTGCTATCTAACTATATTGGTTGCTCGGTCGACAACTTTAGAATTTTAACAGGCTTTGGTTAAAAATTCATTCTCAAGTTCACAGGAGGCAGTAGAAATGGAAAATATCACCAGTCAGGTCATGGCTTAGGTGACTAGAAAGTCCAGCGCTTACACTAGCTGCTCTCCTGCTGCAGTTATATTACTTCCTTGAAAAGAAATGAAAAAAAAGTTACCTAGCCTAAGAAATGCAAAGAATGGGAAAACGGTCTCTAAGATTGTAGAAACCATTGGTTACTCCAGAAAACAGTTACCTCCACTTTTGAAGAGTACTTCACCGCATCACTCACAAAAATGAATATATAAACACCCTGAGTTTACTTAATGCCATGTTTCTGGCCTGATTGAGTAGCAAGTTGTTTTCAAAAGGCTTCTTTTAGCCATAGCCATAGCATTTAGCCATTTAACTTTTTAGCCATACTTTTTATGACTTAAAATCCTTCAATATCAGTCTCTTCTTTAACACCCACCTTGATATATACACAAGGTAGAAGCATTTCTCTTCGCAGCATTTGTGTGTGAGGTGAATATCATGGATTCATTTTAAAGAGGACAAATTTGGATACATAAAGATGGGTTAATGTAATTCCCCAGTACCAGACTGGGACGACTGGGACAACTGTGAGAGCTGGGAGGGGAGCCTGAATCCTTCAAAACTCAGTCCTTGGAACTGGAGTAACCATGTCAGTTTTCCATGTTGGTCAGTCCCTCTTAGCTGCCCAAGGCACATGTGAGAAGCTGAATGCTCTCAATGTGCCTCACAGTTGTCACTACATCCTTGCATGTCCTTCTGCACCAGAACTCCTAAGAAGTGCTCAGAGAGACTTGGGTCAGTTTTATCATTTATGGACCCTGCTTTGACTATAACAAAATGGCAGCTTCTCTCATTGAAAATCCCTTGTCTTACCACTAGTTTGGGTTTCTTTTAATGCAGCGTTTCCAGCGAGTTTTATCAGAGACATTTCTCTCTTTCTTAGAATGTAAACCTTCTCATAAATGTATGTCTCCCATGGCACTAATTTGGTAAAATGCTGCTGTAAGTTTCATTTTGTCTCCAACTGCGCAAATGACTGCCAAGGAGTAATTTAGGCGTTATAGCCTGAGCTCAGTGGAACATTAAATGCTGTAGTTTAGTAGTCACTTTGCTTCGTTCTGTGCTCTTGCACAAATCTCTGCTAATCTACATAAGTAATACGTGCGCAGGCTTCCAGGAACTGTGCACATTTGCCATTTTGAGCTTGGGCTAAATGCTCACCAGTGCTGTATTTTTAGCACCTCATGTTTTAACCAGGAAGGCAGCGTGAAGGTTATCAAGTTCTTCCCTAAGTCAAAAAAAAAAAAAAAAAAAAAAAAGCATGTATGAGAAAATACCACTGGTAATGTTTATCCAGAATGTAAAACATGGTATCAGAATAAGCCATATTTTTCTTGGCTTCTGGCCAGAACAGCTGTCAACAAAAGAAAAGTGTATGGGCTTAGAAGGGAAGAAGACTATGGAAAAAAAAATTTGAGGCCCTTTTGTTTTCCTTTTCCTGTGAGAAAGAGTCTTCTTAGACATATTTTTAAGTCATGTGAGCTACTGGAAACTACCAGACCTTCACCTCACAAAACACATAGCCTGTTCTAAATTCCCAGTGGTAAGAATTTTAAGAAAAGCCTTTATGATTAATCTATACCTTCTGGCTTGCTTTTGTAGGTGAGTTTGGAGATGCATTGAACAGTAGCTCTTTCAGAGATTTAGAAATACAAAAGAAAAGATCTGCTTTTTCTGAAGCTCCCTCTGTAGCAGCAAATAAGAATCCTTTCATTTGCACTGCATTGTTCTCTTTCCTTCAGAAGAATTTTGTGAATTGGATAATACTATCCCAGTTGTCTAAGTAAGGAGATTGAAGCAAAGATTGAGAGGCAAATTATGTATAGTCACTGCATAAGTGCGCAGGGGATAATGAAAGAGACCACTGCTGACTGTTGTGCCCAGCAAGGAGAGGATAATTTTGCTATGAGGAGTCATTGAAAGATTCCCACTGATAGACATGAGAAAAGAACAGTTCAGTGCAGTGCAGTGCAGTGGACCTACACTCTGTGTTTGAAGCCCAGGAATGCGTGTTCCCATCCCAAATATGTTTTTCTAGATAAATTTCCCATACAATTCTCAACCCTATTATTTCCTGTCGAAATTCCAGCACCGACAACCTTAGTAGTACAGATTTTGGTTATATTGTAGAACAATCCATCAATAGACAGCAAAATACAATCAGGTACCAAAAAGGTGGTGAGCTGTCATCGCCTCCATGAAATTAGGTCTCATGAGTTTACAAATTTTTCTTTCAAGGCTTTGGAAACAACTTGTCCACAATAGGTCAGAGTCTCAGTGTCACTTACTTGCCTCCATCTGTGTACAACTATTCTGAAGGACCAGCTTTGTAAGGAAGAAAGTGGTATTTGCTTTCCATGATGCATAGACCTGTTGCTTAGCTGGTGCACAGTTTGAATGATTCTCCCATTCAAAATGCTCTCTCTGAGTTTGCAAATAAATTGTTTTAAAATGCACTCAGAGGAGAGTATTTTTTAATAATTTTATGAAACTTTCCACTGCAAGAACAATATGAAATTCAATTAGTTCATTCTTTCTGACATCTTCACATTGAGGGTTTTGTTTGCCAGTCTTCTCTCCCAATTTAAATGTTGCAGTAAGCGTAAATCTTTTTGTCAGATGGCTCAGATGAGTAATCTCATTGATTTGTGTGTGTGTGTGCACCTCAGGGTACAGAGGGACTGCAGTCCTACAGCGCCAGGTGCCTGCACTGAAGACTGTAACTGATTTGCACCACCATCCTCATAATCCATCAGGGGGAAATTCAGTTCACCATGAATCTTGCGGTGTGGATGTTGAACCTGAGCATCATTAGGTCACATTGGCTTGTGGGCATGTTCAGGGCCTGTCAAAGCTCAGGTCAGTGGCAGGTATTGGAAAAAATTTTATTCCAGTCACAGAGCACCCTGTCTCTTCCTCTGCATTTAAAAACAACCCATTCTGATTTCTGTCTTAGATTCCAGTTTAGGAAACCTCTTAGTCATATATCAAGCCTTGTTGTCTTGAATTAATCCCATCTGTGTATTCAGATACACAAGAACGTGTGTATGGCAGTTTTGGAAGGCTTCCTTGGAGGTGTACCTTGTTGTTTTTATCAATACCACATACGTGAACTCAGCTCTGTAAGTGCAAGGCAGTTTAGGTAAAAGTACAGGGATCAGGCTGCAGAACTACTACGAAAGACATGAAGGAGAGTTAAATGCTAAATAAATAATGAACTAAAATAAAATAAAATACCTGATGCTTCAACAAGTGCTTTCAGTTGCTCCTGGTATGAGCAAGGGGAAAATCAAACAATAAAATAGCAAAAAATGAAGCTACGTTGTTGGACACAATTTAAATCAATGTCAGGAGATGTCCCTGAATTTTTATTCAGATTGCTATCTTAAAGGGAAGAAGAAAAATGGCGTTTTTCAGGTAGTGTTTGGTGAACTAACAAAAAGATCTGTCATCTTTTATTGTATCTCTGTGATTCAGGGTATGATCTTGAAAAGGGCAAATCTGCTTCACCCACCTTGGGATAGTTGTAAGTGTGGCTAGAATGGAAAGCTACTTTTTCAACAGGCTAATCACAGAGGCAGAACTTAGATACAGTGTCATAGACCACAACATCTTAAGTTCAGGTGAGGTAACTGAAAGAAATAAATTGTCCAATGTGAAATTCTCATTTCAATGATTTAGATAAAAATGTTTTGATCAAGATTTTTCTCTCTAAGAAAAAGGAGGACTGTTGTGTACAAGGTTGCCATATGGGTTGTTTTACAGTTTTTTAAATTTTAGTAATTTTTGTTAGGATTTTAGTTTGTTTCATTTTCTTCTTCTTTTCTTCTTTTAATAGGCCAAAGCAACACTTGGCAGTCATTCTGATTTCAGACTTGTCTTAGGTCATTGTACAGCTTCATCAGTTTTCTGCCAAAATCAGGTCCCTTGATATGTTTCATTAGAAACTCCTCTCATTCCCTCCCACACCTCAAGACGCAGAGTGATTGTCTAACAGTACTTTGACTGTATTTATTTTTCATTATCATGCAATTTTTATTTAATTAATGTGTATATGTATTGTTACAGTGCGTGCACAGGATGGTTAGTGGTCTGCCTTAAAATTGTATGGATATGCAAAACCTTTGTCCTGGCATATGCTGTGTTTCTGCAGTCCAGCTGAAGTGTGTACTTCACACTGAAGCCAGACCATTTCTTTGCAGGCTTTATTAATCTTAATCTTTTGATTGTCGGCACACTGAGTATGCTCAGGCACCACCAAGATCCTTCCTAGATGTGGATGTGTCACTGTGGTGGTGTGTATCTCTAAGGCTACACATTTTTCATACTTTGGGGAATGGGTTTCAGAACCCCAGTGGAAGCAAAGGGGCTGAAATTACAGTGTGTTTCAGAGCAGCAGTGCAAAGTGAAAGAAAGGGGACAGACCCAGTGATTTTCTCCTCTTTCCTTTAGCAGGCAAGATGAAGCAATGGCTTTGGCTAAGCATGAGAATGAAGATCCATTCATTGCAGCACAGCTCCAGCAGACTTTGGCTGACCTGGATGAAGATTTAGAAGGTAGGAAAGCGTGTGTGACCTCTGAAGTACAAAACACAGAGACACAGCTAGTAGATGCAGAATCAAACTGTACTCTTGAGACCACCCGTATGTTTCTCACTAAGATCACTGGGAACAGCTTATGGTAGAATGTGGTCCCCCCAAAGTGGCTCCTTTGCTTCAGGAGCAGACACCCTTTATAGGCTCACACTGAATATTTTTCAAGCTGCATATCAGACTGTCATTATATTTCAGAGTCTTTTACCAAAAACAGATAACAGCACTCTATGGACACATTTTATAGGCCAAATTTAGTATAATTTCATTGACTTCAGTGACGTTAAATCAGTTGTGAATTTAGCTCTGTGTTTAATGAAGAATCTCTCTGTTTTTATCATAATGAAGTGGAAAAGGATGGAACATTTTTGTATCCAGTGCCTCCTCTGTGTTAAAAGGCATATTTAAAAGTTAAAAATGGGAAAACATGAAAGAGTGGGAAGAGATAAAATGTCATATTGTGTTCCTCTTTTTCCTACTGTGAATTAAAAATACTTCTCTATTATTGGTTTGTCAACAAGTGACATTGAATACGTTTTTTTTTTACTTCCCATCTTCATTTTAATACTTCTGCAGTGGACTTGAGTCTGATTTGATTTCTTGTGAGTACTCAGACACAGCCATTCCTTAACTTCTGTGTTGTAACCTTTGATTTATACCACCAAATTTGAGAGGATATATAGCCCTGTTGCACAATGAGGCTTCTGGAGTCACTGGTAATAAAGAGTGAGAAGAATGGAGAAAAAATAAAAGTACCGTTTCTTTGTTTGCTTGCTCAAGGAAATCCTTCAGCTGGGCTGTTATTACTAACCAGGTCTGGGAAACATAATTTGGAGCTGCTTGCTGTTTCTCAGAAATGTTTCTCCTTTGGAGTCATGTGGTGAAATGTTTATCACTGAGATAAGTTAGTCAAAGATAAGGTATGAACAATAGATGAAATCCTGCTTTCAGCTGCATTTGTGTGTTTCCCACTGGCTGAACCAGGAGGACTGCAGGAGTATTTTGCCGATCCTAATCAGCAACCAGACAATAAGAAGGACCGAGAAATCTCCTTTTTTTTGTAATAAAGGCATTAAAAAATGCCTGTTACTTTTAGTGTAACTAAAATAGCTGGTTTGCTTATGCTTGTACTGTCTGTTTGTGTAATTTATAGTCATGTTGCCTAAATACTGCCTACAGGTAACATTGTATGTGTATTTTGTAGCGGTGGATGGTGTCAGTAACTCTGACTCCGACTACACCAGTGAAGCCTTGAACCTACGTATAAGAAAAGTTGAGGCCACCCAAGATGTTTCCATTTCTGTTCCAGTAACAATCATAGATGATGCTCCAGAAGTTAGCACCTCTAACTCAGATGAAAATCAAGAGGTGGAGATTAGGGTTTCACAGAATATCTCAGATGACTCTGTTAATGCAAGAAACTTCACAAATAAAAACAACAATGCAGGTTCCTTTGATAAGGGACACACAGATGGTGGAGCTGTATGCAAGGACCTAATATATCAGCAACCATCTGAAAATGAATTCAGTCATTTGCCTGTGGAACAGAGGAGAGATATGTTTGAATCTCTCACATCCTCCTTTGAAAAAAGAAGTGAAAAGAACTTAAGACTGGAACTCTCTCCTAAACACGGTGTGAAGTCTGAGGAATGTAAATCTAAGCTGAGTCCGTCTCACTCTAAGGCCACGACTGAAATCAGTACAGCAAAAGAGAAGCTAAATCCAATTAATGAATGTAGTAGCAGGGAAAGATCTCTGAAAAAAAGTAAATCAGAATTAGAAATCAAATGGCCACCAGCAAAAAAAATGGAAGTAGAAGAAGTCCCGTCAACACCCACATGGTGTCATCGTGCCCAGAATTCAGGATCAAGCTATGAACCTAAAATGGGTTTGACAACCTTTAAAGTTGTCCCTCCCAAACCTGAAGTAAGACATTTTGATAGAGGAGTTTCACTCTCCACTGGTGCCATTAAGATAGATGAATTAGGCAATCTTATAGGCCTAAATACCAGTGTTAGTAAGCAAGTACAAGGCTCTTCTTCTGCTGAAAGTGAGGAAGTTCATATTGGGAAAGTGAAGGCATTCTGGAGGTCAAGTTCTATGGAAAAGCAAAGTGATGACCCCGCTGAGCATTTTCCTAAAAAGTCAGCAGTCACCACAAACTCTAAGCCCTTTACTATAAAACATGAGCACAAACCTGTCTGTCTTGCAGCTCCAAAACCTGCAGCACCACAAACTGTTACTGCCCAGGTAGCTGAAAGACCATCTGAGAATGAAAGGACCAAACCAGCTCTTTCAGTTACACAGTCTCAGGTAACACCATTAGCAGCCCCAACCATTAGTAAGGACAAGCTGGAACTCCCATTTGTAAAGCCACACAGGAGAACTTCAAGTCAGTATGTTGCCTCTGCCATTGCAAGACATATCAGTGCAACTACCTTTAAATCTGACACTATGGAATATCATGAGAAAGATGAAAACAAGCAAGGGGCAGGAGAGGTTAAGAATGAAGCAGAAGTTTCACCAAAAAGATGTATTATTGTGGCCAAATATAGCCCTGTGGAAACAGAATCAGCAGAAACAAGAGAAACACTTTCAAGTATTTTTGCTTCCAGTCAGAAAGCATCCCACAGATTTACACCAGGTGATAATTCTGGCATGGAAAACAAAGTAGTTAATATCAGGGCACCAAATCAAGCAACTCCTCTGAGTTTCTATAAAAAGAATGCCTGTGTCCCACTTACTAAATCCTCTTCAAAGGATAACAGCAGTGCAGAAGATGATCATGGTTTAAACAGCAAACAAAGTATAGCAGAGAAAAAGACACGGCTTGTGTTTGACCAGAAATGTGAGACTTTGACCCACACTAATTCAGCCTCATCCCTCAAGTCTCCTGATCTCCAAGGAGTCCCATCCTCTTCCAGCTCATCTTTGCGAGTCACTAAATGGCGTCCTGCTAATGGTGTACAAGTTGGTTCACTGAAAGCTTCACCTGAACTAAATGGTGCAGCAGCAAATGCAGAGTCTGAGCAGGAGGATAAACCTGATGATTCAGATATTAATACTGTCAGTGAACTGGATGTTAACGTGCAGACCAATATCTTCGGACCAAAGAAGAAGTTCAAGCCTGTCATCCAAAAGCCAGTTCCAAAAGACACATCATTGCACAGTGCCCTAATGGAAGCCATTCAAACAGGAGGGGGAAAGGAGAAACTCAGAAAGGTAAAGGGGAAACTTTTTTTAACCTGTTCAGACTGTAGAGCCCTGTATTCATTCTGTCAGACACCAGAGGTTTGGTAACTTGTACAGTTGCTGGTGAGCTGGAGAACACAAGGTATTTGGAAAATTTATAATAGCAAAATTCAGACCAAGCTGCTGCTTATTCTGAACATCCCGTATATTATGCAACATTATGGCTACTGCACTAGCTGGAAGAGGCAGAGGGTGCATAGACACAGGTAAAGGAGAGGTAGTGGAGGTTAGTCTAAGAGCCAAACCTTCATTTCAGTGTGTTGTGTAAAAAGAGGAACACAGAGTATGGAGAAAACTTGTAAATACCAGCAGTGAAAGAAAACTGCATTTTGTATCACTCGGGGATAATAGTATGCCACTTACTTCATGCTCAGGGGATATGAACTGCATCTCTAAGTACAGCATTACTATCTGCACATACCCTCACTGTTCAATGTGAATGAGGTTTTACAAGCAGGCCCCAAAAAAGACGAACTGATTAGTCTTCATAGTTTGCATTCTGGTACAAGTGCCAAAAAGTGTTTCCAAGTTATCTCTAAGTAAATATCTAATAACAATGTGAGGTTTATTCCCTTTTTATTCTAGGTTTCAAACAGTGCACTAAATGGCAATCACAGGAAGCCCTCATATGCTGACCCAGAGAATGAGCGTTCAGCCCTACTAGCAGCAATTAGAGGCCACAGTGGCACCTCAAAGCTAAAAAAGGTAAGAAATCAAGATGGTAAGTGATCTTTGAAGTTGTCTGTTCCTACTGGGTGTTTTGAATAAACCCAAATATCCCACAAATGAAACGCTGTGCTTCAAAGAGAGAAGTTGAGGGAAGTAACCCTCAACCCTGTAATATGACAGAAGACCAGATCTGACTTAGGCAGAGAGCATAGCAGGTTCAATCCTATTCTCTGCCATAAAAATTTCTAAACTTTTAGCTTAGAAAGAAGCACATAGAAATCCAAACCAATTACAGGGAGTTTACATCAAAGATATCAAATGTTAATCATTTTCACTTTTAGGTGGGGTCTTTCTGTAGAATGGTTTTGGTTGGAAAGGAATTCAGCATTATCTAGTTCCAACCCGTCTGCCTTGGGCAGGGACAGCTCCCATTAGACCAGGTTGCTCAAGGCCCCATCCAACCAGCCCTTGAACACCAACAGGGATGGGGCATCCACAGCTTCTCGGCACAGAGGAGCTATACTTTAGGAGTTTGCAGTTAGATTAATATATTTGCATTACCTACCATATATATCCAATCCCATCTTCCTGAATACACACTAGGGGTTATTCATACATCCTGGTTATCTGCTAACTTGGTGCAAGTTGTATGCGTGTAATCAATGTTGATGTTTCTTCAACATTCACCACAGCAGGATGATTCCTTCTTTCTGAAAGATTTATCTAATCATGAAAGTATCTCTTATTCCTAATAGCCAAAACCTGCATTGTTCTAGCCTTAGTTTTCACTCAGTTGACTAATCCAGCCAAAGATGTGTCCTTGGCAAGGAGGTTCCTGTTTCCCTCGTGCAATGACTCAGTTCATTAGCACATATCCAGATAGCTGGCATTAGATAGAAAAATTCTTGTGTTAGGGAATTACTTCACCCCTCAAATATCCTACTGCCCTTGCTCCAGGTAGGGCACAGCTTCCTCTGAGCCTGTGAGCAGGATGTGCTAAGCAGCAGCAATCTTTACATGTACTTAACTGCATTCTGCATTCATTAGGAATAAATAGCAATTTGTGTAAAAGAGGCTCTAACAATGAAGTCATCACAGAGACTTTTTGGAAAACTTTCCTCTGGCAGAGAAGTTTATGCCATGATTTTAAAGGAAGTTGCCTAGAAACCATATGCTTTTTCACTCTGTGTCACCTGTGCTAGTTAAATCAGTTTGTGTGTGTACAGAGCCCAATACAGATGTGCTGTGATGAAAGAACTGTCCCTTTCATGTTGTCATGTTGTCTCAAATGTTCACCTTTTATCTATCATGACATGATGCTCATATATACTGTGTATATATATATATAGAGAGAGAGAGAGAGGGAGAGAGATAGGGAAAGAATATAATACAGGAGCTCTCTGTGGATTATTTGATGGGAGATGAATAGTTTAATTTTTCACCACAGAAGCTCTGTGCCTCAGTTTGTCTGAGAAATGAATTATAATGTATCTGCTTGGAAAACTCCTATTTGGCCCATAATACTGAATTTCCTAATAATTGCTGAATCATTGTAATTACTAACAATTCATCATGATTATTACTAGTGATGGTATTAATGACAAAAGTATCTCTTGACATAGTTGATGGAAAAGTCTGAAAGGCTATCTTCTTCTCCTGCATGTATTTAAAGTAGGATGAGTTTCCAAGCTGGTAATTGGTGCAGAAATTTTAGTTTCAGAAATTCCACAGAAACACGCTTGGAAGAATAATCAATTGATTTTGTTCTCAAGGCTTTCACACAGTTCTCTCTGGTCTTTTTTTTTTTTTTTTTCCTTAACTATGGCTGGAAACTTTAGGTTTAATGGCTTTTTCTTTCAGTGAAGCTATGTCTGAGAGCTCAGATCTGGAAGAGCTTCCCTGTCATCTGAGATTATTTCTGTGCAGCCCAGACTGCAAAATGTAATCATATTCCTGGGTGGCTACTGCAGACTTAATATATCTTCCTGATTCCAAAACCCTTGTGGTTGTTTCCAAATTAATACGAAGTCCAACTTTCTCTCTTACCTTACATGCCAAGAAGAGTTACAGGATGCTGAAGCTCACAGTAAATAAAGATTGAGTTTCTGAGACAGACTTAATGCCAAGTCCTCGATGCTGGTAATCAGCCCAGCTGAGTGATGTGAGTGAGTAGGAACAGATGTTCAATCCCATGAGCAAACAAAAGTTTTAAGTGTTTTACATCGTCCAAGAAAAGTGAAATCGGCATACTGAAAGTGCATCAAATGTCAGATAATTACAGTTTAGCCATGCTTGATATTAACCACCTTCTTTCAATTGCATGATGAGCAGATCTCCTCATTGGCCTCCGAAGAGCTGCAGCGTTTTAGGGATGCAGAACTGTCCTTGCAGAAGGCAGAAGACCTTCAGGAAGAGCAGCTGTATATCCCACCTGCCCCTGCCCAGCCGCCACCACCACCTCCCATTCAGCTGTCAGCAGCAGCTCCTAAATCCTCTGCCACAGCTACAGGTAACCCAGCAGAGGCCAGGCAAGCCCTAATGGAGGCCATTCGCTCTGGTGCTGGAGCAGCAAAGTTAAGAAAGGTAAATGTACTTCTATATTTTACTGGGGATGAAACAACTTGTGCTTGCTGTGTTTTCAGAACCATTTTTAAGCTGTTCTAGGCACACATTTCTTCCTTCCATCAGAAGAAGCTACATGCACTGTTTCCTCTAACTGAATCAAAGATCAGGAATATATTTGAAACCTTTGAACAGCTAATGAAACACACCTGTGTGCCTATGCAACCATGTGAACAGACAATACTTTTTATTAAAGAGACCATCAAGAGCATGACTATAATTTCAGAAAGCATTTTCATGACCTTTTCATTCTCTGCTATCCGAGATAATACTAGATGTCCTTTAGACAAGGTGAGCCTAAGAAAGATCAGATATGAGACCCTGAAGCAAATTTATAAATAAATATTGTCTCCTAATTTCAGTATTGTGTCCTCGACCCTGATTCCCAACACTTAAACCTTGGTCACATGTGCTGAGAGCTGTCGGTAAAACTGTGAGGTCAATTTAATGTCTGCCTGAACTTCATTAATTGAATGATGTGTATTTCACTTTTCTGGTTAGATGTGAATTGGTCAGCTCCCAGATGGCAAAATGCTCAGTTGTCTGTGTGTGATTTTTGGAGTAACTTCACTTATCTCTTTGATCAAAGTTTGTTGTTCCTAATCTCAAGTTACACTGTATTTCTTGGTAAAGAGAAGCAGATCAATTGTCCTTAGTGGAGGCATCCCAATTACACTGCAGTATCCAAGAATAGATTTTGATCCAAGGACTTAAGGGAATGTAGAAAAGCAGATGTAGTTTTCCCAACGCATGATTTAGCTGATGCCAACCATAAGTGTGTAAATAGACTTTAACCTTGCTCACTTGTCCTCTTTTAAATTTTAAAATGCACTCAAATTTTAACATTCAAAAGTTGTCAAAAAAATCTGGTTTCTGATAAACCAGAAATTCCACAGAATCATACCAATGGCACAAACAAATCAGCGTTTCATGGAAATTTACATCAGCATGTTCTGATTACATGAGGAATCTGGGTGTGCAGTTAATTTTTCATGTGAAAAATTACGTCTGTGTACTGCATACGATGAGTTCACACTTGGTTGGTTCAGCTTGGACAAGGCTGAGGAGCAACCTCATGGCAGTCAGTGCCTTCCTTGAGGAGGGCAGCTGAGGGACGGGAATGGTTTCCTCTCTGTGGCAGCCAGCAATAGATCCCAAGGGAATGGAATGCAGCTGTGTCAGGGGAAGTTCATATGACTTTCCTGTTCAGTAGGAAAAAGTTCTTCACCCAGAGGGTGGTTGTGCACTGGAACAGCTCCCCAGGGAAGTGGTCACAGCACCAAGCCTGACAGAGTTCAAGGAGCAGCTGGACAATGCTCTTAGTCATATGGTTTAGTTTTAGGCAGTCCTGGGAGGAGCAGGGAATTGGACTCAGTGATCTTTATGGGTCCCTTCCAATCTGAGAAATTCTATGATTCTAAGACTACAAATTATGAAGAAGTCAGGTCTTTATTTCCTCACTTCACCAACTGACAGAAAAAAAAGGGACTTGGACATTCAAGGGTACTTCATGCAGTTGTTTTCTAGATACTTCAGATTTCTTATTCTTACAACTGCATTGCTCTGAGGGGATCCATAGCACTACTCATGAAAACAAGTCTTTATCATATCTTTGGGGGATTTATTTCAAAACACTTGGATAACCAGTGCAGGTCGTGAAAGTACACCAGATATACTGATGTATTCTGCTAAATACTATGCCTGTCTTGTCTCATTTCCAAGACAGAGTAATTTTAGCTAGTTTCGACATTGGAACAGCAGAAGAGTACATTTCATTATATAGGTCTCTTATGAAAATACAAGAGAGCAGTGTTTTGTCCAAGACAGAGTATGATTTTCTTATTACTCTGCTGTCCTTCCAGATATTGGATATGCAAGTTAGTCTTGTATACGCCAAAGTCATCATGACACTTTGACATCTGAGATCTCATGTCCTTGATAACTGATTAAAGTAAAAATGTTGTCAGATTTCTGAAAAGACTTTCTATCCAGTCTGTTTTAATATCTCTTCTAGTTTTCTGCATTATATTGAGAGCCAAATTCTGATCCTTCCCTGCAGTTAGACAAGTTGTGGCAGCAAAAGTTGAATCCACAGAGGAGAGAGAGTACATGATAGCTGAATATCAGGGTTTTCTTCCTTTTCTCGTGTCTAAGGAACACTAAGTTTTTTGTAGGCAGTGGCTGACAGGTTGCTTTATGCCAAGGCTGAAGCAAACTTTTTTCTTTGTTTTGCCTCCTCTATCAAAGTTCTATGATATTGTGATTTGGAGATGTGAGCACAGGGCTGGTTTTGGCTTTGCTTTCTGGAAGATTTTGGTTGCAGCAAACTAGACAGTGGAGTAGGTAGTTCAGTAATGGCATCTGTTTCTCTTCCATTGTCTTCTCAAAGTCTTCTGGGACAAGGGCTTCTGACAGCAAAGTCATTTTTTAGCTAATATTGTAGAGAACTGGGAAAAATCTGTGTTGCTGACAACAGTCATTTATTTAGCTAATATTTTAGAAAACTGGGAAGAATCTGTGTTGCACAGTTATGTGTGACTCGATGCTTATTTATGTGGGGTTAGTTGCAATGGAAGTAGATCAAACGGAGCTGTCAGGGGAAGCAAATGTAAAAAGCAACCAATTGCCTAGATAAGGAGCATCCCAACAAACATTTGAGCTCAAGTAATATCTGTGAAAAGGCAGCTCCTCCACTCCTCCCCTGATTACACAGCTGTTTGCTAAAGTCATGAACTTTAAGGTTAAAAGATTCACTATGCAGGAAGTGAGGAGAGAAGTTGCTGCAGACTGACCTTGCCTAGCTGAGAGTCAGGGTCTGCACAGCACAGTCTCTAATTGGGTCAGCCAAAACAAACCAGAGCAGAAATAGATGCTTCAGGGAAATGTCAAGTATAGGTAAGATAGTATATGCACAGCTCTCCTGACTCTTCCTTAATCCATTTTTTCGAGTACTGTGCCTGTTTTAGGAAATAAATCTCTCTTTGTGTTGAAGAAATGGCTTCTGTTTTATTGCACACTGTTGCTGTTCACAGACTCCTGAAGAAAAGTCCTTGCAGGTGCCAAGCCCAGTTGAGCCTGCTCAACTGTGGTGTTAAGTAAAGCCACCAGCCATGATGGCTGCCCTGGTGCCTTTGGTGGTTTCTTGTCTTGAGAAATGAACATATCTCACTAACGAGGAGGCTGCGTCCCAGCCATGGGTCCTGCTGCATGTGCAAAGGAGAATCAGTTGATTTAGGAAGTTCATCTGAGACCAAATTTTGGCTAATTCTGGTGGGCAAGACTCAGGCCATAGGGCTGTACCATTTGACGTTCTGATTTTAAAAGTGAACTAGTGTTTTCCTTAAATTGTGTCAAAGTGTCATATAGTTAAGATCTATATGTCCATTTTTTAACTTTCTATTTGCCATCTCAGAAAATGCAAAATAACATAGCTAGATTTCTGAAATTCTGTATATCAGTGCATGAGTATTTTTGTGTTTGTGTAACTTGCCTTGGGATTTACCATGATTATCTGTGGAAAAAACCGTAACTACACATGCAAATAACCTGTTAGATGTCTAGCTGTAGGTATAGTTGCAGCACAAGTCCATGCAGGATTAAAAATCTTACTCAACAAAGAGAAGCTATAAAAGTTGCTTTAGCTCATACACCATCCACTCACTTTAGGTAGAGTTGTACCCAGGGATTTGGTAGAAATATTGCAGCAGAAGGTGTCTGCACATGGTGGAGAAAGCAAGTTGTATCTCTGAAGAACAGGCTGTTGCTCTTGGTAAAATCATTGCTTTAGACTACTTTTAAATGGTATGAGTAAGGGAGATTCTGCAGATTCCGTGTATTTCCAATAAAGATTGGAGTTGCACCGAAGTAGCCTTTTCTGTTTGTTCACTGAGGTTTTAAAAATGAATTTGGCTTCATCACAGTTCGCACAAGCATTCATGGCAATGTTTGGCATCCGTGTTAGGTCACGTCAGCTCTTGATATGTGCAGTGTATCATTCTGTTGTCAATCAAAGGAGCCAGATAAGGTAATTACTCCACCAACTGCAATGAGTCCCTGGTGTTCTCTGGAATTATTTGGAGTTGGTTGTCAACAAGTAACTCATCGATTGGAATTATGGCCTGTTGAGTGTCTTCTAGGAAGCATGGCCTAGTTCCATACCTTTAGGTCAAGCAGTGGACTATTCTTCTCACATAAACAGAGAAGCATAATTGTGAATGAGCAAATGCAGTTTGTTATCATCAGTATCTGTGGGTCAATGACAGAAATTACAGACTCAAAGCCACAGCTGATGTAGGCTTTGGTATGCTGGAAACAGGGCAGGAAGCCCCATGATAAGGTTGGCCAAGCTTGATATACAGGTTATAATGAGCCTATAAAGTGATTCCAGTTCCCATGCAGAGTGAGAGGCAGGCATTTGCATGCTGTTACTCTGTTTGAATTGGAAGATAAAACTTAATTTGAACTCTTCACCTTGCTAATAATTAATACCATGACCTATTTTTTTCTCAAGAATAAAGGCCAAAATGGAAAATTTAGACTTGATTAAATGGATTATTCCTGTTTAGCTTTTGCGGTGACCTTAATGTATATCTCTCTGATAGAACCAAAGCTCAGTAACTTTGAATTTTGGAAGGGCACCTTAGCATATGTATTTAAAATTCAGCATATGTTTAGATGACCTGAGGACTGGGAAGGAAGATAAGCATTTGTTTAAGTGTTTTCCTGAATCAAAGCCATTGGGAGTTTCCTTCATCCAATCAGGAAGCAAAGTACTCATCAACTGATTTTTATGGCCAGTGACAGCTAACCAATACAGAACAGATTTTGACTGTCAGATGTTGCATACTTCCAGCCTGGGCTTCTGTTCATTCCACAAAATGAAGGAATTTCTCAGAAAAATGCATCACGTATGCTCCAGAAACAACACAATTGCAACCATACTTCCTTAGGACTTTTAGGTGGGTTTTTAGGGAAGGACAGCACTTTTCATTAGACCAAGTGATATAGCTAGAAAAAAAGCAGATAAGCTTAAATAGTCTCAAGGAGCAGATGAAGAGACCAAACTTGAAATCAGCCCCACGGGAGAATGTTTGGTTAACAATGTCAACAGTTGGAGGTTTAAAAATATCTTGAATGATCATGTGCTTCTCTTTGTTACAGGTCCCTCTGCTCGTTTGAACAATGTAAAAAGAATAGGTAACTGGAAAATCTAACCCCATATGCACCCATAATCATCATTCAGAGTCTGAAGTGGCAAAAAACATCAAGAAGTTTAGTTTATTCTCTTGACTACAAGCCAAAATAAGTTGTAGTTAATTTTCTGTGTGTTCCTGCATAATGGTTCTAAGGGGAAAATATGTTGCTCTGCTGTAAAGCTTCTGTGCCAAGGAATTGTGTTTTGCCTCTGAATATTTAAGGTTGCCAATAAACTATTCTTGTTGGCAGGTTAATAAGAATATAAACACTGTGCAGTCCTGTGTTAATACTTAATTGTGTTTATGGGCAAAATTAAAAACTTTGCTAGCTATCTGAAAAGTAATACTCATTTCAAGCTGTTAAAAGTATGTAAGTATTTCAAACTATTTACTTGCTTCTTTTTTGATTTCAAAAAGGGCTGTAAGTGATTAGGGTGAAACCAGAATAAAGGTCTATAAAAAACAATCATAAGAAAAAACTTATGATACCTAAGTTGTCATATGCTGGGGTCATCAGTTTTTAAAATTAAATGAACTTTGTGTCTCTGCTGGAGCTCTGAGAAAGCAGGCAATCAATAATGAATGTGAGACAGTGTCTGTTGAAAAGTTACTTATGGGATATGACGTATAGAATGCTAATGTGCAGAGATATGCTGAACCCTGGTAACATTCATGGCACTTCAAAAATATTGAGCCACCTTAAAGGATCTCTATTTGCAACAGACTGTGAAGGTTATAAACAAGAGTCAGAGTATAGAGGTCCAAGATGCAGAATTCGTTCTGCATTGCAAAATGAAGTGAAGCTGCTTTCTATCAGTATCCAGGACTTTTGTGGTCTATTGTTCAGGTCATTCATAAGTTGGCCCTTGGTTTCTAATTCGTATGGCTGTTGTATGTTGTCTCACAAGTATTTATAGCAGCATCTTTTTCCAATGCTAACTACTTTGGTAGTTGTTGTTGTACATATTTTGAAAATATTTCGTTAAATTGATTAACTTAAAAAGGACAAATGAAAATGCTTTTTCACGTTTCCTATATTGTAGTGAAACTGAAGAAGAGGAAGTTTGTACATTTACATTTTTATAATCACAGACTAGAGTGGTGGCAGATTCCTTTTTTTTTTTTTTTAGCTGGAATTTAAAATGTATAGCTATGGACTGTTGAAGCACGAGACTATTTAGCCATCTGCATTTAATGTGACTATATATTATATATTGTAAAATACTGATGTCTGTTAGTGCCACGAATAAAAACAAAATCAAAACCTGACATGACTTTAAAGGCTCTTTTTTTGCCAGATATTTTCTATTTACTCAAAGAAATTAGGACTAGAGATAGACTTAAGCAAACCAGTGTTCTGTGCTCAGTATCTCAAGTCTAACGTAAAATACCTCAAGCCAGGAAAGTGCTCACACTAACAGTTTAGAAATGCAGTAGAAATCACCAGCTGGGATCAATATGTGAGTTATATACATTTCAAAAATAATGGAGTACTGATAATGTTCCATTTCCTCATCAGGGGAGCTTATATATTCTGAATTAAGGTGCTCTGTTGCACCCTAGGATAAATAAGATCACCTTTTTTGATTGTGATTATGCTTCTTTTGCCTTCAAAGTCTTCTCAGTATGCTGAAGATCAGAAACAATAGCATGTTGAAAATGCTGTCACAGGAAAGGATTCAGTCACTCATAGGTTTGATGCTGTAAAATACTCCCGCCAGCAGCAAATACTGCTTCCTTGGCTGGCTGCTGCAAGACAAAATTTGGTGCATCTCTCCTTCTTCTTGTTCTTAGTGTTGCCTGGAGGCCCTGGGTGCGTAGCCCTTCCACACTAACAGCCTTTTAGTGTAATAAGTTATATAAGTACTTATTTTTCAATGTAAGGGATCCAAAACTGGATTCTTGGACAATAATATCCTCTGGGTTTCACAATGCAAAGGTTCTGGTTCTGGGTGCTGGCACTATATAGAACTAAAGTTTCTAAGTTTTATTCATGGATAAATTTCTGAGTAAAAGCTATCAAAAGCTATAAAAACAGCTACAAGATGAGATGTCATCTTGACTTTGACAGCAAAAATATTATGAAAAATCCTGATGGCTCAGTCACACCTCAAACTAAAAATGGAGGGGGAGTTCAGCTGCCTACAGGAGGAAGCCTAGGCTGGGTGTTCATTCCTTTCTCATGTTAATGGGAGTTGTGTCTACTCTTAAACTGTCATCCAGGTGCTGTTGAACTCTTGGTGGGAACGCAATTAAACCCCAGATGAATGCAGATTTTACTGTAAACCCATTTATGGTGAAACCTACTTACAGGTATGACCCTTCCATATAGTAACTTTCTGTTCATGCTTCTAGTAGTAATATTAGTTAGCTCATCCTGAGTTAAAAGAGGAACCCTGAAACATGTCTGGTAAAGACATGGTGTTCTCAGCACCAAGTATTTTCATCTATATGGCTGCTCTTGCTGTCCCACACTTTTTGCTAGTGCAGACACAGCCTGTGTCTAGAGATGTACGTCGCCCAGGTTACACCCTGACATGTCCTGTCATAGCACAGTCTGCAAACTCCTGTCTTTTTTGAAAGACTGCAAGAAGGACAGGGAGCTCCCCTTTTCTTTAGTGTCTCTCACCCTAGATTATCCCCACATGCTCTTGCCTCAGTTCAGCCAGAGGAAAGACTCAGATATATGCCTGATTCATCCAGCCCTTTATATTTTCTTTTTTAGTAAGAGATTGAAATTAAGTGGAAAAATGGCATCACCACGGAAACTGAATGGAGAGTTTGGATTTGGTATCTTTATTTTTTGTACAGGTATAATTCAATATTTAGGGCTTATAAAAATCTAATCTCATGTCTGAAATAAAAATTTCTCCTTCTGCTTCTTCTCTCCCTTTTTTTACATTTTTATTAACTTTTTTTTTAGTTCAGACCATTTTTCAACCATTAAGTCAGCATTAAATCTCTCTGATTAGATATTTAATTTTAAATAATACTGGTTGTCTGCATGAGCTATTTGACTTATAGGACTTCATTATAGATTTTTTTTTTTTTTGTAGAGACAGCCTGTTGTTCATGCATAGTATTGGACCAAAAGCCCTCTTGACATGCACATCAATCTGCAGAGTTCCAAACATGACAGGGTTCAACTTCCGTAGCTCATACAAGTGACTTGCACTATTTATGCTACATTTGCCACAGCCAAAAATTGTCACTTCATCAGTGTGAAGGAGAAAGAAAGAGAACAAGAGATTCATTTATGAAACAATGGAAAATGACACCCTGAGATAGTTTTCCCTCTAACCTCTCCAGAAAAGAAAGAAGTAGTTCTCTTGTTGAGTGCTGCTTAGCTGTAAGCACAAGGTTTAATTTGAATCCAAAGATTTGCACAAATCTTGATTTGAATCAGTTAGTCTGAATGGAATGTTTATAAATTGGTTCTTTGTTGGTGCAATATGAAAAATAGTTGTCTTCTGCAACCATTAATTAGCAACTTTTACATATTTAAAGTATTTATTTGTGTGTATTGTTTCTCATCTCTAATTCTCTGTTGGGTTACATATGCATTATGTGCACCAACGTGCTTTGCCTGTGATGCTTCTGTTAAGATTTATTAGACTATTCCCATTGTTACTCCATTGGTTGCTGCTGAGCACACACAGTAAAATACGCCATTCCCCTGCTATAGCTTTAGCTGCCATCATGGTTGCATTTCCTTGCTTGCAGAAAATTACTTTTGCAATAATAAAGTTATTTTTTAAACATAAAATGAAACAAATTCCTGATGTTTTAGTAATGTTCACCTGGATTTTGTGCATCACTGTTTTGGTCTGCTTTTATTTTTTGTTGCTGAGTAGGGCATGGAGTTTGATTCTTAGCTGATGTCTTCCTTTGGCTGGAGAAAGGTTCTGTGTAGCTGCATTCTCAGGGTTGTTCATCAAAGTATGGTAAGATGGATGACCCTTTCTAAGAGCAAAAAGGTACTTTTTTTTATTATTGTTACCAAATATTATAAAGTATTTGTCAAATAAATATAATTTGCTTAAGTACTAGCAGGTTACGTGATGCTGCGCCAGATATCAAAGTCCCACTATCCTGTGTTTGTCTACCAACTTTTTGTTCTTGTTTAAACAGTTTCTGATTTATTGCAGTATTGAAGACTTCAAAAAGAGAGAGAAAATAGAACTACTTAACAGGAATATTGTGTTTTTCACACTTAAGGAGTTTAGGAACAAGCTCGCTTCCATAGTCTGTTCCCTCCCATCACTCATTCCATATGTACAGGAGCACGCGCGCACGCAGAGTCTCCTTCGTCATTTGAGAAGGTCAGGAATAGTTAAAAAAGCATCTTTACCACGGGATCCTTTTCCATTTTTAACAGTAGCTTTTTTTGTCCTGTAAAATAGGAACTTCCAGAAAGTCAGGGACTAAGTTTTGGCGCAGTCACAGCAGCTATGTGCAGTCCCTGCTGGAGGCAATGTCAAATCCAGCACCAGATAATGCTATCTTCAGCCAATTTCTTCTCCTTTGTTTTTTTTTTTTTTTCTTCTTTGCTTTTTTGTCTGTGAACTGATAAAAACATGTACATGCCATGTCTCTTTTCTGGGGTCATTATTGTGCCTGAAACCGTAAAAGGTTTTCCCCTGAACAAAGCATAGTGGTGTTGCAGTTGAACACCAGACTGAAAGAGGACATTTATTCATACACAAACACCACTGTCCAGTTTGCAAGTCAGGAGCTGGAAGAGGAAACCTTATTGAAAGAGCAAGACTGTGGAACATCATTGTCTTCTACATCAGAACCTGTGTTTACTGTAACAGGAACAAAGCAAACATAGTGCAAATAGGCGTGGGCTGCCTTTGTCTTGTTCCATGCATTCAACAGAGGGGTTTCTGTCAGAAGCACTGGCATCTGTCCCTAGTAGTGCTTGGCACGGGTGAGTGGGTCACAGCTTGAGGGTACTGAATTGGGGTGGCAGTACTGCTGGATTGTGTCTCTGGTTTGGGCTTTTTTTGCCTTGTGATAAGCCAAAATGTGGTTTGATTTAGCCAGTACTCAAGACTGCAAACCAAGTGCTTGTCCTGCGGCAATGAGCAAAGGCTCCACATGTGGACTGCAGCTGGGGTGGAGAGTGATCCATGATCCAGTGTTTGCCAACTACAGCACCCAGATGCCAGTAGCCAGTGTAATCTCATCTTCTTAAGCCGGAGGTAATGATAACGTTGAAGGGAGAGGGAAATGGATGCATCTGCCCTCTGACAGAACCTAGGAGTGAGGCACATGTAATTCAAAGAGCTGCAGCCCTTCCTGCCCCAGCAGCATCTAAGAATGCAAAGGACATGCAGGAGGTGCCTCAGGAAGCAGCAGATCCACCAAAACTACTGATCTGAATTTTACCAACAAGATTCTGAGACTGCACATATCTCTGCTGATACAGCTACCTGGTGGGTCAACATGCTCAAGACCAGACTCCACCTCTCCCCAGCATAGACCCTTTGCTGATAAAATCCAGCCCTCAGTCCTTCAGTCAGCCCAGGAGGTGGGTGTACCTGGCATGTTCCCAACCAGCAGCACCAAACACAGAGCAGTGGTTTGGCTGCCTGCACAGTGCATGCCTCCTCATTCATTAGCCTTGCTGTTAATGTTCCAAACTTCCTAACTTATGGAAGGAACTGTCAGAGGCAATTTGCTGACAGCCAGTGCTGCAGAACTGCAAAGAGTTATATTTTTATGTGTTGATGAATAATTTAGCAACAATTCTGTGTTATGTAAAATTACTGCTTTACTGCTACTGGGGCCAATGTTCGTACAAAGTGTTCTGAGCCCAGTTATACAAGTTAAAGCTTGCTAGTTTTATCCTATGCATCTGTCATTATAGATAATTTTTCTAGGTTCAAACTGGGAAGCAGAGCAGGTCTTTCATTCCAGAAGAGGGAAGTTCCACATCCTCATTCTCCTTTATAGTCCTGATCATCCTGCGTATTTCTAAGTAGTCAGTTTTGCACTAGGTTGTGCAGTAGTGCTGGTTTTCCCCACAGAGGAGGATGCTATGTAATACATTTCCATATAAAAGCCATGGAAATCATCAATCCTCCAGACCTTTGCTTTATATCACAGTGCAACCTAGGACATATTTTCATGCAGAGTTGCCACAGGTTTCATTCCCCTACCCTTGTGGATGAAGCCTGTGCACTTAATATGGGCAGGGAGCATGGAATATGGGCAGATGTAGATATATCTGGTTTTGGTTTCAGGTTGGAAACTGTGCCTTTGAGATTCTGCCTTTTCTGTACTCAGAGCAGGATTAAAAGGTTAGGGAAAGAAAGGAGTATTTTTGCCACCCAAAAGCACGCTTGTAAGGGTAAAGTGAGATTGAAAACCTGCAGTAGCTCAACATGGTCCACATCCA
Source organism: Aphelocoma coerulescens (assembly GCF_041296385.1). Taxonomy (NCBI): domain Eukaryota; kingdom Metazoa; phylum Chordata; class Aves; order Passeriformes; family Corvidae; genus Aphelocoma; species Aphelocoma coerulescens. The sequence continues at coordinate 95,473,848 of NC_091015.1, read as the reverse complement.
GAAATGGAGAAACTCGCAGGCTTCCTTAGGACTCTGCATCTCAGTGACTGCCTCTGCCGTATTCTACAAGTGTTGCCAAGAGATGCTTAGTTGCAAATGCAAATATGTTCAAGGCTGAAGGATCAAAGAGCAATTAAATTAAAAACTGCTGACAGGTCAATCTTAATAGTCATTTCCATGCTGAAATAAGTCAATAAATCTTAGCATGCAATAAATCTTACCACATAAAGGTGGGCTTGCACAACAGGAAAATGTAGTAAAATATAGCAATATATTTTATGCAAATGCTTTTTAAAAGTAATGAGTAGCATGTTTTATTCATCTTGTCCTGGCATCAAAGCGGTCAAGAAGACATTGGACTTCTGGAATGGGTTAATCCTCTGCAGCAGCAGTATGCTGAGCAGGCAGAATGCCTTCTATTTATATTACTATTTACTTATATTTGTAAATACAAGTCTTAATTGAGCTCCTGAGTCCTGCTGTGTTTGGTACTGTGCAGACACCACAGAAGTGACTGTCCCTGCCCCAAAGACCTTTACAAACTAGAAAAGTCAGAAGAGAAGGATGGGAGCAAAGCAGTCGTGTGACTCGCACGAGGTCACCCAAGTTGTTAGTGGCAGAGGCAGAACTGGAGCCTGGGATCCCTGTGCTGTTCTTTAGCCCTGTTTTCCAAGTCATACAGCTTCCTGGCCTATATGCTAAATACAGTAAGTAGGGATCAAATAAGAAACAGACTCAACCTCTCTTGGTATCATTCAAGTTTCAGAGAGGCAAAGAAAACAGCTGTTCCCCTGGCTTTCATACCAGACACCTTAACATGCCCTTGTGTTTTTGCCTGTTCTCCCAAATGCATTAAATATGAAATATTAGATAGTGCTCCTAGGTACTCGTGTCTATAATGAGACACATCTCCAACAAACATATAATACAAGAGGGATTTGGAATCCAGCTGCTAAATTTAAAACAGATTTTCTGCGTGGTAGAAGTTCCCTGATAGTTAAATAGCCAATATCTCCATTAGAGCTTCCTGCCCACCTGTAGCTGTGCTGCCCACTATCCCCAAGGGAAGGTCCAAGAGGAAAAGGTTCCTGATACTACTGCTTCAGCAGCGCCCGAGTGCTTTAACAAGGATCTTTCTATTAGCCCCTGTATAAACACGGGATGGCAGCCCAGGCAGGCAACTCTGGGTGGAGGGAGCACAGATCGTTTTAAATCATTGGCACGTTCTAAATCACCGGGCACGATCTGCAAAGAGTGGATCTTGTGTTACACACTGCACTTGGGAGGCAATGGAGACTATTCCCAGCTAATAAAATTCACAACAAATGACCCAGCACAGGAGAAGTCCTGTTCTCAAGGAAAAGCCTTACATCAGCACAGGCTCACAACTTGCCCTTCTTTTCACAGTGGAAAGACTGAGGATTTTAATCCCAATTCTAAAACAAGTCAGAACTTGGTGAGCACAATAATTGCACAGACAAAAAAAGGGGGTTGGGGACAACCTGTACTTCCCTCCATCCCCCCTTTTTTTTTTTGCCTTGGATTCAGAAGAGCTGTTCTTAGGCTTGCATGGTCTATGGCAAGATGCAGTGTATTTCCAGAGTGTTTTTCCTGGTGCTAACTGACAGCACTGAGCCCAACCCAGGGCAATAACATGCTGCCTGTTCCCAAAACCAGGAACAAAAGGTGAGAACTTCTTGTTTTCCTCGGAATACAGATCTCATGTTACATGTCTAAGGATGTGATGCAAATGAGATTTCAAAACTAATTTCAACCAGTTCCCTTTGCATACCTTTAACCAGAAGAAAGCTTTCCACTGTTACCAAAAATGGCAAAAATGCCCTTTTGCCTCATATGTCTGGGACAGTAAATTGTCACCAATAATCAAAGGTAGCATTAGAAAAAGTTTAACTTGCCAAGGGAGGTTTCTTCCAAGAGCAGGTAACATTATTCTCCATAGCAGCAAATCAGTCCAGCACTGAAGTCTGCCAGTGAAATACCAAATGGAAGACATAAACCTGGTTTTATAAAAAATACAACCCATCTCTACCTGACCTGTGCCTAGAAGCAGATTTTATTTTTCAGTTTGTGAGGCAGAATTTTCAGAGATGAAGAATGATGAGTCAGACCCACAAAATCATGAGACTAGTATCCAGTATGATGAGGGTTGCATTTTTCTGTTTTTAAGGGAACAGGTTCTGCCGTGTGGTTTGGTCTGCCTGATTTCTGAAACTCCTTTGTCTGTCTGTGGGGTGTGGATACAGCTGTCAGCACCGTCCTCTCCCGCCTTGTCCCCCCAGCTGTGCTGCGGGGTCAGGCAGGGAAACACAAACTGGCCCTAAAGGCAGTGAGCAGTTCCAGGAGAAGGGATGTTGAGTCAGCACAGTGCTTGGGCAGCCCTGATGAGCACAGCTTCTCACTCAGCCCTTGTCCACACCAGTATCTCTACACAGGGCATTAATTGCTGCTTGAAAAGGAAAAGAATGAGAATAAGAAGGATTAAAATACAATATTCCCTGCAAGCACTGTCATTCATGCTATCAGACTACTGAATATTTGACCCACATTTGCCAGTGAGTACTGAAAGGTCGTTCGAGCCAATGCTCAAAATATATCCAGCCAGATTACTTATTAAGACAGTTTTTATAGTATTGAGCGGGAAAAAAAGGAGACTGCCTTTAAAGTTTTTGCTCAGGCCTGTTTGACTCAGGTTTTGTACTGGTACAGCTATTTCCATTTGAGGTGTGGTATTTTTTACTGAAGTAGATAAACCAATAGAACCACTAGTTGGGGACACTTGTACTGGCACAACGGTGCTTTATGCTGGTACAGCTTATTCACCTGCTTGTATGGAAATAGAAATTTATGCATAAATAAGCTTCTTTATACTGGTATAACTGTTTCTACCCTATGAAAATTAAACCGTTTTTACTATACCAGTGTAGTTACAATTTTGTGTAGCCAAGCCTTTGCAGTAGTACACCTTCTGGGTAGAAAAGCCCTCAAGATGACCAGTGCCTTGCTGTGCCAAAAAGCTGCAGAAAGTCAATGAGAGTATTCAGGTATTAGTTATTTCACTGGATCAGGCTATCAAAACCTGGTGGAGGAGGAGGAGGAGGATTGCTTTCATTTACTTTGGTTGTCTGCTAAAATAGTCCATGTATCTGGCATGGACTGGCAATGGTTTTGCTGTATCTAGAGGCAGCAGACAACAGAAATGAGAGTCCATTTTTTGTAACACATTGCAACAAGAAGAGTTACTTTTACAATGCCTTCTTAAGTTCATTTCACAGGAGAGAAATAAAGCTTTGGTAGCAGAAGCCTGTCACTGCGTGGCTCTCTGCTTTGGAAATGAACATCTTTCCCTTGCTCACACCTGGGTATCTCCAATTTAACTCAGCACGATGTAGAAGCAGAAAGCCATTATCCTGTGAGATAATAGCCTATTCAGTTGTCATCGCTTACAGACAGTGTATGTTAAGCAAAAAAAAGAAGAAATACAACTTTTAAGGGTAGTCAGCAATTATGTGAAGCTTTTCACCTTAGAATGCCTTACAAGCTCTAGTTATATTTAAACTCATATCACTGGAATACGTCTCTGCGAGTCTATCTGTGTGGGTGCTCTGTCCTTTTTTCTATGCTCTTTGTAAACATACCAGGAAGATAGGCAGCACTCACAGGTCAGTGTATGTAGCAGGAAAATGAGGGAGCTGTGCACAGCAGTGGTTGGGAAACGGTCGAGCTCCTGCTCTTGGGGCTCCTGTGGGACTCCTGTGGGAGGGGAGGGAAGGGCAGGACTTTGTTTCTCGCAGCCTCTAGTTGTGCTCGGAAATGGAGTCGGCCTCTCCGTTTAGGTGATAAGAAAAGTAACTTAAAGAATGGGGGGGAAATGTTTTTTAAATGCCTGCTGACAGTATGATTACTTATGGCATTATAGACAGAGTATGCAAGTTGGTGACCCAAGTCTTTTCCCACTAAATACAAATTCAGTCTTCCTCTCTCTGTCTGTAATAATTTAGAGGTCGTTTTGGCAGGGTGAAAAATGGATTAATCCACCTGCTATCCTGATGGCCATTATGGGAAAATCACAAAGTCAGAGAAGTGCCTTGATTTTTATGACCAAAGTCTTCTGCAGACATGAGTCTTTTATTCAGCTGCAGAGCTCTGTGGCCCTTGAAGCCGAGTTGCAGGGGTGAAGGTCACTGTTCTGCCAGTAATCACATTGCCATTACATGAAGTTTTAATCAGCAAATACTGGGCAGATACAGCTCTGGTACCATACTGTTAAATACAATGGAATTTGCCCCACAGATGACTGTAGGTCCTTGTTGTTAAATCAACTCTTGCCTGTTTACCTTTCAGCTGCAGATTAAACACATGAAATGTGCCATAATCCAGCTTTTCCCACATCAGAGGCTTGAAGAAACCACTTTCCTGTAGCATTGCATATAAAGAGGTAACGTTTCTTCATTTGCCTCACATATCAAGATTCAAGGTAATCAGTCATTCATTCTACATCATAAATAATACATGTACCCAACCAAACACAAAAGGCTGTACTTCTGTCTGTTTTCCCTCCACACTTGAATAAGATCGTCTGAATTTCAAGATGAAATGTGCAGTCTCATATTTAAATCATTAGGTCCGTGTGCGGTATTTTGTCTCATTTTTGCAAGGTCAGGGTGCCCAATGTGGTCAAAGAAAGAAAGAAAGATAATGACTTTATCAGCAGAACAAAAAACTGATTCAGGGTGAAGAGGAAATGGGGGACCCATAGAGGGTAAAGGCTTGCTGGGGATTTGTAAGGGAACTGTATATCAGTGGTTTCAGACTATGGCGAGATGCACCTTCCCTGTGGTACAGTGTCCTGCCATAATGAGCCCTCAGCTCCTCTCTCAGCCCTTTCCCAGGCTTCAATGTGTTTTGCTGAAAGGGTAGCAGTCCGACTTCCAAAATACATGTGGCAATTTTAGGGAATCTGGAACAGTCACCCAAACAAAACAAAATTTCACAATATCAGTATGTATCCAGTAGCTAAAACTTCCTGGTTTCTGTGCAGTTTCTGGCCATGATTCCCTGTTTGGAACAGAGGGTGGTCCTGAGACCCAATAAGCCTGGGTTACATTTTTGCCTCCTCACAGACTTCCTCTGTGACCCTGGGCAAGTCACTCTATTCTTGCATGTCCTGGTTTCCAGGCCTGTGTTAATACAGGATATCCTCTCTGCTGGCCTCCCCTGTCCTGTCTGCTTCAAAGGAAACCTGCCAGAGGACGAGGAGGGGGCTGGATTGGTGTGCATTAGTTAAGCACCGGGGAGGTACAAATCTTGGGCAGCATATGAACATTATAATACTGTGATTATTTAACCCATCTAGCTTCCCTGGCTGTCGAACTGCAAAGGTTTATGGTGGGTTGCTGCCTCAGAAAGGTGGTGTGGGTAATGTTTGTGAAGCACTGCTTAGAGTAAAGGTGCTAAGTTCTCTTTACTGCCAGGTCCCAGCAAGTGCTCACATAAATGCATTGGTCGCAGAAGGATTAAAGTAAATGCTATAACTCTAATTAGTCTTAGCACAAGCAGAAGTAGGACCTCAATCACAATCCAGGAAAGAGTGAGACAAAAATTTGGCAGGCAAAGTACGCTATATTCTCATGTCATCTTTAAATAACCATTTCACCTATAAATCCAGATAGAGACAGACAATTGAACTCCAAAGCTAGTTTATAAAACAGGTTTCCAAAGCCCACATGCATATGTGTTATCCTGGACCACAATAACCTGGGCAATACCAGGATCATTCTCAGCAGTGACAGTTTAGGCACAGAATAGCTGCAGAAGTGCATGATTAAATGTAGAGTGTTGAATGAGTAACATTTGCAGAAGTGTCATGCCTTGCCCCTAGTTATACCCATGGTAAATTTTGTCCAGCTAATTAAGTCTTCTATGATGCTCAAAGCTGCTCTCCCTCTTCTGTGCTGCCCCTTACAGGTCCTTTCAGTAAGAAGCAAGGAGATCACAAAGGACCTTTACAGGGAGTTTTAACCAAGCTGTGGCGGTGGTCCAGCAAGTGCAACCACATGACAACTTTAACACAAGTAATCTCATTCAGTAATCGTCCAGTCTGGGCTAATTGTGCTCTTTTGGCAGGTTGCTTCTCCCACCAGGTCATCTGTCCCAGGCTCCCACTGCAGTGCTGAGCTCTGGGATAACATGCTTTGCTCCCACCATCTCCCAGGCCTTATTTCCAGCTGCGGTGCTGGGGGCAAGAGCAGACCTTGGCAGCTGGCATGGAGCTCATGGCATCACTGCTTGGCAAAGAGGTCAGAGATTTTCAGAATCCAGAGTCTCCTCACAGCCAGCACAGCCAGACCATAGTGGTCAACAAACTGCTGACCACAGAGCAGTCATAGACCCAAGCTGAAGATTATTCATGAGAGGAATAGATTGTTTCCCCCTTCAATTTTCTTTTTCCTGCTGAAAGAAAAAAAAAACAAAACCAAAACAGAACAACATCAACAACAACAAAAACAAAAATCCTTTAATTATATGGGTTTTTTCCAAGTCCAAGGTTCAGGATAAACCAGCAGGCTTAAGAAAGAAAATGTCCATACAGGACAAAATGAAGAATTCTGATTATTCAAAACATATATTCTTTCCTAAAGATTTTCCTCTCTAAGCTGCTGAAATGAGATGGGCTGATACACATCTTCCTAAACAACCCTTTGTACATGACATATCTAGAAATTAAAATATATACAATGCATTATATTGACTGCCTTGTACTTAAATTAATCACAACACAGATGGAATGAGAAAGATTTTACACACACACACACATGTGCACACAAGCAGGTGTCTTACCTCCTGAGGAGGTTAAGAAAGAAACCTGTAAAGTGATGGATGAAAAAATAAGAGTTCTCCCTATGTCAGTTTAAATATGCAGCCTCTGCAATGCTTATCTAAACCTGGAGCTCTTAGAGATGCTGATAAGCATGACAGACCTATTAAAACTTCATTTGAAAATCTCCAGAACATGCACCCAGCCCCATGTGGACTGAAACCCTGCTGCCCACAGAGCCCCCAGGCTCATGCAGAAACATTAGTGATGTCTGAAAAAACATGGTGTGTTGCATCTCTGTGCCTCATCACTTCCAGGCATAACTGGTAAGAATCTACAACTCCCCTCTCTCCTCTGCAAATGCTGCTCAAGCATCAATAAATATTTTGTCTTCAGGTCCTGACTCACAGCCCAACTTCATCCCTGGGTCCTGTGCCACACATTTTAAGCCAAAGACTGAGGTTTTCCTTAGAAACTCCCTTCCTAGCTTCCCTTGCTCCTCTTGGCAAGCAACCAGCTCAACTGCTAGGATAACCCTGGCTCCTCCTGAAAAACAGCTGAGTGAGCTTGGCTTTCTTCCTCCCACAGGGCACAGGTCTTTCCAGCTGCTGGGATGGCTCAGGCTACCTAGACAGATTTTTCTGATGCTCAAGCAAATCTTATGAAGGGAAGAAGAAGCCACAAAGAGGGCAGGGGAAGGGAGCCACCTCTCAAAAGCAGCCCAGTGCAGTGTGCCTCTCAGAGTGTGGCAAATGAATTCACTGGTGATGGCCTTAAGCTCTTTTTACATATGCAGTCCTAGAGGTGGGATCTGGGCCAGTTTCTGGAGTAATTATTATCCTATGGGGTCATTTGACTGAAGACAGTCAAAGGTGCACAGCAAGAACCTGCTCATACTTGGTTTCATTTAAGCACAGTCCCAGTAGCTGGGTATTATTGAAGGAACAACCCTAAGTGCTCTCCATGTCCTGGGGCCTCCCTTTTCCTACCCCACCACAGGCTATTGAGTTAAAACTCCACCATGAGTTTGGTGGTTTGTCTGGTTTGTCTCACAAACCTGCTCCCCCAATCATGCTCTCAGATCATGATCAAAAGTTTGTCAGTGACACAGCTCAAATTTTGCTCCAGCTCTATGGATGGTTTATGACCTGTAACTCCCTTTTGCCAGGTCATGTCTATGTGATTGTCATTAGCTTGTGAACTTCCTAGAGAAAAATTTCCCATGGGGGTATAGAGCTGGAAGTGGTCTTTTTGCTCTGCTGCTGCAAGCTACACTCTTCCCTTCACAGATCATCACTTTTCCAGCACTAGGGTTGGGAGACTTAACAGCAGCTGAAAGGCAGTTGCAGTCCTTCTGTCCCTTATTTAAGCCTAGTCAACATGTGTTCCTGGGCAGTTCATAGTTCTTCTCCCCTTGGAAATGTTGGAGAAATGCTGTACATCTTGTGAGTTGAGAAAAGGGGCTAAACATTGACTTTCATTGACTTCATGTTCAACCACAGCAAGCTCTTAGGTACAGCCCTGCCTCTCTCTCCTCTGCAAGTTCAACCACATCCCTGTGTCAGGCAGCTGCTGTAGAAGGACAAAAGGGTTGTTTTCTCCCCTCTGCTGAGATATGAGCTTGCTTGCAGCCATGTAGCTGAAGAGTGTATTTGCACAGCAGAATAGCTGGTAGCTATTGTGGTAGAAATGGGCTCTGTAGCCTGCTCAGCCTTACAGGTAAGTACCTGCCTGCTTAACAAGCTGTTGTTTTAGGGCAATATTTAGGATCATCTTGCTTTAAAATAGCCCGTGCTTAAAAGCTTTGATGTCTCTGCAATAGCAACCTCTGTTTAAGACAAGTTTTTTCCTCTGTTATTACTCTAAAAGTGCATGAAGAAGTCCTAGACTGTTTGCTTAATTTTTTTGACCTGTAAGGTAGTTTTCTGATAGCCTTTTTCGTGCCTGTTGAGAGGACTAATGAAGTGGATTGTGACATTTCTCAACCATTTGCTGAAGCGACACCATCATATGATTTTTGATAAACTGTCTCTCTATTGCTGGGAGTTCAATGGGTAGAAGCAAAGAGCTGAGAACATTTGGGTTCACCTGCACGTTTGCTTTGCTAGTGGTAGTGGTACTCCACAGGCTCTCCTGCTACAAGGCACAGGTGGATGGCTTTCTCCAAGTCCTCAGTGCTCACATCAAGTATGACAGCAAGAGGCATGCCTGAAAGTCTGAGCTGGAAGAAGAAAAAGAGAGCGAGAATCTGAATTTCTGAGCTAAAGTTTAAAGAAAATACATAAACAGCTTTCCTATCTTTTATGAGATGAGAGAAGCAGTCAGGCAGGTAGACTGGACTTTTTGTTATGGTTCTCTTTAAGGCCTTAAAGGAGTTGAATAAAAGGCACAATCTCATATCTTTCTTTTCTGAGGATACTGAATATAATACGTAGTTTTATCTGATTAGAGAAGCAAGATCCTGACAGAAGGGGGAAAGATGTATCATTTTCTGAGGGAATGCTTCCTGCTGGTTTTTGTAGCCCCTGGGCCAGGCTGTAAGCCTTTGGACATGATAAACTCTGTGACCTCCTCATGGGAATGAAAGGTGGTTTGATTTTTTTGCCACTTTTTTTTTTCCTTACTGCTCCAAGTGATATGCAGCTTGGCTGGAGACATTAAAGGACATTAAATTACTTGGTTTCCAGAGCTCACTTTCCTTCTTAGAAGGACTGCTGCTCTTTTTTTTTCAGCTTGATAATTTGATGCTGCTGTCTGGAAAAAGGTCAGGCTTGCTGTCATTGTACAGAATTTCTGGGTATTTTCTTAGATAGGAAAAGTCTGGGTGCTGTCACCCTCCATGCTATACAGGTCCTGTCTTGCACTGAATATTGCAAAAAACTCACAATTTCATTAACAGAACTGAGGTGCATTTGTAGGGAAAAATTACTCTGTAGAGCATTTGCAGTGCTGATTTCTGTATCAAATAGAGATGATATCTTAATTGCTGGTTGTGGACAAATCCTCTTCTTCTGGAGTAAAAGCAGCCCCTGTGAGTCAGCGATCAGAGCTCTCCTGTCCTGAGACCGAACGCAATGGCCTGAGCTTCTCTCTGATATACTCCTCAGTTATACATGTGACACCAGCTAAGCTAAAGTAGGAGCTCCTGCTAGGTGGAGGGAGTGCTGGGGTCCTTTCCTTCTAACACCGAACAAGGAATTGCATCAGGAGAAGGAAAACTGTGACATCCCCAAACTCGCTGTTTCCCTGCAGCATTATAGGACCAGAGCTTTCCTGGATTTTCCCTGGGTATCCTTTACACTACTTTATAACTCATATCTCCAAGACAGGCCTTTTAACATATATTCAGCATGCCCCCCATCCATGGCCATGCTGGTTACAGGACAGGACTTCTTGGAGCATGATGGGATTTTCCTCCAAGCTCTTGGGTTACGTCGGCAAAGCCCTGGCAGCTCTCTCTCTCACCCAGCTGGGCCTTGTGGTGCAGCACTGCCCATTGCTCCATGAAGCAGCTCTGCAAACAGAGCTTGGCCTCCTGCAAAGCGCCAGTGTCCGTAGCCACCTTGCTGGACCCCCTTACAGGGATATGTTGTTGGAAGTACAGCTATAGCTGTGGTTTAGAAAGGTGGAGAGAGAGGTCTGTTTCTCAAGAGAGCTTAAGGAAGAGGAAGGAACTAGAGCCAGGTGCTCTCGTGTCCATCTCCACAGCAGGTTAGATGCACCCAAAGTGACTGTCAGGTGTCTGTTCAAGGGAGCTGTAAGGTGCCTGAAGGCCAGCAGATGCTGCTGACAGGGCTGAGATGGGCAGGGCTGTCAGGACTGCCATGGTCTGCTGTGCCCTTTCCAGCCTGAGCCAGCACCATGGGATGACCTATAAATCCTATGGCTTTGGGGAGATTACATGGTCCAAACAGGCATTTGCCCAACCCAACACAAATTTTCAGTTTAGGAGATGTGGCCCAATGAGGGAAGAGCTGTATAGCTCTGTGTCTCTTGTCATGTTCTTCCAAGCTGCCCTCAGATGCCCCATTACTTCTTACAGCCATGTCAGTCTTTTGCCTTGGGTATATTGACTCTTTCTGCCACTTCCTTCAGACAATGTCCCCCACTCTCCCACCCTTCCCACCTCAGCAACCTGTCTACTCATTCTGTAAAACCCTGCACCAGTCCTCCCCTACCACCCAAACAAACAGGGATGCCTGCCCCATGCAGTAACAAAACCTCCCTGATTAAAGAAGCACACCAAAATCTCCTAGCTTTTTCCTGGAGTCTCTGGCACTTAGCTGCAATAAAAGGGGCTTTTGCCATTTTTCCTTCCCCCCATACTGAAGGAAAAGTGCTTCTCCCTGTGTCCTCCTGCACTCAAGGGCACGTTCCCATGCAAGGTCACAGTTCCTGCCACACACACATGCACACACACATGCACACACACATGCACACACACATCTTGTGCCCCTGCACAGCCATCCTCTGCTCACTGTCCTTCCCTGTCCAGAGGAGCTCCAGGGCCTGTCACAGGGGTCTGCCCTTGAGTCCACTCACATCTCCTGCCCATGGCTGCCCTGGTGGCTGGGTCACCTCTCATCCCACCAATGTACTCTGACTCCTAGTATCTCACTTCCTCCAGGACTGCTGGAACAGTGTTTTCAGTAATGAGTAATGCTGGATGAATACTCGTATTTCTTGCATGATACCTGATCTTCTGCAGTGAGATTGAGATGTACACATCATCTCACCAGCCCAAGTAAATAAAAAGTACATGGGGATTTTTTTCTACCAAGTTAGTAAGATTAATTTAAACCTCTGTAAAAGCATGTACTTTGGATTCTCTGTCTCTTTTCTCATTTTAGAGTCCTTTCAGTGCAATTGGGAAGGCTCAGAACTACTATTTCATTTCAAAAATGACTATCAGCCTTCAAACGATACCACTACATCCAGGCAATAGGCTGAGAACAGAAAAAGGAAAAGAAAACTAACATAATGCAAAACTTGTGATGAGATCCTGAGCTGTCAACATCAAATACTTCAAGATAATTAGAAGACCAGACATGACTTGCCCAAATGGACATTTGATTTACTGCATACCACCACAAATATATACTCATGGGTCATTTAATCCCTGCTTCTGAAGCAAGGTAGAGACAGTAGCAACAGCGGTGGAGATACTGTTGTTCTGGGGATGGGGATGAGGATGGGAAATCCTTCTCTTTGTTGACTTCCAAGAGAGAGAGCACCAGGAAACACAATGAGAGTCAGGACGTCTTGTTCCCATCATCTTTCACCAGCACTTCTCACATCTTTGGTATCCAGACAACCATGTTTTGCAGCTAAAGCAGTTTGGGCGGGTCTTGGTGCTGTTGCCTGTGCATTGGGACAAGAAATTGTGGTTGCTTTGGAGTTCTGTTATATGGAGCATCTGCCCAGACTTACTCCTCATGGCAGGACCTTACAGTTTACAAGCAGCAGTGGAAAAAGTCACCACTCAAGAAACACAGTGCTCTGTGGCATCCCAGCTCGGCTCTACTGCTCCTTCTTCAAGACCACACAAAGGAGGGAGATGCTCTGGGGTAGGTGAGGCATTTCTGCACCAGGAGGAGGTTGGAGGCATGGGCAGGGGCTGGACATGCAGCGTGGAAGAGGGCTTGGGGTCAGGCACAGGGGCTAAATGAAGGAAGGTTTTTCACCTCCTAAGACAGTTGACAAATTAAACTGCCATGTGAGCTGAGGAAGAGCAGAGTGATGCTGGGACAGGGCAAGACTGGGAAGTCACTGATTGTGCCTCAGCCCTGAGTGACCTCCCCTTTCTCCCCTGGGGAAATGCAGGGAGAGGGCAGGAAATGGACAGGCAGTTTTGGCACTGGGTCTGTGTGACACCAGCCCTCTGGCCCTGACGGCTGTGTCTTAGGGGGAAGCAGACAGGAGCTCTGGCCCAAGGGGGCAGTGGGAAGGCCAGGAGAGGTGGTGGGAGGGGAGAGACTCCAGCGAGGGTCATGGAAGGAGGCAAGCCCCAGCAAAGCACTATTTTCAGTCTGTACTGGCAGGCAGGATTTGTTCAGGGACAATATATTTCCCCATTGTGACAGCTCTGGCAGACGGTGCAAGTGTGGCTGGTCCAAAGCTCTGCTCAGGGGCTCACTTCCTAATTAGGAAGAGAATTTAGGAAGACTTCCTGAATTTTTGCTGTTGTTTACCAACATCCTGGTGGTCACCTAGCTAGGACAAAGCAATTCTGCAGCCTGGAGATCTCTGGCAAAACCTGCCAGAGGACGGCAGATGGAGAAAGTATTCATACGAATGGTCACACAAAGGTTCTGTCAGTGCAGAAAGGGATGCACAGGCTTGGAGCTGACAAAGAAGACAAATGAGCAATGATTTTTTGCGGATGTATTTAAAGCAGAAAAATGAACCTTATGGAGGAAGTTTTCATAGTCAGAGTGCAGGAACAGGAGAGGATCAAGCAAATTAGGAGGCAAAAGTAAGTAAAATACAGTGCTCTTAAGGAAGGGCCTTTATACACAACCAATAATTAACTTGTGAAACTTACTGCCCCAGCTGCTATTATTGAGGTCAGCAAAGAAATAAGATTTAAAAAGGCCCATGAATAATAAAAAACACCAACCATTGCACTCAGTAGAATAACAAATTACAAGGGATATAAATCACCATGCTTTAGATCTTAAATAACAATAAATTGCCCAGTGATTAGAAGGCAACTTTTGCTAGGGGCAGGTTCCTTGGTAATTGCTCATTTTAACACTTCTTGCCCTTTTTTTTCTCTGAACGTGTGGTGCTGGCCACTGCCTCAACAAGAGAAATGAGTTTAGATGGCAAGCGGACATTTTCTCTGCATAGTGTATTATACTGAAGAATTTCAACTTCTTCTCTTAAATAAGAATGACTTAAAAGGGAGTTTCCCTTATGTAAACAGTACAATAGCAGCAGAAAACCTGCAGTATGCCATTGTATTCTGCACTGTTGGGAAAAGAGCTTAAAATAAATAAATTTTAAATTATTTTAGTATTTTTAGCTTTCCCAGACTAGTTCTTAGGTTTTTTCATAGTTTTGTTTGCTTACTTGTTTTGGGCTTTTTTAAGGAGGTCATAAAAAAATTTCAGGATAAACATTTTGCTTAGACTATTGTATTTTTGTGGCACCTACTTTTGGCTGGTCTGCCAGACAAACTGATTTATAGATTGGGAAAATGCATGTTCCTTCAGTTGACACACCAGAAAGCCTAGGTTCGAGCTATTTAGACTCCAGCTCCTTCCTAATAGAGATTAATACAGTTCTCTGAGTTAACATTTAATTTCTGAGCTGCCAAAAAGAAAGTAATTTGAAGCAGCTAAGAGACAGTCGTGGAGCTGAGCTGGGTACAAATTGAATCAAGGCTTTCAGAGCTCCTCTCACTGAGGCATTGCTCCCTGGCTTGCTTCCTAGCAGGATGCAGGGCAGTGTTACTGGCACAGGCACTCTACAAAGACATTTTGTGCTGCTTCCCCATCCTGAGGTTTTCCATATGTTTTTTTCCTTACTCAGTAATTAAGCAGGGCTCAGGCAGCACCACCTCACTGCCCTTGGGATGAGGAACTTGTGCTTGGGTAAGAGGTTTTGTAGCTTAGGTCTGTCTGTACAGACCGATGGATATTCTGGTACCACTCAGCTCTGCTGGGCATCCCTGTGGGCTTTCAACAGACAGAGTCCTTTATTCTAATAGGGTTTTTTCCCTGTAACAATTCAGGAAAATTGAATTGCCTTCATTTTTGAAGAAAAGGCAACTGCATTACTTTTCTGTCTCCCCTCACCACAGCACCCCCTGAAATGCAACATCTCACCCTTCTGAGTACCCCTAACCCTTTTCTCAAGCTCAGTCCTCAAGCTCCACAGAAGGATGTGGCTGGCTGAAACCAAGTTTGGTCATCTCCCCTTCTCTGGGCAGTGCCATTGTTGGTACAGTGAAAACTAGACTCCCAGATGACACCAAAGCTGCTCCTAACCCACGTCTGCCCCTTCTCTCCATGGGAAAGCATGATCAGTCCTGCCCCAGAGAGAGAGACTAATAATACAGTCTCCACTGTTTTGGACCAGCTGCTTCCCTAAAATTAAATGCAATGGAGTGCCTGGCGTTTCTTCTGAGGAAGTGTTTATAAATGTTAGGCAAGGACTTTACACCACGGTTATCACTTTGCAGGATGTGCTAATAAGGCAATGCTCAATGGAGCACAGGCATCGCTCCTACTGCACAAGCAAAAGCAGTGGCAACATTCATCTCCTCAGAGGGAAGCAAGGGAACGACATGCTGGGTTTAGATTCGGAGGGCAAGGAAACTAGAAAAGATGTATTTGCACTAAAGGCAGTCTACATCTCAACTCTGTACTGAGAACATGATTTTCAGGTTTTCCATAGGATTTTTCACACCTATCCTATTTTGCCTACACAAACACACACGCACACATACACACACATATTTACCGTTTGGAAAAATTGGGATATTTTTGTTAATTCTTTAACAACTTTTTGTGATTGGGGCCAGTGTGGGATAGTACTCCCCTAGAACAGCCCTGGCCAAGGTCAGCAGCTTTCCCCTGTGGTCTCAGTGGGAAGGGGACACCAAGGGGAATGGCCACGCTCAGCACAGTAACCTGCTGGTGCCACCTTATGAATGGACGGCCTGTGGCCACATGATATTTGCCTGTGAACACAAATGTTTAGCAAGAGCCTTTGGTTTGTTTTACGTCATATTTCTGTCTCACCACAGGGCACTTATCATCATTTACCTGATTATTTAGTGTGAAATGGTTCTGCTAACTTTATTCAGCTGGGTTCTTCTCAGGGAAGGACGGCTGTTCCCATCCACTGAGTCCTTGATGGATCAGTTAAGTCAGCATGATCCAGCTTATTTTCTGGGCCTCCAGATAGAGAGAAAGTAGATGAAAAGCCACAGAGCCTTGAGACCAAAGGGACAAGACAATTATTGAAGTTAATGATGTCTTGGATTGAATAGATACAATTTTGGCTGATCTAAGAAAGAATTTATGGTACTCAGAGATGAGACTCTGCACCCACACAGACAACTGGGCATTCCTCCCACGACTGTATCTGGCCTGCTGCATGTAGCACATAAATCTGCTGCTGGTATTCTGTGCAAGGAATCCCAGGACCAAAACACACAGGACCGAAAGGGCTTGTGGTGGTCATTTTCCTGGCCTGCTCCTCTGAGGTGCTCAGCTTTCAGTGGCACTGGCAAAGCACTTGGCACCATGGTGTGCACACAGGCCTTTGTGTGCAAGTATGCACAGGCACATGGGAGAAGGAGTGCATAGAGGGGTTCTGTCCCAAATGCTTCCTGGAGACTCTTCCCTCCTCTGCCACTGCATTTCACTACAGCTCAAGAAAACCTTTTGCACTGTTGGCTGAAAGTTATTAGGAATATTAACATTGACAATTACTGTGAAAAGGAGCCCTTCCTCTACGGCACTGCAAACTAACTTGGAGAACATAGAGATAAAAAAGACCCTCCACAAATCAAGTAAAGGAGATGATTCAAAACAATAAAGTTAAGAACTTTCCCCCCCACAACTATTTTAAAATGAGATTTTCTTCATGATGGAGTTCTGCTGGAAAAAATACTCACCTCAACTATTACCTCAACTATTGCAAACAATTACCCAAAAATGCTCACTTGTTTGTTTGCTTGCAGACAGAACCTCATTCTTCACCCTAGAGACCAGGTAAAATGGCAAACCACTCACCATGACTATTTGCTCATCCTCATTTAAGGCCTGTAATTGATACACTAAATGACGTGATATGTTTCTATTCCCTTGGTGCTGTGATTAGATGAGTGGATCTCTTTTAAACAGAAGAATAATGAAACAATGACTAGTGAATAATAAATCATTGTTTGCATGTTAATACTCTGTGGAATATCAGGTGTGGCATAAAAAGTGGCTATCCCCCAAACAATTTGCTCAAACAAAACCCTTGCTCTGAATTCAAACGCTATTTCTGCCATATCCAGTCATCTGTAGCCAGAGGCTTTGCAGAGAAAGTGTGTTTCAAGGAATGATTTAAATGAAAATGGGCGGCTGCTTGGATCATAAAAGAGGGAAGGAGTTCCAAGAATGAGAAACTGCAGAAAAAGGGCCAAAACCATAAAATGTAAATTTGTGCTTTTAGGAATTGTTCACTACTTTTCAGACAAAGGGAGCCGCTTATCTTCCACTCATTGAGAAGCTTGTCTCCAGCTCTGGGAGAAGGGGAGGTTGTGACTTTGATGGGAAGATGATGGATATCATAAAGAAACAGCTCCAACCCCAGCATGTGCTGCCTTGTCATTGCTGAATTACAGTTGTGCCCAAGGCCCCATGCTGCTGACAGGCCAAGGATAGGCTCCAATGCAAGGCCAAGGGCCCTTGCTGCTTGAGGAGAAGGGCACGAATTCTGCACCAGCATGATCTGCAAGGATTTCACTGCTGATATTATCATGCAGATCAAGGAAGAGCACAGCTCTTAAAAAGAATTGCAGAATACGTACATGTACACAAGCACCCTGCATACAGGTAGCAGCTGTGATGGAATGCCAATGGGGTGCATGTGCATTCACACGTGTGCATAAGGCATCAGATTGACAATTGAAGTTGGTTTCTAAGAAACAGTTTGTTTCTAACACAGTTTGGGGATGTGATAAGCCTGACTGCTTGCTGAGGCTGAAGAGTTAAAACTGTTGCATGCTGTGCAAAGGATTTTTATATTGTTATATTAATCCTAAATTAATTTTAATAGTTTTATTAGATTTACTTAGGTATCTGCTTTGTTTGCTTCATTGGATTACTCATTATGAGGGCTAGATTTCCCTCAAACGAGGCTATATGCACGTTGCTATAGCTACCCTGGTTCTGGCTATTTTTTCCATAAAGCCAGAGTTCTGAACAGCCTTCCTGTTCTAGCATCTGAAATGGTTCATCCATAGTTTTTGTATTCATGTGTATCTTGCATTTAAGACCACAGAAGCTTCTGTTTCATTCTCCTCTAGTGAAACAGTAAGGACCTTTATCTGAGGACAATTAAGCTTCACCTAGTACAGGAGGGAACAAAAGGTCTTTGAAGAACACCTTTGAAATTAAGAATTTACAAAAGGCACAGTGAGGAAAGTGTGGAGAAGGAGAGATAAAAGCCCTCCTCTGCAAGAAATAACTAGCAGGAAACTAAAGAGGAGAGACCAAAAACTAAAATGCAGCAGAGATGCATCATGGAGATGGAGAAAACATGTAAAACTTTCTAGTGTGTGCTCTTCTGCTGATGGAGGACATCACTGGCAATTGCTTCCTAGCAGGGCCAGGGGAGAAGTCTGACCTGAGGCTCAGTTTCTCCATGTGAAGTCTCACAGGAAAGAGTACTTTTGAGAACAAATACCATCTGTGTAGAGTGCTCCAGAAGCACAGTGCTGTCAAAAACAGTTCAGGCACAAACAATCTTCTGACACTTGAGCTCAGGTGAGACTCAAAGGAAGAATGGAGGGATGTGCAGGAAGGTGGGTGAAGTCAGATGTGAGAAAGATGTTTTGTTGTGCAGACAGGGCAGATGAAATTTTACTGCCTTGGCAACTACCATATACCCTATCTGACAAAAATTACATCTAAACAATCCTTCTTACATGGTTCCTGATGTTGCTTCACCTAGAAGCAAACACAATTTATAGCTCAGAGATTCTTATGCAATGTTCATACCAACAGGCTGACTGAGAAATAGCATAGAGTTGGTGGCACAAATGCAGAGCATGGGGTCAGGGGGTGCACCAGAGTTTCCCTATTTGTGCTTGACAAGCTGTGTAGACATAGCCTAGAATTATCACCATCCTCTACTCCATCGACATCTCTGGTATTTCCTCCAAGCCCTGCAACTGGCAGCACTGGATTCTTATTTTACCTGGCATCTGTTGTTTCCTTCAGACCAAATGGTAGCCAGTGTGTCTCATACACTTTAATATCATATTAACAAAGTCCCAAAATATGTTCGAACACTGGGAATGTGGTTTCCTAAGGTTACACATTGTCAACTATTTTAAAGTGCAATTCAAGGTTTTTGAGTGAGGTAAACAAAATAGGGGAGAGAAATTTCTACCCAAGTGGGAGTGTTTAGCTTTTAGTCTGCCTGAAAATCCTTAAAGTTGGTTCAAAAAATAGGGAAGACATGGCTGGTTCTGCGAGGCATCACTACGTCCTTGCACTGACTGATTGCCTCACCTCAGCCAACCCCAAGTGTTTGGACTGAAGAACTGGCATTTAACCTCGATTTCACATTTCATTGGATGCCAAGTCCAAAGGCTTTTATTATTCAATAGTTCATCGAAGCAGAAGGGCGCGACTCTTTTCAGAAACTGAGATTTCATACTTGATGAGTATCAAGCTATTCCTTTATCACATATTGAATTACTTTATGATTCCTAACAGCACAGGATAGACTGTCCAGGATGTACAGTAAAACCTTGCCATTCATCAGCAAATACTATAAATGTGACCTAATGTTCCTTGAATGAGCTGTAGATGCAGTTCACAATTCCCTGACCCCAGCTGTTCCCTATTTTGCCTCTCCTGAGACCTCTCCCAGCTCCCTAAGGGCACCTTTTCCAAGAAGTAGTCAGGTCCCTTCACTTCTTTCTTGGTGTAATGAACTAATGTCTCCTTACTTCAATCTGCAGGCCATACATTCATGCCAGCTGAGCACGATGCCCTTTAGATGCTGTGGGACCTCCTTGGAAATTAAATGCATGCTTTGGGGGTGCATAATTCAAGCAGCCCTTCTCTGGTGAGCTGAGCCCTGGTTTCACTTCAGGCTCAGCTCCTCTGCATGCCAGTTTTTGCAAGTGAGAATTTCCTCTCTTCCCTGCTCCAGGAATCAGGCCCTGAGCAGATTGCTGTCTTTCCACTGCTCTCCTCTAAGCTTTGGCAAACAACCCTGTTGCTGGGCTGAGGAGCACAGACTGAGGAGTCACCTTGAGACTGTAAATGTGTTTAAGGGGATGCTGTTTAATTAGAACACTGTTTTGATCTTTCCTGCACCTTTTTTTAGCCACCACTCATGATCTAATGTTAATCATTTAGATAAGGATAGTCTGCAACACAGACTCACTGAAGTTATATGATATGCAGCTAAGTAATACATATTAAAGCTCAAACTTCGTGCTAAGAAGCTAATGATCCAGTTATCTACGTCAAGGACACCTTGACCTGGTGACCTGAACAGAGACAGCTTCCCTTTTACTGTGGGATGCAAAGGGCCGTGCTTGTGTGATGGTGACTAATAACTTTAAAGCAGTGTTTTGCCCAGAGATTTCTATTTTTCCTTCATCTCCTGCAGCACAATCTTGGTCATTTCCCACTGCTCTATCAGTCAAATGCCTTCTGGATATCAAGATTCAAAGTATCCAGAATGTGCATAAAAAGTCAATGTCCCAACAAAATGCAACAGAGACTAGCCTCTGTAATTTCTTCTATACAGAGGCATCAACGTGTTCAAAAATCAAAGGTAAGAAGGAAGGGGTGCATTTCCCAGCCACTGATGACCTTTTGTCATGAGAGCTATTGCCTTCCCTTCTTTACCCATGATAATTTCATGTTTGCTGCTCTCCCACTTTCATCCTTCACTGGCATCATTTTCTTTGAAACCAGTTGATCTTGCTGTTGCTCTTTTTTTTTTTTTTTTAATTTTTCTTGTACACACAGTCTTCTAGTACAGAGAAACTTACCTCTCTTTTATGTTCATGAGAGAATTTTTGAATAAGAAAGGATTAAAAAGCTTGACCTTCCATTTCTCCACTCCATGGATTTTAATCTGTTTATACTCGTGGTCTGTCCAGCACAATATATCTGCTATCTGCTGACTTTGCTCATCTGGGTCTTTGCTTTGTAATCTGTATTTTGAGAACTAACATTTTGCCACTATCAAGAAACTATGCTTAAGTAGGGAAATATATGACTTATTTTGAACTCCACTTATTTTGAACTCCGACAGTATGAGATATTCATCACTAAATCATGCAGGAGTAAATTTTTTTTTACCTGAAGATTTAGAAACAAAGATATTCTTCATATTTTCTTGAAGTAGCCCATTCTGCAATTCAATGAATGTCACCAAAATAGCAGAGTAATAACATTAAATTACACTGGGATACCCTAAACTCCCAGCACATTTGTTTAATCAAAAGTAAATGTTGTAACTACAGAAAATTTTTAACAATGTGTTATGACTACAGCATGTCTTATAATACATTATTAAACACAATAAAGAAAGTAATATAAAAACATCTGTTCTAAGGAACAGTGGTATTTTAATGCAAATATCTTTCCATATTACCAGGCTGCTACAGATAATAAAAACTGTACTAAATATGACTGAATTATCTAATGTTTTATCTCCTTATTTTCAAATTCGGCTTGGGCATCTTTCAGTTTTCAACTACTGACTGCTCAGCATGGTATTTAAGTTACCCAAAGACATATTATATAATTTATTTATATAATTGGTTCCAGCAATATGCTGAGTGTTGTTTGAAGCACAGTGATAAAAACAGCTCTCACTGCAAATTATTTACAATCTAGAGAGAGAGGCATGGTCCAATTCCCTCACAGTTTAAAAGCTCAGGACACAAACATCCTTTCAAAATGTGCAGGATCCCAATATTTTCCAGAAATTTCCCTCAATAGTAGCAAGCTGACTGTGCACTTTTTGCTCAAAGTGCTCTCTGTTGTGGCTGGCACTGTTACACGGGGTTACCTTCCACTCTGTCTAGAATCCTCAGGCACCCTCAGCCTGTTGCTGATGGGCTCCAGATCTGGACAAAAGTGATTTTGGTTGTGATTTCTTTTGTTTCCAGTTCTCACATCTTGGAGTGCTGGAGTTTGCCGGCTCAGGTAAAAGACAAGGGACTTTCTCTGCTCCTTACACCAGTGAGGAAAAACCTGGTAAATCATAAAGGGAAGGATCGGTCCCTGCCCCGGGAAAGGAGTCTTCTGTTAAGCACTGTGAATCACATTAAATGCAGTAATATGATGGTTGCTAATTAAATCATCATATAAAAAGGGGTTGCTTTAGCAATTTACTTGCATCAGGCATTTCTAAAATATATGCTGTCCCACCCAGATTTTTCATGAGCTGCGATCTCAGGACATGTCTCTATTCCCAGCTGTGCAGGGGAGATAGCATTTGTCATGCAGTGAATCAGGGGCAGATGAGACAGAGCTGATTCCTGCAAGTCGGCTTAAACAGGTTACAGCACCTCACACTGCACACGAGCAAGCCTAACCAGAAGCAGAGCTTTGCACAAAGCAAAGCTTCAGGATCGCTGTCTTGTTTTTTTTTCACATGAACCAAGTATCATCCAGCACTCACCAACTCTCTCTCTCTCTGAACCATCTTTAATTTATTGAATCATTTCATTTATCACACACACAGGAGTGCTTTAAAGCTTGAAATGTATTACGTTGCTAAGGAATGCCTGCTCAAAGAGGGTGAACTGTCCTGCCATTTCTGTCATTACTACGGTTGTTAAATAGAAGTTTTTCAGAGTTTTAATTGTTCTCTTAGTCATTGCATCATATCTTGTTTGTGTTAGGGCAAAATGTTTTACAGGCTGGTCACAGTTCCAAAAAGTGACAGAAATTAATCACCTGCTGTCTCATTGTGGTCCAGGGATGCTGACTCAAAGGAAAACAAACCCCAAATCACCTCTCCATCAACAGAGGTGGCTGCTGAGCTGTACAGCTCTGATTCCCCATATGCTGGTGGGAGAGGTGGGCTTGGCACCCCGGCCCTCCTAAGAAAGGACATACACAACTTAGACATACACAAAAGATAAACACACAATCCCTGCATATGCCCATTGTCCTCTGCCCACCAGGGAGTAGGGGTCCAATGGAAAGAGGAACCAAAAAGAAGCCTGGTTTTCTTGGGGGCACTGCCCAAGAGCTGAAGATAAGACCATATTGGTTTTAGATGGTAGCTTTCCAGGGGGCGTCGGCATGGCTTTTATCTGGCCAACTGCCTCAAAATGAGTCGCTCTAAATCAGTCGCCTGGAATCCAGGCAATGTAAACCTTTCCTGTCCCCAGCACATGCCAGCATTCACAGCTGCTGAGATGTGGGCATACTCCTGCATCCCAAAAATAAATCATGACCATAGCCGATATACCCAGCCCTACGCCTGAGGCTGCAACTGTCCTAGAGGCCAGCTGTGGAAAATGGAAGGCACTTGGATGATTAGGAAGTGCTGGCTATAGAAGGTAAGAGAACATGACAAAACGCTTTTCATAACTTGTGAGGAGCCAGAGAGACAATAGAGACAAAGCTAAGACAGGGCAAGGTCTGAGGTGGACAGAATGAAATGGCTTTGGAGGGCAGAAAGCACTGATGCATTGATTTATCTCAAAGCCATTGCCCATGTCTTCTCTGGGTGGCTTTGACGGGACTCTGCTGAAGTACACCACTCAGAAGCTCTGACCCATGGGGTCAGGTGGACAGAGAACTTTTGTGTGATAATTTCTTAGTCCTTATGAGAGCCGAGAGAGGAATGAGAGAGTGGCACCCTGCTGAAGCCAGGCAAAGGGCCAGATAAGATCCTCACTGGAGAGTCCCATCACCTCTAATATGGTGAACTTTGATTGCTGAGTCACTGGATCTTAGGAAAAATTAAGACCTGATGAACAGCAATGTCAGATTGACACCACTCAAACTATGAACTGATTTTTAACTTGAAGAATACTTCAGCTGCAGGAAAAATAAATCTTGCCCAAAGCTCAGCATTCAGCCTTTTCTATCCTTTGATCCCAAGGGATGAGATGATTGCCAGACTCCCATTTTATACTGGTAAGGGGTGAGGCTGCTGAGCACCTTGCAGAGGCAGATCCTGGAGCTATTTATGAGGAGCATTTGCATGTAGTGATGATTTTAACCATTAGCTGAAAGAACAGTGCAGTCTGCCAAAGTCCCAAAAGCATCAGCTAAAAGCAGTAGTAAAAGGAGATTATTTGATGCTATTGACTGTGTTTAAATTCTCAGTTCTCCAACAGAAAAGAAACCTGAAAAAAATAAAGCTTATAAAAAAATATTATATCCTCCAAGAATATTATATCCTCCAAGAATAGCCTAGACACCTTTTGTGAAAGACAAATGGTTTAATTATAAACTGATGCTGCTCAGAGTACATTCTTCTATCATTGCTACTGTGATTTTTGGAGCTGCAGTTTGTGGCTATTCTTTCTAATTTTCATTTTGGGTGGAAGACAGCTCTGTTTTGAGAGGAAACAGGAAAGAAATGAGGCCAGGATATTTAAGATAAGACATCACACAGCAACTTCCCTCTTCCTATCAGTCATGAAATAATTAATTAATAGCTCCACAATACTCAGCATTCACCTTTCAGAGCTGGGAGAGTTACACAGACAAGACCACAGGAAACTCCATGTCCCTATAAAGTAAAGAAAATCACAGGACAGACTTCAGAATGCTGACACAGGCAGTAACTTGCTGCTCATAAAAAACAGACATGGTCAAAATGTTGGATAGAGAACATCGAAGGCGTAATTAGTCAGATTACGAATTTCCTGAAATCTAAAGGCGGTGCCTGTTGATGTGCCCCCTTTCACGTGTCCTTTTGTCTGACTTCTCCCAAGCCCATTATCAAACCACACAGAGCATGTGGTTGTTTTTTTCCCCCCATACCTAGCCTGAATAATGGGCAATCAGTAAAAACTTCCTGAGAAGATAACACAAACCTGCATTTTCAAATGGCATAAAAACAATTAAGCATAACTGGGGATCCTGAGAGAAGAATTTAAGTTCACTGCATATATTTGATCCCATTGTTTAAAACATGACTTTTAACTGAAAAAGTAAAGTTTAAAATATTTTCAAGTGGGAAGCTACACATCCTAGTATTCCAGGTACCAAAGACCGGTGTCACTTATGATGTAATGTTCAGACTTGCTGATATATTTGGGAATCAAATTTAGATCAGGAAAAATTGAGCCATTCAAAATAACAGCAGAGGGTGCTGAGACCTGGCTGCCTTCTCCACTGAGGCAACCATTCTCAAGGATTCCTCAAAATAGTAAGAAAATTACCCTGAGAAGGAAAGTTCTGGCAGAGCCATTGCCATTTTACCATCCCCTGATAAAGGACCGGTTGGTGCTCAGCCATGTTGCCCGTACTAGTGTGACTAAGTCAGTCTCCACATCCCTAGTTTGTCTTTTTCTGCAGACCTCATTTCAGATAGAACCAAGTGAACTTGCTGAAGTCTGGCATTTGGGTTTTTGTTGGAATGTTAAGAGTCTTAGACTTATCATGTCCATTATCGTAACAGGAAGATAGAAACCAACTTGGTGAAAGAAAGGATGACCACAAAAAAAGGCTGGCCTCTTGTACCTCTGGGTTTGCTTGGAGGATGCACAGCTTCTCCAGCCTCCTGCTGACCTCACAAACAGGGCTTGTAATGAGGTTTCTCCTTAAGGGACTCATTCACTTACACATCTTAGCACCTGAGGGAAACAAGTCAGGCTAAACAGCTCTGTCTGACATGGAGGCAGAAACAAGAGGGTCCCATGGTGAGTGTATGACATTCCATCTGGGCTGAAATGCACACAGTAGGGAGGGCATGCTATGAGTCTTATGTTCACATGTGACACAGGATCATATCACCATAAACTATGATGGCTTTGTTTTTTATAGCTCTGACAGTTATAAAAATGAGTACCCAGGACAACAAGGGTAATTGAGTTTCTCTGCATTTGTATGTCGTAGATGTTCAGCTCCAAAATGTCCGACGATTATTCATTTTCTCTTAGACCATCCGCAAAATCCTAGAAAAAAGGCAAAAACCTTTGGGTTAAAACCTAAAATGAAAGCTCATATTCTGCAAGAGGCAGAACAAAGAAGACCCTGATCATGGGGTTGAATTTCTAGCACAGATGCTCCTTTTGGCTTCATTTCAGGAGGCTTTGAGTGCACCATGCAATTAGGCAAACTCTTACCCAACATATCCCAGCACTAGAGCTCTACTGACTTGTGTCAGATTCAGATGATGCTCTGACTCTGCAGTGCAGCAGCCTCCTTCACACTGAACAAAACTGCACACAACCTTTTTTTTCTCCCTGGTGTACTTTTAGGAAAGATAAATTTTGAAGTGGGAAAAGGTAAATAACACTATTTCATTCTCACTCTAGATCTGGTAGCCACCCTTTGCTTATTTGCTAAGCAGCTGAAGTCTCATAGATAGTTTCTGAGACACAGAAGATGGTAGCTGATCACAGCAAACTGGATTGGCAGGCAGCTTGGGAGATGTTGTCCTTTCCTAAACTGGGACAACACTGGAGAATAGGAGAATACAGTAGACATTCTATTTCCCTTAGCAATAATCTCCTTCCCACGTAGGGGCAAAACTATTCAGTCCTTCAGCATTCATCGTTTATCCAGTCAGGAAACATATTATTGCCTCATAAAATGGGGCACCTGTCTCATTTTCCATTAAATATTAACAGCAGCACTACAGAAATGAACTGTAATGGTGTTATTATAGTAATGCTCTGGGTAAATCTTATTAAAGTGTACTGTGGATGTCAACAAACAGCAAGAAAGTAAGAAAAATATATGAAAAATTGCAGATTGATGTGATTTAGACACCACAGCATCCTTTTGGCACAGGTAACAGTACCAAGTACTTCTTCATCCTTCAGTGCTGCACTATAGAACTGGTAACACTTATCACTTGTGAAGTATCTTTGTTATCAGTAGATAGCAAAGCCTTTGCTTAGGACTGCAAATGGCCTTTGCAGGGTGCTTCTGTAGCAGAGGAAAGCCAGGTACAACCACCTGGAGCCAGTTGCATGAGCTGCAAGACAAGCACTGCAGAAACAGGGCCGGCACCCTGACACTGCTCCCTGGCACCCTCGCTTATCCACTTAGCGGTGCTTGCTATATAAGGGACAGTCTGCCATGTTTACCAGCAACTTACATCCCACACAATCTCCTTAGCTCTGCTGCCTGGCTCCTGACCTTTGTGGGCAGAGTACACCAGACCAGGGCTCTGAGAACCCTGCTTAAAAAAGTCACGTACTTCACTCTTCCCCGCTTCAGCCCAGGCAGGAAGCGGCAGTACAGAAATACCGCACCGAAGGCTGTTCCTGCTGCTTTCCAAGCCTGACTTCCCATTCCTGTTCCCTGTGGACAAGTGTCCTGAAGCCTCCGGGTTGTGCTGGGAGTCTCCAGGCTTTCTCAGGGGCATTCCTGTTGGTCCCAGGTTTAGCTGAGCTGGGAAATCTGCAAGAATAGCTTTTGTCCTGCCGCTGCTGTATTCGTGCTTCCCAGCCCTGCTGAAACAAAAGTGGCACAGGGAACATTTTCAGTGTTGCAGATGAATAAGATTTTCCTGGAATGAGTAAAAAGGTCAGATTTGACTCCCATCACAATTCCTGTGCTTTTCTAGCTCGTGGGCCTGTTCTGAGACTCAACCACTTTATGCTCAAAAGCCAACCACTGCCTTTTTGCCCAGCTTTAGTCCTTTGTACAGCAATTTATTTAAAACACTGAAGCAAATAAATGGTTTATCTTACTTTTGGGGACCCAAATCAGTAACTAGTGCTGTAGACATGAAAGGCAGAAAACTGATGAAGACTCATTTTTGATGTTTCTTCATGTTTTTCAAAATTCCCAAAAGCAAAGTTTTCAGATTAAATCATCCTTAATGTGCTTTGTTCTCACCAGTGGTATCCAAATGGTGTGGCCTGGAACATAGTAAAGATGGAGCTGGGAAACTGAGATTTTGATTAAAATTTGTAAGGTGATAAGCCAGAAAAAAATTACAAATTAGGCCAATTATTAGCAATAGAATCTTAGCTATACAGTACCTCCACACATTCTCTGAGTGCTATTTCCAAAAAAAAAAAAAACGGAAGAATGGAAGAATGGAAGGAAGGAAGGAAGCAAGGAAGGAAGGAGAGAAAGAAGGAAAGAAACAAAGAAAGAAAAAAAAAGAAAAGAAAAAGAAAAAAAAGAAAAAGAAAAAGAAAAAGAAAAAGAAAAAGAAAAAGAAAAAGAAAAAGAAAAAGAAAAAGAAAAAGAAAAAGAAAAAGAAAAAGAAAAAGAAAAAGAAAAAGAAAAAGAAAAAGAAAAAGAAAAAGAAAAAGAAAAAGAAAAAGAAAAAGAAAAAGAAAGAAAGCTTATTTTTAGAAATAATTCAGAAATGTATATTTTATATAAGTTATATTTGTCACATGAATGAATTAGTCTGTGATAAATTCAGACTTTGTCATATCATACATCCACCATACAGGCCTTGAGACAGCCAAGAAAAATTGTGGTGGGTAAGTTCTGAATAGACCAAAGCTGCAGCAGGTTTTCCATACATTCTAACAATCCTTAAATGGAAAGAATATGAGAAAGAATATGTACCTGTCTAGTGTCTGATTTTTGCCTTGATAGAATTTACACCTGGGTACGGTCCCAGACAGTTTGTGGGAATAGAAGGGAAAGAGGGACTTCCACTGTTGGAAAGTTTTGTACCAGTTTTGTAGAGATTTGGAGGGGGAAGTTAACAAGACTTGGTGTTTGAAGCTGGTCAGGGACTTGTTTGACTCAGTTCCAGGACAGACTCTCAGGGATTATTACAATTATAGGGACCTGATAAACACTGCTTTGGACTATCCCAGGAGCCAGGTGAATGATGACAAGAAGATTTACAAATGTATGTGTGAATAAATAACCTTACAGGTGCTTATAGCGCAGCAGCTTTTGTTATTTGAGCTGTTTGTAGCGTCATGGTATTTGTTCCTTTAAAATATCTATCTGATCTGAAATTGCAAGAGGTGGTTGGTTTGCTGGCTTTTGTTTCCTCTTTTTTTTTCCTAATTGCTGTTCAACGTTGTTCTGTTAAACATTTTCAGCCATCTAGTCCAGGTGCTACACTTATGCAGAACAGCACAGCATGATAAAAAGCCAGAGCAAACAACTTGCAAAATAACTACAGGCAGACATACCACTTACCCAAACCAGCCAGCAAATTTTTTCAACAAATGATATTTACAGGCAAAAGTAGGAAGGATTTCATGACTGGTGAGCAGTCCAGAGAAAAGACAGAATGTCACAGAAATGTATGCAATGCTGGCTTCAGTGATCTTCAATGATACTTTTCTTCCAATGTATGTTATTTATACACTATTTATTGAACTTGGCTTTAAAGCAGAACAAGAA
The DNA here is from genome assembly GCF_041296385.1 of Aphelocoma coerulescens. NCBI lineage: Eukaryota > Metazoa > Chordata > Aves > Passeriformes > Corvidae > Aphelocoma > Aphelocoma coerulescens. Next base: position 95,444,778 of record NC_091015.1, on the reverse strand, counting down.
CCCATCAAGTACATTCTTTACCTCTATAGAATTTATGTTCTGTCACTAAAAGATATTATTAATGGATACAACAGTGTTTTAGATCATAAAGTTCAATTCTGGATTAATGAAGAGCATGTATCAATGTTATTTTATACTGGAATAAACAAATTTTAACAGATTTTCTTTCTATACAAGACCAGTGTTACATTTAATGCCACAAAGACCTCACACACTTGTCAAAAATGAACTTTAATTTCTGAAAAAGCTGTTGCTTAGAAAATTATTTATACATAGTTAGAAAGACAAAAAAGGGAGGCTGTGGAGCTGAGTTCTGTGTAACGGCTCTGAGACTGAAAAATGTAAACAAATAGAAAAATAGAAGCAATAATAAAGCTCAGTTGTGTCTAATGGCAGATAATGTTGGTGATAAGTACTGTAATATGTTCTGCCTTCTTATCTGGAAAGACCACAAATAATGACTAACTACTGATAAAAATAACAATTCCCTTTGCAGACTCTCTTTTTCCTCTCCAAATCTGTGTGGACTCTGTGAACAAGAGCCCTGTGATGATGATGACTTCTGAGTAACTTATGTGTTGTCTTGGAATAAATTTTTAATTTATGACTGTGTTGATTACCCTGGCTGAAGGGGGAAAAGCTTGAAGCTCCCAAACCCCCACCTCCTCTGCTTTTTCATCCTCCGATGTTTTATTTTCCCAGCAGTCCAGCTGTACTCTCCTCATACTGTGTGTATTGTTGGGATTATCTTCAGCCATGTGAACTATAAACATGGCTCACTGCAGCCCAGCTAACAGAGTGGCAAAGGGCCAAGAAGGAAAATCATCCTCTTCATCTGAGAGTCATCTGGAAAATGGACCCAGAAAGGGTCTTTCCCTCGGTCTGCTGGAAGTTCTCTGACACCACAACGACAAAGAAAAGCCCACAAAATAAGAGAGGTGTTATTGTTCCTAGGTGATGGAATACTCCTAGGTAATCATCAGGACCACAAGAATTTTGGTTCTAGATGGATTTTTTTTCTTTTTGAAGCTATGAGGGAAAGAAAGACTTGTCCCCATTTCCCACCAGAGTCAGGGATGTTGTCCAACAACAACACATTTTCAGAGACGAAAAAGCAAAACTCGAGGTACTCATTTTCCAATCATTATGAATTTAGGGAACACAATTCCTCTGCATCTCAGGTCCATCACTTGTAAACAGAGAAAGTAAATCTGCACACTCATTTGTAATGTGTCCTTGTAGCTATAATGTCCAGCAGTGTCAAGCTTACTGCTACAGAGAAGCATTTTATTTTACTGAAGTCTACCTGGGATAAGGATAACAACAACAAAGGTTTGAAATCACTTAACACCCCTGGTGGAAAACTAATTCTTTTTAAAATTATTGTGTAGTAGAGGACAAAGTGGAAATTAAGAACATAGAGAGCTCTCTGTATCTCTGTCTGTGGTGATACGGATATAACAAGGCGTACCAGGGCTAGTCCTTAATTAAAAGAGAATAGTTGTCTGATTAATGGGCAGCACCAGATGGTATCAAAGGAGCTGCCTTTTTTAGCTTTACTTATCCATTCTTCAAAAATGCTTATTTCGGGCTGTGATGAAATTCTTTTCTATAGGGCATCACCTATAAATTTATGTTCCCTCCGCAAATTCCTCAAGTGCCTTGGAAGCAGCGTTCAAAATAAAGCAGCTTATTGATCTTATTGGGAGTTGTCATTAATGCTCAAGCCATATTTTCACTTCCTAACATCACATGTACTTTCTGTTTTGGTGAAGGAGAAAGGAGGACTTCAGCCCTGGCTACTGATGTGCTGTGCAGCCACACTGATGCTGGAGACAGCAGTGTCGGAGCATGTGTGGAAGCCCTGTCTTCAGCAACCCTCAGCACGTACCTAAACTTTAGATTAAAGGTCAAACTGTGCTTCTGCCTTTTTCTTGGCTCAGAAAGCCAATGTCCTCAGGCAGGCAAGCTATTTTGTTGTATTTCATCAGTTAGAGGAAAGCAGCTGTACTGCTTAGCATAATTAACGAGGAGGTCAGACAGTAATGCTTTGTATACAGTAGTGTTATATGCAGCACTAAGGGAAGTAATTACCCATAAAAACAGTATCTTGTAAAAAGAGTGGGAAAAATCCCCCTCCCCTGAAAAGAAAAAATGGGAGCACAGTACTTCCTTTTAGTCACCACTAAAAACATTTCCCCTTCAGGTTCTTCAAGGCCAGAAAATCATTTACCAAAATATTCAGGAAGTAATCCACAGCAATACTCATTACTGTTTATTAAAAATTTGCAACTGACTGTTGCAAATATACATGAAAAATATCCATGTAAAAGGAAGGCAGTTGCACACCGGGCTGTATTTATTACCCCACCTGGTGTATCCAAAGGTAGTTTTAAAGATATTACAAGATGAAATTCCCAACAGTTTCCTGTAAGTTCCATTGCAGACAACTTTTGTTCAGGTTTTTGACTACAAAATAATATATTTCTGCAGGCAGGTGGGAAAAAAGCCCCCAGTGTATGCTCACTCACGAAAAAATATTTCCTTCCCAACCAAGCCTCAAGCAGGAGGCACATTTTCAGAAATACTGAGCAGGCTGACTCATTCTTCAGGAAACAGAGAGTACTGGAGGAAATAGCAGGGTGAATGGCATCCCTCTTAAGCTAAGATTTTACAGAATAGAATAGAATAGAATAGAATAGAATAGAATAGAATAGAATAGAATAGAATAGAATAGAATAGAACAGAACAGACTATTTGGAAGGGATCTGCAGCACCCATTCAGTCCAATTGCCTGACTGATTCAGGGCTGACCAAGTTAAAGCTCATTCTTAAGGGCCTGTCCAAACAATTCTAAAACACTGACAGGCTTTGAGCATCATCCACCTCTCTAGGAAGCCTGTTCCAGTGCTTGACCACTCTCTCAGTAAAGAAATGTTTCCTGATGTCCAGATCGAATGTTCCCTGGTGGAGCTTTGAACAGTTATCTAATTTGGGTTTGATCTTTCTTGATAGAAATGTAGACTGGCTTTTGAAGAACCCAAAGGTGGTCAAAGTGAGGATTCATGAACAGCCATCTGATTCATTCCACTGAAGAGATGATATTCAGGTCCAGTGAAAGGCATCTGGCTCTGCCCAGAGCATCTTCTCTTTTTACAACTTTTTACAACAGATGACAACACAAAGTGTTTCTCACATATTCTTTTGCTTAAGAAAGGTCTTTCAGTCCTTGCTGTAAATATGACACCTGGAGAGTGTGCTGCCAGAGTTTCTCACACTGACTGTGTACAAAGATACCCAACAGGACTGGAGGATGCCAGGATCACAATATATATTACAGAAGTTACAGCATGTGCTCAAACCCTCAGTATGGGGCTTTTTTCTGTGCCAACACTGTGGACCAGTGCCAGGCAGCACCTTACTCCATTTACAAGCATCACTAATTTTGGTGAGGATGTACAGTACAATATGGATCAGTGCAGCTGACCTGAAAAGATCTGGTTCTGTATAAAATTTTAGGACCCTATGTGAGAAGGTACATTAACCTATGAATTCCAATGGAATCTTCTATTTTATACATTTTTTTTTGAGCATATCGGATGGTACTACTTGAACATGTACCATGCTGTCTAAAAGTAATCTAGTCCTGTCTAATCTATTGGGGAGGTCACCCAGGCTCATCGACTATAGAGGCAATTTAGGCAATAATTTTGAATTAGATGCCTAATGTTTGGGTGGCCAAAGCTGGTATATGCATACGTATATATGTATAAATATATAAATATATATATGTGTGTGTGTGTGTGGGTATACATATATATTTCTAGTGGTTTTATTTATATAAATATATATGTCTCATATTACGTAAGTATTAACAAACTTGTATTATACAAATGTTATATACATATGTTTCAGCATTTAGTGAAACCCATATAACAAGCCATTTTCCCTGTAGCCTATTACTGCAAATACAACATACCTGGCAAAACTTTTAACACACATTTAATGGTGTTCCACATTTTTTTTCCTGACTCTTCTTTTGATCTGCAGAAAGTTCCCTGGTAACTAGAATTAAAGAAGAAATAAAGGGTAACTGGTGCTAACTGGCTTTGCAAACGGCTGCAGAGACCTTAAGCATGTTTCCCAGGCGGGGCAGTCACTGTCTCCCACTCCCCAGTGTGGGGAAGGTGGCACTTTAACCTCTTTTACACAGACTTCTGCTCACCATGGCTGGGACATCAGCTCCAAGGGCAAGAGCATCTGGGAGTAAATACTCTTGTTGTGATGTGCTCTGTGAATATTTTACCTCAGAAACATTTTCACATCATGGTGGCTGTGGCATGTCAGTGATTGCTGTAGAATCAAGCTGGAACTTGGGTTGTGGGGTATTTTTGCTGTTGGAGACTGGAATATTAGGCAAAATCCTCAGGCACGTTTTTCAGTGCACTGAGGAGACATGTTAATATTTCAACCTAAGACACAAAGTTAATAATATCCTAGTGGCTGGCTCTTGGACTCCCTCCTCACAGAGACAAATGCTACCCACACATTCCTTTGCCCGACACACAGACAGTCATAACTTGGCGATTAGCATGGTTCCAAGGTCTGCTGAGATAAATCACAGAAAAGCACTGCATTGCTTTATATAGACTAATATCCTGAACCAAGTTAGGAATGCAAAGAAAGCTGTAGGAAAGGATGTTTCTAATGAAAAGCTCTCCGTCAAAGATAAGAGCAAGGAGCACGAGTGACAGATAGCACCAGCAAAATATGCAACATAGGAGAACCAGGGAGGAATCTGAAGCCCAAACAGTCAAAGATATAAAAGCAGTTTATAAATTCTCAGCTGATTCTGCCATCTCTGAGACATGACTAATATGGAGACAATGACAGTATGTGGATGTCTCAGGGAGAAATAAAATGGTGCTGGGAAGGGAAGCAGTGTTTGTAATTTCTAAACTGAAAAATAGTAGTGTCTGTTTCCTTTTTTTTAACTTAAGCATCATTATCATAGGGACATTGCAGATTTTAAGAAGAAAATACTCTCCTGGGAATGGTAAAAATTAGTGTTATATGTGAGCAGTGTCCCTACAAAAAAAAGCACAACTAACACATAGCAGAAAAGGAAAAAAACGGGGTATTCATTTGTCCCTTGCAGGATATCTGAATTCATGAAAAGGATAGTTAACTGTCCTTAAGTGTAGAATAAAACAGGGTTGTATCTTGGCTTGTCTGCAATAATGCAAGGGTAACAAAAAGAGGGAAATAAAAGGTCTCATTTTATACAGAGGTTGCATCCATATTTTGCGTGCATCCATACTGACTCGAGATGTTTTCTACTAGATTTTCCCTTCTCAGAAACAAGGACATATAAAATATTGCCTGTAGATTTATTCTGGTTGCTGCTTCTTTGATTGTAAAGCTGAAATAATGTACCCTCCAAACCCACTAATATTTCTATTGTGACCAGACTTGTCCAGAGTTTTACAATCCTAATTAGTTTCACAGTTGTCTTGTTGTTTTCCTGTACTCCCCCTCTGTCTGCTCATCACCATCTGCTGTTGTCCACGGAAAGATCTTAAAGGAAGTACCATCTCTTTGTTCTGCCTCTATACAGCACTTCATAGAAATAGCTCATTATGGGAATCCAAGGCTGAAATTCCTAAACACCATGGCAATAAATGTAGTGTACGGAAAGAATAATGAGTCACAGAAACAGTAGAGAAATGCCCAACTCCTGGCTTTTGGGTAGTATCTCCTGCTTTTTGACTCTGTCTTTTGTTCCTGTGCCATTTCTGCTCAGCCCATTACTAGAATTGCTAGAAGGAGTTAGATGAGCACACAGAGCTTGGGCACAATGCAGCCTTCATTTGGGAAAAAAAGGCAATGATGGATGTGGGAACAGGAAAAGTGAACATCAGAACAAATCCTCTTTCAAACTCACACGTGCAAATAGGGAAACATCACCTCTGTCAGTACCTGTACTTCAGGCTGTCTGCTTGAGGCTTTTGTTCTGTTTTTATCAAGTTAGAAACATTTAAATGAAGACACATTAGGTGCTAGTCTGTCCCAACAGGGAATGTATGTGGATGTGGTCAGTGACAGTGTACTAAAATGCAGTATTAGCTCTAAGGATCAGCTCCCCTCATTCTTCAGCAGATCTTTCTGTTTCCAAGAGCAGTCAGTAGCTGGGCATAATATTCAATGTATGCTTCCTTCTTACTGCACTTCTGTTCCCTATTTCTCACAAGATCTTTATGCTTGTTATTTGTACGTACTAAGAACAGAAGATCTGGTTCTTTCAGTAACTGAAAGAACTGATGACATAGGTACAACAAAACATAAATATAATTTCATCTGGTAAGGTATGGGTGGCCAGAACTGGGACCTCTGCAAATGAACTCTATTATAAATTCTTGGGGTTTAGGGGTCAGGGGGTTGCTTAGATTTGTGATGAAGGATATGGAAAATCTGAATGAAATGGATATTTTTCACTATTACTTAATAGAAAAGAGTAACATTGCTGAGGCAGGTTAGTTCACAGGCCTTGCTTGGATGGAATGTGAAATGTGATCAAATTGACTCCAAAATCTGAGGTTTGTGGCTATTAAAAATACAGGAGTTTGGGAGGCAGTCTATTGAGCCTCACTGAATGGGTTTTGGCACTTGAACAAGTCAACATCAAATGATCAAACTAAATATTCAGGAGGACTGGTCTTTCAGAATTCCTGAAGAGACATTCATTTTCATAGATTTTCATTTTACATTGTGGTCTGTGGTATTCAGTTGCTCATAAAAATCTTCTAAGTAAAACTGCATTTTCAAATAAGGCTGAACTTGTTATTTGTGAAGGTTTATTAATACTTAATCAATTGTTACAAAGTTCATCAAGTCAGTATGTTGCTTATTCCCACATTTCATGACCAATTTCAGCATTCTCTCATAAAGTACTTATACCACACATCATATTCATTTATAGGACCATCATGTCAAGCCTGTAACATTCTTTTAACCCTATAAAATTTATAAATGCATCATTACTATAAAATATAAACTTGCTGGGTATTTATTTTTAATATTTAGCACATCCACTTTTTAAATGAATGTCCAAATCTGTGCTATTGTTTTAAAATTATACGACCACTTACGTAAGCTACAGCCCTGTTCTAAAGAACTGGATATCTCTGCAACACATGCAGCCTGTCTCAGCCTAGGAAATTGCTGGGTGATGAGCAAATGCTAAGGTCACACTAGCTAGTTATTTAAGGTGACTTTAAAAGACTGAAATGACTACTCAAAAGATGACAGTGTTCCCAGGGAAGCCCCTAGCAGGGGTAACACAGCAACCCATTGTGCAGGGCAGCAATTAGGAGTGCCAGTGCTGACTGGAATCCTGGGATTCATTGTTCTTACTGATTTTCAGGTCATTCCACCCAATGGGCAGATGCTGGGGAAGTCATAATAGAGATTACCAGTTTGGGGATGCCACTTCAACAGAGGACCGTGGGGTAGTGTGGGATTTTCACTTGTCTGGACTCTGCTAGAGGAAATAACTGCTTTCAAGAGGAAAAGCTAACTACAATGAACAGAAGAATTTGGTGTTGTGTTTGGGGAGATAATTGCCATGTGCCTCTGGCACCTTTGGGGAGCCATTCGGGCTCGCATTCCTTTCTCTCCTAACACCCTGTGATCACTGGGGTAAAGACCATCATTACCTGTTCCCTGCAGAAGTGCTCCCAGGAGGTACTGCCAGTTGCACCTAAAGCCTGTGGACACTTGAAAAACATCAGAGCAGCAGTAAATGGCCCAGAAAATGCTTGCAAGCAGTTTGGCAAGCCAGCTTCAGGCACATTCCGGGAGCTGAACACTTTCGGTACCCTCCTGTCTGTGCTGGCCATTCTTAAAGGTCAGCACGGGGCTCCCGGCAGGGTGTGAGAAAGGAGGAATTAGAAGTGAAAGGCCTCCAAGTTCTGCCACGGAAAGACCAGTTGGTAAAAATGATCTTTCTCATGAAGTAGGGCCCCAGTGCAAGAGAGGTCAGCGTACCCTATTGACATGATCCTCAGGGAGCTGGTTTTGTTGAGCAATATCAGCACATTCAGACCATCTTCCTCCACCTGAGATGTTTCTCTCTTCCCCTTCCTTCTGTCTTGGACCAGACCAAATTAGGGGCACCTGTGTGTTCTCCTTTCCTTCTTTTGTCTTATTTTTTCAGCCCATTTGAGCTGCCATAAGGTTTTCCTGGCAGCAGCACAATGATCATTGCCAATGGGGTCAGGGCAAGGTGCATTTATGCGGGGGAACACACTGGGGGCTGCCTTAGTCTTAGCCTTCACCCTGCTTCAGGCTCCTCACTGGGTAAGGCAACCAGGATAGCAGGGTCTGCCCCCACTGCTGAGGGATTACTCATGTAGATCATGGGAATAAAGCAGGCAGATGGCATAGAGGCAGTGCTCAGGAGCGTAGTGACCTGAACGAAACCCAGGAGTAGTGGCACACAGCTACCCTGAGTGGGTCTCCAAGTGTGGAGAAGGCACATGAGAGTCAATAAGGGGATGAACAAGCTGAGGGGCACTGAGAAGGGAGATTCCTGTGGCTGCCTGAGGCAATACAAAGACTTCAGCTGAAAGATGGAAGATTTACACTAGAAAAAGGGCACGAAAAGTTGGAAAAGGTCAAAAAAGGGCAAAAAGAAAGGCTGGAAGGCTTTGCCTTATAGTAAATGACATAAGGATGCTGATCTAACCACTTAACAGTGAATGTAAGCAATTGTTAGCACAATTTACTGCAGAACATGGTCAAACCTAAATCACCTGAAGCCTTTAAATCAAACTGGCTATGAAAAAGTACAAGATGAAAAAAGACTTGAAACCATAAAACAACAAAATGATGTCCCGTGCCCTGAGTGTTGGGTAATCCAAAGATGTTCATACTGGCATCTCAGAGGCTAAACATGCTCTATATCTTCATTATGAGCAACATATCATTCTCAGCTAAACTAATACCTGTGAGCTGAGCAAATTCCTTATGCTTGTAAGAAAACATCTCTAATTTCAAGCCAAAAAACTTATTTTTTGTGCCTATGTTTTGCAAAATTTTTCACTTGCTGTACAATAGGTCATGAGGAGACAGGAAAATTTGTGATCATGATCTTATATGGGTGTATAACTCTGCAGTGGTAAAGTATTTACTTGTAGCAGATGGAATGAATATGGGAGAACATCTAATGTGGTAATTGACGCTAAAACCTAAGGCATTAATTAAATGTGTGTTCTACTTAAGGAGTTGAATAAATGATGAGTGACAATTAAAAATGATGTCTTTATAATTATTCCAATTCCTATTTATGAAAGTGGAGTGTGACTGCATATTAAAATATGATTGAAGGTTTGATGACTCCCTATTCTTTCACAGTTAAAACGTTTGCAATTATTTCTCCCTCGGATTAGAGCAATGCATAGTGATGTAAAGTAAAACAGCGTAGGCTTGATTCTCCAGTCACTTAACACAGGTTTTATATTGGCATATGGTGACTCCCTTAAGCAGAGCACTCCTCAGTTAGGGTGATTTGAATGGACGATTAAGCTCAGTATGCTAAATACTGCAAATTCAATATGAACATCTGGGGATGCATTTAAGGGTCAATGATTCATTTTTTAAAATAATATTTGGTTAGGTTTGGAAAGTCTGCTGCCACTGTAAGAGTGGAGATTTGTCCTTCCTGATGAAGCAGTGGGAAAAATCCCTTTCCTTCACAGGGCACAAGATTAGCCTATTCATAGAAGTCAGGGTCCTTTCCCTCAATCTGCATGTGTCTAACATATCTCTTTGAAAAGACTTAATTAGTATAGCAGATTTAAACTTTGCCAAGGGGCTGCATATCACTGCCTTTGGATTACATTAACTAGAAGTCATAACTGGTTGCAGTACCAAGAGATGTTCTGAACCCAGTTCTCATACACTTCCACAATGACTCTCTAAGATTTCAGGCAGTGGAAAACTCCCTTCTCTCACTAAGTTTTCAAAACTCCTCACAATCACAGCCAGAGTTGTTTGGGTTTTTTCCTTGCCTATTATGTAGCCATTAATAGCCTTCATTTTCATTTATTCTTCAGAAGTTGTACTGCAAATATTTTTATTCAGGAACAGAAGTTTGATTTCATATTACACCCAAGAATTACAAGGTAGAAAAGATGAATCGTTCCTTTATTTGAATTTTATTTTTCTTTATTTCTCCTGTGCATATTCTTTTGCCTTTCTTTCACCCTCTGTAGTTGTTGTGGATATGCTGTGGAACCAGCGGTTCATATCTTTGAGGAGGCAATAAGCTCAAGGCTACCTGGCAATGCTGTTGATTATTTTCACTACAGCTCTGAAAAGAAAGAAACCAAAAAGTGTGTGTATGTGTACATATATCTGCAGTTTTATTTACACACTAAAGATAAACATTCACTAAAGCTTTAAACCCAAAGCCAAGCTTGAGAAGCTGGTAAGCACTGCAGTCTTTCCTAGCACCCAAGGCAAAGGACTCTACCCTTGTCTGCAGAGCAGCAGCATCCTTGCAGCCTCTTCACTTGCTTCTCTCTGGAGTGGACGGGAGGGCGGCCAAAAGCCTGCTTCATCTGTCAGCTTTTCATCCTCTGGTAATATTACCAAGCCTCTCTTTTCAGCCTCCATGGCTCACTTCTCTTTTTCTATTTATATTTCCTCAGCATTTTGCAATAAAACTGCTACCATCTCCCACCTTGAGCCTCTTTGCTGCTGCCCCACTCTGATAGGCACCCGTCTGCTCCTGAGTGCTGCTGCTAAACACCCTCCCTGCCTGCCCCAAGTCTTACACCCTGCACAGCTCTCCTTACTCTTTCCAGCTGCTATACAAGCACTTCTACATTTTCATTTTGTGTTTCTGTCTGGAAAACTTCTTCTCCTTTCCAGTCCATTAGCAGGTCTCAGACATCTCTTTCTTTTGTGTTGATTCCCCCAGTTGCCTGGTGCATTGCAATACATTAGGTCTCTGTTTACCTCGCTCAATTAGCTTTTATTCTGCTCTGAATTGGATTTTAGCCACCCGTAATTTGTGAGTATTTAGAATTAGATATATTTTGTAAGCCATTTGAAAAACAAGGATATCAAGCTTCCAGATGGCATAAAATACTGGCTTCTGGATTTAGTACTTCTCAAGATAGAACCTGTTAAAATCATGCCTGACTGGAAGGGTGGAAAAAAAGCAAGAGGGCAGTCCAAGTACTGTGCTTCTGGGTTTTGTTTTTCCTCTTTTTGTTTTCTTTCCAAGAGGGCCTGTTACAGGAGACAGTTACATGGAAATAGGCAGAGAAGATCAGGCCAATCAGTTTCAGTATGCATAAGATGCATCTAAGACATGGTCAGGATGTGCACAAAAAACTAACCAGAGGCTCAGAGACTTCTTTCTCCTCTTCATGTTAAACAAGATGAAACAAGATGGTGGAATTGCTGACATTCTAATTGGCCATACTAGTTTTATTCATGTCATAATATAAATTTACCATTATAATCTTATGAAAAATAAACAGCTATATAATTTGGGGTTTATTTTTGTTCAATATATGTTAATGCTATGAATTAGACCTAAGTCACAAAATAAGGGTTTTTTTAAGATCACCTCTCATGGCTCATTCAACCCTTAAAAAAACCACTTTGCTTTTGCTGGTGCCACTACATTTTGATCTTTCTTCATTTCTAGATTCCGTTCTAATTTATAAAGCTACTGCTCATCACCTTATCTCCCCTGCAAAGCTCCCCAGACCTTTAATCTGTTTAGTCCACGTGTAATGGACTTTCTCCTTTTTTAATAGGTGGAATTAAAATATTCTCACTGGCAGTCTTTCTTTCTCTGGGAATCTAGATCCCCATTGCAGCTTTCTCTTGATGTGAACGCTTTCCAAGTGCTGCTCTCTAAAACATCTTTGCCCCAAAGCAAAGGTCTTGGTATCATGCCTGGCTTTCCTTCAGCAGAACACAACTAATGAAACAATGTGTAAAAGAAAAATCAAAGTGGGAAGTTCCTACCTAGGGAGGGAAAAAATACTTCTATCACATACGGAAGACACCCAAGGGTGTCTTCCAAAAGGAAGTCAGGGTATGCTAAGTATCAAAGAGAGTGATGCTGCAGGATTTTGGACACTGCAGAGAGTAAATGCCAGAAGTCCATCCCCTGGCTGACCACAATATGACTGTGCATGGAGGAGAGAAAGCCACCGACTGGCAATCCCACTGAGCAGATGTCCTACAAGAGAAAGTCTTTTATCTCATCACCCACTGCGTCAAAAACTCCTCTGACGGCTCAACACTGAATGACCACGAGAAGAATCTCAATTACACTAATGCCCATGTTTCCTTCACAGTTAGGCCTGCCCAGGAACTATGATATACCAGGCTACATTCAGTCCCTTCCCAGAAGTCCCGTACTATTGTACATGAGCCATCCAACCCCAGAAGCACGTGCTTCAGCACAGCTGGCAAAACAAAGCATACAAACGGCGGTCTTTCATTCAGTGATCCTATTTTACGATGTTGACAGAGGAATGTCTCCATGTTCATTTGCCAGTCTGCTGTCAGTATTGTGGTATTTATATTACAGATGCATTTACATAATATTTATGTATTGGTGCTGCTTTCACTAACCGGCTTTCCCACCCGGCAGTTGGCAGTGAGGCTGGCACCCAGCAATCACAGATTTAAATGATACTGTTGTGCTCTTTGAGGCAACAGGTACATACAGTTTTGGTGGATGCAAAGGCCAGGCAAAAAGGTAGGCATCTGCTAGTTATGTCTATTTATCGATGCAGACATACTAGGCTAAGGGAATCTTAAGAAGTTTAAAAATGTATAAAGCCTGATGGCAAGTCAGAGGATCACTAACGTTGAGAAGAGCATTATCCCTTCCAAAAATTAGACGTGCTGACAAATTACTGCTCTAAACTAATAGCAGTGTTGAAGACCTCCCCGCTAACACTATCAGATAAATACATCTACAATCTCTGCTTCCCACATTTGACACTTCTTAAGGGCTTGCCTACACAACAAAGTTGTTCTTACATGGATTTTTAAAAATGTCATTTGGTTTATAAGTGATTTAGATTAACATAGTTGAAATAGATTCTTTTGAAAAACGTGTGTTTATATAAAACTTTGGATGTATGCATGAATAAAAATTCTACAGAAACCAACACCATCCAGCTTCTGACTTGGACAGAAATTGGATTGTTGCACAATTTCCAGTCTTGGACTCAGATGAAGGTCTGCGCTTTGTTTTGGGTTTTTTTAAATAAATGAAAATGTCTCTAGGCATTTTAAATTAATGCTAAATTTAAAAAAAATATATATGTGTGTGTGTGTATATATATATATAGGTTTATATACACACATATATATAGATATATTTTACTTCTCTTGACATAGCTAATGCTTTTATTAGATGTCTTTATCTGCTTAGAGACACTTTCACTGAATAAAATGAAGAGAAGTGCTATCTGAGACACTAATATAATCCTAGTATTTCTAGACTGAAGTGCTTTCCTCTGTGAATACAGAATGTTTAACAATTCCTTATCACTGATATGGTTGTAACTGATGTGACATATCCGTTCTCTGTTGTCCATCTGCTTTCTAACACCAACGTTAAATCAGAATTGACACAAGTGGGATTTCTCCTGTTCTGTGATGTAGAAAGAATAGCCAGTCATGGTTTGTATAAATTACTTCATAGTCACAGTTATATACAATACAGTTTCCTAATGAGGCCAATTCCCTAGGCAACAGCCCAAATCTGTAAATGTCTAAGCACAGAAATACAGCCAGCAGGATGTCTAATTCAGTTGAACTCAATGGAGATGATTTGGTACTCATAATCACCTCACCTCCATGAGTTGTATGCCTGTTTTAAGCAATGTATTGAGAAAGAAATAAGTATTCAAATACTCATTCTTCAGGGAATTTTTTAAAACCTCCTCATTTGCCCTGAGTATTTTACTGTCCACGTTTTGAAAAATTGTTTCTCTCCTGAAATTCAAAACAACCTTCAAGAAAAACAACTAAGAAATAAAACTGAAGAAGCCTTACGAATTTTTAATACAATGCCTTGTGATATGAGTAACCAAAGAAGTCTGCTTTTGACCATTTTATGGTTCCTGAAATAAAAAGAAGTATCAGTCTTTCAGATCATGTCATGAGCTGATTTACTTTTCCTTTGGCTTGTCTCTTCATCATTCCACCTCTTCTCTCCCACATCTCTATTCATCTGTGTGAAAAGGTTTCCATTACAAATCAGTAGGATATTTTGTCTTGTCAGTCCTTTCAGACAACTTCTTATGCACTTTTGCATGTGTAGCAACAGATGCATGTACTGCACCTTGATCAAAGTGAGACCTAATTTACTTCTCCAAGAAGACCAAACAGCAGTGAGATAACTACACATGAGGATGATTCAGCTTGCTGCGTGTCTGGCGCACCACAAATTTTGGCTATGTCCTGACAGTACTCATAAGTCTGAAACACACCATTCACTGGACCTGATAATTGCTGATGTAAGTCACCACAGCATTATTGGGAAACCTCTGTGAAATGGCCCCAAGATAGAAGGAAAATAGGCTCCAAAGTTATTCCTGTACCGCTGCCTCCCAGCCATGCCAAGTGCTGCTCAGCCCGTCCCTGTCCGGGAACGGGTGCCACAGCACCATTGCAAGGGCAATAAAAAGAGCAATCAATTTTTACTCCTCCTAAAGGACAATGCAAAGCATACATGCCTCAAACCCGAGCTTGAAAATAGACAGTGAGAAGGTTTTACTGGGTCATAAATATGTGATTCATTACAACCTGTGTTACGCGATAAGACAGAGCTCACCTATGTGTTGGTTGCACTTTTGTTCCCAGTGAACCCACAGCAGGTAATATTAACCTGCTAGACATGAAAACAAAAAGAAGCTTGAGGAACTTACAGGTACATTGCTCCCTATCTGTCAGAAAACTGCCTAGGGAAATGAGGTCAGCTATCTACTCAGAAACGTTCATGCTTGAACACGAGGGAGCCTAGATTTGTTTCTCTAAATTG
Organism: Aphelocoma coerulescens; assembly: GCF_041296385.1. Taxonomy (NCBI): domain Eukaryota; kingdom Metazoa; phylum Chordata; class Aves; order Passeriformes; family Corvidae; genus Aphelocoma; species Aphelocoma coerulescens. Next base: position 95,429,690 of record NC_091015.1, on the reverse strand, counting down.
CAGGGGGTTTGGCCTTCCTTACAGTGAAAGCGAAGGAAAATTCCTTGTGCATTTTTATCAAGATAGGGTCAGAAGCTTTACAAAGCACAAGGATATAAGAAGCAGAGGGACTTGCTATTTGAGCTGAATGATAAAATAACTTTTAAATGTATGCAGTGTTTATTTGTGTAGTGGTAAATGAAGGACTAAAATACGGACCTGTTTGGGTTTGCCTGAACTATCCTTCCACTGCCTGTCATTTAGCTTTGACTACCCTACTGCCAAGACCATGATCCAGTGGAGACACATTATCTGATACAAATGTATGTTATCAGGAATAGAAGGAAATTACTTTTCTTTAGCTGTATAGAGGGAATGGTAAGGATTTATGCTCATAGTATGATCTTGAATCTCAAATTGGGAACATTTTCTTTGCTGTTCAAGTAGATTTGAACTGCCACTTAGTAGGGGAGGAAATTCTCCTAGATCTGACTGGTGTCTCTGCTGTACTGTCAGTTTGCACATGAACTCCTTCTAGCTAATTGTGAGCAAGGGATAAAAATAAATAGCTATCGAAAGAAAGCCTCTACAATTATGTCTCTTTGGAACCAGAATATCCTGGACCTGTTCTCTCCTATGCAACATGTGAAAAAAGCCCTCTAATTTTCTCCCCTTTTTAACTCCTATAAAGATAGGAAGGAAGAAAATCTGTTCTTTTATATAAAATTAATAGGGGAGGTTAGGGAGAGTTCTCCAGCAGATACAAATGGAAGAGGCTTTTGAGGGAAAGCCCTTCCACCTTAAAGGTCTCTGCAGGAAGATCCTAAAAATTGCAACAGAATCTAGATGACTAACTACTGAGGTTGTTTGAGGACTTAGCCACAACACAAATATGTAAAGACTGCAAGGTCTAAGAACTAATCATCACACAAGGAAGAAACAGTTTTTTGTTTTCCCTGTTTAGCTTTTATGGGTCGTTCTGTCACTGAACTGTGAACAAGTCTGGGAAAGCTGGGACTCTTCCATCTCTCATATTTAAAGTCATGGCGTCCAGCTCTGGATTTGGGTGGAGAATGAAGCATTTCATTGTGAGGCAACTCACTGATGGCTGGAAGACATTAGAGTTGTTGACATCTGTAAAGTATTTCAGAAATTACGAGGATATATAGTGATGAGCAACACAGAGGCCACATCAGACCAGAGCTTCATAGCCACCCAGGAGTTGCGTAATTGAGGAAGAAACGTGGATTCTTTCCAGAGGATGTCAAATCAAGTCCATCTGTACCGAAGCAAGACTGAAAAATATGCACTGTATTCAAGCATCAATTCAAGCAAAAGCTCAGTCAGAATTTCCCTTTTACAGCTCTGTCTGATGTGTAGTTCTGCCTTTACTCTGATAGGCTCCTTTACACTTCTGTAGCATACATTTCTCATTGTGATCTTTAACAAGGACAGATTTAAATCCACATATTAAATTCCACTTTCCTTCTGCTAATTCTTTTACTATTGCATTTGCATTCCTCCCTCTTTTTTCTTTGTTGCCTTTCCTAGGGAGGTGGGAGAGCTAATTAATTAATACTCTTACTATTGGGAGGTAGGAAAGTGCAGCTGAAAAACAGGGGCATGACAAGTACTTAGCGGAGGTATTGTAGGGTCTGGGTGGGAAATGCCACTTCATCAGAAGTCTGGGACCTCATAGGTTTTGGGCAACAATGGTTTTGTCTTCGGGTCCTGCTGTTGCATCCACTGTAGGGATTCCCCACTGGATGTCTGGTCCCTCACGGCTGACGACAGAGCGATTCTCTATTGTGGGTTTGCAGGAGCCTGTGCTGTTTTGCAACATAAGGGAATGCTTTTTGTATGCCAAGCTGCTACCCTTCATACTGTATTTTGATTGCATCTCACTTCTTTTCTGTCCCTGCCCCATTCACCGAAGTGGTGATTGCAAAGTTGCCATTGTAGATTTCCTGGCTTGCGTCCGTGTAAGTAAGGTGTAAATTCCCAGCAAACAGGGCTGCCATAAATTTAGCCATGTCTGATGAACACAGTGATGAGCCTGGGTAACCAAGACAGAGGAAAGCAGTGAAGGAGACTGAAGGAGCATACAGGAACCAGTGTTGGAAAAGTGTCACTTAGGATGTCAGGCTTTTATTGCACAGCAAATTATGATTTCTATATTACTATAGCATATAGTTTCCACCTCTCCCACCATGGTTCTTTTACTTTTGTTCAAGGTTTTTCTTTGCCATGGATCCACTTTCTCACATAAAAGCCACGAACTAGAAATTAAATTCCCTTTTCTCTTCAAAGAGAAGAGACAGACAGCCCACCCATTCTGGGGGGAAAGGGGGTTACAATCAGATGATTTTCCTCTCTTACTTAAGTTTTTTCCTTTACACACTGTCATGCAGGACCTGCACAAACAAGGAGAACTGTCTAGCTAACAAGTAAAGACACTAAAACTTAAAATATCAAGAGAGCTGTCAAACATATTGAGTAAGTGGGGAGGAGTAGAAATTTTCTTCTAATCTCTTTCAGCTATTGTAAACACATCTCACTTACAGCAGCACATCTTATCAACAGATGTTGGTTCTTGTTTTTAATTGCTGCTGTCACTTTAGCTTCTAATAGTTCCTGCTGCTACAGCTCAGTTGTACAAAAGGACACTTCTCCTCTAACCTCTTTCTGCTCTGCTGTCCTGCCCTGTGTGTGTAGGGTGGGTGCACTTTCTTCGCAGCTTCACTTTCCGACTGCCATGCTCGCACTGCAGTGTTGGTGTGTGGAGGTTGGTGGTGTAATCCCTCAGTGCTCAGTGTGTACCACCAATTCAAAGGATGAAAACTGTTCTCTCCCATCTGGTCCCAGTCCTGGGAAGCTGCAGGAAAACTGTATGGCAGGTGCTGCTTAAAGAAAGCTCTTCTCATGCTCAGACAGGATACCCTTTTTATCCTGCAGAAAAAGTGGCAAAGTATTTTTCTCCACATAATCCTCTCAATTCCTGTCTATTTGCTGCTCTTCTCTTCCTACCCCCACCACTGCCTTTTCTTTCTCCCATGGGACTGGCAGAATCTCAGAGGAAATAAGTGAAGCTTTCCTAATATAGAAGCTCATCTTCTCTGAAAACACTGCTCATTCTGTTAATGGAGTTCTGGAAATGTTTCAGTTCTCTCCCTACACGAATACTTTATTCTTTTCCTCTGATAGCTGTCCAAGCACAAGTGTCATCAGTTTTCCTAGCTTTATTAGCTCATTTTGCAAAGGAATGCTCAGGCAGTCTAACAAAATAATAATAAAAAATTGGCTGGAGAGTTCTATAGCAATGTACTCTCTTTAAAAAAATAAATATGCATCTGGAGACATCTTTCTGAGACCATTTCTTTACAGGGGTTTTACACTTCACAAATATATGTGCTCTACGTACAAATTTCAATGAAAGATAACACAGGTTGCTTAGCAGATTTACATATGTTCCTTCCCCCTTCCTCTCTTGCCCTGATATATGTCTGGCCCAGGGCCCTTCTTCCAGAGAAGACATGGACAGCTATGATATCTGTGCTCAATATTTGCAAATCCACTCGTAAAATTTTATATAACAAAAGCATGAAATGCCTGCAAATCCTCTGCGTAGAAGGGAGTGCTTTTTCTGTGCCTCCCTCCCCCACAGTTGCACTAGTTCTGGGGAGAAGCATGGGAAGAGCAGAGCAGCAGACATGGAAACGCTCTTATTCTTCAACGAGAGTAGGGTTTTCCACCAGGGAGAAGGTGTGGCTTAGTACCAGGGACAGGTGGATTCGCTGTGCCCAACGCTGTTCTTACAGGCTGCAGCAGAGAGGGAAGGAAGCTCAGGTACCCTCTTGTCCCCTCAAAACCCCAGCGTGAAGATGGGGGTGGGGCACGGTGAGCAGGGAGCCTTCCATCCTCAAAATAGAAATTGTGGGGAGCAAGGACATGCTAAGCATGAATGCATTTAAGGGTGGGAAGCTGGTGGGAAGTCAGTGGGAGGAGGAAGAGTTCTTCAGAATGGTGGCATCTGAGGAGACTATGGCTGAATGCAGAAGTATGGGCAGCACACAGGAGAGAAACGCCTGCAGTTGCCCTGGGAGAGAACTACTTACACAGAGAGTATGAAGCAGGCTCAGTAAGTACCTGCTTAAAATACTCCACCTGTATTTTGGAGACATTCATTAGCACAGGCTACCTTCCTTGTGCTTTCCTCTAGCTGCCCAGGGTTGTGCTTTCTTGCCTACCCTTTTCCAGACACAACAGGTGCAGAAATAGGAACTGACTGAGATAAGCACCACGCAAGACATGGACAACTGCTGGCAGGCAGTGCCCTGTCTTAATGGCTTGTCCCAAAGGCACAGGATGGGGGATAGGAGAACAGTTGTCTGGGATGGGCTTTCATTTCACACAACCTCTCCCAGGGAAGACTAATGGGTGTCCCAGTCAGAAACAGCTCCAGACCAGCACATGCAAAATTTCCAGGCAGGTTGCAACATCTGGTCTGTCTGGTACCCTTTCCATTTGCGGCCCATGAGGATGCCAGCAGGGCAGTTCCTTATCTGTGATCCACCCAAAACTAAAAGTGAGGGCAAGAATAAGAAACTGGATACCTGCTAGAGTAACTTGGTTGCATGAAGTGTAGTTTGGGAAATGAACTGGTCTTGATGAAGGATGGCTGTGCTGTTATCATCATTTGGAGTGCAGATTTGGTGATAGCTATGTGCAGAGTGCAGAGACAGGAAAAAACGTGAGCCAAAAAAGTGTGTTCTCCAGCAGGAACACAGAATTAAGGTGCTACTTTTATGCTGCATTTTTATTAGTGGTATCTCAAAAATATCACTTTCAGCATGCCTTTTTCACTTCTCCCACAGAAGCATGAAAATTAACATCAGCTAACAAAATTTTCTATTACTCTGGAGGAAATGTTGTTGAGAGCTGTTTATACATTATTTTTCTCTCTCTTTTTTTTTTTTTTTTTTTTTTTTACTTTATCAAGGTCCAGTCATAATTAAATGCCTGATTATTTTCATTTTTTAAAAATCAATGCATTATTTAATTTTTTTCCCCCTCCCAGAGCTTAAGACATACAGAAACACACCTGAACAAGCAAAACACAAGACCCTTCATGAAGAGTCATTTCCCATCAAATTTCACACTGGGCATGATATGCCAGCTCAGATAGAATACAGAAGTGAAAGCCATGTGGTCCCAGCACATATCTCCCAGGCACAGGCAGCAAGCTTGCCCCTTGGATGGCTGGAGAACATCTTCACCAGTTGGATTCTGCAATGTATGAGAGAATAGCTGTGCTGCTCATGGAGCTGAGGCGAGGTCACATTTGGGGGTTAAAATTCATTATTCCCTACCCGTCCTTTATTCCAAGGGAAAGGTGTTTGAACTCACATCTTCTTTTGGCAGTTGTTGTGCCACCTGGAGTGGTCAGAAAGGTCCTGTTTCCACCATCTTTCACCTTATCTCTGGTGTCAGCACCACTCCTTCCAAACCAAGTGGGCTAAGGAGATATCGCGACTGCACATCCAGGAACACACACTTCCTCAGTGCATAGGAGGAGAAATCCTAAGCTTTCTGCAGCCCTTTTCCTGCATAGCAAAATCCCAGGGCATCACACCTACCTGTCTTTACCCATTCCGTGGCTGCAGAGGAGTGACAACTAGGTTTATTTCCCCCAGGCTGAAGTTCTACCACTTACAGGTAGCTTGTGCAATCCAGGAGATGAGTTAAGTCTACCCCAAACAGGAACCTAAACAGGGTGAAGGTCAATTCCTGTGAAAATATCCTACGCTGCTGCTTGGTCATTCATTCAAATTACTCAAGGTCAGCTTTTATTTAATTTTGCTTTCTTCCATGATTTTTTCCTTCCAATATTAAAAAAAAAAAAAGCAATTAGATAACTAAGCATATGTAGCTTTTTTTCTTGGATTGTTTCTCAGCTTTTTCCTAAATTGTCACTGCCCCTTTGGACTTCAGCAGTGGGATAGCTGCCAGGTTTCCACAGAGATGCAAACAAATTCTATGCAATAAAATATCATCTCTACATAATTTAAGCCCCAAATGTACATGGTGACAGTTTTATGTTTGAGTAATATGAAAATCCGAGATATTGGATGTGAGTATAATTTAGTATCGAGAGCTGCAAATATTTCTGTGCCCTGGAATCCAGTTAAAATGCACCATTGCACATGCCGTGTTTTGGTGGTGAAGTATTGCTTGCCTCTGATTGCTGCAGGGTAAGAACTTTATTTTCCTAACCCATGATTTAGTGCTTTCCACCCCCCGTAAAGTGTAACTAACAATGCCCTCTATGTGAGCTCTGGTAGCTGAGGAGATAGGGAGAGATGGCTGCAGCAGGGAAAGGGAAAGGGAAAGGGAAAGGGAAAGGGAAAGGGAAAGGGAAAGGGAAAGGGAAAGGGAAAGGGAAAGGGAGAGAAAAGGGCAAAAAAAAGGAACATCTGCAATGGGTTAAAAAACATTCACCACTTGCCTTCTTAAAGAACTGAAAGCTGAATATTGGGCCAAAACCCCACTTAGATGGTGGCAGTGGAACTCCACTGATTTTGAAGGAGCTGAGCCAGTCTAAACCAGCTGAGAAGCTGGTCTACAGTTTCACATTTAGTGCCCAAAGTGGTTGGAGCAGGGGAGGTTTGAAACTGTACTCCTCACGTAGCACAGAGGGGCCTGCGGGAATAATGTTTGCTTTGGCATGCAGGTGGGTTAGTGTAGACCCAGCAGGTCCTGCAGTGAAAGGCTCCTTTCTGCTCTGAGTGATGGGGACTTCCATAAAGACAGCAAATTCATCCAGAGATATGCCTTAACCCACATCCTTCTTTAATTCGTAAGTCCTTGCGCAGTGCAGACCTCAAGGTGAATCTGTGTGGATGCTCTTGCCCGTGTTTTCATCCTCTGTTTCTCTGCATGGCACAGATCTTGTGGTGTTTTCCCTGGACACCTATTCCAGACTCCCTCTTTAGTACAGCAGCAGTTGGAGTCTGTGTCAGGACCTGATAAACTCTGATGGTTTTGGAATGCCTCTTTCTACAGCTGTGGGTCTCAGTTAGAGAAAAGGAGCTGCTACATTTCCTCTATCTTCCCTTTGCCATATAGAAAGCCCCTAAGAGGAATTCTGTGCTAAGATATTCCCATTTCTGGCATGATTTCTGAAATTTTCTTCCTTCTTATCCTCTTCTTTTTTCCCAGGATTCTTGCTCCAGCTCTGTCTCGTTAGAAAGATTATCTTCTCACAGCATGTGAAATTAAGAAGTAGCTGTGAGGAAAAAGTGGAGATAGATAAGAGGTTCCTCTCATCACAGGCAGCCTGGTGCAAAATATTTCCGCAGTGCAGGAAGGCCTGAATGAAACAGGGATGAACAAAGCTAACATCCACCCCATGAAGGCCACCTTCTTTCCAAGAGATGAGTAACAAAGCAGAAGACAGGTGGACAGGGAATAGTGCCTGATTTCTTTTATGATATAATAATCAGAGGATATCAAAAAAGAACAGCAGGCAACAGGTTTAAAATAGACAGAGATACCACATTATGCAACTTATAGCAAGTAGCTCCTCAGTTTAATCACAGGATTTTGTGAAGACTTAAAAATTGTATGGGTGCAAAATCTGATTGGCAAATACATTAAATTAAAAGAAGATAGCTCTCATGCAGGGAATCCCTGAGGCACAAAACATTAAGAACAGGGAACTACTGAAGGAAATACCACTTGCGTTTGATATGCTGCTATGTTCTCCCACGTGCATCTACATATTGGCCATCCCCCCAGGCAGGGCACCGGGCTGGTGGCCTTGGTCTGACCCAGTACCACCACTGTTATGTTCACAGGCCCAACTGGTCAGGAGCTGAGTGCCACCAGTTCTGAAGCACCGCTCTCTTCAAGAACTTTGAAAATAATAGGCTAGATCAACTTTCTATCAAGACCAAATACTAGCAAAGAATTGGTAATTCCAGATACTCTGTCCAGGAATTCTGAAGATCTTTTCCTTCCAAGTAGAGGAAAATCAATGCCCCTGATAGATACTGACTGCTCGTATCTCTAAAAATTCATCTAGCTGATGCATATCTAGCCTTCATACCTGAGATAACGGTGAGATGGACATTCCACCAGTCCCAGAGAGATACATCAGCCATTCTTTCTTCACATCCTCTGGGCTCACTGTGTGCTGATATTCCTCACCTGACTGCAGCCATGGAAATGCACCTCAGGTGAGAAAAAGAAGGCATTTTTGAAAACCAGCACTGAATGTGTTTTGTGTGGCAAAACCCCAGAGACATACTTTCCCCCTTAGCAATTCAGAAGGATGGTGGTGCTGTGGACAAAGAACATATACATGCCATGTTCAGGAATGGATGCCAACCCCTGAATGACTGCACTGTTTACTTCTGATGCCACATTATCTTTCTTCCAACATTATTGCAACTGACACCAGAAATCCTGACCCAGAACATGTGTCTGTTGTCTTGTGGGGGTATCTGCAGTACCATGGGTTTGTTACAAGTTGGTAAGTGGTAGTCCTGTAACAGCTGAGATTTGGTGGTATATTTTATGTGGCAACTTGAGCAAGATGCTGGGCTCTCAGATATAAATGCTTTATCACCAAAGGAGGTCTTAATTTGGATAAGCTCTTATGTCACAGCACACCACACCGCAATACTGACATTTTGCTGTTGAGGCTTCTCAGGACCTTAGGCATGAGTGAGTAGTATTTACCATTTGAAAGCCATGTTAGTAACATGTCCATTTTTCAATAGATGGGAAAAGCTTCCCAGTTCTGCCTTCCAAGTATCTAGGATTTCTTTTTAAGAAATATGGAGCAGACGCCACAGCTTAATAATCACAGTTTCTTCTAAATCATAGAATATATGTCATGATGTCAAGTCTCCTTGTCAGGAATTATTGGAAACATTTCACTGCTATCTGTCTGGAATAAATGTCTCCTGCTCTGAGTGCCCTGGTGTCAGCTAACGGGTATATTAATATTGAGCATGGGATCTTACTAATTCCCTGCTGCATGAGGACTTACGGCCTGAGATCATTTAGCAGTGGAACAGATCAATCATCACAACAAACTGATTATAAGCATTTCTAGGAAAATATAACAGCATATGCAAACTCTAGATTCTGTCACCCTTCCTCACATCAAACCCTACCTCAGCAAACACCTCCTGCTTTCCGGAGCTACTCCAAGAGCAGGATTCCTCAGTGAAACAGCAGTAGGGTATTTACAAATAGGAGACCAATGATGTGCTTCTTCCATTCCCCAAATTCTCTTGATTCAGCTGCCTGAACTGGACACATAACACAAAACAGAAGACATATTCGTCCTGGTTCAAAATTGTGTGATAACTGAACTATGAGATGGTGCTTTAGGATTTCTGGGGGACCTACCTGGTAGTTCCAGAAGCAAATGAGGACAAGGAAGGAAAACTATTTTCTTTTGATGGATTATATCTGATTGATTTCAGTGGGAATGTCAGAGATTCACTTCACACTAGTAAATTCACACTACTTCATGAAGAAACATCAGGCTCCTAAGAAAAATGTATGCCTGAGTAAACATGCTTAATTAGTGGGTGTCAGTTCAGTGTTGAGGCCTGTTTAATTTAACTACATATTTGCTCCCCTCATCCTTTTTTTCCTATTTATTACTGTTTGTCACACACCCTTTCAAGAAGATGATGTCAGGTTCTAGGGCCTTATTTATCTTGATGTAGACATCTATACAGCTGGCTAACCTGGTAAGGTGGCCATTGCTCAATCAGACCTGATATTAAACCTTCAGAAATAATCTGACCAGACTTATCTTGCTAAATATTTAATTTCTCCGCTATAAATTATATACCTAGCTGTCACAATAATTTCTGGAAACTTCGCAGCTACAGTTAACCCGGTGAGCTTTGATGCTGTATATAAAAGAATCAGGGCCTACCTCTGAGAATGAAGTACTTAAGAAGGCAGATGAAGATGTTTTACAGATAAACTCTCAAGTGTCATGAAGATGTCCTAATGTACAGTTTGTTATGCAAATTCATTTACCCCATTCTGGGATTTCAGTAATTCTTCTGATCTTGCTAAGTGTGAAGTGTGACACTGCCACTTACTTAAATTCTTCTGTAACAAATTCAGGATTTGGTTTGTTTTTGTTCTCATTCAAGTTTTGCTCATCTGTTAACTATTGGAAAAAAAGTGCTGGAATGTGGTTTCAGCATGAGGATTGTTAGATTGAGTGACTAGATGGGTCTAAAGGTGAAAAGATTTTGAATACTTACCTTCTTTTTGCATAAAATCCCTCCAATCTCTTTAAGTTTGGTCAATTACAGATCTAACCTCATTTCCACTTACACTAACTAGAGTTTTATCCACTGCCTCAGCTGGCAGAATCCTCTACTGCAATAAGAAGTACTGTAGCCAAGATCGTATCAGAGTTCCCATTTCAAGTTGATCTTGAAATCTTTTCTTTTTAATAGTGTCTCTAACATCATGATGTGATATACCAAAGACCTGACTCCCTGCAGGTAACGAAAGTTTCAAGGAGTTTTATTTGGAGGGAGAAATGAGACACGACTTGAAGAGTAGCTGTCAAAGAAAATAGGAGTTTAACTCTGGGATGAAGGCAGATTTAATTGGGAGACATGAGGGAAGAGGAAGGCGTGAGAAAAGGGAGAGGACATCTGTGTATATTATGAAACAAAAAAATATGTTTATAGGCCAACACTGCTGTGAGAGCTGGAGGATAATGAAGGAGTCAGCACTACCTTAATCCTCCTGGTCTTTTCTTAAATAAATCATCATTTCATGTGGTGAGTCTCACTTTCTTCATACCCGTTTCCATCACAGAGATTTAACAAATTGTTTGTCTTGAAATGTGCCAAAGAACGTGCTAAATCCATGAGTAAAACTATGAGACACCAGTCTTCTGCTTACTTCAATCTAGATATCCTTTAGTTTTTAAATTTTAACCTTGCTGTAGTTGCCTACATGGTATTGGTTTCTGGAAGAGCCTGGAGTCATGAACATCACAAGATGTACTAAGATAATTCTGTTTTCCTCAGGTGTGTTTTATTTCACTCAGAATTGCAGCTATCTCAAGGTAGTATCTCCAAAATGTTTAAAAGACAAGCAGAAAGCATGTATACTAGATTGATATCCTATAGCTATCTTACCCTCTGAGCTTTTCTTTCCACCTGAGTTCACATCCTTCCTCTTGTTCATTTCTTTATGAATGTGTGAAAACCCAAAGAAGGGCAGCAGAAAAGTGTGTGTGGTAGTTCTGTGGCACCTCTTCTGTTTGATCTCCTCATGGTTGGTCACTCATCACAACTGCTCACACTGCACCACACATCTGTCCTTCAGCCCCTTCTCGTCCCAGTCTACTGTTCTTCCCAATGGCAGACTGCCTTCTTCTCCACAGACCATCTCTTCCACCTTTCCAGCTCATTCTGGCTCCATTCCTTTTTTTCCGATGTAGTTTTGCGGCTTGACAAGGCACATGTTATTTCCCCTAGAAACACAAATTGATGGGTATGGTCTACCACGTGTTTACGTTGACTTTAGAGATTTTTGGATGTAATTCTCTCCCTCAAAAATATGGACTGTAAAGCAATATGTTATTTCTTCCTTGTTGGTTCTAGAGTGTTCCATGTAATACTGCAAACTCAGTCCTCGCCTTGCACACAGCATTCCGAAAGTTGCTGAATGTTGCTTCTGTGCTGTACATTTATTGACTGAAACATTTGAGTTGTTGCTTTTCACACTGGTAATTTTAGAGCGCAGATGCTTAGCATGTTTACTCACATACCAAGGCTCACATTTAATGAGCAAAATGTCAAGTATATTGTTATCCACCATAAAAACTGTGAAAAATATCCTTGCCATCTGCAGTGTGCCTTCTGCTTCAGCCTAAAAGACTTTTGCAAGCAACTACATGAAATTAGCATTAAAGTCAATATTTATAAATGGAACCACCTCTAAAGGGCCGGATCTTCTCCCCTCCCACACCCCCTGTTCCTCTGGGATCTAATGAGCTGGGGAGGCTGGGTGCAGGAAGGGAGCCGAGTTGCGCCTGGCTCCTGGTTGCAGTCAGCCAGAATAATCTCCTTGCATTGAGGAAGAAGCGGAAAGAGAAGAGTGGTACTAAATGGCATTGACAGCGTCCGAGGGCCAGATTCTGCGCTGGTGTCAGTTGGTGTAATGTCACTGTCCTTGCTGAAGTGCCACAGCGAGCATAAATCAGCATGGTTTGGGTGACTGACACAGCAGTGTATTTCATCTGTGCTACCTGAGGATGGAGTCTGTAATAACACTCATGGAATAGACGGTGGGTAGCAGAGCTGAAACTGGGATTTGATAGACTGCCATCAGAAAAAACCAGCCTCCTCCAAGAAAATGTTTGCTAATACTCCACCAAATGCAGAAAAAAATTGGCCATTTGTTCTGGCTTTTTATGGTGCTGAGGACAATGAAGATCTTGTCTGTTGCTAAAGTCTCTAGATTGTACTGCAAGAATAATAAAATGAACAATTACAAGTAATGGATAACTGCTCCTGGGCCTTCTCCAGGCAGCCTATATGAACTTTTAATTTTGCTCTTGCAAAATCTTCAATCCAACCACGATTAGTGTGTTGCAGAACTGAGATCTCAGCACATTTTGAAAAATGTTGCTGTCCACTGCTGTTATCCCAACATCCATAAGCAGCTGAAATTCCAGCCAGATCTTTATGGGGCAGAGCTGATGGACTAAAGCCAGAACATGCTCCCTCAGATGGGTGACCAAGTTAACTTTTGCCATTTGTTCCAGCTATTCTGCCAAGACGCCCACATACCGTCGGCTCAGCCAAGCTCACATGAACCACAACCTAGCACAGACACCATGAAAGCTGGTCACTCCCACAACTGGAGACTAATGAAACAGAGAAAGGTAGCATCATCATATAATCCATGCCACCTTGCCTTTTTCCTTGTACACATGTTAAACAAGAGGCTCAGGAAGAAAATTGCTGCAGTGATTAGCAAACACAGCATAAATATTTATCCAGAAAATTCCACATCAAATATATTTAAAAATTTTTATTTATGGCTCTTTAGATGTAAATATATTTCCTTAATTGGACTTTAAGAAGGGCACTTACATGTTCCCTTAGTGTATTTCTAATATAATCATTGCTTGGGCAATTAGGCCACTCACTAAGCCACAAATCTTATCTTTCACACCAGTGAGTCATAAATAAGGACTGAGTCACAAATAGGCCAGACAGACAAATGGTGTCAGGAAGGAAATAAGATTGGCTGTGAATATATTTAGGCTGGAAATTAGAAGATGGCTGCAGACTACCTGAGGAATGCAATTCTGATATAGTTTTCTAATTGGGAAGAACTGAGCTAAGAGAAGTAACTAAAATTGCTTTATCATTTAGCTTTGTAAGCTCATGAAAGGGATTGTACACCAACTAGGAGAATTTCTTAAGACTGAATTTGATGATAGAAGTCCTCAAGTATTCAGAGTCTTTGCCTGCCATGACTACCTGCAATTAGAGGGTTAGTGGCCTGCTTACCCAAGTTGTCCCAGCCAGTCCTGTTGTTACCAGTAGTCCTTAGGACTCATATGCAGCAGGGACAGATTGGACAGATACAACTATCCCAGTGTCATCATACAGTCAAGGTTCTGTGCAACACAGACTCTAGTGTTCACACTGTGAGTGTGAAGCTGTGTTGCTGTGTCTGTTGCAAAACCCTCCTGTTAGAGAAAGTGAGAACACCTTGACTTCCTATGATTGTATTCAAGGGCAAGTTCAGTTATGGAGTATTCTATGATGGGGTGCACCTAGTAAAATGGAGATCAACTAATAGCTCTATAAGCTAATTAAATGTTTTCCAGTGTTTGACCAGTGCAATGACTTTCTGTCATGCAATCAGAGTTCCTGGGAACTCTTGTAATACAAATAATGGGATGGTGTTGGCTTACCTTTACTGGCTTGTGTATTTCTCAAGGAGAAAGGGAGACTGGGTTTTTTGCTATTCATGGAAGACAATTTACTTACTTCCTTTGTGTAAATAGCACTGAATATGCTGGTGCAGCAAATAACAGAGACTGGAAGGATGTCTGTATGTGAATGCTATCTACTAAATGAAAAGAGTCCTTTGTCTGTCACAGCATGGATTTAACTGTGCCTTCCAGTTCCACATCAGCTCTGTTCTGCACCAGCAGACTTGTCTTTAAATGTGATCCTTGCTTTGCTGTGACACATTATGACTCCAAAATATTGTTCTTTTAATCAATCTCTAGAGCATGGATACACATGCCATAACATATTGGTCACATCAAGTCTTTTTACCATTTGTATAAAGGGCACAGTCTTCTCCCTCTTGTTCCCTTTCCTGCATGCCCTTTGGTCTCTGTCCTATCATATGATACAGGCACTGGTGTTTCCCAGAGATATTCATGCTTAGTTAGGCAGCAGGAGTTCATATGGCATGATGTTGAAATTATATAGCCATGTATGATTCTCATGTGATACTGCATGCCTGCATTTTGCTATAATGAGGGCCACGTTCTCCTGTGCACCTGAGTGAAAGGACCCTTCCACTGCAGATACAAAGGCTATCTGACCACAAGGTTCAGTACTGGTATCGTACAGAACCACAGAATGAGCTAAGTTGGAAAAGAGCTCTGAGATCATCGAGTCCAACATATGACCTGACACCACTGTATCAACAGACCATGATACCAAATACCACATTCAGTCTTTCCTTAAATACCTCCAGGGACAGTGACTCCACCACCTCCCTGGGCAGTTCCTTCCAATGTCTAATCACCCTTTCTATGAAGAAATTCCTCCCAATGTCCAACCTGAACCTTAGGGTCAGTTACTGCTTGCTTTCTGAAAACTTACCATCAGGTAGTGTTTCAATGTCCTGGAGAAATACTTCTATTTCCTGCTGTTTCTTAACATTTGGTCTATCCACACATGACAATAGAATGATGCCCTACCTCATTGCCTCAAAGAATGGGAAGGTGAGTTGATAAAAAAATATAAAGACCTCAACATACCTCACTTCAGTATCCCAGAAATAAAGACGAGTTAAAATATTAGTGTGTAAGCAATCAAAAGAAAAAGTGACTTTTAATTATACAACATGCTGCAAAGTTTAGAGATGAAGAAATCAAGTCTGACTCCAACACGCACTTTGACCTCACTGAAACCAGAACTGGATCCTAGTTTATAATGCAGCCTGCTTTCTTGAAAAGTAGCCTGGCAGGGTGTGAGTGTCAGCACTGAAATACACCCAGAGCAATACATTAATTAAATTCTATAAAGCAAAACACCTTTTTATAAAAGTAGCTTGCTCTTTGAAACACTACAAAATTTTCTGAACTGCTTGTAGAAAAATGGAATCTGACTCTTCAGAAATTTGTATTTTTTGTCTCCTATGTAGTTTGCTACTGGTTCAGCTTTCTTTTTCTCCTTTGCTAACTTACATGGTGAAGATCATTATAAAGTATATACGTTATGAAAAAGTCTACTTTTGAATACCCATGAGAAACCACCCTTCCATAAGCATGAAATAAAATCCTTATGAGGAGAAACCCCACTTCAAATCATGCCAAAGTTTCACATCTACCTAAGTGTTACTGAAAACTTTGCAAACCGTGCCATGTATTCCACATACATTCAACATACATCTGAAGATAATGTTTGGCTGATACAAGTTTTTCTAGCTTCACTTGCATAGAGTTTAGACCCAGTAAAGATCTGCTGTTGGGGATACGCACTGTAATTTACAGCCAAGTTGTTTGCTGTGTGCCCAATGTTTTTCGTGCTTGAGGGTTTTGTTTTTGACCTCACTGCATATAAGAATAAGGTCTGAGAAGTGTGCAAGCTTTCTCCCTCTCTCAAGTTAACTTATTTATACCATCCCCCAACATTTGGGCTGAAATTCTTCACATTTCAATATCATTACTGTATTGGTTGCTATATTAGTGTAAGAAGTAGTAAAATCTTTCTGCTTCTTCCATTTAAAAAATCTCTGTCATTACCCAGGTGTGCTCAGCCCTGACTAGGGAAACATACTGATGCCTATTTATGGAGAGTTTCACCATCTCAGCAGGTTCCCTGGATCCAGCTGTGATGCAAGGTATAACAACTAGCAGGTATTCACATTCAGAAATTCAGTTCCACTTTAAACAAGTGCTTAATTTGTACAAGAGATGCTTTTTGTGGGCAAGCTGTTTCAGGAGTAGCTGGATACTCCCCATGGGCTCACAGGGAGAGTCTACAAAGCACAGCCCAGAACTGAGCTGCTCTGAGTCCTGGTCTTGCTACCTACTTTCCTGTGGGGCTTGGGAAAGTCTCCTTTTTCCAATGGCTTTGTCTCTGCCTCTAATTAGCATCCCTTAATTTCATGTGCTTGATGTTTGGGTGCCACACTTGTGGCAGAATGCTGGGATTTTAGAGATGCTGATTTTTCTTCAGATGAAGAATGGAATCTCTTGGAAAACTGTGGGCATGGGAATGCTGCAAACCTGGCCTGCATGAGCTTCCCCATGTGCTAAAGCAGAGAAATCCTACTAACTTTGCTACCAGGGCACTATAAAATTACATTCATTACTGTTTGTAAAAGGCATCAGGTATCTTAGATCAATACTGCCACTGAAGTACAAAGTAATAGTACTTCTCGAGGAGGAAGAGGATTGCCTTTTGAGCTGCCATCTGCTCCTGGCCTGACTCCAATTGCTTCCTAGTGAGTAAAATGAAGGCAATTTTTTAGAATCAATTTTGTATCACATTTTCACAATATGACATATGTAGCTCTAGGTCTTAAAGAGGGAGGAACAATCCACCAGCAGTCTGCCTCCCACTGTAGAAGCAAATGATCTAAATTAGAGCATAGTAATTAGGCAGATTCATTGATTTGCTGTAAATATCCTAGCTCTATCGTCACTCCATTGTGGTTCACAGAATGAAGTTTGTTTGGTTGTTTCTTAATATGGCATTTTCTACATTATCTCATCCCTGAGTCATGGATGAAATAATGGTCTGTTCAAACACTTGCCAGACAATAACTAGGATAAGACGATCATCAAATCTTTGGGGGGAGGAGGGAGAACCTACAAAGCAATCAATGTAAGACCAGAAATGTCATCTGTCATCTTAGAACAAGGGCTGTTTGGAGCAGAACCCACGCCCTTGAGGTGGGCACATGATCACAGATGAGCCATATTCCTGCTTCAAGGGAGCCTCAGTGCTGGAGTCTCAGTCCAGCTGAGGCCTTTTTGCCATGCAGCAGCCTGTCTAAATCTACATGGAGTAGTTAGTGTGTGTTAAAAAGGCTCTTGGTCAAGGAGAAAGAACTGATCTTATGTGGTGAGTGTAACTGTTCTGAAAGTCTTTTCTGCAAAGATATTCTCTGTTCACTTTCACTAAACATTTTGAGGTCCAATTAGCATATGAGATTAGACAGATGTGCACCTTTACATGAGTAACTTCAGAAAAACAGAATAAATCAGAGCTAAACCTTAGGCTATTGGTGACAAGCTTGTCTGTCCCAAACTTCCAGCTAGAGGTGGTGAGAACTTCCTGAGGAGCACTAGTGGATTTCCTCTCAGCTGCTGTAGAGACTCCCTGAGACTTCTCACTGCCTGTGGATGTAGAGTGCTGCTGAAGATGAATTGTCTGAACTACTGTGTTGTACCACATCTTTGTTTTCCTATTTCACATCTGCTAAAGCATCAGAGGAAAACAGTCAGGGTAATTTGACCTTAGTAACTTTAATTACACTATTTGATAGCAAAATGAAGAATCCTCAAAATTTTCCATCTCAAGAAAGTTACAAATTGCTCTAAGAATATATGCAGATTACTTGTATACATCTGACAATCATGGAAAAGAGGTCCTTTGATAAAGAACAGCCATCACAGTTTTGAGAGGTGAGGAGTCATAGAATCAAGGTTGGAATGACCGCCAAGAAATCTTCATTTTGTCAGGATAGCAAACACACGGTAGTCCTTTCTGTTGAAAGACTGCTCTCTTATCAAAGGATGTATATCACTTTGTGTATATCCTATAATTTGTCCTCCAAGTTTTTCTCTTTAATAAAGATATGCTAAATGCATACTTCTGGCCAGACAGTATGAAGTGCAAGTCCCATCAGTCTCCTTGGATGTCTATTTTTCCAAACAAAAGGAAATAATTTAAACCAGAGAATGACTCCTTACTCCTTTAGTATAGTTGAATAAATAGACAAGACTTGTGGAAAATAGACTTTTAAATCACTGCAGACACAACTTCTATTTTAACACAAGTTCTCAACACTCTCTTTAAGCAGCCAATCCACTGCTTGCTGTGGATGGAGCAAGGAAATCTTCTCCTGCCAGATAGTTTCTGAGAAAGTTTTGGCTTAATTGGGTAAGAAGGGTTAGTGAGAGATTAAAACTTTGTGACAAGAGATTAATTTAGATGAGCGTACATTGGTTTTGGTTTGGCAATTTTTTTAGTGATTCTTGCACCAAGAAAGCAAAATATGACTTCCTTTGAAAACAGCAGTTTAAACACAAAGCATGTAGTTCAGACTTGAATTGACTATTAGACATCTGCATTTTGCTTATTTCAAGTCACAGGATGGGAATGCTCTCAAAACTCCATACCAGCTGCTCTGGAGAATGGCTTGAGACATGACCTGGCTGCTATGGAGAGTGTTGGTGCCTACAGCACATGGGGAGAACCTGCCTGAAACACATCTCAGCTCTGCATCCATACCCTGAAAGCTAACAAAAGGCACAGACTCCTTGCAAGGCTGTGTTGTACAGAGGTGCATTTTAATTCAGAGCGTTCTGGGATCTGCACACAGCTCAGTGCACTCACTGAGGAAAGATCTGTTTTGTTTCCCGTACAGCTGGATTGCTGTGCCTCTTCTCTCAGCCTGGTAAAACCTACTTCTATGTAATCTATTTTTGTTTACACCATTTAAATGCTTCTGGTTTTCAGATGGCAGTAGCCTGATGATCCTGCTTCAGCTGTTGTGAAAATATGCTCTCAAAGCTACAGCCTGCAGGCAAGTTATGGCATTGAAGATTTTCTCTTTGTCTTTATTATTTTAATTACCCCTCCCTCAGGAACCAAGAAAATACTTGAGACAAAATCACAGTCACGCTAAGCTCCCTAAGAGTTTTGCCACTGACTGCAGTGTGGCTGGATTTCATTTTGAGTCACAATTCTTGTTGCCTTCTCTCCTTATCTGTGGCAAAGCTGTGAATGAGCACTACATTTTGAATAAATCCTGATTTCTCATGTCATAAATGAGAATATAAAGTATAGTTTGAACTGAATCTCCTCCTATTGCAGTATAATTTTGAATTTTTCTTCTAGTGTTATTTGGCATCCTAGTTGAAAACTTATGCATCAGGAAAGTAGCTGACTTTGATTTGGGGAAAGTAAATTTTTTTAAGGTGTCATTTCACTTAACACCTTTGATGTCCAAAAGTACCCATTTTCTTCATCACTTCATTGGAACTGAGAGAATACAGCAATTTATAATTCTTAGTGTTGAATCAGTCTATGTGTTAATTGTGGAGCTAGCGGTGGGAACAGATGTGTTTTTGTAGAAGGGTGGGCTGAATGTATTCATCTTTTTAATGTAGTTTCTGTTTGAATGATCAGTATCGCTTAAAATTCCCCTCTCCTCTACACCACCTTGTGTAACTGCTCTATTTTGTACACTCCAGGAAGAGCACATCTCTCTCACTGGAGCCTAGGACTCCATCTCAAATTACAAAATGTCTCTGACTATTCAGCCTTTTGAAAAAGCTGTAAATAGAGATATAACTTACCTAGCAACAAAGAGTAGATCTCCACAATGTGGTCTATGAACACAGTGACTTTATTCAGTTATGCTCACGCCATAGCTTTTCTTTTTCTGTCGCTAGTCTTTAGACATAGACTACAGAAAAAGTCTTTTCTATACTCGACTGATATTAAGAAATCCTCTTGATAACAACTGGGCAGAAGATGAAGTCTCTAAACATTTAAAACCAATGTATTTGATGAAGTTCTTGCTGAATCAGTTAAAAACCAGAATCGAGTGAATACTTGGTAGAAAACATGTAAAGTTTTGAAAATTTCAGTCTTTTCAGTCTTTTGGTGGATACTGAAAATCAATTTGTATCCTTTAGCTCATAGAGCTATATTTAGTGAGTCTTTTTACAAACTTAAGGTTTTTTTCTTAGTGCTTTCATTTCCCCTTTCAGCTTACAATCTCCACCATATATTGAGTGATAGAATAAACACAATGGAAAAGAATTATGTAGACAGAAAGGAAGGAGAATGTTTCCCCCCCTTCCATCTTGATGTTAAAAAGACTTATTTTTTTTCTGGACAGCTTTTAAAAATATTTTAAGCCTTTGCTTCATTTATAGTAAAAGAAACAGAAATAATTTTGAGTTGGTTTTGTTCCAGATTAAGCTTTATTAAAATTCTACTGTGTTAGAAGACTTCCTGTCTATTTAAGGTGAAAAGCTTTGTCCATGACAAAAGAAACTTATTATCATTTCAAAGGTTGGTCAGCACTTTTGCCTATATACCTACTAGGCAATAATGACCAAGTTGACCCCTTTTAGATCGCTGGATTCTTTTATCAGTGCATTCTACTAGTTAAAGATCATGCTTAATGCCGACTTTCATATAATGCTTTCATGAAAGTTCCTTTGAGAGTGAAAGCAGTGGCCAGATTCTGATCTCTCCTCTTCAGATCTTCCACTATTGGATTTTCATTTCCTAAATCAACGTAATAGAAAAGAAAATTATGCCTGTTCTCAGTATATATATGAAATATAATAATGTTTCTAAAGAAAACTTCATATCTACTAGACAGTTTTCATTAGTCTATTTAATAAAACTTTTAAATGACCTTTTTCTCTCTTGGAACTAACTGAATTGTAGAGCTTAGTGTCCTTTGGCTAAGTTCCAAAATGAAAGTCACCCTGCAGAGTTCAAGTCTTTGCAGAAAGAAAACCAAGTCCACAGTATTCGAACTCCAACAGCCATTTATTATTAGTTATTGAGTCTTAAATGTAGTGCTAAATAGACAGAGAATGCCTATATTCCGCTTATATTTTGGACCTGGTTTTGAACCCTTAACACATGAGAAACTTACGTTAATGCAAGTTTCCTGAGGAGTACAAATGGCAAAAAAGAGTATTTTCTGGGCTTTCTGGATATCTTGAGGAAGTACATTAGAGAATAAACTGATACCCTAAGTCCAAGTGTACCACAGGCTCTGAGCTTGGAAGCTGCAGAGCAGCGAGACCCTCTCCATCTAGGAGGGGACTGCATGTTCTGTCCCCTTCGCCCCCAGTGGCCTGGATACCCTTGAGCACAGCCAGGCTGTTTCATTAGTTCTTCCATCTTTTTCTTCCGTCATGGGTCAGAGGAATTTATCTTCTCTAGCCCAAACCTTAACCACTGCAAAGAAGAAGAAAACAGGGAGCTGGGACAAACTTCTCCTGGGCACAAAGTCCTGAAGGCATCAAGGCTTTTGCACCAATGTTTGCCTTTACTTTTTAGACTGTCCTTGAGCAGGAATAATGTTTACATAGTCAGAGTACATTATTGCCAACATTATTTCTTGTGTGCTTTTTCTTGCAGAAAATGACAATCTTTTATTCTTAGAGAAAATATCAGCATTTTAGGTTGTTATTTTCATGGTACAGCATCGTGTACGGTGTTGCCAGAGATTAGTTATTTAAGGGAAAAGATAAGCATGTACTTCACTGCCACTGAAAAGATGCATTGCTACTTCTCCACTTAACCATTTTAGTGGTGCTATTTTGGATAAAAAACCTTATGACAGTACAGTTTTGTCTTGAACGATACAGCTGTAGTCTAGGAAACTAAACATATCTTTCCTGGTGTTTTTATTTTTCAGATGAGTATTTTCAATACTCATGTGTACCTATTTTTTTTAACCCACCACAAAATGAAAAATATTATACTAATAAGACTTGAGCAGCCATTTATTTTTGTATGTATTAGAAAGAAATTTAAGTATAGACACATGCTTAGCAATAATTCAATTGAACATTTTATCATTGTCAAAGGCATCTTTAGAGGAATCCATCAACTCTTCTGATTTCCATACAAGTCAATTTACTGTCTTCAAAATGTAATGTTAATGGCACTCAGTGTACACACTGTAATCCTTTAAAATAATGTACATGGCAAACGGATATGTTCTCATGCATTAATAATTTAAAAGTTAATTTTAGGTACTTACTCAATATGATTAACTGATGGATCAGCAGTCTTATATATGAGAAACAGTGAGCACACTCAAAGGAAGAGCAAACTGGAAGGCAGCCAGGTGGCTGCCTGCGTGATGCTTCCAAAATACCTGAGCTTTATCCCTCCAGTTTCCCTCCAGTGGTGGATGCAGAGCACCACAGTCATAAAGGTGGTCTGGTTTTGAGATGAAGCGTGTAAATTTCCTTAGAGGTTGAGGACTTTTGGGGAAGAAGGGGATGTTTTGGAAGGCGGGAATCCCTGCAATGCAATCCTGCTGGTGGCTGGCTGGCTCTGCAGCACCAGACCAGTTATATAACTTCTCTCCTTTCACTTCTTGCTTTTTGAGGACAGGCTGTAATGCAGGGCTGTAAATTGATATTCTAGGGTGGAAATACTACAGATGACAAAGTATAACTGTTGCATTGCGCAGCTAAGGAATGTGCCGGGGGCAAATAGCATTCAACAGTGTGTAGAAGAGGCGTGTGTCAAAGTCCTTGGCTGTGCCCACAGCGGCGGGTTCTGCGAAAGCAGCAAGAATTGGACACCTATTGCACAAACCCTGGTCAAATCATACAGGTACATGTACGGCTGCAAAAAAGATGGAGATTCTCTCTTCACAGGGAGACATAGGGAGCAGGCAAGCAGCAACAGGTACAAGTTGCACAAGGAGAGGTTTCATCTTAATTTTGATTCACTGAAAAAAAAGAAATTGTTTTACAGTTAGAACAATTACCCACTGGAAAATCATCCCCAGGGATGGGGTGGAGTCCCCACAACTGGAGACACTCAAGATCTGATTGGACAGGGTGACAAGCTCATCCCTTTCCCATAAAAAGTTGGACCAGGTGATTTTTGGAGTTCCCTTCCAATCTGGGCTGGATCTTCATGTGCAGAAAGTTTCTTACATAAGCATGCGGGACTGTGATGCCAGCAATGCTAGTCCATCCACCTGGGATCTAGCAGGGAGTAGGTGCCTCCTTGCCTCTGGAGTAATCCCAAGCAGGAATCTGATACCACCTGCATTCGCCTTTTCACTAAATAATCTGGACAGGAGACAGGTTCTCCCTTGGTGAGGCACCAGCACCCTGAGGCTGGACCCACAAAACGCAAGGTCAGGGGGGATAGCGGCTCACAGGAAGTCAGGACAGCCCAGCCCGGCGGTAGGAAGAGAGGGCTGAACGGGGCTGACCAAGAGACGACCCACAGGGCAAGGTCCCTATGGACTGGGTCAGGACAGGACAGGACAGGCGGCAGCGGTGCTGACAGACTGAAGAGCAGCGCTCAGCCACTGCATCAAGTGGGGACGGCCGAGGGAAGCGCGGTGCCGAGGAGAGGCCGGGGGGCTGGTGGCGAGAGCAGGGTGAGCAGCGAGCAGGCAGCAGAGTGGCATGTGTATTCAAGAGGCTGAGGTGACACACACACAAGGAAGCTGGAGAGATTATTTGAGGGCTTGTACAGGGAGAGCGAGTGGTGAGAACAGAGCGAGACCAGAGCATGGCTGGAAACACGGGGACAGGAGGGGCGGGCTGATAAGAAAAACATTCCTTTAAACACAGTAAAGAAGAGCCAGGGAAAAAGAAAGAGCAAGAGCAAAGAAGGTATCCTGTTACATTTCAAAATATATTCAGCTCGGCCGCTTAGCCACAATACTCCCATTAGTGTACATGCATCTGTCTTAGGAGGAGAAGCCCAGAGATTTCTCCCACTTCTCTTTGGGCTCAATTTCCTTTTCTAGGGCTGACCACTTTCTTATGAGAAGTGTTTTTGCGTCTAGTGAATTTTCCTCTCCTCACAGAGTGTGACAGCTCTTGTTGGAAGTCTGTACGCTTTAAAACAGTAGCTCTTAGGGAAGCGTGCAGCTTCGCTTCCCTTAAAAGAGCTTTTCCACAGTCCGACTTATTTGCAAGGTACTTGCAGATAGGATGGCTCGGAGCTACCGTGGTGAGATACCAAAGGTCCCAATGCACGCAAGTTCGCAGCAGCAGTCTGTAGGAGTGCTAGTGGCAGCCTGAGGATCCCGGGAGAGGGGAGCGCTTGGCAGTACGGAGGAGCTCTGAACAGCCCACTGTTGGCCCACGCCGGGAGCCTGCTCCGTGCTGTCTGGAGAGCAGGAAGGGCAGCTGGGGCACTTTCCCTCCGCAGTTTCGCGGGGAAAAATGTGAAAGCAGAACCGATAAGGTTAAAGAAAAAAATCCAAGGCCAAAAGCCTCGCGTATGCAGATGCTCTGTTGGTTTTATTTTAAAGAAAAAAAAGTCCTTCCCAAGACAAGCACGCGCCGGTGCTACCTGCGGGTGAACTTTTGTTAGAGGGCAGGAGACCCGCCACAGCCCAGAGATCTGCCGCCTCCAGCCCCGCTCGCCCCGGGACGCGGGAGGGCGGGCAGAGGCACCGCGGCCGCCGGCACTGCCGGCCACCCCCCACCCTCGGCGAGGCGCGGGCCGGGGCTGCGGCTGCGTGCGGCGGGGGCGGGAGCGGGGCGGGGCCGAGGCGGGAGCGGGGCGGGGCCGCCGGGAGTCAGCTGGGCGCGAGGGGAGAGCGCGGCGGGCGCCGTTAGCACCGGAGCCGGCGGCAGCAGCGCGGACAGGCGGGCAGAAGTTTTCTCTGCAGATCCCTCCCGCAGCCCGGGGACGCCTTGCAGAGGCGCGAACGTCCCCGTTCGTGTTGGGTGTGTTTTGCCTGTTTTTTCTTTTTTTTTTTTTTTAACTTGTTTAATTGCCTTTTTTTTTTTAATATATGTTTGATTTTTAATTTTTTTTTCAGTTTAATTTTTTTCTTTTGTTATTGTTGGTTTTGAGGCGCGTGGCTCCGAGAGCTCGCTCTCCCCCGCCCGCGCCCCGCTCCACCCCGCCGCCCGGAGGATCCCCCTCCCCGCCCGCGCTCCTGTCCCCGCCACCGCCGCGCACGACCCTTCCCCCGACCCCCTGCGCCCGCCCCAAACTTGGCGGGTGCGTGGCGCCCGGCGGGGACGGTCCCGGCCGCCCGCCCGCCCAGCAGGTAAGGGGCCGGGGGACGGCGCGGGGTGCGCAGGGGGGCGGCGGCTGCTGCTGCCTCTGGGGAGCCGCAGCGGGGGGAGGCCGGGCCGGGGTGGGTGAGGGCTCGCCGGCTCCTCGGTGGCGGAGGCCGGTGGGAGGAGGAGGAGGAGAGCAAACTTCCTTTTCCTGGGGCCGCCGGCGAGCCCCCCCCCAGTGCCCGCGGGGAGCGCCCCCCGCGCACCGCCCGCCGCCCGGCGCGGAGCCCCCGGGGTCGGACGGCGTTCGGCCCGCGGCCGCGGGGCTCCGGGGATCGGCCCTTTTCCCCGTCTCGGGGCTTCCTTGCCGCGTTTTGTTTGCTCGCCTGCTGCGCGCCTCGCCCCGGCGGTGCCGGGAGCCGGGCTTTCCCGTCGCCCCGCGCTGGAGGAGAGCGAAGACCTGCCCCGCCAGCTGCTGGTGGTGCTGCTGCCGCCCAAACTCCCCGGTGCTCCCCGCGCTGCGTTCATCGTTTGCGGGAGAGCTGGCGGATGGGCAGTTCGCAGAAATGCCACCCCGGAGTGCTGCCACCTTCCTGCTCATCCGCGGCGGGGATGTGCGGCGGCAGCCGGGCGGCCGTGTGCCCGCGAAGAGCGGCCCTGCCGCGCCCCCGGCCGTGCCGAGAGCCCGCGGATAGCCCGGGAGACCCTCCCTGCGGGAAGTGCGGGGCTTCTCCTGCCCCAGCTCCCCGCCGGGGAGAGCCGCGCACGCATGGCTCTCATTGTATAACTGTGGTACTGCAAAGCGGGGCTGAAACCGTGGCATCTTTATAAGAACAGTTTGCAGTTAATTGGTTTGGCAGATGAACTCCTGCACAATCCTCTTGCCCGCTTCTGTTGCTTAAGTGCCAGCGCCCCCTCCCACCCCTTTCCCCCTTTTCCCCGCTTTCCTTTGAAGCGTCACATAACTCTGTATTGCCAGCAGGATGGAAAGTGCTGATTCAGCAGCCAGGAGCCCCACTCCATCTGAAGTGGTGGTCTGCCTGAAATGCTCCCATTTGTTGAAATGGGAACATGTGTTGCTGGTATGTCAAAGCAGCATTGATCAGGTTTTCTAAAACAGACCCAAAGAAGGTGGTTTGCTTTTCCCTTCACTAAGGCAGAATGAATTTGGATTTGGGGTGAAGCAAGAGAGGGCAGGATAGAAGGGATGTGAGCATCTGCCACCTTAAGTTGTGCTTCTAAGGGACAGCTGAAATTGTTTTGCCTCGTAAAGGTGCTTATGTGTTTTAACGGAGATGTTGTGGGATGCGTAGCAAGGATGCATTAATACTCCAGCTCCATCTATTCCTGTGTTTTGAGGCTAGTAGTTGTACTTACAGCTCTAGAAAAGGTACAGAGAAGGGCAACAAGGCTAATCCTGGGATTAAAGGGAGTGAATTATGAGGACAGGTTAAAAAAAACCACCACAAACACATGGAGATTAGAACACCTGCTTGGAAAAGGGGAAACATGCTTGAAACTTTAAATGAGAGCTCTGACTGTGCTTCATGATTGTTTTGGGGCTGAGGCAGGGTGCAGGAGGTAAGCAGGATGCTCTTCCCATGCTGTTAGTCTTCCTGCAGGGCTTGACCTCTCAGTGCAACATAGGAAGGAGAGCTGCTCCAGAGCCGTATTCCTCTGGCTACCTTTGTACAGGTATATGTTAATATCAGAGCTGCTTGGGTTTTCTTTCTCCAACACCGGACTCTTGTTAGAATCCTGCACAGTGTAGAGCAAACAGCAGAACCTGAAGAGTGCTCTTTGGTAGCCTTACTGTGAACAGTGAACGGACAGAGCAGCAGACCCTGACGCTTGCCTCCAGTGATCATTTTACCGTGTTATAGTCTGATTTATTTTCTTCACTTGGAGGTTATTTGTTTTTAAAGTAGGTCTTGTTTGCCCTGGCTACATATTAAAGATCTTGTGGTGCTTCCATGGTTTTCCTTTGTTTTGTTAATCAAACTATCCCCTCTCCTAACACTGTGTGAGTTGGCTTTTATCCTCACATACAGCCACACCTGGATTTCAGTAGCTCATTCCTGTGTTTTTTACTATGTAGTCCAAAAGTATTGCCTAAATGCAAAATGGATCTCTGCATCTCAGTTCTGCTGAAGTGTATATGTGCACTCTGTGAATAAAACAAGTGTTTGCAGCCCTCTGTCTTGCGAGTGCTTAAATGACTCCAGCAAGAATTGTCACAAAGATTTTTTAGAAATCTTTGGTCATGTTCTCATCTGTGCTTGGATGTAAATGGGCAAAAAGTATCTGGATCTTTCTGGCAAAGGTATCCTTCCAAGGCAGGGAGTTCCCAGCTGGCAGAGGAGAGGCATAGCTGGGTCATGCACTGCTTCTGCCAGCAGCACCAGAGTGTTGCGCTGGGAATTTGTTTTCTGACAGCCCGAAACTAGCAGATGTCCCTCTAGACTACGAGGCACTGTCAGCTTCCCTGGGCGTGTGTAGCAGTGGCAGCAGGCGAGCTGAGGGGCTCCCGGGTAGTGTCACTCTGGGTGGGACCCTGCTGTTGCTCCCTTTTGCTGTGCCTCTCTATGTGTGGTTAGGGAGGTGACCGTGCTATATGAGGCCAGATTTCTAGGTATAACTTCTGCTTAGACCAGCTCAGATCTGTCTTGGGAAGTGTGTGTGTATGTTTGTGTGTGAAATGCACTCAGGTGCTTCTTCAGACCACTGAAATGGGGGCTGGGGGAGTAGCTGGAGGGGCACCTTTTGATATCCAGTGGTATGCATTTTTAGTATGCATTTAAGTATTTGCTCAATTAAAAATTCCACTGGTTGCAGAAAACACTGTGGTGAAACCCACTACTATTTTCTGCTGGCCTTTTTATTCTAAACCTCTGAGTGAACTTTATTAATGGGGTCAGGGGAAAAGCTTTTCTTCACTTTAAGCCAACATTTTTGTCTAAACGAAGACTAAGGAAGCCTGCTTTTCTTTGGATTTATCTCAGCTATGAGAATGTTGATGCCAGTTCATAGTGCAGTGTTTCTGAAGTGTGCCCACCTGGCCCAGTGTTTTCACAAACAAGGAAGATAACTCCTGAGACCTCTGCCTCTGTCAGGCTTGCGTGCAGCTTGCCAACTGGCTTGGCTACAGTGTGATTGCATAAGCCTCCTTCTGTAGGAAAGCAGGCTAAGAAGTTGGGATTGTTTTTCTTGGAAACTGGACCTGCTCCCGGCCATGTCCAAAATATACCAGTTGCAACTGTTCACCCAGGGAAATCTAGGAATGGAGATCCTTTACCGAAAACTTGAAACCCCACAACCTTTTTTAGGAATTACAAGGAATGAGGTTACCAAGGAATCCCTTTATTATCATTGAGCTTTATTTACAGGTTTGCTGTCCTTGCACTGCCTGCTGGTCAGGAGAGCATGTTGCAGTCTAAACTTGGATGTGGCAAAGTAGTCTTGATTCCCTTTTTCTCCCAAACCAGTGGTTGTTTTGAAACATAATGTTATGAAGTAAACAGATGTCACCTCACTGACTTCTCTTTCTTTATACATGTTGAACTGTGCACTTCTGAACTAGTGCTGTGCCAGGGCTTTCCTATTCTCATGCCATCTGTTGAATTGGACAGCAGTTCTCCCTTTAGCTCAATATGGCTCCTCTGTCTTATTGTGGATTTGGAGAGTACTATCCTAGGAAGCCAGATTCCACTGTGGGTGCATCATTAAAGAAAACTGTTGATCAGTATGAGGCATCCTGTCTACAAACAGTCTCTTAATGTCTGCAGTGATGAAACAACCGAAATAGCCTGACTTTACAAGATTTGGTTGGATGAATTTGACATTCCCTTTTCTTACATGCTTTATTTCCCTGGATACCATCTCGTCAGCAGGTACCTGGTGTAGAGAGACAGACACCACATTTTTCATACAGGTACATTCATCTGAAAATGGTGGTGTTTATGGTTTCTAGCAGCTTTTGGACTTCAGCTGTACATAGGAGCACTGAATCAGTGCCAAGGTATCCTGAAACTTTAATAAAGAGATGTTCACATTCACACTAATATGCATCCATTGACTGAAAACTTCTTTCCCTCCTTGCCTTCCTAGGGTCCTTCATAAGTCATAGATGGACCAGTTCATGCAGAGCAGGTGGACATGGGTCTCAGGACTCAAGGCATTTCAAGTTCATCCCCTGCTTTAGAGTAGTGCCCTTGTGAACAGTTCTGTCTTTCCTGGTTTCTGTAACAGAAAAGATCAGAGATTTCTGGTTGATGGTGAGGAGTCACTCACAAAAGTAGGAGATTTTGAGCACTGGGTGAATCACCTTCTGTTAGAAGGTGGCAACAGCTTTATGGCTGCTGCTTGGGTTTTTACAGGCAAGCAACCTGTAGTGGCATTGACCAGAGACTCAGGTGTAAATTGAACAAAAATATAGTCAGGATGAATTAAGGATGTGTTCTTCGAAACCCAACACTAATGCTCATTTACAAGTCAAGAGAGCTTTTAATGAAAACCTGCTAATTGCATCCCAATTAGTTAACCCATGGGGAATGCAGATTACCACTCCTGAATGGCTGCAGCAAAAGCTGTCTGTCATGAAGATAAGTTGTTTTAAAGTGGATGATCTTTTTAGCAGAGTAGGACACCTTCTTCGGTATCATGGATAATACAACATGTAACCACTGCTGTAAATTAGTGCAAGGGACCTTCTTCCTGAATCCTTTCAGAAATCTTTGGTAAGTTGTTATATCCCTGGGTATTAAATGATAACTTTGGAGAGAGTAAAATGGTCGAGGAAAATATGTAGTTCTCTGACATATGATATGAAGTAAAATTACAGGTTATATCAAGCTTATCGATTGCCAAACTAGATCTGGAATAATCTAGGTGCATGGCATGAAAGTCTACCTGATTGACACTGAGAGAAGTGAAATGTGTCTTTCTTGGAAGTCTTTGCAGCTTTCAAGACTGCTGTCTTTGAGTTTATGCTGTTTCAGGTATGATGGGATAAGGCATATTTGCTGGAATAGTTTGACCTCTTGGAGAAAGGATCAGCAGTGAGAGACTCCCCCTTTACCACATGATGATGGAACAGACTGTTTATTCTTCCCTTAAGTAATAACTGGGGAGAGGGTGAGTGGGGTTGCAAATCTTAATTATACTGTGCAGTGTATTTATGAAAAAGCTTTGGGACGATGGGGATAGTCACAGTCCTTGGATGTGGAGGTGGTGAGTGCCCCAGACAAACTTACTGGGAGCACCACTACCATCTCTGCATTCTCTTCTTGTGGGAAGATGCTGTAGAATATTTGGGAAAGAAATACGGTGCCCTATTTCTGTTGTATTCTTTTGCTGGACTCCAGGGGAAGACTGCAAGAGATTTTCCCATTATCTTACCCTCCTGCTGTTGAGCTGTCATCCTTAGGGCAACAGCAACAAGTTGAGCAGCTATGTTTATCTTAGTGCTGAACAGTTGCATTAATGGTTGCAATATTAACCATTGGATGGTTTTGTTGCTCTAGCTGTAATATTCAAACAATGCATTTCTTAGTGAGTCTGTTTTAGCTTTTTTGGAGGCCAAACCCAAGGACCATGGGGACGTTCCAAAAAAGACAGTTTTACACAGACACGGCATGATGAATGGGGTAATTATAAACATATGTTTGGTTAAACCACTAGCAAATCAACCTCTCATTCTTCCCAGCCTCCATCAATGCCAGCTTCTACTAGCTCACAACAGGACAAAAATAAGAAATTACTTTCCTGGCAGACAAACCATAGAGGAAATACCATACCATCCTGTTGGAATAAGCCTATAGCCCAGTGGGAAGGAGCTCTCCTGCTGAGCAGGAGTGGGGATTTCTACATTTGTTCACACAGTAAACATCAGAGCGTGGTCCTTGCACTCCCTTGACGCTCTTGCTGCAGAATTTTGTGTCAGCAGAGAAATCTGAGAAACTGAGCGTCCGCATTCAAGCTGAGCCTGTGGTTGCTGAAGGCAGCTAAGAAAGGGTGGATAATACTCCATGAGACCAGTATCATTCTTCCATTATGCATCCCTGGTGAGAAAATCAATAAGCAGGGAGAATCTGTAAGTCTGTAGACTCTTTTCATGGTGGAGATTAGCACGTGATGAACGCTTAGAAACTTCAGTGCCCAGCGTCTAAATTCTGCCTTATTGATGACTTGATTGAGTGGCTGTAGCTCTGTCCAAACTTATGTTGTTAGTTTGTAGCATGGAGTAAGTTTTCAGAAGTTACTTTTTTACTTTGCTTATTTCTAGGTCATCTTCAGGTGTTAATTTAAATTTTGAAACTATGAGGAAGGGAATCCATAAAATGTCACTCAGATCTTTCACTACTGATGTTGCTGTTAGTGAATGATCTGTGGTTCTGTGATTCTGATTTGACACTTAAATGTTGCAACTGGGCTCTGTGTGCATGCTTCCTATATTTGTAGATGTCAAAACTAACTGGCAGCAAGGATTTGAATCCTTTACTAGAGAAAAAACTGCTAGAAAAATTTTCCCAGATACTGATTCTAATGGAGGATAGTAGGACAAGAAAGTTGTATATTAGAAAGGATTAGAGCAGGAGTTTTCAAGTCTGAAATAAAAATGGGGAGCTGATTTTATTTTTTTCTTCCCTGCTTTCTTCTTTCCTTCTTTTCCGTGATGTTCATCTCTGTCAAACTACTAGGTATGGATTCAGATAGGAGAATGTTCTCTCTCCTTAAATGGGAATTGAGAGAGGGGGTGAGAAGGACTGGGGGAAGGTAAAATCTGTAGGCTGGTCTTGCTTAGTGTACTGTTAAAGTTCTGAGCATCCTTGGAAAGGAATGAGGAGCTTTTATTATATCAAAGCACAAGTGTGGAATTAAACTTCAAGGAGTTGGAAAAGCTAAAAATTCAGAAGGCTTTGGCACAAGACAAAAATATCACAAGCTTTCTTAAAAGGCCTGCTTCCCCTTCTGGCTCAAATGTATTAAAGTCCATTTAGGAGAATGTTAAGGGAGAAATATGTATTGCAAGGCTATCGATTCTTTCTGAATTAATGTCTTGTGGGGGATCATTCTTCATTCTAATAGCTACTCCTGCTGACATCACCCAAGATGTCAGGGGATTATGTCAGAATTCAAGCCTTGATATTGTGCAGAACAATGGCTCAAGTGCTGGCAGATGCTTTCTTGATGGGTCAGGTTGCTTTTGTTTATCCTGTCCATCTCTAACTGTGATGTTCCAGTTACTGTACATGGTCACAGCAAGAGATGTAGTAAACAATATCCAAGAGAAGCGTATCTGTGCAGCATGATTGTGAGGACAAAATACTTCTTGCCTCTGCATCTCATGCTAGAGGCAGATTTGCCGTAATCTACATGTGGAATGCATGCATTTTTAACACTTTATGAAAAAGCTCACCAGCTCAACATTGTCATCTTTTGTTTTGTTCTGTTATTTGTTGTATTACTTTGTTTGTCATTCCAGGAATCCTGAAGTCCAAAAAGTTGAGGCCAAAAGGGGGTGGGTTTTGTGGTGGAGGCTTTTTTCCCCCCCGGTCTGTTGGTTGGTTTGTTGTTTTTTGGTTTTTTCCCTCCCTGGTTGTTGGGCACCTAGTTTTAGTTTTTAAATGATGATTATAATGAAGGCCCTTGTGGTTTAACCTGCCAGGCAGCTAAATGCTGCACAGTTGTTCACTCACTTTCCTCCACATCACTGGGATGGTGAGGAGAATTGGAAAGAAGGCAAAACTAGTGGGTTGAGATAAAGACAGTGTAGTAGAACAGAAAAGGAAGGTAAAATAATAACGAAAAAAGAGTATACAAGCAAGTGATGAACAGTGTAATTGCTCTGCACCTGCTGATTGATGCCCACCCAGTCTCCAAGCAACAGGCCACTGCCTCCCAGCCAACTCTCCCCAGTTTTTTTGTTCAGCATGATGCCATGTAGTATGGAATATTCCTTTGGCCAGTTTGGGTCAGCTGTCCCGGCTGTATCCCTTCCCAGCCTCTTGTTCACCCCAAGCCTCCTCACTGGTGGGGTGAGAAACTGAAGAGATGTTGACTTGGTGCGAGCACTGCACAACAACAGCAACTACAACATCTGTGTGTTATCAGTATTATTCTCATCCTAAATCCAAAACACAGTGCTGTACCAGCTTCTAGAAAGAAAATAATTCTACCTCAGCTGAAACCAGGACAGCCCTGTGTGAGGAAAGCAATCAAAATAGCCCTTTACGATGCTCTACTAGACTGGAATGTCACAGTCTATACGTGACTTTCATGAACTGATTCTTTTGATGCACTTTACTGGTAGGCTATTATAATGTTACACATAGTCATCACATTTAGCAGTTGAAAGGGTTTCCAAGAGGCGTTGGGTTTATTTTCCAAAAGGCTTCAGGAGAACTGAGCAGCGAGACTATGAGATGAGCTGTAGGAGTGGAGAGCAAATGCTGTTCAAGTTGCTGACATCTCTAATGTGTACTCAGACTTATTTCACATTCGGCATGCATTTTTTTGTTCTAGAGCTGATGCTAAAAAAGGTCAGGAAAGTTCTCTGTGGAGCTCCTTGCTAGCAGGGGTGGATTACACTGTTAACACACTGGAAGTCAGAGGAGCATTGCAAAGGCTGCTGCAGTTGAGGTGTGTGGTAACAGTTGTAACACCTGGTTGAGTTGTTGGATAACTTTCCTCCTCAGTGGTCTTTGAAAAACAGTATTGATACCAGCCTTCAGTAGAAGAATGGCATTGCAAGATGTCTTGCTAATCTTAACCTTAACTAATTTTGGCAAATGTGTAATTTGTCTTCATTTACTTGTTAATGGTTCAACTCTTCTTCCCAGGAGTAGAAGTAGTTCTCACAGGTGTTTGGAAAATGGATTATTTTAAAAAATTCAGTGAAAGAGTTCTGTGCTGTAACAGCCTGACTTCGTTTTGCATGTATTCATCTCTGAGGACTTCTTGGGTCCCTCATGTCCAACAGTCCAGCTCTTCCTTAACAAGGTTTATTCCCCAGGGGTCTCATTTAAGTTCACGTGAGCTAAGGTGACAATATCTAAGGGTGATGTGAAGTTGCCTTCCAGCTCAATTTAACAGTGCTCAACTTTGGTAGAGTTTCAGGGAGGCAGCACACCTGCAGCTGTCAGAGAGGCAGATCCCTTTTACCTCTTTGAGTGTTGAAATACTGATTTTTTGTGTGTGTCTACAATTTGAAGAGGTGAAGAAACTTCTTCCCTAGAAGAGAGGCAGATCTTCATTTCTCAAGGGATGTGGGTCATGTTAAGAGCTCACTGTTACCAAAAGATGATGTTTTTGTTGGAGTGTTTGGGTGTCTTACCTTGGGCTTGGTGGTTTGCTTGGTGTGTGCATGGCTGACTCTCTAACTGGGTAGGAAAGCTATACTGTGTACTTGTTTTTCCTGAGGTTGGTTTTCTTCTGGGTTAAAGGATAGGATCAGTTCTTGGAAGAATGTGGTGGGGCAGCTGAGGTGAGGTGCCCTTCCAGGGAAAGGAAGAGGAACGAGAAAGAGAAGAATAGGTCCCATCTTTTTTCAGTGGCAGCAAACTGCTGGGCCAGCTTGGCAACCCAGCAAAAATTTTTTTTTTTCTTTGTGCATTTCAACAAATCTTATGGAGCTACACAAGCAAGCAAGCTAAAGACTAGACCTGGCTTTGTAGAGGGTTTCCAGAGCCTGCCTGTGTTTGCAAGCTTTACCTGTTAAAGGGAGTTTTCTGCAATGTGTGGGGGTTAACCTTGTGTTTGATCTCTTTGCTGCCCTGGAATGTGGATGAAAGTGATGTTGGCCTTAATTTTACTTCTTTTTTTAATAAAATGGACCTGTGTTGCTGGGCTGTTTTCTTAAAATGAATATGAAATATGTCAGTGCTAGGTGGGGTTTTTTATTGAGCAACTCAGCCGTAACAAAAATGTTACTATTGCTCTTGTACATTTAAAGAAGATAAAAAAATCACCTTCACAGTTTCAGAAGATTATGTAAGGTATGTGTAGCTGTATCTTATTATATGATCGTCATAAAACAGAGCAACTGAGGAAGTAACTGGTAATAAATCCATCATTATTCATATTACGAGAAATAGCAAGCATAATAGCTGTTCAAACACCAGAGATTTGGTTGACTTGCTCTGAAACGTAGTGGTAAAACATACTTGGTTCGGACCAGTTACCAGCTGAAATGTTTTTTTTTCCTGGAATGTCTCATCTGTTCCCAGTCTCAGAATCCTAGAACTGCCTGTGAACTGGTTTAGCCGTTCTGCTCTGATCAAGAAGGATTTCTGTAGCCAAAGTCAAATAAAGGCATTTGAGGTGAGTGCTCTGGAGTCTGATAGGAAGTGGTCTTGATGGCTGTGGGGCAGATCTTGCCTGTGAGCTCCTGTGACTCTTGAGGGGCTGCCTTAGAGCTGCAATTTCTCAGCCCTGCTAAGGCTGGCCTGCTTTAGCCTGAAAAAAAACCAACCAACCAACAACCCTGCAGACTGAAAACCAAAATAAGTTCTTCAGTAATTTCAGTTATTATTCTTGTCTGTGGTAAATGTGGAATGATTTTGGGGGCAAGGTGACATGTCATGGATTTTCTTCATTTTACCAAACAGAGTTTGGGAAGGCCTGGAGTTCAGGTTCTTGGGTTCAGGATTGCACAGCAGTAACTGGGGTTTCTCTTCAGAAACGTTTCTGAGTAGTGTTTTCCATAATTTTAGCACAAAAAGGATTGAGTTTTGACTAGCTTAGTCTTTCTGGCTGGATACCAATTCCACTATATTGTGGACTCATAGATGGATAGAGGAAGGGATCTTTTCTCAGCCTTTACTACAGGGACTTGCCTCATCTAGAAACAGTTTCTGTCTCTTGCAAGGTCATTTGGAGAGTGACAAAATGTGTATTAAATGTTCTCCTCATACCCTGTGTTTTACTTTGAGCATTCTCTATCAGCTGCTGAATGAAGTTCAGGTTTTATAACAAATGCTACTCATAATGCTTCAGTTGCTTTGTGTAGCTGTGTTAGGTTTTGGGGCTGTTGAGGCAAAGGAAGTAATGAATGAGCAGTAATTTCATGGGCACACTAATGTGGTTGCATACAAATAGCAAGTTTGTTCCTCTTCTCAGGATATCTGGCCAACTTGTGTGCTTGCCTTCAGCCATGTCACATCTGTACTGACTTTGGCAGTGGTTCAGAGAAGACTCATCCAGCCAGAGAAGCATTCATGGGATGAGTACTTTTTAAAATTAATTGTTTTATTTATTTTTTTTAAAGTGTAGGGGGACTGAAGCTTTCTTCCTGTGTGCAACTGCGGCTTGTCTAAAGTCAGTGTTCGACTACAGATCAAGTGGTGTGGTCAGAGTGAATTTTTGCCTAAAGCTGTGTTAGAGCCATAAATTGTTGCGTTGTGTGGGCAATGATCATCCAGTACCTGGTCTTAGTCACCTCTTCCTGCCAATATCCTCTACTTCTGCAGCTGTAACTGTGAAACCAAGCAAGGACGTGTGTGCATTGTGTGAGGAGCTCAAGAACTCTTTAAATCCTGACTTACCATTTTGAAAGCCTGGAGGTTTCTGAGGTGGAACACATATATGTATAGCCCTTTTATGGTTTCTGAGAGAGGTGTATCTCCTCTGCAGTTCAATGCATGCAACATCCAACACTTCTTTGGAATCCC
This sequence comes from Aphelocoma coerulescens, assembly GCF_041296385.1. Lineage (NCBI taxonomy): Eukaryota > Metazoa > Chordata > Aves > Passeriformes > Corvidae > Aphelocoma > Aphelocoma coerulescens. The sequence continues at coordinate 95,392,790 of NC_091015.1, read as the reverse complement.
TGGGGCGTTAGGATGAAGCGTTTCAGCAATGTGGTGCATGCAGGGCTGGTTTGTGTTGAAGTTCTGAGTGGGGCTGGGGGGCTGCTGGGCTTGGTGGTAGTGTGGAAGCTTTGCAGGGCTGTGGCTGTGCATGGAGCTGAGAGGCTTGGAGGGGGGAGCTTCGGGTTAAGTCTCTTTGTATAGTCTTCTGGGATCCTTTTAAAAGTAGTGCTGTAACGGGGTAACTCAGGATACCTGGCACCTTAGCCATGTCAAGTGAGGTCCCTAGAAAACCAAGGGACTGCAAGGTTTTAATAAAAGTGACTTTCACCCAAGGTGCTGTCTCTGAAATCCATTAGCAGTTTAAAATTAACCAAATACTCTGGGTAGCTTAAATTAATTTTTATGACTTTCTGCCACTTTTATTAGATGAGTCTCTTTACAACCTTGTTGCTTTAAGTGCAGCCTGGATCGCGAATGTTTTATTTTATCAATGGAGATGATTTTGTAGCATGGCAGTAATCTTCCTAAAGATTTACCTGGTCAATGAAGAAGTAACAGCATTTGTAAAAACTAAAGCAGAGTAGCTTTATCCTGAAGTAGCTGTATCCTAACACTGACCTAACCTATAAAGCTTTGAATTATCATGTCATCTTCCACTGGGAAACACCACAAGATCTCCTGCCCTTTTGCATCCTGTAAGAAAGAATCGAGCCATCTCATTATTAGGGAGGAAAAACTGAATACAGACTAGAGATGTAAAATTTATCTAAGAATATAAATGAAGGCCAACTAAAAATGGTTGGATCTTATTTTTATTGTGATACATACCAAAAAAGAACTATTAGAAACCATTTCAGTCTGGTTTTTAGCATTTGATTAACAGTTTCTAAGTGACCTCTCTGCTCATATGTGTGTTTTGTAGCATTGGGAGGGAAGAGGGAAAGCTGCCATAAAGGAGAGAGTTTAGGAGCCATGCTGAGAACCTAGAAGAGGAGGCACAAAGAAGGGCAGTATTGATGCAACTCAACTTTTTCATCCTCTTGATCTTTTGGAGTTTCTTTCCCTTCTCATAGTGCATCCACTTCTCAGCAGTGTGAGAGGAGAAGGAATCAAATTGACTTCCACAGTCGTATGTCTTTCTAGTGGGATATGGAGAAAAGGCAAAGTAGGCTGCACCCCCACCCTCCTCTGGTAAAGATGATGTGATGGGTGGGGGAATGTCTTAACTCACAGCATGGCTAAATAATGGCTCTGAAAATGATTACTGATATGATTATCTTTTTGGAGTAATGCTAACACTTTCTTGGAGCTGCTGTGAGGCATCTGTATGAGAGAAGCCTGCAGTTTTTGGTGGATGTGTGTTGCCTGCGTGATGGTTGTATCACTCTGTGTTTGCTCCCACGTCCCAGCTCGTGGAAGTTAAATTCTCTCAGAGACGATGGCTTCTCCAAAGGTGGAGGAAGTGTTAGGAAAAAAATGGGGAGAGAAGGAGTATTTATACCACAGTGCATAGTAAACATCCTGCTTGTGATACAGGTAGCTAAGTCATGTCTAAAACTTGGCCTGGCTTCTGTCCTGGTCTAAACCACAAGTGTTACTTTTGAGTGGATGTTTATGTGCTGGGTGTCTTGTGGCCTGGTGGCCGTTTGGACAGCCAGGGATTCCAGGGATAACCACATGGTGAGGCACCTGAGCAAAAGTGCTTCTGCTGAATGCAAACAGTGGCACAGTGGAACTCCATGAAATGGCAGTATGTGCTTACCTTTCTTGACTTAAAGTGTCTACACCGATTGATTTTATTTTTTAAAATCATTTTATTTTTCCTTCTTCTATTTTCCAGCCCTGTCACTCTTTAGGAGTGACTTGTGCTTTGCCTTTGTGGACTGTCAGCCTCATGCTCCAAGATCCCAGTATCTGCAGTTGTAAATGTGCGAAGTGGAGAGCAGAGGGTCATTCCTGATGGAGAGGGATGGGCACTGCCACTAATCCTGTAAATCCACAGTGGGTCCCTCCCATGCACAGAAACCTGATCTTAACTCCTACATCTTCCTTTGCTGTGATATTTACATATAATTCATACTTCTTAATACAAGAGGGAGTTGGATCTATTCAGATTTGAGGAAAACTGCATGAGCTAGCCTTATGAATATTTATCTCTGCATCAGCATCTTACTCAGGGATACTCAAGAAAAGATGACAAATGACTGTCTTTTTGACATGCACAGTATAAAGCAAATGCAATTTCAAAGCCTCCCTTAAGCCTCTGTGGCATGCTTAAATATCTTCCAGTTGCATGGATAAAGGCTGAAATAGGTCTTGTACCCAGGAGTGCTGGATTTGGGAGATTTGTGAAATGCCTATCCCCAGCTACTTCCATTGATGCAAATGGTGGAGGTCAAAGTGGTGTATGGGGAGAGGGGCTGGAGAGAGAAAATTGGCTGAATAAGATGATAGTGCTTGCAGTTATGTCTAATCAGAGTTCATTTCCTGTAGATATTCCCAGAGGTTTTGCATAGTGAGAACAAATGCAAATGCAGTTTGGAATACACTGGTGCTCACAGTCCGTGAGCTAAAAAAAAAAAAAATGGAAGGGATTGAGGTTTTGTTGGTTACCCCTGCCCCCCCAAACTGAGTAAGTGTTAGTGCCAAGCTGCAGAGTGATAGGATTGCACCTTTCAGTACTGACTGAGTTAGCTGTCCTGGGGTAGCCATGTATAGATTATTATCTTCCACTCTCTTCTGCAAGAAGAAATTTCTCTGTTCCATGTGTTCTTCAAAAACCTGACGGGCAGTGGAACCATAAGATTTTGATCCACAGCTTGTAGACTGAGGCTAAGCATTAAAAAATGCACATAGACATTACAGTCAAAGTGGTGTTTCTGCTATTTGTCCTCCAGAATAAGACTGAAGAGTAAAATTCATAGGGCTTGAGGGTATGGCCCACATGCCTCTCTCCTCTCAGGTTCTGGTTTGTTTGTAGTGTTAGGACATAGCTGGATCCGTGTATCAACAGAGGCAAGTGCCTGTGTTAGATTTTAAAAGATACTTTAACACCTAAGGTTCTAACTTGGTTGGGATTTTCTTTTTTTTTTTTTTTTTTTTTTTTTTTTTTTTTTTTCTTTTTCTTTTTTTTTTTTTTTTTTGGTCATTTCAGCCCTGAAGGTTACAGTAGGTATGCAGGTTGTTGGTATTCTCATTTTGGGTACTGTGCTTTGAAGAAAGAGAGGAGACAATGCATCTGTTAAGCTTATTTTTCTTGTAGCACAGTGCTAGATCTGGAGAGGAGACTTTACACAGGTCAACTAGTCAAGGAAAAGCTGGAGTGTAGGTGTGTTTCTGACGGCAGCTTGGTGGCAGTGGTTGGGAAAGCTGCTTATTCCTCACAGATTTTGGCTGTCGACTCACTGGGGTTTTTTTGCCCCTTTATCAGTTTTGACTTGGTGCTTCTCTTTTATCTTTTCCCTATGCCCTCACTCCACCCAGTACAGTTATGTTTTCCTAAATCTTTGCTTTCTAAACCTTTCTGTTTCTTCTCAAAGTTGTGGGCATGGAGAACACAGTATTCCCTCTTTCTTTGCAGCACGCTTTCATAGATTTGAAAGATTTCACCATGACCCTTACTTTTGCTTCTTTTGGCTGAGCTCCAGTTAATTCTGTTTTTTCTTTTTTCCTCCCAGATGTCATGTTTTTCTAATTCTGTGATGTTCCTATTGCTTTTGCTTGGATTCTTTCCAGTTGATCTTTTCCGAAATTTGCTGAAGATCGGGTACAGCTTCGTGCTGGAAGCTTTACCAGCCACAAGTAGAGCAGAACTGTTGCTTCATGATTCTCACATATGTTCCTCTATACATTCCTCTATGGTATTTGCCTCTTTCTCAACAAAGAATTTTCTAGTTTCTAAAACTTGCTTTGAATTAAGTCTTCCAGCAAGCTGACTGCTTTAAGTTAGCAGCTTCCCCAAGTTTAATAAGTGTCATTTTCTCCTTCATTATCTAGATCGTTAGTGTTAGAATAGTGTGGGACCAGGGCAGATCTCTGCAAAGGTTATTCAGTATGTCAGGCTATTTTGTGAGTATTTCAGGTTTTTTTGACGTTCCAAGCAGATGCAAGTCAGTGCAGTTGCCCAGTCACTTTCAAATCTGCCATGACTGTTTGCATTGATAACAGTATGACAAAGTTTTCTTATCTTTTTGTAAGAATGCAGTTTGAATCTTTTGATGTGGTTTCGCTAATGTCAAGATTCAGATTCAGTGTCTGCTGCTTCTGTGTTCCTAAAATACATTATTCTGACGTAGCAGGATGTTGAGTTGGTTTGACTTGGCTTATACATGAACAACCAGTTTTTGTTGAGTTCAATCTTTTATTTTCTTTTTGGCCCTAGAAAATGGGTTTAGTGGCAAACGTGTGAATTAAGCAAGAAGTATCATTCTTAATGTTTTTCTTTCCACTCCTTTCCCCTCCCACTTCTGTAGGAAATCACTGTTTGCCATTCTCCAGCCTCTGCTACCTTGTCAATCCACTATGAACTTTCAAAAATGACTGCTAATGATGTGAAGCATTAAAAAAAAAAAATCCAAACTGTTCAATTCATTCCTGAGTTTCATGAAAACCAGCTAATTTGAGAGAAAGCTGATGCATCTTTTTTTTTTTTTTCTTCTCTCTCCTATCATCACTAGTAATAGTTTGAGTTGGTTGTTGTTGGGGGCTTTTTCTTGTTGCGGTTGTTTTGTTTTTTAGTGGTGGGGTTTTTTTGATTGGTTGGTTTTTTGTGGTTTTTTTTGTGTTTTTTTTTTCTTTTGTTTTGGGTCTTTTTTTTTAGTGTGGTTTTTTTTTGGGGGTTTGTTTTGGTTTTGGTTTTTGTTTTGGTCTTGTTACCTGTAGCTTTTTTGAGAAGGTGTTGAGTTGGCTGACCTTTCCCTTAATTATTATTTTATTGCTGTGGAATTGCAGAATGAGTTTTTGATGTGTCTTGTTTCACTTTCACTTATTTTGGTATTGCAATAATTGTCTGCAGGCTGTTGCTCTTCTACTGGAGTGCAGATGGATGGACTTTGCTTGACCTCTCTACCTAACGAGGCAGACAGACTAACTGTTGCTTGTTTTTTGTCTTGTGTGGGCAACAGTAAAACTTAAATATATTGGGTCTGAGGATTAACTAAAATCTGGAGATGAGAGAGAATGAACACTCAGTGGCAGAAGGCTCTCTTCAAATACAAAGCAAATTCTTTCATCCAGAGTGAATATACTGAAATGGTTAAAGGGCAAATGCCAAAAGGCTGAAATTTTGCCTCAGCTTTTTTCTCAGACTTGGGTTTGAGAACAACATTTAGTTGGTGCCCCCGATCAGCCCAGCCGTAATTCAGAAGCCATGAAACGTTTTATATATGTTGCTTCTGCTACTGTCTGAGATTAGAATAATTGAAAATAGAAAGTACTGAAATATACTGATGAACCCAAAATGACTAGATAATGATATGATAAACTACAGGCTTAGTCTTATGTCACCACCAGATCTAGAAGCGTGTTGGATAAGGGGATGTTGACAGAGTGGAGAGAGTGAACAATGCTAATGCTGTTCACAAAATAAGAACCCTTCTGAAAAGGAACGTACAGTTTCAAGAACAGATGGTCTAGTGGTAATAGAGACTAACAAATTTTTGTTGGCTGGCAGCCGTCTTTCAGGTTAGGATTTTGTCTTTAAAGCTCTTTCATAGAGTTGACTTCCTTGCTGCAAAGTACTTGGTAAAAGGACAGAGTAAATTCCTCCTGGGAACTTGTTCTTCCTGGTCTAACAAAAACGAGATTACAGTGGAAACACAAGGTGAGGGACAGTCAGCTCACAGTGACAGGTAGGCTTTGTTGAAACAGCCTATGGATATTTTGGATTTTGTTCTGCTCCCTGCACTCCAGAATTAGCATGCTGCGGGATGGTTGTCACCCCTGTGATGGAAGGTGGGAAGACTGACTTGGGAGCATGCACAGGTCTTGCTTTGATCAATTTCTTCTGCAGAAGAAGCATATTGTTTGTGAGACAGAGCTTACATAATCCTCCTTCTGTGGTGTATGTAAACATACTTAACACAGGCCTTTTGTTTCTTGACTAGTTTAAATTTAATAGTGTATGTACAGTGTGGAAGGGGACAGAAGAGGGGTGAGTTAGAGTGCATTTTGGATTTATCCTCTCCTCCAGTAGCCCAGAACTTGTATGGACTCAAACCAAGCAAAATGGGATTTAATAATCCCATTCTTATCTTCTATCTGTGCCCTAAAAGCAAACTGACTGTCTCTAACTAATCAGTGGTATTGCAACCCTCAGTCTTCCTTTGCCGGGTTGATTCTCTTGTTGCACAGTAGCTGGGAGAAAGGCTTTAAATGCAGAATTAGCATATAAGTCTGTGCCATTTTTGGCTGGCTGTTAATGTTTAAAGTCTTTAAAGTTGCCCACTAAAGACAAGGCAGAAGAACAGACGTCGGCCTGGGTATGTGGCATGTGTGTTCTTGTTTAATATCGGAATTTCTGGTATGGCCAGGGATGCATGCCAGCTTTGGCAGTACAGGGCACAGTTCAGACACTTAAGTACTGTACTAAAAATAACAGGACTATTTTAGACTGGGACCCAATTAGGGAGAGAATAACTTGTTGCTCTGCAATCAGTAATCTGAAGTAGCAGGCAGGCTGCAATGCGCACGTAAACTTGCCTGTTTTGCTTGTGGAGTTGCCAGTTTTGACACTGCTTCCTCGCTGTTTTCCTTAGATGCTTTTCCAGAGGTTAAAAAAAACCCTCAAAAAACCCCCAAATACCCCTCCTCTTAAGGCAGGCTTTATGTGCTTTAGTTCACATTTTGATATTGCAGTGTTTAATAGCATTACAGCTCCTAATCCGCCAGTGTTGGTGTGCGAAATTCCTAGAAGGCAGGGAGCGGGAGGTGAGGAGCGGTGCTCTCCCTGACACAGCGAGTGAGCTTCACTCTGCACCACAGAAGGGCAGCAAGGGTGAATCTGGGCAGTCAAGGAGTAGAGGGGCTGTTTGAACACAGTTGCTTTTCCCTTGGTTTGCCTCCTGGGAATGCAGAAGCAGGGAGTATGGTTCCCGAAATTTGTTGCTGCTGCTACTTGGTTTTCTGTGTCAAGAAGTACAGTGAAAATGACTTGCACATTTAACCTCCTGAAACAAAGCATTACTTTACACTTCACTAGTTTCTCTCTGATGGTTTTATTTTTGGTGATGCTGCTGGCTGCCACCTTCTATTAGACCGCTTGGATTTCAGTGAAGCAAGTTAGAGGAATCTGAATTTCTCAGTGTACAGTGTGTGTGGGACGATGGGGAAGGGACAAGCATGCTCCAGCATCCAAATCCCCTGGTCTTGGAGGGCTTTCAAGTGATTGGCTGCATCTGATCACAATTTTCTGCCACCGCTCAGAGTGGGGTTGTGGATGAGGGAATGCTTTATGGAGCCTTACGCAAACGCTGCATTGGATAGACTTGAGCTGATGCTCGAGATGAAAGCAAAATGCACCTAAAATTTCTATATTTGTAGACGTCTTTCTAGCATGCTATTTTGAGAACATGAAAAAGCCAGGATCTTTCTGGTGTTGTGACTCTCATGCTGTTTTGAAAGTAGCTCTACATTTTTTTTCAAAATAAAAAGCTGATAAGACGTGTTCAAGGCTTTGTTCAGCTGTGGTCTCTTAGCAGCTTTCAGTATGGTGTTGGCCTTAAGTTGTGATTTTGGGAGGACTTAATCAGGTTTCCTTAATCACGCAGAAATCATGTACTTTAAAACCTTAGGTTTCAATTTGCTCTTGTCCTGGCCTGAAATGAAAAGGAGGGGTCTTCCTAGATGCCCATTATGAAAACAGCACCTTTTGTACTCAGTGGTAAAACGTATCACATCATGGATGTAGTAGACTCCCAGGGAAATAGTGGGAGAGGCACTTTGCCGAAGCGGATCACGTTGTGTGTTGCGGAGAGCCAGCATTTAGGCATGTGCTTGTCAACTTGTGGGCTACATGTATTCTACCTTCTGCATACTGCAGCAGCCTGCAGGACTTGCTGTTTAAAGTAAATGTTACATGGAGGATGCCTAGCAACTGTAGTTTTTAGGTCTGTGCCAAATAGTTAAAGGTGCAAATCTGTTAGATTGGTGCAGTGTTTTCTGGAGGATGCAGTGTGGCAGTGCTGAGGTGGTGCTTCGGCACCGCGGTGATGTGGCTGTTCCTCCAGCTCTCCTTCACCACCATCCCCATTAGGTTAATGTCTAGTGCTCACAGTTCTCAGCCAGGAATATTAATTAAAAAAGAAAAATGTTGATTTGAATTGCAGTTGCTTAGGTAGAAAGCCTGCAAGGAGTTTTTCTCTGCTTTTAGACCCTTCTGCTTCGTGGTGAGCTGTGCTGCAGTTATCTGGAGTGTGCACATCTATTACTATCATTGCTATCCCTTATGAGCTGTCTCCAGTGCTTGCCTATATTATTTTAACACATTCATGAATCCAGTCACCCCTTGGAAAAGATTTTCATGTTTCCTATCGATTTCAGATTTTCTGAATTTTTCTTTTGAGGGGGAATGCTTATTCTCTGGGCACTTTTTCCATATCCTCTATAACTGACTTGATGTCTGCCTTCTTTTCCCTCAGCTGTCTCTTTTCTGTGCCAAATGATCCAGGACTGTTAGTTTCTGCTTTAGGAATTCCTCTTCTCTGTACTCTTTCTAATTCTGTTTTACCCTTTCAATGTCATAACAGCCCACAGTTTTCAAGAAGTGGGTGTGCCCTGGATTTAATGACTTGTCATGATTCTGCTTTGCTTGTGGCAGTTCCTTGATTCTTAATACTGTATTTCCTTGTGAGGTATTGTCTGTTTTCCTCCCCTCCCTCTTTCCTCTAAGATGATACTTCAAACAAGACTTCAGACTCCTGACACTTCAGTGGTACACACAGGCAGGGTTATTCTTCTAGCACATTGGCTTGAGTTTGTGGAAATGAAATCAGAGTTGCCCTTTTGGCTACCCATTTGCCTGTGATCATGAGATCGTTCTGCTGTGCTTTGCATGAAGCTCCAGCTCTGACTGAACACACCATACTGCTGGCAAACCTCATGTCACCTCCCTGGTTGTCACATTTCAGAGAGCTTAAGGATGTGTTGAAAAGAATGGCCACTATGGTAATTCTGAAGACTCCTTGTATGGAAAAAAGCTCCATGTTTTCCTACCTTTAACTGTTATCCTTTGGCTCAATATTAAGGGGGGAACCACTCCTGCAAGGTGCAGCAGCTCAGGTCCTTTTAAGAGTCACTAGGGTTAATATTGACATGTGTCTCATTTATCCAGTGTCATAATAAACCTTGGGTAGATTTGAGTAATAACTTCTGCCGAAGGTGTACTGACTGTTGCTCATGCTATCTAACTGATTATTCATGTCTGTGTTATCTAGTTTTAGCTAGTTCTTTCAGAAAAGAAGTTTTTTCCTGATTTTTAAGTTCCCTGGATTTACCTTGAACTCATTTCTAAAAACTGATGTAACGTAGCATCTTTCATGCTATGTCCAAGTCCCTTTAGGTATGACAGGGTATGTACAGCAATTAACAGCTTGGTAGTTTGATGTTTTCCTTTAGAAATTTTGACTGAATTCCTTCCATTGTGCAATTTATAACAACGTTTTAATGCTGCTCTTAAAATGTAATCTGTGAGTGGTTATTTAGTATACATGGTGCCTGGTTGGCTTCTTTATTTTGACTTTTTTAAATGAATAAATGTAGTGTCTCTTAAGGAACTAAAACCAAAACAGTCCTTAACTTTTCTTTCTGTCAAGAGTCCTTGAAGGTGTTTGCAGTTAAGGTGAGTTTTGATGTGAGAGGTGGGGGAAAGACTTGATTTCCTGTATGTTGCAGCAGAGCTGGTAGCTGATGCCATTCTAGTCTGGTTTTGGGTTAAATCTTGTGCACCAAGTTCACTCCAGGCATTTGCTTGAAGGCAACTGTAAACATGAAATTGATCTTCACTCTCCTGACTTCTGGGGCTCCTGCCTTAGGTTATAGAGCATGCCTGTTACAGCATCAGTACATCCTGTGTTTCATTTCTGGACTTGTGTCCCTCCTCTGCGTTGCCTGGTCTCAAATTACTGGGACACCAAGTTAACATCTTCGAGTACACTTGGCAGAACAAAGTCAGAGGAATGTACTTGGTTAGAAAACTTAAATCTCCAAGCTCTGCAGGAAAAAGATGGATATAAAATTTCCACACCTGAGTAAGAAGTCAGGCAAGCTTCCCACTAGCAAAGGAAAAGACTTGGGAAGCTCTCATGTATCTTTTGCAATGTTTCTAGCACATAATTAAATGCTGCTTTTTTGTCCAGTCTGAGAGCTTGTTTATGAAACCTAATATTGCCCTATGAAACTCAACACTCTGCTTCTTAATACTACAGCTTTAGTGATGCTCAATGAGGTGGACGGGGTGCTTTGTGTATCAGCTGTTTCAGGCGTCGTGAAGGCTAAATACAGCACTTCCTTAGCTGGCACTTGGAAGCTTCACCCATTCCCGGGGAGGGGGAAGAAATGTCAGTGTCAAGGCTCAACCCTGTAGCAGATGCATCCCTCAAAAAAATAAATAAAACAGCTGAGTCATTTGTTCATTCTTTTTCTTCCATGCTGCCGGCCAATCCCAGTACCCTTGTATTTCACACTGGAGGGAGAAGGCAGACAATACTGTCTTTTATTATTCATACCCTGCAGCTCACTATCTTCTTCACAAAATACGGGTGGCGTCTGTCTGTCTCCACTTCATGGGAAAGATTAACAACAATTAAGGTCAGCAATTAAGGTTGTGAAAACCTTTGAATAACTGCAACATCTGTTCTTATACTAGAATAAATAAAATAAAGCTGGAGCTCTAATTGCCAACAGAGTACTTGCTCATATCTGTTTTGTAATTGTGGGCTTGTGAAATTCATGTTGTTAACTGGTCCCTCGATGGCCAGCATCACTGGTCAGCAGTCAGTGCAAACTGGCCCGCTTTAGCCAAGAGCCACATGCTGAAAGTGAAGGTGCAGGATGAGAAGGGGGAATTGTGTGTAAAATGTGGGGCACTGTGGCAGTGGGGGTCAGATGGTTCCTGAGATGGCTGTGGGATGTTGTCAGCCCCTTACCTTGGACGTAGCAGTTGATCCCCTGAACTTCCCAGTCCATTTCAATGTCAAATAAAACTGTTTTTCCTAAACTGCTCTTGACTCTGACTGGTTTTACTCTTATTTTGAGACAGAATAGGGTTGTTGAGGGGAGGGTTACCATTTCTCAGCTGACTGTTGTTTTTTCCATAAACTCAAATTTGATGGCAAGAGAGCACCTGTGTGCTCTGAGAAGGACATTTCTAGAAGTGGTTATTTGCAGTGCTGCCTCAGTGCCTGACTTGTATCAGAAAAAAAATTTACAAATTAAAGGAAGAGAATTTTCTGAACTTCAGTTAAGACCATTCACTCACGTAATGCCATTTTGGTATAAAAGAGTGTTCCTTGAATGGAACATTGAATGTCTGCTAAGTGGAATAGAACATTCCAATTGGAAGGTACCTATAGTGATCATTAAGTCCAACTGTCTGACCATTTCAGGGCTGACCAAAGGTCAAAGCGTGTGTTGTTAAGGGCATTGTCCAAGGGCTTCTTAAATACTGACAGGCTTGGGACAGTGACCACCTCTCTAGGAAGCCACTTCCAGTGTTTGACTACCCTCTTGGTAAAGGAAGTGTTTCTGTGTATCTAGTCTGAACCTCCCCTGACTCAGCTTTGAACGATTCCCACACATCCTGTCACTGGATATCAGGGAGGAGGTTTCTGGTAGTGAATGGTAGTGAATTACTTAATTTTGTCTGACTGTACGGGGTGATTTCTTAACTTGTCTGCAGAGCAAATGATCAGCAGTGTTGTACTTTCCATCCAGAGAATGAAAACTTCAGTGCTGCTCAAGTGCCAGGAGCTGGAGCCTAGTCCTTCTTGGCACATGTGGCCTCCACAGAAGGAGCTGTTTGCGTTCCGACTTGGCGCAAAAGCAGAGGGATTCTGTGCTTTCCAGTTGTCTTTTTTGGTGTGTTTAAAAGTGGATCTCATTAGAGATTTAAGTCTTAAAAGGTTTAACCTGCCTAAGACAGAGATCTATATAAAGACTTAGGGATCTATCATCAAAGTCTGGTAGAAAACCAGCCCTGTCTTCCTGTCCCTTAGATCATGGGAGCAGTTCAGGTGCTTGTTTCCTGCTGTGCTCAATATTTCTCCCTCCCCATGCATTGGTAGTGGGTTTCTATAATCCTGCATTTCTTTACTGGAGCTGCAAGATCTTTTCTGACCAAGTGCTGCTACTTGCTGTCATGGGAAAAGTTGCATCTGTGTCATCCCTGCTGCTTGCTTGTCCCACTGACACTGACTGGGGTGCTGCATTAGGCAATGTGTTGTTGCACTTCTGCAGGGTCAGAGTATGAGGGTATGCCTGTAGCTTAGGAGACAACACTAGGAAGTTCTGCAGCTGGGAACAGTGGCTATCATCACCTGCCACAGAGAGAAGAGCACTTCTGTATGGAGCAGCCTTCTCAAACCTGACTCTTGGGAGGCATCCAGCTTCAATGAACTTCTGTTTCTGTCTTGTGTTTTGGAGAGAAGCTTTTTGATTTTGTATAATGAGGAGGTTGTCATTTAGTTAAATGGGAGAGTCCTCATGAAAATTGTGCTGCTCATTTTGGGCTATTGACTTATACGAGTTATTGGACTGGAAAAGATGCGTAGGCAAAGATGTTGCAGGAAACAAATGTGATAGTTTCCAAGCCATAGTGTAATTTATCTAAGACCAATAATGCCATAAAGAGGAGGCAATATCGGGCATTGGTGGCAAATTCTGTGGTACTGCTGTCCATTTGAAGGAGATGGGGAATATTACAAGCTAGTGATTGCTGAGATCTGTAAGCATCAGAGCATTAGGTGAAGGGAATTTTCTCTTTCTTCCAGTGACAGAAAGTAGCATGAAAGCCTGTGGGAGGTATTTGTGTAAAACAGGCAGTTGTGTGAAGCCATCTCTTCATGCAGAGCTGGTTTTTAATAAAATAGAACCGCTAATTAGTGAGGCTGAAATGAAAATCGAGACTTTTCTGATGCATCTGTCAAATTGATTGTATTAATGATGAGCAAATGCTTTCATAGATCAAAATACAAAGTAGCAAGAAACCATTTTTGAATTGTTATTTAATCAATTAACAGCAGTGATTAGAAATTCAAATTTTTGATATTCACAGAGGCTTTTGCAAGAGAGCTCATCTGCTCCTTTGATAAATGTTTTGTTTTATTACACTGCAGTGTATTTTGAAGGGGGAGAACTTTTTGGAAGAGCAAAGTGTGAACAAAATTTCTGCCTCAAACAGCAAAAGAAATTCAGGGAAGAGAACTGAGACTTCTTATTTTTCATTTTTCATGAGGTTGACTGAGTTCTGCCATGTCATCTTGCATTCTATGTTGCTGCTAAAGAATCTCTTCATCTGTTTATAGAGTTTACACTCACATGTAAGTGTGTGTGCAATATATGTGTATAATATATGTATTATACAGACACACACACTTGAGTGAAATTAAACCCTTAAAGCTGCTGGGAGAAACTGAAGCTTTGTCAGGACTGACTTCTGCAGTACAGAGACCAAAAGTCTGGGGATAGTGCGTGACTGGTCTGGCATAATTGTCAGTCTTGTCCAGAGGTGCTGAGAGTTTGAAGTTTAGGTGCTGTACACTGAGGAGGGATTCCTCTGGCTGGTTTTGTGTCTCCAGATCATGGATGGCTACATCTGAATCAGTTTTCTAAATTCCTGTTTTTGTCAATGGAAAGAACCAGGTGCTCCAGTAGTGTGCTTCATTGAATTGTATAGGGTGCAAGTGGCTTCTTGAGCTCAGCTCAGGCAAGCCCCAGCTTTCTCTGACATCCGGATAGCTGCTGTGGAATGAGATGGACTGCACATAAGGAGAGCCTGTTTCTCCTCCCTGATGTGGCAGTGCAGGCGTGTACACTTCTCCTGTACGCATACCACCACCGGGGGTGTGTGACTGCCTTCATATCCTGTAATAGTGTCGTGGTCAGCTCCATGCACAGCCTGGATGTTGGTTTGCTACTGTGGGCAAACTCCAGGCCTATAAAACGATGTTGTGTGTGGGGACACTTATGCTCTGTTCTCTCTCTCCCTCCTTTCCACTGCTGCCAGTACCAGTTGGACAACCTTGGAGGTGGGAGAATGCAGATGGGACCTGTGTGTGGGTTCCAGGCTTGGAGTACGAGTGTTTTGTGGGTTAAAGCACATTGGTACACAGGGAAGGCACTACATCTGGAGCCTGCACCCTTGGAGAACAAACGTTCCGCTTTGGTAGCTCCGGAGTCTGAAGATTAACTAGGGATGTTCCTTGTTTAACTCATATCTAGTTAACCTTCAGTGGTGGGGATATTCAACACTTCATACCTCTGTTAAACAGCCTCATAAGCCCTGAAACAACAGATTTCCTTCATGGCACCCTGCAAGTACAGGGAAGTAGCTCTTAATGTAGGTGGCTTGGCAAAGTACTCCAGTCAAGTTATTTGGCCTACTACCCAGCCTTCGATATGTAATCTTTTGGTACTGCCAAAATACCATTCTAATTAAGTTGACATAGTCTATGAAGCCTGGGTGGTATTACTTCAGTTTTCTTCCCTGTGCTTTCCAACACCGCGTTTTGAAAGGGTTGGTGGAAGCTGTGACACTTGCAACCTCACCACAGCCTTCATTAAGCTGGGATTTTGGTCACCTTGTGACCTTCAGAATCAAAGGAAGAGTACGCTCTTTCTTCGTCTCTGCAGGTACAGGTTAATAGCAATAAATAAGTGTTCAGTAATGCACATGAAACATGTGATCAGTTGGCCAGATTTCAGCTTTGTTGAACATTAGCCCTTCTACAAAATATTAACCTGTTATGTAGGTTTGTTTTCTGTATTGTTTACACTTATTTGAAAAAGCTATGCCCTGTTTGTCCCAGGGTGGTGTTACATTTGCAAGTAGGTCAGCACACTCGCTTTTGAGATGTCAGCTTGGAACTGTTTTTCAAGGGCTAAAAAACATAAGAGGGTAAGAAAGACTTTTGCATTGCTGATATCCTTTATTTATTTATTTATAGAAATTCTTAGCCTGTATTCAAGAATAGAGCACCAGTAACATTTTAGTTGTGTTCTGAAAGCTGGCACTGATTGCCTGCTGCTAACCATAAGCCACCCGTGGATTTGAAGCTTGTGTGTTGCATAATGCCAGCAAATGCATTTGAGATTACAAAATGGTCTCTTTGCTCTAAGAAGAGATTGCTGTGATTTGCTAGTGAGGCAGCGTTAAAGCACACATGGGGTATCTGTGACATCAGTATCTTAAAAAGCAGTTTTTTTGCAGTTGAGTGAGCTTTGGCACTGCTGGTGCTTCATTGCATGGGAGTGAATGAGTGCAGTCTCCAAACTGGGTACAGTTTTTTTATGTTCCAGTCAATCAAGGGTGTATGCATTGCTTTAATTTGTGTGTTATCCCTTGCACTTGTTTATTATAGCCCTCTTGAAGAGACAGGATTTTCTGTTCATCTCAAGAGCCAGCACAGTATTTGTTGGAGTTGCTTCCTTGCTCTCTTTGCAACTAGCAGCAGAGTTGGTCATTGCCTGCTTGCTTGGGGTTGGTGTAGTCCAGGGCTCTCCTGGCTCTGTTATCACTTACAAGTCATTCTGTGGTAACCCTTACCCTGCTGTGCATGAGAAGTAAAAGGGGCTTGCTTTTTTATTTTTGCTACTTGCTACTGTTGCTTACTATGGTGGTGTCTTTGTCAGAATTGTTTCAACAGTTGAATTCTTTAGAATAAATCATGTTTGGGAATAGTTACCACGAAATTATTTCGAGGGTGAATTAACGTGCTGTTGATGCTGGGGAATACATTTCTGCTCACAGAATGTGATTTTTTTTTTTTTTAGAGGCTGAGCAGAAAGTCTTTTTTTGAGTGTTCCAACCATACAAATGAGGTATACTGAGAATAACCTGCTGACTTAAGTGTACCTCTTATGGCATCTCAGAAAGATACCATCTTAGTGAGTAGCTTGCAGTTTGAATTGAAATGTCTAAACTTGCCTTCTAGCTTCAACCATTTATATGGGATGAGACTATGTAAATAAGCCAGTGCTTATTCATGAACATAAATCATAGATAACTGTAGAAGCCTCTGTCAATTGATTTTCTTCAAAAACATGAACTTGATGTCTAAATAAAAGCTTCTGATAATCCTAGTTAATAACTCTTCAAAAAAAATCTTGTACCAAGGTAACAGTGATACATGTACAATTACTGTGTTAACTATCAGTAGTAAACCCTGTAAATTGTCAAAGTAAAAACCCTAATGTCTGATGTCATTGGTCCACAGTTATGAAGTTTTAAATCCAGGAAAAGAATTTTAACCCACCTGAAAACCCTGGAGAGCAGGAGAGACCCTAAGGAGGGATGTGAATGGTATTGATAAGTATGTGCTTGTAGCTTCTGTGCACAAGTGTGAGTTTTGGTTTTGAAGTCAACCTTATGGTCAGCCCTCTGTAGCCAGTATGGTGCAACAAAAACTAGCAAGTTCTTCTTCAAGCATAAAGATCCAAGTAAAGAAAAATAGGCTGTGAAGAATTGTAATGATTGATGAATGCATCATTTGGATGAAACAGGCTTAAAATGCTTGAAAAACTGATCAGTAGGTCATGTGATCAGGGATTGCCTTTTGTTCTTTGTTTTTCTTTTTATTTTTTAGTATCTATGTCTTTTGCATCAGACAGGAGAGGAAAAAAGGTTTCTGCCTGCTTTGGAATATTCTCCTCCAAAATGAAGGAGTGTTGTAGAGAAACAAGGGAACAGAACCTGGGAACAGGGCATCCTTGCTGCAGATTGCTACTCTATGAATTTAAAAGTCTCTCTATCAAACCATTGTATATTTATTTCAACTATTATCTCTCCTAACTTTTGTCAGGAGTCTGTAAAAGTAAGAGCTGAGGAGTGCATGCTACCATCTTATCACCTTAGGAAAGGCTAGTTGAGTCTGGTAGATCTTTCCAATGGATGTTTATGGATAGGCATGTAGATTAAACTATGGTTTCAGACAGAATCTGTAATGATCTGACTTTCTTAAAAAAAAGCACTGTGCAAGGCTGATGAACTCACTCAAATTGTTTAGAAAAATGTCTTGTGTGTAGTTTAGTCTCTGGGCTGGGGGGTCTAGAGCCCTTGGCTTTCAAATCCCACTGCAGAGCAGGGGGCAGGACCATTCACACCAGTTGCAGGTTGGAAACACAAAGGCTCATTAGAGTGTTGAATGCAAAAAGCAATGTTTGGGTAAGTAGGCAACAAAAGCAGACTTCAGCTGAGTTGGGGCCACAAGGTGAACGTGCCTGTGAGAAAAACTTCATATTTTATTTAGAGATCTATCCGAATGTTTAACTTCTGTGAGATGCCTGGAATGCAGTAATTCTCACGGATGTGCAGTAGGAAAGGTTTGCCAGCTCCTAATGGCAGTAAACAAAGAAAATGGAAGTTCACAGGTTGCCTTGGCCAATGTAATAGTTTGCTGCCACTGGAGAGGGGTGATCCTGTTTCCTTCCCTTCTTGCTCATGGTCTCCAGCCGTTCGCATTGTGCCAGCTGAACTGCCTGTCAGATCTAAGTTTATTGCATTTGCTTCCTTAGCAGAACACTAACCCAGCAAAACAAATGCGTTAATTAACACAAGCTGAACTCATTAAGGACCATACATGACACAAAAGGGGGAGAAGGAGGGAGTGCCATGAAGCTTCTGGGAGGAAGTGGGGGAAGAAGGCAGAACAAGGGCTGATGAAGAGAGTGGGATGTCTGTCCTGTTCTTGGCAGTAACAAGCTATTAAATCATCTTGACTGTTGTATAACTTCACTCTAAGTCTTCAGGTTGGATAATAAAAGCTTAAAATAACATAAGGAAATAATTATTTAGACTGCTTCCCAAAATTATAAAATTTTGGATTCTGTTTTATGAGAAATGTGACTAGATTGGAGTGGGGAGGGAAGGCAATACAGTGACAACACAGTGAATAGAGACAGTGTTTTTTCAGTTCTCTGGAGGCAAAGGATGTAGTGAGGAACTGTATATGCAAAATTAGAGACCATTAGTCATGGCATTGTCAGATGAAGTTAACTTTGGGCTGCCACCCTGTGCATCTCATGTCCCAGTCATGCATCCTTGTACCTGCCCTACCTCTGCATATGGCTTGCTGATGGGGTTGTCTCCTGTATATGATGTAGTTTTTTATTTCAGTTTCTGTCTAATTAACATTTCATTTAGACTTGGGTCTATGGATTTGAAGCTATTAGGAGACAGAAGAGGATTTTCAGTGATCAAGGAAGACAGTAAAGTGCAGAGTTTTGTAAATATTTCCAAAGTTTGTTACAGGTTTGGGATTTGTTGTTTGGTTTTTTGATTTTGTTTGGTGGTTTGTTCTGGTTGGTGCTTTGTTTTTTTTTGTTGTTGGTCGGTTGATTTTTTGTTGGTGTTGTTGGGCTAAATACTTTTTTTCTCCCAGGACTTTATCTTTGCTGTCAGTGAAACTGTTTTGTCAGGAGGTGAACATGAATTCATGGGCTATGAGTCTTGAGCCCTTTCAAAATTTTAGGCCAATTCAGGAAACCAAAAAATGCTGAACTGCATATATTTTATTTAATTTTATTTGGCAAGGCTCGAAGTGGGATGGCATCAGCTCTTCTGTGCTTCTTCTGAAGTATGTATCTGTTTTGGCTTTCAAAAGCCTGTATTGCCGTTGCCAAGATTCTTCACTTTCTGGCAAAAGTACAATGGCAAATGGCTTCCTTTACAAGGTGTAATATTTAGACTAACAGCTTTGCAATTAAGAATGGCAAAAGAAAATTATATTCCCTTTTTTTATAAGACCAGATTTTTTAGTGGGGTTTCGTGGGAGTGTTTGGACGTAACTGAAGTGCTTTTGATTGATGATTTATATTTTGAACAGTGCTTTTCATTTTAGTGCGCAACACTCCCTTGAAATTTTAGCTAGAACAATGCTTTGTTTTCAAAGATGTTCAAAGTATTCCTCTAGTTAGGCATTTGCTCCGTATCATAGACTTGCAAATGCCTTTTGGGTACATATGTGTAACAAAATGCATGTGAAGATACCAACTCGTGCAAGGGAAATGGGGAGAAATTGGGAAAGCTGCAGCTATTCTTAAATATTGCCTGCTGCTAATCTCAGTAGGCCATCAGAGTGTTGACGATCATGCCATTAAGTCTTTTGTGGTTGCAGGGTGATTCCATTCTGGAGTGTTTGGGGAGATGTTTCAGAAGAAAAAACTTGTCTGAAGGAAAACTGGCCGAGTATTATTTTTCAGCATGGGCAAAATGGAGACTTTGGATGTGAGGAGGGACATTCAGAGCTGGGGAGAGAAGCAAGTGTGTGTTTGAACTGAGTAAGCGGAGAAAGTGGTCAGTAAAACGTTCGAGGTGATGAATCCAGACCTGCTTGCTAAGTGATCCCTTGGGGAGGGAGAAGGGCGTTCTCAGTGTTCCAAATTGACACAGTCTCCACCTGAAGCTATGTCTAAAAGAGGGCAAGATGCTTTACAAATCCTTGCATGTACTGATTGCTGAAGCTATGATGAAACCTGATGGCAAACTTGTGAGCTGCCAAGGATGCTGTAGTCTTCTTGGTCCAGCCGGCTAAGGAATCTGATGGCACTTTCTTTTCAGCCCACATAGTCATTTGGGCTTCATTTTTGTGAGAAGCTGTGTGGATCTTGCATGCAAAAGCACATCTGGGTCCCGCAGTTTCAGTGCAGCTGGGGACATTGCTAGCTGTCAGGTCTTTCAACTACAGAAAATTCACTGGCATGCCTCATGCTGCTTGTATCCAACTTTATTTCCATTGTAACTATGGCAATAGGAGTAGACTGGTAAGGAAGTGTCAGAGTATGGGTACTCATGCCTGTGTTGCAGAGGGTTGCTTGGTGTGTCCATATAACTGCTGCATCTTGTAAACCTGTTTCAGTGATACAGATACATACATACATATATATATATGTACATGTTTGCAGAAAAAAACAGAGCACTTTCCTAGATGATATGAAGTAGTGGGGAGCGTACAGCCAGGAGAACAGCTGGTTGAAGTCTTGGAGACTGCTCCTTGTGTAGGCCAAGAAGAGAGGGTCTTTTTCTCCCTGGGTCTTCAAGATGTTAAATTTTAAGTCCAGTAGACTTAACCCAGACGGTCCTGAAGGAAACTGAGGGGAGAATATTGGATTGATTCAGTTTTAAGACTTTGTTCTAGTTTCTTAGAAAAACCCAGGTTTGGTCTGCTAAGCCTCATTCTGCATTGTGGGGAGACACGGAATAGTGATACTTAGTGTCTGAGAGAATAAAAGGTATACATAAAAGAGAGGGAAAGATTTTTAACTTGTATGTAAAACCTGAGATCTTAGATAAAGGTCTTCAGGTCAAAATTAAGGCTATGTTGAAGCGTTCTCACCTTCCCTCTTTCACAGTAGTTCAGTTGCGGAAAGCAGAACATTATGAAGAAAAATGTTGAAATACTTAAAAGGGTATAGCATTCAACAAATTTGTTAAGTCACCTTTCATAAAAGAGCATAAATCCAGTTTTCAAGAGCTCTGGAGCTTGTCTTGCAACTCTGCCAGGTTAAAATTTTTTTTTTTTTTTTTCCCTCCTCCTCCTCCTGCTCCTAACTAATCTGCAAGCAATTGCGTTTTAAAAATTATTTTTCTCTTGAATTTAAAGACTTTGACAGATGGCACATGTAGAACCTGGAAAACTTCCTGAATTGGCAGAGTGACCATACCCCTGCCATTTTCCTACCACAGTATCCGTAGGTGCGTAGGCTGTGTCTGCTTCCAGAGTGCTGGGCGAGATACCGTTTCCTGTGCTGGGAATGTGCAGAGAACAAGTGATAAATCAGAAAAACATACCTGGCAATGGGCAGAATTTGCAGTTAACCAACAGCTTAATCTGCTGGTTAGTTGAGTAATTTGATAGTGACTTAAACAACCCATTCAGAGCAGTGACAATCTCCAGGGTGCATACCTGCAGTGTTTTCCATGCAGGATTGATAGCAATCTTTTGGATGGTGTGAGTTCGTTTAACACTTTTTAGAGACTGAGACATCAAAGCTGTGCCTCACAATAGTCCATTCTTTATTCTAGAGAATGTCATACCAAAAATTAGTCTCATGACCTTTGAAACTTGGTTTATCATGACTGTCCTTTCAGGGCCTCTGTCCAAGGCAGAGCTCTGAAGCCAATAAAAGCAGATGAAATCGCTCGGTTCCGAATGTGCACAGGCTGTCTCGCTCAATGTTGCATGACAGTTGTTCTCTCAGCTGAATGTCCCGAGTTTTGTAACAGTGATCGACTACATAGCTGGTTGTCTATTTACAATCCTTTGGAATTTCCCTCCCCCATGTAAGGCATTTTAGGAGAAGGGCAGTAACTTGGCACTTGGATACTTCTTTGAGATTTGTGCTGTGTAAATTGTGTGGCAAGAACATGTATGTCTGTATGCAGCTACAGTCTCTGAAGAGAAGTGACATGCTAAAAATCATGTTTAAAGACAACAGCACAGGAAAAATTGATCTATTTTTTCTTTTTAAGTCCTAATATTTATCTACTGAACATGTGAATTGGTGTAGAGTTCTGTCCCTATGAAATTTATTACTTGTTGGTGTGGTACAAGGGACCTTAGACCAAAGGTGAGCGAAGGCTTTTTGTATTCCTGGGGTAGGACTAGGTTGATAAACTGTTTTTAGACAGACAAAAGAGATGAGATCTTAAATCAGTGTTAATATGTGACTGACCAGGAATGATATCATCTAGAGATTATTGCTTTCCTCTGTTTCTGCAGTGTTAACAAATGAATACTGAAGAATGTAGCAGTGAAGCAAATGGTTCTTGATAAATTATGCAGTCTTGACTCCAACTATTGTTTGAGGTAATTTATGATCTTCCATTGGTGTAATGGGGCTGTGGCATAAACTGCAGCACGCCCTAGAGTAGACAAATTGGTCTGGTACTGTTTAGGAACATATTTAATCTATCTTGCTATAAGTGAATTGGAGCCTTTTGCTGAAACATCAAAAGACCAGTATTTTGATACTCAGTCCTAAATAACCTACCATTAAATTTGCAGCAGTTGTGCCTTTTCCTGATGGCTAAATACTGAGGTGGTAATAAACAAAACTGTTGCAGTGTAAAGCTCAATTCTTTTCCCTTATTCCCTTTATGTAAACTTTAGTCTTGGTGGGTTTAGAGGCCAATAATACAGTTCTCTTTATTCTTAAAGTATTTTACCAACTTCATAACAGCTATTCCAGTGGCTTGCTTAATTTCTCTGTAGATGTGCTTACAAAAAAGAAAAGAAAATGCTACTCCCCCAAGTAAAAAGGTTTTTAAGAGATTTTCTTAAATCTGTGCTTAATTCTCCCGGAACAAACTGTGTGATTAAGGCGAAATCTTCAGATCAATCTTTAAAACTGACTGCAAACTTTTAGGTGTGGAGAAGTAGTTAGATGGCTGTAGACCACTGTTTATATGTTTAAAGACTAGCAATAGTGCAGGTTGACTAACGTGCCTACAGTTAGATGATTGGTGTTGCCTACCCTACTTTGGATCCTGTAAGATTTTGGTTTTAATTTTTTTTTCCATTTACTTACCTAGAATGAACAACTGGATTTATGCATATTTGGTTAAATGGATTTTCAGACTTGCTATTGCCAAAACCAGTTTCCTCCCGAGGTAATTGGCTGTGTGAATTGATCACAGAAAACAGCAGAAGCCCAGTACCTACTTCCTGGAAAGAAGTTCCCAGGAGTTTGCCTGCCTTACTGATAGAGGAGCTCGAGGCTACCATACCTCAGCCAAACTCATCCTGGGGCTAGGTAAAATAAAGCTTCCTTGATGAGCGCATGGTTTGTGGACCATAGGCTGGAAGTCCTCTGGGATCAGTTAGTCCAAGATGTTTTTTAACCCTTGTCCCTGACTTAACTG
Organism: Aphelocoma coerulescens; assembly: GCF_041296385.1. Taxonomy (NCBI): domain Eukaryota; kingdom Metazoa; phylum Chordata; class Aves; order Passeriformes; family Corvidae; genus Aphelocoma; species Aphelocoma coerulescens. The sequence continues at coordinate 95,369,737 of NC_091015.1, read as the reverse complement.
TCCCATAAATTTTGGTGGCAGCTTTGGTTTGGTGACAGTTCATGCTTACCAGAGAGCAGTGGATAATCTGTTTAAAACTCGGGCTTTTGTTTTGAGTACATAATTGATAATTAATAGTGAATGGGAGACACAACACAGGAGCTCGCTTGTGGTAGAAAAGTTCTGACTATGCTTTGCAGCCTGCTTTCTCTTCCCCCAGTCATGCTTTTTTCATCTACTTGGAGGTGGCATCACTTGTCTTACACTGCAGGGATGTCTTCACCACTGGTTGGAAGAAATGCTGGAGCAGCAAATAGTGCTTTATTTATTTATTGTGGTTTATTTTTGTTTCCTTTAGGAGGCAGTTATAGTAACTTTCTTGACATTGTCTTGCCTCTTTATTTTTAGTTCTTTAGCCATATATTCCTCTAAATGTTTGCAGATTTCTTTTCAAGCTCTATCTGATCACAAAGTTGATGGTTTAAAGAAACACAACTCACCTTGCAAAGTTGCTGCTAATAATCACTCAGAAGAGCAAGTGCAAGACTTGAATTAATTTGTATGTGACACTGATATATTGTGTGAGAATAAAACCATGAGAGAAAAGGCAGGCAGGAAAGGGTAAAGGTTAGAAGTTGTGTAGCCAGGCATTGAAGGCTAATGCTGCATAATGATGTTGGTGATATTGTGGGTCTTTTCCAACTCAAATGATGCTGTGATAAGTGACAGTCATCTTAATTAACTCACAGATTTCAGTGTTTTCTTTCCACAATTGAAAACATAGCCTCAGGTGGTGAGAGCCAGTTTTCAAATGGCTAAGGTTTTGCTGTGAAGGGAGGCTTTCATTTTTGCCTGAACAGGGGAATAAAGTAGAAGCCACATGGCCTGAGAATAGTTATGTTGGGCTTTTAAATGAAATACCAAATTGAATGTGTTTGCTAGGCTACAGGCAGCAAATGTGAACAGTTTCTGCTTCAAGTTGATGCAAATCCTCATCACCTCATCTTGATCTTCTTGGTCTTCCTCCTCCAACTGTTTTCAATAATAAGTTGATGAAATGTCTTCAGTATGGTTTCTGACAGTTTGTTTGTACTCTGCAGGTCCTGGGAAGCAGTAGATGTAATTTGAAGAAAATTTGAAGGAACAAATGGCTTTAGCTGGCTGCCCAGACTCCTTTTTACATCTTCCTTATCGGATAGTAAGTTGTGAAACTGCATGTTCGTGTCAGCTTGTAGCATCATATTGCTGTGTGCCGGTGATTGGTGGTGCATGCAAACTTTTCATCAAACTGCTAATAGCTGTCTGGCAATTCTCTGGGTTTTGCTAACATTTGGAAACAGAGCCTCTGTTACCATCCTGTATTAAAGTTCTGCTGCTGAAAAAAATTGGGTTATTAATATATATGGATTAAGATTTGAAATTTGCCTTAAAAATAGCCATTTCCTATTTGGGAGAAGGCAAAGAAAAGGTGGCAAGCTGCAATACCAGCGAAGTGCCTTGCACCAAAATGTATCAGTTTGCTGAATGCTATATTTGTAGGAACAAAGGCAGAGATTTTTACACTTGGTTAGATCCTATGCTTTTTGAGTCATTGTGCTGTATCTAAGCAGCCAATATGGCATATTACAAAGAGTATATTTTAAAAAACCCTCAGCTGAATTCAAAGATACTTGACAAAAATGCATGTGAAAGTTCTCTTTTTTTCCCTGGGCAGTTTTAGTTGGCATAATGCTTGCTTTGTATATTTTCTATGAAACTGCAAATTGCTAGTTTGGATATAATCTTTTCTTTGCACTTTTTATCGTCTGTTTTCATAATATGATTACCACCCAGAGGATTCAGTTATGATTTTGGACCCTGTAGATACACAAATAATTAAACAGTGTCATGTGACATTAAAACCTTTTCCCTCTGTCCCAAGAGAGACATTGCTAGTAGTGATTACTACAGTCATGCTACTCATTTGGAAGACAAGCAAAAAAACCAGACAAAAACAACAACAAAATTTCCAAAAAATCTCTTCAGGATTTATACATGTTGTGTAATATGTCAGCTTACAATTTTTTCTTCCCCAACAGGAAACCTCAAATTAGTTAAAAGTCTAATGTTAGTATATGCTGAGTTGTCAGCTGAATGTACCTGAATGCTTCTCCGGATAACAGGAAAAAACATAACAGTTCTTTTATAGCTTCTTTTGCAGCTATAAAAATAGACTGGACTTTGAGAAATTGGATGTTCTGAAAACCTGTTACTATACTTGGATCTATGATTTTAAAGGAATATGTGAATAGATGTGCCTGGACTTCATAATTTGGATGCACTGTGAAATTATGCTTCCAATTCATTTGGAGCATCATCTGAGTCATGATGCGAAGCTGAGGGAAAGGAGAGCTATGTAAGAGAAACTTGACATTCTAGGCAGTCATTTTTGAGCTGCAAGTGTCAATCTTTCCTGTGAAAATAGTGCCTTTAGTGGTTCATAGGAAGTAAGAATGTGAATTTTCATTGGTACTTCCCTTGCTCTGATGAACCCGGTAGATAACCTGCTTTAGTCTGGGGCAGTCAGCAGACTGGAAGTGTCAGAGCAGCATGGGGTGACTTAAGATGGTGGGAAAGGCACTCAGTTATTTTTGGTCTAAGCTTACTGTGTATTAACTACCCTAAGTGCTTATAACCAGTTTGAAGACTAACTGTGGAAGCCCATTCACAACTACTGTGCCTTCTGTCAGAACTGAAGTTTGCATTAAAAAAACCCTGAACATCTGTTTTTCCACCCCTACTAAATCTGACTTAGGAGCTTTCATCAACTTGTCTTTCAAATTTGGCTGCAGTGAAAGCATTTTGTTGGTAAAGGGCTGAAAGAAGGTTAAACTAAATTTGCTCTAGATTAGAGTGTAAAGAAGTATTCTCTTTTTTCAGCACATTTTCTTACTTAATATGAATGAAAGGCTATGAAGGCCACTGCTCCAGAGATCCCAAGGTTGGGACCTTAACGCTGTAAATTCAGTATTAGAATAAATTGACACATTGGAGGTTGGGATTATATTCAAGGCAAGAAAAATGAGAACCTGGATAAGTGAGTATGCACTACAGAATGTGCTTTAGGATATCTTGCTGCCAGTCCACCTTTTCTCAGTTTTGTTATGTTTTTGGAGAGATGGGCAAGGTACAGATCTCTGACTTTGTTACTGAGTTCTTTGTTTGCTAGGTTTGCTTCTTTCAGAAGCTTTCAGGCCTTGTTTAAGAGTCTTTTTCTTCTTTTTTCTTTAAATTTCTCAGGAGTTAGCACATGAACCGGTCACACTGAGTGCATTCTCCTAGAAACAATCTCTAGGTCTGTTAAAAAAAAAAAAAAATCAATACTATCTTTCAGTGGCTTTCAGGAGTCGTTTCCAAATTCTTGAACTCTTCAATAAAAATCCGGCAGTGAGAATTGGCAGTGTTTGTCTTCTGTTCCTGGAAATTCAGAACATAGTCCCAGAATTTCTCAGAAAAAACGGGATGATTTACTGTGTTTCCGTTCTTTTGCAATCTGTAGTCACAACAGTATTTATGTGCAGTGACTTGAACTCTTGGGGAATATTTAGTTCTTTAACCCTTTGCATTAATTGTACCAGTCTCAGTGACATAAATAACAAAAAGGGTGTTTTTCTCAGTTTATGAAGATAAAATTTTGGGCATCTGGGAATGTTCTGTTCATCTTCCACTTTCTGCCTTCTGTTTGTTTTCTCATGACTAACATGCAGGTATGACTTCAGTAATAAGTAATATAATTTGGTTTTAGTGAGCTGAATTCTTATTTGAGAAAGGACTTGTAACTTGGTACAAAATGGACTACAAGCACTTGGCCACGAGGTAGGGAGAAGATGGAAGTTGCTTTTTCTTATGTGTACAGAGCTGTGGATTTCAGGATTGCTAATAATCCTCTTGATCAGATAAGAGTGCAGAATATTGCACATCATACTTGAGAAGCTTTGTGCACTGCAAGAGTAGGAATTAAATACCTAAGAGAATTAATCAGAGGCTAGCTACTGTAATGAAAGCCTCTTTGAATGATGTCAGATTTATGGATGTGAAGGTGATTTGCTGCCAATACTAGAACTACAATAGTGACATTCCTCTGCCTTCAACTGGAGCAACAGTTAGGCAGAGGTTCTCCAGGTTTTAGTATGGCAGCTTTGATTCTTGTTTTCAATAAAATGACACAGTATGTTAGAAGACACCTTTGAAGGACACCTGATCCAAGTCCATGGCATATTGAGGTTATACTTGTTTTTCTAGAGTGCTTCATCTTGGTGAGTGTGGTTTTCGGGAAACTCGCATTTTTATTTTCAGGGGTGGCTTGCTTAGATTGGGCAGTTAGAGAAGAGAGGGTTTCTCTTTTAGTGAAAGGAGAGAAAAAAACCCTTTTGATTTGATTAAATCTCTAATTTATTTAGAGAATTACCTTGATGGATGCAATAATCCTTACCCTTGTGACATCCAGGTGCCTTCTATATGACGCAGGCTTATCTCTGCCAGTTTGGAATTGAACACTCTGCTATTTAGTGTTACTATAGGCATACATGCTGCAGTCCTTATTTGTGTGCATAAAATGTCTTTTATCGTAAAAAAACCTGCATGAAAAACATTCGATTGCAGAACCTGTCTCCAAGTGGCCTTGGAAAGGGCTCTTGAAACCTATGTTTTGGCCCTCATTGTCTGCCTGATGCTCTTTGAAAATCTTCGTTAACTTGGCTGTTGACAATTGTTTATCGACTCTTTGGAGATGTTTCTTGCCAGTTGTGGTAAGAAAGATGCCAGGCCAAAATGGTGCTGGTCACTTCTCTCCTCAGCTGGGTGGGGTGAGAAAATGTCATAAAAGGCTTATGGGATGAGATAAAGGCAGGGAGAAGTTGCTCACCGGGTACCATCACAGGCAAAACAGACTTGACTAGGGGAAATTAGTTTAACTTATTACCAATCAAATCAGAATAGGGTAATGAGAAAGCTAAATCTTAAAAACAGATTCCCCCCACTCTGTCCTTCTTCCCAGTTTCAACTTCACTCCTGATTTGCTCCCTTTCCTTCCTCCCCTCCAGTGATGCCAGGGAATGGGGAGTGGAGATTGCAGTCAGTTGTCTCTGCAGCTCCTTCCTCCTCAGGGGGAGGACTCCTCACACTCTTCCTTTGCTCCAGCATGGGCCCTTCCCAGGGAGACAGGTCTCCATGAACTTGTCCAGTGTGGGTCCTTCCCACATGAGCATAGTCCCTCCCACAGGGTGAAGTCCTTCTGGAACAGGCAGCTGTGCCTTGGGAGAGTTACAAGGCAGAAACAGGGCCAGCAAACCTGCTCCAGTGTGAGCTCCTCTCTCCATGGGTGCACAGGTCCCGCCAGGAGCCTGCTCCAGCGTGGGCTTCCCACAGTGTCACAGCCTCATTTTTGTATCTACATGCTCTGGCATAGAGCCCTGGATGGGCTGCAGGTGGATCTCTGTGGGACTCCATGGTCCCTGCAGGGACACAGCTGCTTCACCATGGTCATCACCATGTGCTGCAGGAGAATCTCACCTCCAGCTCCTGGAGCACCTCCTCCCTCTCCTTCTTCACCGACCCTGGTTTCTGCAGAGCTATTTCTCTCACATATTCCCACTCCTCTCTTCATCTGCTGTTTGTCGTGGTTTAGGAATGGTGCTCCCTGATTTAGTTCTCCCACTGAGCCTCTCCAAACCCTAGTGTCCCTGGGTCACTTGGGGGTGACCAGAGAGGAGAATTTTAGGCACAAAGGCAAAGATAACAGATTAAAATAAGAACAATGTACTGCAAACAGCCATGAGATAAGAAAAGAAACAGTAACAGCAACAATATTGACAACAAAAGAGTTTCTTAGAGAGTGATTTCACATGCAAAATGCTCCCGGAACCTGACTAGTACCAGGCTTGCTCATCAGGAAGGAACCCCTTCTCAGACTCCCCTTTTTTTCTACCCCTGGCAATAAGGTGAGGTGGCATAGAATAACCTCAGTGTCCTCGCCATGCTGCCTCCCAGCTACTACAAAAATTAACCCAGTCTTGGTCAGAACCAGGACACAATTGAACAGAGGTGATTTTTTTTCCTCACAGAAGCCACCCCTGTTCCTCCCCCCACTTCCAAAGCCTTCACATGCAAACCCAATACATGATTTTCAAGATTCAAAATAAACAGTAGCCTAATTTACTCTTATAAAGCTTAAATGTACAAGGATTCTGCTTGCATAAAATTAGTCCCAGAGTCTGGGTTTTTCATACTAAGAGGACAGTATGGAAGGACCGGAGTGCACAAGCAGGCTTTCAAAGTCCTTGGGCATAGCTGAGTGAAAAACCACCAGATGCATTATTACATTGCATCATTCTTCTACATATTGCATAAAGAAAAGCTGAAATGTTGCTACTGCCAATGCAGAAAGTCATCAGATTTGTGAAATATGGTGTCAGTCAACGGATCTTTTATTGACGATGCTCTTGTTTTAACAGTTTACATGTATGTGGTGTAGAGGGTTGACGGACTGGAGCAGACACAAAGCACAAAGCAGCGTGAACATTAGTGAATGTTTTTACAAGACATGTTGCCTCCAATATGAAGTTATGAAATCTGTCTCCCTGAGTGGAGACTGCAAATGTTTTTTGCAGATAGAGTTGATGCTGCTTGTTAGTTTTCATTGAAGACCAACTGAAGCTAGATTTCTAGCCTCTATTTTTCTTGGAAAAAAAATCTGTTCAAAAAATTGTCCCAAAACAAGTTGTTTTCATTAACATTGAAATAAAAGTGTGGTACTTACCTCCTAAAGAGGCCACTGGAAGTGTACTTGCCAGCACTATGGTGTATCATCAGAATACTTAAATGAAGCAAAATAACATCAAAGAAATTTGTATCTTACACTAAGCTTATATACAATTGATTGCAGTTTCCCTTCTTACAAGAAATGCTCATCAATTTTGTTTTCTATTTTTTGCTGTACCGGTTTACCTTTCTACATTTCCAATTGCAGGCATGTACCTTACTGTTTGTACTTCTGCTTTTGTATTCTAATTTATAGAAGTTGGTTGGCAAAACATGAAGTCTTTTTTTGAAGGTGAATGTGAGCAAGAAATTTCAAGTGGCTCAGTCCACATTTTTCAGTTATATGAACTTTTTCAACCCATCAAGAAAAAAGACTCAAAGCACTCTTGTTGCCAATCATATCATTTGCTACTTGCATTACTACTAACACTGGTTAGTAAACAACACAGATGTTGCAAATCAAGTGAAGAAATAAATAAGTTTAATTTTGCATCTTCCTGTTAATGCTTAAACACTAGACAGAACCTGTTGTTAAATGCAAGCAGTCTCTTGGTTTACCTCTGGTTTTCATACATGTTTAAAGCCTACAGTTTGCTACTTTTATACTTGAGAGAAAGTTGAGGGGGGATGTTAGGAATATATATAAATACCTGAAACATTGTAAAGAGGATGCAGCCCAGGCTCTTTTCCCTGGTGACCAGAGCCAATGGACACAATCTGAAACATGGGAGGTTCCCTCTAAATATTGGGTAGCACTCTTTCACTGTGAGGTGACTGAGCACTGGCAGAGGTTGCCTAGGAGAGGTGGTGAAATCACCCTTGGAGGTAGTCCAAAGCCATCCACACATAGTCTCAGGCAACTGGCTGTAGGTGGCCCTGCCTGAGCAGGGGATTGGAAGAGGTGACATCCAGAGATCTCTTCCAACCCCAATCCTTCAGTGATACTGTGAAAATCAAAAGCAGTGGGTCTCTTTAGGTTCTGACTTCTATGCAACTTTTAATATGATAATTTCAGACTGATAAAATACCCACGTTGATAAGAACAGACTATTTTCTGTTCTCTCACAAAGCTACTGAGAACATTCTGAAGCAATGGTAACAATCAGTTTAGCAGACTATAGCACCAAACAAAATCCTGTATATTTTTTCATGAGTTGGATCTTTTCCAAATGAGTAAATATTTAACAAGCTGTTTACCAACTGGTTATTTGGAGACTTACTGGTATGAGTTTTTTCATGTTAGTAACAGCTCTAGTTTAACAGAAGAGAGTTGATGGACCAGTCCTAACACAGCTTCACACTTCAAACACCTGCATAAATATAAGAAGATAGAAACCTAAAATACAAAGGAATGGAAGTGTTGTTTTTAAAACTGCATTTGTTATAGCCAACTGGAATTATGTTAGTGATAGTTTGGAGGGGTGTGCTTTTAATGAACCTTCCTCCTACAGATGTTCTGTGTTCTACATATGAGTAAACAGTAACCAGCGGAGAAGATTATTTTGTTTTTTTAAGAGGAAGATAATATTGCTGTGTATTTGGAGCTGTCACTTTTCAAGAAAGCACTGTGGCTTGGATAATTCTTAGTGTTGTTGTCCATGCCAGTTGGCTCAGAGAGGTCTTTTCTATCCTTGGAAAAGACCAGTGATATAATGTCGCCTTATATTTAAGTATTTCCAAGAAATGTATCTAGATACAGGCCTTGTGCAAAGTTATGCCCAGTATTTTCTTGCCTTACATAGTCTAAAGAGAATGTGTTTGATCAAAAAATATTCATAAGTACTTATTTAAATTTTTTTTTAAGTTAAAATTGGAGGGAGGAAAAAACTCTTCCAAACTACCACCCCAAATCCTGTGATTCTGCATCAAGCTGTTCATGTGATCAGATCTGAGAGGAGAATTTTCCTGTTCCTAAAAAGAAACTGAGGGTACAATTTCCAAACTTTATGTGATACCTCATGGCAGAGATCTCCGTTTCTACACCTGCAGACTTTCTACTCCAAACTGAAGGTGCTGATTCAAAGAAGAATGGAGAGCCCGAACTCACTGTGGCCTTGGTGTAGTGAAGGTGCCATTTACTTGGTAAAGCTAGGGGTAAATATATCAAGTCCACCTAGCACTAGCTATGACTGAAAACAGTCTTTACCTTCTCTTTTTCCATCTCCTAAGAATTTTTCTTTCAGTTCCTAATGTAAGGTAATCTGAAATGGTCTTTCTAAAAAGTTATTCCTAGGTTCCCACAAAACCATGCCTCTTTTCAAGGTGTATCCCTTATTCCTAGTGTTGCAGGTATGTTCCCTTCATGGAGAGGTGGGATGGAGCAAAGACTTTGTTCTTGTATGGCTGACTTTGCTTTCTCAGGATGGAATTTTACCAAATTGATCAGCTTTCAGGAATCCTTCACAAACAAAGGGCCAGATTATTGGTATTAATGGCCTTTTATGCTAGATAGTATTGATATTTTAATCCGAGGCATTAAGATACAGCGTTTTTATTTCTGGTTTTGAAAGAACAGTGAGCAATCAAAGGTAGAACACAAACTCCCAGCAAAGCTCTCAGGCTTTACTGCTATTTTAAGATAGCTTTGGCCTGTGTACTGGTATGACCAGTGTGCATATTTGAAATTCTAGCCTCTACAATGAAAAGGCAAGCCCTCGGAAACAGCCAGTGGTTTTGGAGCATGCTGGTCCTTTGCAAGCTGAATGTTAAACAATGACTTAAGACTCTACTACACACTGGCTGTAGCTCTTGATGTCTTACACACTGGCTCCATTTTTTGACATAACTTTGGCAAAGTGGGGGAACCTGGCAGTCCTTCATGCTGGAGGCCTTAGCTCTAATAAAGTGCTTTAGTTATTAGCACAAGTAAATAGTTGTCCATTTGTGCTTCATTAATGCATATTAGTCATACAGTAAATACTGTCATGCTGGCAAGTTCCCCAGAATAGTGAATACTTCTGCACAGTTCAGGAGGGGGTTTCTGACAAAGTGGTATTGGCACCTTTCTTGAAGAAGTTCTTGAAGCTATTAGTGTAGGAGAGTGACAGGCTGTTATTTCAGCTCACGTGAGTTTTGTAGAATTGATACTTCAGTGGAGGCAAAGAGGTATCTTTGATTAATATTACGCTGTTGCAGTAGGTTCTTCTCAAGTATTCAGTTGACTTTTCTGCAGCCTTTAGCTATATTGAGACAGGTTGCTTTGGGCTGTGGGGAGTACAAATGAGGTGCCTACTCTTCTAATGAAAATAGATGTTCCAAAAATCCCATATGATTGTCCAGCATTGTAAAATTTCAACTATATGTTTGAAGAAACCTAGTATGTGCAGCTAGATGAAATGAGAAGGCAGCGCAATGGTCCATGATCTGTGTAAGTGCTTTGGTTTCTTGAGAGATAAGACCCTTAGTACAAATGGTATAAATTGCAAACGAGTATGACTTGTTCTTTGGAGCAGCCAGTGTAGATTTACCAGTTGCTTGTTTTTGTCCTTTGCGTTCCTGGCAGTGACTTCCAGGGGAGCTCGCTCCTTACTCTTGCCAACTTGTCAAGGCTGACCAGCTTCTGGTTCTTCATATTGTCATCCTCACCTGTTTTGAAGAGGAATGTGTTTTCTGCCTCTGCAGTCACCAGAAACGTCCTCTGATTAGTGACTTACTCTTTTGAAGATAATACGGAGTAGCCTTGCAGTGGTATTGGCTAGCTTCCTTAGCACCTTCTAACACATTCTATCTGCTCCTAGTTAGCTTGTCTGATCCATAACTTTCCTTTGCTGTGAGTAATGGTTCAATCCTCCAGATGCTGACACTGTGCTCAAAGAACTGGGAGACATGAGGAGGAACTAGGGAAAACTGAGGCAAAAAAGTCATTGGTCTTTTGCATCATTAGCTGCTGGGTCCTGTGTACAATTGAGAACAAAGTAAACTAATATTAGTCATCCTTTTGTCCTTACTTGCCTGTATAACAATTCCTTGTTTTTTCTTGGCATCCTTTGCTTGCTCTAACTCTTCAGCATGTGTAAATCTCCATATTCTTTCTGCGTAACCTCCTCCTGCTTCAACCTTCTTTGTGTTTCAGCATTTAAGCTGAGGCAGGAGTTGCCTGTCCGTTCAGCTTGCTTTCTGCCATTCCCCTGTGACTTTCTGCATGCCACAATGGGCCATTTTTGAGGTTTGAGAAGTCCTGCAAGATCAGATTATTGCCCTGGATACCTTGGTTCTTCAGAGAAGTCTGCCATGGGAACCTTGCACGCAGATCCTTGAACAGGCCAAAAATCTGCTTTCCCACAGTCCAGGACTGTACTTCTGCTGGTAGTCTTGCTCTCTTTGCTTACTCATTACTGTCATCTCTGCATCATCTCCACTGCCGTCAACCTCTTCCTCCCCAACTGGCTCTTCTTTGTCCACCAGCTGGCTTTGCCAGCTTGTTGGTCAAGCAGGAAAATGCTTCCCCAGTTGGCTCACTGATCACTTGTGATGTGAAGTTATCTTCAAGCCACTCCAGAAATCTCTGTAATGTTCAGTGCTGCCTGCAGCTGGAATGGCACTGTTTGCTCATGAGTGGATCAGAAATGTGATTTAGCTGATTTGTGTCCAGTTTCTCCCCATCCCATGCACCTGGCTGCAAAAATGGATTTGTTTGGTTTGAGCAAGACAGGTATTCTGAACATTAATCTTCTGAAAGATTAATGGGTGGATGCCTCTTTTGGTAAGAGGTATTGGGGTGAAAAATGAGGGACGTGGCAGCGTGACAGAAGCAAAGGAGAACCTAGAGGTGCTAGATAATTGTTCAGGTGCTTCCTGTCCCAGCACTGTCCTTTGTGGCTTCCCAGACAGGCTTTTGGTACTCAGTCTCCTGTCGTGGCACTCTCCTGACTTCCCTGATGTTTACTCTCTCTCACAAGGCTTGCATCCAAGTGGACCATCTCCTGTGCTGCCTTCTCTGAGGACCTACTGCCAGCTGTATCTCCCCAGGACCATCCTTGGGGCGATGTAGGGCAGCTCTCCCTTACTGAGTGGCTTATGAGCTTCCACCCTCATGATGCTGCTGTCCTTTGGTCATGACTGCCCCTGACTCCAAGTCATTTGGTGGAGAGGCAGGAGAGTCCTGGCCACATGTTGCCCTTTTCTTTCCACTGTGGGCCCATTGTAGAAGAGGTGCTATCCATGTGCCTGGAGAGCAAGGAGGAGGCGCAGGTCAGGGAGGGAGGGCTGACAAAAGCCTTCAAGTGCATGAACTGTCTTACTGGTTGTAAAGAGTTCGTGCCTAGCCTGGCAAGGCTCACATCTTCCCTTTCCTGCCTGTGGGTTTTCTACCTCTTCCGTCTCTCTGGCAGACACCTGGCCTCCCAGGATTTCTTTGAGTGGTTATGTTCAGGCTGATGGAGAGTAGTGCATGGATGAGCTTGGGAGAAGATGTTCTGGCCCTCCTGGAAGGAGATCATGGGCTCTTTCTGGAAGACACCTTGGCAATGATGATGTCAGGTGACAGTTAACTGTGGCTAGTATTTGTGGCTAGTCCACTTCCATGGGCTTTCTTTCCTAGTCACCCTCTACAGGCTCTGGGTCTCCTGCCACCTGCTTGAGTGAAGCCCTTTTATCCTGCACAGTCCTGTGTGCTCTTACCCTGTTCCCCCTCTGCATATCCTCCTTCTTCCAGAGCTCTTTCTTCTTGACCACACCACCATGACCTCTTGTCATGACCTCTCGGAAAGATTTCTGCAGAAGGTAACTCCAGGATCATATGTAACACGTTACATACATACATAAATAATCCATTTATTAAAGTAACTTAACATGTTTACTCACCCATACATGCCCTCTCAAGTTAGGTGAATTTTTTTTCCTTTTCAAATTCAGGACAGGCTCAAGGAATTTTTCAACCCAAATATAAATGCCAATATTTGAGGTAGTCACCTCAAGTGTTTCACAGCTGGAAGTTTTTGTAGAGCCTGTTTTCTAAGGTGTATGTGAATTAAGCCTTCAGAGGGCCTGTTTCTCTACTTCTGGCCATACAGAAGTATAAGGCAATGTGTTGCAAATTTGATGGAAAAAATTCCTTTCTATGTGTTTGCCGGTGAAATTGCTGCATGAAATACTTTTTTTTTGCCATGGTCTGAGGAAAAGGTCTAACTGAAGTGTGCTAAAGATGTTCTGAACAAGGCATCTCTTGCAATCTTGTTTTTTCTGGAGTCCTCTATGTCCTCAGGATTATGACAAGCTGCTGGCTGTTGAACATGAACTGCCTGTATGGTTAAGTCACAAACCATAACTGCTATGCTGGATGAGAGCAAGTTGGAAAAATAGTTTTCTGACAGTGTATCTTTTAGAGTATGACTTGCCCTAAAGATTAAAATAAACCCAAACCCACAAGACCAGAAACGTCTCATCCATCAACTGTCCCAGTAGCATCTTTTGAAACAGGGATATTGACACAGTAGCATGTATTATTATGATGTAAGATTATACACATGCTGTCAGCATTGTGGTGTGCTAATGAGCTTCTAGGTAATCTGTCACAGCTAATTTTCTTGTTTTAGCTAAATAAGTAGTCTTCTGTTTATCTGTATCCAGAAGGTGGTCCATTCCTCTCATCCACAGCTTGCTTCTGAAGCCTAGTTCAAAATTTTCCCTGTTCTCCTTCTCATCCTACAATGCCTTTTTTTTTTTTTTGTCTTTAATCTCAGCAGGAATCTTTTCCTACCTTTATTTCATAGACCTGCATTTGTGGGTTAGAAAGAATAGCTCAAAACTAGAGGAAGCAGTACAACAGATACTGGTTGTGCTGAAAAATATACCACCTTGAATTAATCACCATTCAGCTGAAGCATGGTAGCTGCTCGTGTGCAAGCTGCCAGCCCCTTGAACTGCAAGGTAAACAAGTTACTTCCCCTACCTAGTCTTCAGCAGTGGTTTCACAGAAGAGAAAGAAAAGCCATTTCAATACTGAACAGCAGCTCATCCAATTGCATCCCATCTTTCCTTGGAGCAAACAGTAGAAATCCATTTGCAGAGATGTTCTCTTGGTTGATGGCAGTAGTGTTTCAGTGTTGCTAAAGCCAGCATGATCAAACATTCCACCTGTGGATTTATTACAACTGTGGGATTTCTTGAACTTTTCTTCTGGCTGACCAGTTTTGCAATTTCCCTTCAAATCTCTCCTTGTTTGGAGACCCTTTACCTGGGCAGGTCTTGTTTTCAGGTGGTTTTCTTGTTTTGTTTCATGTGCTGCCTTGGCACTGTTTGGCACACCAGACCTTCCTCCAGTAGCATACTGGAAGTTATGAAACCCTTTTGATCTGTTGAGGCTTTAATGTAGCCTCAGAGGCTTTGTGTGGAATTAAAGCAGCTGCTGCTAACCACGTAGAAGCACCTCAGTGTATGTTCTGATGTGCTGTGGATAACTGCCTTGGATGTGTCCAGTGGGTGTTAAAAGAAGTGGGGAGGAGCTGTATAAAATAAGTGGTCACTTGACACACTTACACTGTGAACAACTTTAAAACAGAGCAAAACAAAAAGAAAACCTTCCAAGCATGAAGAGGTGATTGACGTGCTTGCTTTTAGTGTGCCAGCTCCTGCAAAAACTGAAGATTTATACTTTGTATTGTGTTTTCCTGGGACAGCATGCAATTTTACATGTAATTTGTTACTATTTAAATGCAAATTGCTGATCTTTTGTAAATTTTCTTCCTTCAGAGAATGTTAAGTCAATAAAGATTTTCTGATAAAGCCATCTTCTTAATACAGGATAACTGGTAGAGCTACTTGCAAGTAACTCCCTTTCCTCAAGGAGAGGAAAACATGGCAGCTGCCACCTTGAGATGGATAGATACAAATATATATTTTTATTGATACTGGAACAAGTGTAACAATGAAGCATATCTCATATGGTACCTAGATTTTTGAAAATTAGACAGAGACAGGTAAACTAGGCCAAGCACTGAGAGAAGTTCTCAGGCTAAAAAGTACCTTTGAGGTGCTTGGGTCTTACTACAGTCAAACCTAGTTATTTCTTTTTCTAAGGACAATGAAGATCAAGAAAATCAGAATCATTTACGTTGGAAAAGACCTCTAAGATCATTGAATTCAACCTATGACAGATCACCACCCTGTCAACTAGACTATGGCATTAAGCTCCCTATCCAGTTGTGAACCCCTCCAGGGATGGTGATTCCATCACCTTCTTGTGCGGTTTGTCCCAATGTTTAACAGTCCTTTTCATGAAGAAATTCCTCTTGAATTCAGGTCCAACCTGAACCTTCTCTGGTGCAGCTTGATGCTGTGTACTCCCATCCTGTCGCTGGTTGTCTGGGAAAAAGACACCCACCTGGCTACAGCGTCTTTCAGGCAGTTGTGGAGAGTGATAAGGTCCCCTTGAGCCTTCTTTTCTCCAGGCTAAACAACCTCAGCTCCCTCAGCCACTCATCATAGGACTCATTCTCTGGACCCTTCACCAGTTCTGTTGCCCTTCTCTGGACTTGCTCCAGCACCTCAGTGTCTTTCTTGTAATGAGGAGCCCAGAACTGGACACAGAGACTCAAAGTGTGGCTTCACAGTGGCTGAGTACAGGGTGACCATCACTGCCCTGGCACTGCTGGCCTATTTTTGGTACAGCCACGATGCCCTTGGCCTTCTTGGCCTTCTTGGCCACCTGGGCATGTGCTGGCTCAAGTGCTGCTGTTGACCAGTGCCTCCAGGTTTTTTTTTCTGGAAAGCTTTCCAGACACTCTTCCCCAGCCTGGAGTGTTGTATGGGGTTATTGTGAGCCAAGTACAGGAGCTGGCGCTTGGACTTGTTGAACCTCATATAATTGTCCCTTCGATCCAGATCCCTCTGCAGAGCCTTCCTGCCCTCCAGCAGATCAGGACTCCCACTCAACTTAGTGTTGCCCATGAACTCACTGAGGGCACCCTTGATACCCTCATCCAGATCATCAGTAAAGATACTGAAGAGGACTGGGCCCAATATTGAGCCCTGCAAGTTTCTTTCATTTTGAGAAATAGGAGTGAGGCAGTGATGCACTGAAATAGTCAGGATGGCTCCCGTTGTTAGTCTTATCTTAATTTTTGTTTTCTTTCCAGCTGTTATGAATTGACAATTTCTATGTAGGTATTTCTGTAATGCAGACTGCAGCATCATTTATATTAGAATTTTTGTCTAACCATTGTGTGCTAACACTTGGGGGTGGCAACTTTATGAAGTCTAATAGATCATCACTGTGAGGATTTTTATTTTTTTCAGGAAAACTGAGAACATCGCTGTGAAAGGCACAGTTATGTATGTGACTTCCTTAAAGCTGCACAGTTTAAGTGAGATTCATACATGATTAAGGAAAGAAATGCAGACATTCAGGCATCACGTTCTGTTGGTAAACGTGGGGTTTGGTTTTTGTTTTTTTTTTTTTTTTCCCTATTCAAAAGGCTTGCAAAGTAACCTGTTTCTGCAGTGTAAGCAGTACAAAAGAACTATTTATTTTTAAGTACCCGTATATTGCAGACTGTTTCTTAGACTCCAGCATTTTTTTTCATAAATTACATTACTGATTTTCTCTGACTGTAACCCTGACGTTTGATTAGGGGAGAGAACAGCAGTCTGTTCCAATACAAGATCTGATGCTGGGTGATTAATCATGAATAATTATTGTGCCTTAGGGGGCTGTGATTTCTGTGGGGTTTAAGTAGGGTATAGAGCGATCAACTGAAGTGTAAAAGCATTTACCTCATATCTGAGATTCTGAAATGTCTTTTTTTTTTGGGTAAGGCTTGCTGATCTGGAGATGTGTAAAGAGTTAATTCTGTATCTAATTGAGAGCAAGTCACCTGGACTACAAATCCCCTTGTCTGAAGTGAGCAATGAGTTCTGGGGCAGATGGGACCATGTAACAGGAGAATGGATCTTTATCTGAGCAGGAAGGTGTGTGGTCCAGGTAATTAGGATCACAGGCATGCTCAGATGGGACAGGCACTTCTAGACCTAGTTAACTATGTATCTAATGCCAAAGAACACTGTTGGGAAGGAGGGGAGGGGTACCAAGCACACCCTAAATTTCAGCAATTGAGCAAATTGGCTAGAACATAGAGTCATGAGGTCCACGTTGCTCATAGTTGAAGCAAGGAAGTAAAGTAGTCTTGTATGAATTTGTTCAACATGACACCTAGCATTGGTCAGATTTTCAGTTTGAAGACCTGAAGAGCAATTTCATTAGTAGGTGAGAGTTACTTTGCTTGCTGACTTCTAGTAAATTTTAATGGTCTGTGTGGGCACAGTGGCTCCTGCCCCACAGGAGGTTTGTCATCTTATAACTTCCGTCGAGGCATGTGAAGAACCATCTTCACTCGTTGGCCTGTTCAGATTCTCAGTTTGAAGCTGAACCATCACAAAGACAAAAGGGGGGATAGCACTATTGCCTGTAAGAGAGCAGACCCACATTCAGTTGGTATAAATTCTTTTGCATTTCATGCTACTTCCATTCCTTTGTTAAAAGTTTCATCTGTCTTGATGTCTAGAGCTTCCTAGCTAAAAGCTTACATTCATGTAATTTATATGTAATTTAGGTTATCTGGCTGTGGGTGCCACTTCCCAAAGCATAGAGATTTTAACACAACTTCCTGAAGAGAATGCACTTGTATGGAAATAGCGGTTCCTTCAACCCGATGGCGTCTTCCCTTCCATCCTCCCTCCCCTGGCCTGAGACACACAAATGTGTTGCTGCAGTGCCAGATCCAGAGTCCACCAGCTCATCCTTTCAAGCACTGAGCCTTCCAAGGTTAATTCAGGGCATCATTAGCCTGTGCTGGGACAGACTGTCCAAGACATTTTGCAGAACGTCTCCTGTCCATGTGGCGGAAGGATGCTGTCAAAACCTGACTCCCAAAGCCAGTGTTCTTGGAAGCAGCTGGCCAGCAGTGCTGCTATAACCAAAGCTGTAGTAGATTTCATGCCAAGTAGAACAGACGAGCTACCTTGTATTTCACAGGTCTGAGCATGGGGAGGCCAGTGTGTTGGAAAGGATTAAATATCCTGTACCTTCTTTCTGTGTTATAGCTTCCTCCAAAAGAATTTATGAAGGGTTTTTTTTTTGTTTGTGGGTTTTTTTTTTGGTTTGTTTTGTGGGTTTTTTTTAAATAGAAGCTAAAAGGAAATAATTTTGAAGATGCTTTCTCAGATTGGACAGATGTGTTAGCAAGTGTGTGACATGCTGAATTTTTCCATTGCACCAGGGTACAGATATTAATTCCCATTTTGTTTCTTTTTGTCCTTCTGATGAAGAAGGAGTATAGTCTGACCATGCACTTCAGAAACTTGGACAAAACATGAAAAGTGACCCTGGTAAGGATTCTTGAATAGGCTAAAGGTTTTATGAGCAACAACACATTGTTGTGGGTTGCATTACTCCCTTAGACTGCGAGAGCACCATCCAACATAGTAGTTAAATCGTATGGATTTGTGCTTTTGGCTCAATTTAAGTAGTGTAGTCTGTTAAGTGTCAGTTCTTTGATACAAGATCTCACTGAAAAGCCTATTTAAAAAGAAGAGGAATATGACATACTGCTTTAGGTTATACCTTCTCATGGTAACAAAACTCAATTTTTAAATTGCTATTGATAATTACGGCACTCTCACAAAAATCAGATTTTTCAGGGACTTTAATGCTTGAGTCAGTATTGACCAAAACCAAAGAGCTTAGAACATGCAGCAAAGGATGTAGCTTTGAACATATAACTTTGTCAGTGGCAGTCCCTTGCCAGTGAAAGTGACTTGCTCTGGAGGTAAGGCTAACTTACAATTAAATACAGGCTAAAGATACTTTATCAGGTTCTGTGGGCACCAGCAGAAGAAACAAAATTTCCATTTACACATGTGACTTTTCTACTGTGATAAATTTCCTAATATAAACTTCATTTATTCAGTGGTGTTTTGTTGGACATGAAAAGAAACATACTTTATTTTAAAAACATAAATAAAAGGATGCTTTATCAGTAAGCAAATGCTTCATTTTTCTGAGTACTTTATAGGTGAACACACCTCTAAGGAGTGATTGCTGTCGCTGCGCACTTCGTGCACTTGTTTCTTTTCTGTATTTCAAGACTTTATTTTAGCTGTAAACTATGTAAACTGTCTCTGCCACAGTGGTTTCAGTCTCTTTAAAAATAGAACAAAGCTTTTAGAATTTCTAAGCCTGTTGGTTGGATTCCCTCCTTGCTAACTGATTAAAAGACAGCAACTATGATGCACTGGATTTTCTTCTACCATAATAAATGGCAGTCTGGCCTGAAAAGTGCACGCTGTGGAATATACTATCCAATTTCTCTGTGCAGAGTATGGAGAGACAGCTCAATTCTTGTAGAAGTGGTTGGTTCCTACTAAAAGAGGACTGTATCTAGTGAGAGAGTTCTTGCCAAAATTTGGGTTCAGGAGTGCTGAAAGCCCTGTTAATGCCAGTTTTGCAAAAATCAGACTAGAGAAGCTGAGTCTGTAATGTTAGCCTGTATGCATGCTGTAAAAGTGCATTGCTGCAGCTGTCAGCTAAAATGGTGTGCTCACTCCTGCCTTGCTGGAGAAAAGCCTTTTAGAAATAAACTGCTGCTACCAGATACTGATGGAGCTTGCTAGTTGTGGTCCAGCTCTTGATAGACTACATTAATTAATTAATTAATTAATTTCCTGGATGCCAAAGAGACACTGGGAGTTGGGGCAGGGGTGACAGGAAGAAGCTGGCTGGTAGATGACAGCGGTTTTTGGTTTGCCCTGATATCAGTTGCAATGCAGGTAGTGATAAGTCACATAACTAGACTCCTAAAAATAAATCTGAAGCACCTTCAGAAAAATAACTTTCTGGCTCAGCTATAGCAGTGGCTTCTATAACTGTGTCAGGCCACAGCTTTTAGGAAGAAACACTTCACTGGCTCGGGGCATGCACACTATGGGGTTTCAGTGTTGACAACAGGGTCCAAACCCCCAAATTTTTTCAGACTTCAAGGATTTCTGATCAGTGGGTTGTTGAAGCCCAGAGAGGGTCGGGAGAGAAGTTCCTCCAAGGTCAGACTGACAAGCCTTTCCGCCTTCCCCTGTATCATGGGATGTAATATAATTCCTGTGATTCATTTAACAAATTCTCTGCCACTGCAGAGACATGGACCACGGGTGCAGATCTGTCTTGTCTGTCAGCCTCATTTTCCTTCTCTCTTTGCTAGTTCCCGGTCTGTTGTAGCTATCATATACGTTGTGTGGTGGGCTGGTAAGTCTGCTGAGGGTTGTAGGAACGTGTGGATCACAACAGGTCTGTGTGCCCTGCCAGGTTATTGCATGTTTTCAGTGATTTGTGGCAGTGAGGATCGGAGGTGCTGTGGTGTGTCGTGAGGAATGTGCTTCTGCCTTTGCTGCTCCTGTAATCCTGAGCTGGCTTGTTTGTTCTTGGTCTCTAGGGTTATTGCTCCCTGTCTTGACAGCCAGTACTGTAAAATCAGAAGGATTCCTGCAGTTAGTGGCTTTGCTACTTCAGGAGAGAGAGCCCAACTTTTGACAAAGCTAAGTGGCTTTATTTTAAGCTCTTGTTTGTACAAGCTCTCTTAGCAATGGGAATGCTAAAATTCTAGGTTCACAGTTACTCTGTTGACTTACTGAGCCTTTCACTTGGCTCTTACCTAGTCAAATGGCTATAGTTAAGAGGCAGGAAACCAGGTTACAGGTCTTTAATTATGTAATATGTGGGTTGTCTGAGAATGCGCTTTAAAGTTTTTTGCCTAGTGTGCAAAGCCTGTGTTTTCTTTATTTGTATGACATGTTAAGCACTCTGGCAGAAAACAGTAAAACATACACACTGTGTTTGAGTAAACTTGAAATCGTTCACAAAGCAGTGACTTTGGACAAATCCAAGAGCCTTGCACTTCCCTCAGGACTCTTACTTGGGACAAATTTCCTCAAACTCTGGAGTGCCAGCTTGCTGAAAATATGTTGTACTAAACAGCTGTCTGGTAGGGGACTGTGCTGCTGTATTTCTAGGAAAGGAGCGTCACACGAATTACTAATTGATCTGGACTGCGGAGTTTGGATTAGAACTTGAACGCTGGTCTGGATCCTTCAGTCGGATTTGTTCTTGTAATAGCCTGTGTGTTTGCCTTCACAGGGCTAAGAGTAAAATTGAGTGAGCAGAAACTCTGGATGGCTGTAGATACCAGTAAGCTGTAGGAAAGTTTACTTAGATGAATAGCTGGCTACTCGGCACTTAGCATAATTGATTATCCTCCTCCTATTATCCTCCTTCTACACTTGATGCTTGAAGTAAACCAAAGCTGCAAAATCAGCATAAAGAATCAGCGTAGCTTTAAAAGCAGTGCAGGAAGCTACTTTACATAAATGCAAACAGTCTTTTGTTTGGAAAGTGAGGAATCTTATGAAGCATCCTCAGAAGAAATGATGTCTAATCTGTTCATTGACTAACAAAACTCCAGGGGCATATTAAGAATGACAGTACTGGGTCAGATAAAGAAATGTTTGTCTATCTGTGTCCTTCATCTAACAGCAACAAGTTGCAGATACAAAGAGAGAGTGTAATTTCTCAAAGTATCCCCTTTCTGCTCCTGAAGCCTGGAGCTGTGTCCACTTTTTCACAGACCTTGGTGTTCACCTCCTCAGTGAATTTGTGTAATTGCTTTTTTTTTCTGGGAACCACTTACGCTTGAGCTCTCTGCAATAGCTTCCTTGGTCTGTGCTAATATAAGGTACTTCATTTTGCTGTGCACAAGTTGCCTGAACAGAGTAAAGCTGTGGTGGTTCAAATAATGACTTTGCTAATTTTCTCTTTACGCTCAGCTGGTTTTAAGACCTGTACCTTGGTGTGATGAAGGAGCACCGCCAGGTTGGCAGGGAGCTCCTGCTTGGCAGGAGTGCCCTCTCTGCAAACTGAGGCATATCTGCCTTGATAGTCTCCCAAATTGCGGTGAGACCCGTCAGCACGTCTGACTTTACTTTCTGTTGTGCTGGACGGTGTACAAACATCAGAAGTATGTCATGATCTTAATTTGTTGCTGTGGGCCTGCTGGCATGAGTACGCGTGACTCTTGCTCAATTGAACCTTTTGTTCAGGGGCACAGCACTGTGGGTTTGCAGACAGCTACAGTAAATCCAAAAACAGGGGCTGTTGTCTTGGTGGTCTGGACATCCTCAGTCTGGCCATGCTCCCAGGTCCTTCCGAGAAGCTGTGCTGCCACTTGTAGCCTTTCTTCATCTCGTAAACTTCTAGTGACTACTGAAATTAGAAGAAGCAGAAGCCTTCAGGGGATTTCCAGACCTCTCCAGAAAGCTGCTCTGTCTCTGCTAATGCTAGACCCCTTGCTTCGCAAAGGATGAAGGAGAAAGGAAGTATAAATGATACTTCATTATTTGTACTTTCAAATCTGCCTCCTCCCTTCTCTATTTGCCTGTAAGATTACCCTGAATGACTGACTAGATAACCTTTGCTGAAAAAACTAGGATGAGAGAAGCAGCAGTAGAGTAGTAGCAACACACTGGTCTGTCTAATAATGCTATCTTATACTGATAAATACTCTCCTGAGCTAAAGTGCAGGTGGGAACAGTGGCACTTGGAGCCAGAGAGGTGATTAAAGAGCACCTGTGCAGACAGCAGAGCTGCTGTAGTCTATGTCTGGCTGATTCTCTGATTAAAAGATGAGATTTAGTATTTTCTTAGATAACTGAAATGCTTATTGTGCTAGCACAAACAGCAGCAAACATTGTATGTCATAGTTGAAGGAGTGCAACTTGAAAGGCTGGGTTATAGATTGAAAAATAAATCTAGATTGTCCTGGTTACTGATACGTAGAGATAACACTGTCTATGAGTGGACTTTGGCTCTTAAGGCGATGCAAGCATGTCGCATTTTGTGTCGTGCAACATGGGTTTGCAAAAGGACACTGTAATCTGACCTGTAATGATGGTGTGTTTGGCTTTATGAAATGCTAATGCTTTAAAGGACCCTGCTTCAAGTCCTTCTAGCACTCTTGCTAGTCACTCAATTAGATCATCCTTGGTTGCAGATGCTGACTGACAGAGAAAACAGCACATGCAAAAAGTCAGCAAGGGCTAATGCTCAGCTAGCTTCTAAAAATACTACGATAGCTGGATGGTACAGTAAGTTAGGTAACATGCTTTAATTTCATATTGAGAGCATTTATTGTAGGAGGAGGGAGAGCTGGGGATTAAACCATGAAGCAAACAAATTACTTACTTGGAGGCTGCTTTCAGCTGCAGCATGGGGATGGTGACAGACCAAAGCAGGTGCCCACCTTGCTGAAGGCCATGGCCTCAGCCCCGAGCTGGGGCCCGACAATAAGGCTGCTGGCACGGAGCAATTATATAACTTTATTTCCTGCCCCCCTCCCCTCTCTTCTTTTACCCTTGTTCCAGTGTGTGATCTCCACTGCAGCTGGCCAAGTGCCAGTGTTTGTCTGTGCACAACGGACACAAACAGATTCTGGAGGGTCATGTGAAACTACCCCTGGCTCTTTAAACCTCACCGCCCTTACCTTTTCCCCTCCACTGCCTGCATTGCTGTAACAGGTGTGGCTTTGTTTATGCACGGCCTGTCGCTTTGCTTTAGCACCTGGGTTTTGCTGGCCCGCAGTGTCCGGAGGAAACCTTTGCCTCCCTGTTTTGCTCAAGCTGCAGGAGCACTCTCTGGATCTTGTGGGCAGGTGTTTGCACTGAACAAAGCAGGCAGGGGCATCAGCTTTATACGGGCAGCACCAGCAGTCATTAGTCACTGTAACCTCTGCTTCTGAAAACTTTGATCTGCCTTACCATGGCTTTGGCTCAACTTTGTGAGTAAGGCCTGTGGTTCTCAGCATCTTCTGGTACAGATGTAAGGTGATTCCAGAGAGGGCGTATCCTATTCATGTAGATTTTTGGCAATTGCTAGTTAAAAAAGAAGAAAAGTCTGGTTTAATTGAAGAGTTACGGGCCTGGAGCCCAGTGAAAGCCTGAAATAAGGTCTCTCAGTTAAGTTTGTGTGTTACTGCTGTGGGAAACCCAAATGTAAAATTATGCATCTCGGCCCCATTTCACCTTTGTTACTACATAGTACTTCATGAATCTTGCCTTCCAGAAGGGACTTGTATATGTTCGGGCAACTGACAACACATTTAGGTGTGTGACAAATAGCTTATAACTGGTTTTCTTGTTCCAACTTTTATTTCTCTTGGGATACCCTGTTGCTCTTGCCGGCTAAGAGGCAATACGTCACTGTATCCATGTGTTAGACATTGGGACTTCTTCCTGGGAAGTGGAACTAATGCTGCTAAACTGCATCTGTGGGGTTTTACCTACCCCATAAAAATTGGTCATGTTGAATTTCATGAAGGGAAATGCACAGAGAAAAGCTCTGGGCTGGGGAGGGACATTCTGCTGAGTTCTCCATGCCTTTGATGCTTACCTCTTAGCCTTTGTACTGAGAGAAGTCAGCTTCAGCTTTTAAGTTTTGACTGAAACTTTTCCTAGATAACCATCTCCTCCTGCTGTTGCCCTTGGCACCTTGGAAAAATCTCAACTGAACTTTCTGGGGAACAGACACATAATTCTGTATGTCCTTTCTGCAGCTGCCTTCTTGTGCTGCAAGTCCCAGATTTTCTGCCTCAAATTTAAAATGGCGATGATGTGGGCCAGGTCAGTGATGGCGGTGTGGTGTCCCAAAGAAAATGAGATAAATACAGTGAGAATGACTAGTGCTCCAAAAGTGAAAATAATGTTACAATGTGATACCCTGTAGTTGCGAGGGATTTGATGGAAACAGGAGCTCCTGAGTTGCTTGTTCCTAGTGAGTGTTCAGTTAGCTCCAGTGAAAGAGCTAACAAATACTGCTGTGTTTCAAGAAAGTAAGAACAAAGACAGTTGTGCTGATGGAAGGTCTGATGTGGTTTGGGTTTTTTTTTTGATTCCTGAGAAGCAATAACAAAAACTCATGACATAAGTGAGATGTGGTGCGTGAAATAACAGCCAGTGTTGTGAAAACCAGCATGAAGAATGTAAAGAGCTATAAGGGGAGATAGCCAGTATGGAGGCAGAAGTTTGAGTAGTCCCAGTTGTATCTGGCATAGATAGACAGATGCCATTTGTATCTTATCATACAGTGTTTACTCATAAAAACCTTTCTTAGTCATACCACTGTTGTCAGTTTCTGTCTTATAAATGCCTTTGGGCTCCTGAGCTGATCCCTGATGGTGACGACACTCGAGAGCAGTGCTTGAGTGCTTGATTCAAAGCTCAAGCATTTGCTGAGACAGTCTCTGATGAAGAGATACTGGTATAACTGTATACAGTTCTAGTCCCCAAACACTACATCCATTATGTTTTTGAGCATTAGCTTTTATTTTTTCAATGCTGGGCTGAGGGCTCATGGTTGCGCATAGTTGAATTGCCGCTCGCTGTGTGTGTTACTGCTCTGCCTTAATTACAATGTCATTTGCTGTGAAGGTGGTTCCTGTGTTTTGACATAAAAGCAGGTCATGCCACTGTGTATTTAGCCCACACTTTGGGCAGTGTAGGGTCATGTATATAGTCACGTATATCGCTGCAGCAGTTTATGCTTGGTGATATATCAGTGCGGTCGATTTTATGCACTTTTCCACACCCACCCTTAACTGGTATATGCAAAGGTATGCCACTTTTGTAAAACCATGTACCTGCTCTAAGTCTCCTCATACTTCTAAAATGTGTCTTATCTTACTTTTCCTATTTTCTTGTTTGTATTTCAATTTTCCTGCTTTCTCCTAGTTGTCTTCTTTGGCAAGATCTGTGAGAAACCCTGAAATTTTAGACTTAGCCAAATTCAGTTTGTGTTAAAACTTCATGAAACTTGATCTTGTGAGAGTTCCAGTATGAAAAAAACAACAGGTTGGCATCCAGAGCCATGGATGTTTATCTAAACTGAACTTCTGATTTCTCTTGAGGTTTAGTAGTTCACTACTGAATCTGTTTCAGTCCAGTTAATTAGTTACAAAGCCCTAAGCCACAGAGTTGGAATTAAAGAAAACAAAGCCCCAAGCCTCTGCATAATTTGATGCAAGAAGAAACTTTTGTTAAACTAGGAAGTGCATTTACATCACTGTTTCTCAGTTTGAAATGCGAACTGATGTACAGATGAGCCAACAGCAGAGTCATTGATTCTGGATCCATGCCACGCGTGTTAATGTGGCAGCCTAGTGTCCCCCTGTGATCTGCTCCCCCACCTTCCCTGACATTGGTTTCTCCTTTCAGAGGCATGGCAGGGCTTTTTTGTTTTGTCTTGGTGGTTTGACTCCGTGTAATGTAGCTTGCAGGGAGTACAGAATGCCTGGTTTTGGTAAGATATTCTGCTCTTCTGTTTTTAGGACAATGTAGATCAGACTTCAGCTCATGGTCGGCGGGATCTGGTGGAACCGGGTTTCCAAGAACCGTCTAACCGCATCTCCCTGAACCACCAAGGTAAGGAATAGTGCGTGGAAGTCCAGGCTTCTTGGGGGAATGCAGGCATGGTTTTGCCTCCATGTTGCCATTTCTCCTTCTCATTGCGGGGAAAAAAAATTGTTCTGGATGGTTGGAGAAGGAGAGCTGAAGAAATCGGGTTTTGTCACAACTGTCCTTGGAGATGTGAGTGAAGACGATGAAGGACTTGTGTGCATCTCAAACCTTGTAGCCCAAGATAGGATTACTAGCCTGGGTGACAGTGATATTCTCCTATTTTTAGGAGTGGGGAGGAGGGAAGTACTGACATTGAATTCAACATTTGTAATGTTAAGGTTGCTTTTAAAAAAAAATCTTTGACTGCCATAAGAATGGCTCTGGCTCAATGTCTGCAGTAGGAGAAGGAAAAAAAAAAACATGTTTACTTGCTTTTCATGAGAGAAGTCAGCTCATTTGGGAAAAGATAGCCCTGAACTAGATGTTGTAATGGGGGTGTAATAGTTTAGCTTCTGTTATTCAACAGGACTGTTCATAAAAAGCTAAAACAAATCTTAAAACTCTGTCTTCCCTGATTTCTGTCTGTTCAGAGACCTAAAGGACAACAGTTACTATTATTATTTCTTTAAGTTTGAAATAATTGATAATTGATAATAGTGCTCTCTTAAGCACTGAACCCTCTTATCCTAAGAACCTAAGGGTTCCTGATGGTTTAATTTGAAGCCAAGTCCTTGAAGGTTATCTTCAAATGTTGTTTCATCAGTGCAACAACTAATAGTAATGCAGACAGAACAAGACTATTGAAACAAAAAAGATTACAAGCACATTATTAAAATATTTGCCAAACGTGACATGTTTAACTTGTCCTTTAAAAATCCAGCTTTTTTTAATTTGTCAAGGGCAGCAAGACTTAAATTTCATGACTTGTCGATTATCAAGACAATTAAAGTTTCATAAACAAGTCCCAGAATGTAAGGAGGATTGTATTTTAACTTGCTCCCCTTTCCGTGCTCCAAGTTTTCTGGTGTTTTTAAAGCTTTGCTTTCAATTGAAAAGAGAAGGCAACAGGTTGCAATGTAATCCAGTCTAAAACTTGCAGTAGCAGAGGCAATGTTTTGTGTCATGTTTGCATGCATAGAACACATTTTGTAAGTTCAATTTTTCATTTGTTTTAGAATTAATAATGGTTGTTATATTACTTTCACCTATCTTAGGATGTGCAAATTTTGGAACAGATTTATACATGTGACTTCTGAAGCTATTTGTAAATATCCCCCTTTAATCAAGGGATTTTTTGGGGTGGGGGGGAACACATCCTGTGTGGTCTGGGTTCGTGTGCTACAGTGCATGTGACTGCTGCTTTTGAAGTCTGAACATCTATAGAGGAAATAGGTAATTTTGTGTTTTGATGGCAGAACACCAGCTTTGCAGCCTGACATTTTCCCACTTCCTTTTCAGATCTTTCTTTTCCCCTATCCATATTGTTGTACTGCAAAAGGCTCCATACGGAGTCACCTGACATGTGGCTCTTTCTCAGACACTTTGAGACAAATGTCTGTATGTGGTGGTCCAAATTAATTTAGGAAACAGAGGAGGTACTGGCAGTTCAATGCCTGCTTCTCAAGCAAGACGCAGTTAATGTTTTTCCCCAATACTTTTTGAAGTAAAGATCACTTATGCATTCACAATTTGTTTGGGATTTTTCTTCTATGTCAGCTGACTGGCAGCAATCAAATCCAGTGTTTCTAACATCTTTTTGATTTTGTTGTCGAAGTAAGTACATAGTACAGTATTAATCTTGACGCTGTTATGTTAGTGGTGTGGATTAAGAACTGAAACCCAAGTGCCCAAAGGTGGCCTTTAATGCTGAGCTGGGCTGTAGGACTTCTGCCTTTTTGCAGTGCTGGAGGGAAGCAAGGTACCTGCTGCTTTGGTACTGTCTTGGAAGTGGAAGTGGCCATAGGTGTGATGTTACGTCATGTCTTATGTGTTTGTTCTGTCCAAGTAGGAGCATCTACACTCTTTTCATAGCACATGAAATAACTACTCTTGTCCAAGAACTTGAAAGTACAAGTATTTTTAGAGCTGGCATATATTCTAGAGTTCCAGATTAATGTATAGTACATAGAAAAATACAGCACGAAGAGCTTCAGCTCAGAGAATTTTGACATAGTCTGAACTAGCTCTCATGCAGTCATATTATTCGCATAATACATAGGAAGATTAGAGTATTGACATGAAGTGGATTTTTATGTTCTGTGGCCTGGCCAGTGTTTGCTTTGGTTGTTCTTACTCTTCCACTAAACTTAATTATCCATTACTTTCTATTAAAGCCTTGCTGGCACTGACACTGGTTTAAAACTTAGAAGAGTAAACCTATATCCAGAAACAACTTGCAGAACCACTGCAAATGAATGTTTGGTGGTATGCCTTGATTATGTTGATGATAAACGTGTTTGCAACAGACTATGGCAATTTTTGCTTCCAGTTATATGCAACATTACTTGCTGAATTAAACACATACCTATTAGGAGGCCTAAAGCTTCCTGTGATTGGCATGAGCAGAAACTGTGGAAGGATTAGAATTGGCTAAAATAATTCCTGTGTTAGGTGTTCTCTGCCTTTTTCTCTTTAGCGTATTGTGCGTTAAGTGCTGCAGCTGAACTTTGAGCAGCCGTAGTTGTTAGGTTGTTTTCTGTGTGCACTTGCAGTTCACACCTGACCACATTGCTCAGTGAGCGCAGCAGATTTGCCAGTTTCTGTTGAACATTAACTTGTGGTCCTCTGCTTTTCACTGGGAGAGCTTTTGGTGTGAGCACCTGCAATTCTGAACCAAGACTGCTTTCCACAGCCTATAAAAATGGTGATTAGCTTCTTCCCAGGCATCTGAATCCCTTTAACACAAACTGGAAAAAGCATTCAAGTGGAGACGGAGATAGCCCTGCCAACTGTCCCCGCGTGAATAAGCCCTTTCTTGTGAAGGGTATTTCAAGTACGTGTTTCCTGCTGAATCACTGTTTTTACACAAGCAGATGCTTTATAACTCTTCAGCTTCTTCTTTCAAAAGAGTGTCTTGTAAAGATGGGGGAGCAGAAGATACTTCTGTAATGTGAGGAGTCTTTAGAATAGGAAGGTTTCATGTGAAACTAATGTGCAAAATTGAGTGCAGATGGAATAGTGTTTTTTCCTAGAAATAGTTTAATAACTGCTTATGTGTAGGTATGCTAATAAGCTTGCTTACTTTAACAGTAAGTGTTTTTGTATCTAAGCTATTATTTAGTACTCATTTTTCAATGATTCTTCTAATTGGGCAAGTTTTGTAAAAGTACTAAATGCAAGGAGAGGGGACTATGATTTCTTTCCTATATTCCCCATAAGCAAATGTAATAGGAAAGAACAAGCTGTCTTGCTGAACAATACTAGTATCCACTAATGCAAAGGAACAGATATGCTTCAGATACCTAAAAGTTAGAGAAAGTTAAGAACAGCCTGCCAGGATTTGGCATTTAATAACCAGCAAGTCAAAGTATTTCTGGAACAGTCCTTCCAGAAGCTGTGGCAAAGCCTCTAGGCTTGGAGAAGAAAAATATGTCTAAACTATGTGGCTTTGCTGAAGAGGAAAAGGTAGTAGGTGAAGAAACAAGCAAAACCATTATTTACCATCTTCAAAAAAACCAAGAAGAAGTGAGAGCATGCTTAGGAGGTGATGACAAGTATTGTTTATTTAAAAAATTTTTTCCTTCTCACTTTGCAAAAGATTCAGCAGTTGCAAATGTTTAAAATTTTGCCATGACAACTTTTCTGCAGTGTAGCCTACAGTATTTGTACTCTGTCCAGCAGTGAGAGGCAGAGCTGGGGACCATAGTAGTGATTTTAGTTCCGATCCTTGCATTCACACAGGGATGCCATTTAGAGGCCTTCCAAAGAGGTGATAGGCTCCAGCATTTGTTCTCCCTTGTCCCTTCCCAAAGGGTGCTGCTGGTTCTCCTCTCTCCCCAAGTACCCTGGCAGTGCAGCCTTCTGTTCCTCTTGGCTGCTCTGTGATGCTGCTGTGTAATGCTGCCAAATCTAACCTTGAGTGTGTCTCATTAGCAAGACAAAGCTATCATATAGATTTCCCTGTGCTACCGTGGAAGAGCTTTGCTGTATGAATTATGATGGCAAAATACACTATGCTACAGAAAACTGTGAGCCCAACAGAATTTGTTGGTTCTTGGACTTTGGGGGGTTCAACCTGCCTGCCATGCCACTGCTGTTTCTCTTCTTGCTCTGTGCTTCTGGGATCTTCTTTGCTGATGCATATTTTGGAGCTCATTTTTTCTGTTTGTTTTTCTAGCAGGCAGCAAATACTGCCAGCTCCAGTCCCAGATGTGAAGTTTATGGGTAATACTTTTTATTGGTACTTGACATGTACTTTTTGAGATTGGGTAGCTACTTCTTATTCAGAATTTTAAAGCCAGGCATAAATAAGGCACATTTTGTCACCTTGCCTTTTAGTGGAAGTATTAGACACACAGTTCTGGCACTTTCTGTATGTATGTACTTGTGGAATGATTGTCAGTTTCTGTACAAATGTGTTTTGCCATTTTCATCTGTGATGAAAGATTTATCTTCCTTTTATTAGTGCACTCACATGAAGGCTTCCTTTCCCAAGGTGCTCTCAGCTCTTGTTGGATGTGATGCTTTTTGTCACTGCAGTTTGCAGACAGAGCTGAGCTGAACCTTATGGTACCTCTGGCTCCACAGCCAGGTGGCTCCAGCAGCAGAAAGGAAATGGTGATGAGAGTCATTTCAGCCAACAGCTGTCCTTTGCCAACAGCCTTTGGTCTTTCTTGGTTGGTCATGGTAGGAAGTCTTGCCTGTAGTGAGATGATGAACATGCTTTGGTTGCGGATTGGGTGGGCATTAAGATTTCCTGCCTGTGTGTACAGACCACTTGGCTCCCAGTGAAACTGGAGGGATCCGGGGCATCTGCCAGCTTGCACCATACTGCAGCCGACTCTTGAGGTGGATGCTGTCCTGTACCTCGCTGGCTAGTCACTAAAATATTAATTTTTATAGAGACAGTAAATGTCAGCATGGTGGAAACTTCCCTTCTAGCACACTGGAACAGTCCTGGGTCCAAACAATACAAGCCCACGTACATACAGGCAGACTTTTGAATAAGCATGGGTGTAGGTGAATTATTACAATGCCTAAGATTTATTTACAATCCCTAAGATTAGGGAAATAATACTGTGTAGCACTCTTTTTCTCCACCATTGTTGTTATTACTTGATTTGAATATATTTTCTTTTGTATTTGCCTCAGGATAGGCATGAGAAGTGGAGGTGATGTTGTTATTCATTCTGTAGCTAAGGAGGAGTGTGTTTAGTAACAGCCGGTGCTGCTTCTGAAATGCCTCAGTTGTGCAATCTGACTGGGATGAGTTGGTTATCTGGTGTATCAGAACTGACCCATGTTTTTTGCAGAATCCAGCTGGTACTGAATTGAAAGTGTAGCATGAAAAACAAACATTGTTTGTATTTCGGAGACAATACTGCCAGACATTCATGAATTCTCGTGCTTTGTATAAATGTTGTTGTCATTGTCCAGCCTTAGAAAAAAGCCACCATTAGTGCCAAAATGATTTACACTGACTAATCTTACGCAGAGAGCGGAGGCCCTGCTTCCTGCCTAGCTCATTACAGTACCTTTGTCTTCTTTTGGAGAATGCTTCCATTTATATTTGGTGATGAATCTTGTTAGCACAGCTACTAGGAGGGCACCCATAATAGCTGTGTGGAAGTTTAACTTCCCTCATTAGATTAGTTTCCAAACCCTTGGGCTGACAGAACTCTGAAAAAAAAAAAGTTATGAAAAGAGAAGACAGAGTAGATTGGTGTTTAGTACAGATTGTTTCAGAGATTTGCAGGGAGCTATGGAACACAGATGAGCTGAACTGACGGAGTTTAGCTGGAAGACTGTACATAATATAGTGAAGATTGAGTGAAACAGTGAAATGAGAAGAAACAGACCAAAAATTATTTAAACTGTTGCATATTCAAAGAAAAGCATTTTTAGGTAACTGATTCATTTTCTTTCATTTTTATTGTATTTTTTAATTTTATTTTTTATTTTATTTTTCATATATCAACTTTTTAGTATCAGCTTGCAAATCTTTGGTTTTGGACATATATAAAATTAATTGTGTTCAGCTGAAGCCACCTGATATGAATAAAAAAAGCACTGTAATATCTCATAGTTGACAACCATGGTATTTTAAGCCTGTTTATAATCTCAGGATTCAGTATATCAATCTTTTGAATTTCTCTGACAAAGTAGGATTCAGTGCAGGGAAGGAGCCCACTGTCTTGTTTAGGGTTTGCCTTGGGGCCTCTATTCATTGGAAGTTTTACAAGTTGAGATGTATAAAAAATGAAGAATTTTAAGTTAGCCAAACCAAGAAGTACTACAATATTAAAAATTAATTTTAAGCCTGTTTTTTTTTTTTTTTTTTTCCTGTGGCCTATGGAAGAATGGTAAAGCTATTACCAGATGTGCAATGACCTTCTTGCTGTGCTGAAGGGGAAGATGGCTGCTGGGGCAGAGCAGTTGCATTGGAAGAGCCAGTGGAGCTGGACTGGGAAATTGGGTTCCTTGCTCCAGACAGTCCATGACACACCATACTCACCCCTCAGGGACTGAGGCTGTATGGGTGTATGACATCTGAAATAGTGCTTTGGGGTTTTTTATACTGCAGTTAGGTGTTCCTCCACCTTCTCTTTCAAGATTTGTATTTGCAGTTACCATGCTACAGAGGGGAGTAGATTCACAAAGTGTGAATTGAGGGTAGTTAGAAGCTCCTTTCTTGTTATTGTTAAATTCTTGTCTAAGGCTTTGGGAGAGGAAGGTGTAGATTGGGCATCTGGGTGATGAGCTTTTCTTGCATCTTTACAGATCCATCTCAGAAAAAGAGGGCATTTACCTCCCTCACCCTGTGTGTTACCTCCTTGAAAACAAGTTAGCTTAGTGCTAGCATAAGCCTACAGCGGTGGCTCTTTAAGAAACTCATCATAAATCAAATAGGGTGAGACTGCAAAATCAATTGTAAAATCAAATTTCCTTTTTAATTCACTTTCGTCTTTAATATTAAAGTATGTGCATTTCCTGCTGCTGCTGAAGCAGAGCAAATCTATCTGTTCCTTTTGCATCCCTTGGCTGGGTAACGCAAGAGGCAGCATGGGACACCCTCTCTCTTTGCTGGTGGGTGCGCACTCAGGAGCATCTCGTGGAGAACTTCCTCTCTGTGCTGCAGCTATTGCAGAAGGGTGGCTCAGGGGAGCGGCACGATTCGGGGGCTCTTGGTGAGGGGCTGGGGTGCTGGGGCTGGGTGCCTAAACACACTGGTCTGTTGGGAGGGAGTGTCCGCTCCGTTCGCAGGAGGCTGGCGCTCACATCACGTTTTCATCCATGAGGCGACGCCACGGGCGGCACAAACACTTTCTGTGCCGCTGCTGCCGCTCCAGCTGGGTTGGGTCACCCGTGCCCTTGCTGAGCGGGCACTGTGTGCCACAGCCTGGTGCCACAGCCTGGCTGGTGACTCCTCGGGAGGGAGAGCACCTTGCATGGGCTGAGAGAGGACTCCTGGAGGGAAGCAGCCTGCAGGCCTTTCATGGGGAGGATGTTGTTCCAGGCATTCTGTTTATCGGCCTTGAGCTCGTGGGTCTGACGCTTCTGTTTGAAATGGTGTGCTTGGGGAAATTCATATATCTGAGGGAAACCAGTGGTTCAATATCTACCTCCTGATGAGGTGTTTCTCCCCATGTACCCGACCTGAGCTCATTTCTTGTGTGTTTGTCTCACGTCTTTTGTGAGGGAAAAAAAAGTCTATTATCCCATGGATGGTGCACTCCCTCCTTTGTAAGTGTATTTGCTTAGCAAATTGCACCATTCCATTGCTAAAGCAGCCAAATGTGATAGATTTCACTATTTTTTAAACCATTTTATATACTTATTTATACTATCTAACAGGTATTGGGGCACTTCTGGTCTCAGGTGTTCCTCTGCCTCCTAGGCAGCTTATTTCTTCCATTTGAGTTAGTGGTCCAAAATTGAGCTTAGTGATCTGAAATATTCTCTCCTAGTTTAATCAATGCAAGTTAACTGTAAAATCTTGGGATCAGCTCAAATGTTCTCTGGCATAACTGTATTGCTTCTATGTTTTCTTTTGTAATCTGACTAAATTTCTAGTGTCAATATGTTAGAGCAAAAGGATAGAAATTCATAATATCAACACAGGCTCTTTTGATAGCTTCTGGATGACATTTTTAACGTGGCTGAGTTGAATTCTTGCCTGTGCCACTACACCCTCTTCCTTCACGTTCTTGGGTTTTGCATATTCCCTGTTAGGGGGAATGTTTTAAGTATATTTAGCTTTATGTAAGAAGCTTTTGAACCTTTCAGTGAAGGTGTTACAGGCAAATGTCAAAACATGGCTTTGGGCACTTAAAATAATCTCAGTACTAATGAGCTTCCCAGCTAAGAAAGTTGATTTATTATGTAGCCTGGCTTTTAATCATGCTGTAACAATGGCAGTTGTTCAGTAAAAACAGTGTCTCTGCAACATCAGAATATTAACTTTGGATTCTGACACCTTAACCAAAATCAAATTCTATGTTTCAAAGGCAGTTTGACGTGTAAAGGGGAAGGGTATATTTAGAGATGGAAACAATCCATACTCACTGCAGCTGTACTGTCTGTTATATATTTCAAAAATAATCTTTTAAGAAGTATATCTAATTTTTGAGATAAAAGTACAATGTCACTATGCAAGGTCAGCTTTAATGGAGAGAGAACTGACTTTCAGTATCTGATTACATGGAAAGCTCTAGGGCTTTAATCTGGTTTCATGACTGTGTGTTCAAGTCCGAAATAAATCTATTCTGCTTATTCGGACTTTTAAGAGTATCATCTGTTAGAAACTGATTGCCATTTATCTGCAGCACATGGAATGTTTGAAATCACTGTGACTGTTCAGGGGAGTCTATTTTATTTTTTAAATCTCTCGGTTTTGGTAAAAGCAGACAGATTTCTCAAGAGCACAGTGTTAACTGTGTCGCTGTGCTTTCTGAAGGTGATAGGGGAAAATAGACCCTGTTTTCTATGAAATGGATTTCCAAGAGTGGGGTAGCAGTGGTGTGGTGAGGTAGGGGCAGATGTAATGTTAGAAACTGCTCCCTGAATTGAGATTGGCTAGACTTCATCCTTGCGAGAAACCTTTCAACAGCCTACATTTAACAATTTTGGAATCAGGTTTTTTTTTTTTTTTTTTCAAAATGAAATGCATTTAACCAGATAAAGTCCTGATTTACTCCCACCCCTGTTTAAAGCACACTGAATTGATTTTTGTTCTGTCTCTGACCAGCCATGCACCTTTGATCTCTCTTGTGATGCAGGTAATTTTTAATAGCTGACACAGTGCAGCCCTCTTGTCTGCAAACGGTTCTGAGAGACATGTACCCACATTTTGGATTTTTGTTTTCCCCTGACCTCCAAAGTTATATTTTTGGTCTCTGTCAAAGTAGTGAGAGGATGGACAGCAGGCAGTACAGCTCTTAGTTTCCTTCCATTGTTTGTCCTAATAAGTGTCCTAACCTTTGGTTTCTGTCTCTTCTTTCCAGTGCCTCAGGTGAAGAAAAGTATAAGTTAATTTACTTTTTTGTGAGCTTCATCTTTAAAGCAGAGCTTTTATCATCTTAGAAATGAATAGAGGACTTCACTTTGCTTCTCTTTTAAAAACTAAAAATTATTAAATAAAAAAATAACCAAGCAATGTCTATCTCTGTAACATGTCCAGGGGTAAGAAATAGAACAAGGATGAGGTAAGACTTGTTTGCAATAGTGAAATGGGGCATATTTCTGATACCACAGTACTCCTGGCAAAGGCTTCTGTTGCTTTAGGGTTCCTTATGAATCAACCACTTCGTTCTCCTCCTTTTCACTTGTTAGTTGGTCTTAATTAGAGGAAGAATTATAAATGCTAAACAAAAGTTGGCCTTGTGCTTAAAAATTGAATGGATTTTAAAAGTTGGCTGGCAGTATTGTAGCAAATTTAGGTTAAGCAGTCTGAAGAAGTATAGAATTAGTTTAAGGTTTCAGTATTCCTTTTCTGCATATTAAAATAAATTTCAGGAGCAAACGTACTAGAAAAATGGGACTGTCACATAAACACATAACACATTGTACAGCTGGCAGGAAAATGCCCAGTTCAAGTTATAGCTTAAACATGATCTTTCTTAGAAACATCTTTTCTAATCTGTGTATAAAATAAAGACTGGTTCTGCCAGATGACTGGGAAGTTGAGGACTGCAGATTTTAAGAGTTTTCCAGCATGGGACATATATCTGTTTTAGCTGAGACAAACAAATTACACTGGAATGCATTCATGGTCTGTATCAGCAAGTGTACCTTAACTTAGTTATGTCAAAAAGAACATACACGGTGGTATATCAAAAAAAAAAAAGGATGTCACTAAAAATACTTTGCTAATAAATTTCCGGGGTTTTGGGTGAATGTGAAAGTAGGCTTTCTTAGTGGCAGAGTTATGTTTATTTAAGTCTCAACATGATTTTTTTTCTATGTTTAAAAAATGATTAAAGATTCATGAATGAAGTCAGACTTCAGATAGCAAGAAGAGTGTAAAATGGCACAGGCTTTGATTACAGGAACTTTCTGGTTCATTCTGTAAGCTCTGCATCTTTGAGGAGTATCCTGCCTGTATTTACAGTCAGTCCTTGCTAAAAGAATGTGATTGACCTTGGGCTGGCTGGCAGCTTTATAGGTAGCAGGGGGATGGGGGGATGGTTATTTTTCACTCCTTTTGGAAGTTGAATGGAGTAACAATCGTCCATAGCCTGCACTGTGGGGTTGCGTGGACTCTTAGGCACAGATGGGAACGAGTGGTTGCAAACTGTAGCAGTTAATGATGGCAGCAGCAGACCTGGCTCCCGTGTGGTGGTAGCTAACCATCTATGACTCAGGCATCCATCAGCTGCCCAGAATAACTGGACTGCAGAATTCATGGCAGGATGATGACAAGTCTGTGTTTCTTTACATGAGAAGGCAGAAGCAGCCATGGGCTCTCCACTCCACAGCCCACAACCCCCTCTGTGTAGAAGCTGGGAAGCACTTGTTGGGCTTGGCCACTGTGCCTGCATGGGACAGGGCAAAGAGTTAGAAGCACTCGTTCAACGAATCAGCTCCTACATGGGATGAAACAAATCACTGTAGATGTCTACGTACATTTTCCCCATCAGCAAAATGAGAATATTGCTATTGCAGAACTTCTGTCAAATGTGTGGTTGAGATCTGCTTAGTAGTGTGGGTGCTCTTTTTGAAGGTGAAGTCTCACTTCAGCTTTGTTCATGGTACTAAGTCAAGAGCAAGTTCGGAAGAGATGAAGTCAAGACTGAAATGTGAACATGTGTGAGATGGTGTCCTAATACATTGGGTAAACCACAGGGTATTACTTTGGTATGACAGGTAGCCTTTCTGTAAATTGACTTGTTTGTATGCAGCCTGTGACATGGAAGTGATGAGAGATGATGCAGCCTTTAAGTACTACAAATGTGCTTTGACTGATGGTGCATAATTCTTGACTCACAGTAGGGAGGAGGTCAGTGAATTAAGCTGAAGGGTACTTGAAGCTTTGTGCATGTGGGGGTTGAAATTAAAGTTGGGAGCAGTGACCAGACTTGCCAGATGACATTGGAACATTTACTGAAAAGAAAAAAAGAGCAATTAATGTGGGATAAAGAGATAAGTTAAAAACACTTGAGGCATAAAGCATAGTGAAAAGCCATGGAGTTTCTTTAAGATGGTTTTAGTATGCAGCTGAAATGAAACTATTGAAAGGGATCTAATTTGTTTTCATTACTGTAGGAGCCAAAATGTCTACTAATACAATATTTATGTTTGTGGTAATATCTTTCTACCATTGTGTATCTCTATAAACTTTCTGTTTAATAAAATGACTAAACAAAGCAAAACAAAAAACCTCTCAACCCTTCCTCTGTATGGCAGTAGTGCAGAGCTTTGTGGGCCAGGATACGTCTCCTGCTGTGTTATGCTGGTGAAATACAAAACAGAGAGATCTCTTTCTGAAGAGCAAGTTTAGAGATGAATCTGGCAGATTGTTGGCTCCAAGGCAAACTGAGAGGATCAGAGAAATTTGCTGAAGGCACGGCTGGGGTTAATGTCTCCTTTCTTACAGCGAGGGTGTTTGAGCAAGAGGACTTGGTGATCTCCGTGCTGATGACTTTGCCCTGAAAAGAGATATTCTCAGACCATTTGCTTTCCCCAGGGTCTGGTGTCTCCCAGGGGTTTGGTGGTACAGCTGCACTGGCACACTTCCTAATGTACTTGTAATAGCAAAAAAACACTTTCTCTGAAGGAAGTTTATTCTGGTTTGACAAGTGAAATGAAATGCAGCAATAAAAGCATTCTTAGACACTTATACTGGGCTAGAAATACAGCTATTTTAACAGGAAAAACAGTAGAAATGTGGAGTCATTTCTATTTAACTGGTTGTTTGCAACCTTTCCTTGTATTGCAAGAAAATGTGCAGAATCTATACAAAATGCATTTTATTGAAAGCTTGTGGAAAGGCAGAGTCTTCTAGTGCATCCTCAGTTTTAAGGGGCCAACAGACAGACTTGCTAATGAATTGGGGGGTGTTGTTGACAGAGTGGACACTAGAGAGGTTAATAGGGTAGAAAAGAACATAAGTAGCTCTCAGTGAAATGGTACCCTACTGTGGTGAAAGAGGAAGACAGTAAGAATGTGAAATCCATTTGAGTAATTTATAAAAGAAGGTGTTGCTCTTCAGCAAGATAACTCTTAAAATTAGTTCACTGCAAGTTGAAAGGAAGCCCATGTCGAGTGTCCACTTTGGAGGACTGTTGGAGATGGAGGAAACTTTGAAGTGGTTTCTAGTGCTTTACGTGGTGCAGAAGCTCTTAGTGCAGGTCTTTCCTGTTCTGAGACCATATGTTGGTGTTTTATTCATTTTCTGGTTAGAGTTAAGTATGTTCAGGTGCATAAACACGTCAGAAAAGAGAAAGAACCTTCATTTATTTTTTACTACTAAAGATTAAAAATACTTTTAGGTAACTATACATTCTGATGTTATGCTGCAGCTGCCTTGGCTTGTGCTTTAAGTTGTAAATTTGTCAAATAAGGAAACAAAGTCTGTGCTTGTTTGTTTGTTTTTCTAGTCAGATGGTCTTTCAGGTCCATCTAAGAGAAGATTGAGGACCATCAGTGAAAATATGTTGTCATACCAAAGAAAATGCTTTTGAATTTTTTAAAGGGGAGTGACATAGCAAAAGATAATATTGTAGTCTTGCACTATTTATGGTGCCTGTAGCTTTAAAAAAAATCATGTGATGTTAAAGTTGTCCCAAAATGAACTGGAATAGTACATTTCTGTAACTCTGATTTCTTACTTTGTTGATAAAGCAGATATAACAAGCTTGAGACTTGTTTTAAGCTCATGTAATAAGAGGAGGGGAGAAAACCCCTCAAATTCCATAGCTCAATAAAATAAGGAAAATATGTAGAAAAATCAACTCTGTTGTAATTTGATGTCGGTTCTGCACTAAAATCTTTTACCACAGCGCAACATTGTAACAATAAGCTTCAGTCATCACTGTCTTTCAGCTTACCTGAGATAAGCAGCACAGTATTTATTTCTGCCTTTATGTAAACATTATGCTGCAAGTGGTTCATGACAGTACTTCAGCAAGCTGTGTCATGTGAGGATACTTGAGAAATGCATCAAAGGAGCTGACATTCTTGCATTGAGGTTGAAAAAGGTTGCAGCACTTTTCTTAAAGCCAAGAAGCTTCAAGGGGAAGATCAATCTGAATTTGTTACATTTTCTAAGTCTCTTTGTGCCTATTAAAAAGGACAAGATTCTGTCAAGATAGCTGCATTTTCAGCTAAAAAAAAAAGCCAGAGTTAAATGGGGCAAACCAGCTAAACAAAAAAACCCTTTCAAAATATAGCATGAGATGTAGCTAAATTTGGAGTTCTTAACAGCAAGCAGCTGCTTAAGTAATTAAAGTATATAAGGTGCTACTGACCAAAGCAATTAGTATGTAATTTCATTAATGGTGTTAGGATTGCAGTAACAATATTTAAGTCTTTCTGTCCAAATCAAGATTGCAGGCAATTTGTGCCATGTCCAAGATGAGGTTGGGAGCAGTGCAGTGTTCGGGTGTGTTACAGCACCACTGTCTGAGTGGATCTGTAACTGCGCGGGAGCGTCTTGTACTGCCTGTGCCTTGTTAACCCTCCTAATTAACATACCTTGCTCGAGAATTTACATGTGCATACACTTCTAAATTTTTTCAAGCTAGGATGGTAATAAGTTTATATATAAAACAAGGCTTCATGGGGACTGCTAATTTTTTTGTTTATCTTTGCAATAATTTGTGAGCTTGCTGCTGTTCAAGAGCGAAAGGGAATTACTGTTTTTGTGTATGTTTTTGTGGTTTGTCCTTAAGTGGTTGAAAAATCTTGGAGAGCTCAGGCATAGTAGAGTCTTCCAAGTCCCTCTGAGATCTGAAGTACTGCAGATGATGGGTTTTTAAGTTGCAAGGTCTGCAACTCACAGACAAGTGGGTGATGAGCACAGTGACTACAGCTAGGTAGCTTCTAGGCTCCAGAATAACCATAAGTATTCTTCAGAAGACGACAATGAGTTTTAGAGCCTAGGTAGAAATAGTACTCATTGGAGACAGAATGTGGAATATACTAAAGTCCAAATACAGGTCACCTCTGAGGCTAGGGTAGCATCACTGATGAGTCATTCGGTCGGGGAACCCAAGCTGGGAAAGCTTGCTGCTGGGACACCTGTGGGTAATACTCCCATGGTGGCTAACCTGGAGGTGCTGACTTTGTTAAAAAGCCGCTGAGAGAAGTCCTTCAGAGCCTTCAGGCTTTACAGCAACACTTCTGGCCTACCTTGAGCTCTGTCCTGTTGATGCATTGCCTCTTTCTAGGTCTAAGGCTTTCTAGGTCTGTAAATACGTGGGTGTGCTTTTGGCGGAGCAAACCAGTCTTCTCTGCTTTTCTGGGCTGTATTTCAGATGTGAAACAGAGCGAGGTGAGCAGGTTGTCTCACCTCTTGAGAACACTGACCCTGTGTCCACAGGTTTTTTGGGGCGTCTCTCCTAAGAGGAGCGGTGGGAGTGAGTCAAAGCAGCGCAGTGCAGGACACTGGCGCCTTGCAAGCTCATTTGAGCATGCTGGTGACATCCTTGTCATGTGGGGTAAAGGAAGTGGAGACAGCCTCATAAGAAGCGATGGTCTGTTAACAGAGTACCCTTGAGGGAAAATATCTTGTGTCCTGCTTCCAGCCTTGTTCTGTGGGTGTGCAAGGAGGTGAGTCTAGGCAGGGGATTGGGCTCCATGAACACCGACGCGATGGAGAAGAGCAGCAGGCTGGTTTCCCAAAATCACAGGGTATGCCCTGTGTACCCGAACCAGGAATGCACACAGCTTGTGAAATCAGCCACATGGATCTCAGAAGGAAAACAGGCATAATGGACAAGTTTGTTTTGATTCACACTGAGCTGCAATGAGTCTTCTTCATAGCACACCTGCAGCTTTTGCCTGAGTGAGCCTGATCTTGACTGATTTTCACCGGTGCAGCTTACCTGTGGGATTTAAATTGTGAAGGACCAGGCTTTGCCTAGCTGAAAAAAAAGGAAACTGGATTTGGTGAGTTCAGAAGAAACATTAGCACATTTCTGGTTTTCTTAGGCCTAAATACAGTTAGGCTGATATTACTGATTTTCAGTGAAGTTTTGAATGGTAAATGTAGATTACTTGTTCTTTTGTATTGTTGCTGGTCTCAGGGTTGTTGTTGGTGGCGTATTCCTCGATTGGGGTTGGGATTTTTTTGGTTGTTATTTTATGTTTAAAAAAACCAAACCAGGTTGACTAATGGGAGTTCTTGGAACCAATGTAGTCATGGTAGAGGGAGGCATCACAGAGCTTTTATAAATGACTGTTTTCC
The DNA here is from genome assembly GCF_041296385.1 of Aphelocoma coerulescens. Classification (NCBI taxonomy): domain Eukaryota; kingdom Metazoa; phylum Chordata; class Aves; order Passeriformes; family Corvidae; genus Aphelocoma; species Aphelocoma coerulescens. The sequence continues at coordinate 95,327,469 of NC_091015.1, read as the reverse complement.
TCCTGAGCGGAGTGGGGTACAGACACCTTCAGCGGTGGCTCCACACCGCCATTTGGGATGAGACTGCAGCAATATGCTTTGCCATCTGGGGATCCGTGCGGCAGGACTGTGGCGTTCCCTTCTCACGCAGTGGAGGTTCACGCTTCGTTACAGCAGTAATTCCTCACAAATTATCCACCCTTTACTGGCAAGGCCAGGGGAGAGCTCCTTGTTCTGCACCCCTAAGGACGAGGTTTTTCAGAAGCAACTGCTCGGCTTGCCTGAAAGGAGAGCCTAAAATAGATCCCTGATTCAGGAACAGCATATCTGTGTGTAGATGAAATTAAATGCATGCCCCAAAATGCTGCTCCTTTAGTAGGGCAAAGAAATGTAGGGAAAGCTTCTATCGAGGTGCTGCCTAGGCAATAAGAGGACATCTGGATGGCAGCTGCCTTCATCTCTGAAGTGGAGCTAAGGTAGGCAGGCTTGCTCATCATTATTTGTCAGGCACTGAGTTTAAAAGTCAAGTCAGAGGCAATTTCTAATGTTCTACAAGTAAATTCATTTTAATCCCCAACAGGCTCTTAAAGGAAGCTTTTTTTATGCAGTGTTGCAATTCCAAACAACTCTCCCCCAGTTTAGTCTCTTGTAGATAATTTACGAAAATGACAATTGTAGTTAATACTAAACTATTAAAGCAACTGATAAAAAGAAACCAAAATTACCCTGGCATTTAAGCATTTTACTTTTTCTTATGACTTTGGTTCTGTTAAGTTTGACAAAGGTACCTTAAATAAGAAATATTCCTGTTGTCTGCTTTTTAAGTCCATCGGTCATAGCTAGGTAACTTATATGCTGAAAATGCAATATTTAATTAACTTGGAGGAATAGCTGATTCATTAATTGCTGTGTGCAACTTTTGGAACTTATATTACATCCTCAAATGTGCTTTCTAAGCCAGCAACAAACCTGTTTGAAGCAAAATTTAAAACTCATGGTTTAACCTTAGTAGGAGCAAAGGTTAGCTCGGGTATCAGGTGATGAGGGACACGCCTAATTTAATAATAATAATAATAATAATAATAATAATAATAATAATAATAATAATAATGCTTCAATGCCAGCTCTGCAGACCCATCACTTCCTGAAGAGAAATGCTAATGGACTTTCTGGTTTCATCCAGATGCTTTTTACTTGAAAGCTTTGTTGAAGTTGTTGAGGAGTGGCTTTGAAATGGAACCCCCTATGCAAGAAGCCTGGGGTTTGCAGGCTGCTGGGCAGGGACTTCCCCAGGTAGTCGGGCACTGCTGTCCTGGAGCAGGCAGGGCACTGGTGCTGGAGCAGGCAGGGCACTGCGGGCTTTGGCTGCAGCTACGGCAGCACGTTCAGAGGTTACGCACGATGTTTCCCGGAGCAGGGATAAAGCTTGGGCTTTCTTGGCACGATGGGAGGGACTAATCCCTGCAGTGGTACTTATATTGATTTGTAAGGATTGTTCAACTGGGATTACTCAACTGGGTATTATGGTATTTAATCAGGGAGGGAGAACACAGGTTCCCTAAAGTAAAGCAAGAGATGCTTTGACTGTTTTTAACTTTGCCTTTAATAGTTTTAGATTTTCAAGACACATGTAGCTCTTCTCATCTATGTCAATTTTCCTTTTGAACTATGACTTGTGTAGTAGTGTTATTTGTCTGTATTTGATTTGCACCTTCACTTTTTTTCTTCTTTTTCTCTGACACGGACAGTAAGAAGAAAATATCCAAGTAAAACTTTAGAGAAGCACTATGAGTAGAAATCTGTATATGGGAAATGGTAGAATAAATTAGAAAAATAAATAATTTTTATGCATGTAAACATAAGAAAAAAATTAATTATTCGATATTTTAAAGCTTTTTGTTCTGTTTCTAATGTAGGACCACGTAATCTTAATAAAAATGCAACTAAACCTGATCTTTTCTGTGTCAAATTGCAGCTCTCACTGATGCAGGATATCTTCTTAAAGCCATTCTCTCATAAATATGACTATATATATAGTCATACATAGTCTAATATGATATGCAGTCATGCATTTACCATGTGGTCAGCTGACAGTATTTCAATTCACCTCTTCATTGCCACCCAACGTTGTGCTTCCTGAGCTCTGACTTGTAAGTTCCTTACTGGCTCAGTAGGTTAACATGGGCTTGCCTGTTGTCTGAAGAGCTCCAGTGGATTTTCTGTTTGTTTTGTATGAGCTGCATGGGCCAGGAGCCCTTCTGCTGCCCAGGTGTTCCCCCACCCCTGTCCTCTGGAAGGACAAGTGACAGTCTTTCTATGATCATCGTTTCGGGATGTACTGACAGGGCTTGCTTTCTCAGTTTTGCTGTTGAGGTAAAGCACTGGGAGTGAGGCATTGGGTTAATCTCACCAGAAGGTAAGACTTGAATGGAGAATCCCTGGGTCAGCTGATGTCTGTGTCTCCTGTTCACTCCTTCTTTTCTTTTTTGTCCTGATTTAAGGGTGGGCCACAATAAGGCCATAGGTTCATGACTGCCCCTCACACAGTTATGACTTCAGCTTTAGCTTTCCTTCTGTTCACATCTCCTTTTGGGCTGGGAAAATCCATCTGGCCTGTGCACCTTATGATGTGTTGCATCCTTCACCAATGTAACTGTTCTGTCCTTAAGGATTTTTTGAGGATTAGTCTACTCCAGCCCCAGGTTTGGCCTCTGAAAGAATATGCCATTCTGCCTTCTATGGTGCTGCTTCTGTCTGAGTAACTGAGGCTGGTTTGGGTTTTCCTTGTCTTGATAATCTCAAACAAAGAAATGCTTTCTTTTTAAAGCTCTATATCAGTCTTTTTTTTAAATTAATGAACTAAAAGCAGGTGACATGACAAAATGGTACAGGAAAACCACTATGTTCATGGAAAAAACTGCAGATGGTACCAGTTACTTGAAAATTAATCTTTTCACTGGATTTTGTAATCTGTGCAAGAACTATGGTTTCCCAGAGGTCTACTTAATCTGGTATTCTGCTTTAAGTGATGCATTTACTCAGTATTTACTATAGAGCAGTGGTTATGCAGGCATTGGCCTGCAAAGAGGGTTTTGAAAGGCCACCAGCTGATTGCTGTCATCAGTGATAGCTGGACGAGGGTGTGCTCACCCAACAGGAGGTGGGCAGTCCCATTGTGCAGTCACACAGGATCATCTGATGTCCTGTTTGACTTTGGGTTCAAACTTTGACCTTATGTTTTTTTAGGAAAGAAGGTATTCTTTCTTTCCCCCCACCCCACTCCCGCCAAAGCTGCAAATTTCCTTTGAGAAAACAGATATCAGGAATTCTGTTCTCTAAATGGTCTGTGTGAGTCTGGAAAAGGGACTGACCATGACTTACATATTTTAGACTGGCCATGACTTACATATTTTAATCGTATCTCCTATAGTTGGAATGTGCATAATCAGAATTCTAGATGGTTTAGATGTTCTCCTTGGATTTCAAGCCTTTCTCTCATACTGGTGCCATTAGTGCTTCAACACTTGCATGTGCCGTACAGTCAAGCAAGAGTTCAGCAGTGGCGATGGTGATACCCACCTACATCAATTGTCTGTTAAGGCAACCAACATCCATCCACTCCACAAAGGGACCAACCTGACTACGATCCTTGGGCTAGAAATGGGAGCATGTACATTGGGAGGTCCTTGTGAATGTTGTCTGTGAATAATTGCAGCATCATCAAAGGGCAAAACCATTAAAATCTCCATCAGAGACATGCTTTGCCTTAGTTTGTCCCTGTAATTAAACAAATAATCCCTCCTTGTCCACCCTCCCATTCCCCAAATGCCTAGCTTTCATCTTCTCTGCTGTTTAGGATGTCAAGTGTTAAGTGTGTGAACTGGACGAGAACTGAATTTTTCATTTTTTAACCTTCTATCTTTTTCTGTCAGAATTTCTAAAACTCAATTTATGCACTAATCTACATGTACAACTTCATTCCTTCCTGCTGTAGGGCACCTATAGCCAGTTGCTCCTATTACTCATTGAAGCTTTGGGTTTTTTTATGAGCACCTTTCATATGTAGCTTATTCCTATAGTTGTTACCTAGCAACATTAATTTTGTTCAATTTAGTTTGCCTTCTATTTCAAGAACTCTATCAGGTGTGCTTTAAGAATGTATCGGGAGTCCAACCATGAGCCTTTAGAAAAGAGGTGTGAAATAATAAAGAGAATTCTCTCCAGCACCTATAATTAATGTATGTGTACTTGGTGTTAGCCATCACAGCCTTACTGGCAGAAATGGCAATAAATGTGTGTGGCATTTAAAAATTACCTGGAGAATACTGGAGCAGTTACAAGTTTGCTGTTGATTTCTCTGTGTGCTGTTTCAGTGTGCTCAAAGAGCACAGGTGCCTATCTCAATTTCATGCTCTTTTACCAAGCAGCATCTCTGTTTCTTGCCCTTCTCTCCACGGCATGGTCCATTTAGCATTTTGCAAGCTGCACATGCACTGATGTGACATTTTGTAGGCCAGCAACCATAGTTACAGTGCAAGATAGAGCATTTCTCTTAAGCTGAAGAACATTACAATGCAATAAAGGAAAGGAGTCTTCAGTGCAGAAGCCCATAAGGAGACTTACAGGGTATATAAAGTTTTGGAGTTCAGGCTTGTAATTTTTAATTCAAACTGTGGCCGCTCTGGAGATGGTGGTGCCTCTAGGACACAAAGTTGTCCTTTGTGTCTTCTGCTTTCACTTGAAATGAACAAAAAAACCCTCTAAGCTTCTAATGTTCAACTGAGGCAGTCTTGATATTTTTATAATTGGGTCTGACAGCCTTCTCTGATCTGGAGAGCAGTGTGAAAGCATAGGGTTTGCAAATGTTTTTTTTATATTGCCTTTTGTTTCTTGCACAAAACTTCCCATCCATATGGAGCTTTCAAGAAATCAGGAGGGGAGAGATTGCATAGAGTTGGAGCTGCTATTGGGAATGGAGGGCGTCATTCAGCTGTAGCATCACTGTAGAGGACACTGTGGGGTTTTAAAAAAATTGTAAGAGATCTGCTTATTTTCATCCACCTTCTGTTGCATGTGTCTCTCAGAGGTGTAGAAGCTGCCAAGTACTAAATACATGCATCCATAGGGGGCTGTGGATACCAGTTGTACAAAAATTGCAGATCAACTGGTGCCTGTGGCATTAGTGGAAGCTGAAACCAGAGTACGGAGGGATATGAGACATTTGTGTAAACATAGCGAGTGTAGTGACATGCTCAGAGGGAGAAAGTAATAGAGCAGTGTGAGTGTTACCTAGAATGGACTTCTTTTTGCATCTTTACAACTGTGTGTGGTCAGTAATAGTATGCTTTCAAAAAGTTGTAGTGATTGAGATTTCTGACAAGTCTTTTGAAAATGGCATTTGGACGTGGTACTGGAGGGACGTGCTGCAGTCCTCCTGTGCAAGGGGTCCCCTTAATATGAGGGGTTGTCTTATAAAAGGAGTTTGTGTACAGATCTCGCTGTGGTAGTCCTTACCTGCATTTTTGATCATAAAACATGAGATTTCCACAATGCCAAGACCCTTGCAAAACATAATTGCATCACCAGTGTGAATCAGAATAACTTACATGCGGTTTTGGAGGATTTGAAACAGGATGTTGAGGTAGATACCACAAGTATTTTATGTCTTTTTTTTTTTCCTTGTCCAAATCTGGTTAAGTTCTTCTGTTCATTTTACTATAAATGTATTTTCCTTGTGTCACCTGTGATTTACATGGTGTTTCACTGCATCATCAATGCAGGATGGTAGGGTATATGCAACTGTGTGTTCCTTTTCTTCCACTGTTTCCATCCATCTCCTTGAGGGTTAATTCATGTGTGCTGGAGGGGCTACTAACCACTTGGATGCCATCCTCTACTCAGCTAACTTCAATAAATCTTATATTAGTTGTATCTTAACTTTTTTGTTTTGTCAAGATGGCTCTTGAATGTGCTGCTCTGAAACTCGTTTTGGGGAACTGATTGCTCATGTTAGCTTATCAAATAGGAATAGGAGATCAATCAACAGCTGCCTTACTGTATCAAACCTTTGTTTATATATGTGCTGTTAGGCTTCATATAGTATGAGACTTAATTCCATGGTGACAAAAAAGTGCTATAATCTTTTTATAAATCTTCTACTGAATTCCTAGTAGCTCGTGCATCAATTATCTCTCAGACCTGATGCGAGGGATAATGCTGGGTGATTAAATTCAAAAATGAGCAAATGAGAAGGAAATTATTTATTTTTTAAACCAAAAAGTTTTTACAAGCCTCTTAAATCACAACTTATTTAGGTCCTGTGATATTTTTCATGGTGTTCCCACATATGAACAGTGGACCATATGTAAAAGGAAAGGGTATTTGCTGAACTGTCATTTAGAGACATGAAATGCATCCTGGTCTGTAGTCCAAAGCTGAGATTCTTTCCATGTTCATCTTTTTTCAATAAATAGAATTTCTGCAATGCAATGAACCCTTTGACAGCTGTGAAAATACCTGCTTTCTTTGGGAGGCTGGCACAGAAGATGAGCAGGGATCATTTCAGCTTTATGTTGCTTCAGAATAAGTGGGATCCTGCTTAGTCTTGTTAGCTGAGCTTAACATGTCAAGGCCAACAACTACCAAAATAAGTAAATAAATGAGGATCTAGGGGATTGAGAAGGGCTAGAAGCAGAAAGGCAAGTGGGACATGGTTATGCACAGATTAAAGTTTGCTCAGGCCTAATTTAGGGGTTATCATCCCTCTTATGTTATGCTCAAAAACATTAAAAATGTATTCAAGGTGCTTTGTTCTAGTGGAACGTGATAGCTTAGCTCACTAGTTTAGTATAGTTTTGTAACAAAGTTTTCCTCTTTCCTTGAATTGAACTTTTAAATCTTTTCTTGTAATTGAAATCATGATTTCCTTTACCAAACATATTACTTGCAACATCCAGTGGATCTGGTTTCTGAACAAAGCCAAAGTTTAACAAGTCGTGGGCAAAGAAAAAAAGTGAAGTTCAGACAACTGCTAGCGTGTGCACTTTGGTTCTCGTTTGGGAAAGAACACTGCTCGCAGAAGAGTCTGCAAAACTGCCAGTACCCTGTCCACCACCAGAAGTATGTCAGAGCTAGGTTTTGCAAGTGTTCTCCTTTAAAAATGTCAGTCAAAAGCTAAGGGCTGTTTGCATGTTTGTGCATGAAAGTGATAAGTAGCCTCTGTGCTGTTCAGCTGAAGTGCAAGAGTAGACCTTGAATGTCCACTTGAATGTTCATACTCCTTGATCTTATGGCAGAATTCAATACAGATTAAGGAAAATACCCTTTTGTATCCCTAGAAGTTGCATGTATGCAAGATGATTGGGGAGCTAGAGGCTCCTCAGCTACCTGCAACTCTGCCTGCTAGATTCTTTCAGGTTAGTCACAAAATTTGTGTGTGCATACTTTGAGGACCAGCATGGTGCTGTGCTGACTCAAAGTCCAGCAAAATTTGCAAATTTTGCTGTTAACCAGCTAGCCTTCTCAAAGTCAGCTTTGTCAACATTTTTTTTTTCTGATTAGGATTGTCTTGATGGAGGCTGGATCTCACTGGTTGGTAGAGAAAGATACTTTGAAGGATCGCACTATATATGAAATACCCTTCTGAACAGTGTACCTGCAGATGGCTGGAACAGTTAGAAACCCTGTGGAGGGCTTGTTTGACTTTAATTAAGCTCTGTGGAGAGCCATCACAGTAACATACTGGATTACTTGGCAGGCTGAGACATCTGCTGGCACTTCCGAGGTGTAGGCTACAGCAGCGAGGTTTCCTATTGCATCATGCTGAAATCTCCAAAACATAATGGTATTTAGTAGTAAGTGCCATTGCATAGAGATGAAACTGTATGAATTCAAGATTGTAGGCTTTGTCTTCAAAAAGCTTAAGGATCTTAAGAATCTTTTGCTCCTGCAAGAGGTTTATGGCAAGGCTGAGGGCTACTATTAACAGTGCTGCACCTGCAGAGAAAAGGAGCTGACAGAGGAGTGAAACCAGATTCTGGACTTCAGTGCAGCATATTATTAGGAGAACTCTTTATGCACCTTGTCAGTGCCTGCCCTGTTAGAAATTGAATTTAGGTGTGTAATTGATATACTTAAAAGCCTGCTAATGGTAATTCAATGCTTTAAACTATGTACTTGTTTTGCTTAGTGTTTTGCATGAAGTGCCTCATTTTATGCATATTAGGGTACATAGGACACCTTTGCAACTATTTGATTATTCAGGGATAGCTTGAGATGACTTTTAATCATTCCTCCTGTGTTACAATCACCTGAAAACTTAATGATCTTGCACGCTAATAGCTTTGTCTAAATTGTTAATAAATTAGCACCCTCAGGGACCAAGCCATATGGACTTCCACTGAATATATGCCTCAACTTTCTTCCCTTTCTGCTTTTCACCATGCTAAACAATTGCTGTTAGTTGCTGTAATTGACTCCCTGACTCTGTGGTCAGGGTCTGTCCTTTATGTCTCCTACATCCACCCCCTAAGCTTTTTACTTGACAGCCATCTGACACCCTACAGCTCAGTCTTCTAGTACTTCAGATTAATGATAAAATTTAAAAGCCTTGTAATTTGGCCTCTCCCTCTTTATACTCCTACTCCTGTGGTTCCCTTGTGATTGCTCAAGAAGTGTTTTCGATATGTCCTCTCCAAATAGGATAAGAATCTGGAGGATGGAATGAAATTTAAATTGCAGCTCTGTCTCAAGATCACTAAAAATAGCAGGAAAATTATTGTAGACTTTGTCCAAGCAAAGCAAAGCTTAGATTGTTGAAAATGCATGAACTAGCTGACATACAGAGGAGATGGTGTAGCCTAGTGAAGGTGAGTCTTAGTAGTAGTGTATTAGCTGTTAAATACAAAAATGAAGGTAACTTACCGTAAAGAAATGAAAGGAAGAAACCTGTTTGTGGGGTGATGTGGGGGTTTTTTTCTTTCTTTTTTTTTGACATGTGTTCAAACCTTGAAATCCTCTTGAGTACATTTCAAGTGAAGGTTAAGTGGCTGTTGCTTTTTAGCAAAGAGCCTACTGACTTTCAGTGAGAAACATGGTATTTCAGGTCACTAAACAGAGCTCAGGTGTAGGGGCATGACCAGCACCTGTTTAATTCTGAGCAGATCTTTTGTTCACCCAGTGCCAAGAACTGAGGTCATCAGCATCCCAATGCAATTGCCACGTGAATGCCATGTCCAGATCTCATTATGGTTATCAAGGCATATTGTTGGTGGACAGAAATTGAGTGATGCTGTTTTAGATTATATCCTCAAGAAACGTGATATTTGTACAAAATCATTTATGGTATCTAAAAAAAAAAATATTGCAGTTGGTTGCAAGCTGGATAACTGCTTCTGATGGTTCATTTACCTAGAAAACATGGTAAAAGAATGGATATTGGAAAATACAGTATGTTTAAGATGCGTAGCACTGTGTGTTTGCCAGCTCCATCACTTGGCTCTACTTTCCATCCCTGTCATGAAGAGTTTTGTGAGACAGAAAGTTTGCAGGCAGCAATGGTATATTTTGCCAGGCCAATTGATACAGATGGAAAATAAGGGCACATTTTTGGCTGCACAAAGCTCTGTTTGGTCAGGAGTAGCTGTTCAGGCAGTGGCTGTGCTGTAACCAGAGGCAGATATCGATGTGTGTGTTCATCAGCCTGCTGAACTCCTGATAGGGAGTGATGTAACTTGTGGCTAGGGAGTAATTACAGTGTTCTGCAAGAGGAGTTCAGAAAGTGGTTAGTGCAAAGGGCTTGCAGAGTTCTCTTGTCTTGCAGAGAATTTATGATTGTTAAGGAGGAATGATTGAGCACAAGTTACTTATTTACAGTGAGGTAAGGTGGCATATGTAGCAAGGTTGGTGCCCTTTTTAGGAACTGATGTTCCTTCAGCCAACCACACCACATCCCTGGTTGATTTACTTTGTACTCTTCAAGGTAGAGGTCTATCTATCACACTGCAAGAGCAAGGATACAAATAGATCTTCTTATATTAAAGTCCTTGGACTGCCCTTCAAAATACCATATCACAAAAATATGGTAGGATTTTTAGCAAGATATAACGATCACTTGTATAATGATGTCTTCCAGCACAGCAGCACTGTCTTAGGTTTTTTTTCTTCTAAATTATTTGGGCTTGCAAAGTGTTTATTACAGTGTTGGGAGATCTGAACTTGATACACTGACAAGGCAAACTGAGGTATTTGTAAGTGATATGCTTTGGAAATGGATGTCAGTTTATCAGTAAGTGAAGTGCTGCTTCACATTAACATTGTCATTATTAAAAATCCCACCAAATTCTGGTTCAATACACACACACACACACACACATATATATAGTAAATACTGTAACATTTATTCTGTGTCCGTAGCTTTTCACCAAGGAAGACAAAATAAATGTCCATTGCTGGCTCTTACTAGCTGTGGTTTTCTGCTCTAAAATAAATAAATTATTTCTGCAATAATAATTTGCACTGTAAAAACAGAGTTAAATAATGTGATAATTTTACTGAAACTTAGTCTTTGCTCTTGCCACATTTCCTTTGCCTGGGACTTCCAGGTGTGTTACACTGCCTTTATTGTGTCTTTCAGATGATGATGTGGACCTGGAAGCTTTGGTAAATGACATGAATTCCTCGTTTGAAAGCTTATACTCTACGTGCAGCATGCAGTCGGAAACCACTCCGCTCCTCCAGAATGGTCAGCTGAACCGCAGCCAGCTGCCAGCCTCGGGGTCCAGCACCCTGCAGCCCATGTCCCCGAGGCAGAAGGTGCAGCGCTCCCAGCCAGTGCGCATCATGGCAGTCAGGTAGGGACAAGGCACTCGCCTCCTTTTCCGTAAGGTGTCATGAACTGGCTTCAGAAGAACTACATTTTCAAATAGGAGATCCACTTTGGTAAGGAACTTAGTAGTGTCAGACTAGACTTTTGCATAGAAAAATGTACTAAGTAGGTGAAGGGCATAATATTTCCCCGTATTCTCACCTTTCTTTTAGTCGAGGTTTGACATATCTGCAGTAGCTGATTTGTAGAAGTGTATCATTGGTAGCAAGTGGCAGAAACTATATCCATATTTGGATTTTTTTCCAAACTGTCAAAACCAGTGCTCTCAAATCTGGTGTCTACTGACAGCTTATAGGTTTTATTAAACATAAGAGATCGTGCAGGTAGATGAGGGTGCACTCAGCTGCTTTTGATATACAGAAAGTACCTCTCTCTTTGTGGAGGTTTCCTGAATGGTTTAAGACCAACAAAAAAAAGGAGTACATCTTAGTTATATGTGTTCTTCCCAGAGCACTTTCAACTCTCTCACTTGAGTGCACTAAATCATTACCAAAAAAAGAAAGAATTGTTGAAGTTGTCTCCGTGTTGTAAGGCTGAGGACTGGAATTCAGGCTTCAAGTGGAAAACTCCTGATGGTGATGGGAGAGTATGTAGGTGATGTAGAGGTTCTTAAAACCTTTCTAGGCAGCAAAAGGAAAGGACCTCCTGTCGGCATGAGTAGTAAATTAATTTCTTTCCTGCTAATTAACAATGTCTTCTCTAAAATAAGTGAAAAGTAATAATATAAGAAAAATCCCAGATGTGGAAGGGGTGGCTTCTAATTCTTTACACTGATGTATTACCTATAGAAATGGTATACTTAAGACAGGCAGCTTTTCTATTTGAATGGGAAGTATGCAGTGCAACGAAGCTGATAATGCCATCAGTTCTACAGGTATTTCATAGTTCACCTCGAATAGGGCTGTACTAGAAAATGTACTCTCTGGAGTACTATAGCTGTTGATGTTTTGTAAATATCTCAGTCAAAATACTTAAATTATTTTTGGTACTTAAAAACTTAGCAACTCTTATTTTGAGAACACTCTGCCTTTCTGAAATCTGTTCTTCCATGCACACAAGAACATCCTGAGTTTATCATCAAAGAAGATAATGGTGAAACTTCTTTTCAGGGTTATCTGGACCCTTCTTGTTTGCCACCAGAACAGAGTGATTGACTGTGGTCTCCTAGGAGCATAAGGGTTTATGTGTTATGAAGTCAGTGATGCACTGGCAGCAGTACAGGTGCAGCAGAGCACAGCACAGAGAATTCCCAGCTTCAGGAAACCACACCTTTCTAATTGTAGTGAGTCTGTGGTTCCACTTACAGTGGAGGTCAGTCAAAAACTTGCAGTACAGTGCACTATTGCACAGATATGACATGTCTACTGATCTGAAGAAATCTTATACTGTCCTCTTACCCTTTTCTGTAGGGAACTGCACACATGGGGACCACAAAAAAAAAAAAAATGAAGCAGGTCAAGTAGTTGTTGGCATAGTTCATAGTTATGGTTGGAACCTGTTATTTATTGCACCCGCCCAGATCTGTAAGACTCATTCATGGAACGCCAAGGCAGGTGAATTGCAGGACAAAGTTACCTGTGGAGCAGATTTCACAGCTGGTAAATTTTGTCATCCCCCAGGTTCTGGTAGAGGCAAAGACAGTGAGAGTACCCAGAGTAGGACGTGCTGCCGGGGGGCTGTCTTCCAGGCAGCTCTGTTAAGGAGGCTCTGCTTGTTGAAGGTGTGCAGAAAAATGAGAGCAAACCGAGTTTTTAATGATTTGCCTTTCAAATCCAGGAGTTAGTTGATTTGGAAACTTTGATCATTGCCACTAGATGGTGCCTTCTGCTTAGGCATTGAAGGGCAGCCTGCTGCAGTCAGCTGGTGCATCTTCAGTGGTGATGCCCTGGCATCAGGGAAACCAAAAGCCATCTGTGCGGTCATGAATAGCTTTTCTGGTAGGTTTTGGTTTTTCTTTTGTTGGTGTGGGCAGTGCAGGTGTATTATAAACTGGAACTTGAAACTCTGTTGTATGTAGACTCATGAGTCTTATTTTGGCAGACACAAACTCGTCTGAGCAGTAACTGTACAACGGGCGTGAGGTGGGAGGGTGTAATTCCAGCTTATTGCTGGGGCCGCGTCTTTGCATTTTCATTTCTCCAGGAAATGCTGAGTTGCTTGGAGATAGAATCTGGTATTATAATGAGGTGACAATATTGGTTTAAGTCTCAGCTTAGAGAACTTTACAGTGGGGTACACATTTGTTTTCAAATCCACTTGGAATTTGGCTCTGAGTGACTGCCATTGTTTTCTCCTCTTTCACACTGGTTTGGAAGAGCTTTTCTGACTTTCTGGCACACAGAGCTTAAGCTTGTAATCTAGTGCTTACAACAGTGAGTGCAGATAGATATTTCTGTTTATTTTATTTGCACAGTTACCTCAGTTACTCACCCAAGTAATCAAATTATGAGCAACAAAACAAGGAAAGATGCCTGACTGGTCATTTTTCACATGCAATTACCTACTTTGTGCTAGCAGTTGCTGTAACTGTATAGTAGTTGCCTAGAAAAAGAGTGGGTTTGATTCCTTGTCTTTAGTGTCATTATCAAAACGCTGGGGCAGGAGATCCAGGTCTAGTGATGCCAGTTTGCTCCTCTTAATGCCTAGTGCTTCTGTGTTTATAGGCGTCTTCAAGAAGAAGAACAGCAATTCAGAACATCATCTTTGCCGGCCATCCCAAATCCCTTCCCAGAACTTTGTAGCCCTGCGAGCTCTCCAGTGCTGGCCCCTGGATCTTTACCTCAGAGTCAACCTGCTAGTAAGCATGTGAGTATGGGATGAAGCTTTGGGTCATCCATTCGCGTGCAAACCAGCAGCAGACTACTTCATGTTGAAGGCAGAAAGAAAGCTTCCAGATAAGTAAAAACTCTTGTAGTCTTTGTCCGTGAGTAGGGCAGCACTGGCCGAGAGAGTATCTTCAAATAGGCTTCAGACTTTTTTTAAAAGGTTTGTAAGAAAGAGGTGTAAAAATGAAGTAAGCCTCTTTCAGATAAATGCATGTTGTGAATGAAGCAGTAATGCTTAATGTCCTTCAGATTTTGTTATTCCACATAAAGACTTACTAATTCAGAAGTCAAGTTAATTCGAGTTGGATGAGGATCTGTGCCTTTTATACTGCACATTCTAGGTGCCACAAAAACGCTGAGCAGTTGAGTTCTTTAGAGACGTGGTGGTGCTTTATTTGCTGTTTTTCATGAAGCTGTTCAAGAAGCAAAGGTGTTCTTAGAGCTTGTAACTAGGTACAGCTCTTTGTAACGGGATTTAAGAGGAGGGTTAAGCTGGTGGAGTCATTGTCTGTGTTCTTGGCAGCTAAGATAGCACAGACTGAGTTCTCATGTGGTGCAGAGCAGTAACCTCAGTGACACAGCAGTTTTTCTTCTCTGTCCTACTCCACTCTATAAGAAACAATCATCTTGTTTTGTATCATTCCTCAAGCACACTTGAAGACTAAAGCTGGGCTTGAAAACATTTTTTTTGTAAACTGTGCTGACTTGCATGGGAATGAAAAGATGGGTTACTCTAACTGACTGTTGGCTTACAACAATTCTGTTCTTGAGTACCCAAAAATATTGAGAAGTTCTGTGTCACTGCTCAATTAGTTTGTAATTAGCTCCTACATCCTCTCTGAGAGATAAAGGGCTTGGGTGGGCCTGTTCAGCTACAAGCAGTAGACCCAAATGTGTGCCCTCGCATGTTCTGTGTTGTGTTACAGTGCCGTAAACAGCTGCCTGCTTTCCTGAAAGACACAGTGCATCTCCACTGGTTTTACTGTATTTCTTACACAGGCAAGACAGACAGGTAACGAAATAATGCCCTGGGAAAAAATTGAGCCATCCTGTTGGGAATTTAGCACAGGGCCCTGTCAGAGACCCAGGTACTGGCTAAGCAGAGAGGCTGTTTTGCCAAGGCAGTGTTGATGTGACTCTGGGAAGATAAAACCAGGGGCAATTTTGCCTCCTGGCACTTGCCAGCAGGACAGCAGCATAGCTGTCTTTCTGAAACAAACTTTAGTTTCTGATGAACCTGTGTTTACCTCTTCAAATATTCCCTGGGTTCAGTGTTTCTTTGCCTTTTAGCTCTATGTTTCATTAAAATTAACCAAGCCACCTTAAACTTAGCTCTGTAAAACCTTAAGGAGCCCTAAATGATCTGTGAGTCAATTTTTGATGGAATTTAGAAACTTGGGGTTTAACAGCAGATGAATATAAAA
The DNA here is from genome assembly GCF_041296385.1 of Aphelocoma coerulescens. Lineage (NCBI taxonomy): Eukaryota > Metazoa > Chordata > Aves > Passeriformes > Corvidae > Aphelocoma > Aphelocoma coerulescens. The sequence goes on along the minus strand of NC_091015.1, from coordinate 95,312,356 downwards.
ATAACCAGTCTTTTAATGTACGTAAGAAGATGTCTAAAAAGGCAAAATAGATCTTTTCCCAAATTTTACCTTACAATTTAAAAAAAAAAATTATTCTACCTTACTTTAAAATGAAAAATTTTGACAAATGTTTTGAAAGCCTAAAATGAAATTGTTTTTATTGTATAGAAATGCTTGCTGCTGAGTTTTTTAATCAAAGAAAATCCATTATAGTGGCAAAACCTTTTAGGGTACAATCTGAGGGGGTAAAGCATGTTGGGCAATAGGAGTTTGTTTTGTAGATAAAAATACACTGTTCATTTCAGCATATCAATATATCAATTCATTGGAGGCAGTTAAGAAACACTGGCTTGGGGTGAGGGAAGGATAGGAAAGTGTTCTTTTCCTCTCCAACAAGGTATTTTCTCCTCTTTAATGAAGGATTAGAGGAACAGAACTGAAAAAAAACCTTCTAGCTTTAAAGTATTAATGGGCAAAAGAGAGTAAGTTTGGTTTCTTCACGAAGAAAGAAAGCTACCTCAATTTTAAACATGGAGCGTCGTTGGATAACAAAATAGTCTCACTGGAGTCTGCTAAATATCATGAGTAAAAAAAAATTAGTAACTTAAGAAATGTTATACATCTTTCCAGCTTCAACCATTAAAAAATATAGAGTTTGGGAATTTGAGTAAATTATTTTAGGACATGCTCTGGCTGAGATAAATGTCTGTCTATGCGATACAAACTGCTGATTAATAAAACGAGTGATGAGCTTAGTTAAAGGACTGCAATAGCAAGTTTGAATACTTGGCAGTTAATGAAAATAGTGTGCTTTAAGACAAATATAAATACAATGTTAAACGCTAACCGAGTTAAAACACCAAGATGCCTAATTTCAGGTTCTCTGCTTGCAAATTGTAAACAAAGATTAAAATTGGATATGAGAATGAGCCATTCTGATTACATGGGATATCTGAGGCCTTAGTGAATTCCTTTGGTGCTTCTTGAGCATTTACAGGTAAATAAGCAACTAGCAGTTCCAGCCAGCAGTGCTGCAGCTCTGGTCACACAAGGCGTCACGGCACACGCATGGTGTGGAGGAAGTGCTGACTTTGGTCAGCTCGTGCTTGTGGTGCTTGAGAGGGTCTCAGGGTAATGTAGCCTTTGGGGATTTCAGAAAGAAGTATTTTGTTTGCTGACCATGTGAAACAGTGGAGGGGTCACTGGGAAGCTGGAGTGTCTGATGACTTCATAAGAAAGGAAATGTTAGTATTATTCCTCCTGGAACGCCTCAGTGTTATTTTTTAATAATTGTAAAATACAACTCTGCAATGATAAAACCTAGTAGTGGTTATGCAAGAGGAATTTAAAGATCCAGTCTTGTTAAACATAGAAAAGTCTCATGTCATATCGCCAAGCCTTGGGCCTAAAGAAATGCCAGCTCTATTCAAGTTTTAGTAAAAGTTTTACTTTTTCCCCATAGGAAATGTATCTTGTTCCCCACAGGAAAAGGATGCATGTGTGAATGAAAGAGTGAGTACAGGAGCTTTCTGGTCAGAAAGCTGGAATTATATCTGTGGCTGAAAAAATGGATATTGTCTTTTCTCATAGGCAAAGTTTTATTCTGTTGCTGGAGCCTGAGATACAATTTTCTTGTTGCTTCTCAGTCTCTTCCTTATTTTTTTCATGCAGTTGCCACTGCTTTTTTTAACAAGCAGTTCACAGCATTGCTTTATGCACTGCTCTGCATTTGTTTCATACTCTTGGCTCAGCAAAGAAAGGTAAAAACAGTAAAACAGTGAAAAATAGCTGTAATAAACCTTTCTTACTTTTTTGTGGTAGGTTCTTTTTTTCTGTCTTCTTATGGTGATGAAGCATTTTCTTTATTTTACTCAGAAAAGTGCAATAATTTCATTTTTTAAAAAAAATATTTTTAAAAGATCTGTTGGGTAATGGTACTAATTTCACCACAGCAGGAAGCAGTATACACCTCTAACTCTGCTGCCAGTCAGGCACTGAATACTGCTTTTAAAGCTGATGGCTGCAGCAGTGTAATGCAGCTGCTCCCCAGAAGACAGAGAACAGTGGGAAATAACAGGTCTGCAATACTAGCACAAAACTAGAATTGTGTGTAGGCAAATGAGATAGTCATTTAATGGGAGAAGCAATCTGGAAGGTAAAGCTGGAGTGTTAGGCTTATTGAAATCATTTCAGATTTGTTACGGGTTGGGGTTTTTTTTTAACATTGGGTAATCTTTGCTTTAGAAAACGATCTAATCTTGTGGGTTACTTGTGAGTTACTTGTGGGTCTTGTGGGTAATTTTTTTCTGAGCACACGTAGGTTGAGAAATTGGCACATAATTTAGTAGTAAAAGACTTGGAAGAGAAATAGCTTTGAACCTTTAGGTTACATTTCAAAGGCTATCCTGCACTGAACAACCTCCACAGTGGCAGCATCTGTGCTAATACGGTTGTGTGACCAAAGAAACCTGGTGATAGACATTCCAAAATACTTGTAATTAAAGAGATGCATGCCTCTTTGGGGTTCAGTGCTATGATCCTTTATCACAGGTGTGCACGTGGAAATGGCCCACTTTGAGCTTAGTTTTACAGTGAAGAATGTTAGATGCTGACCTGTTGATAGTGAACAGCACACAGGTCTGTAAAAATTGGCAGAGATCAAGTTTTAGTAATGTAGCCAACCAGCTGGTGAGCACCTGGATGAAAAGCACCAACTGGTTGTGCTGTTGAGTCAGTAGCTCCTTAAGCTGCTGGTGTGATGAGTGAGACAGTGCACATGTCTTGTGCTTGGAGAAAGCATGACCCTTCAAGGGGAAGCTGACAAAGAGCTCTTAAGTCCTTGAGCTGAGAGCAGCATTGTCTGTGAGCTTGGATAGGAGGCTGACAGGAAAGGAGCTCCCTGATCAGTACATCCCAAACATTCCCCTTTTCATCATGTGCCTCATTGTCCTCTAAGTATCACCCATCTGCCCCTCACCACAGAGCCCAAAATTTCAGCAGACCTCTGAGAGTGCTCCCACTTTCCATGCTTAGGGAGGGCAGGAAAAGGCAGGAGCGGGAAGGACATGCTCTGGGTGACACCCAGTGGCACTGCAAGACCACTTGATCTGTCTCCCTTTTCCTACATTTTTGTGTGCAAGGGTCATGCACACCTACAAACACAAGATCACCCCTTGTCTATGGGGGGACAGTGGTTGCAGGCCAGAAGGGACAGCTGAAAGTTTTTATAACGTTGTTTACTTAACAGGATAAATATGTTTGTCTACGAAAAATGGAAGCCAGAAAATTACACCAAACCGAGACCAAATCTTTGTCCAAAAGATTGCTAAAAACATCAGACAGCTACCTTACTGCCAATTGAAGTCCATCTTTGTGTTGCTGGTATAAACTAAGAACTAGTTGGTAACTTAGGTTATAATTTCTGGTTGTGTACAAATATTTTGGAAAAAGCATGCAATAATTACATGTAGGTCACTGCAATGCCACAGGATATTAGGCTTAAGTATCTTGTATGAGTCAATGAAGCTTTCAACTGTAAAAATAGGGCAAATTTCTCACATCCCCCCTCTATACAGCCCAGGCAAGCTTCCAATAAGCAGTTTGATGTACCCAAATTATTTACTCTTTTCTAGCAAATTAAATTCACAAATGGGTATGAATTAATGTCATTCTTTTTCCAGATTTAGTTACCCTTCAGGGGAACTTGTGTAAACAGACTTCTTAGTTTTTGTTGTTCTAATTACATGTTATGATGCACATATTTTTTATTTTTCTTCCCATAAAACTTTTATATTGGCTCTTTTGAAGATGAGGATGTTGATTTTCTAAAGAGAAGCTGTATAAAAATATGAACTTCTGTATAATGCAGGCATTGTGTACTCAGTCAGATTTTGCAATGTGTGACAGCAAATCTTGTACTTGATCCTTCAGTGGAACAATCTTTAGCAAGAAGACATTTTGAAAATAAATACTGACATCTGAGTGAGTCAACAGGGCATTACTTTCTCTAAACAGGCCAAATCTATAGCTGGATATAATCTGGTCATTTCCTTAGGTCCAAGTCCAGGCACTCCCTTTGGCCCAACTTTAAAACATGAGTTTTTGTGAGTATCTGCCATGACACATCATGTTGTTTCTCTCAAATCTTTCTTTGAAGCAAGGCTCTTACACTAAGTAAATAAATCATACATAAATTGCTCTGCAGCATGTTTAACTCAGATGGTTTTTTTGAAGGCAGTTGCAATTGTGTTTGGAAAAAATAGGGAAAGAGCAGGCCTCTGCTGCAGGGCTGTGATCTAACTGCATAAAAGCAGGCCTTTGGGTGCCCCTCTCTCGTTTGGAGAAATAACACTTCTCTGAACTAAACGACCTAAATTTGATGGGCAGTGTAGGAAGGATGTTGCATTACTTGCCATCTTATCTCCTCTCTCATGTAAACATGTTGTCCTGTTACTCCTGAAGAAACCAGAGTGGGGGGTGAGTTCACATCATTCTGAAAGTCGCATTTTCTCATTGCTGAAGAAGAGAGTGAAGAATATCTGAGGACAAATGAGTCTTCTGCACTAAGCTAAAGAGCGTCAGCCCTCGGTGCTGTTAGTGCTGGTCACCCGGTGGGTCTGCAGGCTCTCCAGCTGGAGCCCTGCACGTGGCCTGCTGAGGACTGGGATCAGCACAGAGGCAAAGCTGCTGTTTCTCCTTCCTCACGCCTCTTACAGCAAGAAGCTTTGTGGTAGAAAGAAATGAATCTCTTTGTTCTTGCTTTTGGAAGGTGCCAAAACAGTAGTTACAGTCCCAACATGAATTACTGGAAATATGAAGGGGCACCTCATGCTCAAACCCAAGACTGTGTTATTTGTTGGGATTTTTTTGTTTCTACTGACACAAACCTGGCCCAGCTCCCAGGAGCGTTTTGGCTCCCTACCCGGAAGTGATGCTGCGGTGTGGGAGCGTGCTGGGAGGAGGGCTGCGTGGTCAGGACCAGCGGGGGAACACACTGTCCAGCTGACGCTGGTCTGGCTCACAGGGCAGGATGGAACCGACCTGACCCAAGCTTGCTTTGCTTCACATGTGCTGGTACCCCCACTGGGTCTCCAGCCACACAGAAATGCTTGCAGTTGTTTTAAAAAGCTGTTGCACAGTAATAATACTGAACAGCCTATAGTATTTGCTGTATTAACTGCATTATCGTGTTCACTCTACATTTTGGTGTGTGCATCTTAATTACGTGTGCCCTTGCACATTTTGTTGCACAATGTTACTCTTGCTATATTTTATTAATGGCAGAGTAAGAATATAACTTAGCTGTTCTATGCTTTGATCAGGAATTGACAGAGCTGAGGAGCAATCAGGCTGAGAATGCAGTGAAAAATGGGAAAGCATAACATGAGAGGAATTCTAATTCTCTCTGTGCCTAGTGCGGCAGGCAGGAATGGGCTTGGGTGTAAACATAAGTGCAGTAGGGAATTAAAAAGAACCCAGAACTATATTGAGTAACTGTAATTATACCAAAAACGAATGGTTGAGATGAATCAGAGATGTCATAACTTTAGGCCGATAGCCTTTAAGGAGTCATTCAACAAAGTAGGAATAGCTGCACTGAATCTGTGTGACATCTGTGCTGTCTGGACTCGAGGTGTGAGTTCAGGTCAATTTTAGACATTTTGGATAGAAGCCTTTTTGGACCTCTGCTACCCAGTGGGGCCGGTGAAAGAAAGCACCAAGTCATAATTAAGAGCCTCTGCTGTGTATCCTGTGTGAACTTGTGGCACCAGGTTGTTGCCAGCAGCTGGTAGGTGAGCTGACCACCTGAGGTCCTTCCTGAGGTGAGCTATGCTGGCACCTGTGGCTGAGCTGCTGGTGATCCCTGGTGGATGCTGTGGATATATGGAGTGCAGGACTGGGAAGACACCCAAGCATCAAGATGCTTGCTGGCATCTACTTCTGGGGGTGGAAGGCAAAGCCAGTGTTTAGTTTGTTCCTTTCCAACCCATAAGCACAGTCATTGCTTAAGTATGAGGAGTGATGCTGTTCATTCACAGCAGGTAAAAGGCTTCTTTGGACTTGTTTTAATTTCCTGGACAGTGACCTGTGCCCACAATTAAAGTGGAAATCTGTTTGAAATGTCCATCTTCACTTAGGTGGTGTTTGTGTGTGGATGCATGGGGAAGAAGGAACTTGGAAGTTGGTTCATTGTCTTGGTAGTGGAATGTTCTTGCATTGTGCCAGAGCTTGCAGATACAGTTTTGTTCCATTTCCTAACAGGGGGAGATGTTAGTTGGAATTTAATAGCATTTTTGTATTGGAGGAATACCGCTGAGTTAATTAAATCATTGTGGGATGAGTTTCAATTCTCTTTGCTCTTGATTTATAGTCTCCTATTGCTATCAAATTCTTATTATATTATTCTTCCTCCTAACAGGAGTGCAGTACTAAAAAGTGATTTTGTTTAATTAATGTAAGTACCTTCAATCTTTGCTGCAGCCTGGCTATAATCTGAACATCATTTACAAAATTTACATAAGAGTGAGTTTAGTCTGGACTTGCTAAAGCACAAGCATTCAATGGTTCATAGAAGCTATATTTTGTGTTTCTCCATTGGCATTAGGATTGCTTGTTCTCTCCAGCGGTAGACCCTGCTGCTGCTGGGGTTACTGGAGCTGGTTTTGCCTGCTGCATTTCAGGAAGCAACAGAATTGGAAATACTATTGTGCTTCATGCCTGGAGTGTTTGGGTTTTTCTGGTGTTGCTGAGGGAGAAATGAATAGCACTCAGAAACAAAATGGATTGACTATCAGCTGGAAGTCGGGATCCAAGATCCCATGTTGAGCATGGGATGTTTCTGGGGAACGTGAATAAAGCAACTTTGTCACAGCAGACTTACTTCCAGTGAGATTTCATTAACAGTAAAGAAAACACTGATCTGTAAGTTTTTATGGGAGCAGGGGATGAAAGTGGGAGAGACCTTTAAAAGCTGCTTCTGTGTCTTACCAAACAGGTGCCACTTTGTAGCACCCAAGTCTTTTCAGCCACCCCTTTCATCTGCCTAGATCTCTCCTCTGGCCAGAGTGAGGAACTGCTCTGTTTTTTGGGGTTATTTAGAGATGGACTATGAGGACACTGCTTCACCCTGCACACACACAAAGTTTACGGTGTGCACTGTCCATCCAGACATTTCATAGGAGCATTATCTCCTGCTCAGTGCCACATGCCTGCCAGATGTCCTGCGCTGCTGCAGGAGGCATTGGGCTCGCTGGATCGCACTCAGGAGCTGCAGAGGAAGCAGCTCTGATTGCTGGGACTGATGTCTGTGCCCGACAGTCACTGGGGAAGGCTGGCTGCCTCACCGTGTGCTGACCGTGCTCGTGTTCCTCCTCTCACCTTTTATGTTCACCTTTAAAAATCATATTTCCCTACCATCCTTGCCAGAATAGGTGGTAAGAATAGGAAAAAGCCATTCATAAGGAACAAACATTGCTTAAAAAAAACTGCAGAGAAAAAAAGAGGTGCAAAACATTAATGAAAAGAGTATTCTAAGCTAAATAACAGTGTCTGCATAGTAAAACACCTGGATTTAATTTTACAGACAAGTTGCCCTCAGGCTGCGATGAGTCATTTGTGAGCATGTCCTCATCTTCAAACTTTAAGAGCAGCTAATTACTCTGAAGTAACTTGCTTGTCACATTGTTGCCAGTTACACTTATTTTTCCTTTTGGTTACTAAAACCCACTGAAAGCAAGACAGCCACAGTGTTTCTAGAGCTTGTAAGTAGCTTTACAGATGTTTTCAGCAATTCCCATCCACCAAGTACTCGGTTCTGTTGAACAATCTGTAGATGGGATCTTTGATAAGCATCAGGTATCAAGTTCACAGTTTTAGCATTGAAAAATGCCTGTTGTGCTTCAGTTTATGGATGCTTTTTACTAAGTTGTCACAAACTCCAGAGTAGTGTTACGTTAAACGCTTGAAGTATATACACACACACACACATACATATATGTGATTGTGTATAGGAGAAAATCAAAAGATTGCTTGCAGTACTGTCACATACCTTATAATGGATTTATGGGACAGCTTGAAAAGAAATAGACAGTAAATATATAAGGATCATCCTCCTCTTCATGAGGCAAAGAAAAGAAAGCTAATGTCATGGGAATAACATCATCTAGTCATGCAGGTAAAACCTTGTGTTTGATATTCTCCATGTGTTTTTCTGTGTTATGTGCCTGTTTGTTCTATATATTTTTTTCCATGGCTGACCTTTTGTCCTGGGGTGACGTTATGAAGCTGCTTCATTCCTTAACCATCCGCTCAATGCCCAAGGATGCTGTGCCTTTGTGCCGGTTTGGGCAAATTTGGAAATATATCTTCTGAGAGAAGGCAGGTTACAACCAGCCCTCCCCCACGAGGTTCGGGAAAAAATAAATTTTCCTTGAAGGAAAGTGAAAGAGATAAAAACTATTTATTTAACAAACACACAGAAAAAGAATAATAATGCTAAATAAGAAAACCTCTTGCTCTGCTGAGAAAAACCTGGGAAAATTTCGGAGTCCTTCCATAGGTAGCCTCTCTCCTCCTCCTTAGAGCTGGGACAGGGTGAGCCCTCCTCCAGGGCCTCCACCTGATGTGTTCTGATGTTGAAACAGTCCAGCAGAGAAAAAGGGAAAAAAATCAAAGTCCCAGGAAAACAAAAGTTCAACTCTCTGTCTCTCTCTGGAAAAAAAGTAGCCGAAAGCTGGCTGGAAAGCATGCAGTGCTTCCTCCCACTCCTCTCTCTCGCCAGAGCAGAACGCAGAGAGGTTTTATCTGTGTCCTTGAAAAGAAACTGCAGACTGCTTTGAGAGTTTCCTCAGTTTTTTCTCCCCTCCCCTCAGGCTCAGTTTAAAGGCATAGAAAGGCACAAAGTTAGTTTCTGGGCATAGAACAGCGATATGGGATACATCATAAAGTCACCCCAAGACAGCCTTTAAGAGGGACCCGGGGGCGGGGCCGGAGCCAGGGACTGGAGGGGGCGGTTGAACGGCTCAGCCCAAGGGCTCCAGGGTCTGGGCAGGGCTCGGGAGGGAGCGCCGGGAGCGCTGTGCTGCTTTTTGGGTTTCCTTTGTGTTCCAGAGAGCTGGGAAAAGGTTCTGTTGGTCTTTTTTCTTGTTCTTTTTTCCCTTTCCTTCCCCTTGCCCCACTGCCTCCCTTCCCTCCTCACCGCTCCGGGGAGCCCGCAGGGTGGCCCCGGCTGGTGTGAGCCCGGGGGTCTGTTCCCTCTCTAGGCATTTGTTGTATTTTGAGTTTTGTTTTTTTTTTTTTATCCTGTTCTACCCTGTTTTGTTTGTATGTTAATAAACAGCTTGGTTTCTTTTTCCCACTTTCACTCCTTGTGACCCATTTGTCTCATTGACGGAGGAAAAGGGGAGGAACACTCATTCCAGGGTGTTTCCTCCTGAAGTTTTGTCTCAAAAACTGAGACACGTTTGAACTTTTTTCTTTAACAAACTAGCTTGTTAAAGCTTTGTAAAGCTCATCCAAGTGAGGCTGAACCCTGCCTCTTGTGTTACAGCTTTGTCAAATGAGCATCCTCTAAAAGGCAGACTCAAATAATGTTTTGCTGAAAAATTGCTACGCTTGAACTAATGTCATTCCATTTCTAGCATTTAAAAGGTCCTAAGTGTATTTAAGAACACTTATTTCTTTTGTTATCTTTATGAGCGGTGCTGAGACTGGGTTTTACTCCTGAACATGGATCCAGTCAGTGCTTTAGGTGAAAGTTTTGGTTTTGCTTTTTGTTTTTCTTTGAGCATACTTACCCACCATGATTTGCATCCTAGTGTATTGGGGCCTTTGGTTGTTTTTTTGGTGTTGGGTTGCTGGGTTTGTTTTTGTTTTGCCTGCACAGTTGGAAAAGGTAATCTTAATCCTGGGTCTTTCATCTTCTGCAGACAGAGGCTGTCATTCCAAGGGAAGTGAAGTGCTTATCAGCTGTGAGCCCACGAGAGCACCACATTCAGTCACAGGGATAAAGATTGTCTATTTCTAACCATTTGTACAATGTAACACATTTTTTAGTATTTTCTAGGATATTAATAAGAAGGGGAAAATCAGGAGGCTCCCAGCTATATTTGAGCAAATGTACCTTCAGTGTAATTTCCCTTTGCTCCCAGTGAACATTCAGTTCTATGTTACACTGCATGCAAGTTACAAATGAGCATTTGCTTGCAGCCTAATTAAGCATAGCTTAGAGCAATACTTAATTGCAGCACTTCAAGTAATACAGAGGAACTTCAAGCCAATCTGGCTAACAAGAAATTAACTTCGTGCTCTGCCCAAGGTTGTGCTAGCTGCTGTGTCTAAGGTTTCATTGTGTCTTGCCCTCTGTGTCCATGGAATAGCACTTGGATGATCTTCAGAGGTTACAGAAAAACCTTTTAGGATTTCAGTTATTTGCAGGAAATCCTGTAAGAAGTGAGACAGAGCATGATGGAGTCTTTCAGTGAGAGAAATTGCCTGTGCAGCAGGTGCTGGCTTTGGGTGTCTCCAGCAGTTCATCCATCGATGTCCAAATGGCTTTGAGGTGAAAGACTGCTTCGACAGCACAGAATCATTAAAATGAAAGAGCTGAATGAACTTTATAGGAAGCTTTCTATATGTTACCTTTATCCCTCAAATAAATAAATAATCTAGTAGCTCTGAAGATGGTGAAATAACTTTTACAGCACTGTAAACATGGTCACATCAACTTCTCTACTTTGCCTGTTTCCCAAGCCTTGCAACATGCAGCTGTAAAGCTGTGGTGTTTGTCTATCAAAATCCTCAAGGATGATGTGCATGCAAAGGGCTTATTTCATCCCCACGCCAGGGGCCTGGAAGTACTAATAGCTCTCCATTCAAATATTAGCCATTAAGAAAGGGGAGACCCTAATAAAATTTCCAGTGAAAATAATATAAAAAATGTGTACAGTCTCAGACATGATTCATAATGACTGCATTTTTGAGTTTGGAGCAGTCTCTGCTTTCTGCATAATTGAGTTCATCTCTACCACAGCTGTGTCTTTTCTGAACATATTAGGTGCAACTTAGTGGCAATATCTAGGTATGAGGACTGATGGATTGTAGGGAAATTAGTTAAATATCTTCATTTTTTAATTTTAAAATATGTAAATGTAGAGAAGTAGAAAGTAATTTTTTCCTCCTAAATTATGTCACAATATTTATATAAAATTTTAAACCAGTAAGGTCTCACTGAGTGCAAGAAATACATTAGAAATGTTGGAAGAGAAGGTATTTAAAGTCTGATTGGATAGTAGCTCAGATTGCTTGGCTTAGACTTGCAGTCAATGCACAACTCTGACGCTGGTTTGGAAGGACTTCTTCCATGATTTTTTGTACAAACCCAATTGTGTTGGTGCAAAACTTTTGCAAGGCAAGTTTTCTTACAGTCACTTAACAGATCTTTTGAATGGTTGTTGAAGAGTATTTCTTTGTGCTTGGCAATTCTGCTTTTTCACTACAACCATAATAAAGTATTTTTGGAGGACATATTTGATTTTGCATAACATGGTTACAAATTAGGTTTGTATGCTGTAGCTGAGCTACCAGTATCTGGAATTAAATACCTGTATTGATTATCGATTCCATATTGAATTATAAAGGGTATTCATTACTGTCAGACAAACTTGTAGGTCTTTATTACAACAAAGAAGTAGTAGGAATGGCCATGCTTTTCATATTATTTGCTGTGCATGTTTTTTGCTGCTGGAAAGTGGCATGTAGACTAATGAACATATCCAGCATAGTTGTTTTCCTACCTACAGGGAGCCCTTTTTTGAATCTCAGCTTGGGAGAAGTGGAGATAAAAAACTTTAACTTCAAAGGAAGATACTGGGATTTCTTGGTGACGGTAATCTTCACATTTTTGTGTCCAACTTCATATCATGAGTGGTCAAATCAGCAGTTGGCTCAAACTCAGTACAGAAGTCTTCTAAAAGCTCTGTCAGGGAGTTGTGTTTAATCACCCTTAGGTTGTCAGATCCCTGCTGTCAGATGCAGACATGGTAGTCCCAGCCTTTTACTGTCCTTCTATTCACAGACCTCTTCAGGTAGCTGCTTGCTTCCTGTCAAAAACAACTTAACAGCAAGTGCTATTTTGGGAAGTTGTTGCATTCCGTATTTTGCTTGATGAGCCTTATGGTTTGACCAAGGGACCTTCATGTGTGCCCTGTTCCTCTTCACCTCGTATTTGGGTTGCTTGTCTCCAGTTAATGGTGAGATAGGGAAGAACCTGTCAAGTGCTTTCATGCTGTCCTAGGGTAGCAAAACTATAAAAGATGATAAATTGCACAAAGCGCCTCTTCCTCCTTCTGTTGAGTGCAGTGGGAACCTGAATGACAGTGAAGAGATGTGCTTTGACTGAGGTGGCTAGTGACAGCTGAGGTGACTGCCACCTCTGTGTAGTTCAGGTGGAATGCAAACCAGGTAGTGATCTGTGATCATGAAGATCCCTTCCTTCCCCTAAGTTACCGAGCTGTTTTATTGGGACCGAATCGGGCCTTGTTTCTAAGTGGGAATTTTTTGTTGACTGTGTGCCTGAACGGCCAATGTCTTCTTCAGTTCTCAGTGCTCAGACATTTGAGGTAGCCTTTTCAGTAGAGGACTATAGATTTAGGATGGGAATACAGACTCTCATAGACAGATAGTTTTAGCCATTGGCACTTGATACACAGTAGTGATGCCAATTCTTGAGAAAAAAAAAAAATAGTAACAAATGGGAATCTGGGCTGGGGGAACATCTCTTCTTCAAGAGCCAGTAAGACCACAGGGGAGGGCAATAGCAGGAGTTTCTAAGAAAGAGGGTTGTGGAACTGGACTGCCATTTCAGAAAGTAACTTACCTCTGATTTTCTTTCTGATTTTGTACTAGGGAAAGCTACCCTTAGCTCTTGTTTTGTGTAGAAAACCAAATGCAACAAACTTGAGTTGGTTTGTGAAGAAGGAAGGAGGATCCTTTCCCAACTGATCATCTTTGTAATGGACAATCAAAGCCATTAAGATCTGTTTCTGATGTTTTAGCTAACTAAAAAAGCTGAATTTGTCATCTCAAGATGCTTCCCATGTTGAACCCCAGAATGAGGCTACCTGGTAATTTGCCTAATCCAGTTTGTACACATGGAAAATAATGATCTCTGCAGAGAGGATTAAAACATTTGGTCTAATGAGGCACTGTCTGTGGAAGGGAAGTGTGCTATATCATGCTCAAAGAGGATGTACCTTTTCACTTATTCTTTAAACAGGGTTTTCATGGCATAGCTGAAGAAAGTTCATGCACCAGCTATTTTGTTACACTTTGAAAAGTGAAATTCATAGGGTGCACAGGTTGCCAAAGCCTCAGTTAATGTGAGCCAAGCAAACTTGGGTTGTTTTGTGTACAGATGGGTTCACCGAAAGAAGAACTTGCAGAACTCTGGAAACAAATTCACAAACCCACTTATTTCTTACAAGTTACACTTTGGGTCTGATCACTATCTGTTATGTTGAAGAGTGTATAAGCAACAGTTGAACCAAAAATAGTTTCAGTACTGAAGATTTTTTTGTTAATCCTCTGCAAGTAGCCAAAATGTTTTACTTTTACCATGTATAATCTCGTGCAGGAAGATGGGGGGATTGTGGAAGAAGCAAGTGTTGTGACACTCTTCTCCGCTGTAGAAAAGGCAAGATAGATTTTTCTCTAGTAAGAAACCATCAGTCACCATCCAAAGCCACCAACCTTCTGAAGCTTGAAAAGGCAATAAAGTTTTTCTTATGTGTAGAATTGTCTCTACATGAATGGAGAGTGGTAACTAGTGAGATTTGCTGAAGTTGGCAGATTTGGTTTGACACAGTTAGAAATGAAGTAATAATTAATAGCTAATATTAATCATTATTGCCGGTTATTAGTGCAATATGTTTTTAAAGGACACTTCAAAATAAATTCGTTTTCTCATGTACAACCATGTATTTAGCCTATGAAATTCAACATGGCAATTGAATGGAAGAATTAGATTTTGAAATTTGAAATGTATAGGAGATATTTAAGTGCTTCTAGTTGACATAAATACAAGCCTGCAATAAGCATAGAGACTAAGGGAAGCAGTTCTTAGTATTCAGATTCATATCAAACCCAAGCTACTGTTTGGGGCAGGAAGGGAAGGGAGAAACACTGTTTGCATTCAAATGTATTTATTCAAGTTTTGTCTAGAAGGGACTATTAAATTATCATGTTGCTCAGGACCCTAAGATCTTGAGAAGTTTACATGTCCTCTGTTACATGTTGATCTAAATTGTATTTTTGCCCTTTAAGCCTAGCTTTTTTAAACTTGTACTTAGGTAGCTGGGTCTGTGAGCCAAGTGCACAACATTTAAAAAAATGTTTTATTTTTAAAGGGAATGGAATTTTGCACTCATGGAAATAGAAACTTCAGAATAAGAAAGATGTCCAAAGGTTGATCTACCTTCTGCCAGTCAATCTGGGGGGAAAAATGAGCTTGGGAATAGGCATTTTCCTTTAATAAACCTGACACCAGTGCCTTTATATTCTCTTTCATTTTCTCTGTGGTTCAGTTCAAGAAGGTTTCAATGACCCAGATTTTTCTCAGCATAATCCTAAAGAAGATCCATGATATAGATACAGAGCCATCAAAATCCTTTGAGAAAAAAATTATCATTCATGCCAGGACAGAGATAAAGTTACGGGTATCTCTGCATGGTGGATTTCTTTAACCTCGTGACAATAATTTAGGGAGGGGAGAAAGGGGCAGAAGGAAGCATGCTTGTAGGTAATGACTTTTATCTATAGCACATAAAAATATAGAGTCAGCTCCCTTGTCATTGCCTTTCTGAGTCTTGGAAATGGTTGGTTTCTCTATGATCAGCTACAGTAGAAAGGCCAGTGTTAAAAGATTTCCCACTTAATATCATGCAGAATTGGTTTCTAGGGAGTGTCTCTTCTCTTAAAAGATTCGCCCAATGTTTGGTCTTTTCCTCTGAGGATTTTTTTCATACCCATTTGCCTACACTAAACAAAGAAACTAGGCATGTGAGCTATTTGAATATAATTGTCTTTTTGATGCAGGTAATTATTTTAAATGATTAATGGGATCCTCATGAAAATTGTTGCATAAACTTTTCAATTAGAGAGAAGGCTCTTTGATTGCATTTGTGTAAAATATTTAATTGGGTGGACAGCACAGAATACATACGTTAGGAAATTATCTCAGATTACCTGCTTTTAGGGGGATTCCTATAGGGAGGAGAAAGCTTTGCTTCCAATCAACTTCAAAGATAAGATAGCTTAATTGGAAGCTGACTGTGCCTTGACAGCTTCAGAGCAGCAGTGACTTCCATGTAAAATAATCTCAAGCAGATGCTGAATGAAGAAGTATCATTTTCTTTCGTGCAGGCTTTGGCATCAGATCTCTAGCATTATGTTATCTAGTTCTATATGAGGAAGCATTTTCTTATCGTGACATTGATTTTGGCACACTACTTCACTCAGTGCTATGGTTTAGTTGAGGTGGTGTTAGGGCATGGGTTGGACTCGGTGATCTTGAAAGTCTCTTCCAACCTGGTGATTCTGTGTAATTCTTTGGGATTTATACCTCCGCTGTTAAGTTCATCAGCCTTTGACAAACAGACTGTAACAGTAACTTAAAAGGAATTTTTGAACCACTTTGGCTTGGCTTGGTAAAATAGTGATGAAGAATCCTATGAAATCCATTTAGGGTTCCTGAAGTATGATCAAACTAGAACTTTTTTATGCTTTTAGTTAATGTCATGGTGGTTACATAACTTTTCACTATCTGTATAAGAGATTAGAGGCGAGAGAACTGGGCTGCAAGAAAGCTCATGGAGTTTAACAAGGGCAAGTGTAAAGTCCTGCACCTTTGGAGGAACAACCTCAGGCACCACTACATGTTGGGAGTCACCCAGCTGGGAAACAGCTTGGCAGAGAAAGACCTGGGGATCCTGGTGCACTCCAAGTTGAATGTGAACCAACAATATGCCCTTGCTGCCAAGAAGGCTGATGATAGCCTGGGCTGCCAAAGGCAAAGCATCACCCGTGGGTTAAGGGAGGTTTATTCAGCACTGGTGAGGCCACCTGTGGAGTACTGGATCCAGTTCTGGGCTCCCCAGTACAAGAGAGACAGGGACATACTGGAGAATATCCAAAAAAGGCCTAGAGAGGTGATTAAGGGACTGGAGCATCTGTGCTGTGAGGAAAGGCAGACAGAGCTAGGACTGTTCAGCCTGGAGAAGAGAAAGCTTGGGAGCATTTTCTGAATGTGTATAATTACCTTGAAGGAAGGTGCCAAGAGGAGAGACCCAGGCTCTTTCCAGTGGTGCCCGGTGGTAGGACCAGAGGTAATGGGCACAAATGGCAATACAGGATGTTCCCTCAGAGTATGAGGCAACACTTTCAACTGTGAGGGTGACTGCCTGCTCTCAGTCACAGCCCAGGAGGTTGAGAATCTCTGTTCTTGGAGATATTCCAAGGTACCTGGATGCTGTCCCGGAAAAAGGGCTCTAGGTGACCCTGCTTGAGTTACAGGGTGGATCAGATGACCTCCAGATATCCCTTCCATCCCTCAACCTCATATGAGTCTTTTCTTGTTCTTAAACTTTTATAATGGAAAGGAAAAACCTAAACCCATGAACGGTTAAAGGTGTGTTGATCTTGAAACATTTGTGTGTTGATCTTGAAACATTTCTTGAAACAGTGCTATGTCAGGGTAAAGCTCCCTGTTAATTCATTTATAACTACGAGTTTCTAAGAGTAATGTTTGTGCTTGCCTGGCATGTGCCAGCATTACCAACACAATCCACTTGAATATCTTGTAAGAATTCTATTAAAATTTACTTTAGGGGAGGGATTTCTATGTTGAATGTTTGGATCTTATTTGATTATGACCAGTACTGAAATTGAGCAATGGCAATCAAAGTACACCTAAATATCTGTTTTATGTCATATATCAGTAAAAATAGAAGAGCCAGTCGTCTGATTTATAAATTATGAGAACCTGGACTAGAGCATTTAGAAGATGATCTGTTCTCATGGGAAGTCCTCAGCCTTGGAGGCACTAAAAATAACATCACTCAAATGCTTATCCAACTAGTCACAAGGGAAGATTGAATGAAAGAATACCAGTTGGCAAAGAAGATGATGGAAAACATTTAAGGGCTGTGAAAAGAGGTTTATATGGTTCCGTGCAGCTTTGCACTGAAATCTGTTTGATAAGTGGCAGCGGAATACTGATAACGATGTACCTGCAAAGGAGACAGACGTGTGTAGTACGACGGAAGGACTGGGTGGGGAGGGGGTCTTGGTGTCAGGGTAAGAGGAGCTGCTCTGGAATAGGTGTTGGTACAAAGCAGTGCTCACATCTCTGCACTGCGACCTGCAGCAGGAGGTGCAGAGAGCTGACATGTTAACCTTCAGGAATGGGCTGAAGAGAGGAGCTGCAAGAGAGGAAGGATGGAGCAGTTTGTGATACTTCAAATCAGGCCACTGAGAACTGGGGAGAACACGAGAGAAGAGAGGAGAGGCTATTACTGTTCATCTGCTATGTGGCCACAGGTCCTTTAAAGCAACTTGTGTGTATGCCTGGTGAATGTCTTTACTCATTGTAGCTTTAGCAATGTAACCTTCTTTTAAAAAGAAGTTGGCATAAATGCTGCAGACTTCAATCCATATAATACAATCTATAATGAGCTAACTACTTCACTTTTGAGCCACTGCTGCTCCAGGAATTAATGCCTGGAAACCTCAGTACATGTAGATGATAGGGAAAAGCTGGAGGACATTGTTGTGAGTAGGATTGTATAGAGGACCATTTAGTTGCCTTTGTTTCTCAGCTTTTGGTAAAAACTGGTTGATTCCTTTCAGTTCATAATAGGCTGAATACTAAGCTGTTTCTATAATGTCATGGATTGCTTGTTCGGCATCTTTTTAATTAGTGACATTTCATTTAGTCCAAATTAAATATGCCAGATGTAGCTGATTTAGTGGCTAACAATGATGAGTGAGGGGAGGGAGAGCTAACATATAGCCGTCTGTTCTCAGGGAAGTTTTTTTTTATTATTTTTTTTATTTCTAGTTCCACAGGAGAAGTTGGAGTGGTAACCATGGCAGCAGGGAATTTGTCCCTGTAAGCTAAGCAAAGGGTTGGGTTGTGTGGGGTTTTTTTGTGTTTGTTTTTTTGTTTGCGGTGCCCCTACTCAGAGGAAGGGGTATGCAAAGTGGTCTCGAGCAAGCCCTGGAGAGGGAACTTGGAAATAGATAAGTTAGAGATGCTTGCTGTGGACTTAAACTCAAGAGTTGATCTTCCTGTAGTGTGCACGGATGGATGGGTGCAGCAGTGAAGCAGAGCAGTGAGAGATGTGAAAAATTTCTTGGTACCTTGGATCTCTACATTAGGTGTTTTGGGGTGGGGTAGATAGACACTGTATGCTAATAAATTCCTTGTATTGTTGGTTTTGGATTTATGCCAATATTTTTCTCACTTTTCCCCCCCTGAAAATGAATAATTCTTAGCAGGTTGGAAGAGAGTGAGATTTGCATGGGGCTAGCTGCATTCAGGAGAGAATATCCAGCTTAATTGTGGTGCCATAATCCTAGATCTTACATCAGCCCTGGAAACTTCTGCTGTATCACACCACTGTTCTCCTCTGATACTTAAATCTACCAAAAATTAAACAGCAGAGCAGTGTCATGGAACAGTTTTCTTCCCATTAAAGAAATCGCTGAAAATGAGAATTTCACATGCCTTGGGGAGAGGATAACATAAGCTCTCTTCTTCCACTGACATAACTTTTCCTGGGTAAAGATCTGCAGGGGGCTAATTCTGGCCACACAATTGATGCTTACACAGTTGCACAGAAATATTCCCCCCCTGCCACCACCCCCCGCCCAATGTGAGCAGCTCTCTTAAAAGCATTTACTATGTGCATGTGACAAACTGACCCATAAAACATCCTGGACGTTGCAGGCAGCAACAATTAGCTGATACTCGCTGCTTGGAATCGCCGCCTTCCAGAGCCGGTAGCTTGGGAGACGGGAAGTTGAGCAATATTGCTGCATACTGTACAGCGCGGGGGCAGCTGACAGCCGGGCATTGAGGATGCTCTGCCACGCTGCTGTAGTTAAGCCTGTCACCCTCTCCTTATAAAGCACCCTGCTGCTGCTGTCAGAGCAGTATGAACTCAGCCCCTTTGGAAAAACTGATTGGGGGTTGCGCCTGATGCTGTCGGAGTGCGGGAAATTTGTATTTCCAAGATGTGCTTGAGCTTTTGGGATTTTCAGCACATGGAAGTTGTTGTGATGTAGATTTCATAGGGTGTTTATACTTTAAATGGTCATCAGTCCTTGAGCATCTGTAGGTTACAGCTGGTTTTCATTAGGAGTCTTTCTCCATGTTTTGCCCTTTTTTTTCCAGTAGCTTCCATTATCTTTTTCACTGCCCTAAGTTGTTCTCATCTTCATATTCTCACTCTTAGGTTGGTTGTAGCCCTTGTGTTTTGTCTCCATGTGATGTACCATACTTGATTCTTCTCTGATCTATGCATGTTGAATTCATAGAGGTTTTTCTTAAAGTTTCTTTTGTTTTGCTTTCCAGCTTCCCCCTCTCTCCTGGCATCTTTGGTGTAACTTCCTGGTCTGGGATGTCATTGCTTCATCAGGATGTGTGTGTGTGTGTGAGGAATAAAGGAACTCTTGTGAAGATAGATAATTGATTTAATTCATTCTAGCCTTCAGGGATGCAGAGAAAATCTTAGGAACTCTGCACTTGCAAGCACTGGGGAACAGATTTACAAGTCCTTAAATCCTTGGCTTTTTCACTCCTTGTGATTACTTTTTTGGGTTGGAGGAACACACAGGAGTGGGAAGAGGGTCTATCTTTGTCTTCCCCTGTATTGCATTCTAAGTTTGTAATTTCTGTCCAGCCCTACATCTTAATGCTTGCTTAGATTCCTCTGCTACCAGAATAGGTAAATTGGATTTCATTTGTTCACGACAAATTTCATAACTACTCGTTCTTAAAATAATGTGTTTGTTTTGTTGTGTCTGGACATTCCAAATATAGTTTATTTGGCATTGTCGCCTATTGTTGGGCTGCTGGTTTTGTTCTATTTTATTTCTGTTACTACATCAACCCAAGGTCCCATTTTATCACATAAGAGACAGTCACCACCCCCAAGGTTTTCCCATGCTTTAAAAATGCATCTATCTTCAAATACTAATCCTCAGTCTCCAAAGACATCTTTGAAAGCAGTCCCTGGTGCCTTTCCTAATAATATGTGGCTGGACTGGTACATGCAAATAAGAGTGCTGGAGCCAGGTCTAGGTGTGCCTGCAGCCCTTAAAGGTGTTCCTGCAGAGGTCTGCTCTGCAACCTCTCTGCTCCTCTCTCCCCAGAAAAGCGTGCAAGGGAAGGGGGATTTTGTGGACTACCCGTGCAGAAGTTCTACTGGAATAATCGTAAATCAAAGTGAGAAGCCAACTGCACGTTGCTAAACCCTGGCCTGAAATGGCCTGGGCCCTAGATGACAAGGGCCTCAGCTGCAGTTGTCACAGTGTCCTAGTGGGAAAGAAGGAGCCATCCAAGTCTTGGGGACCTGCACCATTTTCCTAAATCCTATAAGAAGTTGCTCCCTGGAGCCTTGTTGCACCCTCTGCCAAGGTTCAAATTAATGTGGTTCTTGTGGTTGGAAGCCTGTGCAGCAAGGAAGATGTGGTAATACTTCCTTTTCTACAGAGTAATTTATAATGGCAGAGCAATTTAAAATACTCAGTAACTAGCTTGGTTACTTAAGGATTTAATCAAGAAATTATTTTGGTTTTCCTTTGTATTACCCTTTCTAGGGTTGTTAGTGATTTAAATTGTTTGCAAGAACTTTTGTACTAAACCTTTCTCTTGGAGCAAATTCAGACAATAAATAATGCATTCTGTAAGCACAGCTGAGGAAAATTGCAAACTATCTAGGGATAAATTGCACAATAAAATATATGAAAGATAAAGGTTAATGCCAGCAACATCATTTAATGCCTTTCATTACATAATCAAAGGAGTGTAACAGTGTCTGTAACTGTCTTTTTTAATGTATGTAAAGGATCTTGAAACCAGAAAGGATTTTTGCATAAAAAGCAATTGCTGTTAGGAGGAGCTGTGTAGAGAGAAGGGAGCACGTTTACAGACTTACAGTCAAAACTAACAGAAAACACTGGAACAGTCTGGACTCCCAAATCCAGGACTGAGTGAGCTGGCTGTTGCTGCACTCCCTTCCTGCTGATGTGGACTGTCAAAGCCTATACAAATTACTTCCCAAGCTTTCACTCTTCCAGTTTTCTGCAAATACCCTGAAGCTTCAGCAAAATTCATAAAGGCCTATTATTACTCTTAGAAGGATTGAAAATTAGTCTTTCTCCTTTCTTTTACCTAAAAATGGGAGGCAAATGAGGAATTGAGTGGGAAGATGTGAAAATGTCAAACAGGTCAAATGATCTATCTGAACATCTGAACCTTAAACCAAAGTGGGAAAGAGTTGAAACAGCTTTTGGGAATACTGTCACAAAATTGATGTGTTGTCTGTATGTAGATATGTATCACTTAAAACTGCATTCCGCTATTTATTTTTAAAATACGGAAATTACAGGGTAGCAACTTACAGTTTCCAATCCTTCAGCCTCTAAGTATGTGCACACACATTGGAATAAATCTTTTGTTCATGCAGGCAGTGGTTATGTCTTGAAAATGTGCTCTGCACAGTCTTTCCTTCGGAGTATATTGCACAGTTGTATGTAAATAGCTGAGATTTTTGCAGATGCTTCGATGCAGTTGCTATACAATACTGAACCTATACAGAGAGCAACACTTTTAGATTTAAGAAATACTTCAAGTTTTGAGAAGATACAAGCAGATAATTCAGTGCCTGCATAGCAAATAACCATTTTCACATGCAATTTTGAATTAGAGGAGGAAAAGCTTTGGCTTGTTACTACAATATTTCTATTTTAAACTTTAATAGTACCCCAAATGTGCTCACTGTATATGTTCCTTTAAATGTGCTTAGTATACATGCCGCATAACACACTTTGCTTATTTCTTTAAGCTCAAATGTCAACAGTTGCAGTGTATAATTGTGCTGGTTTTGACTGGGGTAGAGTTAATTTTTTTCTTAGTTGCTGGTATGGGGCCATGTTTTGGATTTGTGATGAAAACGGTGTTGATAATTCCAGAGATGTTTTAGTCACTGCTAAGCAGTGCTTACACAGAGGCAAGGTCTTTTCTGATCCTCATCCCACGCCTCCAGCAAGGAGGG
This sequence comes from Aphelocoma coerulescens, assembly GCF_041296385.1. Taxonomy (NCBI): domain Eukaryota; kingdom Metazoa; phylum Chordata; class Aves; order Passeriformes; family Corvidae; genus Aphelocoma; species Aphelocoma coerulescens. The sequence continues at coordinate 95,290,022 of NC_091015.1, read as the reverse complement.
GAGGGGAACACAAGAAGCTCGAGGGGACACAGTTGGGACAGCTGACCCCAACTAACCCAAGGGAAATCCTGCACCATTTGGTGTCTTGCTTGGCATATGAAGCTGGGGGAAGAAGAAGGACAAGGCAAGGGGGAAAACGTTTGAAGTGATGGTGTTAATCTTCCCAAATCACCATTACTCATGATGGGCTTTCCTGGGGATGGCTGAACACTTCCCTGCCCATGGAAAGTGGGAAATGAGTTTCATGTTTTGCTTTGCTCACGCACATGGCTTTTGCTTTCCTAATTAAACTGTCTTTGTCTCAACCCATCAGTTTTCTAACTTGATTCCCTCCAATTCTCTCCCCCATCTCACTGGGGGCAGTAAGTGAGCAGCTGTGTGGGGCTGAGCTGCTGGCTGGGGTTAAACCATGATGGAAATAATGCAGAGAGACATGTTTGCTTGATTAATCACCACAGTGGCATGAGTTCAGCCAACATAGCTTACAGCATCCAGCTTAAGTCCAGAGTCAGGAGCCTTTGTCATGTGCTTTAGATGTTAAGTTGCTCCATCTCTCTCCCTTACTTTCAGAGAGAATGTAACTCCCCAAAAGCACTGGGTGCATGTGTGACTGGATGTTCATACATGATGGCTTCAGAAGAGCTAACCCTCCAAATAGCAATGCTGACTTGAACCTGGCACTAGTCCTGCCGTGCCCTTCTCTGCCCACACCGCTGTGACTCCCAAAACCTCTCTTGCTGGTACAACCCTCATGCAATTTATGACTTCAGTATTGGTTTTGGTGACCACTGAACATAAGATGATACTGTGATTACCTTTCAGGTCAGGTTATTTCTCTGACCCTTGGGAATGGGTTTAAAATTCAATGCCCAGTGAAGGAGGACAGAGTGAGGGTTTTGAAACATGGCCAACTAAAGTGGGGGGTTGTGGGTTGTTTTTTTTTTTTTGAGGTTGCTGTTCTGAATATGAAAGTCAAAGACTTAAAATCTTGATTGTACAACAGTTGTTCTCCTTTGTTGTTCATAGGCTTTTAAATGTGTACCTAAATATAGTATATGCCAGAGGAGAGAGTTAATGTTGCTATGAGAACCTTAACCTCAGCATTTCCAAGGGTTTTATGTGTATATGTAGGAGAAAAAAAAGCAATGATCAAATAACTCACAGGTTTTTTTCTTGTATAAGGAAGTACGATCTGATGCCTTGTGTATAAGTGATCTTATCCACGATGTATTGCTGTTACTGCTGCTGTTTGTCTGAAGGGCTATTTTCCTGCATGAGCAGTGCAACAGAGAAGGCCAAAAGAGCCATAGGGTTGACCTATATATTTATTTCATTGCAGCAGTTGAAATTCCCATGCCTTCTAAAACTGCCTTAATGCTGCTGGGCAAGTACAGGGGGACTGGCTGGTGGTCCAGCATGTACATGTGGTTGACTGAGTTGCTTGCCTGTCAGGTGTGCACTGAGCATGCTTAGAGGCCTTTTTTTTTTCATAGGTTTGTAACTTTGGGAAGCAAAACCTTCCTTTATTTGTTGCTTTTTCAACTAGGCAAATAGCAGTTTAAGGGTAGCCTCCAGGCAGAGCTTGAGTCTTCAGCAGCTTTGAATTGACTGATCCTAATTGAAAGCTTCCCCATTCCTCCAGTGACTCTGACTCTGCTCTTGTGAGCTGATAAGCTTTGATTATAGAAAGTTTTTGGAAAAAAGATCTCATCAAAACAGGGTTCCAGTGAAAACAGCAAGTACCTGCCTGGTACATAGGTGCCTTCTGCAATAAATAGCTGCTTTTGCTTGCACAAGGTACATGCTTACATTTCAGTTCCATTTTCCTTCTATTTACCTCACTGATTGTATGATTCTCATGGCTGAACAGTCTTGATGAGTGAAATTGGGGGATGGAAGTCAAAACTTGCTGGACTGATTTTCAGTTTGTGCAGATCATAGTAATGACTCTTCAGTGTATTTTAATGGCTTTCTGTGAAGTGTCTGATCTTCATCTCTTTCCAAGGGAAACTCTTGTTGAACTGGTGTACTGAAACCTTTTAACCTTTTATCTATTAGATTTCAGTCAGAGGGCCTTCTGATAACTGGTGCTCTCTTCTTACGTGTGGAGTCATAACCCAGGATAACAAAGGTTGGTTTGCACTGATATAAATTACACCATGTAATTTCAGGCTGTAGAATGTAAATGTAGATCTGTTTGCCACTGAAGATTTTCAGCATAACATTATTTAACAGAGTGAAATTCTGTGATGATTGTGTATAGTCATAGATTTTGTTTTGAAGAAAAAGGAAAGAAATAGCACAAAAAGTGGAAAAGAAATGATGTGACCATGACATGACTGTTTTGGTTTTCTGGTTTTTGTTGGTTTTTTTTTTTCCCTCCACATTCCTAAAATATTTGTATTACTTGATACACAAAAAATACTGCAATGAGGTTGAGGAACTGAGGCTGGAAGATGAAACAGACATGAAGATACTCAAGATATGTGACCCATTATATGAAACCACTGAAGTGATGAATATTAATGTTCTTTTAAATTTTTAATTTTTAAAGTCTTTTTGTCTTTTGAGAAAAGAAAAAGAAAAGAAGAGAAAAGCTTGGGGGAAGACTTCTTCCCAGAACAATGGTGCAGTCTGTTATCTGCTCCTTTGCACTGTAAAGCACTGAATGTTCAGCCAATATAGTGCTCTGGTTGGCTTAGCATTCTTAACCTTAATTTTGAATAGAAGGTGCCTTGTGCTGGTGACGTAATTAGGGCCTTTTGTAAATCACTGTTGCAGGCAGTCTGCTGTTGCATTTCACTGCATTTCTCAGAGAGATGCAGGGCAAAAGTGTCAGACTAACTTTTTGAACCTCTCATCAGGCTAAGTGTTTTCATTATTGGAGTATTTTATTCAAATGAATCCTGCTTCATTTTCTTTTATAGACAATAAGCCCCAATTCAATTTTGGAAGTGAAACACTCCAAACACCAAGTTTCTGCTGGAAGAAATTTGAATAAGGAGCCCTTAATATCTTAAAGTGGGAGGTGCTTCCTTAAAAAAAAAAAAAAAAGACACAAACGAAATGTGAGAGAGTTGGATTTGACCAAATGACTTTAAATTCAGTCCCCTGTGATACAGGAGTACTGTTATCGGCATCTTTTGACACAGAAACTGTCAGAAAGTTGGAGGTGAAGCTTTGTCGTCAAGATGGTTTCGTATTTGTGGTTATACATCATAACTCTGCAGCGGTGTGTGGGGACATAAAATCCCCTTACCTTCCACGTAAGCCTCTTGAGGTCTGTTGCACTCTTGCCTCTGCAGAGGCACAGGGTTTCATCTCACTTCTGCCTCTCTCCCATCCCCCGGGGCAGGGTTCAGCTCAGGCCATTACAACCCCTCCTGATGCAGTGTTTTATATCTGTGATGTCAGTGGTGATACATGGCCTTGCACTGTCCTTGATGGCAAACACAGCACTATTAATAGTCAGTGAAGTTAACTTGCTCATTGCTGCCCACCCACTGCGCTCCAGTCCCTGAGCTTTAAAGGCACTGTTAACACCCCAAGGGCTGACTGGTCCCACGAATGAACATATCCATGTTTGTAACACAACTCCCACAGTGGCTGTGGTGTTGGGATAGCGGGTGCTGCCTAGAGGGCCTGGCTCTCCGGAGGAGGGAACATGGCATTACAGTAGTCGCACACCAAACAGCAGCGTTGGGTATCCCGGAGTTTAAGGTGCTGTGGTGCTTCAGGGGGGCTGGCATCGGCATCAGCTCCGACTCTGGGCAAAGGAGGGGGAGGGTGGGACACGTACCCATGACCCCTTTACTTCATACCGAGAAAGCACAGCATGAATGACCATAAAAGACAGCTGCAGCTTTCTTCCAGTGGCCACACGGCGTTAAGGCTTTCCATGCTTGGGAACAGAGAAAAGTGTGTGGTGGTTGTCTTACAGCTCTCTCTTTTCCACCTGCACGGGCTAGAGAGGCACCCTCAGCAGAACAGCTTTGCCTCTCTTCTGGGACTTGGCACTGGCAATGATCGGGTGCAGTCTGTCCTGTATCACTGCCATGTTCCCAGCAGGAAAGGAAAAGTGGGGTCTGTTCTCCAGGTGTTGCAAAAGCGGCGATTGCTGTGGCGCATTCCTGATTAGGGCTCCCCGGTGAAAGCTGAGGCAGGGAGCAGAGGGCTGTGCTTCTCGTGACTAATGAATGAATGATGTCATCAGGTTGATTCCCGAGGCAGGAAATCCATCCAAAATAGTTTAGTTTCAATACAGAAAGTGCAGTTATATGCACAGAGTAAGCTGAAAGTAGAAAGGAATTCTTTAATCACCAACTTTTCGGTTTTGTCACTCCTTTCCAATCTATCGCTATACTACAAAAGTAGAAGAAAAAAAAAAAAATCAAGCGGGTGTTAGTCCCTCCCATTCCCCACTAAAACAAACAAAGTAACTACTTTCTGTCTTGTTGCATACTGGCTTTTCGGTGTGCTTGCCCATGCTGGGAGGGAACACGAGTGCTGCTCTCCCCACTCGCACGCTGCGGTGCGATGCCCGCGGGGCGTCCCGAGCATCCCTCCACTCGTGTCCCCCGTCCCACGGGCGCGCTGCCGAGTGGCGGAGCGGGCCGGGACCGCTGCGGGCGTGACGCGGGGCTCTGCTGCAACACGGGGCTAGTGACACAACAGAGACTTGCCCGCAGGACAGAAAACGGGGCACCCCCACGCACAACAAATTCCTGCGTGTGCGAGGATGCCTCTGGCGTGGCTAAGCGTTGGCAGGAGTGCAGCCCTTACATTGCACAGCACGCATGCCTTCCCCAGAGCAACCGGGATTCCCCCTCCTCTCCTCTCCAGAGCCCGCTTCCGAAAGAGCTGGCTCATCCCTGCTGTCAGATGAAGCCGTTTCCTGAACGCGCGGGTTTGAGTCACTTGGGCTGGATGAGGCTTTAACTCCTCCCTCACTGGGCTCGAATTTGTGCGTAGCCGGGGCAGCGGGGAGCGGGGGGGTGGGGGCGGCGCCGGCCATGCTCGCTCGCCCCCGGCCCGGTGGCACCGCCGGGGCCCGGAGCGGAGCCGCAGCCGGGCGCGGGTCGGGCCGGGCGGGGAGCGGCGGCGGAGAAGTTCAAGTGCCCAAGTTGCAGGCGATGACATCAGCGCGGGCAGGCCGGGCTGCGGGCGGGATCGGCACCGGCGCCGGGGCAGCAGCACACGCGTGCCGGGCGCCCCACACCCCGCCCCGCGGCCGCCCCAGGGGTCTCAAGCGCCCCAAGGTCGTCATAAAAAAACACATTTCCTTTGTAATTCTTTCTTTTTTGGGGGAGGGGGGGGGGTGGGGGAGGCGGGAATAATTTGGAAGTCTGATAGTGTGTGGGAAATGATTACATCAGTCGGAGGGAGGGCTAGGATTGGTCTGCACAGTGTGGTTTGATTCACTACCGCAAAGATTGCGTGTAACCCTTTGAGTGGAGCTCTGGCAGAGTTGTTTCCCTCCCCAGAAACAGTCCCCATAGCAGGGGCTACGTGACAGGTAGGGTACGGCCCCCCCTGACGCCGCCGGCACCCCGGGCGCCCAGCCGCAGGCTGCAGAGGGTCGGCGGAGGCAGAGAACTAACTCTCAAGAGGCAATCCCCATTTAAAATGCCATCTTGTTCTTCCGACTGCTGCCTTTTACGTGCCGTTGAGGTAAGATTTTCCATATCAAATTACCCTCGAGGTTTTTGTTAGGCTCTCCTTCTCTCACTAGGATGCGGAGCGTTTTAAACACAGTTGATTTAAATCTGGGACCTGCACGTTCGCCCGGAGAAATAATTTTGCGGCAAGTGTCTCTCGCTTGAGCAGAACAATGCAAAGAGGAAAGCATCTGTATAATTCAGGAGGTGGGGAGAAGGTTCCTGACTTGCTCTCTCATCCCCATTGATATTTAGGATGTGCAGCATATGCACATTTGGTTTCAAACTACTTTCAAGCTAGGATCAAAAGAGAAGTCAGGGCAGGGAGAGAAATGTGTGGACTGTGCTAGGTAATTGATTTGCCGGCAAACTGCAAGTGGGACTTCCCCACATGAAACAATCAAAAGTTAGTGGGGAACAAGAGAGCCATTTTTAATCTTTGGGGTCTTGGCCTGCTCCTCTGTGAATGTTCAGAGGCCTCCGATGGGATCACAATGAAAATTGTGTGTGTTTGACTGGATGTGATTTCTCTCACCCACTGTTGCCAAAGTACTCTCTCGACATTGTTTCACGTTTGCTTACCTTACACAGCTTTATACAGAACCTGCTCTCTCACTTTTCCTGTGTACGTGGTCATATTAACCCTGCTGAATCTTTGTTTAGTGCAGGGAGATGTTGGGGAGGGGGGAGGGGAAATAGGTCTAGGGGGCATCGAGAGAAAGTGTTATAAAGTGAATCATCCATTTCATTTGTCCTGGCTGCCAAGGTGCTTGGAACCCTCACACCAAGAGGATGATGCTTTTCTACAGTAGCTGTGTGGTTTGCCTATGTTCAGAGCTGTTGATCTGTAAGTGTACCCTTTATGTTGCAGGATGTAAAAGTCTTTAGTGAAGATGGAACAAGCAAAGTGGTCGAGATTCTAGCAGACATGACAGCCAGGGACCTCTGTCAGCTGCTCGTTTACAAAAGTCATTGTGTGGATGATAACAGCTGGACTCTAGTGGAGCATCACCCTCACCTAGGATTAGGTAGGGAATGGTCAAAGGGGTGGCATGGTTACCTGGGAACATAAAATATGTGTGATTCATATAAATGTGCTTCCAGACGGAACGTTTTCTTTTCCATTGCTTTTATTTGTACAATTAGCTGAAGTCACATACGTGCTTTCTGTGTATTACAATTTGATGTGTTAAGCGTTTAAGCCATTTAAAGTCCTTCCGTTATTTCCCATCCCCTGATTTTTTATTCTATAAAAAAGGAAGAATTGTCTAATCTTCACGCTAGCGCTCTGTTGCTACCTTGCTGTGTCTGAAGCTATTGCAAATAAACAGCTTAGGCAAATTAAGCTTGATCCTTAGAGTACGGTCCTATGAAACAGCTCAGCTCATCACCAGCTGGGAGACCTGGGTGAAGAGACTCAGCCTTACATACCTACAGTAATGCTTATGAAAGCTAGACATGCTGAGGTGGGGGAGGGGGTTGGCTAAACTTGACTTCAGGCAGGGAAAAAATGGTGGCACCACCCGCAAATCCATGGGCAATTTCTGGACCAGCGGTGGTATCTACTCTCCAGGCAGCAGCTCTTCCACCTGATTGAAATTAAGGTGTCATGGTTACAGTTTCAAGAAGGCAGCAAGAGGAAGAACCGTGGGGAATTAAATAACACCGTGAATTGGTTTAATTACAGTACCTGAAAGGATCTCATGTTATTGAGTCTTGCTTTTCCTGTTATTTTGTGGCACTGATTAGTTGCAGGGTTCTGCTGTGCAGCTTGCAACAGCGTATCGCTCAGATAATGCTATCTATAATTCTCCATAGCATACGATAACGCTTTAGAAAGTGTAGCATTTGGAGTATTAGTCGATATACTTCACGGGGAACGTTTTTTCTAGAAAAGAGAGGAAGACAAATCATAAGCTGCAATCGCCAGCACTGGAATTGTGAATACTATCTGTAGCTAACAGAGGGGGTTTTATGTCTAAAAATGTAATCAGAACCCTTACAAATAAAAAAAGGAAATTATTTGCTGGAAATGTGATGCCCTAAACCAATACTGTTAAACACTAACAAATTCATTGCTCTGCAGACTAACACTTGCAAAAACCCCAAACACATAGGATATACTGATTATTGAATGGTTTTATTATCTCTCCTAATGTAGAAATATATGAAAAATTAAGATGACACATTCACTGGTCTATGTCTGTGATATACTTTCAGTTCTGAGGACATAGGATGAGGTGAATAATTAAGGTATAAATTACAGAATCTTTATCTCCGTGGCTTAATATGCCACATGCGCTTCTGAAAACCTTTACAAATTTTCAGTTTTATCAATGCTCATTAAACTACTAGGCTCTTTTTTTCTATATTCTCTTTCCCATCATTGCTGATTACCAAGGTATTGTGTAAACAGAAGCCTTCTCCTTTGTAACCAACATCCTTCTCCTGCCAGATTCATTCAATGATGCCACAATTCAGTGTTTGTGACATCACAATAGCTTCCATGGTGACTAATTGTGCTGTCAAACTCTGGTGTGTGACATCTCTGAATGAATCGGGCAGGAGGCTGATTAGGAAATCAAAAGCTTCTGTTTACACACAAATAACTTGGTAATTAACAATGATGGGAAAAGAGCAAGATACTTATCGGGCTGCATTTATATACAGCCTGCCTTGGACCTCTGTTTCAAACTGAAGCACAAAGCGATCCCCCAGAGAAGTGGGGTTGTGTAGGTTGGGGCTTCAGCAGCCACCAAACTTCGTTCCACAAGGACTGCTCCAGGGCTGTCCCCTGTAGGCCACGCAGTAGATTTGTGTGAGAAGTAATGCAACCTTTGGGGGTGTAAAGACAACAAAGAAAAAATATTTAAAGAATCAAAAAAATGTAATTATACAGATTTCAGAAAAGGGAATAAATGAGTTAATTTAACAGGAGACAAAATCATCCAGTTTCTTGAATCTGGGGTCTAAAGTATACACTGTGACATATTCAATAAACTTTAAATATCAACTTTCATGCTTCCACCAGTTTTGGATGCAGTTTGAATTTTTTTTATTATTTGGCTGCTTATTTCTAGCTTCTCTGTAGCTTAAGTGCTTTCCTGTATTTTGGAGACTATCAGATCAATGTAGTAATCTGTCTGCAACCTAGGTGAAGTTATCATCAGGTGTCTGATGTCCCATATTTGTTCCTCTAGATATAAGATTGCTAGTATAAGTATGAAACAATGGTGAATAAATACTTAGTGTGAAAACAAATATGGTTTAAGACCACTCAGAATTCTGTGTTTCCAGAAGACATTATTTCTTATGCAATACATCCTTGCTGACTTAATGCTGTAGGTGGTAGTCTTGAAGCCCACCAAAAGAGAGGAGTTCCTTCATTTAGTTCGCTATCTTTTTTTTCCCTCCCCATATTCTGCCTAATAGTACTTTCCAAACGAGCTGGGTTCCAGAACCAGTTTGTTGTATTACTATTGGGCAGACTGAGGACAAGATCAAATTTTTGAAGCCAGCTGCATATTTATCATTGCACTGGTCTTTGAGGTCTCACTTTGTAAGGAACCCTCACCTCACTGTTCACTTCACACGCATAGCCAAGTTAATTCCAAATAACATGTGTGCTTGCACATAACTTTAAACAGCTATTTGACTGCACAAAGTATTTGTGTTCTCACTGTAGGCAGTGGTGGGACAATTTGCCATCAGACTTTCTTGATTTGACATTTGAAAGTGGTTGCTGCTGCACCATACCACTAATATCTAAAGCACGTTGTGGTCAATATTTAAGCAGTCTGTGAAATTTGAATCAGTCCCATTATTTCATTTGCTACTGTAAGTATACCTAACCTGTTCATAAAATGTGGTATTCTCCCTGTGTTCTATTCCATGCTTAACTATCATCCATTTAGGATGGGGACAGAGATCTCTGTATTGGACATTAGCACAAATAATAATGGTGAAGACATTCACATGATAGTATGTGTCTGGACACTGAAAGCATCCCTCCCTGCCTACAGGCTTCATTTTTCCAGCTCCAGAATTGACTGTACATCTTACTTAAATACAGTTGAAGCAGGAAAGAACATAGTAGGGCTCTGAAATATGGGAGGGTTAGAAGAAGGCATTGCTGGTTTTGTACACAGATTTTCTTGTTTACGTACATTGACTTCCCTTAATACGAGTGAATTAAAAGTGGAACAGATAAACACAGGGCTTGCTAAAATGCAAAGGCAGGGTGGGCTATTTCATACAGGGGTCCACCTGTCATTTGTAGTGATTCTCTAATTGGGAATTTTGGGCCATGCCCTGTGAGTTGTTCCTGATGGAATCCAGCTCCTTTTCCCACCTTGTATCACTGCTACAGTTCTGTAGAAGTTCTGATAATACAGATTAACTTGGGTGGGGTGGGGGGAAAGTTTGTTCCAGGAAGTCTGTAGAGGAGACTGAGTGGGGCCTATCAGATAAACTGAAAGGACACATTTCTGGTCACTTCAACAGCAATGCCACTTGAAGACAGACTGACCTATTGAACTGAACAGGCTGACATCTGTGCTTCTAGTGTTGTAGCAGGAAGCTCAAAGCAGGGCTGAGGCTGAGTTTCTCATGTGTCAAGTTCATCCCATTTGTACCAACCAAGTGCAAATTACCAAGGACTTCCCAAGTGTACAACTTCCATGAAGTAATAGCAAACTGACCAGGACTAGCTTCCTTTTTTTAACATGCATGTGCTGTGAAATGCTGCAGCTTTTCTCCAAGGTGGCTTTGACCATCAAAATGAAAATATAAACATTAAATCAGTGGGAGTATCACCACAGAATCTCAAAAGGGTCTTGATGTAGTAACAGAATACATCTAGGTCAGTTGTCTAAAGCATCTAAGAAACAGACACCGAGTATATTTACAGAAACTAAACACTGAAATACAAAACCAATTGACAAATGTTCATCTATACTTGATTTCCTCAGAACAAACAGTCTGTCCCTGACAAGCAATGTTCAGTGTGTTAGGAAAGCGAAGACCACAACTTTGGGTGGTGGCAGAAGCAGACAGTAACAGGACATGTGGTCTTTTGGGGTTCATACTGCGATGAAGTTTCATACCAATGTAATTAGATGCTTTTTGGAGGAAGCATAATTTAAAAAATAGGCCCTTCACCCTATGTGTCCTCATCACAATGTGGAGGAGATTTGACTTCACCAGTTGCTTAAAAACCATGATAGTAGCAACAGATCAGCAATACCTGAAACTTTATCTGCAAAGCCCCTAGATAATGTATAAATTTAGGTGATGAATGCTGAGGTGGTGCAAAATGTCTTTTATTAACAGCCACCGCAGCAGTATTGTTGTGGACATTAGTCAAAGAACTACCCCTTCCAAGTGGTGTTATGCCTGATGCACTAAGAAACAGCTCTTTATTTGAGAGCAGCCCACTATGGAAGTTTTTCAATGTTAACCCCTTTGAAAACACAATCTATAGCAAGGCTGGACACTGCAAATGCACAGTGAATGCTGAAGTTGTCAATGAGCTGGTGATGACTGACAACCTAAGTGCAGGTGAAAAAGGTGATAGGTGATGGGATCATTCCATCATAGGTTAAATTTTCAATAAAAGAACATCACATAATCTGCTGAGTTCAGTAATTCAAGTGATATTCCAGAGCTTGCTCTTTTTGATGTGCCATTGAATGCTTGCTTTCTCCTGAAAACACCCCAAGAGAACTTGGGTGGCACCCTGGCATTTCTTACCGTAGAAATACAAGGATTGCAGAAACACAAAGTGGGGAAGGGACTCCCCAAACTTCTTTGGTCAGCAAGTCACAGGCCTTTTGTTTAAAGTTATGTTTTTAATTTTGTATTATGTAAGTCATGAAAGCACTGACTAGTTAAAACTTTTGAAAAATACCTAAATATTTTCTCAGAAAGTTCTGAAGACTTGTCAAGATAATGAGTTCATTAAGTAGTGCACACTTAGCCAGTTGCCTGCTTTCGAGTTACTGCTTTCAGTGAATTGGGTTTGTTAAGCTATCTGTTCATGCTTTGATGTCCCATTCTTTTGACCAGAGAAGTGGTGGTTATGGGGAGTTACCTTGTAACCAAATCTAGAGCAGAAAATTGCCCTGTCATGTGTACAAAACATTTGTCTCTGTCAGTATTCCTGTAAAGTAGATCCTGTGACCTCTTTCATAATAAACCCCATTGTCTAGCATCTACAATAAAGGCCTGAAGTTCACCTTGAAATGAACTGGTTTTATAGAGTGCGATCAAATACAACACTGTATTTCAGTAATAGTTCAAGACCTAACAGTGGCCTTTCTTTAACTTTTTTCCCCCTTAAACCTGTCCACCTTTCCCGTTCTACAGTATACAACCAGTGCCAAAAGCAGAGGTTTGTCTGTATTATTGCAGCTACTGTACACAAAAAAAAAATCTATTCCTTCCTCTGTCTCAAAAGTCTGTGCTTATGAAGCCTTGATGTAAGAACTTCTTGAAGAACACTGCCATATTATGTTAAACTTTGTAATACATTACAAAGTAAGGTATTGCCTCATGGCAGTATGGTTTGAAAATTATAATGTGTTTTGCTAATTTCTTAAAAGGTAATGGAACGACACTGGGTTGTTTTACTTCTGTTCTTAGTTGGTCTCATTCCTTCTGTTGATTGGCTGTGTGTTAACATCATGTTCTTTTTCCACAGAGAGGTGCTTGGAAGATCATGAGCTCATAGTTCAAGTTGAGTCCACTATGGGAAGTGAAAGCAAATTTTTGTTCAGGAAGAATTACGCAAAATACGAATTTTTCAAAAATCCCATGGTGAGTCTCATTACTTAGTTGTTTACACCACAGAGGGGTGGATTGCAATAACATTGCTGGGCACTGTTATGTCTTAAACATCTATTATTAAAAAAAATAGGCAACCAACTAACAGAATTCTTTCCAAAGAAATTTTAACCAATGTTTAAATTCCTTGTACTCTCCTCCCAGCCTAAAAACCTCAAGTGTTTTCAAGTTACCAAATATACTGGTTTCAAAATGTCTGTAGTTATGTTGGAGAGTGACCAAGACAGGGAAATCTTCATAGGTTTAAGAAAAACAACCAGAAGTACAATTTACTCATTATCTTCAAAGTTACTTGATTCGAAACAAATTAATCACATAACATGCAGTATCCAAACCTTTTAATTTCTGGCAGTAATAATTAATAAAACACCAAAACCCATCTGGGTAACCCCTAAAGCACTTACCTCATACAAGGAATGTCCAGTTTATCGTTACATATATTGAACATTGCTTCACCTGTGGCTGTGCTTTACTAGTGTGCTCTGCCTTCTTTACTGACCATAGTAGCTTGCCCTTTCTATGTCCTCATGTATAGCCATGCTTGATAGGTATAGGCCATAGCTATACCTATTCCTGGATTTGTAAGATCTTAGAACATGTAATTTTAAACTGGTTACAGTGTAACTGCTTATCTGGGGATGATTTTTCACATTTTATCTAAACAATTATGTTGGAGCAGACTGTTGGCGTGAAGCAATGTCAGCTGGTGTGACCCACTGAGATAGCTGAGGAAGGGTAATCCAGAGGTGGTTAGATAAGAACAGATTTTGGGTCAGTCAGGCATTTGTGGTGCGAGAAGAAAAAAAGATGCACGAGGTCACATTTGAACTCACTGCTGAAGTAACTGCAGGTGATAAATTCATTCCTTTCCTCATAGATGCAAGTGCACAGTTGCTGCATCCTTGCACGTGTGCTCGCATGTACATTTGTCATCTGCTGGTGCTTGTTTCAGTCTGTGCCTTGACTTACTCTGTGAAACATTTCTGTACATGGAGTGTTCCTAGTTTTTCACTTCTGTTGATCTCACCATCTGATAACCTATGAACATCTGAGCGTTGTACAGAAGTTTGGGTATCAGAGGAGCTAGCACATTGGTTTCATGTGGTATATTTTAATTAATAACAGAGCATGGGAGTAAAACCCAGAATGCTTGGCATTCGGTCCCAGGCTCCTGCAATCACAGAATAAATCATTCTTGTGGTGTAAGAATGTGAAGGCTCCCTATCCGTTGCATTAGCTGTTGCCATATGGCACTGTTTCTACTCAAGAGAGGCTGGTAAATGTTAGTTTTCATAACTCATTGTGCAACTTACCTGGCAGAAGGGTGATTCCTCTTCAGCCCTTCTCTTTATGCCCTAAAGACTGAAATTTATATTGCTTGAAGAGTGACAAATGTTCTAAACTGGAAATGTTTTTGTTGTGATTCATCTTGTTATAATCAGTCATTGTTTTATTTCAGGCATTTCTGTATGTCTCCATGCTTCAAATAATGTTTAAAAACCTCAAGAATGATTTCATGTCATTGCTGTATATAGTAAATTCAGTGTACCAAATTATACAGGAATTTTGAAACAGCAGATGAAAGGGGAACTGGAGGAATAAATCTGAAGTCAAGTCATTGATGCAATAAGCAAGGAGTTGCTGCATACTCAACTTGTAGGACTATTCATCCTTTCCTTCCCAAGAAAGTAGAGGCTGTTAGAAATCCCCAAAAGCCCTCAGTAGAAGAGGAAGTGATGGGAAAATGCACTTACGAAATGCTGCATATCAGATATTTTAAAAACCCACAATCTGTCTGCATGGGCATCTGGTGAGCAGAAGGAAGGGAAGAACTGCACTTGAAAAGCCCTAGTATTACTTTCTGTGTCAGGGGATTTCCAATTTGATTTAATAGTGATAGTTCCAAAAAATTAATGACTGGAAGAAAATGTCACTAGTTCTCTGTAAGAGTGTTCAAATATAATGTGACTTCCAATTGTCTTCTTTTTGTGTCTAGAATTTCTTTCCAGAACAAATGGTTGCCTGGTGCCAGCAAACGAATGGCAGTATCCCACAGTCACAACTTTTGCAGGTACTGTAAATTATCTGTATGGACAAAGAAAGTTTTGGAACTGGAGGGGAGGGGTTGAGAGGAAGGAAGGAAAGGGAATTCGAAGGTCTGGAAAATAGTCGGTCAGAGAAAGACCAGTGTAGTGAGTTAGCATATGGGGCTAATGTTGAAAATATCTAACAAAGATCTTGCCCAGTGGCATTGAGGTGTAAATTGTAAACACGAAGTATTCATAGCTATGGTCATACATATTTGTTCCATTAATACTCAACTTACTCTGTGGGTATCTGGTTTAGCCACCTAATGTTACTCCCAAACAGTCTTGGCAGATATATTTCTAGAAAAACAAATATACCTTTTATAAAAGGCAGAACAGAAGTACTCTTCTCCACATCGCAGCACAGGAGAAAGTGTAAAAATGCAAGTGGATATTAGAAGATGAGTTTGAGGTGATGAGAGGTTTTGCTTTTGCTTTTTGTGTCCCATGTTTGTGCCTGGCAAGAATTAACAATAAGGACCAACTTCCCCAGGGTTCAGCCAACTAGAAGCTCTTTTGTATAGAAAAATAATGCCCTAAGAAGTAAGTGCAAGTAGAAATTTGTACACAGTATTTGCAAAGTAATCCCATTTAAAGCTCTCCCAGTTAAATTGCAGGGGTGTGTTCCTTATTCATATGTGGTGGTAGAGTTGTGCAATCTACGTGGTGGTGGCATGTGTGCTGCATTTATGCTGAAGTTCTGGTGTCACTGTACAGTTTCTTGCTTGCTCATAAAGGAACCGTGGTGGTGGCACAGTTGGTTGGCCTTCAAGGATGATGCTGAAGGGTGGGCTACCTCTCTGATCAGTAACTGTTTCACTTAAATCTCTCAATTTTAGCACTCTAATCTAAGCCCCATAGTGTAAATAATTTTCACTTGTTTTCTTAAACTGTGGACATTCAACTCTGGAGCCACATTAAAACACAGTTTATTAAAAGAGTACTGTACTAAGAACATAAGACCATGATGCCTGGAAGACAGTGCCATGAATAACAGGCAAATTATAAAGCAGAAGCACAAATAGATGAAGAATATATATGTACAAATAGCTGATTTTGGCTTGATTTCTGTCATTTTGCATGTTTGCAAATATGCACTGACTTTCTGTTTAAAGATGACAAGTTTCTACTAACTTTTAAACCAGTGCACTCATTTTGTCCCTTAACTATATCAAAGTCCACTGAATTCTAGTTCCACATTCACTGACAAAATTTAAAACATTAGCATCCACTTTCATCTGGGAAACAAGCAAACAAAAAAATCAAGCCAATTTCTGGAATTATAAATGAAAGTCATGTGCAATGAGGTTGTAAGCAGGAACCAAAACTGGCATGGACTGGCATTGCAAGAGACTGGTAGGGAGAGAGGTCTTCATACCTTGGACCCATTTTCCCAGTAGTTTAAGTGGAGAATTGAATTTGCTTGTTAATACAAGCAGCAGGACTCCCCAAAAAAGCAAGATGTTCTTGAAGATGGAAAAGTTTTGAGGGTAACTCAAGTGGTAGCAAAAGGAAAACCTTACAACCTTATGAGGTATGAGAGTTTGCTTCTGGGAGGGCTCAGAAAGGTACAGTCCTGGAGAAGCATAAGTCATGGGGGTTAAGACAAGAGGGTGGGGGAAAGAGGGTGAGTATATTCTCTCTAGTTCATTGTTTAACCATAAAAAACTATCTTCATTAAAGTATATCTTTTAAGTACTTCTTTCCTTTTAAAAAACACTCAACCATTTTTCAGAATTTCAGTGGCAGTTGTAATTTATTGAAGGTAAACCTCCTGCAGCCTACTAGTCATTAACCATGTTGCATGTGAGGCCACCTGAAACACTAAGCAATTCTGCTGGTTTTAATGACACACATAACAGGGAAGAATATTAAATACCATCTCATGATATCATATACTGCATTAAGAGCTAGTATTTTTAGTCATGACAATAGCATTAAAACCAGTGGGATCTGTTTTTCCTAGTCTCAACCTGGCTCAGACATGCAGAAAAGCTTGCCATCTTAGTTTACTTTTGTTTTAGCTGACTGGAGAAAAAGAATCTATTCTCCTTTTGGTCTTTCCCTTTCACAGCTGAGAAGTGAATTCATAGTACAAATAGAAAGAAAATTGATTGTTCTTTCCCATTGTGTTAGATGAGATGAGGAGGAGGACTGGAAAAAAAATAGGGTTTAATGCAAGTAAGAATTTTGACACAGGGCACTGGTTTTGTTTTTGTTTCCTGTGGGCATTGTCTGCCAAATAAGACCAAAACACAACTTTGAAGAATTGCAGGGACATCTGGAACAACCAGGTTCCTGCATTTTTCTTCATACTTGTTGAATTTATTAATTTGGCATTTAACTTTTACTGATCAAGCCCTCTGTCATTTAAAAATCCGGCCTGTTGTAATAAGGGAGCAATCCATCAGTTCTCCTACATAATTAATGCTTCCTTCCTGTGATATATCACCAATTATTCTGTATGTGGTCCTTCTACTTATGTCAAGAACGTAAATGCTTCTGAATCTTGAAGTCTGGTAAAACTGCTGGCACTTACTTGACTGCTCTACATTTCATTTTCAGTTAAATACTCTGTGGTCTTTTATACCTCTTGTCTTGGGAAAACTTGAAGTCCTGAAATAGGCTCTTCCCTTTCAAAAACTTTAGGATAAAGATGGAGATTTTGGCCAATGTTTCCAGTTAGACAATTTGCCAGAATTACTGTGACAAGGTATTATTTTAAGAATTAATAAGCTTACTTTCTCTCCCTTCAGGCCAAGTGCAAGACAAATGGGGATACAGAGAAGCGATAGCTTTTTTGAGATTTAAATCTTGATGCAGAGAATAGGAACGTGTCACTTGCAGGAGGACGCAATGGGAGGAGCAGGAATATCTATTTTGGTTGTAAATCAGATTAAACATCTAGGTCAGTTAAAGCCTAGTGTGAAACTGCACCTCAAGTCAGCATAGTGATTTGCCATTTTCTTCCCTGTTCTGCAAATACAGTGACAATTTTATAATTCATCCATAGGACACAATGTTCATCTACATTTTCCTCTCCAACAGAACTTTTTAAACTCCAGTAGCTGCCCTGAAATTCAAGGTTTCTTGCATGTGAAAGAGCTGGGTAGAAAATCATGGAAGAAACTGTTTATGTGTTTGAGGAGATCAGGACTTTATTGTTCTACAAAAGGAACTTCAAAGGTAAGATTAAAAAAGAAGTGTCATAATAGTAGCATGTGAAAGCATTTTCTGTTTTTACAGTGGGTATTTTTTGCCGTTTTTAAAAAATTTCCACACAGTGTTCCCTTTTTTTATTCCATAGAAAAAGATAAGTAAGGCATGATCAAATGACAGTCAAGCCCTGGGCTCTCAATGCATGAACACAGCCATACAGTTTCAATATAAAATAAAAACAAACCATCTAGGCAACATCATTGGGGCCACTGGAGTTGTGCTAACCTTCAGATTTCTCTGAAGCAATGTAATAGGCCAGGCCATTTTTAATGTGATGTGTTTGCACAAGTATTTTGTGAGCTTCTTGTACCTAGCACCTTCAGCTGGTAGGCTGATATTTAGGGGGTGTGTGCCACGTCCACTCGAGGGCTGCCTGGGAGAGGAGCAGCGCTCGTGCACTGCCCTCTGTTGGAAGCTGGGCTTGAGAGACTGCAGAGCTTGCACAACATCTTCCAAAATCTTTCACTTACCTGTGCTAAATCACGTTATTTCCCCAGGAGCCAAGACATTTGCAATTGTTGGCTGACCTAGAAGACAGCAATATCTTCTCATTGATAGCAGGCAAGAAGTTGTACAATGCCCCTGCAGAGTATGGATTTTGTATAAAGGTAAACCTTCTCACTGAGTTCTTCCAAAGTTCCAGACGGTGTTGGTAGCTCAGAGTCACCCCAACCCCCAGCTAAATGGGATTTGTATGTAAAACGCTGCAAGCCTTTTCTGTCATGAGGACTTGATCTTTAACATCTTTCATTTGGCAGGCATGTCCTGTGAATCTTGTCATCATTTTATGTGACACTTTTAACACTTTATCTGGTGCTCCTTTGGTTTGGGAAATTTTTGTTCAAGAGCAGCTCAGTGCTGAAGCATGGTGTGCTTGTGAGGTGGCCTTGGTTCACCTCAGAGATGAAAGCTTTTCCAAGTTCTCTAATTGAATAGAAAAGTTTCTGTGGACAGCAAGCACCAAAACTATATCACAGCAAGCTCTGATGGGGTGCAATTTTACCATTATTGTGGGCCAGAGGTTTGCCTTTATTTAAAGAGGAAGACTGTCTTGGAAAAATGAATATAAGAATAACCAGTTGCCTTTGAAGATTTTTAAAACTGTTGTGCTGAAAGATTCATTTGGAAAGTATTTCAAAGCTTTGAAAAGTGTAATTTTCTGAGAAGAAAATAAAGCTGGGCGCTGGTTTTATGACAGTAGTGAAGCAGTTTTCTTCCTAGCAGCCATTCCAGAGCTAGAAAACAAGGGTTTGCATCAAAGAGACTGGCTGCAGGACAGAACCTGAACTGATGGAAGCAAACTTTCGGTTACCTTCTGTTATGGAAACTTTCATTCCTCTTCTCAAAATGGGAGTTTATAAAACTTCTCACAGATTTGAAAAAAAAAACAAAAAACCAACATAACCCAAACCACCAAAAAACCCCCTTCAACTACCACAAGCAGCAAAACTAAGTGCCCACGTCTGGTTTTGAGTTCTCAGCATGGCTTGAGTACCTTGTTCCTATAAACTGCTAGAACTGCACATTATTTCAAATCATAGAATCATAGAATATCCTGAGTTGGAGGGGACCTACAAGGATCAATGGGCCCAGCTTCTGAAAGTCAGGAGGCACCAACATTTTATCTTGTTGGACCCAGCTGAGAAAGTGGTTTCTTTCAAAGCATGCTCAGCCACTCCTGAGCTTTAAATTCAGTGTGGTGGGAGCTTTTTCTGGCTAATTGTTTAGACTTATACTGCACCTTCCTTTTACCCTGCAGTAAGCTTACAGTGTTGTTGGTTTTCTAATGAATATATCTGACTTCCCTCTACTACTTTAAAGCCAAACAGAGTGAGAAATGAAACTAAGGAACTGCGGTTGTTGTGTGCTGAGGATGAGCAAAGCAGGACATGCTGGATGACTGCGTTTCGACTCCTCAAGGTATTTAATCTCTTCTAGTTTTGCAAAGCTACACCTATAGTTAAGTGGCATTTGTTATTTTGTTAATGAGAAATTACCTGTATGTTCTTAATTATCATCTGCTCCAAAACAGTATGGATAAGAGAAAAATGCCAAGCAGACCTGTCCCACCTAAGAATTTAAGCACAGGACAGAGATCTATTCCTTCCACTTATGAATGAAGTATAATTTTAGTTTTGGATCCAAATTTGAGATACGTGAATGAATTTAAAAACCTGCTTAACAAGGTATTTTCAAGTTATCATAAAGCTAATGTTTTCATAATGGTAAGTGGTTCTCTTAGCCAGAACAGAATGCCTTTTGCAATTATTGTGGGTTTTTTCATTTTTTCTGAAAGTTCTATTAGAAGTAACAAAGATAAGTAACCCTATGTCTGGGTAAAAGTTACTCATATCTGAGAGCAAACAATGAAATTTCTTGATAATGTGATACGAGGCTTCACTGCTTTTTGAAACAAAATCAGGATGGAGAGAACTGAGGAGAAAGCTGACTATGTTGTGTCCTTTGAACCAGACAACGTCCTGATCTTCATAGGAAAATGTACATAAATTCTAGTTTGGTTCTAAGTCTTTTTCTGAATGTTCTGCTTTGAAAACTGCTGTGTTCTTCTGTACCTTACTATGTCCTACATACAGAAAAAACCCAAATTTGTTTTTAAGACACACCAAAAGATGATTAAAGGTGTACAGTCAGTGAAAATTAAGGCTGGGCCCCAAGGCTGTGTCCATAACCCTCCTTTTTATTCACCATCTCATTTAGTTTTCCATAGTCCTCTATTACCCTGTATAAACCATTTAAGTTAGAACATTCAGTAATCAATGTTGCTATACTTCAGCACTGTGCCTCTAGGGAAGGCACTGAGTAGGTGTTTTTCCTACCATCCTAGCTACTAGTGTTGCTAAAATTTATCATGTTCAACCAAGAGCATGACTGGAATTCAATCACCTTATTTTTTTAAGGATGAGAAAAGTACCAAGTGATATTTCCTGGTGAAATTTATTAAAAGAGCTAGTGAAATAGAAAGGTTCTTATTTTTTATCTTTATGGAAACCGGGTTTGGATGTCTTGCACAGATAATTTTTAAGTTCTAGGAGGTAAAAAGAAGGGAATTAATGTGTTTGTTCTGACTTCAACTGAAAGCTTGTATTCTACAAGGCAAACATGGTGGTAGCTGAGAGTGGCAGAAATTACCTGTGTATATCACTCAAGCTTGTATTTTTTTAAATAGAACTTGTGCATATTTACTCTTTGATTGCCACCTGCCAGTCACTATTACTCAATGCAAATGGCTTTGGGACAGCTTCAGACCAGGAAAATAATAAACTGGTGGCACCTTGCTCCAGTATAAGTGGTATTATGAAATCACTACAGTTTTTTTCCCTAGGGCATATATTTGAATAATGATGTCCTTGTGTTTCTGTTGGCAGTATGGAATGCTATTGTACCAGAATTATAGAATTCCTCAGCAGCGAAAAGCCATGCTTCCACACTTTTCCACTCCAGTAGTAAGTAATGAACTTTACCTCACTGATGTATAATGTTGGAAAAGATATATTTGCTTTTGCATTTTAAAAGTGGAAAATTTTACACTAAGAAATGTAAATTCAGCATTGTGTAGCAAATCAATGTAAAGTTCATGTTTTGCATGAGTACAGTTCCCGTGGTTGGCTCTCCATTATCTTAGGCTTACATGATCCACATGATTGAAAAATCTTGGCTACGTCATGCTCTTTGAGATGTACGGTACAGAGACATCTGGCTGTCTCTGCAGAAGCCAGCTTAGGTCTGGCAAAACTAACACGTAAATTTCCTAAAATATGTTGGGCCAAGAGCTGACTGTTACCTACCTAAAAGGGAAGATCCTATATTTGGATCCCAACTGGCCCTGAGAATTACTGGAATATTGTAATAGGGCAAGTGGGCAACTTGAGCAAACAGATTTTATTCTGAGCCTTTGAATCGTCTCCCTCCCCTACGGTTGAAAAAGAAAAACCATCTATTTTTGTGTCTCTGTATCTTTTGAAAGGGGAAAAAAAATAAGATGTATTTTCTGTGCTTTTGAAGGAGGACTTTGGACAGTCTTCTGAAACCAAAACAGTTTGAAATGAAACTCTCAAGCTGGTTTTTTCTTTCCCTGTTTTTTGAAACAAGTGAAAATTCCTTTTCAGAGAAGTGTATCTGAAAACTCACTAGTAGCAATGGATTTTTCGGGGCAAATAGGAAGAGTTATTGAAAATCCTGCTGAAGCACAGAGTGCTGCCTTGGAAGAAGGACATGCTTGGAGGGTAGCTATCTTCTCTTCTTTTCTATTTTTGCGATCAGTAAGTGTCTGTTGAGAGCCAAAACACAGAGTGTGCTATGATGTTAGTGCAGTGCTGGTCACAGTATAGCTTAGTTCCGACCTGAAGCAATCACACTGCAAGCATGCAGATCTGAAACTCAATATCCATCTTTAGCAAAACTGTCACATTCACAACAACCTTCTACCACTGCTTCTCTGTCCCCCTAGTGTCCAGAGGAAAGTTGAGGGGGAAAGCAGACCCACCAGAACTTTACTGCCAGTTTGCAAAACCAGTCTCTGAGGAGGAATATGTCAAATTAAATGCTTCCCCACATGGAAGAGGCTGGGGCTCTGACTAATGGCTTGCTCCCAGTAAGTTTAATTGCAGAATATACAAGAGGCAGGACCTCTTGCAATGAAAACTGATGTAACTTGTTTATAGTGTCTTGTGGACAGACAGCTGCAGTACAAGTTTTCCCACATGCTCGTCTTTTAGGGAAAAGGAGTCATTACTGAAGCATTAGCTGGTGCTTTATGTACGGGAGGGAAATACTGCTTGATTTACTGAGTGCCTGGTGTTTTGCCTGAGCAGAAACATATCAGACTTTTCTTTTTTTCTGTCTTTTTTTTTCCTTTTTTTTTTTCTTTTAAGATACTGAGCTTTCATCATTAACATCTGGCTTGTGTTTTAAGCCAACTGAAATGAGCTGCTGCTTGTAGATTAGCCCCCTTCAAAGTTGCATTTCTTTTTCTCATCCTTGCATTAAATCTGCCCAGCCCCCAGTTTCCTGTAAATTAAATCTGTATTGCATGTGCACTAATTCTCTTCTCCTGAGGCGTTAGTGTGGATTTAACGGTAATTCATTTTCTCTATAGAAACGTAGCACAAGAATGAACATCTTGGGTAGCCAAAGTCCACTCCATCCTTCCACACTGAGTACAGGTAAATTCTGATGGTTTGTAACCATAGTATCAGAGGCCTCTGTGGGTAAAGAAAAGGTACATTTCATACAGAGTGCAGCCATGTAGAAGGAATGCCTTGACGTCACGTATGATCTTAATCAGTAGCTTCTGTGTCATTTAACATGCTTACCCATATGAACACCGTAGAAGGAACTTGTTTTCCTTTGATGGCCCACTCAAGCTTCTCTTTAGGACTAGTCTTTTGAAACCCAGATTTTGTAAAAACAGACACTCCATAAATGTTTCCATTTAAAAGAATCCAGCAGTTAATTTGCTGTTTTGGACAAGGAAAGTCTATGAGTGATCTTGTAATCTTTAAAGAGTAGAAATGAGAGTTTTCAAAACAGAATCCATTCCATAATAACTGAAAAATGTAAAATATGCAAGTCCTGAACATTTCTTTGAAATTTTAAGTTTAATAAAACAACAGGAAATTTCATATTAATATCCTAGACTTCTTGGAAGAAACACAGCTATTCTCTTTTGCTATTCTGTTAACAGAACTTTAAAATACCATTTGAAAAACAAAACAATAAAGATAAAAAAGTATTTGGGGGTAACTTGACTCTTGAAAGCACCATCTAAAGTGCTTTTCTTTATTTGAGAGTTAGAGAGACTTATTTCTAACTTGTTCATTCACACGTTGTGTTCTAAGAATTGTCAGTCCCAACATTTTCAAGAAGCTATGAGAAGGCAATATTATAAGAGACTTCTCTTGTTTACCTAATTGTATATCTGCAAATCAGAAAATACATGGAGATAATGCCTCTCTACTTGGTATATTAAGTAGATGCATTTTTTTTTATATTTATTCTTTTATTATGTAGGTTGATGGAAGATACTTTATATTCTGTAAGAGAACTATACCCACTTTTAAAATGTTTAAATAATTAGTATGTGGAATAAATGGTTGCATGTAACTGTTTTTAACCGTCCTCTCCCTCTTTTTCCTCTCTTCTCCAGTTATTCATAGGACACAGCACTGGTTTCATGGCAGAATCTCTAGAGAAGAATCTCACAGGATTATTAAGCAACAAGGGCTTGTAGATGGGTAGGTATTCTTGTTGCTCAGTATTTATGATCTGAGAGTCTGATCTTTACAGATGAGATCACAGCTTCTGCTGTAATGGTTTACAGGTTTCTGAGCACTTCTGAGTAACCTGATTGCTGAGTGGCCCCGTTATAACCTATGCCTGGTTTCCAAAAAGTCAGAGTGTGTGTTTGTAGGAGTGGGTCCTAACTTTTAATTTGAAAAGTAAAATCTTAGGAATACACTTAAATGTCCTTCTTTTTTTCCAACAGAAGCAATCAAGTTTTTCGTCAATGTTAGAACTTGAAAATAGTTAATTCTTGTAATCTGCATTGAGGGCATATTTTTCAGGCAAAGCTGTACCTAACCATTTGCCTACAAATTTATAATCAGCCATCCATGCTCTTTTGCATGAATCAGAGCAGCTAATGGTGCTTGCTCACCATTTATTTCTGTTCGAGGGCAAAGAAATTGAAGTACCTGTTCCAGCACTCTCTAAAATGTCTGTAGTTGAGATTTAAGTATCTCCTGAGCATCTGTTTTCCTTATTTATATGCAGTTATAGTTACTGAAGGGAAGTTGCTTGAACTGCATTCAGCATTATTCATTTGCAGGATGGGAAAGGCATGGTTGCCTTTGGTTCACTATCCTCACTGTTCTCAGGGTTAAGGTGCAAACATCCATGTTGGCTTCACAGGAGACAGTGAAATTCAAACCTTTCTTCATCGTTTTCTGATTCGAAGCAACACTAATCTTTCTGAAGACTAAAATACATTAGGGAAGTAAAAATTTCATGTATATATTCATCAAGCAGTGTTTGCTTATTTTTGGGGCGGTCTTGTCTAGGCTAAGGCAGTTGGGTTTAGCTTAGCAGGTCCAACAGAGAAGAAAAGCTAAGAAAGCAAAGGAGCACTGCTGACTTTTTGGGTTTCTGGTTTTCTCATACCACATAGCGTTATAATCTTGGGCTCATTTTGGCTCGCTGCCTTAGGAATCCAGTGGTCCATCCTTCTTGAGGTCTTCATAAATGTGTTCATGTGTTTGAGGCTGTATTAAATTTGTGCCTGATCAGCTTACTTACTGTGGAAGGTGAAAATTGGTTAGTTTGGCCATAGTAAGGTCCATCAGCAGTGACAAAAGAACCATGTTACCTATGTGCTCTGAGATCTAAGGATCCTGATTTTCAGGGTGGAAAACTCCTGCCTATGTTTTCCTGCTCTGTGTGTTCTTGAACAAAAGGAGGCAGGAAGTTAAGTTTCCTGATGGTTCGTGGAAGAGGCTCAACAATGTATACAAGCAACTGATGCTGCTATCTTTGATATGTCTTGAAGCTCCTGTTGAGGGTGCATCTATCTTTGTAGTCACTGTTTGTGTGGTGGCTGGTTGCTTGCCAGAGGTTGAGTAAACAGTTGCAGCATCAGTTGTGCAAAACTTTGCTTTGTGCCACCAGCTTACTATACCATGCATTATCTGAAACAGCTAGATAAAAAATAATTGAGATATCTGCATGAACTGCAGTAACCACAGGGCAGGTAAGGTCTTTCTCCCTCACATGGATCCTAATTTATAAATGCTTTTGACCCTTTTCCACATATCTGGTCTTCCCAGGATTATAAAGGAATGTTCAAGTACCATGCATGGCTTCTGAGGGTGGCAAGACATGCCTGTCCCTGACTACTGAACTGACCCTGGTTATGATGGTGCATTTTTGTGGTACTGACATTTCTCAATCAGTTCTGACGAGCTGGAGTAAATTCTTTGGGTTCTTAAGACTACAAGCAGTTCTTGCAACTGCGCCTTGGGAAAGCGTGTTCCTGGCTTAGTGGTCAGCACTTAAGAGGCCTTCCCCAGTCCTGTGCTCAGCCATCTCACAAATCCACTGATTAGTGTTATAAGCCTTGTACCAAAAGTATATTCTTGTTTCCTGTGGCGTGGAGAGGATCTGCTTCCTTAGTTCATAAATGTTAAGGGGAGGAAACACGGGGTTTCTTATCTAGCTCTTTTCCTCCTCTTCCCAGTATGGATGTTAAATAAAGTCCATCTGGGGTAGGACTTCAGTTTTGTGGGTTAACTTAAAAGTGACAGCTACATAGTGTATGATGTTGGTAGCTGTACGCCTAAAGTACATTTTTTTCCGTAATGCTGAGGGAAAAATACCATGAGTGTTCTAGAGGAAACATCAGTGTGTGTTTTCCCCATCTTGATGATGTGGAAGCTACATAACTGGGAAATAATTTTTAAAAAGTATTGAGCTGTTACTGTGCAACTGCAGCCATTTAACCTACACATAATTTTGCTGACACTGGATTTTTGTGAACTGATGCAAGATATCATAGAGTGGGAACAGATTCCCATATATTACTTTGCCATCTACAGAACTTCAGGTTTTCTCTAGAATTAAATGATAACATTTTCTTCATGACAATATGGAAGCTGAGTTAGAGGGAACCTTAAAAAAAGCCTCATAGGTACATTCTTAGGGGAAGAATTACTGTCATGTATGTTGCACCTCTTGTTTCTTCATCTGTTAATGTCGCATAGGTGTGGTAAAATAACTGAAAGCAAATTGCCAGTTATGGAATCACCTCTTAAAGCAACTAGAGAAGAGTTTGGCAGTGGCACAAAATTACTTAGTAGTTCTGATTATTTAAGAACAAATAGGTGGGGGTATTCAATTTGTTCTTAAAAATGTTCTCTCCTAGATTATTTCTTCTCCGGGACAGCCAAAGCAATCCAAAGGCATTTGTACTTACGTTATGCCATCATCAAAAAATAAAGCATTTTCAAATCTTGCCGGTAAGTAGATTATTTTTGATACTGATAACACAACCTGAAATTTTAAACCATGAAGCTTTTGCCAACTTCTGAGGAGACCTCTTACTTATTACTGATGTAACTAACAAGGATGTTTCCATTAGCAAGTATGTAAGCAGATAATCTTTAGAATTGTCAAATGTCTGATTAAAATTATTAACATAGCTGGAAAACTTAGTGTAAGTCACTACATCACACAAGTCTGTGTAACGCACAGAACTTGTTCTCTGTGACTGACAGCAACAACAGCAGCTGTTGTCTCCCACGTCTTTAAACTTAAACAAACATAGAGTAACTTTGGGAAACTTTAAAAAGTTTTATTCTGGAGGTTATCCAATAATGTTGAGCTTCAAATAATGTTACACTGAGAATTTGGAAAACAATTTGATTTTTATCTTGATCAAAAGAAGCATGAAAAAATTTAAGATTATGTAGACCTTTTTATTATTGTTCCAAATCCTCTTCCCTTGCTTAGCCTACCAATTTTACAAACAGCTACCAAATCCTTTTGGGGTACTTTTGTTTTATCTAATGAATGCCAGTGCTGTCTGTACAACTTTCAATTACTCTGCCCACAAGCTTTCACTTTCGTAAGCAAAACTTTACAAGTTGTGTTAAGGTATGTTTTTTCTAGTGCTGTGCATGGTTTCACAAAGAACTGCAGGCACTGGGTTGTTTGGGCAACCAAGTGCCAACCAAGTGCCCATCATTTATTTATGTCACACACTGGTGGTACTCTCTTAAGTTTTTCCGTGCTTGTATCTCTTCATGAGCATCTCTTCTAACTTGATGTTTTGTTTTCCTAGTGTGAAGATGATGGACAGATATTTTTCAGTCTGGATGATGGGAACACCAAATTCAGTGATCTAATCCAGCTTGTTGAATTCTATCAACTAAACAAAGGAGTCTTGCCCTGCAAACTCAAACACCACTGCATCCGAGTGGCCTTATGACCTTAAATCTGACTCTCACTGAAGACTGGATTTGATAGAAGAGTAATTGTAAGAGAACGTTGACACTGGGGAATTGGCAGATTTGTAAGTTGGTTAAAAAAGATAAATATTATGCACCTTGGGACTCTGAAAGGGATGGATTCGACAGGTGCCAACAGACCAAGATTGCTGGTTTGTCTAACACCTAAGAGTGATTGCTGCTGAGTGTCCCAGCATCCCAAAAATGGGGGGAGGGTCTGTAAAACAATGAGTAAATTTAAAACAAAACTGGAAACTATCTTGGCTGGGCCACTTAACAGGAACAAGTGTGAAGAGAAATCTTTGAAAAGAACTCTTGCCCTGGAATAATCTTGACAATTAAGACTAGCGTGTTTACTTTTTGTATTGATCACTTTTTTTGCACTCCTACTTTGTTTCGGATATTGTATGCAGCCTATATTAGGAGCTGATGTGGCTTTTAAAATTCATGCAGGAGTTGGGTATTAATCTGCACCCTAAAATGTATGGAATGCTTCAGCCTAAAAGGATCTAGAAGAAAATCAAGAAGTGTGTGTGTGTGTGTGCGCGTGCGCGTGCGTGTCTCAGTACTTTCCTGAGAGACCTGAGGTTCAAAGACCTGCAGATGTCTTTGAAGAAGCAATGAGGATACAATTCTAAAAGAACATACCACCAATATACGTACTCTTAAAACTGTTGACTTGTAGCATTATGGCTGTAGTATGTTGATGGCATATTAGTGGCATCCAGTCATGCAGAGACTGTATTAGATTCTATGCACAAATTTTTATTATTGGAGTGGTGGTTTGTTTTTTACAGCCTTTTGACTGTTTTCCTGAGGAAACTTACTGTTACTAAATAGAGTAGGACTGAATGACTACACTTGTATTTGAAACCACCATTTTTTGTGAGAAGATTCTTCTGCAAGTAGTCTTAGTATGACAAAATAAAAAAAAAATTAAAAACCAGTGTTTTTAGCTTTATAGCTCCTTGAATTTTCAGACTGTTTCAAAGAGCTCTTTCGATATAGTAAAGCTACAGTGACACAAAGCTCTCCTGGGGATAGGGCATAAGAAGAACTGTACCCCTTCTGCTTTTTGTAGGGCCATGAAAGTTTACATGGTGAGAAGGAACATGCTGGGAATAGAAACAGATTTGATTGTGAAGTAGCTGCTGGCAATATCATCCATCGAGGTAACTGGTGATCCCTGTGTCATGTGTGCTACTGCACGCCAGTACCCGTGGCAGACAAGCATGTATCTTGCTCTGGTGCTGGTTTGTCATCAGAACTACTTTATTGTTAATGTTTAAATGAATTATTTCATGTTTACACAATAACTCTTTCTGATGATAAATCAGTATTAAAGTCAGACAAGTCCCACCTTGATCCTGCAATTGCAACCAACCATTCCTTCAGCAACTGTTTGAACTGAAATAACTTCCCAGTGCTTGGTGCCATTAGCCACAGTGAGAAGTATTCCACCCTGGGAACTTGCAGAGTGTAGTGCAGAATGGAGCATTTGTAAAATGGTAAATTATTTACACAGGCTAGTTAATCCTTAATATTTGCCACTGGGTTTGAAATCCTAGCCATCTGAAAGGGTAAAGAAGGAAAACCAATCCTACACTTTTAGGTCTTCATGTAGTGTTAAGAATAGCTTAAGACAAACCATAACCTGCCTGAGTCGTCCATATCAGCTTAAACTATGTCAATGGTATAGAAACACTGTATTTTAGTTTACAGAACACATTTAGTATTGTTTTTCCATTTAATGTCTAGATACTAAAAATGAAGAATTGATTTTGTTTTTAGTAGAAGCCTTTTTTGTTTTGTTTTGTTTTGTTTTGCTTTTTTTAATTGTACATAGTGAAATGAGTGTTCCTGCTTTCTAGACAATGTATTTTAAAACCTTGAAATTGAGCTAACTTAAGTCTGACTTCACTTTGCATGCTTCTATTTGGCCCCTATTAGGAGAAAAAAGATACTTGTATTGACTACATTACCAGTTTAATAAGACCATTTATGCTGTAGTTTTAAGTTTTTCTGTTTACATAGCTTAGTGACAACCATGCATTTTTCCCAGTAGGCGGATAGTATTTGCAGTGTTTCATATTTATAAAAAAAAAACCTTGCATCTTATTTAAATTGAGAATAAAAGTTTGACTATGAACCATGATTTTTGTATGTAGATGGTTGACTTAGTATTTTGTACTCTTCCCAGCTAAAGTGAGCTGTTTTGAGAAAGTGACCACCTTCAAAGTGGCAACAATCTTACTTAAGCAGATCACTGCTTTGTCTTCTTTCTGCTGGAAAACAGTCAATACCACCTTAGTTTTCCAACAGATTCAGCTGGCTGCCAGCTCAGAATACCAAGGACTGAAGGACATTTGACTCTTATTTTTGTATTTAAATGACATGAATGTAAAGGGGATGCTCAGGGTTGTTTTGGAGCCTGTTGAATTTTTATCTTTTTGCCTGTGATTTTATTTTCTAAATAAATACTTCATGTAGCAATCTTGAATATGTTGAGAAGGAAAATGCCAAACCATTTTGGTAATGAGGTTACTAGTTAAGTTATGTTACAATAGGTGTTAAAGTACAAAAAACTTTTTATTTGTTAATTAATCTTGAAGAAACACGTGCCTCAGTTTAGATGTTTTGTCTTATCTTTTCTGCACTAAATACCTGACAGTTTGACCAATCAATGCACCTTTCCAGTGGCAAGACTTGCTTATCGTAAATTATATTGTCACAATGCAAGATTTAGTGACTGTAAAATGGAATAAAGTTTAAAGTTTCAGGGAATGCAAAAGGTATTAACTTAAGAGACAAAACCTTTATTCAATATGCTTTGCTTCATACTGTAAATAGCTTTTTGGCTTGTGAACCTAATTGTAATCTTTCAGGTATTTTTGTACAAATAAGGGACTGATATTCTGTTTCTTGTAATTAGAAATAAACGTTAATACAATGCTATTCATTTTATATTGGAATGAATGTCGTCTTTTGGATATATCAGTATAGTGTGTATCTCTTGCCTTAATTCAGGTTAATTGGGTGGGTCATGTTAAACAGCTTTTAAGAAGCGTGAAGAGGAGAACACAATCCCCAAGATACCTTTATCCTGGCTGTTCTGTCTTAAGATTCGTATTAGGATAGACTGCATTTTATTTAGAAAAGAACTTGTTCACCCCTTTTATTTGAGGAAAATTACTGGGGATATTCTGCTATGAAATTTACAGTGTTCATTTGGGATGGCTACTAGAACCATATCAGACCAACATACCATTACCATCTTTAGGGTCATAAAGTTATAACTCATGGAAAATGCACACTCTGCATAAAACACTTCATTGGCCTGATAGCTGTTGGATCAGAAAACTTTTCAATAGTACTTCCAAAAAGCAATTATTTACTCCTGTAATCCTTGTATGGCATTAAAAAAAGGCAACATGGTAAGAAGATTTCAGTACGCCTCTCCAGTGCCAGGGCAGTGCTGTCTGCATGTTTGTCCAAACTGCCCACCTCTGTGGCAGATGCAAAATACCTGTGAAATCTGGCCCTAGGCATTAGCAGTGGCTACTTGGGCTGTCAGAACAACACCAGTACAAAATCAGTCTGGGCCAGAAGTGGGTCTGTGGCACAGATTTTAATTACTTGCCTGATAGGTTTGTGCTTCTTTTACATTAGTTGCAGAACAACAGACATGATCAGACACCTGATCCCACATAAAGCATTCTGGCATGAAGTTCACCTGGCAAAACAGCTTAAATGCATTTGGACCTATGAGTAAGTTCTTATCAGGCTCATGTTTTACAGCATGTGGCTGCAGGACTTTCAGCCTGTACCTGCAAAACCAGATGAGAAAAACATTACCAGATGAGCCATTTCTCTTCAAGTTGAACTTTAGATGACTTTTGGTCTTTGTTATTGCTAATTTAGTAATGCTTTAATCTGGTTTGTCAATGTCCAGTCTGTAGATTGCATTGTGTCTTGGACATTGTTTGTCTGACATCTTGGAAACTTCAGTAACAATGTCAGCCGCAGGACAAAAGATCTTCTTCTGAAATATCCACGTTGCCTTGATTTGGGTTGCTTCTGCATCCTAAATCTTATGTCTTCCTTCCTTAACTTGAAGCACAATTTAATTAGTATTTGAAAACCCAACATAACCACAACCATGTCCAAGAGCTATATGATTTTCATTAGATGTTGCGATCAGTCACATCTGAGACTTGAAAATGAATTAGTTTATGTAACACTCGCATTGCAAACCCTTAGCCCAAAGACAATTCTGCTCTAATTGTTTGTCATTGTGCACACATACCATCCCTTGGCTGCAAGACTCTGGTGCCACAATTGGGGAATAGGAAGGTGAAATTACAAACAGCTGCTAGCCCTGAGCCAAAATACACCCTGGGTTTATGGGCCCTGAAGCTCAGCTCAGCTGTGCTTAGAGGTACAACTTCTTAGACCTCAAAAGAGAGACAGAGAGGGAAGTGGAAGGGAGAAAAAAATTACTCTTGGGCATTATTGTCCATGGGATGGTTTGGGTGTGACTAGGAACACAGTGAAGACAGTGCTGTGATGCCCTGAGTGCTGCTCACCACTCCCTAAGAGTCAGTTTCCCCTCCTCTTCCCTCAAACTTGTGAAGACACTTCTACATAAAGACTTCCATTTTATTTGCCTTTTGAAACACATTCTCCAGAGGTGTGAGGACCGGCATCTTGTGTTACCAAGGAGAGAAACAGCAGTGGAATTTGTGTTCTCTACAACGTGCCCATTTCCAAAACAGCCTGTCCAACTGCCATTAGAGGAAAAGGAAGGTGGAAGTATGGTAGTATGGTTCTGCCAAAAACAATGATGGTTAAAGCAACTGGCTAAGCACAGCCCTGAATACAATACATATATCATCATACAATATCATGGCTCCACAAAGAATCCTAGATACATCCTATTTTTAAAAAATTAATTATTTACACTTTTTCATTATTTGATTTCCTCCATAGTACTTCTCTTTGCTGCTGAATTTGTGCATGGCAATAATGTGCTCTGTGTGACTCTTACCACCTTCTAGTTTTCAGGTTGCTCTCAGATTCAAAAACAAATATAGAAACGAGGCAAGCTGTGAGGATTATTCCTGAAAAATGACTCCACGATACATCCAGTCATGGAAGAATGTAAATTGATAATTATAGAATTGGTGGATAGAAGACTTATTTTGGGTTTTTTTCACTAGACAGTAAGGTTTGTGAAAACAGCTGACTAAACAAGGGTGAAAGTCATTGAAAGCTCACAAAGTTTGCCTCAAAATACTTATAATCAATTGCCAGAACAAGCATTTGACCTGCTCTAGAAAACAGAGTGCTCCAGAGAAGAGCACGTACCTAGGAAGGAATTGCATCCTCTCCTTAAAAATATAACGGAGCAGGAACTCCTATGACAGCAGAAAAGGAGACTTAGGATGCAATAGAAATGAAAGAGCAAACATGAGGGTCAATCAAATATATAATAAAACAGTTCAGTGAGGTAGGAGAATAGATTTATAGATAAACATCGGCAGCTAAGCAGAACACAAAACACTTAATTATGAGATTTTTTGATGCATAAGTCACCTGAAGTATGCAGAGGACCAATTCAGGAAAACCAGAAATATTTCTTCATAAACTGCTCATACAATCTCTTCCATTGTCCACCACAAAATGTAGCACGTGGCAAAAGTTCACACGGGTTCACAAAGGGCTTCTATCACATCATGATAGAGAAAACTCAGCTGATGGATGGTAACTACAAAAATACCATCTCCTTCTCTGAAAGTCCATTGGTCACATGTCACTAAGTGCCAGGAGCAGTCTCCAAGGGAAAAATCATTACTTGACAGCACATATAGAAGTACATCTTCCCTACATGTCCACTACTAAGACAAGGGCTATAGATACTTTTTATCCGGTCCAGTAATGTGCCTGCATGAGGGCTGGCTCATACAGAAGCAACTGAAGGTAGCACTTGAGAACTGAGGAACGACCAAGAAAACCTGCTCTACAGTCTCCCTTTGACTGAATTAAGGCTGCCCTTAGCGAAACAGCTATGTAAGTACTGAATTTGCTTCCTAACACCCCACCAAGTGATGCCTCCATGGTCTGCAACAGCTGTCCTGTCCTCGTTTGCCTTCCCCTGCTCCAGCCTGCCACTGGGAGGGTTTGCTGCGGGTGTGGGGACTGCCACAGCAGAGCTGAGTCCATCAGGGCTCTGAAGTTGTTCAAGAGTAGTGTCTGGCTTCATTCAGCCTCAAAACTGGGTCCTAAGTGACAGGGACTAAGCTGAGCTTTTCAGGTGTCCTCTAAAATGAGCTCTAAACAAAGAACAGGTGCTACTCCCTCTCAAGTCAGAAATGGGTATCCTAAAAGTTGCATATAGATGGATATCTCTGGGCATTTTTGTTCAGCGGTGCACAGGCACATGTTGTGAAGGGTTCTCCTGGGTGAAACGCAGCTTTTCCTACACCATTGACGTCTGAGGAACAGAAAGGGGCATGCACCTGCTGAAGGCAGGTGATTTTTCTCACTCAAAGTTATGGTGCAGCTGGAAGGAGAGTGCTGTGCTGGAAGGGCAGCCCAGGTGTGGGGGGCACATGGGGAACTGTCGAGGCTCTCCCCAGCCATCCACTGCTGCTCAGGCAGGAAGAGAATGAGAGGAGCAAATCACAGAATTGTTAGGGTTGGAAGGGATCTCTGGAGATCATCCAGTCCAACCTGCCTGCCATGGCACAGTCACCTAGATCAGGTTACACAGCAACGTGCCCAGTTGAGTTTTGAATGTCTCCAGACAGGGAGATTCCATGACCTCTTTTTCCACCCTCAGTGTAAAGAAGTTCTTCTTCATGTTGAGGTGGAACTTGTGTTTTAATTTATGGCCATTGCTCCTCATCCTGTCTCTGGGCACCACTGAAAAGTATGGCACCATCCTCTTAGCACCCCCCCTCTGAGACAATTATATGCACTGATGAGATCAAATGCTGGTGCCCAGGCTGGTTCCATGCCGGCCCTGAGGATCCTGCTGCCGGATGATCTCCCAGCAGCAGCCGTCAGAAAGCGGCTGGGCTCTGTCCTGCCCCAGTGAGGGGCTCACCCGGGCTGGCCCCAGGCAGCTGCTGCCCTGCGAGGGCCCGGGAGGGCCCGGGGACCGCCTCTAACAAACAGGAGCCGATGACAAAGGAACCCCATTTTGCCGATTTCCAGTCTCCGACTCTGACAAGTCTAAATCCTGGATTAAGTCGCATCAGCGCGGGCCAGCTGACATAAAGGCCGGGCTGAGCCCGGTCCCACATCTGGGACAGGCCGTGTTGGCGAGGCCGGAGGCCCGCGGGCACGCCCGGCTCCCGTTCCCTGCCCGGGCCGGCGGAAGGCGCGGCACACGGGCCTGCCCTACACATGGGAGTGCGGGGTTTTCCATTGGTTGGGGTTCCTCTGTCCTAGGGCGGCACCCTGGGCCTCGTCTCCTGTGAAACCGCTGTAAAGCGGCTCTAAGCGCCGGCGGGATGCCCCCGGGGGGGCGAGTGGTGCAAATGGCAGCGCTGGCACACGGCTGGCAGCGGCGCCCGCCCCGTCCCCGCCACGGCGAGCGTGTCCCGGTCCGGGGACATGAGGGTTTTCCCCGCCCCGGCAGCGCCCCCGAGGCACCGGCAGGCGGGAGCCGCCGGGCAGCCGCTGCCCCGGCAACTCTGCCTCTGGGGTTTCCCAAATTGTCCCACTCGCTTCCTGGTGTGACCCGCCAGACATCGCCGTGGCATGGATATCCTCGTCGGCTTAACCCCGGCAGAGGCGGCATCTGCCGGGGCTGCTGGCTCGCTCCATCTCACGTCTCGTTGGATTTTTCACTTAAGGTTCTGAATAAGTGGGAAATCCCACGTCCCTCCCGTCCCAATGGCTGCGAATTGCGGCTGAATGAGCCCACAGGTTTTCTGGTTTCCCTGTGTTGAGAAAGAGCAGCCGATAAAGCTGACATAGGGCCACGCCTGGTTAATGGTTAACGAAGGAGTGCAGGACGAGCTCAGTACCCGTGAAGACCCGATAGTTCCTGGAAAAGCCTTAGAAATTTCTTCATATTAATATTCCTTAGCCACTTCAGGTGACCCCTTCTTCACAGGGAGACTGTGAACTACAGGGAACTGTAGGGAACTAAAGAAAATACGTGTTTGCAAGATACCTGGAAAAGGAGTGAAGTCCCCCAAAGGTAAGGATTAATTCGGTAATGTCTCTGCACTTTCACCAAATAATCTCATCCAATAAATCCACATAATTTGTTAGGTATTAAGCTAGTCAGTGTTTAGAAGTGCAGCATAATAAGCTAAGTGTAAATATTTTAATCGACATGTGCTTAAGCCAGTTTTGGTGAAATAGTCAAGAGTTCATGGAGTATTTTGAAATCAAAGCTTTGCAATTCGCTACATTTTTAAGAGACCCCCTTCTTAACTGCTTCTAAAAATTGGCTTGAGGGCACTGCTGCTAAAGGGAAGCAGTCTGGAGGGATGGCAGTACCTCTAAATGATGGTGTACTGTGCAGTCTTGGAGCAGTATTCCAGCTGACAAGGTAATTTTATTAATCTATTCATATTTGGTCAGAAAAAAAAGTTCTTATTTGTTTGAAAATTTTATGCTCCTAGTCCTTGAGCTTGGTTTCATTGTAAAAGTATCATATGAGGTGTATCCTCTTGTAGAGATCCTGTTTATGGCACAGGGGCTCAAGTGATCCTTGTATGTTGACACTGCAATTTTATGTGGGGCTAAATGTGAATCAGCAAAAATTTTTACGGTGCTGCTGGGATTCAAAGAGCAAGAAGATGCTGAAATTGGAAAAGGAAAGGTGAAATAAAATGGCAATCACCATTTACATTACAGAAATTTACTGTTCATGTCAATGGTAAATAAAAGGGGGGGGAAAAGATACTCTAATGAAAGTTCAGTGAAAAACAGATTTGTAGTATGACTGTGATACATGCTGAAAGGTTTCTTTTGGGTGAGTGACACCTCAAGGAAGAGCATCCTGGAATTCTGATATTCAAAGTGTGCATCCCCCACCAGCAACACAAAGTGAGGAAACTGGAATTTCTTGCTAAAATTGCTAAAGCTTGTTTAAAGTTGTATGAGAGTTTCTTTGAATGGTCAATTGATACAGATCCATGGGAAATTTCTGTGCTGCATTACAGTATATTTCTTACTCTGTTCCTTCCATTATGCTGTGTCCAGTTCTGGGACCCTCAGTTCAGGAAGGACATTGAGATGCTCGAACGCGTGCAGAGGAGGGCGACAAGGCTGCTGAAGGGCTTGGAACACAAGCCCTGTGAAGAACAATTGAGGGAGCTGGGGTTGTTTAGCCTGGAGAAAAGGAGGCTCAGGGGAGACCTTTCCACTCTCTACAACTGCCTGGAAGGTGGCTGCAGCCAGGTGGCGGTCAGTCTCTTCTCCCAGGCAACCACTGACAGAACAAGAGGGACACTGTCTTAAGCGGCACCAGGGGAAGTTTAGGTTAGACGTCAGGAAAAAATTCTTCACTGAAAGAGTGATTGGGCACTGGAATCATCTGCCCAGGGAGGTAGTGGAGTCACTGTCCCTGGGTGTGTTTAAAAAAAGACTGGATGTGCACTCAGTGCCATGGTTTAGTTGATGAGGAGGTGTTAGGTCGTGGGTTGGACTTGATGATCTCAAAGTTCTTTTCCAACCTAATTCATTCTGTGAAGAAATGTTCGTCTCATTCTTCTGAGGCACAGAAAATGGTATATTTTTTCAATCACAGATAATATATTGTGTAATCAGAAAAATACATGGCCAACACTATTTTGTTATTGGTAAGTAAAAAAAAAGTTAGTCCAACCTATGCAACAAACTCAATTTACTTCCAGCCTTTCCTAATCACAATCCTGTTATTTATCTTAATCAAGTCTGTTGCCTCTGCATGTCCACAATCCTCTAGTCTTCCTCTGATGAGTGTCTCCGCATTTATCCAGTGTTTGTGCTGATAACATTTTTTTTCTCCTAGCAGTGGTATCTCTCCTGTAGAAAATGTTTGGAATTAAACAACTATTTTGTTGTACATTTTTCACCTTCTTTCTTGATCCTGTGCAGATTGTATCTCTATCTATTTAAAACCAAATGAATAAACAGAAGAAGAAATATAGTGATAAATACTCATTACTTGGAAGGTAAATTGGGATTTTAGTGTTAGGCTTTGTCAGAGAGCTGGCAAGAGCACTGTCTGCTTAAAAGGTTGCTCTTAGAGTTTACGATTAAATAATGCTATATCATTCCCCCTTCTTCCCCCCCCCCCCCCCCCCCGCTTGTTTTTGAAAGGAACATTTGGTTTGAAAATTCAGGGAGAGTTTGCTAAGCTTTGTGAAGGTGTAAATAGAAATTGGTTTTATCTTTCCTGCTTGTATGTTTTCAGAGGAATTGGATGGTTTACATGGAGTCAAATGTAGTTTAATGTTATTATTCTTGTATTATGTCAGACATATTACTTTATTCCTGAATTTAGCTTTTACAGCTTCAAAGGCAGACAGAGAGATACTGTTCCTAAGAAGCTGATGACTGATATGAAGATTAATGGCAGCACGAGATTTTTTTTTTCCATTTATTCTCCCTCAGTGAAGTGCCATGCTGTGAGTCTCAGTGTAGGAACACGGAATGACTTGAAGGTGAAGATGTGACTCCAGTTCTGTGTCACCTCTCAAACAGCCTCTATAGAGGATGTATCTCCCCATCTGTTAGGTGCAGCCTGTATTTGCAAGACTGGATATGAAGCAGAGAGGTTAGGAAGGTTTTGAAGTGTTTTGAACAAAGATAAGGTGGAAAGGTTTCAGTCACTGAAAGGAGTATAATGAGAGAGGACGTGAGACTCATCTGATCTTAATGCTGGAGGCAATTGAAGCCATAGTAGCAGCAACTGTGCATTCCAGTAGAAGCTGGAATATGTATAACCCTAAGTCAGGGTTATTATTAGCATTTCAGAGTTTCAAGCCAGTTGTGCCAAACTTGGGTTTGTGACATTCCTTATGCTTCAGAATTTTATTTTTTTTTTTATATACCAAGTACCATCTACTGTCTGATTGCTAGGGCAACGTCAAGCACTGGTGTCAGCAATACTGTCATATCATTTGGAGTTCACTTTAAAAAAAGGAAGGGAATAATGTCTTCCTGCTCGGTAGACAGGATGTAAGTAACAGACTAAAACTGGTGGAAAAAGAGGTCCTAGAAAAAAAATGCACTGGAGTGTATTGTTTAGGAAGGCTATAAATTCAGCATCAGACTAATGCTTTTGCTGAGACAGTTATAACACCTCCCTGTGTTTTGGCCTCACTTGCACTCAGTTATGCTGTTGACAAACTGTTTCATTTAAGTGAATAAACCTCACAGTTTTTAGATTTTCTTTTCTCTGACAGTGCAGGTGCAGTTAACATGGCATAACAAGAGGGAGGCATCATTACTGTGACTACTTAGTCATGCAAAAAAGCGAGATGGGAAATTACAGATATACTACATATGGTGCATTCTGCTTTTGAAAACCATCTTGAGTTCAGAAAAGTAGAAAGGATCCAGCTAATCGTAGAACCAGCTCTATGAATTTCAAGGCAAGTATGCATTTCCAGACACATGGGACAAGCTGAAGACTGCTGAAATGCCAGCATGCTGGGAGAATGGCTGGCAGACACCTTTTCATCTCGGACAATACCCTAAAGGAAATGGCCTTTCACTGTGGCAGATATTGTCCCTTTCTGTGCTGCTCCTTTAAAGGGAGGGAGGGAGAGAGAATGAATGCAAAGGATTTCAGAGGAGGTGTCGTTTCTTTAACGGCATCCTGTGTGTGCATTATCTTGCAGAGACCTTTTCCTTTGTCTCTCACTCTGATTAGCACATGTTTTTGTGCAGTTTTAAAATGCTTGGACAGTTTTCCCTGAAGAAATACATGTGCCTTCCAGCAGTTTTAAATTGCTATTGATATGTTTGATATCCTTATACATCTGCAAACCCATCAGAATCTTGCTGAGTTCTTGACTGTAGTTCTTCCTCTGGTAATTATATTTTCTGCAGTTTTAACCACACATGATGTGAAAAGGTGTTTCCTTCTGTCTGTTTTTAATGTGCTATCTTTAATTTCCCAGAGTAGTCCCTCTTGGGCTTTTAGAATTTGAAAAACAGAAAGAAGTTCTTTCTCTTCTCCCTGTATTCTTTTGTTCACTTATCCTTTCCTTGGTTTCCTTCATGTTGTTCAGTTTTCAAAGCTAACCAGGCCCACTCATTTGAATCTTCCCTAGAGGACAACATAAGTACCTTTGAACAGAAATCTTCTCTTACACTTCAGGAGGGCACTGAAGTCTTTTTGAAAGTGAAAATCTGAGAGAATACTGAATATTCCAGAAATGTTCCAACAATTGATCAAAAGTCACTAGAATATTTTTTTTCTATAATTCTCAGTCTTGTTCTTAGTGGATCCAAACTTCTTGCTATTCTTGATCATGCTGCTTATTAAACAGAGGTTTTCATCCAACAGTGCCACCGAGATTGGTTAAACGAAGTTTGACCCTTAAGACTTCTTAACCCTCTCTGCATCCTGTGTTACTTCAGATTATTTGTACTGAGCTTCCTGGAACTCTGTACT
This sequence comes from Aphelocoma coerulescens, assembly GCF_041296385.1. Lineage (NCBI taxonomy): Eukaryota > Metazoa > Chordata > Aves > Passeriformes > Corvidae > Aphelocoma > Aphelocoma coerulescens. The sequence goes on along the minus strand of NC_091015.1, from coordinate 95,249,566 downwards.
GACTATTCAAGATGTGACATTGGTAGCTCTCCTCCCCAGCTCCTGTGGCTGCATCTTTAACAGGAAAAAAGAAGAGGGGGGAGGGGGATGATGGGATAGTGGAATGATACCCTTTCACTGCAAGATTTTGTATCTCACAAATATAAAAGCCCCCAGGTTGCAGCTTTCATATCTTTTAGGCAGCTGAATTAGAGGACTCTGAGACCTCCTTGGCAGGAACTATGGTTAAGATGGGACATAGAAAGAATGGACCAGGAGGAATACTTGGCTGCAGTGGTGGGTAGTGACAGGTCTGAGATGGAGGATGATGAGTAAGCCTGTACTCTAATAAAAGATAAACTAACATCTAAGAGAATTTGTGGGAGAGAGAGAGCAATATTGTGTGTATCTCTTTTATGAGAATAGGCTGAGGGAGGTGGGCCTGTTCAGTCTTGACAAGAGACAAGTGAGACGGAACCTCATTAATAAATATAGTATAAATATCTGAAAGGAGGGTGTCAAGAGGGTGGATCCAGGTTCTTTTCAGTGGTGCCTAGCAACGGGACAAGCGGCAATGGGCAGAAACTGATGCACAGGAAGTTCCACCTGAACATGAGGAAGAACTACTTTCCGGTGCACTGAGCACTGGAACAGGTTGCCCAGAGAAGTTGTGGAGTCTTCCTGACTGGAGATACTCAAGAACCATCTGGACACAATCCTGTGCCATGTGCTGTGGGATGACCCTGCTTGAGCAGGGAGGCTGGACCAGATGACCACTATGGTCCCTTCAACCTGACCCATTCAATGATTCTGTGGTCTGTTGCCAATGGTTATTGACACATACTGAAGATGTTCCATAAGATGATAATATTTGCTGCCCAAGTATAAAAGACCAGCTAATTTTACAGATTTCGCATTGCAAGTGGAAACACCCAGGGAACAAAATATTTAATTTTTGGAAAGAAATAAATTATGGCTAGAGAATATCTTTTTGAAACATCTCTCATGAAAAGTAGAAACTAGGAAGGTGTTACAGATGTCTTCATATTAAACAGTAAAAATTTAATAATTAAAAGCAACTTAGTGATGATATTAATCTATGAGGAAAATCCCTTCATATCAATGAGTTTCCAAAATAGTGTGTAAAAAAAATTTAATATCACAATGTAAAATCAGAGGAAATACTTGATTTTGATAGCTTGAAAACCTCTGCCTGAGTGCTTAACACTATTATTTTTGAAGACCAATGATAAACTGGTGTACGAAGTCAAACTTCATAACAAATGTAGATACAGAGCTATAATTGCCCAGAAATAGAAGTCCTGAGACCAAATACATTTTTTGGTATTTATTCACCTTAATTAACCAATTCAATTGATCAATTCAAAGTAACCTATTACAAAGCATTTGTGAAGCTTTGTAAGCAATAACAGAATAAGCCTAGCTTTGAGGAATGTACACACTCAAACAGAGAGCATTTTGCACCCCAGCTAGAGCACCAGTACAGGTGTCCCCAGGCAGTCACCAGCCAGCAGCAGGGCCCTGGCCTGAGCCAGCGGGCAAAACCAGCAACCTGTGACTGGATGCACACGTTAATGCTTACTGCTGTGGTTTTCCTTTTTTTAATGCTTTTTTAGCATTTTAATCCATTTTATTATGGCACAATCTCCTGTTTATTCACTATTCTTTTTCCTCCAAGGAAATTTATATTTAATGTTGGCATCTGTCCCTAGAATCCTTCTTTTTATCATCGTAGTAGAATTTATTTAATTATTTAGCCATGCATTCCTTGTTTGTTGAGGCTCATGATGTACAGCCTGCACTCAGGTGGGTAGGTAAGTACATGCTTATGTATGTTAAGCTTCTCTTACAAGATCTTTTCAGACTCTCAGAAGTCCTTTATTTGCTGGTTGCTAACATGACAGGTGCCTCACGCGCTCTCTCTCCTGTGTTCTGTTGCTTTGCACATGCCAGGATTTTTTTTCTTGGCACTGCTCACGGAGGCAACGACTTGTCTCCTCGTGTGCCTGCCCTGCCAGCTTTTAAACGGGCCCATATTGTGCCAATCTCTTTGGGTATCTGGAGACCAGGTACAAACATGTTGATTCCTGAGCAAGTATTGCAGGACCACATCCTGAGGCCTGCCACACCTGCCAGGATAAGGGTCTATTTTTGTGCTAGGCTGCTGAAAATTACATTTGTTACAATGAAAAGTTTAAGTTCAAAAAGTAAAGCCCAGAGCCTTGAAAATGTGTTTGGTGCTAGTGAAAGATAAGGCACAAAAATTAGAATATATTATTATGATTGTGTGTAAGTGTGAGGATTCTCTGTAGCTGCATCAGCAGCTCAGCTAGTTAGTTATAAGGCTGATCTCAAGAATATCTGCCCACGGCACGCAACTGTTGTGTGAATTCATGCCCTGGGTTGTTCTTACACCTACCTCTGCCTCCTCCTTTTCAAGGTTATTGATACATATTTCTATTGTACATCCTAATGAGTATGTTCCTGCCTTTGGGTGATTTCCATTCTAGCTCTATCCAAAAATCTGAGATGCAAACATGTTTTTTGTCTGTTTAATTTTCCTTTATCTAAAAAAAAAAAAAAAAAAAAAATTTTTACCATTGCAGTAATTTGTTACCATGTTGACTGCTGTTCTGTTCAGCCCAGTAATTACTTAATTGTGTACTAGTCCTTAAATGACTTTAAGATTGAGTGGTGAACTACTCATTTGCTACTACTGTGGCTTTCTCACATGTTTCCTTTCAAGGTTAAAAAGAAAATAAGACAAAAAGTGCCTTCTTTGCCACAGCTTTTACTTTATTCTGAAGGTTCCTTTGGATAATGATTTTTTTAATTTTTCAAGAGCAGATTTCTCATGCTTTTGAATATATGTTTCTTAAAAATACATTGTGCCCTTTTGGAGCAACCATTTTTGATGTAATCCATCTTTATGAATAGTAATTTTAAAGGCACATAAATTTGGGCAAAATTTCGTAGCTGGCAGGAGGAGTAAGATATTAAAGGTAGTATAGGGAAGCCAGTATTATTAATCTTACAAAATAAAAACTGCTATTACAGATCAGTAACTGTGTTAGTGTAACGCTATTACAGATCGGTGTGTTAGTGCCTAGTTCTCACCTGTTCTTATTTATCCTGCTCCTGATAATGGCTGTTAAAAAAACACTTTTTGGTTGCCATTTTATTATTTAGAAAATCATCCCTAGTTTGAATGTTTCATTGGTTTTGAAATTTAAAATGATCATGAAATTCTGCAGGTTCTTGTTTGTGCTGTTCTAATAGGAAAGGGATATTGACACATCTTTAATTTATCTTGCTTGTTTTGAGGATCAAGTTCCATCACAAGAACGAGGCTATGTAGGCCATTTGCTGCAAATGGCTTTTGAGTATTTGTTTTTAGTGTATGTATGTTTGGTACATAAATTGCAAAAAGAAGTTGTGTGAAGAAAGGTGTTTGCTATTCTGAAGCTTTGAGTGTTATTGCATCATGTTGTTACGGCATAATTACAGTACAAAGATTATCACATCTAGTACAGCTGACCTTGCTGCCAGGTTCTGATTTGTCATCTTTTTGTGGTTTCTACTGCTCAGCACAACTCCATGTTAGAAGTGAATCCAGTACTTGTTTTCAGGAGAGGATTAAGGTTTTTTTTAAAACATACAGTTCCTACAGACAACTGGTAGTTACTTTAGCAACAGAAGCCTCTGGTAAGTAGTGGAGATGTTTTGAAATTGCTAAGATGATGAATCAAAATTTATTGTAACCAAAGCAGGCTAAAGCATTCATTTGCTCAAGAAAAGTACCTGTTAAAGGAAACTGGAAGGAAAACAGAACAAACATAGACATAGAAGCACCATTCATTTTTTGGAAAAATAGCAGGAAGGTTATCTTTTCAACCAAATAGGAAATGTTATGAACGTGAATGGCTTATTCAATAGATGTTTAACAGGACAAACATAAAGAAAAATATGAAATAGGTAGTGCTAGATGATGGAGTGTAACTGAGCTGTAAGTACAGGAAGTTGTGTCCCCTGCTGTAATTTGTACATCATTCCCTTCTTCACTTCTCAGTGCCTCTACACTCCCATTTCGATCCCAGGCACAATATTCGGCCCATTTTTCACAGAAGAAAAAAAATTCTTTTAGATGCTTGATGAGGATGTGAACAGCTTTACTGTAAGAAAACCCACAGCTCCACCTATCTCTATTTCAAATTCAGCAGGCAGAACCATAGCAAATGTTTTGAGTCTTAACACAGGTTCTGGATCCCTTATTCCCCAATCTTCTTCCACATGCTAGTTGAGGATGCTTCTGGTCACCTTGTCATCACAGTTTTACAGCTTGTCTTCTTGGATAGCAGCAGTAGCAGCCAGCAGAGCTGAAAGCTGCAGAGCTGAAGAGAACTGTATTGTCTTGAGCATCCAGAAATACTGCCAGGTTTTTTGTGACAGCTTGCTATTCTAGGATTGGTAGAAACCAACTCTTCTTTGTAAGTATCCATTGAATTTAGTGTAACACTATTTTTCATGGGGCTTTTTTTCAGTGAATGGGAAGTAAGGAGATCATGTAATTCATCCTTTGTTTAACATCGCTTTGAGTTATTTCCTTTATCTTAGCAGTGTTGCAGGATTGGAATGTGGTTGATATGCATTGTACTCACAGCTGAACAATCTTGAGTTAGACTTTATTTTTTTTTATATAGTAAATTAATTTCCACAATTATTATTCTTGAAGACTACAGTCACATAAAATGTAGACTACTGACCTGGGTTGTATGAGTTTATTATTGTGGAAGATAAAGTAAATAAATCATAATTTTGATGAAAGATTAGTGTGATTTTACATGATGAGCATACATATTAAGAAAGAAAATTAGCAACCAATGAAAAATATTAACCGCTTTTAAATCATTCGCAAGTCAGAGAATGTAGATACATAGCAGTTTTCTTACTTTTCGCTTTATGGGGCATCACTAATAGGTTTAGACTGGTATGTTGTTGAAAGAGAGAAACTGAAAATATCCCATAGAATTCAGCAGAAGCTATGGGCAGGTAAGTTATTGTGCTTCATTATATTTTGCAATGTATGTAGCATAAAATGTGGTAGTGATTCTCTTTGCCTAAGCATACTTGCACACCATTCTGTGTTCTCTGAGCACTGAAAAACAGTGAAAAATGACATTTCTTAACTGCTTCCTGCTGACAGAAGTTAGCCAGGTGGGAGAGATGCCTCTTAAGACTATACAGATCAAAATAAATAAAAAAGATAAATAAAAGAGAGAGTGCTTTTAAAAGAGTTGCCAGGAAGGAAAAAAACAGAAATCTCAAAATTTCTAAAACTTTCCAAGACTGTCTTTCAGAGAACTATGCAGAATATCAGACTGCTGTAAAAACAGTTTGCTTCTAGGCTGGCACCGTCTGACCTCAGCACAGAGAGGTTCAAAATTTGTGCCTCTGACCAGAGACAAACACTGCCAGAGTTCTTGCAGAGAGTGCTGCCACTTTAAACCTGGCCTAGATTTAGGCTGTTTGGATTCCAAATCCAGCTGAAGCCAAACATGGTAGCACAGAAAAATAAGCTGGAAGAGAACAACCCTTTCTAGCAAAATATTTTACGGAAAATTCCTCTCAGAACTTACCCAGAATTTCACAGCATATGGCAAAGACTTGCATCTGTACTTGAAAGCAAGAGCTTGAACTAAGGCCTCTGAGCACAAATGTAGTGAATACGTTGGACTGTCCTTCTTATTTAACTGCCTGTCTCTGCCGGTAAATCCTGGCTAAATGAGAGCCTGTCTCTCCTAATGATAATGTGGAAGCTGTGATTATCTGAGGTGTGGAAGTGAAAAAGATCATAAGGAGAACAGATGGCAAGCAGTTCTGAGTGGGGAGATGGTTGGCTGCACTGTGGTGAAGCTACCTGCAGCAGCTTAAGCTGTTATCTTTCCTGGCTCACTGTTTTCCCTCTTAGCTGGAGATGATTGCCTTTCTTACAGAGTTGGCAGGGTGGAGTGTGTGAACACTTGGTGGCTCTGTCACCTAATGTCACAGGGACAGGCAGATTCTTTTAGGGATCTTTGACAGAAGAGAATTTGCCACAGGGCTTTAGGTACAATTAGACCTTTATGACTACAATTAAACACTTAATTTTCAGCATAGTTTATTGTTGTCTACAATTTTTAGGATTTAATGTAGTTTATTGTTGCACAGTTTTTATGAATGATACTTTCAGTTAAGCAAAATTTCTAGTAATGATTGTAGCTTTCTTACTATCGAGAGTCTTTATTTACCTACACTTTTAGTCACTTGGACCCTCTGCAGATCGTGTCAAATTCTCACTAATCAGTGCATGATGTGATAGTCATAATCTAGACTCTAGACTTTACCTGGGAGAACATGATTCACTCAGTCTTCAGAGGAAGAAGACAGCAGTGACTGTGTCCCAGACCACGGGGGATCACAAGTTTTGCTGTCCAGCATCAGGACTTGCAGCTGTTTGATTTTATAGGCAGTATCTCATATATGGTTACATTTTTGTGTTCCATAACAGATGTCACCACATCCTGGCAGTGGTCATGCATGGGCAAATATTTTCTCAATGATGACAGGGGATCTGGCTGTTCTGTCATGGGGGTCATCACATCTTGGTGACAACTACAGTGTTGAAAAGGGGAAAAGAGAAGGAGGTGATGTGTGACCAGCACACTTACATGTTATGACTGTTTGTCTTAGGAAATGGCCTTGGTTATGCTAACCATATTACCAGGAGTCAGGAGCAGGGTCACATGGCTACAAGAGAAGCCTCATCTTAGTGTAAGTGCATCTTCCTGCACTCAAGCAGGTGGCCTGTGTACATATATCACTCCCAGCTCTGAGGCGAAGACAATAACCCAGAGCAGAAGGGAGCAAACATTACCTTACTCATTGCTTCAGTGGTGAATGTGTGTCCATGACCAGGGAGACCAGTGCATGTGGAAGATCCAGTTCCCACTCTCGTTTTGGGATATGTGTGTAGTGGTTAACCCTCACTGGATCCCAGCACCCACCAAAGCCTCTCTGTCACTCCCCTCTGCAGCTGAGCAGGGGAGAGAAAATATAACCAAGGGTTCCTGGGTTGAGATAAGGACTGGGACAGATCACTCATCAAATATCATCATGAGCAAAACAGGCTCAAATTGGGGATATTAACTGAATTCATTAATAACAAAATCAGAGCAGGATAATGAGAAGTAATATAAATCTTTAAAACACCTTCACTGCACCCCTCTTTCCTTCCCAAGCTCTACCTCCTCCTTTCCCAGTGGTGATGAGAGTCAGGGAATTGGGCCTATGGTCAGTTCATCACAGGTTGTTTCTCCCGCTGCTCAGGGAGAGGAGTCCTTCCCCTGCTTCAGCGTAGGGTCCCTCGCACAGGACACAGTCCTCCATGACTTTCTCCAACGTGCTCCATTAAGCATAAAGTCTCCTGAAGCTTTGCCTTGGTCTTTCTGGAAAGATGCGTGTGTTAGGACAGACTGAATGGGAGCCAAAGACACCTCTGCAGAAAGGCTGACAGGGAGGAAGGGCAAGAAGCACTGCTGTCCTCCCTTGCCATAGTACTTGCTGTAATCTCAGACAACTAGGCTCTTTGGGAAGAGACTCTAGTGATGTTCTCATCCTTTCAAGAATTACTCGAGTCTTATAGTGGTGGCAAATACTCTTCCAAGTTTATTGCAAATAGGGCATGGTAGTGTATGGCCCTCATGACAGGGCATTAATCACAGTCAGTGGCAAAATACCGTCTCAACCAAGCATTTTGTGTTCTTTGATATCTTTGTAAACAGTGATCCAAACAAATCACTTGCTCAACAACAAGCACTGCATTGTGTTCCCTCTGTATCTCAAGCCATCTTTGTTCCTCATGTCTCACCTGGCTCTGTCGTTTCATCCACACAGGGGGTTATTCCATTCATAAACTAACTGCTCCAACTTGCTTTTCTAACATGAAGTCTTCACAGCACATTTAGGGCCTCAATAGCAGTTCATCTATCAGCCACAGTGAAGTTCACAGTAGTCAATGCTGGAGAACACTCTCTCTGTGAGCAATACATGGCTGGACGAGTGCCCTGGCAGTGCCTACGCCCCTAGGTAAGCACATAGCTCACAGCAGAAGCTATTCCTATCTCTGTATTGGAAGAGTCTGCCTACTGTGATTGCAGCCTGCTCTCACTGTCTCTGTGACTCTTCACAGCCTGTCAGTTTTTCTGTTGACACTTTTTCAGTTCATCACAACCTCTCTTTTCTGTAGGCTTGCTTCCATAAGAGTAATATGCTCAGGCTGCCTCAAACCAGCAAATGGTACATTAACTCCTCTGAAACTGTGTGTGTGAGTCTGTGTCCATGTTCACTTCGTTAGCAGTTCCTTTTTCTCCTTCTTTGGTTTACCTTCACATGTTCACACAGCCAGCAATAGGAACTGAACAGGGAAAACAAGTCACACATAAAATATTTATGAAAAAAGAGGATAGTTACTTTCCCAGTTTGTCAGCTCTGTCTCAGATTCATCTCCTGGCTAATCTGTTGCAAAGTCTACTTATGTTCTGCAGGAGACTTAGGTTTTATCCTCATACGTTGCAAGTAATCCATCTATTTGTGTCTGGAGGCTTTATTTAATTCTTACTTTCTTCCAAAGGAAACACACCCTTTGTTTTAAATAGAAAATTGTTAGTTGCACATTTTAGCTAAAATATTCTCTTCTTTCTTGTCTCATCTTTATGCTTATGCAGATTTGAACCTTGTTTATGGAACATAAAAGGACTTTTCATTCCATTATCTTTTTTTTTCTTTTTTTAGCTTCTTGTAAATAATTTTCTGTTACTAGTATTTTTACATTAATGGAAGAATATATGGGGGGGAGAAGAAAGACAAAGCCGGGGTTCTACTACTATTCTCTTTTTGAAGGAGCAACAGCAAGGAAAACTGGAAAAAATGCCTGCAGCCTCCAAATAACATCCTCAAACTACAGACACAGAGTAAACCAAATAAAACAAGCCAGTGTTTTTTCTTATGCATAGGCAACAGTGACTGTTCCTTTGATACCAAATGTGGAAAATAGACACAAACATTGTGCTTGATCCCTAATTAATTGTTTCAAATTATTTTCTCAATATCTAAGATATTGAGTATATCTGAGTCAATTTAAAGCCCTTCACATTATAGCTCAGAACAGGTTTGGTCAAATAATGTTAGGCTCAGTGAACTACAGCACAAACACATCATCAGATTTAGTACCTAGAGCCACACCATGAGGTTAGCTTGAGAAGAGTGTCAGGCCATGCACGTGAGGGAAAAACAAAGTTGGAAGTAGAACCATCTAACCATAACTGGTCTAAAAGCCTGGGGAAACTGCTTTTTCATTTCTAACCTGCATTGTACAATGGTGGAAGAGGTGAAAGCTGTTAGAAAATGGGTACAAACGTTTAATCCCCTCTGCTTTGATCCATGTCTTTGCACATGGACTGGCAGTGGGACTGCAGTGACTGATAACACATTGTCTGCTTCACTTTCTGGTGCTGTGCTGGAGCCTCCTGTTCAAACACAGCCTCTCTCCCATGTTGTTTGCAAACCAAAGAGTTCAGTAATGGTAATAAATTGGTGCCATTACTGCATGGGCACAGCATTGTTTGTATATCATCATCAGGGTGACTTCCAGATGCAAAAACATATGGAAGCTTGTCTCTTGTTAGCTGTGAAAAATAGGTCTAGTGGGTGCTTACCAACAAGCCCCAGCCTTTAAAGCTTTTGGGATCATCTGTTATTTCTCACACATTGGTATCCTGAATTTTGGAACAGTTTGACACTAAAGGTGGGATCTCTATTCCTCATGTTTCAGCATGTAAAACAAGTAAAACAAGTTGCTCTCTGTGGCAGTGAGAGCAGTTTGAAGGGTCTGGAACACATTCACAGGGCCCCATCAGATCTGACTTAGCCAGCACCTATGATAGAAAACTTTGTGATCTTCTTTTTGTCCACCACAGAAAGATTCTGTTAAACAAAGATTTGTGTATTGCCAGCAGTTGATGGTGAGGATTATGAAACTAAAATGAGCCAGAAGAATTTCTAGAATTGTAGGAGAGAACATGGAACATGCTTTTTAGAAGGGCATTTCATTCCTCTTTTCCAGCTTGCTTGTGTTACCTTCACACTTTGTTTCCTTTTTCTTCCTGAGAAATTAAAAAAAGAAATATCTTAATGGAAAACGTGACTACTGCCTCTTCACAGCAAGCTTTACAGGTACAGGAGAGAAATAAAAACACATCAGGTGACTGAAGTTGTATTTCAACACTGATTAAACCAGCATTTTAATACTCCAATCTTAATTGTAGTTTCCATTTTTAACTTCCCTCGAAAGTTATTTACCTTTTGCAAGCCATTTGGATGAAACACTGAAGTGAGATTTCAGTTATCTTTAAGTTTACTAGAGACAACTTCAATATTTGCATCTCTTATACCCTCACAACAAATTTTGAATTTTCAGCCTTTTCAGTCAAATTCAGGGCGAAAGAAAAAAATAGGAAAAGTCTCCAAACCACTTGTTTTCCTATGGGGTCCAGGTTGTAACCCTGTGCTCTCAGGAGTTGATTTGAGGTGGAAAACGTCTCAAAGCCTGCTGCAACTGAATGGGATTTCTTGATGATTTTCAAGATTGCAGACTAATCATTACATCAGCCAACAGATGCATTGGAAATGCGAGTCAGATCATAGAATAACATCTGGCACAACAAGTGCAATGACACCAGCAAGCTCACCTGGGGAGCTTTCTTTCTAGGTCCTGTTCTTAATTTGAATAGACTCTTCCAGAATTGTAGCAGAGTTGTCATTGGTCTTGTAACATTAGAAGAGCAAACACAGCCATGACAGTTTTAAAAAGCTGGGACTTTTTCCTCCTTCACAAAAGGTTGGGTGTAATACTGCAGTGGACTGGAGACTGGTCTGAGAGCACTGGCTGTCCCAGATCTGCCACACTACCTGGTTATAAGCTGTTTAGGACTATGAAATGCTGATAGTATTTTTTTTTAGATTAACTTGAAGAAAATAAAAATGACAGGCAGTCACCTGGATTCATCTAGGAAAGAGAACTCTCCATAAAACATGTAGAGTAGGAAAAAAAACTTGAACACTTAGTGTTGCTTTTAAGTGTGCATATGATTAAAGAGAGAAACAGGAAAAAGTTGGACAAAGCTTATCAGGGAATTAATCCCACAGCTATATACCTGCTCAGAGCTTGCAGTCACTTGAGTGGTACGTCAGCCATATCCGTGTATCTTTCCTGGCAATAATATTTCACAGAAGTGGATCAAAGCACTTGCTTTTACTTGCAGCAGCCTCAGCAGAAATGTCCCGGAGTGTGCAGCACAGACGGGGAGCATGTGATCAGACACTCGGTGCTAGCGAACTTGTGAATGGAGCTCCTGGAAGAAAACACACGGCACTGCACAGCTAACCCAGGCAAGGGCCGTTCCTCGTCCAGATCCAGCTGCCCTTTGGGGAGCTTTCTTTGCGAAGTACATTTTGGAGGAGCTGTGGGAGGAGGGGGAGATGCTGCTGCTGCACGTTCAGTGCAAAGCCCGTGGCTGTGATAGGCTGAAGGGACATGGATACTCTGCCTATATATACTGGCAACTGCATCCTCTCCGCTTTATAGCTGTCACTGAGGAGCAAAGAAAGACAGTGAGAAGGGCAGGGGAGAAAGAAAAACCTTATCAACTCGCTGTAAGTAACATCCTTTGTCCTTAAGGCTTTATGGTTATTAAATTCAAGTAGGTACATTTGGATTAATGCAACAATTGGTTATGGAGAGTGGAAGCTCAGTTAATGAACAGCCAGCTTGTGTTATTAGGGATAATAATAATAATAATAAAAAGAAGCATTATTTTTAATCTAAGTTTGCACAATGTAGTGTGCACCTCTTGTTTCATGTTTGCTTTTTACATCTGATGTATGTTAGCTGTGACTCTTTATATACATTTATGCAGAATCCCATGTATACAAAAGTTTGTATCTTGTCTTTCCAAGTACAGCAGTGCTTGCAATAACCAAGCAGAACTTGAGAAATTCTCTGCCAAATATTCTGAATAATAAAATTCCAAGATAAATTAAATGCATGACTTTTTAGGGTGAAGTTTTCCTCAGAAATAACCCTTTCCCATCACTGTAGTAAAAGCTCAACAGGGAAAACTATGAAGTTGCAGACTCTGTGCCAGTGACAGTAAATGAATACAGCCAGCAACTTCTGGAAAATGTAATTCTTTAAATAAAATGTAGGGACTGTAACTTGACTTGTGCAAAGGTAGAAGTACAGAGTAGATCCAGTTCCTTTTTACTTGTGCCCTTTTTCTGGCAATATCCTATTGCCAGCAGGGGAAGTTCAGCTTAACAGTGGCAACAGCTGCAAAAACCTTCAGTTGGGTTCAGTAGCAGGAAGTTCTCATGGCTTCAGTGGTGTCACTGAAGCACCACAGCCCTTAAATGACATTTTGTTCTGCAACAATCAGTTGGCAGAACAGAAAATGCACTTGACTCATGTATTGGAAAGATTCACAGTTATTACTTCTTTTGAGCAAATACAGCTATCAGTTTTAGGTGCTACTAATGTGTCTATGCATTCTTCCTGTCTGTGTTTAATAAAAGAAGCTGCTAAAAGATTTTATTTTGTTGGCTGTTGTTTATTTTACTTTGATGAACTGGAAAAGAAGCAGACATAAAATTATAATGCATCAAATATACTGTCTCTCCTCATTTGTTCTGCTTTCCCTCTTTTCCCTCTTTTTCTCCTTTTTCATATTTTTTTTCTCTTTTTCTTTCTCATAACAAATTTCCTGGTAGCATTTAGATATATTTTACATTTATATTTAGTAAATATGAAAAAACCGACCCAGATTCTAAAATTACAGACAATACTTTTTAAAAGAAATAATGAATAAGCTGAATGTTATCAACACAATATATCTATAAATAACTTTAATAATTACTGGTGTGTAAACTACTCATTTGTATGGTTCAGTTTCAGATAAAGTAGAAAACTGCTTGCAAATGAACATATGCAATCTAAAGACTAGCAACTAGAATTTTTGGTAACTTCACTAAAATAAAATGTGTCTATATTCTAATTTCATTGCACTGAGGTAGAAGGAGTAGTTTAAAAAAAAGCAACAAAAGATATGTCAACTTTAGATTGTGTAGTGTACTTGTCCTCTGACAAATTACAGCAAAATCAAAGACCAAGGAGTTTCTATATGAATGAATAAAAAAGGTACACTGAAATAATTTAAGGTTTAACATGATTTTTTCTTGGTTTCACCTGCAGTGTAGAGCAGAACTCAAATCTTCTCCAGTAAAGTAGGATTTGATCTGAAGTATGCAGTGGTGACAATAGTCATTGATTCTTGCTGGGAACAAAAATGCTCAGGCAGAATATATGCTTGGTAAAAGTGTATTTTATCAATCAGAGTGAGGCTGTCAATTTGCATACAGACTGCTCACAGTGTGGTAGAGGTTGATAATTAGGCAGGGCACCTCCTGAGAAGCTGTGCTCTCCTCACCTGGGGTTCAGCTGGCAGATACTGAATATGCTGAAACTCATCCTTGGAGGTGTGGGATCTCTGAAAGCATTTCTCACTCTTTAGAGGCCTTCAAGATTATAGAGAGAGGCTTAGTTTCTCTGAAATTTCCATTTAGTTTTGGAAACTTGGATTGTATTATTTTGCAGTTTAAGTTCCTTTGAGTTAAGTGGATATTTTGAGTGCATGCAGACTATAACACTCATCCCTTCACAAAATACAGATTCTCTCAAACAGTGTTTTCATTTTAAACCCTAAGGCTTGATTTGTCTGAAGTACTTTTCTTCTTAGAAAATCTCTATATTTTTAAAATATTTTGGCATAGAGGTAAGGTCTCTCCCTATGCATTGTGTTGTTGCATTGTACAGGAGTTGTATGTGCCTGTAAGAGGTAGAGATATTCTGTGCTGGTAGAGATGTGAAGTAATTTGCATTTTGATAGTACTCACTGGTGAGCATTACAATTGTCTGCTGGAGATGGCTTCCATAACAAGTAGTACTTTCAAGGAGATGAAGTGAGATCTATAGCGAAGAGTTTCGGAAGAGAATAAAAATAGGGATGAAAGTGTAAGTGGGTCTTGTCACTCACAGAAGAACAGATATAAAATAGGAGGTGAAAAGGATGACCACGGTGTTCCTGCAGGGAGCATGCCTTCACAGTTCCTCTGTGAGATACATATATTACTGTAGGTATGGAATTTTCAGGGATGGACTTCTAGGAAGGAAGATGTATGAATAGAAAAAAATACATTTTAAATTTATTGGTATTGTCTTTGGAGGAAGGAAGAATTAAATACTTTGCTTCATATTGGAGCAGATTGACATATTTCACTGGATCAAACTGAGTTGTAAGAATGTTAGAGGTTAAGTAAATACTAGTTCGTATCAATTTATAACACTGCAACCACTGTAGCACATTTGGGATGGAAGGCTCAACCTTCTGTTCTTAATGCTTAAGCTTCCTGGTTCAGCTACTTCTTCCATGCAAAACAATGGGTTTCCCCTGTAATTTAATTCTTTACCTGAATTTTGCTATTGCAACAGTGATTTATGACATTCTTGGGAAAAAGTAAAGTTTGCCAATAACAAACAGGATCTCAGTGACTATACAAAGTGTGTATTTTGTCAAATTTGAATTCCATAGCAATAGACTGAAACCACAGAATATGTATCTGATATTTAGATATAAAATGTATTTGCTTATCCTGATATCCAAAAAGAACTTTGTCCAAAGTTCAAATAATAAAAATGACAATAAATTGTATCAGCATACTGTGTAGCACCAAGATGATGTAAATGCAATACAAATTTCTGGAAAAAAAAATTAGGTGGTGGAAAACTGGTCGCAAGCTATAAAAAATACCATCTGTGTTCTGATAATATGATAAAGTAAATTCACTTTTTTCTGCATGTTTGGGAGCTGTTTTGAGCTTGCACACAATGTGATTTAATTTATGCCATTTGATTAGTATTTTAGGAAAAGACCAAGCGATCCACAACACTTTTGATGTTGTGGTGCCCTATATTTGATTACTATGAAGTAAAGCTAGAGAGTAGTTTAGTGATGCTCTTACACAGTGACACTCTTACCTGTCTTGATGCTGTACTTAGCGTTCACTGGAACCACAGATGTGGAACGAGATACTCAGCAGAACTGATCCCTGTGTAAAGGTCTGTAGGGATAACTAACGCAGTGGTGAGCAACAGTGGTGCTGGAAACATCAGGCTTCATGTTCTGAGTCAGTTCAGTCTCAGGCATCTCCCACTAATTTGTCAGTTGTGTGTTAAATTCTTTTTTTCACAGCTTTCTTCTTTGAAACTAGAGGAAAAAAAAATAACAGGTTACCTCATGCAAATTCCTTAGAGCGTGCTATAGCAATGAACCCGTGAATGAAGTAGCATAAAAGAAAAAATAATAGAATAAGTTAAGGGTTAAGTTAGAGATGCATTGAAAAAGAAGTGCAATAGTACAATATTTAGATTTCTTCTGGCAAAAATATTTAAACCAAAGAACAGAGCCTTGGGGTGTAATTAGATTGCTGCCAGAGATGCATATTGATTGCTGCAGTTCATGCTGATTTCTTTAGAAAGTTTATTAAAATTTTGAACAGTGAACAAAGATGTGTTAAGTGAAAATGCACATAAGATTTAGGGGGTGTGGAAGAAACTGAATCATCCTGATTTTAGAGGAGTAGAAACAAAACTGCTCGCTTAAACACAACTTTTCAAAAGGGAGGTGACACACAAAGCTGATTACTGGAAACTGTAAGGACTGCAATGACCACTGGTAATGTATCTCCAGCAACTTAGTAGCAAGATATGAGAGAGGTCCTAATGCCTCTTGATAAAAGGTGTAGACACAGCCAAATAAACATTTACATTATGATTAAAGAGAATACTAAAACTCTAGTAAAATAGCAACAGGAACAGCCGTTCTCTGGGGAGTCTAGAAGTCCCTACTGTGCAGATCTTTGCTCTCCCAAGTGTTTCATGACCTACAGCAGCATCTTGCCTTCTTAAGTAGCAGCAGCTGCTGCTCCACACAAATCCCAGATCCTCTATTTGTAGCAGCAGAGATGTCTCTAGGACAGTGCTTATTAACGATGTCTTTCTTTTGTGATGTTACAGTACTAATTTAAATGTAATAAAGCCCAGGAGGTTCTCTTTTCTCAAAATGGTGTCCTCAGTTATAAATCCTTACCACAAATACTTGATATCTGAAAAATTGTCTCCTAATTATCTAATATTCACATTGTGCTTAATATAGTTATTTCCTTACAAAGTGAAGATCTAAAGGTATGTGAGCTAAGCACAGTAGTTCTTGACGCCAGCAAGTCCTTTTTCCACTTGCCAATCTTCTTACTAGATCCCAAGGAACAGTATCCCTCAATCTGAGTTTGTAAAGACGCTGGGACACTTTTTAAGTACTCAGTGAATACAAAGTTTCAACTGTATATTAAATGAGTACTCAAAATGCACAGCTACACAGAGTAAAAACGTTGGGTGGGCCAGGGTGGCAGGAGCAGACCCCCAAGTATCACAAATTTGTGTTTGCAGAGCACTTTGCAGGTGAACTCCATCTCATCTCAGCTGAGCCGCAGATCACCTTGGGTGTGCTCACACAATCTGCCTATCTCAAAGAACGCCTGGAGCTGCAGCCCAACATCTTGGAAACATGGACAGCCCCAGACAGAGACTCCTCAAATTCTCCTGCAAAATACAGTCCAGATCAACTTGAAGTGAATTCTGTTTGAAACCTCTCAAAGAAACAAAGTTTTGTAGATGACACAGCATGTGCATTTACAGTGAAAGAGTAAAGAAGTTAAATCTTGAGGCTAGACAAGAGTCAACAAGCAGATAAAATGACAGGGCCGCACAGGGGATCACTGTGATAACTGTGATTGTTATAGTTTGTTATTACTGATTATAATAGAGACACACAGCAGGCTGTTGTCTTAGACCTCTTTATAAGGCAGGAGGGAGTTGATTATGTGCCACTTAACAGTGCCACATCCTTGTGTCAACCAGCAGCTGTAGGGATTAAATCTGTAATTTTGAATCTTCATCAATGTGTTTCTATTGTTCTTCTGTGCTACACTTACTGTCTATCTGTGTTAAGCTAATCTATATCATGGCTATAGGAGTCTTCCTATAAATCGTCTGAATAGCAGGCTTAAAACTAGTAACAATTTCTTTCAAAAATGACTGTTTTTTCCTCTTTTCTGAAGTGTTTTTCTGAGAATAAGACCTAAGTGCTGATACCCATGGATGCTGCAGAATTCCGCAGGAGAGGGAAGGAGATGGTGGACTATGTTGCAGATTACCTGGAGAAGATAGAAAAACGACAAGTCTTCCCAGATGTGGAACCAGGATACCTGAGGCCCCTCATCGCAGACTGTGCACCCCAGGATCCTGAGAGCTTTGAGGATGTCTTTAAAGACATTGAGAAGATCATTATGCCAGGGGTAAGAAAAATGAAACTGTAGTGCATTGTTCAGTACTATATTTAGGTTTTCAAAGACCTTAAAGAAAGTGTGGGTTGAAGACTGTGCAGGTAGACTTTACCAACATAAGTACCCACACTGATTAACTTTTAGAAGGCAGGAGTCAGCTTTACATGTTAAATATGATCTAACTAATGTTTTCTTCCTAGAAATAATCAAATTGTTCTTTTCCTTCATGCATAGCTTAGTTTTGGAAATAATTCCCTTTCCTCCCTTGAACTGGTTAAGGCAAAACTTCATAACTTTCAATTTCATGTGATATTTTTGCTACTTTCATAGCACAGTAAATATTTTACAAAATAGTATTTTTATTAGTCTGCTGTGCCCAAACTGCTGCTTCAAGCTGATCTTTAAATGTTAACATTCTCTTAGGAGATTTCTTTTTATTACAGAGTTGACTGGAAAGGATTCTCCCTAATACTTGTTCTGTTGACTTACTCTCCTAAATGTCAACTTCTTCTTGTAGCTTTTAAGGCAGACAGCCACTGCCTAAATACTAGTCCTTGAATAGATCACTACTGGACAGACAATGCAGAACAAAGCATCTGGCATTTGTCCAGGCCTGAATCTTTCTTGTTCTTCCACTCATGGTACACCTTTTTTATTTTAAGTATATGCTTGTCTTCTAAAGCTTCTAAGTAGCTTGAAGAGGGCTGAATTATTAGTACATGTCAATGAGGTTTCTCTCCTTTGGATCTCTGCAGTAAACACTTTGGGTTTCTTCCCTAGATGCAGATAGGTGATATGATTGTGATGGGAGTGGACATCACAATGTGGAAATGTCTTTAGTCAGTGTACTATAATACCAATTCCTTTTCATTGACCAATATAATTATTTGATATTCAATATGACTTTATCTTGTTTTCCTTGGAGCCAGCCCTGCTGTCCTTTAACAGGCAAAAGCTCCACTGAAGTCAGTTGAAATCTCTGCACTCTTTTCAAAGGTTTGTGGATGAAGTCTTAAATCCAAGAGAATTAAATCAATGCAGATTAGATAAGAGAATTATGTCCAACACATGCAAATACTTTAATTGCTGCTCATAGGTATAATTGCCTTTTCTTTTTCATTGGAGGAAAACAGTAATGTCTGTGAAGTAGAAGAGCAAACACTTTGAACACTTGCAAACTTTCAAACTTTCAATAAAATAATAATGGCTTAAAAAATAAGAGATGAATCATTTGAGAATAGAAAGTGAGACATTGAATTCTAATTATGTCATCAACATGTCATGTTCCCTCTTAACTAAATTGACTTTTTCTTGATATTTACGTGCCCTGCAAACAAATTTACTTTTACAATGTGATGCATTCTGAAAAAAAAATTCTATCCTAAATTTTTTCACTAGTGTGAAATGACACAAAGAGCACAATATAAATCCCAGTACTTAGAGTAACTCTGATTCTACCTGTGTTGTTTATACTCAATTCTGAAGACTCACATGAGCACAGAATCACGAGGTCATAGTACAGTAGAGATTGGATGGTATCTCTAGAGGTCATTTAGTCCCTCCCCACTGCTCAATGCTGAGTCAGCTAGAGCAGGTTGTTCAGGACTATGTCCAGCTCGTCATGATTATCTCCAAGGATGAACTCTGCTGTCCTGTACCAAGGTTGGATCACCCTCACAGTAAAAAAGCTTTTTCTTACATTTAAGTGGAATTTTCTGTATTTCGATTTGTGCACATTTCTTGTTGTCTTCTCACTGGGTACTTCTGAGAAAAATCTATTCACCCTCCCATGAGGTGTTTATGCACATTAACAAGATGCCCCCTGAGCTTCCTGCAGGCTGAACAACCCCAGCTCTTTCAGCAGCCTGTAATATGACAGATGCAGCAATTAATTATCTTCATGGTCTTTCACTTCAATATAGCCATGTCTTTGTTCCTTGTACTGGAGAGCCCAGAACTGGATGTGGCATTCCAGGTGTGGCCTTACCAGTGCTGCGTAGAAGGGAAGGATCACCTCATTTGACCTTCTGGCAACAGTTTGTTACCATGGCCCAGGATGGCCTTGGGTCACACTGCTGCCAGGGCACACTGCTGTTCAGCTTGACCACCAGGATCCCCAGGTCCATTTCTTCAGAGCAACACTGCTGAGGGTGCACTCTGTCTCATCACCGAGGTTTTTAATTAAGATCTTAAACAGTATTGGCCTTTCCCCTTCATTCTCCATCTGATCTAGCCTTAAACACTTCCAGAGATGGAGCACCCACAACCTCCTTGGGCAGCTGTTCCAGTGCTTCACCACCCTCACAGTAAAGAATTTTTTTCAAATATATAATCTAAAGCTACTCTCAGTTTAAAACCATTCTGTCATGTCCTGTCACTACATGCCCTTGAAACGAGTCTCTCTCCATCTTTCTTGTAGGCTCCCTTCAGGTACTGGAAGGCCACAGTTAGATCACCCCAAAGCCTTCTGTTTTCCAGGCTGAGCAATCCCATTTCTCTCAGCCTTTCTTCACAGGAGAGGTGCTCCATTCCTCAGATCATCTTGATGTTCTTCCTCTGGACTCGTTCCATGTCCTCCCTGTGCTGAGGACCCCAGAGCTGGATGCAGCACTGCAGGTGGGGTCTCACGAGGGTGGAGCAGAGGGGCAGAATCCCCTCCCTTGCCCTGCAGCCCGCGCTGCTTTGGATGCAGCCCAGGACACTGCCTTCACCAATTCTTTTCTGTTGGTAAATGTGCAGTCCCACACCATGGGAACATTTTCATCAGTTCCTCCACAGTTTCCCATGCTAAGGAATTATCAATGCACTCCAGAACCCTCCTGGACTGATTGTGTCCTGCTGTGTTGTCTGCCCAGCAGATGTGAGGACTATGACTTGTGAACATGAGGTTTCTTCCAGCTGTCTGAATGCTGCACTCATGCGCTTCTTCTCATCAGGTGGTCTGCAGCAGACATGCACCCCCAAATGTTGCCCATCTTGAGATCTTCACCAGTCCTGACTCACAAGTTCTTGACTGGCTCATTGTCCATTCTCAGGCAGAGGCCAGTGCATTCCTGCTGTTCTCTTGCATAAAGGACCAATCCTCTGCCTCACCTTCTGGGTCTGACCTTCCTGAAGAGCCTGTCCTCATCTGCTGCAGCACTTCCGTCAGGCGAGCAATCGCACAGCGTATCTGTGATCCCAGCGAAATCACAGCCATGTACGTGCACACAACCTTCTGTTTCCTCCTGTTTGTTCCCCGTGTGGTGCTTCAGAGAGGCACCCATTTGTCTTGATTTCCCAGAAAAGATGTGAGCCCCTCTGTCCTGCCCCTGCCCTAATGCTTCCCTCTCAGCACTTCCTTATTTATGTGGGTGCACTGGGGATCAGTCTGCTTTAGCCTTAGCTCCTTTTTGAGTTCTCTCATGTCCACATTACCCTTCACCCTTTGCTTGCCAGCTTGGTCCATCTTCCTCCCTTGATTGTGGGTTTTTCTCCCCTTCCCTTATCATTCCTAGTTTAAAGCTCTCCTTACCAGCTTATCCAGCCAGTCTGCAAAGATATTTATGCCCTAATTGTTCAGGTTATATTTTCCTTTAATCTTCTTCCCATGTTTTTCCTGACAAGAATAACATTTAAAAGTACATGTAGTGTTTTTCATCTATAGCATTTTTCACTGTTTCACCAGGGAATGTCTTATATCCATTTTATAAATGAAGAACTTCAGAAAGGGCTTCTTCAGAAAGAATAAATAATATGACATATCATAAACCCTTGTTTTGCCTGTAAGCTATTAGTGGCCTGTAAGTGATTCTTGTTTCATTCATGCTGACACCTTTACTGTGTTAGTTATGTTCGGATACTTGCTCCTTATTGTATGACTAAAAATGTGAAAATGGTGTTCCTTCAGAAGAGCAGGGATCAATTAATTGTGTGAAGCAATAATAATGCAGTATCTGTTGCTGTCTTTACCCTGTAGGACAGGGTTCAGGCATTTATGAGTGATGAAACTTCTTTATGGGGACTTACTGTGAAATGTAAGGTAGACCTTCAAAGGGTAGTCCACCAAATGATAATGACAATAATGGTGGTAAGTTCCTGATACTAACACAGAGACAGAGGGAGTAACTGCAGAACTCTGATCTCCACAGCAGGTAGACAACATGGAAAGGACCTGCATGTAAAAATATCAATCGGAGTCACCTTTCTCTCTTAGATTTGCTTTGTTCTCCTCCTTTTTTAGAGCTGAAAATGATCAAGTGTATGTGTAACCGCAAATAGCAGTACTAAAGATGCTCATTTTCCTCACACTGGATCCATTAATCTATGAAGTTTCAGCTGAAGTACCCATCCTTAGTGTGTGGTAAAGGAAGACTATTGCTTAGAGTAAGCAAGCCAGAGAAAGACATCGTTAGAAGAAATCTTGGAAATAAAATGTCTCTTAGAAGCACTAGAATGGTAATTAGAGTGAACCCAAGACATTTGTGTATCATTATTTATCAGCAGAGGGCTGAAAAAACAGGCATCAATTATGTCAGGCTTTTTGCAATATCTGACTGAGTGCGTCTGTTCCAACATGGTGAAAAAAAAGAGTTTTACAGCTGCTTCAAGGGACGGGGGAAGGGGAGGCAGGAGGAAGAAGCGCAGCTGCGCTTGCCCCAGGGCTTTTAGCTTTTTCGCTTTGTGTGAGTGCTGCAACTGGAATCTGCTGTGTTTCATCAAACAAATGGCTCCCAGCAAGCAGTCAGTTTAACTTGATTAACCCAAGATGAATGTCACAAGTCTTACAGATCACAGAGGATTAGAGCTGGGGAGATGAACAGTGGCAGCTCTGGCTCATTATGGACATCAGTGAAAGTCTGTGCATGTGGATCCTAGCAGGGACCATTGCTTCTTGAATATTTTATTGTTTTCCTGTGAAGCACCATGACCTATCTGGGGTTTTTTTTCTGACTTGTGAAGGGAAGGCATTTGCCACAAGTGCTCTAAAACTTTGTTACAGCAAAGAAAGATATCCTGATCCAATATGAGATACAGCTGAAAATGTTCACAGTGGCTTGACTTTGGATAACTGATTTGACAGATTTGAATATAGTGACCAGTAAAAATGAAATCTTGAACATACCAGATACAGGGCTAGTTTAGGCAGTGGGAAATTGTAATGAATAGGAGATGTTTTCATGCGAAAGAGATGGGGGCATCTGAAATTGGTACACTGCATCAGGGAAAGTGATACCTAATTCACTCTGTGAAGGGTCAAGACAGTTTCCCCTTAATGTGGACCACATCCCTTAAAGAAGAGCTGGTTGTTGGCATGAGGAAGGTTGGAAGAGGAAAGAAAGGGATTATTTGCAGCATGCAGAACAGTGTGGTACAGCAATCCATGAGATAGTTCCAAAACCAGAAATCTTACCACAGACTGGGAGAGAGAGCAGTGTAAAAAGTAAAATTCATCAGAGGTGGGAATGTGGAACAACACAGCACAGAAACAGGCAAGAGAGAATGTGTATTCTTACTGTCCTCAAGTTGTAACAGAAGAATTCCAGTATTTAAAAAAAAAAAAAGGAAACAAAATGGTGTAAGAAAAGGCTAGCCTTCAATAACTCAGCAGCCTCTTGATTTCCAGCCGTGAAAAAAATCTTAAATAGATTCTGCTGAATTCTTGCTTACAGCTCTAGAAGCATTTTTTCAAAAGCTTGCCTTTTATCTCCAATGTGAAAGCTGTTTTTGCCAAACATATCACATACCCCATTATTTCCACTGAACATTACAGTGTGGCTGTACATTTCCTGCTTTCGAATTTTATTAGATTGGAGTTGTGGAGCACTATCAAGTATCTCACAGATCCTTAAGATTACTTGGATGTTACATAAGACAATTCCAAATATTGCTTTGGCAAGACAATTGACTACCGTTTATGCATGTTGTTCTCTCATATTAGTACATATAAAGTGAAATTGTCTATAAACCACAACTTGTTAAAGGGAGATGAGAGTTTAATTTTGTACAGAAGGTATTGTATACTGGGATGGGTTGTTTTTGTGAGTCATGGGATTTTGTGGTGAGGAACTGTTTGGCCAGACTCAGTGCCTGAGTATTAGCAAATAACACGAGAGTGTGGGTAAGAGTTCTGTGGACCTCTTCTGCACTGAAGACACTCTTCCTATGTCAGTTGCAGGACAGAGATGGAAAAACAAAATACCAGAGAGTCCCTGACGGTAGAGGCTTAAGAATGATGTTCTGCACAGCAGCTCAGGCTGCCATGGCCCACAAAATCCTTGTCTTCTAGGAAGATAAATGGAGAACTCTGATTTTGGAGCTGTTGGGGGGGTTGGGGTGACAGCTTACTTATTTTTAATTTGAGTAAAAGATAGACAAAAAATCGTGAAAAAACCATGGTAAGTTTTTCTAAAAAATGGGATCCTGTGTTACAGCCAGGTAGTCAAGAACTGTTGGCTTGTCACAACCTCTAACCTTTTTTTTTTTTTGGTGACAATTTGTTTCTGCTTCCTGTATTAGTTAAAAATAGCTATTTTCCCCTTGTTACAGGTGACTCACTGGCACAGTCCGTACTTTTTTGCCTACTTCCCTGCAGCCTCTTCCTTCCCGGCTCTTCTTGCAGATATGTTGTGTGGTGGAATAGGATGTGTGGGCTTCTCTTGGGTGAGTTTAGTCTGGTGTGTGGTAATTGCGCTTCACCTTGCCAAGATTTTAAGCATTTCATTAACATTCTACAATGAAATTATTGATAAATAGCAATGAAGTCTCAGGAGTATTTTTGTAGGTAAATTTCCTTGATTAATTAAGGGTTTGTACATGGACACCCTGAAAGATTCCAGGAATAAAAGGGTGGTTCCTCTTACAAGTTTTGTTCTTGAAAAATCACCAACATTTAGAATTAGTGGTAGCAATGCAAACATACTGGTAATCCAGAAAGAAGTATAACTATGGTTTAGCACCCCGTGTTGTTATTTCTCTTTTCATCTAGATGAATGGAAAATTGTCTTAAAACTCCCACATTCATATGAGGTTTACTCTTCTCAGAAGAGGCTGGTACTTGATTTAAAAAAACATATGCAAGATGCAAATCCTAGCTTTGACATTTGATCATCATTGTTCTATGTAAGGGCTATTTTGACTTTTTTTTTTTAGTAAATGTTAGAAACTACATGCACAAAATGGTCTTCAGGTCCCTAACTTGGCTTGTGATGTTAGTCTAGTCTCTTCCTTTATAGTCAAAAGAAAGAGAGAAAGAATTATTCTTCCTCTGGTAGATCTGATTTCTCTTCACGGTCTAGTGAGATTATTCCCTCTGCCCTGTTTTTCAACACAGGCTTCAAGTCCAGCTTGCACTGAGCTGGAGACTGTCATGCTGGATTGGCTAGGGAAGATGGTTAATTTGCCTGAAGAGTTTTTAGCTGGGAAGGATGGCCAAGGTGGAGGAGTCATTCAGGTAAGAGGAGACATGAAAAAAGAATATGGATTGAGTTAGTGAATTCATGATTTTGTTAAGTCTTTATACTAAGACACTAATGAAAGAAATACTTTTTTTTTCTGCTGCCACATGGGTTCCTTTCAAATTTTCAGAAAGACTGATGGTCTGTGAGAATGTCTATGGGTGGGCAGGATCATTCATTAAAGTAATGCTTTTGTTTTTAGAGCAACTGATTTCTAAAACACTTCTCAGTGAAGAATTGCTAGTAGTTCAATTTAAAATTTAGGCTTAATATTCAAATCAGAATAATGTAGGATGGAGACTTTAATTTGTTATCCAGTGAATTGAGCTTATACTAACCAACAATATGCAGCAATGTTTCGTAGCTGAGGTTAGAAGTCTGCCTTTTACATGTGCAATTGTTTACTTCAGTCAGTTTCCACAGAACACTGGAGATAAACTTCGATAAATAGAAATAGCAGAATGTAGTAGAAAGTCTATCAATTTTTGCCAAAGAGGTTGAAATTATTTCAAGTTTTTCTTACATAACAAAAGGAAATACCAGAATATTATAAGAAAATGAAGAGCTGCTTAAAATTTGAATCTAAGCAGTTCTATCAGTAGATGATACAATTTTGAGACTACACGGCATATCCAAACTGGAAAAAAACCCCAGACTTGGATATTGACTGCTTAATGAAACTTACAATGTCTGAACAGATAACCTGAACAATAATGAATATGTCATTAATGGGCAATCTTGCATGCATAATAAAGCTGTATTGTTTGTCAACCATGGCTCCACTAGCACATGGTCATTCTGCAAATGCAGCTCTGGTCACAGTTATTAACCTATCTAAAATAGATCTCTACTATGAAGAAGATTGAAATTTAAATAATTGTTCTGTGCTCCTTTGATAATCTCTGGAGTCTGGTCATTGCAGGCCAGGGCACAATCCATTTTATCCTATGACAGGCTTCTAATATACATCTGAATTAGATGCTAGAACTGGGGGCTTCTTTCTTTGATCTCAGCTGCAAATGCCTACAGCATATTCCAATGAATTCTTCCCAACATCTTCCCAGGCAAGAATGAATTTAACCCAAATGCTGTCATTGTCCTAGATGGAGCTGTACCTACACCAGTGTATTTCCAGTGTAGTTCTTTGCTCATCTGCTTGCTCTGTTAGTATGTTTATCATTACGATTTCTAGGGAGGGCTTTATGTTCAAGAAATCAAGCTTCCCTCGTGCATCTTAGCAGCATCTATTTTGTACCAGTGAAAGCAAGCAATTATGCCTGATTGTTATCAGCAGGAAATGTTGCCCCTCCAGGCTGACAGTGCTGGATTGCCCATAATTTTCATCAGAAACCAGTCAGTTTCAGAATCGCAAGTGGGCTCTGTGTTCCTGCTTACGATGCAGTCATTTGGGCTGCAGATCCTCTTGTCTTGCTCTTGAAACAATAATGATCCAAGCCAGAGAGCATGAGGCAAAGACAACGTGAATGCGTGAAAGTGCCAGTCATTCTGTTCCTAAATGCCAAGTAATTGTGCTATTGGATAAAACTGAGCCTGTGAAAATTGCCTCTTAATTACATTTGAAAGTCTATGTCAATATGAAGCACTTTGTTGTTGTGTGCAAGATGACACTTCAAAATGGCAAAAGATGAAAGAAAATTTCAGTTCAGAGCTCTGGTGGACATGAACATCAGCTCTTGCTGATATTTCTTCCGCCTCTTGAGCCTGCTTGCCATGGCAACCTTTGTTTGACTGTGGTAAAAGCAGAGGTATCATCATCCTTCACTTAATGCAGAATACAGCATTCAAGAGGAGAAAAAACAGCTTTCAAAAATAAGTGAGAAAGCAACTTTCTTCCTGAAGTTTGTATCCTGCTGTTCATTCTAGATAAATTGCTGGAAAGTGTACCTGCTTTGAATTTTAAAGTTTTCTTGCTCTGCAAAGAAAAAGTATTTTAGGGGTGAGACAAAAATATCTTTGGCCTGGCAAAGAACACTGCTGGTTTATCTTACTTGTCAGTTAGCCAAGTAGTTCAAGAACCAAGGCGTTTTTTTCCTCAAAAATTTTTAGCACAAGACTTTGGTGCCAAGTGTATAGAAGAGCATTGCAAACCAGGATCTGCAAGCAGTGTAAAAAGCTTCAGTGTAAAAAAGGTGACTCAGTATAAAAAAAGTGATTTACAGAAACTGAGGCAAGGGGAAGATGCCTGTGTCTATCGTGAGACATCCAAAAACATTTCCATGTTTTGGATTCAGGTGCCTTTAGGCTGCATCCCAGCTGTATATCAGGAGGCAAAATTCAGCTGGGCAACAGACCCTTTTCTTTTCATCCTTGTTTCTGTAAAAGGAAATTCATACAAGAACTGTTGTATACATTGACTATGCACCAACATAGATGAAGACCCAGGATATCTTGTGGCACTCCTCAGAAAGACGAGGCTATTCTTCAGCCAAAGTCATTTGCCCACCCAGCCAGACTATCACTAGAATAGTGAGGCCTAAATTTCCAGATCCCAAATTAATGCCTTAATCTTTGAAATTTCTTACAGTCATTTTCTTCTATATATTAATGCCCATTTTTGTAACATGCATATTCCATACATGTCCTGGAAATACACTAACAGTGTAAATAGGTATTTTATTTCAGCTATTTTATTTCAGCTATTTTGACTTTTTAGACAGAAAAAGTAGGATGATTTCTCCATGTTCTGATATTCTTATGAGAGCTCTGTCCAGCTACAGACCATATACAGAATAACATTAAAGGAGGAGATTGCCAAATTATGTTTCCTGTTATTAATAGACCAAATTTCCTTCACCTCTTGCCTCCACATGGAAGT
This sequence comes from Aphelocoma coerulescens, assembly GCF_041296385.1. Classification (NCBI taxonomy): domain Eukaryota; kingdom Metazoa; phylum Chordata; class Aves; order Passeriformes; family Corvidae; genus Aphelocoma; species Aphelocoma coerulescens. The sequence goes on along the minus strand of NC_091015.1, from coordinate 95,221,747 downwards.
TCTACCTTACTTGACCAAAAGGAGTATTTGTATCTTTATTCCATACTGTGTCTGTAATATTTCCCTCAGTTGCCATAATACTGTATGCAGCAACAGCAGCTATAAAAAATGCACAAAAAATGCAAAAAAGTACACAAAACTGTCTCCAGCTTGTCTTTTTGCTCTGGGGTCTACATTCCTCAAATCTCACACCACCAGAAAGGCAGATAAAATATATTCATCATTGCCAATACATTCAGTGAATGTTCAGGGACTGTCCTTTTCCCTGTTTACTCCATTGATGAGGCTGTTGAATTTCAGCTGGATTGCACTCATTCACTCTTGAGATGCTGACATGTGTAGAAGGCAGCTTGGTCTCATACGAATAGTTCAGCTAACTTCAATATAGGAGAAAGTCTGAATTCACTGGGATCATTCTCACATATGAAATCTGTCAGATCAGGCCCACCTTCAGGGAAATAAAAATATTTCCCAAATACTGAAAAATTTGTTGTAATTAGTCAATATATGCTGGTCTTCAACAGAGGGAAGAGAGAATTAGTTTGTTCACACTGGGGATATTTCTGAGACATAGATATTAATATAAGTGACTCTATTCATTGCACTGTTGTGAGTCACATGATGTTTGATCAACTTTGAAAGTACCTAAAAACTTCATCTCGCACAGAGACACCCCAATACACTGAAATTTATAAGCATGTATTTACAAACTGCTCCTTACAATTTAAAAGAGCAGTTTAGGGCATGTTTCAGGTGCATGTTCTAGATGGAAACCGTATAAAGAATTTCTGGGAAGTTGTATTCTGAGAAATTTACTGATAAATTGATACAAAAAAATCTCCCTTCTGTTGTCACCGAGTATCCAAGACACATTTTAAACGGATGTTTTGTGAGTCAAAGTGCAATTTAGAAATAATGTATGACCGTTCCTTTCATCTTTGTTGGTGATGAAGAAAACATACGTAACTAATACTTTGAAGTGCAGTTAACTATATTGAATCATGGCAGTTTTGGTTTTTCAGTGGTTTTTTTCCCTTTTACCCACAATAATTTACTTGCCCAGGGTAATTCTAATATGAAAGAAGGCATATAATTAGGCATGTTGATTGACAGAAGTGAGAGTTGGAATTCAGGTTCTGATGGAAGTTAAATGTGCAGAAATCAAGTTACTCTGACAGTGTTATGAGTTAACATCAGATTGGTGCCTGGTTTGAGAGCCTTTTCACATACATTTGAGTTTATTGATGCCTTTTCCTGGTCTTAAAATCAAGAGTCAAACATGGTTAGAGGGGAAATAGTGATTTTACCTTGGTATTTATTTTAAGGATCCTTAGGTGCACACGTCCAGGTCAAATGCACCGAAATGCACGCCACAATACCCACCCCAAAAAATCAGGTATAACATTATAGGTTTTACTAATTAGCATATCTATCAAAGATTCCCCAATGAGAGGCTTGAATGAGCCCCCTTCCCCAAGGAACCTTCCCCTGGATGGTTCTATCTTAGTTTACAGAATGTATTCTGGAGAGGACCTTGGGATCTGGGGCACACTGATCCCTAGCTATGAAGCTTCTGAAATGTTTAGTCTCCTAGCTGAACAAACAAGTCCAAGAATGTAGGCAAAAAGGACTAAGAATACAGAAGTTGTAAAACGGTACAACAGGGGTGTAAAAGAAAAGGCAACAAATCATCATGGCATCACTGTGAGTCCAGCTTTCTAGCACTGATTGCAAGGCTGTTGCCTAAACTGAACAAGCATAGAGATTAAAGAGAACAGGCAAAGGCATCAAGGAGGAGACCAAGATCAAACAGAGATTCCTCCCTTGCTGTCAGACATATTTTTAAAAAAACTTGAGATTGCACAGTTTCTCATCTGCAGTTTCTGTTAAGAACTTCACAATTCATTCAGAATAGATGTTGCTTTTCTTCTTCTGCAATGTTTTGATTTTGAGTCTTCCCTCAATTTGTCCCACAGGGGAGTGCAAGCGAGGCCACCCTGATTGCACTGCTTGCTGCAAGAACAAGGACTATCAGACGGGTGCAGTCAGAACAGCCTGAGCTAACAGAAGCAGAGATCATGGGCAGGATGGTGGCTTATGCTTCTGATCAGGTGAGTACCTCTTTTTAACATGGAAACACAGTGTCTATACTTAAAAATTACAGCCATCTGAATAGGCAGGTGAATTTGGTATTAACTCTGGATTGGTGACTATTTGATTTTGGTTGTTTAAATCTTACTGTACATCATAAGTGTGTTCCACAGTGGTCCATATTGGGATCAGTGTTGTTTATTATTTTCATTAATGACATAGACGAAGGGACTGAGTGCACCCTCAGCAAATTTGGAGATGACACTGAACTGAGTGGTGCAGTTGACACACCGGAGAATGGGATGCCATCCAGAGGGACCTGGACAAACTTGAAAATTGGGCCCATGGGAATCCCATGAGCTTTAATAAGACCAAGTTCAAGGTGCCGCACCTGGATCTGGGCAACCCCCAGAACCAACACAGGCTGGGGGATGAACAAATCAGAGCAGCCCTGCCCAGGAGGACTTGGGGGTACTGGGGGATGAGAGGCTGGACATGACCCAGCACTGTGCACTCACAGCCCAGAAAGCCAAACGTGTGCTGGGCTGTATCCAAAGCAGCGTGGGCAGCAGGGGAGGGAGGGGATTCTGCCCCTCTGCTCTGTTGAGACCCCACCTGCAGTGCTGCATCCAGCTCTGGGGGCCCCAGCACAGGGAGGACATGGACCTGTTGGAGTGAGTCCAGAGGAGAAAGTCTGAGAGAATTAGGATTGTTCAGCCTGGAGAAGAGAAGGTTTTGGGCTGACCTAAAGCAGTGACCTAAATTGTGACCTAAAGCAGCCTACAAGAAAGACATGGACACTACAAGAGCATGTAGTGACAGGACAATGGGGAATGATTTAAAACTGCTAGTAGGGTGATCATATTAAAGAAATTCTTTACTGTGAGAGTGGTGAGGCTCTGGAACAGATTGCCTACAGAAGTTGTGGATGTCCCACCCCTGGAGGTTTGCAAGACCAGGATGGATGAAGCTCTGCGCAACCTTGTCTAGTGAAAGGTGTCCCTGCCTGTGACAGTGGGATTTGTACTAGGTGATCTGTAAGGTCCCTTCCAATCCAACCCAGGCCATTCTATGATTCTGTGATAAATGAACTGGAATTTCATGTGTGCTATCATAATATAAAGGACAAATATCCAGATGTCAGTGTTAAATATCTTTATGAAGAGCTTTCTTGAAGTAATTAAAGATATAATTAAATAAGGTAATGATTTCAGTTATGTTTAGTAAGTCTAGGCCATCTTTTGTTACATCCAGTCTTCTACGTCCATCTGTGCACACAGCATTTTCCTCCTACAAGCTCATGTGCAAACAAACACACATACATCCTCCCTCTATATGCATGCATGGGTAAAGATGCATGTACACAGAAAAACCTAATGTGTGAATATAAAGAAAATTGGTCACAGTACTTGAAGAAACCAAAAATATTTTTTTTTTAAAAAAAGGAAACCTTTAAGATATCCATCCGTCAATCCAACTAAAAAAATCTTACAAGGAAACAGAAAATGTAATCCTTGATTTCTGACTGTGAGTGGTATTTAACAGACTGAGTTACACTAAATTCTCAGCAGGCCATGACTATGAGAGGCTTTTAATGTTAATGAAAACAAATTCTGCTCATGTGAGTTCTGCTGCTGCTACATTTCTGACACAGTAATCCTACTGAAGGGCCAGCCAAAGTTGTTTCTCTTAATATCTGTGACATTTTCTTACCTACATGTCAATGAGACAGAAAATAACCCCTCTCTTAGTACTTAATGTTTATTTTAAACTAATATCTGATATGCAGGGTAAAATGGCCAGGTTTCAGCCTTACTTTGATTTACTGCTAAGTGTATGTTAGAAAGCATGGTAGAAGAAGTTAACACTACACTTGCTCTTTGTGGTGGGAAGAGGGACTACACTTGCATGATGAGAAGATTCAGGACAGGAAAATATGAGAAAACATGACTGCTTTCAAGAGGCACAAAGGATATTTAGCCTTTTTTTTTTTTTTCTTGGGACCCTAAGGTCAATATTGTGCAGACCACCTGTCCCAGAGCTCTGACCGACCCAGTGATGCACAAAACCTTTTACTTGCTTTGACTTTTTTGTCCCATAGAAGAGGCTGACCTGAAATGAGGACTGACAGGCCTTCCTGCCTACTGAAGGTCAGAGGATCTTATGTTTACAGAAGGATTTGCCTTAAGATACTGCTGACCTTTCCAAGCAGATGGTTGCCGAGCTCACTGTTCCTTCTGCGTTAAGAACAGACCTGTGTGACTCACAGGCAATAATCCACAAAAGAAAGTTAAACGTAAGCCATTCTGTGGGAGGGAAAACCATTCACTGATACAGCCCAGCAATGCAAGAATGCATTTGGAAAGGAATCTTGCTACAATTTTTGAGTCTTGATGAAGCTATTTAGGGGTTCTGACTGGCTAACAACCTCAGTGTATTATTATAGTTTGCTTATTTGCAATTGTAGTATAAATAAGTTCTAAAATACATTTTTCCATTTTACACTTGAATGAAGTATGGTACCGCTATGCCACACACCTTGTTTTCCACTTAAAAAGTTATATTTCAAGTCTAGGCTTCCAAATTTTCTCAAGTTGGTGCCTAATTAGTTACCAAAACACTTTAACAAGAGGCACTGCTGAGATAAAAATTAGTGGTACATCTGTCTTTAAAACATGTCATTCCAGGGATATGTGAAGTTGGAAGGCAAAAATTTGATCTAATCTAGTCGAAAAAAATTCTGGATTGTTATTTTTGTGATTGTGTGCTAAATTAAAATAGAATTAATAATCAGTCTTATAGGCACTGCCAAGAATCAGCAAGGAGATTGTGAATAAGAATAGTCATGATATGAAAAGGTGATGAATTTTCCTCTTTCAAATTAATGATGATTAATAAAATTGTAGAAGGTAGAAAGTAAAATAGCTTTTATGTTTGTTTGTTTTAATCATGCTTTAAAGGAGAGTATTTTGAGGCTAAATGTATCTTTCATTGTCAATGGAGTTTTTATTCGTGTTATTATTCTATTGTACTTCACAAATTTATAAGAATTTCTTAGTGATATCTTGTTTTTATTTAATGAGATGTGCTTTATTTTCTAAAACAGTATTATTTCAGGGGAATTCAAATGAAGGGGGTTGTAAATGAAATAACATATTGGGAATGATTCTTACTTGCCTAAAAAAGTGAAAGAATGATCAAACCACAATTTAGTCAGTATGTAATCTGAAAAAAATGGTCATATAAGAAAATATCTGTCTGTACCATACTGTGACATATATAATTTTAGAGTTCAGCAAAACTATACACCATAAAAATATGCTAGCAAGCACCTGAATCATTATCAGACAAGATGATTGTCTGCACACCTTTTGATTGATTTAGAGTCAAATCCTGAAGCTCTACATCAATCCTACCACATAAATTAAAGCTCTCCCTGAGGTTAATGGAACTCCTGTCTGAATGGTGTCATGGCAATGGTCTCAAGGATATGTCAGGGTTGCTATTAGTTTATTTATTAGTGTGTATTTATGTATAAACATGTATGTGTCCATCTACCTGTATGAAAGGTGGAGAAGTATGTATCTGTTACATATTATCAAGAGTCCAAGGATCTCAAGTATGCCTTTACTTGAAAGGACTTAATTGTTTTCTTTGTAAATTCAGATGAACTTACATTCTAGTAAAAGGTGTTGGTCTTAAAACTTGCCCATTTCCTTCTAGGCTCATTCGTCTGTGGAAAGGGCTGCACTGATTGGTGCTGTGAAGATTAAAAATGTTCCTTCAGATGACACATTTAGTGTTTGTGGTTCAGCCCTGAAGAAAGTTCTGGATGAAGACAAAGCTGCTGGTCTTATACCATTCTTTGTGAGTACTGGATTTTAATTAATCAGTGGATTTAATGCTTCTGTTAAGATGCTTTTGACATGAATAGATGATCTCATCCCTAACAGAGGCGCTGATAGGCAGATGAGTTAGAATACTAGGAGAGGTTCCATGAGTGTTCTTCACATGCCTTTCTGTGCAGGAGGAGAAACTAATTGGAGCAGCTGGTTGCAATTCTCAGTAAAATTATGTTTGGGGTCAATTTTTTAGTTGTATGTAGTCTTGCAGTGTTATAATCTCCTAACTGCTGAATTCTGAACTGTTTACCTTTATTTTTCAGGTTCCAACTTACTTACAAATAAAACAAGTTTAAAGGCAATAAATTAAATGATGCTATCTCAAGCTCAAGTGTCTTCAAGAAACAATAGTTTCCCTTTGATGCTACTTTAGCAAAGAAATGAACCTCCATAATATACCCCAAATATCATCGAGATCAGACGTTGTCAGTCAGGCACTTGTATGTAACTAATCTCTAAAAAGTGAGCTATAGGGAATGCAGCTGTGGAAACTTTAGGTGTCACCATTTCTTGTTATCTGTCCACTTCCTTTTCCAGAGATGCCTGCTTCCACGACAGGACAGCAAAAGCAAATATAGTTATGTCTCAGTAGCTTAAGATCAAAATCCCCCAATTTTTGATGTAGAGCAGTGTTAGATTAGATAAAATTCTAAAGTTTGGTTCTACCATGATAAGTACCTAATCAAAAAGAACATTTGCTTATTCATCAGATCTACTCCTCCTGCCAGTTCAGAACACCATGTTATTACTTCAAGTTAAAACAAGATTTTGCCATTTGGTTTTTTCCCATGAAGTAGGTAACTTCTGTTGTGGTTTTGTGCATCATCAGTAAAATTCTTTTTTCATTTCCAAGCATTATGCTCTACTAAACTTGATACAGACCATGGGGTGTATAGATCTATTAATGGGTATAATGTGCTACAAAGAATATGTTTTTACTGTCCTCCACTGAAGAAAAACTGAAGAGAAAAATCCCCACACAACTAATTTAGAAACTGAGAATTTCAGAAATGGGATTTTTTAATAGACTGAAAAATAAGTCACTTTTTTTCCCCAGAAAAGTCATGTCTGACAATGGTGGTTTCTTTTCTTTAGTCTTCTAACATTTTGAAAAGGGATAACATGACTTAAATTTTCTATGAACTGTTTTCAGAAGAATTAGAAGATTAAGCTTGCTTATAGTCATGGATAAGTGCCAAATAGGCCAAAGAAGCTTAAATTTCACCAAGCTCTTTTGAAAATATAATCTTTTTAGTCTTCTTGTTATTAACCTTTAGAGAATGTTTTTATGTAGTATGAGGATTACTAGAGTGAGAAGTGGTTTTCATATGCGCAGAACGCTGCTAATTTCTAGGCTGCCTAGAAGTAGCGAGTCCTTAGAATGACCAAGCACATCCTGTCAATTGCTTTACAATGTAACAAGATTCTGACTGAGAAATAAAGCATCTCTAGGGATTCCAAAAAGAACCTTTTTCTGTGGGATGCACCTATTGAGGTGAAGAACATGCCACAAGGCATGTTTTATTTCTCTGTGTTATGATCCCAGCTCATAATACCTTACACAGGATCCAGTTTGTATATCTCACTGTTAAGTGTAAATAATTACAAGTACAGTACGATATCACATCTTCATGCAGTAGCTATAAAGTTATTGTGTTTTTTCCTCAGCTTTTGTCCATTAGCAAAAAAATTACAACTTCCCCCTCATAAATATTCATGCCTTATTAATTTTTCTATGCATAGTAAGAGGAAATAAAAAATTCTAATTTATTAATTCAGTGACACCTTTACAAAAGGTGATTTACTGCTGTTTTTCTTCCTCTGTTTGTTTAGCTGTGCAAAACTGGCTTTCAAAGACAGTAGAGGCTCTGCCTGAGTTAATACAGCCTGTATCAAGGCTTCCATTTATTTGTATACATAAAACATGTCCGCTTAGATTAAACTCGATCTCATTATCGGTATGGTTGGCCTCTTAACTCAAACGGTGTGTTAATTCTCTGTCATGCTGAGCAGCAGTCCATGCCCTGTATTAGTGCTCCCTTTTCTGGCTTGCAGATTTCAAAAGCCTTTCCATTTCTTTTGTTCTTGAGTAATTTGGTGCTGTTGTATTTTGTTTTGGCGACAAAGATATGCACATTGCCAAGGAAACACCTTACAGACACTTGATTCCTTGTCTCCCTGTATTCACTGATCCTTCGCTAAAGGGAGTGATTCAACATCAAAGCAACAAGTTTGATGGAAGAAATTCTGCTTAAGAGACTTGTGACAGCAGAGACATCATTCCTAATGAAGATGTCTTGTTTATCCAAGCTGTTACGGTCTCCCTTAGCAACAAGAAAAAGTTTTGTAAGGGATTAAAAAGAAAATACAAGTAAGTTGCAATGCCTTATAGGCATGTTTCTCCTCTTATACTTAATGAATAAATGAAGAATCATTATACTGAACTTGATAGCAGTGCTTTCCCTGTAGAGGTGAGTGGAGAATCAGGGTCAGGTTTGCTTGATGTGAAACAAGTTCTGTCATTACAGCAATCTGTTAATTAAAGGTTTGCTTTTCACATACATAGGATTTGGCAGTCAGCCTTTTTTTGGGAGAGGCACTGTCTTTAAAAGGAATCTTTGCATTCCTACTCACCATCAATATCTTGTAGCACTATTAATGTGTCTATCATTTTCTTCAGTAAAAGCTGTTGCCACTAGGGTACCCAGATCTCTACTTTTATTTTCTTTCTTTTATTTCTAAGTTCAGACTTTTTAAAATTTGTCTCTTTCAAAATACTTCTGCAGAAACTGAAACAGAGAGATTTTCATATGCTAAAGCAAGCAGACTGTGCAAACAAAGTGCTTAACCATGTCAGGTGTTGAGGCACTAAAGTTGCCATAATTTGCTGAGGAGCCATTTCCCAGCATGGATGATGTGCAGCCCTTCAGCTGGCCCCGAGTTCAGGGGGAGCTTTAAAGCATGTGCTGAAGTCATGTCCATTTCATTAATTGTAAACACACACTGGTGGTTAAGCCCATGTGTAAATGCCTCTCTCAGTTGTGCCCTATGCTCCCAGCTTGAGACAGGCCTCTCTGCTGGCTGAAGGTTGGCTGGGATGCTCAGAAGTGAAGACCACTGAGTTAAGCACTTCTAAATTCATATAGAGTGCCCACTGCATTCAAGCTTAGTTCACCTAAATGTGTGTAAGTGGCCTATGAGCTTTGTGCTGTCTTTCATAAGTCAGCACTGATAGATTGCAGCTGGCATATGCAAGGTACAATACACTTCAACGACCTCAACCACATAAAGCTGCTACAACACAATTGCCTGCTGCCCAGCATGAAATCTCTCTGGTTCTAGATGAAATGACTCTTCTGAATGATGATCTGCAGGATATTAAGAAGGAGGCTGTTTGTATCCAGACTCACTCAGGAAACAATAAATCAGAATCAGACTGATAGAGGAGCCATCTTTTCAGTAGAAGTTAACACTTAGATCCTGACCACAGATTTCCATTTGGAAGAAGCATTCTTGAGACATGTACAGATGTCTAGGGTGATGTTTCTTAACCCCTGGTTTGTGAATGACTGCTGTTCTGTAAAATACTGAATAGTGGTTTAGAGAACTGTTGCAGTTTTCTTCAGGCCACAGACATTCTCATGAGTGCAAGCTAGCAAGAACTGAATAGCAGAAAATAAAAACAATAAGTGACCATTGAAAGTTCTGCCTCATTTTAGTTATTTGCAAATGAAAAGCTTTGTGGTGGAACCATGCAAAATGTGTCCACATCTTTTTCAAAAGCTGTAGGAGGTCTTCCAGTTGAAAAGATTAAGAGTAATTGCTCTCAGGAATCATAAAGATTCATGCATGTTTCCCGACACAGGTCTCCATTTCAGGAAAGTAATACATGAGTTGACTGAGGCAAGCATTTTAGCTGCTTTGTATTCACAACCAAGGGCTGAGTCAAATTTGAAGTGCACAACCTGAAAAGGAAAAGGCCTGCAGGCTGTACTGAGCCATCAGTCCCATTTCTGTGATGCAGCCTGTCCCCTGCCCTTTGCGCAAATGTGATTTTTCTGGTGTTACACGGGCTACAAATTGAGTTAGGTTGATTCTGTAGTACTGAGGCGGGGTAATGAGAGTCCTGACAAGAGCAGACACTGTCACTTTAAGTGGTTTCTGAGAATTAAAGCAAGTAGCTTTGAGGCTTAGACACCTGCAGAGGAAAACAAAATTATTTTAGAAATTGAGGTATACTTTACAGAATAAGACACTATTTAAACAACTAAGCATATGTTTTAACTCATATAATCTCTCACTGAAAAAACATACTCCTCATCCTGATTAGAAGGAGAATACCTTAACTGCAGTACAACACTAATAACAAAAATGCGTAACTTTTTGTGGTGAAATTTCCATCATTATTTTAATTGGTGGACTAACCAAGGCAATTTCACTCTAATCATGTCAGAAAATTCATACCATATTACCATAAAATATATGTGTAAAAGCAGAGTTAAGTCTATAGAGCACTCTTTTTATTTATATCCCAATCCAATGGGTTATATCTTTATGCATATAGAAAAACTGTCATTTTCATCATGGTACCCTCCATTTCTTGTGATCCAGTGTATAGATCTGTAGTTCAGCCAAAGATGAAGTGCAGGTTTCTTCTGGGAATATTCTAGGCAGGCAACAATGTGATAAATATATTTTCACTCTATACATATGTGACTTCTTAGGAAAAATAGGGACCAAATTTTTTTCCATTTAAAAAAAATCCTGCAATCTTTTCAAAGCAGCCTCTCTCAGAGGGTGATGAGTCTTCCAGAGAAGTTGTAAACATACCTCAAGGCACTTTAATTTTTCTGGTTTTCTCATGTGTTTCAGGAATATAGGAGGGCCCAGTATAGACAAAGATTAGATTATCTTGAGGGAAAAATATGTTAGCTCACAATTTTACTAACTGTACACATACAATGTTCTTCTCATTTTCAGAACTGTATTTGTTTCAAACTCTGGTTCTTAGTAGCTTAATATAGAAAAAATACTGAATTGTCCCTTTATTATTTTAATAATGACTTTTTTCAAGTTTTGCTGTGACAGAATGTTTGTTTCTTGAAAAGTCTAGTGGATGGACAAGTATTTATGTTTTTCTTTCTCTTCTTATTGGTCTCATTATGAATTTGCTAAGGGACGTGGGCAGACATACACACAGAAAAATGTGGCTAGTTCCAGGTATATAGGGTAAAACTGTAGGAGCAAAATATGTTGCATTGACAGTGTACTTGGCAGAAAAGGTAACCAGAAATACTAAAATTAAAAAAAGCAAGATTCTGGGTTTGGCATTTTTATAATCATCTCCTAACTGTACTATAGTTTAAGTGTGACCTTGGATAAATTATCTAATTCTTTTTTACTTTAATACTCTGACTAAAACACAGCATACTTTGTTTAAACTGTAAAGTGTCTTTTATTATGTAAAAATCTAGTACAAGACAAAAACCAGACTCAGCCTTTATTAGTGCTTTCAAAAATAAGACAGGGTATTTAAAACATAAGTGTAGCAATGAAAAATAAAATAATGTTTATATGTCCTTGGTAGTTGGGTTTTTTTTGGTAAAAATTCTACCTACATATTGCAAGTAAATTACAATAGCTCATTTTCACCTAGTTATATTCTCTTTCTACTGTGAAACTTCAGCATTTATTTTGCCTCTTCTTTTGGGCCACTGGTCACACAGAAGAATACATTAAATGAGACATTAACAGAACGAAGGAAGAACTGTTCCAATGTTTTAGGAGGAATCTGGGAGAAGAAGTTTCTCTGGGAAAAAGTCTTGCAAGCCAAATAGTGAACATATGCTACTAGTGAACAGGTTCCAGGTTGCAGATCTCTTGAGCATAAATTTGTTACAAATCTCTGTTGCAGAGCTGTGGCTCTGATCAAGACAGCAACATTTGTCTATCTATTCTGTCAACAGTAATTTCAGCACCTTTGAGTTGCTCAAGTTCAGAACTTGCTTATATACCCTGAACTGCAAATCATTTTGATGGGATTTGCATGTGTTAGGGTAGTATTGAGCCACACGATAAGCATGTGGAACATATAGAAACTATATAAAAAATAGCATTAGCACAATACTGTGACTATATTACAGTGTTTATCACTCAATTTTATATTAAAATTTGATTTTATGCATCTACTTCAATGGACTGTTACAGGAGCTTTGGAAAAAACCCACCCACAGTCACAAATTCCACAAAGGGTAGGTAATGACTAACATCAGATTTTTGCCCTATAATATCTCTTCTTTTTGTTTATTGCTGCCTTTGCAGACAGCTTTTCTCATTTGGTAATTTTCTATGCTGTAACACTTTTTTTTTTTTTGGCTTTACAGTTCTGTGCAACACTTGGAACCACCCCTTGCTGCTCCTTTGACAAATTGTTAGAACTGGGTCCTATTTGTAAGTCTTCACTGCTTCTTTCTAAAATTGCAGATACCAGTGCAAGCCATGCTGAGTCATTTCCAGGACATTATGCAGTGTCTGTGTCCAAATCCAATAAAGCAACTTATAGATGAGACCTTCAGTTATAGTTTTATTTCTAATATTAGGTCAAGCAGCAAATGTGCATTCTCAAACTGTTAAAAGAGTTAGGAGACATTGCCTCAAGGGTTTCTTTTCTGGGGGGGCATATTTTGGAACACTGTCAGTTAAGCATTACTGTAAATGCCTCAGTTTGTAACATTTTTCTTCTAGCCCTTCTACCTGCAAGTGCATCTAGAGCAATGCTGGATACTGGGGAAAAGTCAAACTCTTAATTCTGCTCTGCACCAAGTGTTTTGTTTCTGCGTGGTTCTAACAACTATAAAAAGTAGGGAAATATGCACCAAAAATCCCCATGTATTCTTAATCCTTACTCTCCCCTCCCCAATTTCCTTCCTCTTTCAAGAACATAGGACAAATGCCAGGGTGTTTAATGCAGTGGTTGAGTCATGGACTCTTCATAAGTATTTCTGAGTTATGGTTTGTTGTGTCTGCAGCAGGACTTGGTCAAAAGCACACGTTTGCTGGCTGATATATATGCTACCAAAGTGCACCATATCTCTTCAAGTGTACATTTAGAACAGGAAAACCATAGATGTAAGCACCTGGAAGCAGCTTCATAGAAACACAGCTTGATTTGATGTCCTGTTAATTTACTCAGGTGGGGTTTAAAACTTTGGAGCTTTTGTGGTGGTCACTTTTACATAGCTCTGTGAGGTTTCCTGCCCTTCTGCACAAGCCTCAGAGACTCAGTTTTACCCAATCCTTCTTTTTAAACAGGTTCCTAGTAGTCTGCTTAGCAGCTACAGATTCTTTTGCTGTTTGGGTTATTCCTATAGACCTGACCTAATAAAACAGTGACATCAATAAGTTTAGGCATAGCAAGTAATCGTGTTTCACCTCAGTCATCCCCTGCTTGTGCAGCAGAGCCCAGCAGAACCATGGCAGTGAAGTCAGAAGTCTCATGCTAGCTTTTCTGCTTAATTTTCTCCTTAGCATACATGAGCAGTAGTCCTGTGATACTAAGGCAGTGTCTCAAACCAAGTATATATAAAAATAGATAATCAGTTAAACTTTCAACATGTGTTCAAATAAACCTAAGTTGTGGATGCTGTGAATAATATTTTACTAGCTTTTCCCAGACATTCATGCAAAAACAAAATATTGGTCACAAGAAGGCAAATTTCAGCATGACAAACTTGGTGCCCAACTGCAGATCTCAATGGATATACCTCTCTATGTGGAAATAACCATCAGAATTATTTGGTGACCAGTGTAAAGATGTTATGTGGGCTTCAGCCATCAACTGGTAGACCAGAATTGTTACTGAGTGCATTAAAACAGTGATCTCTAGTAGACTGTGAATACTAAATTACAGAGTATATGTGAGCTGTTCATATGCCAAAATATTTCTGTACAAACCATTCAATGATTAATCAAAAGTAGCACTTTCTTAGCATGTCAGTGCTTGCTTTTGCATAAATGTCTCTGTCCTTGAAATAAATAGTTTGCTGCACATAATTCAAAAGCATGTGCATGCGCATTTATCAATATGTAAAAAACACTGTTTAGAAACATGTTTGTGATTCATGAGTTAGAAGTGGAGAGCACAGATAATATTCTAGCTCCTTCTGCTAAAGTAGTTTTATTACCATAGATACGATAGCTAAATCTCTAGATGCGTTTTTTTTTTTTAAGTGTATTTTATAATGGTTCTTAAATCAAAACCACAAAATAATTTATGTTGCTTAATTTTAGTAAGAGAAACGTAGAGATGATGATCCTTTTGGATCCTTTCCAACACAGGATATTCTATGGTTCTGTAACTTTGTTCCGTTAGAAGTGGGAAGGAAAAATAATACGTTACATATACATTTTTATATATTAATGAAAACCCAGATGGTGGAAACATTTAATCTCTTAATTTAATTTTAAATTGGGAAAATAATAACATCAAAGAGAAATCTCTCAGGCACTTGGTTTCATGCAAATTAATTGGGCTTTTTAATCTGCTGTTTAATTTATTTCCTTCAATTATTTTTTTAGGTAATAAGGAAAATATATGGATGCATATTGATGCAGCCTATGCGGGGAGTGCTTTCATCTGCCCTGAATTCAGGCATCTTTTAAATGGAGTGGAGGTGAATGAGTGTTTTTTCTCTAGCAGCCTGCTGAAACCTTGCTCTTTCATAGAATTTGTGGGTTTCTTATGCACCCAAGATTAATGGCTCTTCCAGAATCTCCGAGTAAGCTGCACCTCAGTTTGCACTACAAATCCCTGTGTATTCTATTACGTTATTTAAATTTTTAAATTTTTATTGGTTTGTACTGGGAGTATGCAAGCACCTCTCTATAAGAAGTTTGTCATTCAGAATAGCAAGTAGTACTGAATGAACAAATAGAAAAGAGGAACTTTTTCCCAAACACCGCTAAAGACATATTTGTGACATCCTAATTCTACATTACACAAAGAAAGAGGAAAAAAATAATAATTTTGACAAATTAATGAGCTCATTATGTCTGTTCTTTTTCTTACATCCTGAAAATCATATAGCATAGAGCCAGTAGCTGTATCTCAAACAGACAGGGTTTAATAACCAGGAGACCTAAATGAAATATTCCCCCAACAGCACTGCTGTTCCTTTTCCGCCGCCTTGCTGAGCTACTTGGCATTCAGTTGCTTAGATAAGAATACTTCAATTTCCTGCTGCTCCCCTCAGACAGTCAGATAAGTCCTTGTCTTCCACGTCAGTGGAGAAAATATTACTGTTTGGTAAAGCCAGAAGTTTAAACACAGCACTGATAGGCAGTGACTAATGAAGAAAAGGAGGGAAAACCCCCTCACAAATAAAACATTTCTTTCTGTCTCTTTCTTATCAGCAAATGAAGCTTGTTGTAATTTCCTGTGGGGGAATATTTTTTAAATTATTGTTATTGGTTCCTGAAGGAAATGAAACAGCATCCCTTGTCTGGGCCAGCATTTGTCATAAGAGTAAATATTTAACAACCATGAATAGGTTTCCTACCTTGCATAGTACAGGGTGATAGCTAGATGGATGTATAGATAGACAGACAGACAGATAATCTTCTCTTATTAGAGCAATTGTTAATTGTTTACAGATGACAGGGAAGGTTATGAGAAGCAAATGAGAACAGAAGAGTGCTATATGGAATAATCAGACCTTGATGCTGCCAGGTCCCCATCCCAGGCTTTTTAAGGCTGGTGACTTCTGCCTTTGTTAAAACAGAAAACATGGA
The DNA here is from genome assembly GCF_041296385.1 of Aphelocoma coerulescens. Lineage (NCBI taxonomy): Eukaryota > Metazoa > Chordata > Aves > Passeriformes > Corvidae > Aphelocoma > Aphelocoma coerulescens. The sequence continues at coordinate 95,205,965 of NC_091015.1, read as the reverse complement.
TGAAGCCTTTCCCACATGGTGTCCATCTTACCCACCCGGGTTTCTTCTGATGCCCCACCTAAACATATGTCAAGTAAAGCAGGCCAGGCACATGGTGTATAAATATGTATTGTGAGTGCTTACTCTTTGGTCGTTTTTCTTTTGATTTAGATGAAACAATAATGTCTACTGAAAGAAAATACCCTGTCAGAAAAAAAAAAAAAAATCCTAGTCAGTTGTAATTTTTTGAAGGAATATGATGTGCAGATTCTGAATTACATATATAATTTATTGCTATATATTAATTTTGCATGTATTATTTTAATATTCTTGGAAGTAGAAAGTTTAGGGAATTGTTATTGGAAAATGTGCTATGAACCCCAGTGAATGTTTCTGAGTATGCAGATTTATTTATTTATTTTAGCTCACAATAAGAGATATACTTTTCCATATATACGTATCTAGAAAGTGTAATTGTAAACAAGTGCTCGTAATGTTGATAATACCACTAGCCTAACTGCATACCTAACGTGAATTCCACTCCCAAAATAAATGAAGATTGAACTACAGCAGTTACTAAATAAGGTGACATCAGTATGAACATTATAAAGACCCAGTTCAGGAACTGATTCATAGTTACACAGACAATTTGACAAAGTTGTATCATTAGCAAGTGGATCCTTTTCTCTTTCATAATTCTGTTTTTATTTATCTATTCTCAGTTTGCAGACTCATTTAACTTCAATCCTCACAAATGGCTCCTAGTGAATTTTGACTGCTCTGCTATGTGGTAAGTATTACAGTAAAGGGAAACATTACAAAAGACAAAACTGGGGTTATATTAGTCTTCCTTTCTAGCAGTAGACATTTAGTTACATTTCTGTGTTGAAATGAAGAGAACTGGATAGCTTTAACTCTTACAAATCATTTACAGAATTCAAACTTTCATTTAATCCAAGGTTCAAAAACATGAAAATTAGAAATAGGCCTGAGCTCTGCATTATGTTCCAGAAAGAGAGAGAAGTCCCAAAAAGTCTGCAGATTTATACTTTATCCATTTTGGGACTGTTTAAAATGTAAATAAAAAACCTTATTTTAAAGATATCAGAGCAATGAACAGCATGCTAAACAGGGCTTTTTTTTTTTTTTCTTCTCTTGCTTTTCCATAAAATTTCTTTTGGTTTGAGCTTTGATTCTTTTAAAAGCCTTTCTAAAAATGTTTAAGATTTGGCTGATGAAAAGCAGTTGATTTCAAAAAGGACTATTTATGTAATTTTGTACTGACTTTCAATTTCCCCAGATGACACCAGAGACAACATTTTGATATTAAAAGATGCCAAAATAGAAACTCATAGACATACTTTCAAACAAAGCAAAGTATCATGGCAGTAATAATAGCATGGGTTTGTTAAGAACATTCCATAGTAGATGATCCTATTTTGACCCAAACTAAATGCTTACCAGCATCACAACTAATGATACTTATTAGCAAAACAGCTATTCAACAAATGCAGACTATTTATGAAAATAAATGAAAATATTAATTTCAGTTATAATAGAAGAAAATTTGCAAAAGCAAAAAAAAGAAGGCTCCAAAACATCATCCAGAAATAGGTCACCTTATTTAAAAGAAGAATAAATGTAAGACAATGGTCCCTCAGTTGCTTTTGTTAACCTTCATCCCTTTTAATTTCCCTGGCAAAGTAGATTTTTCAGGTTAGATATTATGGTTTTTACTTTAATATTTCAGCTGGTGCAGTCATTTCAAATCTTCCAAGACATTATGTTTTTTTTCTTTTCCTCAGGGTAGATGGGTTACATTTTGAACTTAATTCATCAGTAGTGGCAGCACCCCACAGTGTGCTGTGTCTCTGTGTATAAGGAAGTAGGAAGATGATGAAACAAACTCCTTTGCTAGTTCCTCCCATCTTTTTCTTATCACTCAAAGACACTGTTAAAAACAGAGCCACTTGCAAATAAGACAATACACTATCATTCTCTTTGATGCTTGTAGAACAATTAGGAACCACAGTCTATTCCCTAACAGTTTAGTTTCTCATTAATTTTGCTTTCCCTGAAAATTCTGTGGAACTATGTTAAAGGCATTTTACCTGGTTTTCCAGTAAAACAAGGTATATACAATCCCACTGTGAGTTCCCATCTCAGATGATTTTAGGTTATTCCTAGTAAAGCCTAGACTTTAGACTTAGGAAAGTATTTTTCTGCTTTTTGTTTCTTGTTGGGTTTTTTTAGATAAACCATTGCATAAAATGCTTGTTTGCATAGGTAGGAAGATTCCAATACAAGGACTCTGAAGAGATCTTGCAACATGTCTCCTTACTCAAAGTAGAAGTTTCACAACTATAGCCACTCGGGCTTCAATTCAGCAAGGCATTTATGTGTAGGGGTTATTCACTTAATACAGAATAAATGTACACTTAAACTCTTTGACTTAAAGCCAGGTCCATTGTCCAGCTAATTCTAAGACCCATGTCCAAAATTCACCTGTTTTACCAACTGTTACACTCCCTGAGAAGGTGAAAAGTAACAATGAAGAATGGTAAGAAAAAGTAACTGTGAAGGATACATAGTCCTCTTAGGATCCATGAAAAGTATTAAGCATGATACTATGGTAGTATGGAAAGAGTTCAGCAAACACTGAACACCATTTCAGAATCAAAGTGATCTGAGTTCCATTGATGGGCAGACTTCAAAATAACCCAGACTCCTCAGCACTTTCCCCAGTAAACACATTTCTTTTCGCTGCAAGCTGATTAAAATAATCTACCCATTAGATCTGTAATGTAATTATTAAAACTACTCAGTGCAATATGTGGCACTGATGTCATTTCAGATTTGGAGGCAATTTCATTATAAACCTTTTGTAAAATATTCTCAGACTTCCTGATGTACAGAAAAGAGCAGTCAATTTCCGATAAAAAGCATTTAATACAGCCAGTCCAAGAAGGGTGTATTTTCTATATTCAAATATTAGAGTCCTTTAGAGACTTTGTCTTGAAATTACAGTCAGTTTTGCCTGACTTGTTTATTTGATACTCTGGAATATTATAAAATAGGAAGAAGTATCTTCAGAGAGAATAAAAATAATAATTTTGCAAAGTCTTGGTATTTTTGATTTTTATTACTCTTTTCAGGGTTTAAGTGTTAACTTTTGATTGAGAAGGGTGTTTCAGTAGCTGAAAGAAGGTGCTTACAGGAAATAGTTACCTGTAGATCATAGAACACAGAATAGTTTGGGTTGAAAGGGAACTTAAAGGTCATCTACTTCCAACCCCACTGCCATGGGCAGGGACACCTTCCACTCACCCAAGGTGCTCAAAGCCCCATCCAGCCTGGCCTTGGAAACTGCTTGAAATGAAATTGTATTTCACTTCCTGACTTCAACTGAAAAAATTTGAACAATCCACTTGAACACACACAGAAGTGAAATTTTCCTGTTGGTTCATAATATGAGGTCACCTTTTTATCTGTCATTAAAAATGTACAAAATAGAGTGAGGCAATTAAAAGCTGCAGACGTGCAATTCACGTCACTCCTCACAGATTTCCATCACTTTATTCACCATTCATTTTGTTGTGCATTTTGTATTATGAGTACTTAATATGTGAATCTGTGCTACTTAGGCTAGGTCTTGGTCTATTAGCGTAACATCCAGCCTTAAAACAATTCTAGTTTACCAGTATCATTTGTGAAATACATATTCACAGGATCACAGACTCTTTAGGGTTGGAAGGGACTTCTGGAGATCATTAGCCCTATGTTTTTCATCTTGAGAGGTAGTCAAGGAACATCTTTCAGGCTGGTGGATGGGTGCCTCAGAGTCCCTTAACAGGGAATCGCCCACTACAGTCACTCAGCATTTCTTTTTACAGTAACCACCATGTCCTCCTGGTGTACATTCTCCTTGTTTGCCTTGCTCACAGACATCAAAAACCTCTAAAGCATCATACCTGATTTTGGTCTGAATGTTGGAGGGTGGAGGTTGGAGCCCTGCTTTTGTCCAAGGTGTCCCAAGCTCAGAGTTATCCACTGTAGGTGTATGGTTCTGGAGCCACACATCTAGCTCTGTTTCAGTCCCTCTACTACCACACAGCCTATTATCTGTGTCTTGTAATGCAGCCACCTGCCACAACAGATCATCCACACTTTGTGCAGGTCACAGCCTTTTCTCCAGGAGAAGTATCTGGGCATCCATTGCAAGCTACCAGCTGTACTGATGTCTCCTTCCTTACCAGTTCTGAGTGGCAGCATCAGACTTCTCAGGGGCTGCCTCTGTAGACACACTGGGCTTGGCTCTGAGGTGGGTGCCCACCATTATGGCAGAGACCTGGAGCACTCAGCACTCTGGTGGGGACCTCCTGAGCACTTAGGACTTGCCTGAAGTGTGCAGAATGCAGCAGCACCCTTCCTGCATGACCTACCTATGGAAACTTCCATGTCATTTTTGTGTCTTCTAAGCTAGATGTTCCTGCAGAATAGTTATCTGTTCCATTGTTTAATACAGCATCTTACAGGAGAAGAGATTAAGCTCTCACAAAACAGCTAAGCACATTGCTTGTAACTTGGATTAGCTGCATACAGAATGAGCTACTGAAACACGAATATAGCAAACTAATCAAATATTTCAAATAAACTACAGTAGAACAACTAGAATTTGTTAAAAATATTTATCCTAATTAAACCTCTTTTCAGTTAATGTTTTCTTCCTTTTGTCCACAGGACACTTCTAGCAATAGTTAGGTTATTGTTCTTATTTTATCTGAAAATCTGTTGCTACTGTCATGTGCATAAGTTTACTTATTTCCAGCTATGTACTTCCCATACCTGAAGGCAAATACTTGGCTGTTACCTTGGTACTTCCCATGGTACTGACCATTAGGGAGAGGAAGGCTTTTTGTTTGTTTGAATAAGATGTTTTATGACCACAGTCTAAATGTGCATGAGCGTGGGAGTATGTACTGGCCTGTGCATTTATACATACACACTAAAATATTGGAAATTAGATTTTTACTTAGAAATTTACAATTCTATATTAAACCATTCAAACACAGAAAAAAGGTTTGGACTTTTGTCTTTTAGAGTATCCTTGTGCTGATATAATTTTTGCTTACTTTGTAATATATTTATAGGCCTACTATAATGATGTAGCAGTCTTTCCCTTTTTGATTTATGATTTCTTCTTCTTCTGCCTCTATAAACCCCAACATTTGCGGAGGTGAGTCAGTCTTACACAGCATGAGGCATGAACCAGAAAAATCTTGTTATTAATCACTGGCAAAACATAGCTTATTCTCCCTAAAAAGGACACACTGGCTTTTGAACCTCAGTCCAGTCACGCCACCCCTAGCTGGCAATAGTAGGTTATGCTTCCCAGTGTAGCATTGTGCTGTAGAACGTCTGTCAGGAACTGTGTATTGGATCCAGCTAATGGCAGGGTGGTACAAGAGGGGAGCCTGAGACAGGACTGGGTGGCCGGTCCCTTGCGGTGGCTGCTGCTGCTGCTGCTTCTGCAGCAGCACGGAGAGACAGTGGCCAGCACCCCCCAGCCTCAGCGCGATCTGGGCGGTGTTTAGGAAGCAACAGCTCTTCCCACGCAGCTTTGTACTGCAGTAATTTCAAGACAACTTCTGTTGACTGCAAACATTAACATTGCTTCAGCTAGTCTCACATTCTGGTGTGAGTGTCTATCACCATAAAAAGATCCTCTATGTCTGTTTCTTGTCTGTTTTTAAATATGCAGTCGTGCAGTCATGCTGCCCGTTCCTGCTGAGCCTTACACTTAACTACTTGTAAGTACAGTACTGATATGGCTGTGAAAAAGCACTGAAAATGGCACAGGCTGTGCTCAGGAAATATGCCAGTTTAAACACATTCAATTTTACTTCACTTCTTGTGGAAATTTAATCCCTTAAGTCTTTATTCTTAAATTTCTCAATTTGATTTCTTTCTTTTTTTTATACAGGGTGAAAAAAAGATCAGATTTAATAGGTGCCTTTAAATTAGAACCTCTTTACCTGCAGCATCACCATCAAGAGTCTGGTAATTTTGTAATTAAATGAGATTATTGTTATTTTGTTTGTTCTCTGTTATGTAATGCAAAAAAAGTACTTAAGATGAAAACGGCAATGCTTAAACTACCCCAGTTGTTTAGGAGGCTGTTTCCATTTTCTGAGCACTCCAGGGAGCTAAGCTCATTAAAGTGCAAATACGTGTCTAGTGAGATTTTAGTTAGTTGAAAGCAATAGAAGGAAAGTAATTTCATAAAGCATTGTATTACTACTTTTATATTGGGATTTCCCCAGTTTCAGACTTACCACTGATTGATTGCAGGAGTGTTGAGAAAATTCTTATGATCTTTTGGCTGTCAGATAAACGTATTATTGAGTGTTGTTTAACAAGCCCCTTAACCTGTTTTCCCCACCACATCTTTCTCCAGAATGATTTCAGGATCTGATTTGGTTTTAGAGTTTCTAAGCTCTGTGAATTTTTTTCTTAGTTATTCATGCAAGTTCTGATCCAAATTTTTCAGAAACTCATGTGAGGAGCAAACACTCCCTGAAACTACAAAGAAGGGGTGAACTGTGTTTGCTGTCTGTGCTCTGCTTTTGAGTGATAGCTTTCTGGGACATTATGCTGTAGCCCTCATGCTCTTACACTGGCTGTAGAGAAAGGCAGTAAGAGTGGACTATCTGTCTTGTACAAAATGCTCATGAAAGCTCTTCACAAAATGCTCACAAAGAACTTACAAATCTCAGGCTCTGTACAAAGCTCCTTAGTGGATTTGTGCTGGTCCTTGCACATACCTAGCAACTGCAGAGTGGTATTTGCCCTCCTGAAGCCCATTTTTACACATTTGGTTATTAACCAAGTAATTGTGAAGGTCGTAGCAGTGCAGTGTCAACATGTGGTGGATGTTCCATCATAACTTTCTCAAGAGGCTGAATCATCTGTAGAAGGTTTTACCATATGCTAAACTGCATAATTTTCATGGAATTGCTGGTGCTCATCTGTGTTCAGAAGTGTATCCTGTTATGGCTATGAACTCACTGACATTTAAATTAATACCATCCAGAATTCCACTATTCACTAAAAAGCCCTAGGAAAAATGGATTCATGTGCCTTAATCGTGAACTGGTATAAACCTTGCATTTTATTGCTTTCCTCCATTTCCAAGCAATGCAAACATAGAACAGTGCAGCAAACAGGAACATGCAGTAATTCTGGAGCTGAGGTTCACCCTCTAAAGGCTCTAATTGTCAAGAAAAGAATATATACTTTTTTTGCCTTTTTTACTGAAAAATACAAGTTACAGCAAATACACTTAAGGCACTAGCTTTTACTTAACATACATAAAAAATACTTCTCTTCAGGAGAAGAAAATCCAGCCTTAACTAAAATGAAAATATGTTCTTGGGACAACTGATAGTGCTGATACAAAAACTTTAGGTCTTACCTAGGTTAGATAACACTTGAAGAAAATCAAATCTTTCTTAAAAACAGGTGGTTTCAGTAAGGCCACCTAGTTGACCTGAAAACTTTATCACCCCAGTTGGATAAAGAGTATTTTAGCCTTCATCTTGCCTTCAGAAGGGTGATAGCATATTATGTGATCTAACATAAAGATTTCAAAGAGATCAGCTGATTACTAGCAGTCTAGGAATGCTAATTTTTTTTCTATGCTCCATTCCCTTTCAATATCAATTCTCCGAAGAGTTGGACAACGCTTTTCAAATGCAAATGCCTCTGGTTAAACTTCCAACCCACACTTATGCCTTCAATAAACACAGTCAAATTTGCTACACGAAGGTGCTGCAGTACTCATTGATCCCTGTGTGATTTATGGAATGTCAGTACTCCTGGAAATATGACTTGTACGGAGGATCGTGAATTCTCCATATTCTCAGGTCTCAGAATTCCTATGCTGGTTTACTAAGTAAATGAAGTAGTATTTCTGAATTCACTCATCTCTCACTCAAGAATTAAAATGAGCGGAAAAATATCTCTATCTGTGAGCAATTACTCTTAATAACCATATGGCAATTATATGTGTCCCCAAGGGGAGAGTCTTTATTTTGTCATTAATTATAATTTTATGTGATTTGCATCATCACACCAGGAAGATTATACTAGCTTGCCTGGCAACCCAGGATATAGGTCAAATCCTCATGGCAGTGTTAGAAGAATGCAGCTTTATACTCTATTGTGAACACCACATACACTCCCACAATGCAATTCCTCCTGGTTAAATACAGATGTAAGACCAAGGCTTGTAATCAAGGAATCAAGGACTAATCATTGATTACATTCTGCTTCACAGCTTGTGAAAGGCGTTGTTGTGGATCATTAGACACCAGCCCCTTACAGGAGCGTAGGATTATTTATCTGTCACCAGTTGCTTTACTCTCTTTGCTACCAGTCCTGCAGCTATCAAACAGAAATGGCTGCTACAATGCAGAAGAATATGAATGTTATCAATTTACCTTGTTACCAAGCAGAGACAACCACATTCATTTCCTGAAGTCCAGGAACAGGTTAATCATTGTTGGTTGTTTTGTGGGTTTGGGGTTTTTTACCACCTGGAAACCAACATAGTAACAGGTTAAAGAACCCAATGGCCTTCTGTTACAGGGAAAGAAGGACCACGTTATTTCCTATGCTTTGGCTGTATAAATGAGAGGACATTGGCGAGAGAGCTTGTAACACAGGAAAAAGTCTTTTTTTTGTTCTTTCCTAGAAAACATAAAGGCTGAAAATTATGTAAATGGCATAGACTGGTCAAATTCAGAAGCTACAGTTCAACCTTCCAGTTGACAGTTCCAGGAGTACTTAGCATTTTCCCAAGGAATCCAAGTGCATACTCTCCTATGAAGCTTATACTCCACTGCAGAGAAATAAAGCAGAATAAGGAAGCTAAGCAGATGCTTCCTAAAGAAGTGCTTTAAATATTACGTCAGTTTAATTTCTGTCACTGACTTACTGCAAGTAACTATGTTAAAGTTTCCTTTACTGTGAAATTGGTTTAATTCCTTTATTTAAAGAAAAGGTAGGTGAATCCTGACACCATGAGCTTCTATAAAGGATAACTAGTAATGCCCTCTGCTTGCCTCCCTGGACTGCTCTGTGGCTTAGTCCATCTGTGTTTGTAAGGGGCTTTCACTACATCAGAAGAAAAGCCATAAAAAATTGCAGAATACTATTCTCCAAGCAGGAACAGGTTGGAGAATTCTGAGTGAATTTTTCCAGCCATGTATTAGACATGTTGAAGAATTAGCAACAAATATATGTATGAGTATAAAAGGTGTTTAAAAGTGGATTATTTTTAGAAGTGTCACCAGTACAGTAGGGTAAAGGTGATGACATTTCATAGTAGAGCATGAGTTATGAAGTGAGTCTGGGGATCCTGCAAACTGTTTAAACCAAAATTAATAATAGGTGCTTTATCTACTGCTTGTTTTCCCTACAGGAAGAAAATAAACATAGTATTTATTCTGTCATCTCCATAGTATCTGCAGTATAACAGAAAGGAAAATAGTGTTTCTTCTGTGAACTATTTGTTAGTGGCATATTCTGACTAGCTAAGGAATGAAGGTTATTAAAAGCACCTTCATTTAACATGCTGCCAAGTACCCAGCTAGATATTTAGTGGTCCTGGTGACACTGATGATGCTGAAGTTTGTAGCAGATGTAAAGGGCAGCTAAGATGCAGCTTTTTAAATAACATTAGAATGATTGGAGTCTTTGGCTGTTGTGATGATGATGCAATGTGAACATTTTTTCTTTAATTTCCAGGTCTTGTAACAGATTATCGGGTAAGTACAGTACCAATGTAATAATTAATACTATTACTTGTATAGACTGGTATTTTCAGGACTTTTATTTTTCATTACTATCATAAACCTCCAAACTTTATGTTTCTTTTCAAGAAGGATGCATCTTTCTAAATTTTTAACATTCCTTGAACAGAAATTTGGGTTTGTGTTTTTTGAAAAAAAAAAAATTGTTTAAAGGCAGAAATTGTCTTGCATGGGCAATATCTTTAGATTTAGGCAGTAGAAAGAAATTTCCTAAAGTTTTGGGTTTGGGTTTTATTTTCTTTAACATAGTGAATAACACAATTAAAAAAAAATTAAAGCATCTCTATTTTAATCTTTTACCATGGAAACACTGTTGTTTTGAAATGGAAAACATACCTGTCTTTGTAGATGCTAGCCCCACAACTTTAAACAAGCCAATGTACATGAGTTTTTCAGATACTTGTTTTTCTAAAGCTCTTGAGGAGAATTTAGGATGCACAAAGAAAATTTGGTTTGCCTCATGGCCCTTTCATTCTGACTCCAACTTCCTTTGCCAATTTTAATTTGAAAATTTTGAATATTAAATGGTATTAATAAACAGGGATTAATGAACCAGGAATGGATATTTCTACTATTATTTGACCCACCTCTGGCAACTGCCCATAGGATGTGGAATGTGGTTCACTTCAGAACCATGGCAGAACGTACTTTCTGCTGTGTCACTGCAATGGTGACTTCTGACACGGGCTCTTCTCTCTGGTTGCAGCACTGGCAAATCCCCCTGGGCAGGAGGTTCCGCTCCCTGAAGCTCTGGTTTGTGCTGAGGATGTACGGGGTCAAGGGGCTGCAGGAGCACATCCGCAAGGTGACTGGGAATTGCCTCCTTGGGTAGCCTGTGGTGGGACAGCAAGGGAAAATGAGCTGGCCATCTATCTACTTTCCATGACTTCTGTACACATCAGAGAGCACAGGAAATAGTTTTAGGCAGCTCAGTTTAACAGGGGTGCTGCTCGTTTGCCCCATGTAAGGTCACAATTTCATATCATGGCAGGCTTAAAGGTGCCGTCCATTTTGTGCTCTTCTTCAGGAAAGAAAAGTCTAGGAATTTGGAATTTCTACAGTATGGAACCATAGTTCCCTCTCAAATTAAGCCAGAGCACATCCATGGTTTTGTTGTGGAAACACATGGATATTCATTACTTCTTTATATCATTGATGTGCATGCATTGATAGCATGTTTAGATCATGATTAAGGGATACAGTGACTTATCTGGCATGTCTACCTCTGCTGTTGCTCTCTTTCCTGTTTAAATACATTAAAAAAAAAAAAAAAAAAAGAATGTGTACAATTTACAGTTTGTTAATATTTTTATAAGTACTAAGTTCATTCTTGATGTAAAAAGGGGGGTTTTTTAATCACTAAAAACATATGTGGCGCCAGTCTAAATTATATATATACTTCCTCTGTAGTGGCAAAGTCAAATTCAAGCATAGCTTTTATCTTTATGAAGTTCAGGATAACCTCTAGTGAGGGGAAATCCATGACTTGGCTCTAAATATTTACAAAAATATCCATTAGCTAAGGGCCTAGCCTAGCATACCAGACTCCCTGCAGACACACATTCCTTTCAATTGTGGTACTAAACAGAAGAATTCCTAAGAAAGGCTTTTTCCACTCTTGTAAAATCACTGTAGAAGGAAGTATCTTTTCATTTGGAAAGGTTATGGGATACACGGTACCCTCTTTGCTTCTTATTTTAATCACACTATAGCTTTCAACTCTACAAATATCAAAACTAGATTTTTATCTTTAATGAGGCTTTCAGAAATAAATTTTGGCAGCTGTGGCAATCCTGATGTTCTTGTATCAGTCATCCTTGTATCAATCTGATACATATCCTTCTGATGAAAAATTGATTTGAGGTTTGTTATCTCTTTATTAGTATTACCATTACCATTCCTAGTAGCATTCTCTCTCTGTTTAGATTTCTTGCGACTGCAATTATTGCAGTATGATGCTGTTTTTAAGTAGGGCTAAATCTCTCACTGTGAAAATAGAGGGTTGAAAGACTCATATCAACTGCATGGCCTTTTGTCAGGCTGTTCCCACAGGTTGGTACTTACATTCAACAAATTCCCACTTCCCCTGTGTCCCAGGTATTTCCCGGACTGTCCAGGCAAAAGCTGCTTGTCTTCATAGAATCATAGCTGAGGACCAAGCTTTCATATTTTCTATGACAATACAGTTCAGGAAGGCTAAGCCAATGAATCTCTTCTTAAAGATACTGATTCCAAAGTAAGACCCTTGTATCTTTCCTCATTTGTAAAGGTAATTCAGACAGCTAAGATTTCCAAGGGCTTGTTGAAATGAGTGTGTTTGGTTTATATTTCATTAAGGACTAAATTGTTCTTCAGTATAAATATAAAAATAAGTTATGAAAGGGAAAGAGGGATAATTAAGTGAAGAATTTGGCTCACTGTATACATCTTCAAGCTGGAACCATTAAAGTAATTTCTCCTCATACCCCCTTGCCCACTCCCAGTGAATGCTGGTTGAGTGTGTTCCAAAGCATCTTTAAAAAAAAATGTAATTTGTATCTCCAGCAAGCCTCTGTTGAACTTAAATTTCAAGAAATAATTGTGTTTCATTTGCTCCCTGCTCTAGCAGAGTTTAGGGTATCTCTTATGAGTTTTCAGCTATGTTGGTAAAATTATATCACTAGCTGCAAAATAAAAATTAAAAATGTGTTTAATATCCTGTACTTCTTCTCTCTTCTCAGGAATTATCATGAGCTCCAGGTAGATTGTGATGACTTTTCTTTTGGTAGAGTAGTAATGAAGTGTCTAAACCAGCCCAACATTGGTTTAAATTTTTAAACCTATGGACAACTTTCCAGATGAAAAATAATTTGGAATTTAGCTTCACTTGTTAACTGAACTTTAACATTGCTCATCTGCATGCCCGGACTTGAGAAGCTGCTTTCTTTTAAACATGCTGCAGCATCTTGCAAGTAGCAGCTTTTATATTCCCATTGCTGGCCAAGGCAGTCCCAGGCAGTTCCTGGATGGTACTGTCTCCTGTGTACTTGGGACTTTTAGCTAGGTTTTAAGGGAAGCCTTGTAGGTGCCAGAAGTATTTCTGAAGCAGTATATTATGATTTGGAGACGCATTTGAGTAGGTGATAGAGTGGACACGTAGGATGAAAAGAGGCCCAGGAACAGTGGCAGAGGCAGGTATTGCAACCTTCCAGTGGAGAGCGGAGGTGCTGGAGCTGGGGAAGCAGGAAGAAGCGCTCTCTCTCTCTCTCCCCCACTCTCTCTCTTGCTCTCTCTCCCCCTCTCTCATATTATTAAAGAGTTGCCCCGGGGAAACGATAACAGAGTCGGGCAGAAGGGTAGAGGTTTGAAACAGTTCCTTAGGCTGGAATCTGGGGAGGGAGATGCCTACGTTTGCTCCTAAGTCATGGAAAACTCTAGGAAGATCTGTGCAGTGTTTATAGATTTCTTGTTTGGCTTCTTTTGTGCAGCCTGGTGTTACTTACAAAGGGATTTGAGATTTTCAATAGTGGTGAGCTTCTGACATGATATAGATGGAAAAAAACACTGTTTATCCTTAAGAAGCCACCCTATTTGTCGTGTGTTAGCAAGTTTCTGGGTGGAAGACCAAAGACATCTGTAACTATCTCTTCACAAACTTCTTTTCTTGAGGTGAACTGTCACTAAAATTTTATTAGTGTATTTTAAGGAAAATATGTTTGTTGTGTTTGCAGCCTTAAGGTCTACATCAAAATGACTGGATAACCACTGCAACTTGGCATTTGCTTGAGGATGGCATTTAGGAACTAAAATATTCCCAGGAGATGGGAATGTGTGACTTGGATTTAGATACAGTAATTTTTTTTGTTTTCCAAACATTCTGGTTATGCACTCTTTTCACACACAGCATGTCATATTAACCTATTGCAAAGTATAGGTTTTAAAGCAGTGGTAAAGGGGAGGATAGTCATCTTTGAAGGATGTGGGGAGAGACAAATACAAATTTTGGAGGTAAGTCCCAAAGCCACAGAGGAGATGTAAAAAGAGGGCAAAACCAACAACAACAACAGTCTTCTGGACTGATGTCAACCACTCAGAGTGTGTATAAATGTGAAATCCAAATGGCCCATTTGCAAACCACTTGACCATCTATTTATTATTCCTTCGTTGGTTTAAGCCCTCTCAAAGAGCTCAGAAGTAGTTTGAGACATTTAGGAGTTAGTGTGTTTTTGTATGCAATCCCTTTGAATATTCTGACTCAGCTGAATCCTCCTTAGGACCAGAAGTAATCAGTGTACTGAGGATAATGAATTCCATTAAAAATTAACAGTAGAGTCCAAGAAACTGGAACTGTAAAGAACAGCAATGCTAGAGATAGAATTTAAACTGGAGAGTGGCACGGTCCAAGGGGCTGTTAAGAAGACTCTTTTGACAGCATTTTCCTTCAGTGTAGTGGGATGCAGGCTAAGGCAGGCAAAGAGGTGAAATCTATAGGAGAAAAAGTACAAAGTGATCAAGACTAGGCCAGTATGTTTATCTGCATATACACAGTAGTGTACTCTGATGCTTCAGAGAAGCTCCCTGCAATCAAAAACTATTTTAGCTCTTGAAGACTTTGCCCAGAAATTAAAATTCAGCTTGAACACGTCAGTGCAGAAGCATTTATATTTTTATTTATAATGATTTTTATTTTTATTTCTATTTATTCACAGTATATTTACAACAAACCAGATTTTTTAAAATAGAGACCACATCCTAGTGCCTTGCAAGTTTACTGCTCCTATTATTGATTATGTAAGACATTTCCCTTTATCCAGAATAACCAATTTAATTAGATCCCTTGTTTCCTTTCTCACTGCAGAAAAGCAATGGTTATTTACCTGAGATTATAGTGACACATAAAAATTCCTTACAAGCCTCTTTTTCTCGATCAGGTAAATTCCACTGTAACGACTGGGGCTGTTATTCTGTTCCTATATACCAAGATATTTCAGGACACTAACACAGTCCCATGGGATTCCACTTTGAGAACCCCACATGATAAAGGGATTGCCCAAATGGTATTTCTAGAAACAGTAGGTGAGCTGGTTTGTGTATGTCCACATACACAATCATATAAATTAAATCATATGTTAAATCATATGACAGCTCTAGATAAAATAATTTTGAAAAGTTAAATAATACTTGAATGCCAACTTTAGTTAATGGTGCTAGGGACACAGCTTGACACATATGTCAAAATCAAAAGCACTTGGAGATTCAAGATATCCGTAGGTCAGGTTTGGTATGTACACATTCAGCAGAAAACTGAGAGCAGCCTGTCAGTCTTTTACTTCTCCTTCTTTCCTATCCTCAGTTTCAGTGCCTGAGGTTTTCCAAACAGGACTTTATTTTCACAGTGTACCTGCCTGTCTTGAAAAGCTGAGGCCCTAAAGTCACACGTGTCCTCCTGTGAGTTACTGCCATGCTCATGTCCAGAGCGTGGGTGCAGTTTTTGGACTTAAGAGAGGCACGTGTGATACCTAAATGCCCTGCAGTTTGACAGGGCTTGAACTTACAGGCTTAATAATATTTAACTTTACTGTTGCAGCAATCTTTATAAGAGCAATTCAGGATAATAGCTTATGGTTCAAAGGTGCAGGGCCATGGGTAACTGTACTTGGGCAAAGCTGTACACGTGAAACTCCAGTTAAATCACCACTTTCTCTCCTGCCAGTTCTGTAAAACCTAAAACGCTTGGTGCCCCCCAGTGTCTTTACCAATTATTGCTGGCTGTTAAGACTTGCTGTGGATATAAGTATTTGCATCCAGACATGAATGCAAAATACTTCTAGAATTTTGGTTTGTGACGTAACTAAAAATTTTCTATTTTCCCTTGCTTTTGTTTCTTTCAAATTCCTGAAAAATCATTTAGTTCAAAAACTGGACGTAAGTACATGCTATAAAATGCATGGCTTGGGTCTGGAGTTTTCTTGTACAAAATTCTCACAGTAAGCCAAATCTTAAATGTTTGTTTTATTCAGTTCTTACCCAGATAAATTTGGATGAAATTCAGCTGGTGATTACATTCAGCTGGACAGTTGTGAAATTCTTATCTCATTGGACATGATTTGTTTTATGGATTTGATTTCCAAGACACGGTACATGCAGTGCAGAATTTTGCAGAGCTGTGTAAAAGACATGTTTGGTTAAAGCTACAGAACGTGAGCACAGGAGGAGACAGTAAATAGCCATTACAACACCTGTGCCTATTTCACATACGTTTTTCATGCACTTATTATGCATACAAGTATCTGTATGTATGCAGATACTTCTGGTTGGATTTCACAGCTGTAAATTCATGCTCTTCATATTAGCAGAACATTCAAACGCCTTGGAAGGGATTGGACATTTTACTGGTCTCATTCCTGACTCAAAGAGCTTTCAGGCTAATTTTAGAGGGAGATGATAAATGGATGTAACAAACAGCAGAGCGGAAGTGGTAACAACAGGAAAGCTGGCTGGTTGCACAGGGTACCAGTAAGCGCAATATGAAGGTTTTGAAGCAATGTTTTGATTCAATCTAAACTATGTTTTTCTATTTTAAGAAATAAAAAAAAATCTGAAAGCTATGATTAAGATTGCAAAATGTGTTGGCTTTTTTTCCTTCTTTTTTTTTCCTTTTCTGTAATTTCTGTTTTGCCTTGTTTTTGTCCTTTCGGAAGAAGTTCCTCTGAGATGAAACATTCCACATTTAACCCTGACCCAAAGCGATATGTTTCATTTTTGTTTAATAGCTGTCCTTGAATTTACAAAAAGTCAAAGTGCAAAAGCATGGGCTTAGCTGTTTTTCTTTGCAAAACTATTTGCAATCCTAAATATATAAAAGCTGAAGAACCTTTAAACATGATTTTTAGATGTTTCAGATAATTTTTGGTATAGACTGGCTATTGCATGAAGACAAACCATAATTCAAATGGCTGGTTGCTGTTGCTGTCTTATCTTTTTTGTTTGGTTGGTCAGTTGGTTGGTTGGTTGGGGTTTTGGCTTTTTTTATGATAGTGAACACTAAGCTAATGATAAAGCCAGTAAGAGAGGGACTGGATAAAGTACTGCAGGTACCTGATGAGGATATGGGTTGGTTTTTGAAAATGCTTTTAAATTCATTTTCTATTTGGAAGAAAGCAAAGCAAAACATTGTGTGAGTGTGCAAGTATCACTGACTGATGTTAAGACTTCCCAGCTGGTTTTTAGTATGTCTGTTGGTATTTTTCCTATTTATTTGAATTTTGGGTTCATCTGCTTCAAAATAATTGCTCTGGCTTGGTGCCCCGTGTAATTGGTTTTTGCCTCGGTAACTTCTCAACAGGTTTGCTGAGATTTGCTATCCATTTTCCTGATAATACTGCCATCAACTTTCTTTTCAACTGAACCTGAGCACCCAGGTCAGAATAGTGAGCAAATTCTCCCTTTCTTCACAGATTTCTCATATTAAGTGAGCTATTCTAAAAAAAAGTGTATCTTCCCAGCTTAATTTGCACTGAAACTGTGACCCTTTTTCCCCTGCATATCTGTCCATTTCCCCCTTTCCCTCTAATGACTTCTGGACTCTTCAGCCATTCCCAGCCAAAACTAGCAGTGGTATAAAAACTAAAGGAGAATTACTAAAATTATTTACTCTTAATGTGGTATCATATCAAATTGTGCTGAAGTGTCTCAAGAAGTAGACCAGTACTGCCTATGACAGACTGAGATACTAAGACAGCAATGGCTCCATATGGTCTCTGGAAGTCATAAACGGGATGGAAGTTAACACAAACAGATGGCAATATGTGAATATTATCACACATCAGCAGAAGGAACAGAGCAAAGGAATGGCAAATACTTCAGCACACCTTTTCTCTTGGTGAATCAAATGTATACAATATAGATACTCTCATTCTCTTCTCAGCATGTCAGGCTGTCGCATCAGTTTGAACACTTAGTCCTTCAGGATGAAAGGTTTGAGATCTGTGCTGAGGTTGTCTTGGGACTGGTCTGTTTCCGGCTGAAGGTAAGGCACCTAAGATCTCCTATTTCTGCTCTCATGGTTTATAGCAACACCGTAACCTGCAACTGAATACAGTCTTTGTAGTTAATATACTTGATTATTTTTTAAGGAAACTAAAGGGAGTTTGTTTAGAACAAAGCAGGTGAAAGAGAAAAGCTTAAGACAATCTTGTTAAAACTGAATCAAAAGCTTAAGAGAAATTACAGCATATTAAGGCATGGAAATACATAGTCAAGGCAAACAAATATTGTAACCCATCATCAAAATGACTGGTACATTCTATGCATGATGAGCTTTGATAAAGATGATTGTTCAGTATATTTCCCTAGACTTCTGTGTATGATGAGTGCATATTACCTGTCAAGTTAATTTCTTATGTGAATTTATTTTTCAATTTTATTAAAAAATTACTATCACAGATGAAAATTAGAGCACTAAACACTTTTTTATTGTTTTCTTTGAAGACTGCTTTTTTATCTATAAAATTCTGTGGTTGAACTGGGAAAATTGAAGCAAGATATGTTTAAACAGGTTATATGGGAGGCCAGATTCCCTACTGCCCTTGGCTGTGGTCTGCTTTTTATTGCTGAACATGATCCTTTTGCCCCGTTTGGCCTTTTATTCCCCAAAATCTCTCAAAGTGCCAAGTTCATTGATGTAGAGACCTTGCCCAACAGAAACTAGAAAATACATTCTGCACTTGGAGCATAAAAGCTGCATTAGTTTGGAGAGCTCATTTGTTTTAATCAGACATTGAAAAGGGATCAGTGTCTTAGTTTAGGTAATGAACTCATTTTTTAGAGGAACTTTCAGCTAAAGCCTCTGTAAAGGACTGGATTGTGACACTGAATCTGACCACCAAGCAACAATAATAATAACAACAGCACTAGTGTTTTCTAGTTATGATAGTTATTTCTAGTTCACGATACCTAAATGAGCTTTTAGCTTTTCTGAAGGCTTCCAAGCACATCTTTTCTCCTTCTGGATAGTGTGGTATTATTATTTTTAACAAATTCTTTTCCCAGTCATTCAGTTGCCCCAGTTACCTGAGTTTGATGCAAGTGGCTGAAGAAGCTAACAAATACTAAAGTAATGGTGAATTCATCTGGAATAGGAAAATGGTTTTTTTTTGAATTTGTATTGTTTAAAATAAAATTTAAAAAGACCCTGTGTCTAGGGGATCTGACAGATTACAGAATGTAGAGTTTTTTCAGTAAGTGGAAACACAAATATAATGCCTTTCCTAACAAGAACTTTTAAAAGATACTGAGGGATAGATTCTTTGGCTTTTACTGCTCAGTAACAAAATGTTGGTTGCAGTCTGCTCTCTCACATGGAACTAGCAAACACTAGTTTTGCAGATCCAAATGCAGCTGTTAGTCAGTGCTCTACATTTACTTTGAAGGAACAGTTCTGGTGAAATAGAGCATAGCAACACAGGAATTGTCACTTTTGATCAGACCAGTAGCTCATCCTCATCTGTTTTCCTGTCCCTCATGATTCAGAGGAAGAAATCTCATCTAAAGGGGAAGACAATTTTACAATAGGAGGTAAATATTGGATCTTTAGCTAAGAAACCTTTGGACAAGTTGTAGGATAAAGGCCTGATTCCACTGAAAAAACAGTGTAGAAAGAGCAGTGTTTTCATTTCTTGCCTACCTGATCCAAAAAGAGAAAAAGAAAACTAGCAAGTTTTCAAATTAAGAGGTTTTTATAGGTATTTTAACAGCTTTATTTACTTTTTATATCACTCCTTCAAAAATCTTTCTGTCATTTTTATAATTTGTATTAAAATACATCTTAGAACCAGGATATTTGTAACTTTTATGTAGTTACAGTAGGACTAAGAGTCAGGGGCCTTGAACAATATAATGCTGCACAGCTGTAAAAGAATGATTTTTTTTTCTTCCTTCCTTTGTGCTTGAGAAGCCCTTTTTTATTGTTTTGCTTAGCTGTAACTTTTAATTTTTTGCCTTTCACACTGTTGAACAAATGGACTAATTACCTATGACTTTCATATTATAATTATTTCATCAAATATGTTATGCCAAAGGGTTAGTTTTAGGCCTCCTTGTCATGACTGCAGATGAATACAAGTCAAGCTAGTAATTTCTCCAAGGGGGTGAGAATGCTGTCTTATTGAAGCTCACAGACTCAATCAAAGCTGGCTTCTCAAAGCTCTGGGAGAGGATTAGTCACTACCAACTTCAATTTGACGTGACACCTGAGTGTCACAGCAGCCCTAAGGTGGAGCTGTGAGAGTAGAACAGAAGAAAGATAATTGAATCTTTCTCCTTCCTCCCCTCACCCCTGCCAACTTAACATCATCTACCTGCTTGTATTGCCTGAAAGCCAGTGCTGTGCATTTGATATTAAAGGCAAGGATTGTCATTTTAATAAGGCATTACCTTTGATAAGAAAGCAGGACATCATTGTCAGTGACTGACCAGGAATAGGTGGGGACTTGCAAAACACCAAAGCTGGTCCATTTTCTTAGTAAGGAGCAGTTCAGTTGCATAAATATCTCCTAGAAGAGTAAGGCTAAGCCATGTATTTCAGGACATCACAAAATTCGTAACAACTTGTGCTAAGACAGAACAAGGTTTTGACGTGGGTTGAACTCTAACTCTTAATACGTTCTAAAAACTTGAGAATGATACATTTATCCTTGCTGCCAATGGGAAACTGTCTGCCTTATGCTTTGGTTTTGTATGGGAAAGGCTAAGCAGGAATGTCACAACTGCCCAGATTTGAGAGAAGGTGTTTTCTGATCAGGAAGTTTTCAAGAAGACCAATGCTGCCACAGTAACACAACTGCTGCAGAACAGACGGATTTGGCCATTTGTGACTTTTTCCACAGTCAGTGCTCGGTAAGGGGACACTGCGGTAAAAGTGCAGATGCTCCCAGAATCTCTTGCAATTGTGTGTTACCACCAGTGTAACGGAGAGAGTAAAGGATGCACAACAGCTAAGATTCTTCCTCTGATGGATTCTGTGGTGGACAATTCTTATAGAACTTGAGGCAGATACTTTTTTAGGGTGTTGACTAATAACATGAAATCTACTTATGCCAGGGATACATTACCTTAAAATTTTTTAATTAAGGGTAAGATTTCACATTCAAGAGACTCTCTCACAGCAGCCATGCTTAAGTGAAGACTGGAACATTTGTTTTAGGAAAGTTAGTACAGTTCACTGCAAAGCTTCCTCCCATGTTTGATTAGATCCAAGAAGAGTGTAATAACATGGATACAATAATGAATGCTTTTAACATAGCTCATGATCTTATGTCACAAAAGGGCAGCTATCACAAATGCCCCAGTGTGAACACTGCTCCTAAACCCAAGGTAATCCATATATCTCTTTGTGGCTCAAAACATCTCTCTTACATCATCATCTTTTTGATATCCTTTGACGGCAAAGGACTGAGAGATGAGAAAATGGTTGCTTGTTACTGGTGCTACTTGGGCTTGGCTGCTTGGTGGGATTTACATTTTCCAGGCTTGTTTTTGAAATTCATTGTCATATCCATTGAATTACAATGATTTCAGGGCTCAAATGAACTAAATGAGGCACTTCTTCAAAGCATAAATGATGCCAAGAAGATCCATCTGGTCCCGTGCCACCTGCGAGAGAAGTTTGTGCTACGTTTTGCTATTTGTTCCCGCACAGTGGAATCCACCCACGTCAAGTTTGCCTGGCAGCACATCTCACAGCTGGCAACTGATCTTCTGAAAACATGGGAGCAAAACCACCACCAGCAGTAACAGCAATGAAGTATAAGTGGAGATGAGGTAATTAACTGGCTTTCTCTGTGTTGCCAAGTTTTATTTTAGGTGCAGGTGGGAAAGTCAAACTATGAAGGAAAAAAATACAAAACCTGTTGTTATATAGCCCAGCTGCAGTAGCAAAATCCTTGCCAGCAAGTTGTGTTGTAACCTTAGTCATTCCTTCTCTGTACTGTAGTTTCATCCTGCCTGTTTCCAGATGCACATAGACAAGGAGACTTGAGCTGTCATTTCTTACCAGTTTGTAGCCAAGAGCATTTGTTCAACCAAGCAATGGAAATGGAAGGGTTGGTGCTCCCTCTGTTGTCCCCATTCACCTCTAGCATACCCCCTCCTTTCCTCACAGATGAAACTGAGAGGTGTTTTAGCCAATTAATTTAACATTACTATGAGTGCAGAAAGAATCCAAATTGGGGAACTTCAGTAACCTGTTCAGGTTTAAATATGTTAATATGTTATATTAATATCTGAATAGGCATGCACAAATGTAGTTGCCAGGATTTGGGGCACTATCATGTCATGACGCACGTGCTGCAGTAATTTTGTAAATGAACGAAGGACAAAGGATTTCAAGACTTCCTTCACTGAATAGCCAGACCCAGGGGAATGAGAACTAACTGATTACTAATAATTCTTCTGGCAGGTTCTCTACTTTCCCCTAAATGGTTTGCTTGTAAAACACTCATTTTGTCAAATACCAGCAAATAGGTTATGTTGGCTATTGGTTTCCAGATTGATCATTCATAATGAGGTCCCTGAAAAGCTCCTCCTGAAGAGTCTCGTCAAAAGCCATGTGCTACCTGGTATTCTATATTTTTAATCAAGTTATTATCAGCAGTAATTACTTGAAAATAGTCTGTAAGATATGTTCTGTGAAACTGACTTGTGATTTGTTTTTATGGCTACCATTTTGATTACTTCATTGTGTAATAAATCTTTGACAAAATGTGCTAAGGAATGTGATGTCTAAAATGTTAAGTTTCTCAAATTAGCTAACAAATGAGTAAACAAGTGACAATAAAAATAGAAAGTAAGAGAACTAACCCCCAGAATCTGCTGTGGTTCCCCCATCAGTGGTTTTCTTCCATTAACAGTGATGAATGGAATATGAAAATACTGGAAAACCTCTTTCAGAGAAAGTCAAATCGTATGTATTTGACACAAACCATTGATATGTCATCCTGTCGAAGGTGGGGACAGTAAAGAGCTAAAATGAATGTTAGAGGTCAAAGTCAGAACCTTATCAATTCAAGAAGTACTTTTGCCATTTTAAAAGCAAATTCCAGACAGTTGTTTCTGTGTTAGTAAGAACAACATAAATAGCTGCTCCAAGAAAAATAATATGTAGGATTAATTCCTACATTTGCATTTCAATCTTCCTTTTAATGCTCATATTATCTTCTAAAGCCTCTTGAGCAACTTGCACAATTATTCAGCTTTCTTCCTTCATCCCTTTCAAATATACTTCCTATGGTTGGGATGTTGCAAGTAGACCAGGGAACGTGGATCAGGACAGTTAATTTGGCACATGGTCTGCTTCTACCTCTGTCTTTCCAGAAGACCTTAACAAATTTGAATGTGGACCAGGTAGATTTTTCTGGTGATTCCTAATCTCTCACTTCTGGGGTGCAAACTGGGAAGGATTACTATTTCCTTAAGGAACTGATTTCCCCGGTAACAGATGAAGAAAGGGATGACCAATGATTTTAGTAAAACACAGTAATATTTGAGCAGGTTACTGACACAAGACATTACTGTCAGTTGCAGTGGCAGAAATTTTGATAGCATCGTTCTCTTTAGCAGAACCAATATGAAATCTAGCTTTTCTGTGGTAGCACAATGCAATAGACTGGTAGACTGAAGAGACTGAAAAATGCTGGCAAATTGTTCCCTTTCTCTGTTGCCATTTTTTTTAAAACAACATTATTCAGATCTCATGACCTGGAAAACAATGTTCATCCATAACACATATCTTCCACACAGGTACAATTTTACAACTTTTACATTATGAAAATTCTATAATCTTGGAGCCAGAGAAGAATTACACCTTCTCTGTGAGAGAGACCAGTATTTTGTATGTGAAATATATAAGCAGGTCTGTCTGGGGAAAAAAAAAAGGGAGAGAGATCAGATTTGGATCAAAGCTATCACAGAGTAAATCCAGGGTAATTCCACTGAAATGAAATGGAGTTGCTTTGGGCTTAGGTGACTATAATTGAAATTAAAAATCTGACTAATATGTATTGGAAAAGAAAGGCGTAAGTTAAGGCACCACTAAACTGAACATAAGAAGATTCTGCTGGAAATCTGCTCCATGGAAACCAGCACACAGACAAATGATGTCCACCTGTGTGAGCCTCAAACTGCTGGAAAACTGGGATGCAGGAAGGATGCACATCCAAACCCAGAAGAGGTGAAATGTCCCCAACAGGCCAGAATTAGACATAGATCCCTTTAGACATTTGTGGGAAAATATTGCCAAAACTGACATTCAGTTAAAACTTTTTCAGTATCTGGATATCAGTTTTAGAAGTGGCTGTTGTCCAGATAGCAAAACTCCTCTTAGCAAAGAATTTAAGATAAAGGCTAATTAAAAATATAGATGGAGTAAAAACTTAATTTTTGTTTCCTTTTTTAAAGAACTGATATAAGTAAATCTTCTAATAAACAGCAGTGATGAGACCCATGGAATTAAATTTCCCCATGGCTAGGCGATTACAGAAACCTCAAGTTCACAGTTCTGTTTTTTTGGAAATTCTCAGATGATTCGAATATGTAACTACTGAAGGCCTTCATAGCATTGAGTCTCTCATACCCTCTTTTCCCCATGTGATAATTCCTTCCTAGACTATTAACAGAAAAGGAAATCTGGGCTATGTAATCAACTCAAGAACAAGCACCGAAAGGAGCATTTCGAAAGAAGAACATAACTGGTGTTTCTGTTCTGTAGCTTTCCAATGTATCTGTAAGTGAGAAACACTGCATTTATTAATAGCTAATATGTTAACCTGGATTTATTGTGCCTTGTGTGCAAAAGCTAATACAGTCTGTGCCGATGAATACTGTTTGATATTAAAAATAATGACAGAATCCCAGAACTGTACTTTAGTAGAATATCCACATCTCAAGGAAGACTGTGGCTATTAGAGAAGGAGGGAAAACACCTGACTTTTCAGTAACCTAAATTTATTTTTTTTAACTAGCAGAGTACAGTACTTACATTCTTAATGACAGATTATAAATATATTTTATTGCTGATGGTGAAATATTGAAAATATATGTATTTATGAAAGTATTGGTAATATATTATACTCTGAACTGCATTATAATTATTAAATTTCCAATTTGTTCTTGCCTTTACATACAAAATTCTGCTCATGGCCATTTTGTTGTTGTTGTTGTGTTGTTATCACCATATGTGATGAGTAGCACTCACATTGAAGTTGCCTTACACCAGCAGTCTAAACCTTGAGATGTATAAACTTGAACTGCTCAAAGACAGAAGCAAATGCGAAATAAAACTGAGAATCCTGAAAACCAGGGTGGTTGGTGTTGGGATAGTTAAATAACCATCAATGGATAATATCTACATAGCATATGTAAAGTTTGTATGTTCTAAATGGAAAAATAATCAGAAGTTCAATGCTCTAATTATAATTTGTGAGCTGTCGACTCCCTTTAAAATCTGTATCCAAAACCTACTGAAGAGACATACAGGTTTTAATTGGCAATATTAATAAACGGAAACAAAACTAAGACTATTGTCTCTTTGTACTTAACTAAGCTTTTCCCAACTCATTCATGCCAGATGCACTGTAAGAGGTCCAACTTCCCCACTCATATCAAGTCAGTGCCCTGATTTTCACCACCGGGGACTTTTTTTCAATGTGTCCTTCAAATTACTTTGCAAATGGGAGTTTGCAAGTTTTCCTGAAGGCAGTTTCCTTCTCAGCAACAGGAGTCTGAAAAATACCTGGCCATACCCAGGGCCAATGCTGACCCTTCTGCCAAGTTCTGCACAGTCCTGCAGCTGGATCTGCCACTGGAGCCAGCTGCCCAGCTTCGGCTTTGGTTTGCAGCTCCGGTGCCATCAGGTAGGACAGGGAAGGGGCCCAGGGAAATCGGGCAAGCATGCCTTGGGAAAAAATCTGATGGCAGCAGAGTCACAAACTATATAAATGTTAGCCCAGCTGAGATGATAGCCTGCATACCAGCACAGACAGTTTAATGTAATATGCTGTCTGTGCTAATGGTATAACAAGCCTGATGCGTAACAAAAACCTGACAGTAACTGCAGGAAAGGTTCCTCACGGGAACTGTTCACCCACACAGAGATGTCTGTGTTAATATCAGAGGTGTAACTGCAGCTTAGAGTGCTAATTTGCATCTAGGTTGGTGTGCTAATTTGAACGTGGGCTGGTGTGATACAGCTGAGGACTCCACCGCCACATTCAGTTCATGGGATACATCCACCATCTTTTGCCCTGTAAAAGAGTATGTCATTCATCTTGTCCTTGTCAGAGCTGTTCTCCCAAAAAGGCCTGTCCAGCAGCTGTTGTTTTCAGGAGTGTTAGACAGCATCCCCTTCTGACACTGCCGTGGTGGCCCCACAGCCGCTGCCACGGGGGTAGAGATGAAATAGGTGGCCATGGTGGTCAAGTGCTTGTGTGCATAAGGGCCACATACCCATCACTGGCTGCGAAGTCACCACCAGCAGAGCCAGGGCTTTGTGCTTGGCCGATCATTCATGGAACTTGCCTCCTGTGGAGCCCGTCCTGCCGCGGACGGCTGTTGCCGAGGACAGAGCCCAGGACGCCACTGGCCTGGCTGCCTGTGAGCAGAGGGCATCCAGAGGGGCTTCTGAGTGAGAGGAGAGGAACAAACAGCGGGTAGCTGGGGGATGTTGATGGGAGGTGGCTGCCCTGCCATTCTGGGCTGCCAACCTCGAGTTTGACACAGGAAGAGCCACAGCAATTCTGCTCCTTCAGTCGCCGAACTGAAGGTAAAGCCTTCGTCTGCCTCACAAACTGCGCATCTCCACGTTTCCATTTCCTACCGCTACTGAAAATGGCCTGGATAGGCCATGAGCATGACAGAACCCGTTACATTCTCCAGCCTCTCCATTCTCGGCTGCTCTGACCTTCAGCTGAGGAACCAAGCCTTTATCAGGAAAGTTATTCCGAAGCGTGTGAGCAGGGCTGGCAAGGCGCGGGAGCCGAGACACCAGCACCAGGGGAGCGCCCGGGGCCGTCGGCGGGGAACCCGGGAGGGAGCCGGGAAGGAGCCGGGAGGGAGCCGGGAAGGCTGGAGGCACGCGCCATGCCACGAGCTGCGGTGGCGCGGGCCGGCCCCGCCTCCCAAGGCACGGACCCCGCGCCCATTGGACGGCGCGCGCCTCAGGCGCAGCCAATAGGGAGCGCCCGCCCTGCCGCGCGCCGTCCCTCCCAGCGCCGCGGGTGACGTCGGCGCAGCGAGCCCGTCCCTCCCCCACTCGGGCCGCCCTCCGGGCCTCTGATTGGCTGCGGCTCCCGAGCCTTGCTATCCGATTGGCGGGCGGGGCGGGGCGGGGCCGGGCGCGGAGCGGGCGCGCGCGGTTCGCAGAAGCGGCGGCGGCCCGGTGGGTGCGGGGAGCGGGAGCGGGAGCGGGAGCGGGAGCGGGAGCGGGAGCGGGAGCGGGAGCGGGAGCGGGAGCGGCACGGCCGGGTCTGGGGGGAGGGGAGAGGGAGGGGAGAGGGAAGGGAGGGAAGAAAGGAGGGAGGGAGCTGCGGGACCTCCTCGGGGCTCTGGTCTCCGCTTCCCGGGGCTGTGAGAGGGGACCCGCCCGTCGCTCCTAAGCTGAGGGGCCGTGGCTGCCGGCTGGGCAGGGGCGGCGAGGGCTCAGCCGTGCCCGGGCAGCTTCCCGGCTGGATTCCTGGCCTGAGGGCAGGGAATGGGCGGGTGTGCTCGCGTGCTTGCCCGTGGTTCCCTGGCCCGCAGGCGGGCGTGCCCTGTGCTGGCTGTGCTCGTGTGTGAAGGCAGCGGCACCAGCAGCAGCTCCCGCCCGCTCCGCACCTCTGTGCCACAGATCCATTGGTGCCAGTGCCTGGACACGCCCCAGCTTCGGGCATGCACACGAAGTACGGTATCCTCGTCTGGGAACAGTTCTGCCTGAACGTGTGTGCATGTGGCTCTCTTGGAGACAAGTTGTAAGGTTATGAGGACAATTAATAGGGATTAGAATAGGGGGAGGTAATGTGATGCTAGACGATGCTTAAGATGTACATAAATAACTAAAAGGAGGATGTCAAGAGGATGGAGCCAGGCTCTTGTTGGTGGTGCTGAGCGATAGGACAAGAGGCAATGGGCAGAAACTGAGGCACAGGAAGTTGCACCTGAACATGAGGAAGAACTTCTTCACTGTGCAGGTGACCGAGCACTGGAACAGGTTGCCCAGAGAGGTTGTGGGGTCTCCCTCACTGGAGATACTTAAGAACCATCTGGACACAATCCTGTGCCATGTGCTGTGGGATGACCCTGCTTGAGCAGTGAGGCTGGACCAGATGACCACTGTGGTCCCTTCAACCTGACCCATTCTGTGATTCTGTGAATAATCAAACTAAACAAATTTCAAACTGGTTACCACTGTTCACTTCTTATGACCTTCTCTCAGTGCTATGAAAGTGACCATTGAATCCTTAAGGAAGTGGTGGTGAACTTGAGATTTGTGTTCTGAATGACCGAAGTATTTCTTGGGAGCAAATACCTGCTATTAAACTTTTCCTGAACTTAAGCTTTTATGTCGCTTAAGATATTTTTGGTTCAACAGTTACAAAAAAGTTATGTGCACAGTGATAGCTGTTTAGAGAAAAGAAGTAAAAGGCTGCAGCCTTTCTCTGTTCACCTGTCACTCAGCTATGGAGGGGTTATGATGTGAGTTTGTATCAGATTCTCTAGGTGTGAGTTAGACTTCTCACGGTGCAAAAGTTGGCAGTAACTTTTTAGAGAGAAAGCCTTGCTTTTGTGGTTTTGTTTTGTTTGTTTGAATTGGATTTGCTTGTAGAGGTGCCAGATTTGCAGGTAAAATGTATTTTGACTTTACTAAACAGCTCTACAAATTTGGGCTGTAGTAAAAAAAAATATTCAAACCAAAATGATTTACGTCCTTGTTATTCATCATGTGCATAACCATATAATCATATGAGCAATAATCACATTGTGCCCTCTGTTGTCTAATGCTGATGCCAGACTTTTTGCCAATAATTAGAGAGGACACCCCCAAATACCCCAGATTCCTTCAGTTCTGTCTCCCCAGCCTTGTATGGACATTGCACCTGTACCTCCATCTGCATTCCTACACAGTCCGTAGCTGATCCAGGAGATTGCAACTTGATTCATACTCTATTGGAAAGGGTGCAGAATATATGGACATGATACTTTGCAGAGAAAGAAAATACATCATGAACATGAGGAATCATTTCAAGTCAAACAAAATACTCCTGAGCCAAATGTCATCTTTCCTATTTCTTAAAAAAACCCCAACACTAAAGGAGTTTAAATTCTGCTTTTTAAACATGCAAGAGCTTTGTTTCTCTAAAGTGTAAAATGGGGGCTTTTTAGTGCCTTCTAAATGGAATAAATAGTTTTGAACATTTGCTAGTAATCTGTTATTATTTTATTAATCTGAAAGATTGCTACATTCAGGATTATTCATTCCATTTTTATCTCCCCTTGGAGACTCTGCATGCAATTTTACTTACTGGCTTGTTTCATTTTTATTACCATCACTGTAATAAATGAAATCATTCTGACAGTGGTGTATCCTCTGTCCCCCGTTACACTGTGCCATAGTCTGTCAAATAAGAGTGAAAGCACTGGTGATTTCATTTAACAAGGCCAAGTTTTGCTTGGCCATCTGTTACCATTCTTTGCAGTTTACTTACCTCCCCAGGAGACCTCTGGTTAGAAGCAAACTCTCTCTTTTTTTTTCCCCCCACTTTTTTCTTCTTCTTTTCTTTCTTTGAACAAGGAAGAAAAGAGAACCTCAGTCTAAATGCCTTTGCACCACAAAGCTGGTTGCTTTTTGAAAACAGTAAAGTGTCCAGACTGGCTAAGTAGCTTGCAAGACCTCCTGCTCTGTTTCTCTCAGTTAAAATAATGTAGGTTTTCCCATGTAAGTATTTAGGAAAGGGGGGAAGCAGACAGTGCAAATGGTGTGAGATGGCATTTTGTAACTGCAGGTATTTTCTGTCTGTTCCAGTGTCAGTGATGGAGGCCCCCACCCCCAGCGCGGTGCACCTGAGTGACTGGCAGAAAAGTTACTTTGCTGTCACCTCTGGCACCTGCACACCCAGGCAGAAGGCAGATGGATACCGTGCCAAGATCCTGCGCATTCAGTATGCATGGGCAAACTCCGAGATCTCCCAGGTCTGTGCTGCCAACCTGTTTAAGAAGTACGCAGAGAAATACTCTGCGATTATTGACTCTGGCAACGCAGAGACTGGCTTGAATAACTATGCAGAAAACATTTTGACTTTGGCAAAATGTCAGCAAAGTGACAGTGACAAGTGGCAATCTGCCTTGACAACAGATAATGTATTTGAGTTAAAGTGTGTGCAAGAGAGGATGCAGGCTGGCAAATTTTTCCAGAGCTCTCAGATGGCACCAACAGATGCCTGTGTGCGAGCTGATAAAGGGGTCAGTGCCTCCGCTGCTCCAGCTCTTCCTAAACTTGATGTCTTCGGCAGTACCAGGGAGACTGAGCTCAGTGCTGGCTCAGCAAAATGTGCAAGTCAGGGACCAGATCTTCTTGAGCATCCCTCATCTTCCAAGTCCCTTCAAAGCAGCGTGCCTCCTGTGACCAAAACTTCAGACACGCTTCCTGCCGCTTCAGCCTCCTTAAGCAAACAGGTTCATCCAGGTTTCCTGGCAGCTCCACTCTTTGGAAGTAAAGAAACCACTAATAGTAGTTCTTTGAAAATGTCAGGTAACTATTGTGGCGCACAAAATTTGTCTCTTTTCAACCAGTCAGCTGTACCTGCCTGGTCTGCAAATTCTGGGAAAAGAAAAGCATTCTATGGTCTGGCTGATGAAGGCAGCACAGCTGTTCCTAGCCTTGCTCCATGTCAGGCTTCCCTTTCTACAGAAACTAGTGGTTTTTCAGGGCAAAGAAACAGAAATGAAGAGAGCAGTGCTCCTGGGTTTAAAACTGCAAAGGAACAGCTGTGGGTGGATCAGCAAAAGAAATCTCAAAACCAGCGTGCACCAGTCTCATCATATGGAGGTGTGAAAAAATCCCTGGGTGCAGGCAGGTCTCGGGGTCCGTTCGGCAAGTTTGTGCCTCCAGTTCCGAAACAAGATGGAAGTGAAAATGGAGGAGCACAGTGTAAACCTCATGTAGGGGGATCAGCAGATCCATCGCTGCCTGTGGATGAACGGCTGAAAAACATAGAACCAAAGATGGTGGAACTCATCATGCATGAGATCATGGACCATGGGCCTCCAGTCAGCTGGGATGACATTGCTGGAGTTGAGTTTGCCAAAGCTACGATAAAAGAAATAGTGGTGTGGCCCATGCTGAGGCCAGACATCTTCACTGGCCTGCGTGGTCCTCCCAAAGGAATTCTTCTCTTTGGCCCCCCTGGGACTGGCAAGACCCTCATAGGCAAGTGCATTGCATGCCAGTCTGGAGCAACATTTTTTAGCATCAGTGCCTCCTCTCTGACTTCCAAATGGGTGGGCGAGGGGGAGAAGATGGTCCGTGCACTGTTCACTGTGGCGCGGTGTCAGCAGCCAGCAGTGATTTTCATCGATGAGATCGATTCCCTGTTGTCCCAGCGTGGAGAGGGGGAGCACGAGTCGTCAAGGAGAATAAAAACTGAATTTCTGGTGCAGTTAGATGGGGCAACAACCTCCTCTGAAGATCGTATCCTCGTGGTTGGAGCAACAAATCGACCCCAGGAAATTGATGAAGCTGCCCGAAGGAGACTGGTGAAGAGACTGTACATCCCTCTCCCAGAAGCCTCCGCCAGGAAGCAGATTGTCACCCGGCTGATGGCAAAGGAGCGCTGCTCTCTAAATGAAGAGGAAATTGAACTCATAGTCCAGAAATCCGATGGGTTTTCTGGGGCAGACATGACACAGCTCTGTCGGGAAGCTTCTCTGGGCCCTATCCGCAGTCTGCAGTCCATGGACATTGCAACCATCACGCCGGACCAGGTACGGCCCATCTCTTTCCTGGACTTTGACAGTGCCCTGAGATCGGTGCGGCCCAGCGTGTCCCCCAAGGACCTGGAGCTCTATGAAACCTGGAACCAGACATTTGGCTGTGGTAGATGAGCTGCATCCCAGCTGTTTCACAGGAACAGTTGAGGACTTCAGCACTGCCACGTGTTAAACCCATGGCAGTTTAGTGCATCTGCACTTTTTTTTTCTGTCTTGGAATTAAACTTATGTTACACAGGCAGATGTCCAGGCTCTGGCTGAGGCTTTGCCAGCTGAAAAGATTATGAGGAACTGCTGGTCATGATACAAGAAATTGCTGAACAGCAGTGGCAGCAAGAAGCTGATGGAATTTACAGATTGCTGGGAAAGATGGATGAATTTCACTGATGTTTAAGGGGAAGGTGATCAAACCTCACAAATAATTGAAGGGAATATTTGGGGAATCTTGCAAGGTCCACCAAGCTGTATCAGTAAGGGATTCAAGCAATAGCAGAAATACCAATTTTGGGTAGGGATATGGCAAAACGGAGACAGATGGGGAAGAGTAGTTAGAGGCACTTTGGGAGGAGACAGGAGCAAAGGGAGGAGAGGTGGATGTGGGCTTGTATGGAAAAACAGAAGGGGGGAGAAAAGAGGAAGGTCTCTTGAGCATCGCTCTTGTCTGACAGCCTTGTGGCTCATGACTGCAATCTATCCCAGCTTCTCATTAAAAACTTTTTCTGATGATTTTCTGCTTGACCTTGCTTTCTGTGCTGCATCAGCATGTGTGGCTGTGTTTTATTGGGAGGTCTGGACACCTGCAGCTGGAAAAGATGCCGTGGGGCTTTAGGATCGGGGACTAGCCATGGAGTAGCCAGTGTGGCCAACCACATGCTGTAGGGATCCAAAACTCACTGCCAGACTAAAGGCTGGACAAGCTGGCAAGGAGGAAAACCAGCATCTGAAAAGAGCCTTGCCCGTGGCAGGATAAGGGGGCTCAGGGTCTGGGCATGGGTATTTGATGAACTTAAATCCCATGGGAGTGTCTGAAGGCTCCGTGAGTGAGGTGTCCTTGTGAAACTGGAGAGTGTGGGGGTTGTGTCTCATGCTGGTGACCTTGGGTCCCGTGAGGCTGGAGCTGAGGGACAGGGTGGGGCTGTGGGTGGATGTATGGGAGTGCATTTGTGTGTGTGCGTGCTGGGAAAGACACTGCTCCCTCTCTGTCCTTGTCTCTGTGTGTGTGTGTGGTTTTGTATCCACTGGTTTGGATTAAGGGGCTCAGCCCCTTGGACCCCCAAGCAGAAACAGCAGCAGCTGCATCCATCAGATTAAGACGGAAGATGCCTTTTTCCGACAGTGCTGGGCTCTAGTGGTCAGGAAGGAGAAATCCCATGTCCCAACATCTCCTGGGTTCCACTGCTCCTTAAAAAGTCCTCATGCAGCAGTGGTAAAATTCCTGGCTAGCTCATATTTGGCATTCGTACCTAAGGCATGAAAGAATGCACGGCCTTTTATTCACATAACCTGTCCTTGTCCACTGGCTGAACACAGCTGCCCCTGAAAGGAAAATAAATGGATATCTTTCCTTTGGATTCCTTTGTTAGCATGGCAGAGCTGGCTGCTGTGCTGTCTGTGCTTCATGTTCAATTTCTCTAAAGAATGTTTGCTCATATTGGGGAAAAAGCAGAGCTTAAAAGCTGCTCTTCCTCAGATTTCTCTGGATGAATGCTGTTTAGCTAGCACCTTTTAAAGACATTTGGGAACTAGAGGGCCCAGGAGACCACAGTGAGCCTTGAATTCAGAATAATTTGGAAGGCTTAGAATTTCTTAGATCTCATCCTGATTTAAACAAATGAGTCAGTTTTACTCGTAGCTGTTTTTAGTAAAGTCTGGTATGTATCAGAAATTGCTTTGCAGAGATGTAAAAATTCAGGTATGGGAATTTATCTTCATTTTTGAAATAGTGGGAGTAAAATAATTAGATTATTTTGTAAGAATAAATGTGTGATGTGGTCCAAAACAACTGACTTTTGTGCCACTTGGGTAAAGATTATGAGATTAAGCCTGCTCGTACAAGTTCAGTATTGGAGAGCTATAAACACATACTAGGTAAGATTTTTTTCTCTCTCCAAACATTTCTTTAAAGTCATTGCTCAGGAAAGTGAATGAAACCCCAGAGAATTTTAACTGTTTAGTAAAATCTAAGGGTTGCTCACGGGTTAATAAATGCCTTACATATGATTAAATAATTGCCTTATCTATGGTGGACTTTACTCTGGTATGCCAAGGGGGCATTCTGTGGTCATCTGTGTATCTGAATAGTCACATTTTGATATAAATGCTCTACAAGGAGGGGCCAGTGAGTGATAAGAGAATAAAGCTCCTCCTGAGGTGGCAAGGACTGGGACAAAAGTTCTGTGCCTCGTATTTGTCTCCTGCAAAGTGAAACTTGTCAAAGACATAAAAGTAGAACCACAGCACCAGACAAGGCTGTTCTTCCGATGAGGAAGTATACGCACAGCTTTTACCGGCCAGGCTTGTAGTTCAATGCCTTAGAAAGCCTCGGGCAGCCTAGAGAGGTAGCACGGGCAATCCAGCATTTCAGTAGCTCTACAAGCGGCAAATAGTAGCTGCAAAGCTGATACCACCAGTGGAAGCAAAGAGGGAGAAATATAGTCTTCAGCTTGCCTAATTCCCACAATTGGAAGCTTTCAAATAGAGACAGAGACTAGATGTTCACAGACGGGAGGCAAGCCAAAGAGGGCGGGCCCCCTCTTGGACCCTTCTTTTATTCGGAGAAGGGGAAGGGGAGGACTGGGGGCAGACCTGGGGTGAGCGGCCAATCAGACACTGCTAAAGAGTTTGAGTTACATTTGGTTTTGCCCGCGCTTGGAACAAAGGGGTTCAGGAGCACATGGCAGAGGCAAGTCCTGGCTTGTCTTGGGGAGGGGGAAGGGAAGCTCAGAACAGGCAGCAACATTCCTCATACTTTTTCGGTTATTCATTACATGAATTACATGTAATGAATAACCTAATACATGCCTTTTTTTCTTCGGAAGCACACAGAAATAGTGAAAGGGAACATTAGGTAAAGTTTATTCTGTTTTGGTAATGATGCAGGTAACACAACCATCTCTTCAGCCATGCAGCATCCTTTGGGCTT
This sequence comes from Aphelocoma coerulescens, assembly GCF_041296385.1. Classification (NCBI taxonomy): domain Eukaryota; kingdom Metazoa; phylum Chordata; class Aves; order Passeriformes; family Corvidae; genus Aphelocoma; species Aphelocoma coerulescens. The sequence continues at coordinate 95,170,976 of NC_091015.1, read as the reverse complement.
TGCTGCAGAGCTCAGAGCCAGCAGGACTTGCAGAGTCAGCCCAAGATGAGTTTCATAACCCTCTGTAACAGTGCCTCCACACAGTGATTCGACTGCCAGGAACATAATTTCACAAAATACAGAAAATTGCACAGAAACAGGGCATGATTGTAATTTAAGGGAAATGGTGCAGATAAATCCACTCTAATGGATCTGTTTAGTATATGCAGAAACCTATGTACTTCATTATTTATTCTTTTTGGCTGGCTGATCTTTGGAAGAAGAAATGCAGGACTCTCCTCTGGTTTTGTGGTTCAGCAGCGTTGGGTGCACAATCTCTCAGTTTCTTTTAAAGCTAAATAATTGCAGTTCTGAAAAAGTAAGGTCTTATTAATAAACGAGGCAGTCCATCTTGAATTTGAGTTAGCTAAATTGTCTCAGAGCTGTATGAAGTCCCTGGGGGGATTTTCATTTACAGAAAACTGTGACAACACAAGTAGGGGAAAAAGCTGATGAGGCAGAAATGATCATCACCTGCTAATGATAAGTGGATGGAAACCAGACTGGCCTCTTACGGGCATCACTAAGACTGTCCTTTTGAAATAAGGCAATTTTCCTTCTAACAGAAATTAGGGAACTTCTCACAAGCCAATGTGACATTGGAAAACAACCCACCAAACAAACGAGCATGGGCTGTCCCCCCCATGTGCAGAGGCATCTGCTCTGTGGGTCTGCTGGGCCCAGCCGTGCCCACCCCTGGGAGGGCACCCCTGCAGCCCTCCCCGACTGAAACCTTCACACTTGTGCCCAGCACAGAACAATTCACATAAATGCAGGGCTTAGGGAAGAGGCAGACACAACATTCCCAAAGTCCCAATTTCTTAGCCAAGCTTTTTAATATTTTATTACCATTCTTTATCTTACCTGCAGAAAATCAGTCACGTAAGATGCTGTAGCTATAAGCAGCTGTAGTACTAATAGGTCTCTAGTACTTTTTTTTTTTTTTTTTGTCCCATTAGGTGAGAAACTTCATAGAATCTTGGGTCATAGCTGTGAAACCAAGATAGCATTATCACAGAGTTCTGGGTCTGGAAAGGACTCTAAGAAGTCCTCAAATTCCCACTTCATGTAAGGTGAATTATTTGTGATGCCTGATGCATGTTTTGCTTGGTTTGTTCTTTAAAAATGTTCAGTACTTATAAAAACCTTGGTCTCTTTTTGGACTTTATTCCCATACCACACTCATGGTCACACTCTGGACTTGATGTATTCAGTAGATGCTGCTATGCAAGCACAGAGTGGTAAATGTTTAGTGTTAGCCATTAATAAAGTGGCTTTCTTGCCTGGATTCTTCTTTAGCAAGATTGAAAGTTATTAAAATTCTTCCACAGTGCCTCATCTCTGTTACTGTGATGCAAATGTTCTGTGCCTTATCCTGTCTGTATTGCTCACATCGTGGACACAGGGAAAGGTTTAATCATCGCCTTTGTAGCAGGTACCTGAAACAGTTGGGATCTCTTTTCATTTGGCATTACAATACCACTCTTTTTGGCATTACAATAAAACTCTTTTTAATAATACCCTGTTGTTTAGACTTCCAGTCATGTGTGTGTACTCATATCTCTTCAGTGTTGAGGTACCCCAAATGACAGTGCTCGGCACTGATAAGGGATGAAACTGGAGCAGAGTAGGACTGTCCATGGGTGCAGGGTGGCAGATGGATGTACTTTTCAAAGTACTGTTCATTTGCAGCAAAGTTGTTCTGAAGTTGCTGTGTTTTCCCATCTTGCCCAGGCTGGTTTCAACAGCAGCCTTGCACAGCAGAGCCTCCCTCTTCCATCACTAATGGTCACCAAGGAATCCATCGTCAGTGCTGCAGGAAAGACCCAAGTGAAATCTCGGACGTGCCTTGTTTGGCTCTTACTGCACTTTGATTATGGCTTTACAACTAACTGGGCAGAGCTGTTACAACAATTGTATGATTTCTGTCTTCAGAAAATATCACACGAGAAAGAGCAGGTGTGTCCTGTGTCCATATTCCCATATTGCCAAGGCACATAACCTGTTCCAGAGGAATATTAAGTTGTTTTCCTGTGGCAAAGATGGAGCAGTAAGCAAAAGGCAATATTGTTCTCTTCCAGAACCTGAGGGTCAAGGAAAGTGAATGAAAGCTGCAGGGATGCTGTAAAGACACCAGATCTTCTTTCTGGCTGGGGGAGAGATGATTCCTTGCTTCCTCACTGTAGGTCACTGGGGGAAAGGGGAGCAACTGCCCTTTCTTCACCCAGGCATGACTGGAGTCGTTAGCTCGGCAGGGAAGGGGGGGAACAGAAAAGGGGAACCTTCAGCTGTCCCGGCTCAGGCAGGGACAAGGCTGCTGTGGAGGTGAATCTGTTGTAGCATCCCAACCACGAGCTCCTGGGTACAGCTGAGGTGGTCTCTCAGATTCCCAAACAGCACCCTAAGCCCAGGAGAGCCCCTCCATTTGAGTCGGGTTGGTTTGCAGTGGTCAGGGGTAGGGTGGCATCTTGTGTTCTGTCGCGCCTCTGATCTTATCACATCCTCCTTTGGCTACGGCGCGTGCAGAGTAATCAAACACGGCCAGGCTGCTCTGGGGCTTTTCACCAAAGCCATGTGAGAAGAGCTCCCAGGGGCTCAGGCTTTCCCTAAACTGTGCTGATAGAAAATTCCAGTTTCAGATTAGTTTGCCTGGTTTTGGAACGGGCATGCTTCAATCAGAAATTCTCTTCTGGGCTTTGTAAAATAGAAACACCTGAGCGCCTAAAATTAAATTATGGCCAGCCTGCTAATGCATTGCTCTGAAAGACTGTCTGAACGATTGTGTGTTCACAGGGTAAAAAAAAATGCTGGCTTTTTTCTTTTCAGAAGTAGATCACAAAATTCTGGGCAGTGGCTTGTGAAAATTCCTACCCAATTCTTAGAGGTTTTGAGTTCTGTACTATGGGTTAAAATGTAATAAGAGATTAAGTTGTCTAGGCTTCTGCTTTTAAATTTAGAGTGTTTTTTATGATTTTCGATTACTGGCATTAGTAAACCTGTCTCTTTATGACTTTTTGCCTACAGCCAAAGGCAAGTGTGCCTCTGCCAGCTGGGACAGTTCCACCTAAACCTGTTGTGCAGAATCATTTTGAGTAATGAATGTCACCAGTCCCAATATTCCTCAGTGGTGGTTAAGACCTACAAGTCTGTTTTCTCCTTTTCCAAATGAGTAATTTTATTTTGTGACACTTGCAACTAGTGACTGCTTCTCCTTGCTGGTCTGATGTAACCAGTGAGATTTCTTACAAGAGTTGTTATGAAATGGCTCGTGCTCACATACTTAATTCAATATTCTGAAGAAGGAGAACTTATTTGACCTGTGGATTTTTTTTTTTTTTTACCAAGTATGAAAAGAAAAAAGGACTAAATATTGACATAGGGAGCTTGATTCCCTTGATATACTGTAATTTTTTCACACCAATTCTTTGTACTACAGAATGGATATAGATCTGGTGTGATGAAGGATATAGACATTTATATAGCATTACAGATACTCCTGATTTTTCTTAAGTGATGGAGAATTGTTTTCCAGAGAGGGCATGCACTCTGGAAGCTGGTGTCTGCAAGCTATTCTGGTCCCAGCTTCTTTACTAAAAAGAGAGAAAATTCAAAAAGAATCAACAGAGAAAATTGAAAAGTGCTGTGGGTAGGGAGATCGATTACATGTAAAGACACAAATTAATGTATACCTTCAGATTATTTTGGCATTGATGATATATTTTTCAATACCTGTTGGTGGCTTAATGTTATATAAAGACATTTAGTGGTGATGGCAGAAAAGAAAAAGAAAACTCCACTTTCAAGAAGGTCACAGAACCTCTGGGCTGGCATAGCTACAACTGGAGAGAAAGAAGCTTTTAGTGATAATTCTGTGGTCAGTTCATTATTTTCTGCACGTGCCTTGTGATTTTTTTTTCAGTGATTTTAATGCTAAATTTAAAAGGTTCCACCCTGCTTAATGTGGTGCCTTACTGTCATTTGACAGTGAGTCTGAGAGCTGACTGAAAAAAATTAGATGTGATAATTAAAACATTGTGATATCAGAAGTCGTTCCAAACCCAGAAGTTTTGCATCAAAGAAACAGAAGACCAAATTTTCAGAAACTTTTGCTGTCATCTGCTGAAAGTACACACTAACGCTGTGTCTGTAGATGTCTCAGAAGGGACAAGGCTGAGCACGCTGGGGACTGCTCCACTGTGGTTTCATTCATGAAAACTATTTCTCATGTGCTTTTAAAAATAGTTGTGGTACTGCAACTCTCCAGATAGTCATGGTAGTACAATTCACACCTCTAGTCACCCCAGAGGAGGGGGAATTCATGCCAGGGAATGTTACCTTTTGTCTGTAGAACAATCCCATTAAAAAATAATCCATGTTTTAAGAGTCTTTATTGCCCTTAGAGCAGCAGAAAAGTGATGCCGCCTTATTTATGCCGCCACAGAGGAATGTAGTTCTTGTCTGTGGGTGACTCCCGATATCCTGGACACATGTGCCTGCGGGTGCAGGTGGCAATGGCACTGCTGCTCCTCATCTTGCACAGGCGGGGGATGGCTCGCCGAGCGCTGCCAGCAGCAGAAATTGTGCGATGGGATATGGGAGCCTGATGAGCTCAGGCGCTTTAGCTCTGCCTGCATTTAGTACAGGCTTAGCAAGCCTGAAGGACGCCTCGCTCCATCTAGCCTATCTTAGAAGTTTATAGAGAAACAGTAATCCACACAAATCCTCTCCATTTCCAAGAACAGCAATCTTTTCCGGGGAGAGGAACACCGTGGTAGTGTTGATTTTTTTTTTTTTTTTTTTTTTTTTTGGTAGCCTGCCACCAGATGGAGTTCTTTTCCTAAAGAAGTCCATCCAATTTCTTAAGGAAAGCCCAGGGGTAGTCAATGTTGTTTCCTGGTTTTGTCACTTAAAATCATCCAGTGTTAATGACTTGTTACTGGGCTTTTATTAATTATTGTATTTATTGTTTTTTCGTTGGGTGAGCTTCGATTTGTAAGATTTTTTTGAGAGATCTGCAAAAACCAGGGTGACATTTATAGAACTTCCTATTTAACCAAGGCAGGGTTTGAAAAGATTAATTTTACTTTGCGTCTCAGGTCAGCTGGAGCTGGGAAAAGAGGTGAAAATCCTGGTACAGTGCATTTGTATTTAAAACTGATCCTTGATTGGGAATTTTAACAACAGAGTAAATGAGCAGGTACGAGCAGTCTCCCAGGCTGAAGATCCTGAAAATGGGTTGAAATGTAGATACACAGCAGGTAACAGGAACTGAGTCCAATTAATTCAAAAGTCTCAATTCATTTGAGTTCTGGTTGATAGTAAACGGCATTTGTTGCTCTCTTAGGATTGTCTCAGAAGTAAAAATCATTGTGCTCTTGCAATAGGGTCAAACGCCAGCACCACCCGTACCTAGCAGTGCAGGACCCTCTCCTGATGCTCCCGGCAGAATTCCTTTGTGCTGGATAAGGAGTTAACTTTTCGGGTGATCCCTCTGCCAGTGTGCGACTGAGCTGTCTGGGCAGCGTGCCCAGCGTGCCCGGTGGTGTGGAGCTTTTGTGGCTGAGGAAATCACTTCACTGATTGCTCTGGAGAAATAATTCTCTGGAGCCGCTGAAGGCTTCAGCCCCTTGAGCACGTCTCAAGGGAAAATCGCTGATGCCATCTGATCAAGTACATTAAACCCCCGTATATATTCAGATATAGGTGGCTAATATTGCTCTGTCTTCCCGAGTCCTACAGTTTCTCACTTCCCTGCTTTGTGGGTCAGATGCTCTGAAGCCAATTTACATCAATTCCTGGCACTCTTTTTAAAGGAAGCAAGGGGGAACAGTGTGAAGTCTCACTTTCTGCCAACAACAGGAAGCGCACGCTCTTTGTCAGGCAGCTTGTTTCAGCCATCCCTTTTGTTGAACCAACAAATTTCTGGACTACAGATTTGGTCTTCCACACAGCACCTCTCAGCAAATCCTTGGAAAGGGAACGTCACAGAGCGGCAGCATGGATGGTCGGGGGGGGGGGGGGGGGGAAAGCCCAGTGCTGCTGCAATTCCCTTTTTCGAAGGGAGTGTTTCTTTAAAGAGCAATCGCCTGAGGGAAAGGAAAGGAAATGGTGATAACATCTCTCTCTTGTTCTGTCCCGTGGGTCTGAACGTGCTGTTACCGAAATCTTGCTGAGGGAGATGGCTGCAGGAGTCTCCTGGTGGCCTCTGGGGCAGTGCCGTGTATCACAGCTGTCCTGCCGAGTGAGACAAGGTGAAGACATGCACTCTTGGATCCTGTACTTAATTTTTGTGCTTAAAGCAGGCCAAGGTACTCTGTGGGGTCCGGAAATCTGTTGTGTAGTTTTCTGAGGTGATCATAGATCAGTCCAAATTCCCTATTTATTTTCTTTGTCCTGATACATAGTTGAAATTGAAACTGATATGAGGCTACCATAAAAAAAGATAACTCCCTTCTCTGTAATATCCATCTTTGGGGTAGCTCTTTCCAGGCCCACTTTGTGACAATTGTACTATTATTTATATTGGGGTTTTTTTTTTTCCTTATCACTGCTGCAAAACTTTTTAGAAATCTCACTGCAAAAGCCAGTGTTTCTTGCACCTGCCTTAATTCTCCCTAGTGTTTTCCTGGTGCAGAGGCAGGCTTAGTCTAAAGAAGCCAAGAAGTGCAATTTCCTGAAGAAATTATTTTTTTGTATTTTAACGCCCCCAAAATATATATTTTTTTAATATATAAATGTAAACTTCTTTTCCCCTCTCTGCTGACATCAAACCTCCTGGTGTTTGTTTCTTCTCGGTATTTCCTTTCTAACCCCAGGCCAGCCAACTTGTCAGGGTGTGCAGTGGGCTGAATGCATCCCCCGTGAGGAAAGGGGGTACCTCGAGGTGCCGAGGTAGGATTAGAGGCAGATGAATGTCCCTGAGGGGGTTCTCTGCTGGCCAGACCAGGGCTGGGGTGCTGCCCGCTTCCCTCCCGCGCCCCCCTGCCGCTGCTGCAGCGCGGATGCTCGGGGAGCTGATGAGCTCCAGCAGGACACGTCTCAGGCTGACGGTGCCGGGCCCGCGTATCCCGGGAAGGGCTGATGTGCTCTCAGGAGCCAGGGGCAATGGGGGAGCTCAGAAAGCCCGACCCTGCCACCCACGTGTGACAAAGCATTTATTCTGCTTGTCTGGGGAAAAGCTCCAAGGATTACGGCAGAAAACACTAAGAAAGATGGGCTGTGTAACTTCCCGTGTTGCCACGGTGTGAAACAGGAGAGGGACTCGGCCCTCTGGCCCTGATGCCTTTTGGAGGGGCTCTGCTGGGAGCTGCTGAGTGGCGCCAGCCTCTCCCTCTTCCCCCTGCTCTGGAGGCTTTAACTTGCTCAGCACTGATGCAGTCGTGGGCCTGAGAAGAACTGAGATCCTGGTAAAATATTCATGATATAAAATTATGGAAGTAACAAGAGACTTTGTAGCAAAAGTACACAGCAGAGTGAGATGTGGAAATGATGGGGTTTGAGTTGAATATTTCTCTGATTGCAAAGGAAATTAGGCAAGCAGTTTGTATAGGAGAAGCAGAACCAAAAGGAAAGCTCTTAGCTTTCCCCCTTGGCACATACTGTTTCTCCAGAGAAGCTGTGGTGATCCTGCAAAGTTTGACAAGGAGGGTGTAACAAGTTCTTCCCTATTTTCTGGAAATCCCACCCTCTTTCCACAGCTTATCTGAAGTTTCTATTTTGCACGTTCCTATTTGTGCAAAGTTTGGGCGAGCCTCATCTTTTCAGTTGCAAATGAGCATCTAACTAAAGCCCTCATAGGCTGATTTTTTGTTTGTTTGTTTGTTTTTTTTAATTTTTTGTTTGTTTTTTGGTTGGTTTTTTCTTTTTTTAGTTTCTTCCCTGACATAGTTGGGAGGGCAAACAGGGTAATTTTGTGTTGTGTTTTTGAAGGCTTAGAAAAGCATCCCAACTTGTTAAATCATTTGGTCACCATAAAAGAGAGATTTGAGCAGAACAATACATACCCATAGAAAAACAGAGAGGGCCTGCAGGGCTGTACACCAGACAGCCCCTGTCCCAGTATTGCTTTCCTTTTCATCTGTGCATCATTTAAAGACATTTGCAAGGTAAGAGCTGTCTAACAGCTAGTCATGGAACAGATTATGTATCTTGGCATATTTGGTCAAAATATTCTGTAAATTTAGGCAGCTTAAAGTGTTTTAATTAACAAAGAAGTGGAAGGAAAACTGGCAGCTCTTGGTTAAAAATATATAAATTACTGAATATTTTGGGTTTGACACACGTAGTATATACACATATAGTACATGTGCACAAGCACACAGACACTTTGATGTTATGTAAAACCTGACTTCTTAATCCTGTGGTCTTTTTTCAATTCTTAGCTGTTAGAGCAAGGGTCTGCAGGAGGGGGATTCCTGAGTTTACTGTCCACCAAAGAGGAAGCCTAATCTGTGGCTGGAGAATAAACAAGTGTTAGAAGACCTGGCTCCCAATCCTGATTTTGTCAAAAACCTATTGCACGAGCTTGCATAAGGAATTCAGGGGGGGTTGGTGCTTCAATTTCCCTTTCAGGGAAGGGAAGGATGTAGTTGTTTCACAGTAGTGCTGCTGTTTACAGCCTTTCAGAAAATGTATCTTGAGTTTTGGAGACTATAGAATAAATTTAAAGATAACAGGAAGAAATTAAGTCACCTTTTGATTTAGAGTAATTTTCACTTGTTGTAATCTTACACACACAAGCACACACTCATCCCAAAATCAACAGAGCTACACACCTGCTGTATTTGAAACAAAAACAGATATTCTCCAGAACTCTGTGTCTCCAGAGAACAGGATAGTAAGAAGAAGGTTTTCTTTTAAAAAATTAATGACAGCATCAAAGGAATTGTTGAAAAGGGCTTACACTACACAGTTGTCTGCTTTATCAGGTATTGAAGATAAAAAGGAAGTGTGAATGTATAGTGTTGGCTGTGTTGGCTGCCTGGATTTGGCAGAGGGGGGGTTAGGGAGTCACCACTAAGATCCAAATAGAAGAATAGTTTTAGTTCAGCAATTGATTTCAGGTTTAAGGATAATCAAGAGCAGAGGACAACTCTCCCATAGTGTAATAGGCACTATAATAGGCATGCTGCCATTAAGAAAGGTGGAATATTTTTTATTTTCCTGAAATGCACTGGGTTTGGCTTTTCTTAACTCTGTGGTCATAACCCTCATGGTAGAGAGTAATTTCTTCACTGCTGAACTTGATGTGTTAATTTTTCCACCCAATCTTCTACCACCCTTCATTTCCTTTCTGGTCTGCCTATCACTTCTGGTACATTTGCTCCTACCTTCAATGACCAATGGTTAAGCTATCAAGAAGTAGTTAATGAAACTCAGGCAGATGCCTGTAGTCTCCTTCTCCTGGCCTGGGCTTTGGAATTCTGTTGAAAATGCTTAATTCTAGATGACTTGTTCTATTAACAGATGCATTTCACTGTTTTTCTAAAACCACTCAAGCTCTTCTTCCTCTACTCTTCCTGCTGATCAGGACCCCACCTTTGTTTAAAGGTCAGTGATGGAGTTGTGACTCAGGCAGAAGCAGCTGCAGGGTCTGTTGGCGCTGGGTGTTCCTCAGGAGCCTGAGTATTCTCACTTACTCAGCTGTACCCTGGTTCCTGCAAAAGAAATTCTCTTGTCAGGTACTATCATAATATCAGGATATAATCACAATATACCTTACAAGACTGGTTGGTGTCTCAGCCTCGTTTACAAAGAGGTGGTGAGGCAGATGTTTCCAAAGCAGAAGTAACCATTCTAATCTGTACCAATACTTAATGAGTCCAAAAACCCCCTACGTACATGTGAGTGCTCAGCACAATTCCCATGTGCATTTGCTAGACTATGCAAATAAAACACTATCTATATTTTTAGCCAGGAACTAACTGACTGGATGCGAAGCAAAAAGAAAGAGTTTGTGAATGTTTCAGAGCTGGACTCGGGGAGGTAAATCTCTTATGTGTTGTGCTAAAAAAAAAGTGAAATTCATGTAACAGGGCTTTGGTTACTGCCCACAAATATGTTTTTGGCAAGTATTTACACCCTTTTCTTTTTCTTCAACACAATGAGTCTATATTCTCTGTCATGGCTACACTGAGGAATCTCTGTAAGGTGATAAAAGTATATTTTTGTACAATGCAACTATCAGTGAAATAAACCTGGAGTGTTTGAATCCAGATTCGAACAACCCTTAATGTTAAGAGCCCTGTGGATCTCTCTTCTGTTTTATGACATACTAAAGCTGTAGTTTATTTAATCCTTGTCAATGCAACAGAGAGACTATAAAGTAAAAGATGTAGTCAAATTGACATTACTATCTCTCTGTTGAAACAAGATAGGGGGGAATAGAAAAAGAGACACCCCTCTTTTACTTGTACTACATGTCCAATCTATGTTTTAAACTGCTCCCTCAATACTCATGGTATTTTCCCAGGTTTTTTGGTAAAGTGTATGCAGGGCTGGCAGGTGTAAAGGCCCTGAAAGGTTGCTGAGGCTTTGCAGCCAGAAGCTCCTATCCCTGCTCCTCCAGGCAGATGATGTCTCCCCAGAAAGGGATGCCAGGCTCATGGCATTCCTGTGTCCAGGCTCTATGAGTTTTAGTGCATGCAAATGGAGGAGATGAGCTCAAACTCAGCTCTGCTGCCTGTTCAAAAGTTTATGGACTTTAAATTGAAAAATCAGAGCAAAAATTGAAATTGGTCACTAAAATGTCAACTGACTGAACAGAGATCAGGGTTTTGGCCCTGAAAGCTTCAGTAGAGACCTGAGGACTCCCATCACAGGTTTCCCTAGAAGAGGGCTGAGAACAACCCCAGGCAAGCAGTCAGGTCACATTTAAAATTTAATCTGGTTGAACGTTGAGTGGGAAACAAGAAGTGAAAACTGTCAACTGTGCCCAGATCCATTCAGATCACTTCTAGGGACAGTTTTGATACCAAATTATCCTTGTTATGCAAAGTTCCTCACCAACCGGCTGGTTCCCAGTTATGCATGGGGAGAAGCAGTGGCCACATCTGCTTCCCGTTTTGCCGTTTCGGAGACGAGCCATCTGTTTGGCCTCATCCCGAACAGCCTGCTTGGGGCTGATTAACTTCCTCACCCCCCAGCCCCAGGCTCACTGTCTGCTGCAAGGTGTAGATTTTTTTCTACTTTTTTTCTTTTTTCTTCTCTAACTGCTCATAAACCAGAACCTTCACTTCTCTCCCAAGGGACAGGAAGGCGTTGGTTTGTGTGATTTGCAGCCGCTACCAGCGGCAGGAACAGCAGCAGCTGCCCTCTATCAGTCACATGTTTCATACGTGTGGTCAGGACAGATAAAACCAGGAATTGTTCCGTGTCCTGGGATGGCTTTAAAGCAGTGAGACCTTTCTCTATACGAAAAGAAAAAAAATAATTGCGATGTTAAACGCAGCAGAAATCTCTCTGCAGTTAACAGGGATCTCTTCATTTCACAAGAGCGGGGTTTCAGTCATGCTCGTACAGCCTTTTTTTGTTTAAATGTGATTAACTCCTGCCGTGTGAAGCCTGGCTTTGGATTTCTCACTTCCATCTATCCCACTCTCAGTGAAACTTTGCAAATTTTTGTCCTTCCTGTTTTCTGCGTGCCCATCTTCTGGCCATTACCTCAGGATTTCAGAAACACTGCACGTCTGTTGCTGCCAGCGACTCCGGTTCAGCAGCCCTGAAAAGTCAAAATCTGTGTGGCCAAAATAAAGAAGCATCAAAAATTAAAATTTAGAAATTGGGATAATGGATGTCTTGTTAAGATTAAGACTTCTGCTGTTTTCCACAGGGCAGGTCTGAGGAATTTTTGTCTTTCATGATGCATTTTAACAAGAATTTGTTGTCATGTACCATTTTCCTTCCAGACAAGAAGCTTCCTGTGTTTCACGCTGGTGGACACAGCCTGGCTGCCCCATAGCAGGGAAGGATGCCCTGGAGATCTAACCCACAAGACAGGCATGAACAGTTTGTTCAGAAATCAAATATTTTGATTTTCCAGTTGCCGTGTTTTCAGTTTTCAAACTGTCGGTGCTGCTGCTGAAACGTGAAGCTTTCAGTGAAAGCTTTTCCTTTATTTTTGACCCTCTCTCAAGCTGACAATATCCTCAGTGTATTGGCAAAGTCAGGAACATTTCTAACTCGTTTTCCCCAAGTAAGATGTTGAGTGATTCTCACACACACACATGTATCAAAAACCCAGGAAATTGTTACATTATCAGATCCACGTGCTCCAGGTCTGGCTCTGAGTTCTCATTTTGGTATCTCTAAAATAATCATGTGTCTTTTAGAGGATTTCTCAATTTCAAAAACATTGTTTGTTGAGCACAGGTTAATGCTGTTTTGGTGTTTCGATGCTTATGTAGGGATTGGGAAGCCCGTCTGGGGACTTGAGGCTGAAAATCCTCACCCCTGGTAGTTGTAGGTTTTGTCTGTATAACAATTTATATCTTGGCACCTGCCACAGTTTCTGATGTAATTTAGTCAAGCTATTGGAGTAGGAAAAAATATGAATATGATGATTTGAAGGAAGTCTTTGAAAAGTAATAGGTAAGATATCCAGGGTAGATTTTTAGGTACACAAACTTGCATTTAAATCTGTGGATGTCTCTAACTCAAGGATTTAATAACACTGATTGAGAAGATTACATTTGGTCTATTTTTGTGATTATTATTATTATTAAACAGATGATATTTGTTTTGGAGAAAAATCACCAGCTGAAACAGAAATTTGTAGTTTATTTCATTAACTGAGAGCCAGTTATGATGGGAAACAAAGAAATCAGGATGTTAGTTCCTTCTTATATGATGTAGTCATAGTTTATGATGAAACTATACCACAAAAACTTAAGGAACTTAAGGAAAATTTAGATTTTGGGAACCTGTAAAACAATTAATTGCAATACCATTAGGGTTTGTTTTGGGGCTTTTTTTTTTTTCTTTTTTAAATCTCATTTTGTTCATAATAATACAGTTTAACAAATGGAAATATTTCTGAAACTTTATAAGCGGTGCCTTTTCTGAACTAAACACTGATTCTTGTTTGCATTAAATATGTGATGTGAAATTTACTGTGCTGGAATCTGAAGGAAACAGGGACACCCGCAGAGAAATCACCTTTGTTATGGCAAACAGTAGAAATAATTTCTCTGTGTTTTACTTTGAATTACCATGACTCTACATGCAGAAGTAATTGTGTTCTGTAATGACTCCATCAGGCTGGTGGGAGGGAAGGGTGCAAGGAGAGGGCTGGAGGGGAAGCATTTCTCCAAGTCGGCTGCTTGCAGGATGTGGGTGATTTGGCTGGGCAGGGACACCCTGGATAGCAGGTGGCCAGTGCAGGACCTGATCTCTGCTGGAGCTGCCTGAACAACTCTGCCTCACGTGAGTGCAGGGTGGAGACACAGCCTGGCTTTTTTTGGCTATGGAGGTTGGATTGCGAAGGCAGCATGGATGGACTCACCACAGTGCAGGGACAACATTGGATGGACTCTCTGTGGTGTGGGGACACCATGGATGGACTCCCCATGGGGCTCTGTCTGCACCTCACCTCACTCTGTGTCCCCTCCCACACAGCCACCACCCCACAGACACAGAGCCTCCAGCTGTGCCCTACAACTCCTTCACCCATGAGGAGAGTCACAAAAATATTCCGGGTAAAATATTTTACCTTGTTCTATTGTCTCAAAAGATACATCTCCATTTGCAGACTTAATTTAATAACATTTCCAATTTTTATGAAATCTCTTTTTTTAAATACAATATTCTCAAAGAAAAATGAAGTTACAATATAAAACCACAGCAAAAAAAAAAAAAGGTGTAAATACAACTTTTTCTATTAGAAAAGGCAGTGCCTGGGGAAGGAATGGGAAGCAGTTATTTTTTACTTTTTTAAAACAGATACAAACTTAAAACCACTCACATATTTACTCCTTTTAAAGGTCAACTAAGCCATATCAGGGTATTGCACCACAGCAAAAAAAAAGAGAAAAAAGGAGATTACACTAAAGTTTTCTGAGGGCACAGTTTGTTTCAATGTACACAAACACAACATCCTATTTTCATGCCATCCTTGCATATGTTCATAAATAAAATTACTGAACCACTTGTATCTAAACAAATTGAAGATGATTTTGTGCAAAAGAGAGAAAAAACACTGGAAAAAAACAAACCTAAAAAGGCCCTTTAGTGAACAGAGAATGCCATTTGCTCTGCCTTTAGACTATGCTCTGATACACTGTGTCTTAATATACTTACTTATACTACTGTACTGTTTATTATACAACATCAACATTTTCTGTTATAGTATAAATAAGAAAACTCCAGAGCCAAGAAACGAACCCACTGTGAGTGACAGTGCATCATCATGTCATACAAACCATTTTAGATACATATACACATACAAATGTATATAAAATATTAATGATACACAGAGCCACAGAGAGGGCATGTGCATGTTGACAAGAGGAGAAGACACAGGGACTCAGACACGTGCATGTGTGCACAGAGATGTGGTGAAGGTAACAAACCTACCCAGGAATCAGAAGTCACCTTTCAAAGCTGTGTTTGAGGCACACTTAAACTCCACCGGAGCTGTGCTTGTTTACACAGTTCTTGAATGTGGCTTCATTTGTGTCGGTTTTTGGAAAAAGCAAGAAACAAAACCACCTGAGTGAGCTTTTGTCCCCCTCCCCTGTATAGCTGGGGGAGTCTTAAAATGAAGGGTGGAAAAAAATTACACCATGGGGTATATAGTGACCTAAATCTAAGAAGAACAGGAAGGAGGTCTAAGAGCAATAAAAGCAGAGTGTTTCTCTACAGCCAATGCCTGATCTCCAGGACTTTGCAGCAGGGCTGGGAAATTACTTTGTCCCCTGTCTTTGTTGATTTGGCATCAATCAGAATTGGAGAGGGGTAAGAACAGCTGAATGTATCCCTACCAGCTATGAAAAATGAACCCAAACTGTATTTATAAAAAGGAAAAATTAAAGGAAACTCATCCATGTAAGTTACCCCCTTGAAAGACCTCTTCAGATCATTCCTATACAAAATATTTGGCAACATCTCCTTGACAGGTACAGTCTGTCTTGAAGCTGAATGTGGAGCAGGCATTGATGACAAGACCATGGCTGGGGCATGAAAGTCGCCAGGGATTCCTTGTGCCCACCCCTCATGCAGCCTCTCGGGCTGGAAGGTAACAAGCAATAAAGTCTCAGATGAGTTGTAATGTGGGAATACAGGGGATCAATAAAGTCTTTTAAGTCAACCGAGTTCTAATGTGGGAATAGAGGTGATCACCTCCGGGCCTGTAGTTTACACTGCTCATGTTTGGGGGATAACATGTACTGGTAATGTGTGTTTTCCCTGCTATGGGTGTATGCACCAGTCTGTGGGCATTCATACACAGCATTCACCTCTGCTGACAAAGCCCTGCACTGTCAGGCTCTCCTGCACGTTCAGTGTAAAACCACTGCCATGCCCAGTGAAGCCAGTGCCTTACAGCTGGCACAGGCAGCCAAGGCTTGAGGTTCTACAAGCACACATTTGTGATTCGCTGTTTCATCAGTGTCTTTCCTCTGCTTCAGTGTTGTTCTCCTGACCTACACCTGCAAAAGTGAAAGCAGGAGCTCAGCATGCCTGTAATAGTATGTGTATATAGGAAAGGTGTATCAAATATAGCTGCAAGTGTGGTATCAGGCCACATTGGCCCAGGTACAAGCAGTTTGTGGTCCCATTGAATCTGTTTTATAGTAAATACATGTGCTTTCATGCACTTGTGAATGGAAAATATGTAAATGTATGACAAGACTTCTCGTCTTGTTGGGTATTTGATTCTGTTTATTGCAAAATACCCATTCCTTATGCAGAGTGGAAGTATATATACATTAAGTTAATAAGATGGGTTATCTTTATGAATGTTGCCCAGGAAGTATTGCAGCACCAATGACAGATTTTCATGCAGCTGCTGCAGAAATTTCATTTTTGCCCAGTCTTAAAGCATGAGGGTGTTCAGGGAGAGAAATGAAATATTTGGAAAAGGAAGCTAAGCAGAAGCTTTATAAAAGAGGTTTTTTATTAGATATGCTTGGTGTTAAAATCTATTTGTCATAGAAGTTTTGATTCTAACTGAAGCTACAGTACCTGCAGCAGAACCCACCATGGAGAAAGCTCTTGGTGGACTTTGCTGCACTCTGCAAAGTGCTGCAGCCTCTGGTCTCCATTCTGCAAAAACCAACATTTTTTATACCTTAAGATTAGTTCCACTGAATTAAAAGTAACTCAAAGCACTTAGTGAAATAACTGGTTGGATGGGAAGTAAAGGCTCTCCACACCTTTGTGGTCCTTGGTCCCTCATTAAGTGGCAAATGCCAGGAAAAAAGAAGACGGCTGTGAATTTTGACTGGCTGGTTTAATTCCCCTCAGTGCTTTAAAAATAATCAAGGGCAACACTTATGAGTAGAGCCACAAAATTTACAAGAGGACATCTTCTGTGCAAGCAAAATGGGATTTTTTTTAATATCTAAGAGAGGGACATTTGGATATTTTCCAGACAATTTAAAAAGATGAAAAATGTGCATAAGGAGACTCCCCACACATATATCTATCTACTTTCTCAACTGTACATCACACTTTTCTAAATAACTAAAACTTTAAAAAGAAAGAAAAATTAAATACATTGTAACTTTTATATGCAGAGAAAGGAGGGGTTGCTTAACAAACAGTGGGGGTTTACTGGATAGGAACAGAAAATATTTATTCAAAGAAGAGCCAACAATACCCTTTTTCTGTACATTAAATGCAATTCATACTTCACAGATTATATTACAAGGGTGTTTCTTCTATCTTTTGCATTCCTGCTCGCCTGCCTAGTGACACAAACAAGGCATGTTGTGATGTCAATACCAGTAGCACCCTTGCAGGTGGAAATGTTCTACTTCTTACCACCAAAGCAACTCAGAACCTTCTAGGTGGGGCGGGTCCCGTCCCACCCCAGCTGTTCTTGAAGTCATCTGAGAATGGGTCCCTCCATCTTTAGTTGAGTTCAATCTTCCCAAAACAGTCAAATAATACCAGAAATCAAAACACATACATCTGGTAGAAGAGCCCTACTCTCAGGGTGTTATGAGAGAAAGCCTGGCCACTGCTGCCTGTTGTGTCCTTGTTGTGTGGAGCATCCTGCGCGTGGTTAAGAGTTCTGGCAAGGGGGGCTTGCAAGAATCATCAGTTCAGGGAAGGGTCTTCAGCTATGTGACTACAAAAGCTTCTACTTACATTACTAAAGGTTTTTGTTGATCAAACATTTTCAGTAAAAACTCATTTTAGAAAACTGAGTTGCAATGCATGCTACCAAAAGGAAATCCCTTTTCTTGTGGGAGAAGATTGCTGAACTTCTGATTCTCTTGTGACTTTTACTGTCCAGCTGACTTTTGCTTTGTTGCTGTCATGGCTTGTGCAGCTCCAGTAACGCAGCTGTTGAGGCTCAATCGGTGCAGTGTTTTAACCCATGTGGAAACGATGCTCCCCTCGAGTTATGTGGGAAGAGAATTCGTACCTGTCCTGGCTGTGGTAGCCACACATGTTGCATTCAAAGGGATCGCGGAACCCGTGGCAGCCCATATGGATTGTATACATCACATGATCCAAGAAAAGGACTCGACAGTGTTCACACTTGTAAACTCTTACTTGTTCCCCATTGCTGCTGATCACTTTGAAAGCATCCTGGGAATTGTCAGTACCCGCTCTCAAGACATCATATTGCCTGTTTTCTTCTTTGATAGAAATGCCATTTCTTGCATGGGCACCTATGTGGTTTGTCAGATAGATCAAACCACTGCGCTCCTCATTATTGCTCTCTGTATCTGTTGAGTCTTGGCAGCTGTTGCTGGGAGAGACATCTCGTTCAGAGGAGACAGACTTGGCTTTGGAAAGCAGCAACAAGTTTTCCACTGCACTGTCCTGAGGGAGGTTGGAGCGAACCGGATTGTCCCCGAGAGGTTTGTGGAGCTGATACATGGGGCTGATGACGGGCACCACCTCAGAGCCACCCGGCGGTGTCTGGACGAGGGGACGCAGGGACTCTGCCCCCAGGTAACTGATGGCGTTGTTGATGGCCTGGTCGATCACGTGTGTCTGCATGAGCTCGTTCTCCTTCTCGTAGTTGATGCTGGCATCGTATGGAAGATCGGGCAAACATTTGTCACCTGCAGTGAAAAAGTGAGGAGTTAGGGGGTTAATTTCTACATAATTAAGGAAATGGACATCTTGGATTAATAAAACAGGGAAGAAGAGAGTTGACCACATCCGCCTCTGAAATCCACCTGAAGTATTCACAGCTCTCTAATACAGGTGTTCAGGAAAACGGTGGGTTGGTGGTATTTTTTAGCCTGCAAAATAATTTGAGGGCTTTGGAAAAGCAAATGGATGAAAGAAATTCTGGAAATTATTTATATGGAGACTCATGGGAGCTACAGATCAAATGCTTCATCATGTCTTTTTCCTTTCTAACTGGCGTCCCTCATCTGCCTCCTGCAGTGAGCAGAGGCATTGCCTTTGTGGCTGGTGAAGCCGGTGCGCCAGCGCAGCCACAGCAAGCTTGGCCTGATGCTTCAGAGCATGAAGCACATTATCAACATTTTTACCTAAAGTATTAAATTCTTAGATGGGAAATTGTATGGTTTAGTTTTAGACCTTCAGTTTCTTAGAAATAACCCACATCAGCAATGTGGTCATATATATGTCATTTTGGAGAAAAATCAATAAAAACTTTATTTTTCGTATTGCCACCATCCCCATGCACCTAACATAAGCCATGTTAGACACATTACCAGAAGCTACTCATGTTCCTAAATATTTTGTGACAAAAAGTTGTGTACAGGAGTAACCAAGAATCATGGAAAAAATTTAAGTGCATGTGTAGTTGGAGCATATTTTGCCTACAAGGTAGAAAGCCCTATGTAGAGCAAGCTTACTTGTTACTGGTAACTTTGATTCTGATGGGATGCCAAAAGTAAGGAGTAAATCTATAACTTTTTTTAGACTGCACTAATGTATATTTAGCTGGACACCCCAATATGGAACGCTGAGTTTCACTACAATTTCCCCCAAATTGCTGGACCGATAGCAAAACATAGAAGGCAAAAGTTAGGAGTGGTAAAAAACTATTTAAATGCACAGATGCTGATTTTATGAAGTTGAGCAGTCTTCTCTAACAGTGTAAACCATCAAAGTGATTACCAGGCCCTTAATAAATTCACGCAAAGATAAAGAGGTAAAAGATTTTCAGAGATTCCTATGGTCTACCAGTAACAGATTGTTGATAGTCTGGATGGATTTTCTGGCTCTTCAGATCTTGGGAAACACTAAAAGCCACAAACATCTCTGTGAGGTGCTGTCACCATTTCCTGATCACCATGAAATTTACTGGTAGGTCTTGGAAAGTCCTAATTTGTCAAAAGAAATGCTAACAGAGGCATGGAAATTTTACCAGAAGATCTGCACACTAATTTATCAACATTTTCCCACCCAGTTTCTACTCAGATTGACCATTCCAAGTCAGTGAAGAGACAAAAAACCTTCTAGCATGACACTTTTGCAATGATGGGGGCTAAAGTGTAGGAAGTCCTGTGGTCTACATTTCCCACAAAATATGGTCTCATACCAGTTCCATGCTCTGCAAGCAGAGAAAGAAATACCCTGAGCATTGCGTAAGTTCCTATGGGGGATGTAGGGTACAGACACCTTCTAGCTGCTATGCTACACAAGCTTCCAGTTCCTCTTGTTTTCTTTCCCAATCATTCTGCCAATTTGGGGTGCAGTCTTTTTTATTCCAGATTTATCCTCTATAATGCTATAGTTTTCAGGCAGAGTTTCATGCTTAAGATTCAAACTAGGCATTGTAAAAGACTCTTGAATTAAATACAGAAAAACTCTCCTAATATGAATGTATACTCTTTATTCATGGAGGCAAAAATGAGGTCAAAATCATTCATATTCCTTGGGCACTGCACACCACTGAAAAGTGGGACTGGTCTTCATTATAAACAAAATTTTGGGCATCCAGAAAGCATGATTTAATATCTGTTTCTTGGGAAGCATTTGCTTTATGTAGCATAACTAGTTGGTAGTTGTGCTGAGAGGATCAAGTGTTCATAAGAAAAATATGCTTCCAAGTGAAGTGCCTGAAACAGACACAAAGTTAGGGTAGGCAGGTACCATTTCTATATCTGGGCAATGCAGTAATGCTTGCACTCATTAAAAATAATAGCTCATTTCTGTGGTTATTAGAGCATAAGTAAATTAAACTGCTAATGGTTTGATGCACTTCAAGGTTTTCACTGCTCAGGATTCTGCAGCAGGTACTTAAACAATAAAAATGCACTCAGTGCATGTGGGCACCTTTTCTCTTAGTATTTTTTAATCCCTCTCTGCTGCCTGTTCTTTTAAACATTATAACCACGTCAACCTTTCATGCAGTTCTCACTCTCTGGTTTGGATGGCCCAGTTCTTTTGGGTTTGGGAACTATTCCAGTTTGGAATACAGAGAGAATTTTACAGATAACTGGCT
Source organism: Aphelocoma coerulescens (assembly GCF_041296385.1). Lineage (NCBI taxonomy): Eukaryota > Metazoa > Chordata > Aves > Passeriformes > Corvidae > Aphelocoma > Aphelocoma coerulescens. The sequence goes on along the minus strand of NC_091015.1, from coordinate 95,150,335 downwards.
GAATTTGGTGAACAATCTCATTTTTGAAGGGTAATTAATTTATTCTTGAGAAAAACTAGTGAAGAAGAAGATGCTCCTTCCCTTATGTGAAGGATGCCGTTTTACTCCTTCTCCCTGGAATTCAGCACTGGGATTGGGACAACATGATAATCTACAAGAGCAATAAACATGTTTTAGTAGCCAAAAGCTCTCCTCACTGGCCAGCCCAACCTTGTGTTAATCAGGAATTTGCCTACTGTATGAAGCAGCAGGTGAGGATTGGAAAGAAAAGGATTTGGGAGCATTTTCTTGTTAAAAAAGTTTTTCCTGTTGAAGGTTACAAATTCCCATAAATATCGGCTGTCAGTAGGTTGTCTTCTTACACTGCACCCTGAAAAACTGACAGGAAACTCTGCCCTCCTACAGCACATAGTTAAGCTGGCTGTCTTTGCTGTTTCTTAGGGTGAACAGAGAAAAAGAGAACAAAATAGCCAGTCCACACCCAAGGATACATTGCATATAGGGTACTTGCTAGTACCTTCTAAATTTTAGCACTTCTGGTCTTCCTGTAACTTTCATAGAATTAGTATCTTGCCGAATGCAAACAGTTACTGGAGTGTCTAAACTAGTCTGGTTGGCCTTAGATACATATTATAGTTGATACATTTTTGGTAACTATTTCGACTACAGCTTTTGCCCTTTTATAAGCATAAATGTTTCTTATCCTTGACTATCTCCTAGAATTGTTGCATTCTTTTTGTTGCCTGGACTTGAAAAAAGCCTTGAAATTTAATTTAAAACCTTTTGTTGCACCTCCTGATGTAGCTGAAACTTCCCTTTCCTCGTCTAGGAAATACTAATTTTCCTTTCACCCTCGTGTCCTTGTTGAAGAAAGTGTATTTGCATTTTCTGTCCCATAAACTGGTCTTTTTATTTGCCTTGACTTTTGACTGAAGACCTTCTTAATGTGTACTTTGTTTTAAAGACTTTAGTTTCATCTGATTTTCTCCTATAGAATATTTTTTAAATGTACAGAGAATTAAAAAAGAACCTAACTAGATATTGAGTCTATGCTGTCCTCTGATCTCCCAGGTATTTATTTATTGAAGACTAACCCTACCTAGCTGACAAAATATTGTCTGTCGGTCTCACAAAACAGGTGTAATCCCTACTTAACACAGGCCTACTAAACAGAACAATATGTGTAGCCTTCATTTTTATAGGCTTAATGTCAAGTTTTTCATTGTTAAACAAGAGCTGCTAGGTGCAAGTGGGCATGAAGTTTTTGTATTGTTCATAGAATGTACTCAAAGGTCCTTTCATTTAGGTACTGTTCTCAAACATATCAGTTTGGGCTGTAAAAATAAACAGATTTTATTAAAGGGAGAAGGAATATTACCCAGTCTATGTTCAACTATTCACAAATGCTTTCAGAAACACCAATATGCCCAGATCTGAATGTCATTCAAGAATTCAATAAAATAACTCTGAAAGTGTGGTCAAATGCTATCCCAATAGGAAACTTCTCTTCCTATTTTCAGGTTCTTAAGGCAACTTCAAGAACCTGTCCAGATTTTGTAACGATCTGGTACATAAGCTTTTAAAAAGGCAGGAAAAAGACTTAAAATTGATCTCCAGATGTGGAAAATTAAACATGCAGAAATTTATGCTGGAGATATTTAGGTTTTTTTTTCTCCCAACACATCTCTGTATCTGCTTCTATAGAGATACATATTGTTAATTCAGCAAAACAAGTAAAATTATAAAGCAAAAGTAAAAATGCCGTGATTTTTTAGGGGGCTTTGTTTTATTTTATTTTTAGGAGACAGCAAACGTTTAACTCTTACCAACAAATTTCTGAGGCATAGAGCTCTTACGTTTGGCGACGTTACTTGCTAGTCTATCCAGCACGAGGGCTCTTTCTGACCCTATCTTGCACAGGTCTTCAGCCATTTCACTCTGGTTACTTTCGTCTTTTATGACTGAAATCAAATGACATCAGAAGGGTTAGGCAGGTTCCATTTTAATGGAACTGTTGTCTTAGGTTATTGTTTGTGAGTCAATGTCTTTTAGCTCCCAAGCAGCTGGATGAAGGAGCTCAGCATATGAGACATAGGACGATTCTGTCTCTCAGTAACAAATTCCCTCATGCTGATTAATCTATGTACATGCTCATGTTTTCCTCATTTAGGACACAAAAATGAGATAGCAACTGCAAGGTTTCTGCCTGTATGTCACATAATCTCTCCACTCTTGTTCTACAGCCACTCTGCATTTCTGTGAATAAATGAGGTCCTAACTTCATCCTGGACACAAAGCAGTTCACCTTTCCACTCTCCCACTGAAACCCCCCCAACATCCCTCTGCACCTCTCCCAGTGAAACCCCGTGTATGATAATTGCTTCCTCAGCAGGAAAAATTGATAAACTTCTCAACTCCAGAAGTGGAAGATGTAATTGCAAGCTATGCCAACCCTTGTCTCCAGCCCCTTTTATCCCCTAGCAAATACTTCCACACTTCTGTGATGCTGTTCTAGACTTTAAATAACAATTTTAATTGATAAAATCACACCTTCAGTGGAACACTGATTTCCAGTACTCAAACCTGTTTCCCAACCTCTTGCTGCTGCTGAGACTCTGTAGAATTAGAAGCTTAACTGTGAGGCTCTAGAAAAAGGAGACTATTTCACTTTCAGTATATTTTACTTCAGTACTTTCCTGCAGAAACAAAAGGGATGTATGAAAATGCACTGCCAAAACAATGACTATGAAAAAGATATGGAAAGGTATTTCTGACTTCCATCATCTAAGAGGAAGATGAATGCACCGAGATCAGAGCACAACTGCTGTGCTGGTGGGGATTTTTGTTTGTTTGTGGGGTTTGGGTTTTTTTTTGTTTGCTTGTCAAGGGAGAAAGAGGAGTTAATTTTATTTTTATCTGCTACTAAGATATGGACATTTTTCCTGAACTTTTGAATTGCTATTAAAGGAAGACGCAAAAGATGATTTTTATACTTTGATTCTAGGAGCTGTTTCAACTAAGTGCCCCACTCTGCTACATTTTGCCTTCTGTGCCTGCTGAGAATTTGTTTTATCACTGGATTTACTGGTTCACAGAACCCATTACCCTGGTACCTGGGTGTTTCTCAATAGCTGAGAACACATCATTGCAATCCAGTGTTACTCTGACAATATACCATAGCCATAAAAGGATGATTGTGAAAATTTTGTTGTTCCTGAAATATATGAAATCAGGTCTGATGGATACCTGTGACGGGCAGGTGAAGTGTCCTGTTCAACAGTGCCCTGCAATACCAAACTGAGGAGTACACAACTGGTTCTTGACTCCTTGCTGCAGCAGCACGTACTGCAGTGACAGTGATAGTGACAATGAAAATGCCAATGCCAATGCCAGTTACAGGGAGTTTCATGGAATTATGTTCCAGCCCATAAGACACTGAAGATTGTAACTATTGCAAGAAATGAGAAGAATTTGGTCATGAAGGTGCAGAAGAGTAAAGGGTGTTGATGGTACCTAGCCACCACTGAACAAGCACACACTGGCATCTTGTGCTGGTCAAGGCCCACAGGTACCACCTCAGGAAGAGACTTACAGAGAATGTTTTAAAGCAGATATTCAACAAAGAAACAAAAGACTGCATTTTTAGTTAAAAGTCTAAATGACCAAGAAATAACTATTTAGGATATAATAACATTCCTTTTCTAATCAGTTCAAGAGAGGATGAGTCATGTATTCAACAGGCAAACTTTCAAACTTCTAAAACTGTTATTAAAAAAGAGGGCAAATTGAATTCCATACTAATCCCCAGCACTTGTAACTGAAACCCTCTGAATTTTGCTACCAAATGGATAAATATGTCTTTATAATTTGGTGTCCATGAACTGAAAAAAAAAAAAAATCTTTTCAATCAAAAATTCCCAGTGACTGAAGAACTGTAATTGACAGTTTTAAAATTACATAAACTACTTCTCCTGTTGTTTTACATAAGCCTGGTAAGATTTCAGCACACTTCTACGAAACTCAGATGATATCTCTAAGAGAAGAACTTCACATGGACAGAGAGATTATAGTCCTCCAAAATAAGAATTTTGCCATTAAATTCATCAGGTTCCAATTCTGTGTTATATTTCCTTCTCTTAAAGAAAGTAAACCAAAGTTAAAATGTAAGTATGATCTCTTGTTCCTGTTCTTCCTCCCTTTTATTCTATCTTTTCCTTATTTAAGTTCTTTCTCAATTACATTTGTTAGATTTACAAGGTGATGGAAAGCTTGTACAAGTTTTGGTCCTTTCAACTGACATTTTTTCTATGTGTACTGCAAAAGGTATTTAAAAATGCTTCAAAAAGCAATCCTGCTGTGGCAGAATGTCAAATCAGATGCTCTAGCAGATTTTTGTACCAACTTTTTTTTTGAGGCTGGGGGAAAACATAGGTCTGAATAATGGCTCTGACAGATCCACATCACACCTTGAAATAGTATAAGAACAGTGGTATTATAGCTACTTGCTTTTCTAAATATATCATAGAATACATTAAAATTCACAGGACATCCACTCATTCTCAGCTGTTTTTTTCTACATTTTCATCATGTAAAATATTAGGAAAAATGAAGGAAAGCTTTATTTTTTAGAGATGTAAAGAATTGATTTATTAACTGAGGACTAAATTCCTTTAAGAGTGAAGTCTTTGGCTGAATACGACGTCTACACCCCTAAATAAATAATTTTTTTTCTAATTTGCAAAAGCCATCTTGTTATGTCAAATATAGAATGTGATGATACTTCCAGTATATACAAGAAGAAATGATTCTTTCAAAGCATTAATTAATTCCTCAAGTTTTTATCCCACTGAGTTATTAGATATTTAGTTGTAAGCTAGTGCAAGCTCTCCTGTCAGGATTTTATATAAACAAGGGTCACTCTCTAAAACTTTTTCACTTCTTATTAAGGTTTATGATTCCTGACATAGTTTTCATACTACTAAGAGTTTAGTAGTAGTTCAGCTACTCATTCACACATATTTTCAAGTTCTGTGGGCAGGCAGTTAAATCCACGTGCCAGACACTGAAGACTGAAATCCCAAATCAGAATATTTCTAAATCCTGTCCCCTCTTTGAGAAATAAATATTGCTGCTTACTGTATATTATTACATTGAGGTTTTCTATTCATATATTCTCCAGCCCCTCAATAAAATTAGAAGGGGCACTGCTCTAACATGCTGTCTGCAGAAGCATCTCAGTTGTATTCACTGCTATCTTTATGTGCATATCCTTTACATTATTTGATAGCATGTAAAAACATATTCAGGTTCTGTACAGATATAAAATATTAAATGAAGCATCATTGCAAATAGGGCAGAGAGAGCCTTCATTTTTGTTATTTGACAAACTAAATAACACATACTGACAGGATTACAAAGGTATGCAGGAAATGGAACTTACTGGCTGTATTTAAACTCCACCAGAGAAGCTGGATCTTCTCTATCTAAAACCGCACATGCAAGGGGACTTTGTAATTCTAATTACTGTGATCAATCCCATGCAGATCTTTGTTAAAAAATATAATCCAAGCCCCAATATCTGCTTGCTCTCTTTCTGGGCATAGTTTTTTTTAATAATCTCCAAGAAAAAGACTTTACCTTCATCATTGCACTTGTCTCAACACAGATCCTCACCTCCTCCTAGTTTTCTTTTAAAGGGAAGCTTGGGAAGAAGGCTGTCAAGAAGTTATTAGCTGTTCTGGACTGTCTCAAGTCAAACTGCCTAAATTAAATAAATTAAATATCTCTGGCTCTCTGCTTGGCAGAGTGAGATGAAAGTCAGATTGTTCATCCTTGTTAGATGAGTTGTTCCCAGTGGTCAAGTAAGCCCTTTAAGCCATGCCTGGGAAGAAGATGTGCAGTGCAGAAGATTCTGCAGCCCTACTCAGAACACTGGCATTAAGTCTTTATTAAAAATACATGCACAAGTGTATTGCAATACAGGCCTCCAAGAGAAGGCAGTGAGGTGATGTAGCCATATTGTCTTGAGATGACAAACTGATGATCTCCAGGCCTTGCAAGTGTTTTGCTACATGTTTGAATTGTACTTTGGCTTTTTATTGGAGCTAAACAAAGTGAGACAGCAGCCAAATGCTTCTTAAATAAAGCATAAATCCAGACACAGTATCATACATATGGGGGATGCATGTGCCTTCCCAAAGCAAAAGTTGCTACAAATGGTACTACTGATGCTTTTGCACTCCTTTCTCTGCATTCATGACAGGACAGCGATATTCCCCAAATGGACACTTTTATTACCTGGATAGATGCTGCTTGAGAGATTCATGGTTTGCAGGTAGTTATGGCAGCGTTCTTTATGTTCTTCCAAAGAGCTGCGCTGCTTGTAACTGCGACCACAATATCCACACTTATGGGGTTTGCCAACTGGAGAAAACACAATTCAATATGAGATTCAGAAGAGGCATTCAACAGCATATTAACAATGTAAGAACAAGAGATAAAAAGGCCACCCCAAAAATAAAGCCATGCTGGGGTGAAGAAAGATTTTGTCAATTTAAAAAAATCTAAGTGAGAAACAGCTAATGGAAAACTGGTTGTATATCTTTACATCAACAGGCCAATTCTATGGGTGCTGCAAACTGATTTTAGATTATTCTGATCAGATAAAGACTGTGACATTAAATCTTTAAAAACAGCGTCTACACAGGTTAGAAACTGAGATACCTTCAAAGGTCTGGGAACAGTTGCTTTAGTGCCCAGTGGCACAGAGAGTGCCAGTGGATGAACTGGTGGTGTAGGTAGACACTTGGCTGGAGGTCGGTTCTGGTGTAAACAGAACCAGCCCAACCCTTTTAAAACAATCTTAGATTTTTTGTGTTTTCTGCTTCTGAAAATTCAAGAGAAATGGCATGACAATTTCTTTTCTGTATTACACCAATCCAGATCTAGCTGGTTCTAGGAATTTTGCACCAAAATACTGGTTTATGTACTTCTGGACTTGAATTTTCTGTCTTAACATGACAAGACAGTCACATTATATGTGATTTCACAATTTTAGATGGTTACACAGTTTAACTTCCAAATTTTATTTGCAGATTCTTAGGTGAAAATCAGATTCAGACATTGAACTTGTTTTATAATGTATGTGTCAATTTTCCAATTGCAGGAACTAATAATTATCTATAATTTAGCCACTGTCTCTTTAATTACAGAATCCTCAAAGTTTGCCAAGAGGGTCTAGGTGCAATTTCATATATATATATATATATATACATGAAAAGCTATGTTTCAAATTGTTCATCCATGAAAATCAATATCAGCAAAGGAGAGGGAGGCAAAATACTGTTTAAAATATATGTTTTCTTCAATCAGGCTGGGAAAACCAGGAAAAGTGGAAATTATTTTGGAAATTTGGGTCAACTCTAAGGATCTTATTATTCAATGTGAGTGCTAGAAAAGAATTTGCCTAGATTTTAGCAGCACAAAAACATAATTTTGAGAGCTCCCCTTCTGCCACCCAGAACCCAAAGCCAACTTTCACAGGTAATGTTACCAGTGTCAATTCCAGCAATGAATATTGGAGATCTCCCATCCAAATAGCAATTTGCATTTGCAGCTTAGCTTGGGGAACTAGATGAGATCGCACTCCGCTTTTAAAGGCACTTTAAATGTGCTAAATTGGTTTTACTTCACAGAAGGTATGTGACTATGGCTTCTGTCAAACAATGAGATGTTCATGGTAACAGGAAAGTGCAGCTATTCAAAAATATTTATTCATATCTCCATATTACTGTTGAGACAGACACTGAAAAACTCCATCAGAGTCCCCTTTTGTGGAAGATAATAATCTTTCTTTCTCCCACCCTTTCCCTTCTCCCCATTCTCTCTTTCAAAGTACTTGTAATAACAAGGTGCAACAAGTAACTCCTGCTAAATGCTGTAGGCAGTGTTCACTCCTTAGGTTGAGGATGAATAGCAGACTGTGTTTCAACTTTATGTTATCTCTAACCCTAAAACATTAATCAGCTTTAACTCATCTTCGTACTTCCATGAAATGGATTACTCACATGAGGCTTGTACGATGAAACCCTAACACAGAAACTTTGAATCAGCCAAGAAGTATGGGAAAAAACCCGGTTCTTCTGGTGAAGGGTCGTGAGTGTGACGTGTTTAGTCATTTTTGATGCTGACACGCTGTGGCCAACTCACAGCTTGGTTAACCCCAAGATGGGGCTACTCAACTCCACACTGTGAAAAGAGCTCTCAGGCTTGGTGGCCACCCCCATCTCCTCAGCAGGTATGGCGATAAGCAGCCCTGGTTATTCCCAAACCTTCACTTACCTGAGTGAGTCCTCAGGTGTCCTGTGAGGGCATCCCTGCGGCGGCAAGCGTAGTTACACAGGTGACACTTGAAGGGCTTTTCACCTGAGTGCAGCTTTATGTGGCGCAGAAGGTTGCCCTTCTGGGTAAAGGAGGCTCCACACTGATTGCACTGGAAAGGGCGCTCTCCTATGGGAAGAAAGAGAAAATATGTGAGAACAAAAAAATCTTATGCGGTAACAAGAGAAAGATTTCAGGGAGAAAGTTGTTTTCTCACTGCTGCTCTGTGACTTCCACCGGCTGCAGGTTTGATATAACATGAGGCTTTCAGACTAAACCTGCCAGTTTCTTAATGCTTCACTGGCTGGGTCAATTTGATCTGAAAATCTAATTTTTTTTTTCTAAATCAGAATGGCACATCACAATGCAAATTCAAACTCATTTAAATAAAGTGACTGCAGCATTTTGTGTTGAAGAGCCACTCTTCCTGATCAGCAGTTTTGGAATAAACCAATATCCAATTTTGCATGTTGTGGCATTTGGTGGGGTTTTTAATGTGGCTTTTTTCAAAGGGTCTTTAAAATATGCCACTGAAGCAGCAAAATAAAAAGGAAACTCATTAAAAATGCATTTCAGGATCACAAGTTCATTTCAGCGTTACATTCTTATATTTAAATGAAAGGCACTTCATTATAACAGTTATAATAACTTCTTTTCATTTACATTTTCCCTGTATTTTCCCTTTCAATTTCTTCTCCATTACCTGTCTGTCCCTAAGCAGCCAAATCAGGAAAGAGACAGAGAAAAGAGAGAAAGCAATAGAGTAAAATCACAGAAGTTAAGACAGTGCAAAGGAAGCCCTGTACTTCCATGCCTAAGTCCCAACCCTGCCCTAGGTAAGGTATGAACAGAGGAGGTGCACAAACAGGCTCTGGTGGTCTACACTTTGGTCAGACATGGAAAAACTTGAAGACACACAGCCTTGATTTGTCTAAACTGGTGCCTGTTATCAAGGAAGTGAATCAAAGCCTTTGCAAAAATTGATATGGCTGTTGTTTGCTATTTAGTGCTGTTTAAAATCAATATGATAGTTTATTAATTAGGGTTTTTTTGGTTTTGCTCATGGTTTTTAAATTTAAGATGGATGAGGCCTTTTCTGAAATCAGTGGGAAATAAAATATGTCTCCAGTTGTACCAGATAGGAATAAGAGAAAATTTATACATGAGAGCATTCTATCAGCAAGAACTGCTTCTGCATGCCTGTTTCTGCATGGCCCTCAACTAAGTCAAACTAGCCTTTAAAACTCACTTGCTGAATTCTGTTTCTCTTATGCATCAATTCAATCTCTTGTAGTAATTATAATGCATCAACAACATTAGAAACAGCCCAGAGATGACTTGCTCTTAGTTTTGATTTTATTTGTGTAACAATAACATTGTGTTTAAGATTTCAGAGCTGAAGTTAAAATATTTAAAAAAATTAAACAATTTCTTCCTTCTCTCTCACTTAAACATCATGTATTATTTTGCACACCTAGGATGAAATTTTATGTCCGTACATGTGCATATATGTGCAGCATGACCATTTTTGACTTCTGGGTAATGCAGCAGAACAGCTGAAGATCAGTTAGACAGCAGCACAATCCCAACCCAAAAATATGAAAACTCTGCCATCAGGGCTGGCAGCTTTAGCATTCAGCAAACCACAAAGTGAATCCCCTTTATGGCAAGACATTTTCAGTGGTCAGTTAGAAGCAGGGCAGCATAGTGCCTGTCAAGCCAAATGAGCTCACTTTCTTGGTCTGTCAAGTAGCTCTGTTCATCTAAACTATACCCACATCTGGTTCAGCTGGCGTGGCACACAAAAATGCCAGCATAAGCCTTACAGGACTTTGCAATGTACTTCATAAGCCATGCATGGTACAGTTAGGAGGAAAAGAAAACAGGTAAGTGTCTCTCTGCTTTACCTAATCTTTGGGGCAGTTACTCAGTGCGGAAAGTATTTTTCAGACGTGGACTGAAACAGTAAATGGAAGAAGTCAGCTTGGCAAGGGGAACACAAATTCAGAAGAAATGGTTAATTCTTACTAAGCAGCTTTTCTAGCGTTCATTTCTGTTATTTTTACTCAGAGGACTGTAAGGGGAGAATAAAGAATCATAAAAGTACTCCAGGAATGAAATGTAAAGCAAAGTAAGAATGAAATGTATCTCAAGCCTACAGCTCTCCCAATTACAGGGTGAAATCTTGCACTAGGTGGAAGAGACAGATGGATGGAGCATTTCAAACGAGACTGCTGCATGCCAATTACTTCTCCAGAACTTACAGTGGGATCAAATGTAAGGGAGCCTGCACTCATGGTGCGTAGAAGGGAAACAACATTGTCACCAAAAGACCCTGAAGCTACGTGTAGCTTGGCTGGCCCTTAGCTGTCCATGCTACAACTAGTGGGGTGGGGAGTGCCTTCCTTGTGAGCCCAGCAAAACTCCCAGACCTGCCAGGAAGCTGACAGCCACAGATGGAAGGTTACTGGGTGTGGTGATACCTCCCAAAAAGAGGATTGAACAGGATGGAAAGAAAAAAACACATAATGACTCTTTTTCTAAACAGTCTAAACAGTGTGTTATTTTCTCCAGGTCTGAACAGCACATACCTGTCCTGGACATGTAGCCACGATCAATTATAGGCCCAGGAACAAGAACTGCAATGGGACCCTGAACTCAATCAACCATTATCACCATTGCAGTGATTTGCAAGCCTTGGTGGGAACTTGAACCCTGGACCACTTTTTCAGTGAAGAACACTTATCATCTTAATTAAAATATTTCTTGTTTCATAAACAATATGACAAGATCACCTAACACTCAGAGACCTGCAGGGCTCTCTTTTTCTTGTCTTTTTTTTTTTTCCCCTTCAATGGGCATTAATTTTCTAAACAAATTTGAGATATTCAGAACCAAGTAACAAGATGTGAGTGAACTAACTGGTGACGTAAGTTAGTGTACATATAGGGAGGCAATATATACACCTATGCACACACATACAGAGATATGCACATATATGCAGATATATGCACAGTGAGCAAGAGAAGCTTGAATCTATACCCTGAGGTTTCAGCATCAGGAAGCAGGAGTTTCTTTCTCCTTTCAAGATCTCCTTTTTCTTAAACACCAAACAAACAAGAAAATTAATGCACTGAAAGGGAAGGAGAGTGACAAGAGCTGGGCATCAGTGAGTTGGGATTTGCTCTGCAGATGGAAGCGACAGGTAAGGTGCTAGGAAGTAGTCCATGCTGTACAACTGCCTGCAGACAGGAGGGGGCAAAAATATCAGGTGCTGCTCTGCATATCTGCATTTGGCAGGTGTATTCATTAAAAGTAATTATGTCTTTTATAAGGTCAGGCAGTCATTTTATTTTGGCACTTTAGTGTGCTAGAGTTTTGTTCACTTATCAAATATTTATTTAAGAAAACCTCACTGCATATGCAGGTTTTACATGAATTAGCAGCAAAGTAATTCATTTGTGAGGCTTATTCCTTCACCAGACATGTATTGAAATGGGCTTCAGCATAGTCAGTTAAATGTCTGTAATAGTATATCCCATTTCGACTTTAATTTTCACAGCGCAGCTGAAAGGAAAAGCAGTCACCACTGTTTCCCCATGACGTCCCTTTAATTTAAACTACCAGCTCTGAACTTCCACTCTTTTGCCAGCCCCTGAAAAACCACCTGAGCTCATTCAAAGAGGCTGCTCAGGAGAGGAGCTGAGGACAAGGCTGGAGGGAAAGAAAAGGCATTCTTTCTGTGGAAGGACACAGGACAAAACTTCACACCCTTTAGTTTTACTGAGTGTAAAAGAAGGGGGTCTCCTAAGCAAAGTGCCTCTTGTGGGGTGCTTCCACTGTAGGCTTGAACTACATTCCCTGATTAAAAAGAGGGTCTAGTTGGCAAGGGAAGAGCTCTGCAGAGGGTGGAGAAATCTTCAAGTGACAATCTTTGTGTTGTAGCACCCCAAGCACCCCTGGCAGCCAAATGGGTCCCTCTGCCAGGCAAGAAATTTGGGCAGCTGAAGATCTGAGCCAGGGAAATGACGTGGCACCCAGTGAGGTGGCACCTGGGGATATTGTCACAGGGACCAGGCAGCCCAGCTTGTGCTCAGACACAGCGTGCTGGGTACCAAGGAGTGCACAAGAAACAAAGGCAGCTGTACCCGCTGCCTCCCTAAAGTCATACAGGCCGTATGTATCCTCATACAGGCCATTCAGCCCTGGTGCAAACACTGCCATGGACTCTTAGGGACCTGAAACAGCTCCTCTGATTCAGCAACAGCAGGGTTTTTAATAAAAGAGCAGTCTGCTTAAAAAAGTACAAAGACTTCTAAGTGTATTTCAAGTTGCAACATATTATTTCAACCACTGAAGCGTCCTGTTCAGCCCATGGGCCTGTTTAAAAGGCCTCATCTACAAGTCATTCTATGCACTCATTTTATCAACTTTTAAAGGATCATATTAATGAAAGGGGAAAGGGGAAAGGGGAAAGGGGAAAGGGGAAAGGGGAAAGGGGAAAGGGGAAAAGGGAAAGGGGAAAGGGGAAAGGGGAAAGGGGAAAGGGGAAAGGGGAAAGGGGAGAGGGGAGAGGGGAGAGGGGAGAGGAGAGGAGAGGAGAGGAGAGGAGAGGAGAGGAGAGGAGAGGAGAGGAGAGGAGAGGAGAGGAGAGGAGAGGAGAGGAGAGGAGAGGAGAGGAGAGGAGAGGAGAGGAGAGGAGAGGAGAGGAGAGGAGAGGAGAGGAGAGGAGAGGAGAGGAGAGGAGAGGAGAGGAGAGGAGAGGAGAGGAGAGGAGAGGAGAGGAGAGGAGAGGAGAGGAGAGGAGAGGAGAGGAGAGGAGAGGAGAGGAGAGGAGAGGAGAGGAGAGGAGAGGAGAGGAGAGGAGAGGAGAGGAGAGGAGAGGAGAGGAGAGGAGAGGAGAGGAGAGGAGAGGAGAGGAGAGGAGAGGAGAGGAGAGGAGAGGAGAGGAGAGGAGAGGAGAGGAGAGGAGAGGAGAGGAGAGGAGAGGAGAGGAGAGGAGAGGAGAGGAGAGGAGAGGAGAGGAGAGTCAACAACCACTTTGTTTTATCTAGGAAGTAGGCTATGGCCTCTCTTCTGAGTACTAGTTGTGGCTTTTCCAATAATTATCTGCTCTTCCCTGACAGAGGGATTTATCACATGGAATTGAAAAGTACTTTGAAGCAGGCAGTGTAACAGCATCGTTTCTGAACCTGGGTAACCATGTTACACTAACAGATCGCACGCTTCCATAGCTTAAACAGACACAGTTACTGTGACAGACAATGACACTGAGGGCAATGGAATACAGTCCAGGGCTTTTCGTGGATCCTCTCCATTAAACCCTGAAAGCACTTTGTTAATCTCACTACTTAGTAATTCTGGGAAAGTTATTTAAGCAAGACTGTGAGGATACGGAGGAAGAAAGTGTCTATCTGTTTATTGGCACAACTATTTCAGTTGAATGTAACTAGAAGACAGATCATTCTTACCTTAAAAATATTTTAAAATTCCCTCTCATTGGAATATTCATGCAAAAATGCCAAATCCCCAATTTATTTTCAAAGCAACTTCTGTGAAACAGCAATACAGTTCAGTTCTTCTCTTTTAACTATGAATGACATTAAAGTTTAGATTGGAAGCCTAATTTTTAGACATCTTATATCAGGTAAGGTGAGACTCACCCTTTACTTCCTCATTTATTTCAGCCTCCTCATTTTTGGCCCTCTTTGAGACTATTCAGAATTGTAAAATGGAGGCAAGAATATTCCCAGCACTGTATAATGAAAAGCCATCCTTATGGAACACAAAATTTTTACATGTCTCTTTTAGTGTCTCAGTGGAAACACTTTATTGCACATTTGTCCAGTGACAATACTTGTTTTTACTTCATGAAACACTGGACATGAAATGTAAGTCTTTTTTGACTAAGTCTATCAATACAGTTCTCTTAATATGTATTTTGCCAATCACTTTCATAATCACTGATCCATAAAGAGCTTTGCTCTTTTGTTGGAAACATTACAGCTGGGTTAATTTCAGAGTTAGCTACAAATGGGTTTTTTCAGCAGTTCTTAGACATTTCTTAGAAATTAAACAAGACTTCTTTACTTTTCTTTTAAATTTGATTTTACAAACTTTTTTGTTTCAAACCGAACAAACAGCACAATTTCTAGCCACATAGATGGACTTCCATGAAGAAGTCTCAATTTCTGTGCAGGCCAAAAGAATGTCCCAAAATAACTGAGTTCCAAAGGCTCACCAACGCTGCCTTACCTTACAAGAGGCAACACGTGCATGATACAGAAAATAAGTCTTAGTTACTAATATGTGGCCAGTTCTTGTCAACTACAGGAAAAACTATGGCAGGCCTTACCAGTGTGGCTTCGTTTGTGAACCATGAGCACATTGGGACCGATGCAAATTATCCCACAGATATCACATTTTAGCTTTCCGTTAGGAAGTCGAATGCCTCCAACTCCTGACAAAGCCTTGCTGCCTGGGCCATTGTGTGAGCCATTCATTTTCTCTCCTGCAGCATCAAGCATTCGTAAATCCTCTGCACATTCTTCCCCATTCATTTCACAGGCACGCCCATTCTCTTCATCACTCTGAGTCTCTATTTTAATATTACCAGCTGAAAAAAAACAATACAGGATGCCACTCAGTTTGGTTACAGAACAAATAATGTGGCAAAGAAACAATAACATGAATGGAGTTAACTTCTAAACAGCAGGTACAATATCACTAAATAACAAATGCTATGAACTTGACTACAATTCTATGGGCAATGAGATGAGTTTGTAACACATCAAGCAGTGAACAGTGAATATCAGTAAAACAAATACAAGGCATCCAGGGAGCTGGGAACCCAAACAATATTACAGGTCTGTTTCTAGGTTGCTTTGAGATTTTTGTGTTTATAGCTTTGATTTTGACAATCAGGCTAATTGGAATGAAATTTAAAATGAATCCACTTCATAGGGATTTGTCCAAAACAATCATGAATGTAAGTAACTCAATGGATTAAAATGAACAGAAAATGCAACACTCTCCACTTGGCAGGAAGATTCCAAGGGTTGTACTGAATCCAAAGTTTTGGTTTGCAGTTCTATGGGGTAAGCAACAACAGTGGGAAAGCAAAGAGTACAAACACTGATAAAGAAAGCAGAGTAGGGAAGGATGGAAGGAAAAATTTAAGGAAATTATAGGACTGATAGTTGTGTATCTAGGACAGGAGGATTAGGATTGACAAATAATAGGAGAAGATCCCTAGAGTCAGGAGCTATGATTAAAAACCAGTCAAATAAAAAAGGTGCCTGGGAAAAGTGTTATGACTCTTTTGGATAAATCATTTTTGTTGTAATCCCATAGGCATCAATTGCTTACAGCCAGAAGAAGAATTTAGGTCTAAATTTGCCATAGCCTCACAACATGTGATAACATAGAGGCTAGTAAATTTGATCTGATATGAACACAGCCAACTTTAACATTAAGGAAAAGGGCCAAGATTCAGACCAGTTCATGCCAGTATTCCTCTTCTCTCCACAGGATTGCATGATGTTTTATGAAGAAAAAAGTAATCTTTGCTGTTTTTTCCCTATTTTCTAATCTGGTGATTTTGGCAAAAAATACTTCTTCATTAGGCTGAAAAAAACCTGTTTCATTGCCCAAAATCTTACTTTTCATACAGTAAAAACCCCTCTACCTTCATCCCACCCAAGCCCAAAAAGAGAAAGAATTTACTTTAGTGGGTAGCTAAGAATATGAGGGATCTGTTTCATCCAATGAAATCCAGGTCTTTTCCTTCTCTTTCATGGTAACCTGATTCAAAAGTGATAGTGTAGCAGTGTGATAATAATAAGCTATCGGCTATAATTACCTCAAGAGGCTGAAAGACCTTGGTACTCCCTTGAAATGAAGAGGACTGACAAGCTCTTCTCTGATACATCCTGCAACCTCACAAGAGTCCCAGGAGGACTGCATGGATGTAACTGACTAGAGTACCTGACTCAAAATCCTGCTGGGAAACAGATGCCTAAAGGTGTTCACATTTATGAATACTGCTTGACTGGACACCTTTTAAAAAGTCTACCAATCTAGGTATTTTAATGATTTTTCAAGTATTGCATTTTTAATAGAAATCATACACAAACCACAATAAATGCATATCATAAATAGCAGTTTTCCTTGAAAGTGTATGTTCTAAAAAGGCGAATAATTTAGTGATATGGCAAAAAAATCAATGACCAAATAATGACATAGAAAGATGGTACGACTGGTTAAACAGAAGTGATTCTGCAAATTTAGTGGACTACAACCCCATACTGTTGTTTTCACCACGGCAAATGGAAGCAACAGAAGTATTTGGCCTAAGTATATGACAAGATCTTCCACAATTTACTTGTAATTTTTTTTCCTTTCAGTTATAAGAATAATAAATATATGTTTATACTAAACAATTATAGGCTCCTTGCCTGCCAGGGATTTGGAGAAGGTGGCTTTTGAAGCAGATTTTCTGTTAAGTTAAAACAAAATACATATGAACAAAGCAAAAAGATCAGACTACTTAAGTGCATGCAAACATACATTACTCAGAAGTGAAATGACACAAACAAAAATCATAAAAGTAGGAACTAGATGGAAATGCTCTGTAGTGAACTGAGTTTCAGTATACTTACTGGAAAAAGATTTGGGAATTATTGCATGAAAGTCCCTAAAGCCTTCCGCCCCGTATGCAGCTGCAATAAAGAAGGCAAACAGGATGCTGGTTTGTGGTACTGCTAGCAGTAAATGTAAAAGAAGATGGCACTATTGCTATAAGATAAATACCTAGGAGAAAGACAAAACTATAATCACAGAAGCAACATAAGCAGTTTAGGATGAAGGAGGAACAGCAGAAGGACATCTGGCAGGGGAATCCTGATCTGTCTAGAACAATTTCCATTTGTGAAAACGCCCTTTTCCTCCAAAGCAGCGACAAGTTTTATCATGTTTTC
Organism: Aphelocoma coerulescens; assembly: GCF_041296385.1. Taxonomy (NCBI): domain Eukaryota; kingdom Metazoa; phylum Chordata; class Aves; order Passeriformes; family Corvidae; genus Aphelocoma; species Aphelocoma coerulescens. The sequence goes on along the minus strand of NC_091015.1, from coordinate 95,132,978 downwards.
TAGAAGCATAATGTGCTCTTGGGTATTCCCCTTGCTTGCACATTAATTCCTGCTGAAGTCAAGAGGAACTTTCATTAATGTGTCTCAAAAGGGTCAGTGCAGGCCCCTACAGTGCAGCTTCCTCAGAATTTATTTTTTGCCAATATGTCCTCTTTCTGTGACAGAGATCTCTTCCTTACACATCCTTGTTTCTAATCTCTGCAGTTATTAAAAGTGAAATTGCATTGTTTTCTTCTCACGCCTGCTGGTCTTATGCAATGGAAGAAGAGGGAGTTCAGTTTTACATGTATATATTTATTGTTGTGTATATTGGAATATTTTTTGTTTGCATTTCTAAGACTTGTCCTCACAATGTATTTATAAAAACCCAGTTGTACAAATATACTGCACCCTACATATTATGAGTAACCACATACAAATTACCATGCCTTTGGCACACTGATACAGGTAATGCTGGAGTTCATTGCTTGGCATAAGCAATGACAGGGATATTGGTCCAGTCAATCTTCACTAAAGCTCTCCACAGCTATGCCCTGCACCTCTGCAGCTGTACTGCTCAATGAACGTCCCGATGCAGACCAGGCTGAGTATGCAGGATGTGCATCCATTTGGCAGTGCAGCTCATGGCAGGGGCTCAGTTCAGGTGCAGAATTCACTTTGCCAGTGAGAGCTGATGGACAGTGAGGGCACCTGACTTACCCTGGGTCCTCACAGAAATTTTATAGGTCTAGTTAACAAACAAAATCTCTCCCTATTCAAACTTAGTAGTTCTTGCAAATCTGTCTGCTGTATGAGAACTAGTGAAAAGAGCCCCTCTCATGCAGGAGACACAACAGGAGAGAGAAATCACTCCAGTAGAAATGCTAAGGACTTTTGTTAAATCTGAATAATAGGGAAAGAAGGGTATATTCTTTTTTTTTTTTTTTTTCCCCTTTGGACTTATACTGGAAATAAAAACCATCAATGTTTTTTGCTTTTTTTGTGAGAGTGATTCCTGTCCCTCCGTTGCTATAGTGGAGAAATCACTTATGGAGCAACAAAAATGTGAAAAATACCTCTAAACCATATTTTTCATATGCAGTGATTAAGAATATACTCAGCATTTTTACAGTTTTCTGAAACAGTTACCCGATATCATCTTTGTAGAAATAATTTCTGTGCACATCCATGTCTATGTACACACATGTCCAGACATTAATTAGCTCTACAGTAAGTCATGGTAATAATTTCTTGTTGGCTCTTCTAACACCATTAAGAAATTACTCATTAATTAATTTACTTCTATTTGGTTGGAGGTGACCTAAAAGGCTCTGGATTTTATTCTCTTTGTACACATTATTACAGTCCAAGGAAGTTTTATACGAACCCCTTTCTACTGTGGAAGTGGTGCAGAGTGCTTTGTTGTCACTGAACAGCAGCTTTACCCCATTCCTTTTTTACCTATCCAGAGTGTGTAAAAATTACCCAAAACCAGAGCACTGGCTGGGTCCCTTATGCTCTCTGATGTTTACTGGGAATTTCACTTGGGGTTTTCTGAAGAGCATTTGGAATTAATGTTAAAGCATCTTTTCAGTAGTCTATGGCTAAAGGTGATTTAGGCAAGTCTTAAGAAAAAAATAAATTGATATGTCAAAAGGGAGAGAGGTGATGATATAATTTATCACTGAAGAGCAGCATTGCTGGCTCTGCATCAGACTTGGGCCAGGGCAGTCAGGAAAGCAGGATGGTATGAGAGAAGACAGCATCACCCTTCCTTGGAAAGAGCTGAGCAACACGGAGATGGAAGGGAGGCATTTTGCAATGAGTGAAAGAGTTGATAGTGAGCAGAAAGCAGAAACAAAACAGACCTCCTGGGAAACTGGACGTAGAGTGTGGCTTTCGAAGGACAGAGAAATAGGCAGCTGGAAAAAAGATGCATGTGAACAATTAGTAATTTGTTTTTGATCCATTGCCAATTTACCTTCTCTTTTAGCTATGGGACTCCCTCCCAGCTGTAAAATCCTTTCAGTTTTGTGAGACTTTGGCAATGGCACAGGTCTAAGCACCTGGGCCATAATTCCATTTGGAAGGGGGCATTCACCTCCCATATCATATTCTTCTCCAGTGGGATTGTTAAGCAAAAAGCATAAGACCTGGTTACCAAAGGTATTTAGAGAGTAACAGAGAAAGACAAATCACACTGAAGCTTCTGAGGCATTTAAACAATAGAGTTCCCTTACTCCCTTTGATTTTTAATGGGATTTTACCTTTCATCCCAGTAAGTACTAAACTGTATCCTTGTGGCATATACCTGCCTTTAAGAAGTTATCCTCCAGACTTTCTTTGAAAATAACCCCAATAATTTGATTTTGTTTTCATGCAATGTCTTGCTTGTACTTTGTAGCCAAGCAAATTGCTGCAAATAGTTTGGGTGCATGTAATTTTTTGTTTTCATGGCCCACTTGTTATTCCAAGACAAGTCAGAAGTATTTTGTTGATATTAGTTGATGTTTAAAGGGTAGTTTTAAAATACAAGAGTTCTCATGAAGACACCATAACTATTCAACCAACAAACATACCTGACTGATTTGAACAGTACATTATCACTGCAACGGTGAGAAAAAAAACTTTAACACCATCCACTCTAACAAATGATAGAAAATGTTGCTAAAAAGGCAGACTAAGATGGAAAAAAACCCACTTATCAGACCAAAATAGCATGCCAACATGTGTCAACAAATGCAGACAGGATCTCTTCTTATTTACATAAGTACTCAGAAAACAGAATATTGTCAGCAATCCCACCCGTTATTTCTGATAGAAGACGTAATTAACAGCTACTCTGTTTTGTTACAGCATACCAAAATTTTAGCACTTGGCTATGAACTGAAATCCTTCCCCCTTTTCCTTTTTACATCATGGTCATTTACTGCATCATCAGCTCTGTTCTCACCCCACAAGAACACTGCAGGTGGAGGATGCCATTCCCAGAAATGAAAGTTGCTTGTCCACAGAATAGTTAAGGAGTCATTATTCACCAGCCAGACTTGGCAACAAACAACAAAGACCAATTATTCAACTTAAATTATGTTTCCATTAATAGTATCTTTCCCTTATGAGCTTCTGAAGTGACAAGAAGAATTGTGTGGGTGTGAAAAATGACAACAAAAGGTCTGGGCAGAGGAACCATAATTAACTATGCAATGCCTTGAGCCCTTCTTCAGTATAATTTAGATGACACAACAGAACACAGATAGGACTGACCAAACGAACTGGTTATTTAGCTACAGAAAAAGCAGATGCACCCAACTGCTCTTAAAAATTACTTTTTTGCTTTCTCCTTTCTACATATAGCACGGCATTTCCAGTTAATCAAGTGTTTGTGGTGTCTCTGTGTGTAGAATGCTGAAAGTTAGAGGGCATTTTTTAAGGGAAACAAAAATAACAGAAGGAAGAGTAGCAGCAAGAACTTCTGGGACACACCTGCAGGTAGAGAGGCTGGTGCTGAGGGATAAGGAGATCCTCCCTGCAGGGTCCATGCTGCTTCCTTTGACTCTGAGTGCCAATCAGCCCTTGGCAGCCAATTTCTTCCCTACTCTAATTTTGGCTTTCCATCAAATGGATACTATTCCAGAAACACAGGCGTCCACAGATAAGCTATCTCCCATGGGACAACTGGTGTGAGGAGCTCCACCCATGTCATCACCCATGACTGCTACTTCTCCCTGCTGCTTTCTGGGGGAGGTGCCCACCCCATGTGCCAGCACCAGCACCCGTCGGCATGCACAGCCTGTTCTCAGTAGAAAGGAGCAGGGAACTCTGCTTCACTGCATTGCAAAGCACATCAACATGTTTTTCTAGTGGCTGCAGTGAATTCAAACCATACAGAATCAAACAAGTGAACAAAACAAAGTATGTCCTTTCCAGCTACAAAAAGTGGCTTTTGCTCCATTATGCATTCTCTCAGTAGCCCCCTGTTAGAATCTTCTAAAGGACCAGTAAAGTTTCATTGGTTAAAGACATTCAAATAATGCCCTCAAATACACACTTGAAGCTACATGCCTTTCATATACCTTTCTAAATTTGTGTTTCAGTAGGAAGTGATCTGTAACCAAACCAAGGGGCTGATCTAATGCATATTTCTTGTCTTTGTTGTGACACTTCCTGGTACATTTTGTACTGGATTCAAGTTGTTTTTTCAAAGGACAGTTAACTACCTGGCTGCTTGATGTTCATCATCTGAACTACAAGTAGAACTAAGTTTTAAAGGCAAAAGAAAGAACACTGTCAGGAAATGCTGTATTAAACCTGTTTCTCAAGTTCCACATGCATGTGTAATCCATGCTTCCTATATTGGAAATGCTCTGCCTCTTTTACTGGCTGCATGATGGAGAAGCTACGAGAACTGCTGCAGGTTTGCTGGTAACAGAATTTATTGACACTTCTCTCCTTTGAGAAGTAAGCTGGGAATGCTTTCAAACTGAGGAGAAAGATTTGCTGACAAATGATCGTAAGAACAGCACTTTTCATCCTCAAATTTTTTGTCTCTTCTGCTTTCACCAGATTTTTTAAACATGAGCATTAAAGGATGAGAGAGTAGTAAAAGGACATTTAGCAGGAAATTTTTAAAAAGCAAAGTAACCTTAAGTAACAAGGCACAACAGTGAGGTAAAACAACTACCGTACACAAAAACATTCTCAGCTCATGCAGGTTTACCTGTGAATACACATGCTTATGTGCTGAGACTGGAACCTCTGGAGCTGGATTCTCCAAAAAGACTACAAGGCACAATCATTGTGGCTTACACTCTTACCACACAGCAACAGCTATTCAAGAACAGCAGAGACTCAGATATATGATATCCTAACACTTATAAGGCATTTCCCTGCTCTAATCCTTCCAGAAAGCATGCTTTAGTGAAAGTCACAGGTGTTAATCAGACTTCAACTAATGCAACAAAATTCTAGCTGAAGGCAGTTGCATGTGGCAGCTGGGAGAACAAGAAGGGAGTATGCACCTGCAAAGACTAGTGTTTTGGAGAAGAGGAATGACTGTATTGAGATTCAACAGGCAGACCAGAAGCTCCTCAAAGATGGAAGAGACAGCCAGGCTCTTCCATGAAGCCATGCTGTCACAGCTGGAAGTTGTCCTTACCTGGAGGTTACTGTGGGCATCCCTTAACAAGGCAAAGGGCTTAAAAATTGCAGAAACACAATTAAAAAACAGACGAGGTGATCAGTTACATATAAATAATGTGACCTGTAGTTAGAGGGGGAATTTTAAGCTTGCTTGACCAAGAGCAAAGCCTGTGAAATAAGAACATGCACAGAGGGTTTTGGTCAGGTAGCAGCTGAAGGCAACAGTCACTGCCCTGAAGAACAAAACTACCACTTGGGAGCAATGAAGTGCCCTTGGTTCTGTGGTTCAGGGAAAGGCAGGGAGATGAACTATTTTGTATATTACTTCAGAGAACCTAAATTTGCCTTGCCCTGAATGCAAAGGGCATTTGCATTTTCAAAGCCCTCCTTTGCAAACCCTCCCCTTTTCATGCGCCAGCTCAGTGAGCTGCTTGCACATCCTTACTTTTGTGCCTGGAGTAGCACAGAGCTACCCTGGCTCAGGGTCAGGCCCTTGCAAGTCCATCCACATTAAAAAGTCCATGCACGTTAACAATGAATGTGCTGTGCCTTTGCTATCAGTGAACGGACCCAGGGACTTTTCCAGGGACCATTCAGATACCATGATGATGTCTTGAGCAACATTTTACACAAATGTACATAGTTGATGTCTTGAGCAACATTTTACACAAATGTACATAGTTCCACATAGCTGTCAAAGGGTCAGAAGATCTAAAATTAGACCAAGCAGCTGTGTTTAGGTTTGGGGAGGTGCCCTTGGGTGTCGTGCCAAAGCTGTGCACTGTCAATGTCCTCTTTTGAGAAGAGGTCAGAGGAAGAAATGGAGAGGAACCCAGCCATTTCAGCACTTGGGAGGGAATGCACTATGAAAATTTTATTATCTTGCCTACTCCAAAAACAAATTGCTGAGCAGAGTCTTCTGTGTCCCCCTCATCTGACACAGGGGAAAAAAACTCCAGGGATACTGAAAGTCTATTTTAGGCTAAAGCAAATCAAATGTAGTCATCACTTTATGAGTGATAAAGTCGATGTTCTCTCTCAGGACTGTGAAAAGAAGGTGATGTTGAATTACGAGACCTGCTTTATGTCTGTTAACCCTGAATGCTCAGTTATTTTTCCAGATACAATTGAAGACTCTTCTTTTTGGGTTGTAGAAATATTATGAGAAAGTTTTGCAATCTAAACTGTTGTTTACTTGATTAGTGTGTGCTCAACATTCCAGCGAAAGGAAATCCTAATCTACATCTTCTAGGGAAGAGGCAAAAATTGTTCTGAAGTGTCTTGGGGTGATTTTATGATGATACTGTATTTCCCTTTTGTCTGCTTTATGCCCAGAAAGGGGTCCCATAGCTTTAGGCTGGGTCCAGAAGAGGGGGGAGAGAAGCCAGGCGAATATTTCAGTGCAGTTTGTATTCAAGGGCTCACATACACTCCCCCTTGTTCTCCCCGCTGCAGAGCTGAGGGAGCACCTTCCTGCTTTTAGCCAACCTGTGAGCTGAGGCAAGAAATTTTCCCTTACTGGCATACCTGCATACCAAAATACTCCGGAACTTCTTCTTCTGGAACTGTTTGGCCTAGCTGTGATCCAAGAACCAGATCATCAGACCCCATGGGCCAGCAGGGAAGCTGCAGGGACACTGCATTCCAGCCTCCAACCTCAGGAGGGACTGAGACATCTACAGAGGGAACTCTAAATCCACCAGCTTTCTCCGCATTGAGGAGGTTTATTATCGAACATTACTCATCTGTTTCTTTGCCCTGCTGACACTCTACTTGTTAAATAAATAGTTTTTTGCACTTATTAAATTAATTTTGTGTCCGTGGGAGAGGGAGTGCTGAAACCTGCCCTCTTACGAGGAGACGTTCATTACAGGACGTTTCCTCCTAAACTTGTCTCAAACCGAGACACAGAAATCTCAGAGAAATTCTCTGAATATGGATCTACCTGATAGCTCCTGAGAAGAAGAATGTCAGGACAAAATCAATTATTTCCCACTGTGTATCACAGACAATGCTTTGCTACAGGGACCTGTATTCCCCCTCTGGCAATCAGTCCTCTGTTTTGAAATGCCAAGAAACCCCAAATGATGCTGGCAGACTCTTGAGCACTTAGAGATCTGTATAATTCTGAAAGTCTACAGACTCTGTTTAGTACACATTTTTAAGAAACTTCTTGTCTTTCCTCACTTCTTCACCATTTTTCAAGCTTGTTGTTTTCTTGCTTCTACCTCAGGAAAAACAAACACACCTTCCCTTTCCTGAAAAGAATCCAACCTTAACCATATTAGTGCTATGACAAGTCATCCCTGGCATTGGATGCCTCTTCTGTGAGGCATCCAACAGTTGCAAAGTTGAATACTGGTTTCTTGGGTCTTTGAGCACAGTGCTAAGAGAAAAACCTAGATTTCACTAGCTTTCTGAAAAAGCAGAAGGAGACAATATTTTAAAAAAAAGGTCTGTTTCTCAGAAAGATGTGGAGAAAAATATGTCAGAAGTTAAAACTAAAGAGTTTTATATATAAAAGATGTTACAGCAGGAAGAGTACCCTACCTGGACTTCCTAGTTCTGATCTGCAATCACACCTCAGATGTGATTCAAAACTACCAAATTTAGGAGTCCCTATTCCTGTCCTGAAGTGTGTCTCCAAAACCAGAAAGGAACTAGGCTGCAGAGTTGAAGTTTAGCAGAGTTTCTTGCTCAGGTGTCACCATGCCTCCAGAAGAGAGAGTCAATCCACTCAGGTGTAACTTCCTCAAACTCTGAACAATTCTTCAGCAATATCTAAGGCTGGTGAGCATAAAAGGTGTTTTAAAACTATTTTATGTCTCTGTTGAATGAGTAATCTGACATTTGAAACTCACTGGAAACACAGTCAAGATCACAATCTTCAGACAGTCACAATTACCATGCTTGGTATCTTGCATCAAAGTGCAACCATTTTCCTAACTTGGATAGATCAACAAAGCATCCAAGCCAACACATTGCTGGCAGAACTTCAAGGGACAAGTCTTTCAAAATAATAGGTTTTAAATTGAATAGTCTCCAACAGCATCACTTAACTAAATTGTCACAAGGAGCCCAAACCCGACTATTATGAACATCAGAAAATGATGGAACTCAGACCACAGAAATTATCCCACCAGAGTCTTTATTTTTGGATGAGGTACAGAACAGAATAATCCAATGTGGTCTAACTAGTGTTCAAACACTCACTCTTTTCAATATAAGCAACTAATGTTTTGGGGCACCCCAAATTCAGATACTAATGAAACTAGATTATCAGAAAACATATCACCCTGGAAAATGCTGATCCACTAAGAAATTAGACCACTGTCTCAAGCTCCATATCTGAATCTTGGGCATCCAGTCATCTCAGAAGTATCCTCTGTTTAGCATGCATGTGCAGGCAGGCATTTGTTACCTCCTCACAAACTCTGTTTGTTATAACCTGTAAGTTGATCAGTAGCACAATAGTTAACGAAAAGGACATATATGGGCATATTCTGATTTCATATCTCAGAGAGGGTTCAGGTATTGCCTTCCAATCTGCAGCAGATGGAGACTATGAAATCCTTGGTCCACTGTAGCACCCCAGGCTGAAAGCAACAGTGTAGCAGTGGAGAGCAATTTCGAAGTGTCAAAATTATCTGGGAGCTTAAATCTCTTTAAGTGATACTCAGATTTTTAAGGCAACCTGAGCTTCCTATGGTGGGGGACTGAGGGGAGTGGAGAAACAGTAAACCCACACTAAGAATGCTGTGGAACTTGAGTCCAATTGCAGCCATAGCTCAGAAGCTATTACAGCTTCCCCCTTGTCCCCTTGGCTTAACATGAAACCTTTACCTTCTGTTCCTCTAACTCCTTCCACAAAGGGCAGTCTTAACGTATTACCCATTTCCTCTCTAGCCACAGTTGTTTATCTCCCTAGCATCTGTCATGGCCTGGAAGTTTGGATCAACTCCTACACCAGTTGCTATGATGGAATTTTAAATCACTTAAGTTGGAAGGTTTCTAGGAGACCACAGATATTAAAAAGGAGAAGAGAAGAGAAGAGAAGAGAAGAGAAGAGAAGAGAAGAGAAGAGAAGAGAAGAGAAGAGAAGAGAAGAGAAGAGAAGAGAAGAGAAGAGAAGAGAAGAGAAGAGAAGAGAAGAGAAGAGAAGAGAAGAGAAGAGAAGAGAAGAGAAGAGAAGAGAAGAGAAGAGAAGAGAAGAGAAAGAAGAGCACCTCTAGTTAATGGGTGCCCTAGGAAGCAGCTGGAGCAAAGTCCTTGGGAGTGAGTTTTTCCAGGGGCCTAATATCTCAAGAGAGCTACAGCATCTCATTTTCAACCATGTTGTCTTCCAAAGGTTTACTTCACATACAGACATGGGCCCTAAAAATAGTTTTTCTTTTGAGGTTCTATTGTTTATTTGTTTGTTGATTGTTTTGAAAGGACAATTTTATGAACTGTGCACAACACAGGTCTAGATCTCTGCTCAGCTTTCACATCTCTTCAGGAAAGTTCAAAACCACATCATGGCTATGTCTCCTCTGTTGCAGCAGTATTATAGGAGGCCCCTGCAATGGTACTGCCTGCGTCTCTCCTTTGTATTCAAGGACACAGTGATGGTTCAGTTTAGGATTATCTTTAACTATGTGGAAAGCCATTATCTCAAGTTATCAAGCTGGAAACTTTCTGACTTTTTGTCATTTCTCTTCTGTATTTATAAATCTCTCTCTTCCTGCACTCAGCTACCCGCTCCAGCCTCTCCACTCTGATCTGTTTCTTTGTATTCCTGGAGGTGAAACAAAAGAGCTGAAGTTGTGACACTGCAGTTTCTGTATCACATTTTAACATTTCCACATCCTCCTCACTCTGTTATAAAAGTACTCTAAGAGGAAGAAGGGCAACTAATGAAATATAGGAAAGCAGGAAAAGAGGAAGCAGCCAAGAGACAGCAGCCCAACTGAAATGCTAAGAATTATGGAGAAGTGACAGAAAGGGAAGCATAAACCAGGAATTATACTTAGTGGCTTAGCAGAAAAAAAAAATTAAAACTAACAAAAAATGGAGAGATTTAGCCCTTTTTGCCTCTCCAGTTATCTTACAGATTACTATTCTTCTCTTTCATCCGCTTGACATTTATTTCCTTCCCCACCTACTTTAGGACAGGCCAAACTGTGCTGCTCTGTGTGCAGCTGGACTCCTCCAAACCTGAACTAATCCAGCCCAATCCTTATCTTCATACCTTATCTTCAAAGGTACAATTATGCAATGGTCTTTCTTGCTGAAGGCAGCTGTGGGGGACAGAGTGATGGAAGAGTACAGAAGGAAATTGGCTAAAGCAGAGTAGGGATTGCCTAACTGGGCAATCCTGCCTGGCTGGCAGCAGATGGAGCAGACAACTTAGGAAGTCCTTCCACTGAGATCATGTGTCCCACTTGTTCAAAATGAAACTTGGCTGGAGCAGAGACTGTTTGAAATTCACATGAAGAATTGTCTCTTCTTCATTTCCAGGCAAAATAGATACAAAACAGAACATGGACTGCTTTAAGAACAGAGTGAGAATGCCACCTTTTACAGTCTTCCATTTCTTGGGGACTTTTCAGCAAGGATTTTTCCGATAAAAAGCTGAGTAGAAAGTAAAAACATGAGAAATGACCCCCTATAAATACCACAACACTAACAGTTATGCATCCTTTTTGAGTCAAGCTCCAGTTTTTGTCTTATCTGGTGGCTAGATGAATTTTGTAGTTTCTCAGGAAGCCAGTGGTGAAATCCTGCATGTAAATGAAGACAGGAGTGTTACACAAAGGTGTACTGTGGTATATTTATTTGTTCATCACTGCATGAAAGCTATTTTGATGGAAGAACTATCAAAACCATTTGTGGCTATTCCCCACAAAAGAGGCTGTCAGGAGGTGATAAGAAAGGGCTTTAGTAAGGCCTCACTTTCTTTGAAATACTCTTCCACAGAGAATATCAGCAGGTTCAGCTCTTCTCCCTACCATTTATCTGTAAATTAGGAAATATCCTGTGGGCCACTTGAGCAGTATTTAGTTCTTCATCTGAAGTTAATGTAATCTGGGACATGTGGGTCTTCCTACCTGAATGGGAAGGAGTTAGCAGTATCCTTCAGTGAACGGCAACAGTCCATGAGATGGAATCACTGTTGGAGACCTGCACTGCATGTCCCATCCTGCAGCTCTGACTGCTCTCCCAGTTCCTTACAGGTACAGCACCAGTACCTCTAGTTTACAAGGGCAGAGTTTATACAGTACATTATTCTTGTAGGGCTGGCAGTGACCAAGCTGTGCAATACCCAGTATATTTATGTGAGAGGAACATAAATGAATGTGAAGGCTTTGCCTAGCTTGTCATATCCTACCTACTACAGAGATGGGCTTCTGTTTATTTCAGATTTGAGGGGCATGACCTGCCTTCTTCTGGCGTTACTAGTCCTGGTCTGACTTCACCTCAGTGGAGCCCCTCTTGATGTAGCTCAGCATTTCCAAGGATAAAATTCAGTCATGCAGCTGTTCAAGAAAGAATGTTTTGTTAAATCAAATGAGCATGGTAAGAGAGAACTTAGATATGGATGTTCTCCACAGGAAATGGATGTAATTTTTCTATATGACTTTGGATGAGAAATGTAAAGCAAAAGAGGCAGAAATAGAATCATTTTTCTGCCAATCCAGTCATAATGTTACTTACTGTTAAACCAGAACAGTTGGAAACAGCTAAGCATTGGGCTCCACTGCAACCCTAGCCATAAGGAAAGGCACAAGTAGTTTGGTTAAGGAACAATACCACAAGGGGATTTTTATGCTGATGTAAACTTGGAAAAAAGAGAACATTAAATAGCAATAGAAATAGGTAATACTTGATCCAGAACTATTCTTAATTTCTCAGCAATTATTAATAGTACTTTTCCTCTAATATTCTCATTCTCACACTCAGTGTCCTACTGCTTCAGCCTATGGAGAATTTGATAAAAAACAACATTTTACAGCCTGAAAGGGGGGCAGAGCACTGGATGCAGACTGAGGAAATCTAGGTTTAATTCCTAGCTTAGCCACAGACTTCCTGTGTGGCCATGGGAAAGGGTTTTAATCCATCATGTGCCCTTACTTCCCTATCTGCACATTTTTCAATTATTTTAAAATAGGGATAAGACTTTTTTTTTTTTTTTTTTAATGGGGAATTCAAAAGCCATTTTGCTGCTTAGAGTGATTCTTATATTCAGGTACATGCCTCTCAAGTGTCCTAACACATAAAGCTGAAATCTGGCCATGCACTGGTCACCCTCCTTATGCGTTCCACAGAAGAAGACTAGGGACCATGGAGGAGGCAGAAGTTGTGCCAAAATATTGCGTCACTTAGGTATTTGTGCAAATGCTACCCATAATCTGTGATGTGTCCTACATCACTGAGAATTACACAAAGGTAGAATTATTGTCCAGTCTAATAAAACCTTGGTTACACCCATAAAATACTGGATATCAAATGCTTGGAGCCCTCAGCCAGCTCTCCCTTATCCAGGATTGTTCAAGGTCAAAAAGTAAACTTTTTCTTCCTCAGACTGATACAGAAGCAGGAAAGAAATTTTATTTTTCCTCAGCTGACCTTTTCCCATGCTATCACTCTGTTCCAAGAGAGATGTAAAAGTCCCAAAGGCAACTACCTCAAGAGAAGAAGCATAAGCTGTTTAATAGTCAAAGCAGTTTTTAATTATTCTCTACACTGAAGCCAGCATGGCAAAAGTAATCAGTGATCTGAGAAAGGAGAGAAGAGAGGGGCCCAGCCTGTACCTCTGGTGTGGGAAATGACCTAAAACTGAAAACTGTGTCATGCTTCTCATACACATTCAGTTATGAGGTGTGAAATCTCACTCCAAAACCAAATTGCTAGAATATAAATATATATTTTAAATGCAAAAGATCTTCAGAAACATCTCAGTGTAAAGAAAAGCCTGGACAAGATTATGGATCTGATACCCTGAAATTTGGGCTTATGTCCCAACTTTATCTTCAGCTTCCCAGCCTCCTGAGACCAGCCTCACTCACTTCTGTCAAACCAACACCAGGCTGGAATTTCACTCACTGCAGTGGTACGTGCCAGGATTTCTGCCTTTCCAAATCAGGCACAGAGCTCAGAATCAGCTCTCCTTTTTTTCCAAAAGTTAAGTGATACAGTAGATTGCTCCTCTGTACTAAAATCTAGACTAATTAGGAGTCAGGAAACTAATTACTTCCGGATTACCCAAGTGATCTAACAATTAGTTGACAATATTTATTTTATTCCCTCATGTACGATCACCAAATCCTTAATTTATTTACTTTTACCTGCTTTATATTTTTCAATCTTACTTTTCAAGCTAAACAGATGTGGTTTGAAACAAAGTTGAGTACTTTGAACCAAACCAATCCCACTGCACCCTGGAAGAACTCACAAGACTGTTTTGCTGCATCTGCTAGAAAAACAAATTTGCCCTCTGGTCTCTAGAATACTGTATATGGTTTAGATTCCACAGAAAAATTGATTACATTTCATTCTGCTCTACCTTACACTTACCTTGGCTAGGACTTGTAAAGCTTAATCAATTATGTATATATATAGCCTTAATTAGACTGTAAACTCTTTGGGGTGTTCTGTTGGTGTTTGTGCAGTCTTTAGAGTAACAGAGGTTCTTTTTCAGGAACCCTGTGCCACAACATAAAACCAGAGACAAAAAAAGTCCCAACAAAACAATTGAAAAATAATGGCAGTAGAAAAAACCAAAGTTTAATTCACTCACTCAGTCTTACACCAACAGCAACAGCTAAAATGGACAGAAGACACACAATTATATGCAACTAGAACAAGACCTGTGCTGTGAAAACTGGTGCCAGGCATTCAAAGGGTGATCAAAACTTGGTCTCCTATAAGGGTTAATGATCTATTTAGACTATCATTGTTGGCATTTCCTGCCATCTCAGCATTTATGGAATATTTGAAAGTGTCTAGCAGGCAAAGTTTCTGTCAAACTTCCTCTCTGCTCCTAGTCGCGTGCCCTAGCCAGTGTAAGTGCCTTTTACTTGGAAGAATCCTTTTCAAAGCATCTGCCCAGTTTATGTATAAAGTGCTTTTCAAATATTCCAAAGGAAAAGCCACTGCATTGCATTTTCACCAAATATGATGGATTCTCAGTACAGAAACACACAAATGTGTGTCCTATCGTGTGGTAATGTTAGGAAACCTTCTTTCTGATGAACTACCAAGTTGCAGCTCCTTGTTGCTACCAAGTCAGAGAGAGTGCATCAGCAGTGCCCAACCCAGGATTCATAATGCACCTAAATTCCATATGAACACCTAGACAGCGTGGTGGGACTAAGTGTGAGGCAAATGGAAAGCGTGAAAACCCTTCCTCATTAAAATGCAAAACAGCTCTACAGAAGTTGCTACTTCTTATCAGCTAAGATAAACTTTTGTATCTGCCATGGCTATGCTGCACTGTGGAGTACAGTGAGGTCAAGAAAGGAAATGAAATCCTGCTAACTTCAGCTCCTACAAACACATACATCCAGAAATACAGTTTGGGCTATTGGTTATGCAAGCTGAGTCAGGTCATGGCCGGGCAGGTCTGTCAGAGGCTGCGGAAAGCGTGCAGACTCGGTTTTCAGAAAATGAACCTTTACCTGGTAAACTGGTCAGCAACCAGAGACAAAAATGTGGGACTAATGAATGATGCTTTGTTCATTTAGAAGAGAGAAAGTCAAGTCTCAGTTCCAAGTTACTTGTCCAACACAGACAAAATTGTAATGGTTGATTATTTCTGAGCACATAAAACACTCAAATCCCAGTAATCGCAATATTCTGCTTGAAGGTTTTTGAACTCTTGGAAACTGTTTGTCATCAGGATTGTCACTTCCATTAGAGTGGTTCTAAGAGCTCTCCTTGCCACCAGGACAAATGAAGCACGGCTCATCCACAGCTTCAAATCCCTTTACCTCAAAGGCATCATGGAGTCTCAGGAAACCTGATGTGAATCACAGGCTCACACCTGCAGGGTAAGGTGCTTCTCAAGGGTTTGAAGAAGAGAATGTTAAAAGTTTCATTTTCTATTGTCATCTGTTTTATCAAATGAATGTGCAGTGCCTGTCAGTAGTGCAGGATGGTGGCATGCTGCAGCAAATCTTCCCAGCAAGTCTGCTGAAACTAGCTTCTGCTGATGCAAATGTGTTATTTGCTAGAGCTGCCCATGGCTATCTGATTAACTCCCATCCTATGCCTGAATGTGAAAAACACAACCTGCAGCCCAGAATGTGAGGATCACTGTGTTCTCAGGAAGCAGGCAACTATTTGTGCTCTGTCTCACTGAAGGCAAAAAATAAGGGTGAAAAAAACCACCTTTGCACAGAAAACATGAGTTCCCACACAGGAAAGCAGGGGACTGCATTGTGCTCAACTAGCCTGGTCTTTGTGGGGAGATATATTTTGAACTCGCCTGAAGCTCCCTGAGATGTGCATAAGGAGATTCCCTGAATACAAGTTGCTTTCTGGGGCAGGAGAGCAGAGGGGTCCATCACTACCACGATTTCAGTGGTGCTTTTAACTGTGCTTTTGTATTCATTAGCTCAGTTAGCTACTGAAACATCTCTAAGAAAGTTATCAAGTTAGGCACACAGAAGCTTTTAGTGGAAAGCTGTATCTCAAACAAGAGACACAAGATATTATATCTGCATTTTCCAGTAGATTATTTCAATATGTCACACACATCTCCCTCTGTGAGCAGTATATTGTCCAAAAAGCTTCACTATGCAATCCTAAATTTGGTATAGCACTGCAAAAGAATCTTCTGGAGAAAAACTTTTAATGAATGTTTCCCTGTCTCTCCATTACAGACCTTACCTATATAACACTGCAAGGAATTAAGTTAATAGAATACCTGAATGCAAGGAGGAATTTCATTTATGAGCAGCAGGGGAGAATTCTCAGGACCCATGTAGCCCTCACTGCTGAGCCAGCAGCAGCAGGCAGGAGACCCTCTTCAGGCAAAGAATGCTAGCAGGAAGACTTGAGGGCATGTGTGTTTCTCCCTCCTTTCCCCATCTTTCTCTATGTTCATGAACTCCTTGGTGGGCCTTCTAGTACCATGACCTTCACAGCTGCCTTGGCCCAGCAGCTTTAAGCAGACTAGAAAAGCCACAATGGGTACAAGCGGGTCTTCCTCAGCTGCTGCCCACTTCCCAAATGGAATTTACAGTTAACTTTCTTATAGGGATACAGACAAGCTAGCAGGAACTAACCTTTTCCTCTTTTAGGTTTGAAAAAAAATTTTATGGCATGTGTTTATGTTGCAGAGTGCATGTTTGCTTGGTCTTAAGAAGAAGAAAAAGCTCGGCTTTCAAGATAGATGTTCTTTTGCATATGTGGACTGTTTTTACATTGACATAAACATAGAGAATTTGGTTTTCCAGGCACATAATTTTATGAGTGCTAAAATGCATATTTGTATGTACATATGTGTATGTGTGTACATATAAACATGCAAAGGCGAAAGTACGGAATAAACGGCTCCTGATATCTGGAAAATACATTGCCATTTCAAATTTCAGAGGGAGTATTAAAGACAAAAAATGAATCATAGAAAGTTTTAGAAACATAAAACATATTTGCATTGTCTTCTAAACACCAAGGGTTGTATCATGCATTGTATAAATCAGTCTCTTTCTTTGAACACAGGAAAGAGCTTATTATTAATGCTTATACTGTACAGCAAATGTGGACTCATTAATGTGTAATTATAGAATAAACAATATCAGACTTCTCTAGTCCGTTTTGCAAGGAGGAAAAGAATTCCATTTAACACCACAATAAGCCCATGATAGGATACCAATTTTACCAGGATCTACTAGCAATGTGATGGCAAGATTAAACAAATGTGATACTACAACAGAGGTAATGCCTCATTACCATTATTCCTCCTTCATATGTTTCATGTGTTGGGCTCCAAAGCCACTGAAGCCTTTTGCTAGCACAATTATCATTTCTCATTCTTACTTCTACTTGCCATTATGCAGACAAATGGGCAGGAAGCTCAACACCTCCCCAGAAAAGCCTAGTTCCCATTTGACTTCTAGATAAATTGCTGTAGATCCACACCTGCAGCAGACAAAGCTCCAGTGACCACGCTTGCCATCAGGGCTTCCCCACCTCCCCTCCACCGTCCAGCCACGGGAGGTGCCAGTTACAAAATTAGTTGTATTTTGGGGGGGAAAAAGGATGAACCCTGACTCCCAAAGGAAGGTACCATATCAGTGTGGAAGAGATGCTCATGGCTTTGGTCTGGGAAAACAGGAGGAGTGCTCTGCTTTGGAAAGGCAGCCTGAATTGTGAATAACAGCCAGCTGGACCTCAGGGTATGGATGGATCATGGACAATTTGACACTTCCCTCAGTCACGTAGGTGTTTCCCCTTTGCAAACCTGGGCACAAAACCCAAGCAGTGGGTCCCACCCCACAATAAGGCAAATATATTTTTCATAGTGAATTCTATAGGTTCATGTGTTTCTTTTCCCCTGAAAACAAATTCTCATATGGAAAGATATATCTGAAAAGCAGATGCAGCATGAGGGGTGCAGAAACAGCAGTGTTCCCCAGCTGGCAGTCCCCATTTTGGTGCTAATGAAACCATTCCGCTTCAATGCCAACCACTGCTACCACTTCCGAGCATTGCAACACATATTCAAAGCAGGAAAAAACAGGCTCCATAACTCGGTCCATATAATGCTGAGGTGCACAGTACTGTGAATGAAAAGGGATGGATCTCCCTCCAAAAAACCCCTAAGCCACTATTAAAAATCAGAACATGAAGCTCTTAGCTTAGAGAAAAAAAACCCCAAACTCAAAAGCCACCAAAGATTTGGGAAGTTCAAATCCATAGCAGGGATGTTGGCTGGTCACGGCTTCTTACAAATACAGGATGCTTTTAAATGATGAAATATGGAGAATGAATATTTCCTCTTCTATTAATTGCAACATGAGCTGAAAGTGTCGCCAGCTTTAGTTTAAACCCACCTTTCCATTGCATTGAACATTTCTGTTGTTACTTAATCAGCAGGGAGGGCAAAATCATGTGAAGATACTCTCTGTTATATGAAGGAATAAGCAATTCATTCTAAAGATCTCAACTAGTATTTATTTTTGAAGGAGGTGTCAGGGAACAAGTGAGTTTCTCACATCGTTCCATAAAATAGTCTCAAAGTTACTGAAAACTCTGGTAAGAGCCACTTCCTCAGAAGTAACATTTCCAGGGTAAAAAAAATGGTTCATGTGAAAGTTCTCCTTACTCTTCAGTTTCTTCTTTTTTTTTTTTTTTCTTCTTTTTTTTTCTCTTTAAACTCTGATATGTGGCTTGGAAGAGTGGAAGTTCATTTATGCTGTCATATTTCTCCACTTTTGCTACATTTATTACACTTCTCAAGAGAGATAATTTTGGACTATCTTTGGGGGAGGAAAAACAAGGAAAATGGAATGTGAAAAGCAAAGAGCAAAATGTGTGCCTTAACTTTTCCTTTTGATCAGGCTTGTTTTGGCTGGAAATTGAGAGTAATTCTGTGCTTGTTCTGCCATTTTTTTTCAATCAGGTTCTTAATACAATTTTTAGGTATGGATTCTGGCATGTTAGGATTGAAATCTCATTTGCATCAATAGAGCACGAGTTACTCACTTCCAAAAATCCTACTTGGTGCCCGTAGTGTCACTATGGCTAATGGTGAAATGCTAGATTAGATACCTTCTTGGGATCTCTTTTTTATACAGGTAACTTAGACACCTAAATGTTTCTGAGAAACATGACTCTGAACTGCAATACGGGAACTGGGCATTATTCCTAACTTCAAAATGTGTAAAAAAGCAAAGAAAGAAGCACACACCAGGGTTAATTTACTAGGAATGCACACCTTTATAACACAGAATCCACTTATGAGTGAGGGAGGAAGCAAGGGAGGGAGGGAGGGGGGGAGAGAGCAGCAGGACATCTCACATTGCAGGCTGAGGTCTAGCCTGCTTTTGGGCTGCTGCTCTGCTCACTTGCTTGCTCAGGGAGGCAGCTGGATGAGCCATGACATAAGCTGTCTCTGGAAGCTGGAATCCTGGGATACTAGCTGATCCACCTTCATGAGTTAACAGCTTGTTGTGTTCACATATCTTCACCATAAATGACATGCTGAGGGTAAGCCTGCACTGGTGGCTATGTCATACCTACCTACTGCCCTCCAAGCAAAGCTTTTTCCTAAGAGACCATCTGAGGCTTCAAGAAACCTCACATAGTGAGCTCAAAGGATAAGGTTCGGGGATAAACCTCTGGCCTGCTGCAGTGTGGTGTTTGCTCCTGGTTTTAAGACTACAGCTCCAAAAAGTAGCTCTTCCATCCCCTCTTTTTATCATAAAGGGTTTATTCTACACTGAGGAAAACTATGGAGGCATGATCACGCTGAAAATCCTTCCTTGCAAATCTCAAATGTGGGGGTTCAGCTACAGTGATATTATGTTTGCACATTATTCTGTGGGACAGAGTCTGGAAAGTTCACACCTGAGGGGAGAGCATTGCTGCAGGTCCTCTGCAGCCAGAAGCCATCTCCTCCCAAGGAGGCACCATAGCAGGAGTTGAAATTACAGAAATGTGAGGAGTGGTTGAACAAAACCAAAAGAGCATCTGGCTCCAAAACAGCACCTCTGTATAGACAAGTAGTCCCTGCACTGTGCCTCAGTCCAGCAGTTTTCTCTAAGACTGCGGTCCTGAAGAGCACTCAGGGTGAAAGAGAACTTACTCAAGGTAAAAAGCAAGCCTACAACAAAGAACAAGCAAGAATTAACATAGAACGGAGGAGTGGCTGGTGTTGGGAGGCCAATCCAACCTTTTGATGAAGACTAATTCCCTTAAAATAACCTGAGGTTTAGCAAGCTGCAGTTACAGAGGTCCTCCTCAGCTTAAAATATGCCCATCTTCCAGCCAGGGCCTGGTGTTTCTGAGTTGAGCTGCAGCCACTGCTGAGATCCTGCTAGATAAATTTCACTCCTGAGCTAGAATGGGGCTTATCTCTGAGGCACATCTCTTCTGCTCAGATAAAGAACTTCCTCTCACTACAGTTTAGATCAGCAGACTCAATCTCTTTACCCAAAGCCACACAGCTAAACACACTGCATCTCTCCAATTCAAGCAATGATCGGCACTCTCCAACATTGAAGAAACAAAACTTGCACAGTTCCCAGTCTTTTCCTGACTTTTGTGCTGATGTTCTCTTCTGAAAACACAGCTGTATCCAGCAGGTGCTCATGAAATAGGCTGCAGCTCCACAAGCTACACAGCTCTGGAGAAATAAGAGAAAAAACCCCATAGCTTCAGCACCTACTGCAACGTCATGTTGCCACACAGTGGCAACACAAATCATACTTCTGTCATACTTCTGAGTAAAAAAAAAAATCCTCACAAAACTAAATAGAAATAATTTTAAAAATACAATTCTTTTTTAGGATCAGTTCTGTTCTCAAGGATTTGATTTTGTCATGTGCTATGGTTGCGTCAGAGGGCAAATTTTTACATGCCTGATCTGGCTTTGCATGGGTTGAGACAAATGTGCTAGTAATGCAGCACAGCCTATGCTGGGGCCACGGCAGCTCTGTTTTCCAGGCTGGGTCCCCCTTACTTCCATAAATTTCTTGCAAGTTTGCTCTGAAAATATTCACCCTCCATTATTTGAAGCAAGCATTTTTAAATTTGTTAGAGGAATTCACCTTCAGTAATAGGGTTGTTTTCCACTTGCCTTTGTGCACATTTTTCTAAGTCCTAAGTCATTACACAGATCAGAGCTTGTCTTTGGCACAACAGGAAATTCCCAATGGCCCCAAATACCTGGGTCTTCACTCTAGCACACTGTTTCACACCATGCTCATGCAAAACAAACCTTTGAAGTCTGGAATATAACATATATTCTGTATGGCACATTTAAGGGCATTCGTGAAATTTGTCATGCGCCTTCTCCAGCTAAACCACCCCCATCCTCTTCTATACAAATCCCCATAAGAGTTTTGCAGAGAAAATGAAAATAATCCTGACAAAAATCTCCTTCTTTCTCCTTAAGATTATAAGTCGTACTGGCAGGCTCTCAGAGCAATCAATACCAGTCCATACTGGGGCATGTTACTTTGGGGTTAGAAATGGGGGCTTCAGACCAAACAAGAGGGGAGATTCCCAACTTCCCTATTTTAAAAGTTCCTAAAATATTTCAGTTTCAAGTTTTTCAATTCTTTCAGAAGCCTCCTCAGGACTTTCAAGCCTTGTTTCATTGTGGAGGGTTAAGGACAATTTTCAAAGATCCCCAAACCATCTTGAAACAAATTTTCTCTCTGCTCTCATGAGGGCTTCATCAGGTGAGACAGCAATTGTTACCAGTTATTTACAAAGGCTCATCAACTTCTACACACTTCCATACTTTTGAGCAGCAGACATGTCCATCTGAAGCCTGAGCAAGTAAAACATATTGCAGAGCCCTCCTGGTTACTTTAGGTCTCAGAATTTGGTTCTCTGAATGTCCAGGTGGACACATGCCACACTTTATAGTTCATACACAAGACACTGTGCTTACAGCCATTGAACTCCCACAAGGAGGAGTGTGCAGAGATGTTTAGCTCCAGCAGTCTTATTCCTCAGCCCCTTTCCCTGCCCAGCAGAACTACCAGGGCAGCAGTGAGCTGGACCTGTCTGAACCACAGGATCGATTTTGCAAGCTGGGGTGGGGCACTTCCCCTTTTGTCTTTCCTCGCTTTTCCCCTCCATCTGCCTTTCCACAATTTTACTCTGTCTCCACCCAGCTGTGTGTGAGTTGCAGTAGATTTATGTAATGGCAATGGTTGTGGTTGCCTGGTGGCCCCTCAGCAATGCTTGTGTCAGTGCTCTCAAATGGTTGAGCTCCTTTTAAGGAAATAAAGTTTCAAAGCTGCTCAGAGAGGGGACACTTGTGTGCATCAGTAAGTAGCTCCTCATGCAGGTTACGACCTCTGAATGCCCATGGCTGGGAGGGCAGACCCCAGGGTGTGAAGGCAATTCTGGAGTCCCAGTGATGCCAGGCTCCGAAGCCTGAAGCTACACAGGCTTCTCCTTCAGTAACTGAGTTGTGGGAGGGAGGTGACATCATCACTTGGTATTTCCCAGTGGGAGAGAAAAATATCAAAAAACCGTATTCCTTTTAATGTCTCTTCCCATACCTATTTATTTTAAACAATTAGACTTTATAGCTTCAAACTAATCTTGTCTGTCTTCTACTGATATCTAAGATCACCCTGACTGGTTACTTTGGGTATACTCTGTCAATTGCACAAGAGTTTCAACCCAATTTTGTGAGATGACTTCTCCCTGCCTCTAAAAAAGATCTCTATACACTATTTTTTTCAGGTCCAGACTGTAATCTGTGACTACAGTGGTAACATTTGACTTCTGTATTAGAAGTTCATGCAGCACCAGACAGCTGTCTGTGCAGAAATGGTGAGCCCACAGCCTCTTTCTGAGGCCACTAGCACTGTGAGATGGCTTTTTTTTAACCAGTGATGGCCAGCTATGGAATGGGCAGTTATGGATAAAGGAAGGCATTGCCTACCTTTCTAGACAAATGCTACCACTGCAGAAAATGGCTTTCTCTGTGAAGTAGGGTCTGATGTACAGCTCACTGAGTCACTAACTTCCCACACATCACTTGAATTATGATACAGTCTCAGAGCATAAACAGCCCTAAGTTGCAACTGTTTACCACACACAGGATGTTCAGTACTGACGATCCACAAAAGGTGCACACCTTTAACCTGAAACTTGCAGAGACTGAGAATTATCAAACGATATTTCAAATAGGGTACCATGGGAAATAGGGCTGTCCAAAATAGGCTACAAAGAACTAATTCTTAATGGAATGGACTTTCTGTGGGATGTGTATTTCTAAATAACTCAGACCAAGATTTCAAAAGGCTTTTTAGGAGAGATGATAAAACTGAGTCTCTAGAGCCTTCCAGAGCTGTGAAAATCTCACACTTTGCTGAAAATATTCCCTGTGTTTTCTAGAGAAACTATCTGTAGAGCACACAGGTGAAGAGAATAGAAAATAATAAAGTGTTATAGGTGCCAGATCAGCCTGAGAAGTAAATCTGGGGTGGAGAATAGGACAAGGAAGGAAGAAGATCTAGTGGACAGAGCAGCAGAAATTAAGCATGCAGAAGGAAGCTGCTTAACACATAGTGACATTCTGGGGGTCGCAACATTAAAATCATAATAAGCTCATCAAGGAAATGAAGAGCCTTGATGGTGAGCAGAACATCTCTTTCAATATGTTTCTGCTTTGCTGTGCTGCTTGGGGTTATTACTAGAAACTGTTGATGACTTTACTTCCATAAATTACACTTTCAGACCCATTGATCATTTTTGCATTGGTAAGAAGAAACCCATGTTTTGGGCATCCTCCCTGCCTGGAACACAAGTCAAAACATACATTTCATGATCCTCTGGGTTCCTCCCTTAGGAAATTTGCACCCTCTCTAGTCATTTTAAGTGAGAATTCAAAAACTGAAGGCACCCAATAAAATCTGGTGAATAGAGAACTTCAACACCTTCCTTCTCAGAGCAGGAGAAATATTTCAAATAGTGCTATCAGCTCTATAACCCCACATTCAAGTCTCAGTACAGGTTTGAAAGAAGCACAAAAGGAGATTTTTGAAAACACATGGAGGAGCAGAGCCTTTCCTTTCTAAAAATAGCTTATTTCCTGTAATCTTTGACCTTCAAAATGTTACATTGATGAAAAAGGTAATTTAACTTTTGACTCCAGGGTTAAAGATTATTCCATGAAATGTTACTACAAATCTGAGTAAGCAAGCTGTCACTTGAACATTTCTATCTCACAGGCTGATTAAAATTAATAACAGATTTCTCACCTAATTTCAGCAGGATAAGGTAAATACTTATGCTTTTCATTTAACAAATCTGCAATTCCCGTTGTTACCTCTATAGCCTTATGTGCACAAGAGTCCTCCGGAATGTAGAGACCCTCTTCAATAAATGTCTGACTCAAACTCCTTGGTGTACACTGTATGGACAGCTGATCTCTCCGGGTCTTACAGATTAAGTGGAATGTACTGTAAATCCTATGCTGAAATAAATCCAAATGCTAGGGAATTCCCTTCTGATGAAGGAAACAGATGGGACATTAGGAAAGTCATACAGAGAAAAATTGTTGGCTGGTCATATCTGCTCGTGCAGGGCCTGTTGGTTACCACAGGCCACAGTCTAGCTCCCACCTGCAGATGCACGCAGATCATATCAGTGGGTTTTTACAGTGCTCTCCTGTCTGTCTTTCATTCTACAAACTACTTTTTCAGATCCTCCTTGTCAACCTAAGTTTGATGATAAATAGAGGTGAGGAACAGATCTTGAGACTTGGAGATGATGGTGTTGTACTAAACACCAAGCCTGTCTACACTGCAGTGCCTCTGCCTACATAGGAAGACAGCCCCCTTCATCCCTAATACATCTATAGGATCATACTGGCCAAACACCACTCCTAAGGCATTATTTTATTCATAAGAGACTTTCTTTTGATAAAGATCTAGAATGTGCACAGCAATCATATGGCTCCTGATATGCCTGGGGCATGTGTTCAGATCCTCTTTGTAAAAAAGGAGAACTAATTTTTGTAATATACTGTTTTCAGAGACTTAGCTCAGAGTTAGAAAAAAGGAGCAATAAAAGAGGTAAAAGTGTATGCAGCTTTACAGAAAAGAAAAATATTGCAAGCATTGGCATTGATACCTACAGATCATCCATAAAGCAGATTATTGTGAATTGTCTTTGTCTTGGCTGACTACGGTAAATGTCTCACTACAAGATGTAACCCGTGTAAAAAAAAGAGCTATGGGTACAGAAAGTGGCTGAAGAAAAATTGTTAAAGTCAGGACATGGAAAATCTAATTTATTGCTGAGTAATGAGAGTAACAGATGGAACTTATCATATTTAGAATATGTGTACATATTGATATATATGACCAAACTGTTGGCAGAATCATTACATCATCAGCAAATATATAGTTCAATTTTGCTGGGTCTGCATGATATTTGTGAGTATATTAAAGAAAATTCAATGCAGTGAAAAATCCTGTTTGTTTGGGTTTGAACAAAGAACTTAAAAAATTTAATTTCTGAATCAAGGCTTAAATATTTTGTAGGGTTAGTTACTGTGGGAGAAAGGAAACATAACTCTTTTTATGGAGTTGATAGACAAGCAGTTAATGAAAGATTTTGTCCAAGTATCTTTGGACTGAAACATTTAGTAAGTGATCAGATTGTTAAAAAGCATTTTTTTTAAATTAATTTGTTCATGAGGTATGTCAATATGCATGTAAGGGCTGGAATTTTTGCTCACATTTTTGTTAAGAGGGGATCAAATGGTAAATAAAATGAAAATGCATAAGATGATGCGCCTACTACTAGCTAGTGCTGGAATTTGGGAGTAGGTTCTATTCCTAAGGCTGACACCATCCTGCTGTATTATGGTGAATTGATTATTTTGCCTTCTGTGCCTCCCTTTGCACCTAGTATCCTTTACTGGATTTCCTTAGACAATAAATATGTAAAGGCACGTGCAGTCTTTCTGTAAATCATCTACCCTGACCCTCACTCTTACAATAATGTAAGAAT
This sequence comes from Aphelocoma coerulescens, assembly GCF_041296385.1. Classification (NCBI taxonomy): domain Eukaryota; kingdom Metazoa; phylum Chordata; class Aves; order Passeriformes; family Corvidae; genus Aphelocoma; species Aphelocoma coerulescens. The sequence goes on along the minus strand of NC_091015.1, from coordinate 95,107,163 downwards.
GTAAGAATCATGAGTAATACTTTTAATTGCGGCTAGATACTTGTACTTTGATACTCATGACTTTACAGAGATAATTTTATCATATAGGGCATTGATCACAGCATTCTGGGAGTCAGTGTGCCTTTTTTTCCTTTTTTCCTTTTTTTTTCCCTGCTGGTAAACAGGCATGGTGCTCAAGCAATATTTAGTCTTTTTAGTGCACTACATGGGAGGCAGGGCACGCAGTAGTCAGCAGCATTGCTGCTCCTTGGTGTGATACTGGGATCCCTAAGAATAATCAGCATTTTGCACAATCATCTCTGGACGACAATTTTAACCAAACAGACTTTATCAATTGCTGGTTTTTACCTAAAAGACCAGTGTTTTCTAAAGTTCTCCCAGGTAAAAAATCAAGGATAAATGGAGATCAGATATTGGAATCTGAAATATATGAATACTATGTATGTTTTAATATGCATTTCTGGAGAAATCTGAATAGCAGATAACACAATTACACTAAAGATAGCATTCAAATTAATAATAAAAATAATAATAAAAATACCTGAGCATTTAGTGAATTTTTATCAAATCTGACTTCATATAATTTTGACCTGGAATCACATATTTAATTCTATTTCCTACATAGAATGAAACCTATCTTTCCTGGCGAGAATTTCATGCAACAGTAATGCTTTAGAAAGAAGATAAATAGTAGGATCTTTACAACTTCTCTGTGGATGAAGATGCCTTTCCCAAAGAACAGGTTGCACAAAAAACACTATGAACCTGAAGAAGATGGAAAGACAAAGGACTTGCTTGTTTACCAGCTTATGAAAAAGTAATTTAACATTATTGCTATATCATCTACTAGTATTTCTTATCAGAGTGGATTTGTCATCTTACCCAAGATTCTGTCATTCTTAGAACTCTGTTGACCTCCAGTACTAGTTGAAAGGTCCTCTGGTATAGGCATAGGTTCGTCTGGATCATCAGGGACATCACTAGTTGGAGGACTTTCCTTTCCTAATAGTGAGGAAAGTAGCATCAGTTAGTTGTCAGAGTAGCCTCATTTTCAAGTAATAAAATTAGAGGAACCACAAATCAAAGAAAACTTAAAAAGCCCCTAAATGCTACTAAAACATGACATCCTTAGGACCAAACCCTACTCTCCTGCAGGGAAAACGTCTTATGAATGCAGGGGAATTATATTTTTGAAAAGAATGCATGCCAATGTCTCTGCCAAATTTACTGAAGTCTGGATACACAGTTATTAGCCTTACCATTTTGGGTATTTGTGAGACATGTATGTTTTCCAGCTGCCATGCTCATAAGATCTAATTTAGCCAACACAGACTGACAGGTTACAAAGGTTATCAAATGGACATCCTTTGTAAAAACGCTTCTTTCTTCCACAAGTTCTCCTTGAGAACACATCAAGATTTGCTTCAAAGACAGAGTGAAGTCTAACTCAGAAGTGTTCTGGGGCTCCAAAAGAACTACCTCAAAACTAAAATTTTATCTTCAACTAAAAATTCAGCTACAATGCCAGCAAGTTTCACTAATACCCACAGATCAAGTTCTGGCTGGTCCTTGTGCCTACAAGTAGACACAAGTAGAAGTGCCTGCAGGTCCCAGGACTTCTTAAATATGCACAATTAGCAGAGTTCAGCAAACACATGACTTCAAGGATTTTATTGTCTTTTATTTGTAAATAGGAAACAAACCCCAATATCTTGTGTACACAAGGTTTTGCAGAGGAAAACAAATTGGTGCTTTAACACATTGTAGGTATTGTGGAACGGTTTTAGTGCTGAACACAATACAATAAGAAAAGGAACTCTCTTGCTAAGTATTGTGTTTCCAGAAATGGTGAGATTTCTTGATTCAGCACTCAGTCACAGCATACATCTTCAGCCCACAGTACTATCACTGTCTTCCAGAACTTCTTTTAAAATGACTTCATGCATCTCTAACAAAAGCATGCCTTGGAAACAACTGCTTGAAGGAATTATCTAAGTGATTACTTTCATTGACTATTACTAGAAGACTGGTCTTTGCATTAATAGCAAAGAATAGAACGGGCCCAGAGCAGGATTTGAACTCAGTAATGTTCACATAAGACACTTGTCTCCCAAATGGAGATGTTACCAAATTACATTGATTAAATCTGTTAGACATCCTGTAGCAATTGGCAAAACAGTAAGGGCAGTAATTCCATGGCACAAAGCCCTAGATAATTAGTGTTTTTTTTCATAACAATAATTCCCTCATTAAAACACAAACTTTATCCATTAAATCCATTAAACTTTAAAACACTTACCAGAAATGGAAAAATTAAACCAAATATAGCTTAATTAAGTAACAGCAGTTTAGTGGTGCCAGTTATGGACTTGATCTGAATGAAGTGAATGGTTTCCTCTCTACCTCCTGGATTGATCAAAGCATTGTGCTTTCCCATCTTTACTGATCATGACAGGGAGAAATGACAGGTAGGTTTAAGTCGCCTTCCAAATTAGCTGGTTTGAGTTGTTTGCACAAATCTATGTTTAAATGAATGAAATAAGTATGTGACTGCATTTCTTAATGACACATCTATCAAACTGTGGAATAATCACTGAGCAGGAGTTTCGAGAGCAGCATCAGGTGAACCATCCCAAACTGCAGCCAGAGGACTCCAGGGTAATGAAGAAACAGTCCTGCACTGGCAGAGGGACTAACTAGATGATTTAATAAGGTCCCCTTACATCCACCTTCTGTGGAGTATTCCTAAATGGGCAAAATCATACCTACTGGATGTAAGTGCAAGAGCAAAGGTGGATTGCATAAACAGACAAGAAGGAATATGAATTTTACAGCAAAGGAAAATAGAAACAGGAAATAAGTTCATTAAAACATTTTTTTGCCATTCATTGTTTAGCTCCTTATTTAGTTATTTCTTCAGATTTCTGAGATGTAGGGAACTTATACAACTGACAGCAAATTTTCCATTCCAAGTTCCACCCTGACAAGCTGAGGTTCCACCCTGACAAATGCACAGGTGAGGAGAGACAACTGAAACACTTCAGTTTGTTCAACATATTTTGCCCCACACAAAACAAAAACAAAAAAATCCCAGAGGTTTTATTGCAGGGCAATTAACAGGGCGGCAGCTCTCTTCATACTGCATGTAAGTTTAGGAAATTTGTTAAAAAGTAACAGTAATCCAAAGCTACCTGCATCCAAGGATCTCTTTTAACTGTGCTCCCAGTTAAAACAATGGAGGCTGATGCTTTGACTGAGTGTCGGCTGAGAAGAACACTTATCCTAAAAACCTGAAGACTATTTTTGGTTACAAACCAATATAAACTCATCAGAACTATGGGATAACAGCAAACAAAATAATATCTTTCTAAGTGTGTAATTAGGCATCCTACAATATGTAGTATAAGTAGAATTCTTTGAAGATAAGTCAGAGAAGTCTTTTTGGAAGAGAAACCTGTTAGCAGAAGAGTACGTTTGCAGTGGTGAACTCTTTGGTTCGCTAAATGCGTATCAGTCTTCTACTTGTTAAATTAATAGCAGTTTGCCCAGGTGGTCTGAATCAGACTCGCCTCATGGACTTGGTGGGGCAGAAGCTGGAGATCAGGTCTGCTTCCCTCTTTGCAGGAGACTGCAGTTCAGAAAACTTAGTAAACTTGGCTTTAATGACCCATTTAATACAGTTTGATTTCTTCTTGTTACACATGATTGAGAAATCCTTAAATGTAAAAAGATAGGGCAAAAATAGTGGATTTAAAATAGATCCATTTATTGAGCTGTGTCTCCTGGATTCTAGGGCATCATATTTGTATTTCATGCCTTAACTACATCTAAATCATTACAACATGGTAAGTTCATTACTGCATGGCAATCTTACACGTACACAATCTCACATTATTTTTCCAATTAATTTAGAAATGGAACGCAGGTGGGGAAATGGGGGAATGCTTTCCATTTTAATTTCAAACAGACATGCCCAGAACAACAACTGGTCAAAGGAAAAGGAGCTAAACCCCACCCCAACACGCTCTTGGTTAAGTCATAAATAGAAAGAACTACAACTGCAGGCTTGCAACAACAACTATTGTATCAAACATTCCTTCATTTCAACCTGCATCTCTGAAAGATGGTCTCAGATTTCCAACACTGCCATTTCTGTATAAAAATAGTCAGAGAAGAGCCTAACCTATCAATGATGCCTGGCAAGGCACTCAACTTCTCTCTATTTGAGTTTCCTCATCTCTGCCCAAGAAATATAGTTGAAGCCATAAGGAAAGAGAGGAAGGGATAAAACTTGCCAGTTCAATAAGGTTTTAGTACCCTTTATTTCTGTCAAAAGTCCTTAGCCTGGTGTTCCTTTAACATGTACATCCAGCTCTGAGAGCGATTCAGTTCATGCCAGAATGGTGCTGCTGGTGCTTCAACTGTTTAAAAGAAAGCCAGGGCAGGATGTCTTATAGAAGTCTCATTCCCTATCCTTTCACAAACTAATGTTGGGTATGTGTGTATTTAATACTGAGGGTTTCTTCTTCCTGCTTTTGCAGAGTGCAGCACAGAGTGCAGCACAGCCTGGTTTGTTCTAGGAGATCTCTTAATGTTAGATGTGGAAACATTTGTACTGTTTTTTCACCTTCCTTAACTGTTAGGCCCTAGAACTGAGAAAAAAAAAAAAAAAAAAGAGAAAAAAAGGCAGGAAAAATACTGCTTGTTAAGTGAGATATTATCTGTGTTTTCTGACTCTCTTTTATGGGTGCCGGATACCATTTGGTTAAATGTATGTCAGCTCTCTCCTCATTTCAGAACTGCAACTGCTTGTCTCATGAAATATCACTTTCAGGAGAAAAATAAAAAGTGTGAATTCTGTGCTAGTCACACAGTATTTCAGTTCCTCTAGGAGTCAGCCATGCCTGGATTCCCCGAGGTGGGAATGCCTGTGTGCATACAGGGTTTGGCTCACTCACATTGGTTTTATACTCTCCTGGCCCGGCTGGTTGCTGCCACACCTGAGTCAGCTGCAGCTGCATAAAGCACGTGCCTGCAAAACACCATGTTTGAGCTGGGGTGACTGTTTCTAGAGACCTTCTTTATTTCTGTGTTGAAAAAAAACCAAAAAGCCCCAAAAGAAACCCACCAAACCAATTTTTTTTTTAATTTATAATTTTTAAAAACACAGCCAAATGTGCTAGTGAACCAAGTCCCCTAATTCCACAGGCCCAGAGAGCAAGCTACACCTGATGAGCATTCCTCATAAAACAGGAGAAATGAATAAGACAGGACAATCTCACACTCCTGAAACTGTGCAGTTGTTTAACTGGTTCCCAAAGTACAGCAGAGCTCCCTCATCATGCAAGGAAGCATCCCAGAAGCACATAGAACCCCAGGAGAAGACAAGGGAAAAAACTCCTTTTTGCATTCACCAACCTATGAAAAAGAAGTGGGTAACATCCCTGTACCTTCAGATCCTCTACTTTTGAGGTCTAGTAAGAGTTTACAAAGAACCAGTATCTGTGGAACCTAATCTGACAAGCATTCATTTCCAGAAGGTGAATTCCCACACAACACTTATCATAAATGAAAGCAAATTAGGAAGTTCTCTTTTTGGCCAGTTGTTCATAAATCCAGCTAACAACCCAATACAAGTCACAGCCTTTGCTCACAGAAAG